>NC_090981.1:24923316-26173316 GCF_040807025.1 Struthio camelus
CGAGCTCTACAAATGTTGAAATATCATCTGAATGTACTGCAATAAAAGATGCAAGTAAAGGGTGGGAATGTGGCTCTTGTGAGGTGTGCACGTGTGAGTAAAAAACCAAAGTTTTTGTTTCAACAGCACACTCTTTGAAGACAGTGATAAATTCTTGTAACAGAAAAGCAAGAGTCTTGTATCTCATTAGGCTACATTGTGGGAGACAAAATATGAGGTTCTTACAGAGCTAATGGCATAACAGCAGATCATCCACATACCATACCTGCTAGCTACTAGGAGCTAATAAGCAAACGATCCCTTGGGATCTAATTCAACGACCAAACTAACAACAAGGAAACCCAGAGAAGACTGCTGAAGCCTCAAAATATTTGTTTGTACACTGCGAAAGCAGGTGGGCAGAATTTAAACTGGTCTCCTGATGATTAACTGCAATACCTACCATAATCTGGCTTGAAGATGTACAGCTTGACAGGGGTTACAGAAAAAAGTTTCCAGGGCTGAGAGCCCTAAATCCTGGGTGCTTCTCACGCTCTCACTTTCCTCCACTGCAGTTCTCTCTGTGGGATATATATACACACACAGATTTTTGTATAATATATATGCAATTTTCGATGAGATGCCTCTCAGTGAAGATTGTTTTCACTTGACATATGACCACCTGCTTGAAGGTAGCAATTTTTCCACGTGCTTTGAGGAAGAAAAGCAAAATCACAAGTTGCAGCAGTTTTGAGTAATGCTTTCTGAGAAAAAAAAAAATTCAGCTTTCTAATATTTTAAGAATCTTCCATTAAAAAAAAGAAAATAAGTAAGCTTTTATTTCCAGTTAACTGAAGAACTGTACCTACAAGAGGGCTAGAGGGAAGGGAGGCAGATAAAGCATAGGACCATTAAAGCGTGGCAATACCTGAACATGCAGTGTCAGGAGGGAAACAGCAGGAAATCATAATTTTACTTCTAGTTCTGATTTCTACTGTTTATGACTTTAAAATCATACCGCAGCTAAGGCAGTTTACTAGTTAAAAGCAATACTATTTTAAGAATCTGAGACCAGCAGAAGTAGCCTGCCCTCCATGACAACAATAGATTGGCAGAATTGCAAATTCCTCTAATGTGCATAGTATAAAATCTAGTGGGGAAAAAAAAATGTATCTGGCACTAGCTGCACAGCTGACAGAGAACGGATTACAACAAATAGGTACATTATACAGCAGATTGTGGCATCATCCTATTAATGTTGTGGCAGATCTCGATAACCATGGTGAAAATTTCATAGAAGTATCTGACAGAATTCAAGAATTATTTTTCATCCAGGTTCTGGGCCACTAACAAATTTGGGAAGGAAGGAGCACTTCACAGTGCCTGTCATGTTATCGTACCTCTAGCTATCGAAGCAACTATTTTCCACAAGTGAAGGGCAACACTGTTCTTTATCTGATCTAAATCCAACTCGCACTGAAACCGCCAGAAGAAGCACAAGCACGTTATTCTCATGGAGGTAAATCTCCACTGAGGGGCATCTCATTGAAAATTATTTTCACTTGACACATGACCACCTGCTTGAAGGCAGTAATTTTTCCATGTGCTTTGAGGAAGAAAAGCAAAACCACAAGTCACTGCAGTTTTGAGTAATGCTTCTTCAGAAGAGAAAGAAATTACCATTGGCTCATAGAAAGTTTTCCAACACAGCTGCTTTTTCTGGAGTTCTGACAGCAGAGCTGTGCGCCGCTGAACTATAAACATAGCTGCTGCTTGGGCCGTCAGAAATCCAGCTCAAAAATATAAACACTTTTGAACAAAATAGCCTTGGACTATAATAGCCTGTGAGTTATTGAAAAGGATGTGGACACAATTGGAAGCCATTCTTTCCTAAATGCTCAGAAACCACAGCAACAGTAATTACTTTTCCTCCAGTGCTTTCAAACTCACTTCAGCCATTGTTCAGTGATTTGTAGGCTCTGCAGAAAAGCAGATGGTGTGCTTTGACCACTGCTTATTTTACCAAGCAATTTTTATTCCACTGTTGTTGCTTATCCTTCCTCCATTTATTGCACCTGCTCACATCTTCAGGCTTGAGTAATTCTCCTGGAGCAAGGGCCGTTTCTGTGATGTTTGAGTGGACAGTACCTAATGCAGGATGGCCTTGCCCCTAATGCAGGCCTCTGAGGGCAAAAGTTAGGCACTAAACAATCTTCTGGTGCCCTGTGCTACCTCGAGTCACTTAAGGCATTACACTTCAATATTTTCACCATTGTAATTTTTGCCTAATTAAGAGATGTGGTAGACAAAAAAGCACACTTCACTTGGTGGATTGCAGGGAAGAGAAGGTGTCTAAGAAGCAGCAGGAATAGTCTGAAAGATGGTCCACTCAGCTTTCCTCAGGGGAAAAAAATGTGAAAAGACAAGGGCAAAGTAAGGAAAATTGCTCACAGTCCTATCAGTGCTACAAGCAGCAGTAAGCGATACTGAGGAACCATGCATGCGCTTTTCAGCATTCGAGTCTCTACAAATCCATATATATCCATACATATCCACAGATACCCGTTAATCCTCATGTCTCTTGTTCTAATGATAATACTCTGACTTACTCTAAAAGTCGACTCAAATGAACTGAGAAACTCACTTCAGTCAGCTAACTGGAGGCAACACAAATCTTTGGCTGCAAGGAATATTTTGATTTAAAGTGACCCACCCACAAGAGACAAGATAATAACACTGCAGTTTAATTTCTAGCCAGCATAAACAAGAACATCTATTTTTTTAAACACTTTTCTTCTAAGCAAATTATTCCTGAAAAAACAAGCTAAGACTTTTAAGAATGTCCCTGTTTTACTGCTATTTTTCAACACCCTTTTAGAATTAGTATATGGAGGAACAACAACTACTCCCTTTTGATTAGGCTTAATTCAATCCATTTGCTAAGAAAAAAAATTGACTTTGATCAGCATTTGCACTATGCTGATCATAGTCAAATGGACCCCTCAATCTGTAGATCCTTGTTTCCTTCTGTCCAGTGAATGCACCTACACAACACCATCATGGTGAATGGCAGTTCTAGGGATCAATTGTTCCATTTGGACCTTCTCCTTAAAGAAAAGTTCTATTTCTGGGCTGTCATTTCAAATGTAAACTCTCCTTAAATTGCTGAATAAATAAGTGTTTTTTGTCCTGTATCTGTCTAGGTACTTTCTGTTGCATCACTATTCTATGATTAGACTAGGAAATAATTCGGTTCTCCAGCACTGCTGCCCTGGCAGCAGGTTGTTACCCAGCCTCTTCACAACACGCCAGTATTGTTCAAGGAGAAACACGCATCCCATTGCCAGGTGGCACCATGCAGTCCAGCAGGTAAGAAAATGACAGAAGCAGCCACAGCAGCAACTGCTGCCCTGGAAGCATCACAGATAAGGGTCATTACGGTAAGCCAGAGTGCTTGTCTGCATGGGTCTCCCATCCAGTCAGAGCCAAGATGAGATGGTACCTTCTTGCGCGAATGCACAAACACCCACAGTGCCTCAGGGAAAAAAAAAAACATGGAGAGAGATGCCAGATGGCAAATCCAGCCAAGAGAAACCACTGCAAAAGCTACCCATGCTGTGACCACACCACAGACAGGCTCTGCTTGTGAGCTCTCTCTCTTCCCCCACCTTTCGTGGGATTTGGATATTTAGATTGCTTATTGCTCAGCATAACAAAGCCTCATTCTCAGGTGCCCACAGACATGACTAACAGCAACAGGAAAAACAAAGAACTTCATTGCCAAATATCTCATCTAGGTGAAAGCTAGCATAGGTTGTACAGAATGAGTCACTGATGCTACCTTAGTATGAGGGGCAGAAATTACAGTCCTCTAACCAGAAGGAATATCAGCTAAAGGAAAAGCAGGTTTCTGAATGATTACAGGATATTTGAACATACCCTTTAAATAAGAACCTCAGAGAACTCCAAGACCTATGCATCTGCGCTTGTGCATTCACATATATTACATTGCTGACCCAAGAGCTACTCAAGAGAGATTCCAGAGTGAAGGGAATTACTGGTACAGGGTGAGGACTGCAAGGAACAGTTTCAATAGGACTGAACAAGAGTATTTCCATCAGAGAGTATATTATAACTCAGCAGTTAAAACAATATAGCAGGAAATGTGGGGTTGTATCACTTCTGCAGGAAAAGACAAGACTGTCCACACTGAGCTACTTGATAAAGGAGAGCAGCCCACTGGCTTCTCTTTGGTGTTTTTTTTTTTTTTTTTTTTTTTTTTTTGCAGAGGCTGATGCAAGAAATGACCACAATAGCTTAAAGCAAAGGTAGGACCCACACTGCTGAACGGTATCCACATGGAGGTTTTGGTTGCTGAAGCATGTTAAAAGCTTCAGGCTTTTTTTTTTTTTTTTTTTTTTTACCTGCAGGCTAGGAGGTAACTGAGCGGAGGGCTTTGAAGATCTAAATTTTGGATTTAGACACTTGCAAAGAAAGCTAAATACATAAATCGTTTTGTAAATGTAGCCCACTTTTTGAGGAAAGGTGCCTCTATAGGATGCCGTGAGGATTCTTTGAGCGTTTCCTTCTGATCTGTGATACAAAATTTAAGTCTGAAGTAATGCCACTGAGAAAAGTGGAATGTACTGGGGTACAAATTGTTAAACGAGATAAAAACTTGCCCCACGACCAGCGATGCCTGTAAAGATTGGGTGTTCTTTGAGGTGTTATGCAACATATTGCAGTAAAATATTCACTTGCTTGAAGAGTTTTAAACAGAAATGAAAATAAGATTACTTTTAAAAGAGATGAAGTTGTGATTTTTAACAATTACGCTGAATAAATTTTCACTCTACTTGATTCTCATATACAAAAGTGCATTATTAAAGGCAGCACTAGATCACTTGATCTTTTGTATCAAAATAAATATCCTTAAACTTTTTTCTAAGAAGAATACAAGGGTGGGATAAGGAGAAGCTGTAAAATTAACACCAACTCTTTGAAATGGAAATCACCTAACAAAAGACTATCAGTGATAAGAGAGGATTTGTAGAAAGCGATAATACATCAAGGAAATGGCTTTTGAAATGCTGATGCACACAAACCTCTAAAGTAGATTTTCTATGGCATGTCAGAAAAATCTTGTGTTCACTTGCTGTACTTTTCAAGTATGTGTACGCACGCTAAAGTTGGCAACTGCTTGGTGTATTCAAGAAAAACTCATGTTTTTGAAAGAACACAGTGATGCGGCAGGCATGACTTCTGCAGAAAACAGAAGAAGCTGCTGCTATCAGTCTCTGGACTTTGATGAGGAAAAATTTTAAGCAGCAAAACAAGATCTCTAAAATGCCTATAAAATTTTGCAGGTATCCAGTTATTCTGGGACTTTAAGGTTTCAGATGCCTACAGATCAATCACAAACTGTAGAAAAAAGGATTAAGTGGGGAAAAAAAAAACAGAGAGGGGGGTTGGAAGTAATTGTTTTCATTTCTGATCACTGTCAGACTTTGTTTGTCAGACCACTACAGTCTTATTCCTATTTGAATGTTACCAATGTAACATTTTTATTAAGAAAGTGCCTGTCAAGGAAAAGTACAGGAGAAGAAATCTTAGCAACAGAAAGGCAGTTTAGGTTTCTAGTTTATTAAACGTTTTATGCGTTTGGAATTTATCTTACCCACCTGTATTGCCCAGTCATGCACATTAGTTACGTCTTCGGGATTACGCTCCTTTCCATGTTTGCCTAGACTAGTTTAATTTGTGCTTCCAATTACACCAGTGTGCTGCCTCTCTAATTGCGACAGAGCAAAATGAAGTCTGGATGAGACCAATTAGAAGTGCCAGGGCACTACGTGGCCATCGGCTCCCAGCGTCAGGGACTGCCGGCAGGGCAGCCCTGGCCCCTGGTACCGCTGCAGGGATGGGCCAGGCACAAGAGAAAGAGGGGACTATGAAGCAAGTGGAAATAGAGCTGCCCTCGACTGCAGATTCCAGGCTTGCAACCCTTCTGCGCCTCGAGAGCACACATCAACCGCAAGGGTTTGCGGTACCGAGACTCAGCAAGCGTGGCCTTGACAGAGACGTTAAAGTCGACACCAGTTATCGCCGTTACCCACCTGCAGAAGAAGGGAGAACAGGATCCCCATATGATATATGAACCCCAGCTGGCTCACTTTTTCAGCTCGAACGGAAATATGCAGTTGATACACAGCAATCCGCATTTACACCAGTCCCCTCCTATGAAAGCCTTAGCTCCTTAGTGCTAGCTGCAGCAGTTTGTACCGAACCCCACAATGCAGCTTCTGAGGAGGCAACTGAAAGAGCTCCTTTTTAACGTGAAGCTGAAAGAGCTACGGTGCACATCACACGCTCGGGTCAGGGAATCCTTAACCCAAAGAAATGTGTAACCTCCTGGTTAGCCCGCTAGAGGGGTCCCATCTGTGGCTAACCCAGAGAAAATGCTAGCTTCTAGGGCCACCAATTACCCACTGTTATTTCAAATCTTATCAGCAGTTTATGCAGGTAGCCCAGAAAACCCCAACTCCTCATGTTACACACAAAAGAAAACAAAACAGAAAAAAGAAAAGAAAAAAACAATGACTTTTTTGGATAGGTACCACGTATACTTGACACTTCAAATAACTCATATGTCTGCGTAAAGTGTAACGACAGCTTAAACAAACATTTAGTTTTTCTAAACCCAATTACAACTCTGTGTTCGTTATATATTTGACTAACAGAGAGGTGATCAGCTTGCATTCAAATTGGACTTCAGAATTTGCGAAAGTTTCACCTGAAGATTTTAGTTAGAATAATTCAATGGAGGAGTCACACATTTCGGCACATTAGTTTCTTTTGTATTTAATACAAATAGTATTCTCAGTTAGGAAACAGGTAGAAGAGAGGGTGTGGGGGGTATATTTTCAAAGTACTTCAGGAATAATTTTCTAGAGAAGCCCTACAATAGCAATTGTGATGACAAGAAATTTAACTGATTTCGAGAGGCAGCTACTACATTTTATGAAACTGGGGCTATCTACAACAGGAGAGAGCTGGCTTTTATAATCCAGATCATCATTTTTCCAAAAGTCAAAATATTTAATCCTCTAAAAGGCTAAATATAAAAACCTATAGAAACCAGTGGGCTTTGGATAAGCTACCAGAAGATATTTGATTCAACGTCACTGTCACTTTTTCTCTCATCTCATTCTCTCCCTCTGTATTTTCAAGATCATCTTCCCAGCTGTTTGAGTCATTTATCCACTGTGCCATGAGCACTTCGTTAATTAAAAAGAAAAGCCTAAAATTCCTTTTATTTGCATTAAATGAATTATAGAGGCTATTCTTCAACATATGCAATGAATGATCCCGTTTGCATACACAACAGCTTTACCTGAGCTTTTCACTTGCTTTCTTCTACTACCTTATGACAGACACCTTCATAGCATTTCTGTTACAGAAAGTTTTCCGTTTGTTTTTAAACGCCCATAACTTCACCTTGCTTTGTTCCATTCACTCAGGAGCAACGGAAGAGTAACTGAAGGTTTTCGTCTTCTCTTTCCCACATGGGAAGTCTGGCCTCACCCTTGATCTCTTGGGAACATCAGTTTAGCAGATTTAAAATGGACTATTAATGACTATATTTAGCTTCTTCTGAAACTGCCACGGGCGCCACACAGAACAGAAAAATCCATTCGCATGTGAGAAAGCACTTGAGACTTTCACTTTCACACACAGGAAGAAAGGCTGAAGTTATTCCCTTGTTTATTTCCAGCTGAATGCCCAAAAGGGAGCACAGAAGCAAACTAACCAGGAGACATATCCAGGACCTACTGAAGCAAGTGAGGATTTTGGCAGGTACAACAGTGCAGAGAGGTTTTCATACACCATCATTCAGCAATTCACATTTGAATACCCAGCCAAACTACTGCTACAAGGTCTTAAATGTTTTTGCTGTTACCAAAATCAAATTCCACCTTTGCAAAATAATTCCAAAAGCTAAATACTACCCCACTTGAATGCTGTTTCATTGCTGCTTTTTTGCTCACAGTCAATATTTTTCTTTTAATCTATTTTGGAAATGTATTTTCGGAGATTCATTTACCTACCTGCAAGAAACACTACTTATCTCAAGCAGTTTGCCTTTGTCAGTGATGGCCCCTCTTCCCCCTAACATCTCACGCAATCTATTTGTTTAGTCATATTCCGATACGGAAGCCAATAACAGGAAAGTGCATGTTCGAACCAAGAAAGACGATTCCAATGCATTATCTTTCATTATGACTTCTCACTAACAGATTTAATTTATACAAATGGATATTGTTTTCCTACACAGACAACACTGCATGAAGAGGCAAAGCAGTAACAGCCAGCTTTGCGCATCTCATTCCAGATTCTTCTGCTCCCTGATCCCAAACCTCCTCTCCCCTATTTCCATTCCTTCTCCGCTGTCTCCAAAGACGTTCTCTTCCAAGGCTCTGCCAAATGTCATTTATTCTCTGCAACCCCAACCTTCTACTGGTCTTTCATTCCAGGCCTGACTTCACAGCTTTTCCCCCCGGTAAGCCTGGCCACTTGCGATACCTCCTCCATGTTCCATTAAATCTCAGTCCCACAAAGCTCTGAACTAACATGTCTGGCTTGGGGCACGAAAAATCCAATGCAGTTCAGTTTATATGGACTTATACATTGCTCACATGCCCAAAGTGCAATGCCTTGCCGGGTCTGACAAGCACAACCAGTTCCAGCGAGACTTATGCCCCTCTTTCACTGAAACCACAAACGGCTTGGTGGAGTTTTTCCACTCTGCATTAATCTAACAAGAAACTCCGAGCTGGTTTTAAAGTTATTTCATCAACCATTTAGGGCATTACGGACTAGCAGCTAAGAACAACCCTTCCAACCAACTGCCTGAGTAAGCTAGTCACTAGAGTTAATAACCATCACCTAGACACTTTCAAGTGCTTTCAAATCTGCAGTTCTAAATGAAGCTAAAAAAGACTTCTTTCCTCCTGTTTTTGCCAATATCTGAAATATAATCAGTCTTCATTAAGCCCTCCAGCTTGCCAGGTGTTTATATTTCCTTGCTTTCAATAATTTTTTTTTCATTAAACCAAAGTAGACTTCAAATTAAACAACATAAAGTAGATATTGGGCAGTTAAATTGCAGCAACAACAACTGAGGTATGTAAAAAGTGCAAGACTCCAGGAGTCTTTAATTCTTCTCTTTCCATGGCAAATAATGGCATCTTAGTCCACTTCTAAGTGACATGTCAAAAAAGAAATGACATTTTCATTCATTATTTCTACAATAAACCAATGAATTCTAAAAGGAAATGCAGTCCTAACAGGTATATAAATGATCATTACAGAGAAGTCCTGATTTGTTAGGAATTTCTGCCTAAAGGCATTTACAACACCAGTTTTTCTCTATTAGCAAATGTTGACTTTGTAATGAGATCATTGCTGCAGTCTCCAGTGGTGCTATTTCAGTTTGTCTCCAATTATAAACTCAGTAGGTCACAGCACAGCCTGGGGAGGTGGGGGGAAGGGAAAAGAAAAAAAGAAAGCAAAAACCCACAGAAAACCAAACCTATCAATAGTCCCATTAAAAATATCAAGTACAAACTTTGGGCAGAGAGGGCAATCAGTGAACATGGTTGTACTGTGTCTTTTTATACTGGAAGAAATAATTACACATCCCCAAACTGATCAAATTTAAACCTCTTAAGTCTGGGGGTTTCACCTGCAGTAATACTGGCCATCTATCTCAAGTAGTCCGGGGCAGCACTGCAAGTCTGCTGTGGAGAAGTGCCAATGTTAGGAACATCCCTGCCAATTTTCCACAGTAAGGAGGAACAAGGACGTAGACACATCAGTATTTTTAGCCAGACTGGGAATGTGCTTTTGAAGAGAATTTCCCAGTCACCTCCACATGCCATCGCATCATGTCATGGAGCAATCTCAGACCATAACAGCTGAATTTCTTTTGGATGAAACTGAACAGGCAAGTACTCTCAAAAACTTCCCTAACGCGCTCCAACCGATAACGGGCATTTAAGCCACAGGACCAGATTAGCACTTGTTCAAAACAACCCCACCTCACCTCCGAAAAATGGCAGGGTGCTGACAGTAGGCCCGTGGCACCGACCTTGCCGCTCTACAGAGCGGCTCCTTGTAGGCCACACCGCTTACCTGCACAGACGCGGCTGGTGCAACGTGACACAACACAACTGCAACTCTGAGGCTGTAACCACATCACATCATGAACCCGTTCCTTGACCTCAGACAATCATCCATTCCTCTCAAAAGTACTCAGAAAATTTTAGAACTGCCTCATTAGCAGAGTTTCCTAACAGAGTGAAAAGTAGGCTTTGCAGCTAGCCAGTTAGCAATAGCACTGAAGGACGGAGAGGTCACAAGAAGCTAACGTTAATCTCTAAAACATTTCAGACCACTGTTTTGCCTGAACCACAAGGTGAGGCAGGAGGAGGTAACCACAGCTGCAGTTAAGACTAGAGATTAGAAAAAAGCTTGAAACCAATAAAGGAGCCAGAAGCTGAAAGCATCCCTGAGCTTTCTGTTATCATTACGCCTAGCTACTTTAAAGATGCAGCCTGATGACATTTTGAAAAGTATTATATGACATATCTGGCTGTGCATGCAGTAAATTAGTCTCTGTGACCCAGTAAATCTCTTTCACCCTTATTTTCTCCTAAGATCCCCAGACAGAGATATACTGTGGGCAAGAGTAAGCGAGAGCATGAGCAGCGATAAGTACTTATTAGCGCATAGATCCTATGCTACCTCTGCCTTGTCTTAACAGATGAGGACCAGCACGGTCATTCCTTTTCTTCAAACACGAGTTTAAAGTCTGGAAGCGAGGTAGGACAAGACAGCCTAAGCAAAATGACAGCATGCCATGGTCATCCTTTCCCCAAGAAATATTAACACCTTCATCTTCAAAGCTCCTCTAGTTTTTATGAAAGAATTTCAACCCAAATCATGTTATTCTAAAATCACGTATATAAAGAAGATTGTACAGATATTGACCCGATAAGAGATTCTATCTTTTAGCTAATAGCAATGGCTAGTAAACATGGCAAGGAGCAAAGCAATGCTGCTGTACACACAGGTACAGATGTGCGCGTCTGCAGGATTACAAAGACGGACAAAGTTGTTTTGCAATTCATTACTTCCATTTTATTGAGAGAGCTGAAAATGCTTCACAGAAAGGAAAGCCTACACTATTTCCATGTTACAAACGTAGAAACAAATATGAGGAGCGTGCTCACCCACCCTTAATTAATTCTTAAGTTATTTATTCTAGTTACTAAGAACTAGTGGAATCTTACTCTGCACACAGCAGTATTATTCTACTGGGGTACAGAGGGCCCCAACTCTGACCTGCCCAAAGTCACCAAACAAACTGGTGAAGTCAGGAACCTCTCATTGCTATCCTCAAGCAGGACAGCTTTCCACACGCTTTCTGCTTCCCTGTATTTGCTTCCTTTTTAGTACATCTCTTATTACTTGCCATCAAGTCTTTATCACAGGTTTTCCTTTAGCAATGTCTGACACTCAGTTCAGCTAGCACTCCACAGGAAATAGCTCCCTGTGCTATTAAGGAGGACATGTAGCACAGCTGCACTATTGCTAAGCGTAACAAAAACCAAAAGGCTTCAGGCTTATGATCACTAGGAGAGAAAAGTTGGATGCAGCAGCACAGAGACTCCTGAACGAGATGCATTTAAGATCAACTTGTACCCTGCTATCATCTTTGTTCTGCAGGCTCTAGTGATATGAAACCAACTTAGGTTCATCCTGAAGTATCAGTTTCTCTTACTTTTAATTTCCTCAAGGACATCTCTCCTTTTTCATGCAGGAGGGTGTTCTTAAAGTAAAAGAATAAGTTTATATTAACACTCCATGAAGGTGACAAGAAGCCAACTCAATTGTATAAATGCTGACCACATTTCGTATTCAGACTGCAGGCACTTTGGAAAAGAACCTCTTACTGACAAACATACCTGGCCATCGTGCACATGCACGCACACACACACACACAAAACAACCACCACCACCAGACAACATCTTCTCTTCTAACTTAAATAAATAAGAGCGATTCTAACCAACGCTAGCTTCTGCTATTGACACCATTCATTTAGTTGAAGCTAGTTTACAGACTGGATACCCTGGCACCATATTCATCATTTATACCTGGAAGTAAGCAGCGAAGATAAGCTGCAAAAATAAAACTCAAAACAAAATTTCATCTTTTTTATCTGTCAGTATAACTCCAGAAGAATAACAAGTCATTTTGGTTTCAGGATGGCCTTGGATTCTACTATGCCATGTTCACACGGTCTAGGACTGCCACAGAACCAGTCCTCTCTCTTTCCAGGGAAAGCAAGTGAATACTAAAAAGGATGCAAATAATCACTTTATTTCTTTTAGATGTGAAGTGTTTTAGGAACATAGCTCTAAAGAGTGAATAAAACTTCCCATTTTTATTCAAGTCTCTCATTATCAAGACGACCCTATCAAATATAGTTCCAGATTTACCTTTTACTTAACCTTTCAGAAATCAGTTATTAGAAACCTGGCTCTCTGATAGCGTTCCCTCAAATAAAGCTTTGCGTGCTTGAGGACAGGGACAGAGCTGTCAACCTTCCTCCTTTTCTGCAGTTGGATACTTTACACCGCACATGCGGCATTGGAATTCTGCAAGCTGCTGCAGAAGATTAATTGAAATCAACAGCCTAGCGCCCTAATGAATTTTTAAAAACTGAGATTAAAAACATTCTGCAAGTACAGAGACAGGTCAGAAAAATTAGTGGTGATACTGCATTCTGTAAAGCATCTGTCAACCCTGATGATGATTGTTTTATGCAATGCTCACCAGTATGACAAGAAATATTGGGGGGTTTTTTGTTTGTTTGGGTAAGGGTTTTTTGGTTTTCTGTTTGTTTTGTTTTTTAGAGCTGATACAGTAAAGAAATGTTAAAGTCATCAGATCTGAGGTTTTTACTCTGTGACATTAGTGCCCTCTACATCCTAAGCCCTCAAGTCAAAAGACTGGCCAGGTGTCTCAGAGAAGTTTCAAGTTATTCCTTCCCCCAACGTCGTGCTTCTCATCGAGTCCTTCAGATTGTTTCCCTTCCAACTGCGCCTGTTTCTTACCTCAACATTAAATACCATAGGCATCTTTTCAACAGTTCTGCCAAATCTGATGCTCCATTCAGCCAATATGCTCCTAAAACAGCATTCTGAGCCTATGTGAAAGCTTTAGGCATTGCTAAGCATAAGAAACAGAGGAATCATGCTTACTACAGAAGCAGGATGTTCTGACAGAAGGAGATCTGGAAACTGAGTAAGTAACTGAGTGAGTTAGAAAAAAGAGGTACAAGGAGTGAGGGATTCAAAATTCAGAGGACAGACATGAAAGCTAGGAAACTATATATAAAGAGAACACGAGGGTCACTCAGTGGACAAGAAGCACAGGGAATAATTCCTCCGAAAAGAGAACTGTAGTAAACTCAATGGCTTCCAACAAGGACACTCGGGATTCCCGGTCAGTGACAGTTTGGCCACTGAGATCAGTGTGATCTGAAGTTTCATGCCTAGAGGCTCAGTATTCCTTTCAAAAGCGGCTATTTTTACAGTGTGGGTATCTCCTTGTCAGAGCAAAGATTGGACTCTTGCATTTATCTGCGCCAGCAGCAGCAAGCATGTCTCTGGAGAAAGCGAAATACTACATTAGTGTATCAGAAATAAAAAATATGTTGGAAGTATTTTGAGGCGGCAGGTGTTTATTCTTACAATTCCACTCTAACTTTAGTTTACATCAGCTCTAACACTTAATGGTCATTTATGTCCCTCAGTGAGCCAACACATCATTCTAAAGCACATTTTAAAGGTTTTAAAAAATTGCCAAGGATTGGAATAGGAGGAAGAACATTAGTTTCCAGCCCACCTTTACTCAGCAGGCCTGGGAGAAGTCCTCATCTCTCCACTGGGAGAAACACCCATCAAGCTGTTGCTGTAATGAATAATAGTTTTCAAATTCTAGATGATTTTTAACAATGCCAAGCAAATCTATAGTACCTAAAGGCTTTTACTGTCTCAGCTCTTTCCAGTTTTAAGGATCTCTGTCAAGATAAGAAGTTAGACTCTCACTGACTCAAACTCAAGCAGCAGCACAATTTCAGTGTAAAAGTCCCAAACACATACTAAAAGCTGCAAGATTTTAAAACAAGTTGTATTTTGATGAGATGCCTATTACACAGGATGCCAACAAACTGATTGCAGACACATCTAATTACGCAGAGAGCGCTCTCAGGCATTTGCTTTAAGAAGAGCAAAAAAATCTTTCGAAATATTTTCTTATTCCTCATTTCTCTGTGTAGTCAATACAGAAACTTTCCTATCTATCTGCAGTGATAGAGTTCTTCAACATTTGCCACAAGACAACCTGTAAATGACGTGGGCAACTGCAGCATGGCAGATCTGCTACAGCTTTACTATCAGGGCATTATCACAGGGCATAAGGTTTGAACAGAGCAAGACACAAGTACAATTTGAACCCACTGGCTGTACTGTGAACCAGAAGAGAAAGACTCAGCAGAGCCACACACTTGGCCATAACGTTATACATAATAGTGTTTCCCATGCTAAACTAGTTTTGCAGCTTGAGGCAGTCAGGTTTCAACTGCTCACGTTCAATACCTTCCTATAGGGGTAACATGGGTTAGGAGCCCAAAGACCAACACTGTTTCCAGCCAACAAGCAGGGATGCAGGAGAGTAAATAGGCCTATGCTCACACATGCACACACACATGCACATTTTGCACATACCGGGGGTATCCAGAAGCCTCATTTGGGCCTAAAGACCCGATCAACTGCACCTCAGTAGAGTCGCACATGCTCAGAGATTGCCCGTGCTCTGGGAGGCAACAAAAAGGGACAGCGCATGGGGGGAAAAGAAAACATTGCTCTGTTTTACAGACACAAAGCTGAACCAGAGATGGCAAAATCCTAGCTCCACTGAAGTAAGCGGCCACACTCCTCAAGGTCATCATCCTACATCAAAGTCCAAAGAATTTTCCTATGACTTCAAGCAATTTGTTCTAGGACACTTAGCCAGAACTGGGTGTTGAAGCCAAATCTCCTTTGGACGTTACTTTATAATTCACAGCAATTTAGGTATTTATTAAAACTGGAAAAAAAGCAACTCAAGATACTACATTCTTGTTGGCTCTGCTCAACATGAAGCTGTAGCTTCAAGTATTGTCTGACAAACTCTATTGCATAGCACATCCAACATTGTTTTTAAAAATCATCTACCTGTCTTCCTGACTTTCCATTCTGACTGAAAGGGGAGTTTGTAACTTTCAACAGCTTCTGTCTAAAATTAGAAGATTTCTGCTTTAGATCAAGTACCCTTGGCTCTCCAAAAAAAAAAAAAAAAAAAAAAAAAGCTTTCGATTGTATTTACAGTCAGAATAAAACAACACTAACCATTGACACAGGGCTTCCCATCACCTGCTTTCCAAACACTTCACTAAGCAATGGAAGAATAACTGGATGAGGCAAAGCAAAAGAAAGTACGTGACTTACTGAAGGTCACGTAACAATTCCCTGTAGCAAAGTCAAGAGAAGAAAACAGCTCCCCTGCTTCCTGGTCCAACGGATCTCACCACTGTCCAACTCTCTAAACTCCTGCTAGATATAGCTGCAGGAGGAAGACCAACAATTCATACAGACTTGCCCAGTAATCAGCAACGAGGTACAAAGTGGGAAAAGCAGCCAAAAGAGTCCAGTCGTTGCATCTAACCAAGGACCCTGGACAGCCCAGCAAGCATCACAGGAAGCCCTGCATCAGCACCTCAGGGCTAGGGCTCAAGAGTCCTTACAGTTGACGTCAGGATGCGTTTTTGGCGTGCTAGGACTTCAGGAACATCTCATACAAACAGCATGAGCACAGTCTTGAGAAGGCATTTCAGAATATCATTACATTATTTTTACACTCAGATTTAGCTGCAGTCCACACTAAAGACCTAATTGTTGTAGAAGTCAAGGTGCAAACCTTACACAAGACAGTAAGGAGAGTGGGAGGGACAAAATTATGTTCTAATAAAATTCTACATACCTTCTAAATCACCAACATGCAACTATATCTAAGGTAAGATACTATAATTTTTAACTTTTATGATGTGCAACTGAAGAACAGTATCTACCTGGACCAGAATAAGAATATAAATCTTACAAAATAATAAGCATATTTAAAGTAATGCAATTTAAAGGAATGTTCACCAGGGTGGAAGTTCACTAATATATTTGCATTAGCTACATGCTTTTGTGGTAGAAGCCCTCATATTTGTATAGGATGTTATTACAATATTGTTTCATTGTTTTTACATTTTCCTGCAAATAGGGACAAAGCCAGGTTTCTGCTAAGCACCTTGCCAGGTGCTTATTCCGAATGTCCCAAAATCTCAGGTTCTGCTTGGTTTAGTACTTGTGTTGTGTCCTATTAGTAGGGCACAAATGCTTGAACATTTTCTCAAGTTGCACAAGTGGCAGCAACTTACCCCACAGCATAAGAAGAGGTTAAAAAAAACATTTTCTTGGAACAAAATTGCTCATTCATGAGACAAAACTGAAACAATTTATTATGTCAGTACTTTCATCTCGTGCATCTGTGGATGTATTTCAGTGTTTTCTAGTGTGCCAACTGAAATAATACAAAGTGTTACAACGTTTGTAATATATAAAACGAATTTCGCAAAACTTTCCTTCCCCCCCCGGATAATTAACTTTCCACAGAGGTACTTACATAATAGAATCACCCATAAAGCAGGGTTATTAACAATACTCTTGATCATGTTAGTATCCTAGAAGTATGCCGAGCTTTTTACCACACTGTACTACACCAGTGAAAATTAGATTACATTAATGTATTTCTATGGATATGCACCCTGGGACATGTAATCAGAGAGATGATCTCTTTTAAATTAAATAGTCTAAGATGTATTTTCAGCAGACTGATAAACATAAATATAACGTGAAAGTTTTGATCTTGTTTGACTCCTCAGGCAACAAAATGTCTTTGATTTTATACTGAAGTGTACAATAGCCGTGAACTAGAAGAGGTCATAGAAAAGTGATAACAATGAAAATATGAATTTGGTCATGATAAGTTTGTGCTGAGTCTACAAGATAGAGTGCATAGCCAAGGATTAGAGAAGAGAATAAAACTGGAGTATATGCTAAGGACTTGGAAAAGATCTAAGATCAACAGTGATAAAGGTTTTATGGATGAATGATGAGCACTGTAAAAATTTAATAAAAGGTACATTGACACTGCATTTTGTAAGTAATCCAGTGATGACAATCATATGTGCTTCCGAGTTTAAAATAAAATTATTAATTGCCTGAATATCTCTGGGAAGAGACTGCAAGTTACTGTTTTTTACGCCTAACAGTTCCAGGTCATTATTTCATTCTTCCTCTTCAGATGTAAAAGTGGGTGGGGGGGGGGGAGGGGGCTTCCAAAAACCCTATCTTTGCTCATTTGAGTAAAACAAACTACATAGAGGAATAGAAGCTAAAGGAAACATTGCCCATCTTCCCCTTGTATTTCCTTATGACCAAATTATACCATGCATTCAAAGGTGACATTGTTCCCAAGTAGAGTGTTACAGTATAAATGTACTCTGTTCATTATTTGAAACGTAAGCAATGAATCTCTGACACTTGAGAGGTGCTGTTGATCCAGTAAGGCTCTAAACCAGCTGTTTTACTTATATTGCTGAGCGGGGCTACCTAGATTATGGGGTGCTAACCTTAATGCGCAGCAGAAATACAAATCTGGAAAAGGAAAAACTCGTATTCTCAAGTAAAGCACATTCAAATCAAACAGCTATCAGTCAACTGAGGCGCTGGAGAAGTTTAAAGAAAAACAGATGACAAAACAGTAAAAAAGGGTAAAGAAAGAGATGAGTAAGAATTATACAATGCAGTTCTCCCTTGTTTAAAGTGTTCACCTCAAAAGACTTCCCAGCTGTTAAAAGATACCTGAGTGGCAAGCGCTGTGATCACCCACGCACGAAACCATCTCTCAGCTTACCTGCTGCGTCTCACTATCAGCTCAGAGGTGTCCTGCTCTGACAGCTTTGCCTTTCAGCTTTTGGGATCAGCCAGACTGTCCCCCTACAGGCTGTTTTTCCTAGGATGTGGCGCCTAACCGTGGGCTGCAATCTCTTCTACCACGCACAGTCTTCTTGCTTGCCTCTGCGTATGTGTCAATTCAAGGGCTCCTTGAGGAGTGAGTAAAAGAGGGGCAAAACCGATAGGTTTATTTCAGTCACTCCCCATTTCCACCTGAAGCATTATCTTACCATTTTGAATTGCACACCCGTACGGCAGATAAAACAGCTAGACCACTGCAGGTGAAGAAGAAAGTGACCATTTGTAAACAAGGCTTAAAGTTCAAAAAGAAGTACTAATAAAACCTTCCAAGCCCAAAAACAACCTGTTTCAGGGTCAGTCAACTTCTCTTGCTGGGAGGAAAAGGGGGGGAAAAATGCTTACCGGAGAGCTCTCTGACAGGAAAGCAGCTTACTGAAGAGGAGGGGACAAGCTATAGAAATATTTGCATGACTGACAGCCTAGAGCACCATCTTCCTTTTGTTTGCTTTTCTTTCTCCTGCACAGAGGCACACGTGGATACAAAAACAACACAGCGCTAGTTGTTCTCCTACCCTCACAAAACGAGGGCTGTTTGTTTTTTAACCCATCTCCAACAAATACGCATTACTATGTATAGTTTTGCTATGCTCCCTGCTTTTGTATTTAAGGATTGCTCTTTTATTGCACGTGCCGTAAAATACCCTGAGTTTTTAAATGGTTTCACTTCTCCAAAAGAACGGATCATTTAAATACTCAAAACTTGGGTAGCCCTGCATTTCTGTCCCTTTAATTGAAGGAAAGTCACCTAGAAAGGCCCAGTGACCCTGAATGTCAGTACTGTTTATTAAGGGCCAGATTTTACCATTCTTTGTCCCTCTTCTCCTCACTGATTTTAGTAGGGATGCTTACTCAATGGAAATTGTCAGTGAGTGAGCAGTGTGGTAGCAGCATCTGGCCCTAAGTCCTGATGTAAAGCTAAAGAGGAAACGTCAGCTTGACAGTTCGGGAGACCAGTCTGTCATCTACCTAAAATTCGGCAGAACAAGCAGCGTTCATCAGCTATAAGAACTAGGCAGAACGGACATGAAAAACAAATTAGTTTTTTCTCTTAAAAAAAAAAAGAATCAGTTAGTTCTTGACTTCCTCATCAAGTTAACAAGACAGATGACAAAAATCACTGAAACCCTAGACAATGCCTCCATTCCCTCTCAAGTGCTTTGGATGAAGTCCTTTCTGCCAAATCCTGACAGTATGGCGTGAGGTAGACATGATACCAAGGCTGCCTTTACCTCTCAGATGGGACGCTGACCCGTTTCCCGGTGGAAACAACTCTTACCAGACTATTTCAATAGGTTGCATAGGCTTTTTTATTTTTAATGATCATAGGTTTTATTTTGCAGACTAATTGATAGAGTCATTTCTCCTTGACCCACTCAACTTTCTCTACCTTTTTGAGAGCAACAAATTGTGTTTAACCTCTATGGGTACAGCCTTTCCAGTATAAGAATCAATCACGGATGTTGTAAGATCAGCATTGCCTTAACATTTCATATTCGGTTCATATAACATAACATATTTCATTGCTTTTTTCTTAATTGCATCCAATTACTGCTTTCCGAAAGAGTACTGGACATCCAAAACATGCTCAATTTCATGTCTCTGCACACAGCTTTTAATATCTAGTGGGATAACGGCCTGCTGCTGTTAAAGAATTAATAGCTTTACATAATTTTGGAGGAGGGGAGTGGACACCATAGGTGGGGAATAGAAGTTGAAAGTGCAAATAACAAGGAACAAATAATTGTTTTTGTATCTCATGACGCAATTTAAAGAGTTAAATTTTGTAATGCAAGTATAGTTTGGGGCAGACATTAGGCATATGTAATTCTCCAGGTACAAACATCGGCAAAGAACAGCTTGGCACTGTAGTCCAAAACCTCTACTACAACAGGACTGAGAGGATTACAAGAGAAAACGTTAATGAGAGGATACTCTTTGTAAGTTCCAAAAATCACTTATTACCTGCGACTTAACAGACGCGCTGGTTACTCACAGAAACATGCAAGACCAAAGCAAGCTCATGAACTTCATACCTAAAGAAGGTGGCCAAATTATTTTAGAGATAATACGGTACATGTGTTAACTCCCTCAGAACCACACTGCCAAATAACGCATGCTTATTTTCCATAGCTTGCTATTTATTTCAAATGCTTTTGACTTCACAATTCTTTCTAGGCAAATAGCTTAATTTTAAAAAGATTCTCAAGTACATTCTGCTTTTTCCATTTTACCTGATGAGCGGTGCACAGAAGATAAAGCAAAAGAATGGAAACTCAAGCGGCAGGCCCACAGGAACAGCCACTGCACAACAGAGAATTTGATCAAGATAAGGGAAAGAAACGGTCAGAGAAAGGAACCGAAGGCTCCAAGGACTGTCTGGGCTTCTACCCAAACCGCACGCTCGCAGGCTGACTGCTGCGGAGAGCGGTTTGTCCGACCTGCCCGTTGCTACAAAGTCAACAACGGCCAGAGCTAGAAAGCAGCTCCCTTTACAAAATAAGTCTCTTTTCTTCTAGATTATGTTAGTTGCTTTATGTTCCACCCCCTCCACCCGGCTCTGCAGACAGGAGCGCTGCCCTGCGCTGGACATCCCGCTCCACCCACGGCTGGGGCGCCCCTGAACAGCCACGTCCACTTTCTGCCTAGAAACTTTCCAAGGATCAGGCTGACCAATCAATACTTCTCCAAGTGCCCTTCCTTTAAAAATAAATAAATAAATAAATATATATATATATATATATATATATATATATATTTCACCATCATTGTCCTAGAAATTATTAGGTAACCTGAGTACCTAATGCATCCAGTTACCTAACCAGTGAAAGAAAACAATACAATAGGCAGGTCAGTGAGTTTACATTACCTTCAGTGAGCAGCGGGGGCAAAAAGAAAAGCAAGCTGCAGGTTCACAACTCTTATGGGTGCCTGGTTCTTGGCACTAGATAGTTAATATAGTGGACCACTCGTGCACCTGGCCTATCACAAGCTATTATACTTTAAGAAAGTATACTAACTCCTAAAACAAGAAATAAGCTCATCATCATCTCTATATAAATATACACACACAGAGGATAGCTAAACAGAAGATACCAAGCTGATGAACTACGGTTTTCTTTCCATCAGATAAAGAACACTTCGTACCAGACAGGGCAATCGGTCCTGCCTCACACCCTTGCATCAAAAAAATCCATTTCACTCTAATTCTTTTTCCTCTATTCATTGTGCCTTTCATCGCAAAGAATTTTTTATGCCAACCTGTAGGACGCCAGCACTCACTTTGGTGACGATTAACACCACGTACGCCAACAGGAAAACGCTCTCCCCCTTAAATCGTAAGGCAGACTTTTGGCTAGAGCGGAAACAAAGCTACACTGAGGCCCAGGTTAGTTCATTCACCCTTGCCCATAACCCTACTCCTGCCACAGACAGGTGAATGAATAAACGGGAACTCCTTCACAAACCCAAGTCAATATTCTCTTAGACACTAAAAGCAGCTTCCGTATGGGCTCCTGGCAATTCCCTAGGGAGCATGAAGGGGGGGGGGGGGGGGATGCACTATACCATAATTATTTTGTCAGGAAAAAAAACCCCAAACTGTATTAATAAGAGGACTGAGGAGCACATTACTTTGATTTTCAATGCAGTCAATCATGTACTCCTACCATGGAGCTTACTAAACATGTACTATTTGTGCAACCTTTTCTGTTTCTTTCCTTGATAAGCCTAATCAATAGGCCAGAATGAAGAGATAGCTTTGCACTGGCAGGTTAGCTGAAAAGCAAGGTGATTTATTTTTATTTACTTCTTGAGAAAACTTTTAAAGATGTAGAAGTTTAAAGTACAGCTTTTTGGCAAGATTTACAACTACCCTCATTTGATTTCAATATTATTCAAGCACAACACGTTTGCTGAACATTAAAGGAAAGAACTGATCAACCTCAAAGGTTAAGTGCAAAGAACAGTTTGTTAGAGCACTATGCCACCTTTTTAAGTATAATCTCTTCAACAGGTGCAAGAAGAGCAATTTTTTCATTTCAGGTTATTTAGCCAGTTCATGAGAAGTTCTCCTAGCTCTATTAGGAAATGCTGTGCCTAAGAACAGCCAGTTTCATTCATTAACTACAGATATTATTTCCACTGTTAATCAATGAGTTTCAGTACAAAGCATATTTTCATAAGCTTCCTTTTTCCTTCATGTATTTGGCAACTTTTATATAGCTTTACTTAGCTAATATATCTCCAAAATATTGGTCAAATGCATTATTAATTAATTTACAGTTTCCAGCTGCACATGGTTTCATAGAAATGACAAGTCAAACAGTTCCTTGGTAAATTTTTAGTAACACAAAGATATCCCTGAATTAAGTAAAAAAAAAAAAAAAAAAAAAAAAAAGCCATTTCTGGCTGTCAACCAAAATGCAAACAACTGAACAACAACAGAGCAGCCTTTTTAGAAGCAAAACAAATAAATGCAAATAAACGGAAAGCCAAATGCAAAGCAGCAAAGGGTGAAAAGGAAGCACTTCACCAAGAAAATTCAACGCAACAGAGAAAGCCACACTCCATGAAGGCTAAGCATCATGAAAAACCAACAAAACATAGCAATACAGAATGAGACAAAAACAGATTGGCTGAGCTTAGGTTAATGGCAGTTAACAGCAGCAGAACTCAGGGCTTCAGTACGCACAACAATACAAGTGAAAAGACAGCCCTTGCCCTGAGAAAGCAGTTCCCAAAATCTGCTGACAAAGCCTTCCACAAGCAGCTGTTCGAAAAACTAAGCTTTTAAAACTGCAAAGCATCAGCAAATATTTAAGACAACAAGCCAAAAGAAGGGGAACGGGTCAGGTTTTGAGCTACGTTGCTGCTAGCTCCCTGTGTCAGGAAAGCTCCTTACCCAAATCTGCAGCATTTAATACGCTCGCTGCTGCAGTGTTCACCCTGTCCCGGCAGCGGTGGCACGGCAGGCAAGACCAGCCCTCTTGGGCACCAGGAGGATGGGGAGCGGGGAGCACCCCGGCAGCAACGGGGCACCAGGCAGGCAGGTGCGGAGGGCAAGCACCACCAGCAGCTCCCCTGGGGCCCCGGGGACGAGCCACAGCTGCCCTGCAGTTGGGCAATCAGCATCAGGGCAGGGCCATGGTCCCTAGGGACTCGCTGGGGCTTACGCACAGTTTGTCCGCTGAAACTTGCTGAGCAGGAAGTGGAAAGCACCTACCCTGCAAAGACACTGCTGGGAGAGAGAGAGGAGATTTGTCTCAAAACTCTTACGTCTCATCCAGCACACCTGAATTTCTTTTATTTCAAAAGCCACTTTGTTCTCATTTGTGTTTTAATGAAACTTAGCGATAGAAATTGAAAGCTTTCTTTATGAAACCTTGCTTTATGGAAAAGGTTGGTTCATCACACCACTCAACTGACAGGCAATTAATTTGTCCTGTTCCTTGCCAAAGACCCTGCTGGCCCACACTGTCAAGCTGCTGGAGTGCCTTCCAGGAAGCCCTGTCAATCCCTGAGGAACGAAACTCAGGAAGGCATCCCATCCCTGCAGTACCCCCAGTTATTCCCCCCACACAACCACCTCAAAGCAGCAAGCTGGCTAACCTGCATTCCCAGAGCCCCTCCAACGCTACCTTGGAACACAGGCCAAAACATCATCCTGCATAGCCCACATCACCACCCTCTCCTGCTGTACTTGATTTCTTTAGGGTTTTATTCTAACCATCCCCTCCTCTCCCCACCCCCTGCCCTAGCACAGCTTCTCTTTGATAACAGACAACTTGCTATTGCAGTAATTCATGTCAGCTGTGCAGAGTGAAGCATCATTCCCTCGTCTGCATGTGGTTAGAGTACGCACAGAGCTGCAATTCTGACAACACCTGAAATGCATCAGTGTTGGGATGGGCCAGCTGGGGAATATGCAGATAACAGACTACTGATGGACCAAAGTGGATAAGTTGAAAGGGCCATCAGCTAGTCAAATTATGCGAATAAATGCTCAAGATAAAGCTGGCAAAAATGAATCTTGTTCCATGAACAAAGTGTTCCTGGAAGTCTGGAGCCAAGAGCATGGGCTATTCTCCACCACACTACACATTTTAGCAGAACAACACTGTAGATAGAAAGGAATCAAATCCTAAGAGGCCTAGTTAATTAGGATTTTAAGTACTTGGCAGAGGTAGTATACAGAGTAGCCTGCTTTTAATCCAAAAAATGTGTGTTAATTGGGGAAAATAAATCAACCTGGCAATACCTGGGGAAAAGATACAAGCACGTAGTTCCTCATTAGCTAGAAACACATGCAGACTAAGAGCCAGTTTTCTTTTGGTAATGGGTGTTTTGATAAACATCTGCCTCTAGCCACCAATCTCTGTTCCAGTGCAGAGGGGGAAGGACCTGGCTCTCAACAGCATCCTGCCTCCACAGCAATTCCTATTGCGGGAGTCTCCTTAGGCTGCACATTGGCAAACTTTTCTCGGTCACCCACTGGAGGCTGGAATTTAGTATGATCAAAAAACGCTCACGTGAAGAGCAAGAGTCAGATTATATTCAACTAGAAAACCTCAACAACTCCCACAGCCCCTCCGGCGTGAGACCACACAGCAGAGAGCATGGTGTCATCACAGCATGCAGAGGTCAGGTCCTGGAAAAGGACCAGCAGCAGCTACAACAGACCTGAGAGCAGCAGCCCCTTGCTGAGGAGCATCCGGGCTGGAGGTGGTCCCATGGTTATCGACACAAAATGGTACTCCAGGCTGGGTAGCCTTAGCAGGGCAACTGCTGGCAGTGGCATAACGAGAGAGTATGACACAGCCAGTGAGAGGATAACACTCTCAATTTAAAGTATTGTTCAGGATTCAAGAAGGCTTTGAGAAAATACTGATGAATGTTATAAATCCAGGCAAGTAGCTGTCAGAATGCAGAAAGAAATTTATTTCAGAGAAAAGTAATATAGGAAGAGGTAAGACCTATACATATTGCTGTGTCCTAAATTAGCCTATCAAGGAATACAGTAAAGGACTGTGGACCAATGAGTGAAAACATCTCTGTTCAGTGATAAACAGAAATGAAAAAAAGCAGACAAAACATTCGACTAAACAAAGAGAGGTAAAATACTGAAAATATTACTAGGGATAGTCTGATAAAAAGCAATTTAATGTGACTGTCCAAAATTAGCAAAACATCTTTCAAAAGGACAAACAAAGAGACAGGAAAATACAGATAAGCCACAGACGCCAGGAGGCACTACTAGGCTTCTTCCACTTGGAGGCATGGGCAGACGTATAACTGAACAGACTGGAATAAGTTGGAATTGTTTAATTAAAGAAGGGAAAAGAAAGGGTGGAAAAACAGTGAATGGCTGGGAAAAGATAAAAGTATACATAGTGAATCTGAAAGACAATTTCAAAACAGATAAAAAAAGGAACTTTTTCCTATAACTTAGCCAATCTTTGGAACTACAAGCCAAAAGACAGCAAAAGCCAAAGTTAGTAAGATTCAATAAACCATTAAAATGTAGCTAATGAGAACATCCATATGGGCTATTTATAAACAAAATGGAGCAGATTTGAAGCCCTATGTTTCAGGACAACAGGTTGGTTATTCCAGTAACTGCCCACTGGCTAATTTCTGGCACTATTCCCCGAAACAGTCACAGTAGCTGGTATCAACGACAGTACCAGATTGGATGAATTATTCATATAATCTAGAATGGCAATTGCTGTTCACGTATTCTGTTGTGACTATAATCTTACTTATGACCTACCGTTCCCTGCATGCTACTCTGGCGTGTTTCTGGAACTCACAAGTCACAGCTGTTTCTTCTATTGCCACCTTATTTTTATTAGTTTTGGTGTCTCGAGGTACTTTGAAAAGAGACAACAGCTGGTAAATGGTGTTCTAAGTTCAAAAAAGCAGTATCCACAAACACGCAGTGACGTAACAAAGCCAAAGGTGTTGCAGCATCTCTGTCCATTGAATGTCTTCAAAGTTGAAATGTACTAAAGTCAGCAATTAAAAAAAAAAAGGAAAAAAAAGAAAGGACAGCATAGACACAATTGAAAAAATACTCTATATACAAGTCATAGACTGTGACAGCAGATGAGTGGGAAAGATGCTTTTTGGTCCCAGAAAACCTAAAACATTCTCTATTCTGCATTAGCAAGATGTCAATGTTTTTTGGGAAAAAAAAAAAGACGAATACCCAAAGCAAACATGCAAACAAGAACAACAATAACAACAGAGAGTAAACGAGATCAGCATAGCTAATTGCTGGTTAGTTACAACACTTACCCATGACGTTGCTTCGTGTGCATTCAGCTCAGGGCGCTGTCATCCACACAGCTCCCACAGAAACACTTTCTCTGCTAGAGCTGTTGGGGGTTAGGTCACTCTTGACATTGCTTATTGAGGCACTTCCTCTCTGTAAGTAAATATTCCATTTGCACAGTAGCTCAAGACGGGAAGTCTTCAGTATCCCTGAGGTATGCCTGAACCAGGGTTAAAGAAAAAGCTGGTCTCAGACACTCTCTTTCAAATTCAAAAATACATAGAAGAATCAGGTAGTCTCCAACTGTGAGCATAAAACATGAATGTATGCCTTCATATCCCATAACTAATTATTTATTCAACTGGCTTCCAGCCAGTACCTTGTGAAAAGGAGCTACTGTCACAATTTACCTACCAAAGCACTTTCTCTTGTGCCTTATCAGGGAACCATAGGCTGGAATAGGGTGACCTCCTGAGGTCCCCTCTGTTGCTCTCCTCCAAGATTATCACTACATCAGTCTTTATAGACACTTACTCATCTCTTCTGAGAGGTTCCTGAAAAGAGGCTCCCTGGCCAACCTAGCCAACCTAGTCTGGTGCTCCCCTATTTTGCTACTAGACAACTTTTCTTACCACATAATCTGAATCCTCCTTGCCACAAATTTTAGCCCGTTATATCTTACTCTAGCACGGAGAACAGATTAGCCCCCCTGCTTTTGCAGCAGTCTGTACATACTGAAAGACTGTGTGTATCCTCTCAGCTCCTGCAGTTCATCTAGCTGCTCCCTGGAGCTCATGTTCACTGGACAGGAGGTCATTCTTACTGCCCTCTTCCAGTCTGGATCTCGTCTTCCTATGTCCGTTCCAAACCATCAACACCTTTTTTGAAGTACAGTACCTAAAACAGGACATAGCAGTGACAGGGATGCCTTTCCAGGGTTCCATGGTACCAGGACTTATTGCGCATCCTAGTGCAGTTTCTCCATCACCTTAAGGGACCTATGCGGCAGAAGGGTCCTACAGGATTTGTGTCCCATTAATCATTTTTTCCTAGACTAACCCCCCTGCACTGCAGCTAAGGCGGCAAAAGCGAAGAGGAAAAACTTGTGGTCAGATCCTGATCTCTGAACTTTACTGGTAGGAAATAAAAAGTATGAGAACAAAGCAGTGACCGAGGTAATTTGTCTGAAAGCAACCATCAGGGCCAACTAGCAGAGCGTGAAGAGATGGAAGCGAGAAAGAGTCTGAAACGTCTTGACGGCCGTACAGACCCCCAGGGCACTCCTGCAAGTACTGCACTGACCCAGAACGTGGCCCAGCAGGACGCAGCCGTGCTCTGGCCCTGCCCTCCTGAGGTGCTGCTACCATGAGGCACAGTGCCAAGAAAGCCATCAACCTGGCAGGATTTTTTCACGTTCATTTAACAACTATATTCTGGGCCACCTGTACTGTCTGCTGCCCAGGGGCTAATTGAGAAATGAAGGGTGGGCAGACAGGAGCACAAATCCCAGCACATCAAGTGGAAGTGACCTGTGGCATCAGATGGAAATCCCCACTATATCCGCCAGCTGTTGAACAAACGCCTATCTTCAAGACAAAAAGCGGTACAAGAAAAGTGCCTGTGATATCAGCCAATGCTTTGCACCTGGTATGAGCCTCTGCTCAAACCCTGAAGCCAAGAAAGGAATCCGAAAATAAACACGTCTTATTTATACCTTCTCTCTGCTTTCTTCTCAGTAGGAGGATAAGAAAAACAACGAATGAATTTTCAATGAGGCTCTAAGACATTACGTCAATGAACTTTTTTAAATGATGAAACACTCCCATATGGCTTTAGTTACATGCCACGGAAGTGATCATCAATAAGGCACTTGAAACTGCAATAGCAACAACCAGGGAAAAACACCCAGATTGCACCAGCTGCTTCACTCAGCAGCAGCTGTCCTCCCTCCATCACCACTTCCCAGTTCCAGCCCTTTGCTGGCTGCCAGCGTTACAACTTAGGTTTCACTGAATCGTTAGCACCTTCAAATAGCACTTTTTGTGGTTTGCATAACACTGTTACCGCCAGTCCAGCAAAGGATCTATGCATGCACTCAATCTAAGCTATTATTTAAGCCAATCGCTTACTTAAACACTTAGATGGACTGAGCTCTGAGTTTTCTGCACCATTCAGAAAGTTAAGGACATGCCCATTAAGACTCCACCACAAATTTGGGATAACCAGATACTACTTGGGACCAACCAAATGTCAGCCAGGAATGTAACAGGTTTCCTTATAATCTATATTAAAGGGTTATAATTTATGTTGGAGGCTAAGACTAAGCAGGGACAGCTCAGTCTTCACTCCACTATGAATTTTTCACTTCTCCTAACAGTTTAATTTAGTCCTTTAGCTTCGTGAGGATTTTTTTCTTCTTCTAAAATTCTAAGTATGAGGCTTCTGTTCTGGATTGATGTCTCTAACTTTTAACCTCTTCTAACTGCCTGGGAAGGGGTAAATTTGCACTCATGAAAAGAAAGGAAGAATTAAAAAACTACAAGCTGTATAGTATATGCACACAGAGATCTCTTCTTCACCTACCCCTCCCTAGCAGCGCCTCAGCCTAGCAGATTGCGTTCTGCAAGTGTTCGTATTGCCAAATATCTGACCTAAAAATAATAATTAAAAATTTGCTTTGTATTTAAAAAAGAAAATTATTCCTGCACTGATCCAGTCTGCATTGTTCATTGTTTTACTTACTCCACATAATCCTACTTTAGCTGAGTCAGAAGTGGAAAGTAAAATAAAGGTGAGGCTCATACTCTGAGAAAAGGAAAAGGAAACAGTCTTTGAACAGGCAACAAAAAATGAAAAAAGGAGGTAATTCCACTGCAGTCTATTTGCAAAACGTGCACTTGTTTTGCTCTGCTCCTTACAACATCGTTACTTAGCAGATATAGTTCTTGTCCCACTGAGCAGTTATTTCCCTGGAGGAATGACACACAAGAGCACATTCCCATGCCTACACTCTGACCTTGTGGAGTACTATTACAAAGCCTGTAAAGACACAGAGGGAGTCTAAATCACTTGATGCAATGGTTATCTCTAATCTGCCTGTGATTCTTCACAGATTTCAACAGAAAAGAAGTGGCAAAGGATAGAATAATAATAAACAGATTTTCAATATAACAAGATCATCCTATAAAATAGCTAGTATAATCTGAAAACCCTCTTCCTTTAGGTCAATAGCAACATATATTGTAACTAATAAAATTCAACCTTAAGTCAAAAGATTACAGACCTAAATTAATGAAACATATCTGAAGCAAAAGGTGTGCTTCAGTGCTCAGTACAGAACGTGCACATTTTATATTGAGCTGTGATGAGTTTTAAAATCGTAAGTACCTGGACTCCTCTTAAAGCGAGTCATCATTACTCATATTCCCTAGTGAAGACTGCAGATCTAAATATTTCAAATAGCCTCATCAACATAGCATCAGTCATTTCAGAACAGGTCAGGACACCTCTGTGTTTTGTTGCTCAGTTTACATATGTGATTCCCCTTATTCTCACCAGACTGGATAAGCTGATCAGTAGAACTTTAATCTATACACAGTATTTGCTTGCTATATTTCTATTTCCACAGGGATGGGGTTGTACATTACAGAAATTTACCAAGTACAAAACAGTTTTAAAACAGAGAAATATAGATCCCTTATCAACTTAGAGCATGCATAATAATTACAAATTCCAAAATGGATAAAGAGCTTAGAAATGAACTTTAAATTACTTTTGATAACAAGAGCACTTATTATAGATTATACATAGTTTTATTAGTATCGTATAATTTGCTTGAAGGTCAGAAAACAATGTGCTTTTGAGATCACTTTGGGGCTGCCAAAAAGTTACTCTCTATCTAAACTAAAGATATATTCAGACAATTAAACATTTGCTGTCACTGTGCACCGTTGCAGTCCCAGCCTAAAATCAGACATTCATTTTATTCCCAGATAGTTCTAATGGCTAACGTTATCCAATGAACAGGCAAAAAAATATTGTCTTATTTCCACTCATTCCACTGCGGCTATCTGTAGATGTGAATCTCACCTCGTCTTAGGTAACTCTGAGGAAGGTCAGAGTCAGACATAAGGGTTACGGAGGGGCTACGTACGTAAAGCAAAGCTAACCACAAGGAGGCTACGTGGAAGGGGAAGGAGCAAAGGTGGGTTGAGAGGAGGATCAGCCTTTGCCCCGCGCCATTGCTTTGCCAAGGACTCACAGGGACTGCAGACCTCTTCAGCTCTTCAGCCACAGCAACCTCAGCTGCCATACGTAGTTCTGCAGCAAAGACCCTGTCACAATGGTTCTGCATTTTGGCTGGGTTTTTCAGTTTGTTCCTTAGATGTAAAGTGGAAAATAATTTTTCAAATCCAGAGCCACTGAAAATCAAGAAAAAACTCAAAAGTTTACTGGACTTTGTGTCTATATAGTCTGCGCTAATTTGTTCCTGTGATTCTCACCTAACATCAGCATTCCGAAGTTTAGAAGGATGCAGAAAAGCCAACATTGCATTGAGGCTAAGTGAAACTTTAGCCATGTGATCTGCCGACAAACTCAGATACAGGAATATCTTCCTTCCATCAGATTTTCAAAGCAGTATGTGTGCGTGTGCATACAATATGAGTTGGAAAAATAGAGAGGTGGGCATGAAAAGACTTTACGAAAGGGCCCTGTGAGCCTTAGTATCTGTGCAAAGCAGACTTGGAGAACACTCTGGCATGCATTTTAATAACGACCAGAAAAAGAGCGTTTCTAATACCATGCATGTATGTATGAACATGCAGCACTGTTTCACCCCCCCCCCCACCACCCTGCCAGCAGATTTCCCCTACCAAAAGCGTACACCGTGCAGTACTGATGGGTGCAGCAGGCTGCCCTTCTGCTGGCATCCCAGCAGCCTGGTAAGCTGATGCTGCAGGCACATGTTGAGGCAAGGACATGTAATAACCCCTCTGTGCCATCTCACCAAAACAGCAGTAACGCTGAAAGCCAAGGGACCGTTAGAACATTGGATAGCAGTTAGCGTCCTTTACCCTCTGGCTTAGTATCTCTAGGCATCAATTTTGGTTAGTAAAATCAGAATTTAGCACGGGTGGAACTCAAGGCTCCTTACATTTTAAGAGCATCTGAATTAACATGTTAAGATAAATCTAGTTCTCCTCTTTCCTTCTGCAGTGGTTATGCAGTTTTCCTGCCTGTAAGCAGGTGTTGTCATCCAGAGTTACATCAAAGACCCTTTTGAGTTTAATATTTGCAAGCCATTCCCTTTTTTGTTTTGTTAGCATTTTCTCTCGTACATATTAATTACTGCAGACCTCTGCCAACACGTGTTAATACCCAATCACAGTCTCTTTCAAAGGGAAATGTCAAAGATTAAATTCAAATGAAGGATGACATTTCAGTCTGCCTATTCCCTGAATAATGGTTCTTCTCTACCTTCCAGACTCTTCAGTGGCAGAGAAACACAATATTTAAAGAAAAAGTCCAAACACACAAAAAAAGCGCACTGCAGTTTGTTATACAGGAACTAAAGTCTCCAAATCATCTTCCTAGAGGCAAAACAAACTACACGACAAAAATATTAGAAATAAAACTAAAATCTTTCAAAACCGGCATGTTTCGCTTGCCAGGTGCTTCTGAGAACTGTCAGAAAAACAACAGAATATATACCCTTCTTCCGCCCCTTGGTTGTCTCCGACTGCACGCTGGGGCTGAATGTATGAACTAGCACTTCTGCTTCTCTCAGACCTTGCTCACCGCTTTGGACCGCCCTCACTGGCAGCGTCCTACCCGTGCGTCGGGAAGCGGCGAGGGCAGGTGAGCTGGGAGCCGGGCGCACGCAGGCGGAGGCAGCAGCCCCACCGATGAGGGCGCAGGCCCACCATCCCCGGACAAGGACAGCACACTGATGGTGACCAGCGTTGGCCGAGGGGGCTGCGGCCGCCACGCCAGCCCTGGCGCTGAAGTGCGCCGAGGTCGTGCCGAGGGGCCAAGCCTGCGAGTCTGGGTCAGGGCAGTGCAGGACCAGGCAGAGGCGTCCCTGCAACGCAGCTCAGGCAGAGGCTGAGGGCAAGAGCCCAGCTCAAAAGCCGCTGCTGAGGAAAGCGGGACGAGCTCCCCAGCTAGGGCTTCTCAGGCTCCCTGACACCTGGCTGCATGGTCGCCCGGTCAAAGCCAGCCCTCTGCCCAGCCAAACGCCCGAGAGCAGGACAGAAGTTACTGAGGCCCTCAGGCCCCTGACACCATGGTCATGGAAACACAGGGTGAAGAAGGTGCTAGAACTACTTTTGAAAGGTCTGTGCAGGAAAATTTTGAAAATAAGCTGATTATTCGCAAGCTTGAATTCATACGTAGAGTCTGCACCTTCAGTGAAAACAATCTGGTGATCCGCACGTTGAAGAACACTGAAAAGCACCAGTCTGGGCAGAATTTTGGACCGAGTCCTCTGCTCTTCCTTTTGGTCTTCTCAGTGCACATGCTACACCGCATGACTCCTTCAAGGTTTCTCTGACTTCACAAAACAAATGCTAGAAGTGCTGGATAGGTTATATCTACAACAATTTAAATGCCCTTAAAAGAAATGTCCTTGAGATTCAGCCAAGTGAGACGCTCATTCTCCATAGCTTCTCTTCACCTCTTGAGAGTCTCAGTGTTACCAATACTTTATTTGTGGGAAAACACAATGGCTGACTCAAAGAGTTACAATTTAAGGAAAAATAAGTAACAGTGGTTAGAATGGATAAAAAGGAGAATACGGTGAGAAAGAGGGCCTCAAACATTAATATTCTTCTCCCGGCAATGCCTTAGACTTCTAGACTGGTACAGTTTGCACAGCGACAAGCTAAAGCAGCTCTGAGAGTCAGCAGCCCTAAAGAATTTGTCTGCACAGGAAAAATGAATGGCAAAGCCATTCTGGAGTAACTAGCGAGATGCTGATATCCACGTGTAATGCCTTTCTGTGAGCCTTGTGCTCTGAAACTGAAAAAACACTTTGACAACCCAAGACACCAAAGTTATTTTAAACACCTCCATCAATCAGTTTCCTGGTGTAAACAAAATCCCCATAGAATTTGACCGAGCGTAACACAGACATCGCTTCTCAATTTAATTTGAAAACGCAGCCAATATTACTGCTCCATATATTTCGTTAGCATTTGTGACCTTGATTTGACATCTCAATAACAGACAACAGTAGCAGCGATATTTAGGTTCCGTCTTTCTCAGTGGGACCCAGAACCAGTCCTACTAGCCTTTTACTAGCAAGCTGGAAGACGGTCTGTAATGACTATCCAAATTTGAAACACAGAAGTTCAAAAGTTCTGGCCTTCTAGGCTTTTGGCATTCTGGAAATAGAAATGAAACAGTAAGCTTCTCAGTAATTTCTCCAGAACCTTCATGAAATATTGTGTTACATATGCATACAATTGAGTAGAGGATAGCAGAATCTGAATCACGTTACAAAATTTAATAAAGAATCACATCATTGTTACAATGAGAGCTCAGAAAGCCCCTAAAATATATATTCATACTCATCAAGCATTACACATGTGCTATTTAAGGCTCTGAGATTTATATGGAATGGACCGTTAATGACCAGCATCCATTCTTTTTTAAGCAATTTGCTGGGGACTCTTCAAGAAGATTGATAATATGGAATAGACATTATTCCATTGTGTGTGTTTTCTTGAGAGTATAGAGTACCTACCTTCAGTTTAAATGCAGATATTTGAAATAACAGTATTTTGTTGATTAGAATTTGTATTTGTTTTCTACTACCATAAATTTTCCTTGTTCAGAAGATTTTAATAACTTCTTCTGCTAAATTATTTTAGCGGCTGCCCAGTTTTAAAAGCTTTGAAATATGACCAAGAGAGCAGAGCTTCAGGGAGCAGAATTAGAATAGCAGTGAAGTGTGGTACCTTTAGTATGACTGAAGGCAATTATTAAGGGCCATTTGGCTGTGGTATTCCATCCAGAGATGTATTATACTACATTATCTGCACAATCAATCATATTTATTCATCCATCCTCTGGCATGGTTATAAGCTAAGCATCCAATATTGCAAACACTTAAACACATATAACAATGTATTGACATGACATTTTATGTTAATAGGTTTACATTTTAAAAAATCTATCATATGCATGAAATGAAAGAGCAGGCTGTAAATGGGCTTTTCACTTTACACCACCAATCGCAACAGCAGCGCCGGGCATGAGGTTTCACTCACTGCCCTTTCTGTGGCTGAGTAACACTACCCCAGCACAGTCCCCTGGCAGGGAAAAGCAGTGCCCTCCTCCAGCTGCCTAGCCTCACTGTTCAGCGAGCAGGAAAGCAGCAGAGGGGGGACCACAGCACCTATCATATTGCCACAAACGGCACCACAACCTACAGCCCCACAGTATGTTCAGAGAACTACCTCTTTCCTACAGCTCCCTAAGAACAGCTGCCACAATTAGCAGCCAATCCAGAGGAGCCAGGCAAACGCTGTCTCCTATAAAAGGTGACAGGAGATGTCTCCTGTACCTTGAGCACAGTAGGGAAGCGATGCCAGAGCTGCACACCAGAGGGATTTTTGTGCGTGCTGCATATCCTCAGATAGCTTTAGGACAGACAAGTCCGGGCTCTTGGCCATGGCCAAGGAATGAAGAATTAGGCATTGACACAAGTGCCCCACTACCACCCAAAGCCTCACTTATGTTTTTCATGTATTATCCTCACTATTTAATCCACAAATAGTATCTGGGGATAGGATCTTAAATGTATTTTGTCCTGCTGCTGCAGCACTATTTCTTAATATAGGCTTTCACTCTGACCAGTATTTATTTCCCACCTCTCCTCCCTCATGACAGTATTATTCTTTGCTCTTTTATGCCCCTTCTCTGTACATTTGCCTCAAGGAGTTTTGCAGCTGCAGCATATCAATAACCTTACAGAAGCTGCTGCATGACTGATTCACATCTATTGCTGCAAATCAAGGACAAAGAACTGAACTGGCAGATAAAAGTAATTGCAATTTTCCATTCCTGCTTCACAAGCAAGGCAACCAAATGGGTCGTTCTCCAAGAAAGGTATTCAAATTAACCAGTGATTTCTAAAATAGAAATAAATAGGAATATACTGAACTGCTTAGAACAAAAATAGAACAGAAGAAACTGTAGCTCTTTCTTTACTGTATGCACAATCTGCACAGTTGAACATTTGAGCTTACTACTTTCACTGCTGAAATAAATGAACTTCTAATTCATAATAAAAACAATGAGCCAAATCTTACATCCCCAATGTCAGCAATATTTTGCCTGCATAAAGGGTCCCGGACACCCTGAACCCAAGCCACCTCATCAGTATTTGTCCTGTGCTATTCAAATTTAAGTAATAATGAATTCAGTGGGTACCGAAGAACTCTGATCAGAAAATCCTGACCTAATTAGTAAGACATCAAACAACCCTTTAAAAGAGGTTGTTTATACCTTCTGTTTTCATTGCCTTGTTCCAGAGTATCAAAAAACCCTCTCTTCTTCCCTGTCTTTTTTCACTTGTAAGTCCTTTGAATCTTGACCTGTAAAAAGAAATAGCAAAGGCTGAAGATGCTGTAAATTAATGTACCATCTGATAGATTGCAATGTTTCTTAAGTATCTTACTGACAGATTAGTAGCTTCTAAGAATCTCATAAGTTGCAAGTTAGTTACCATGTTATATTTTCATAACAAAACATTCTTAATCATTAAAAACAATCATTTACATTTGTAGTGCCTATCAACCGTACAAGGTCCAAATTCTGTCTTAGATTGTAAATTCAGAAAATCATTCATTCACTGCTGCTATCCAGTCTTGATTGGGGAGGAACGAAAAGCAACACTGAAAGGGCATCCATTTTTAGAAAACTTGCGGAAGAATAACTTTTGCAACTTCTCATGAATTATGTATTGTAGAAGATACTTGCATACACATTGCTGTGCATGAACTCCTGGGGATGCTTTTTGAAGAGTTTAAACTTTAATGAAAAATAAGGGTTGCTACTAAAGGAAATGATCATTTCCTACAACAAAACCACAAATATCTTCAGTTCCATCCTATCCTATCCACTGCATAAAATTTCTACAGAGTTTAACCCCATACTTAAAGAACATCTGTGAAGTCAACTCAAGAAATACTTTGCATCCTCTCCTTAACTCTTTTAAGCATGTTGATTGAAAAACTCTCCTTGTACAAAGGTATCATGAAACCTAGACTGCTAAAAAGCAATTGTGCTTTCTTCTCCAATTCCCACCATTTTAGGGTTTCCTACTCCTTAGCTTTGTATTGAAAAGAAACCCTCTGGACAACTGCTTGTTTTGAAACTCTGGGACACTTTTATACGCAAAAGCCTATACATAATGCAACAGCATGCCTTGGGGCCTTGTAATTTTAAGCATATAAGTTTTAAATGAGATAGATAATCAGGCACCTACAGAACACATTTGCATCTTTCACTCAATTGAGGCTCTGAGATCAAATATTTAAGGGTATTTAAGAGCGTATAAGCACTTTGGATCTCTCGGAATAATGTCTGAGTTGCCTTGTCCTTTACATGCACGCTTATGTGTATCTCTATTGTAACTCAGTTGTGTAAATGACATTACTTCTGCTGCTCTGTTTAATGAAACGGTAAAAATCGGTGAGAATTATGGGATAACAGAAAGAGAAATTGCAATATTTCTGGAAAGTTTCCAATATGAACGATTAACAAGATTTAGGATTTCATATGCACTTCACTAAGTTTTCATCTCTGTCTGAGGAATATAAGAGAATTAAAACACAACATTATGAGAACACTCTGATTTTGTGATACTGGGGCACATACTTTCTTGCAAATAAGTAGGAATAATAGTAATAGCTTTCCCCTGGGTTTCATCCAGTGTTTTCACTGCTGAATTTTGCACTCAATTTGAGCTACTGTTGAAGTAGCACAGAAAAGTTAAAATAATCAAATCTCAGATCTCTCCCTCCCTTAAACTACAGAAGTTCAAATTATTAATTTCTTGGGTTTTGGTGCAAGACCACAAATGAGTCTGACACAGCACAAAAAAGAACTGCGGTGCATTTGTACAAGTTCCTAGGAAACCTATGACAAACCTGACATCATCTTCGACTGTGTAGAGAAATCTAAAATTAGATTTTCATGAATTAAATTCATTTTTTATGAAATTTCATGAATTTAATTCATTCTGTGGCCCAGTGCATGGCTCACTGTAAGCCAGTATCAGGTTAGTACAAAACTGTTTGTGCATCCAGCTTTCATTTGCGCAAATTCTGAGCACTATGCCCATACGGGAAATATTAGTATATATTAAATGGAAATTTGACGTGAAAATTTGCTACATTAGAGAAGCACATATGAACACACACAAATTGTTAGCAAACAGACCAAGTATAGAAGATTTAACTAATTACAAAGAAAACATCCGCAAGTTAGCAAATCTGCTTCCTCCACTACTTCCTGTCCAAGTGACCGTGTTAACAAAGCTGTGGGAGGTCTTGGTGAGCAAAAAAAAAAAACAACTCTGACCCAACTGCTCTTTGTACTGTGCTTCGTAAAAATAAAAAAATATATTCCCCGTTTGTAAATATATCTAGTTTGCAGCAATAGCTCTCCTCTGTTCAGCCCTCTGTTATGGCAATTATGGATTTTTTTTTTTTACACTTTTGTTCTCATGTTTTGCTGCCATTAAAAATAAATTCTAAAATGAAATAATTTTTTAACTTTCACAATATAATCAAGTATGCCTTTTTTGTGCTGTGTGATATTTTATGAAATGACAAGAATAAAGAGCATTATTTATAAACCACTCATTTACATTGTTTTTATAAACATGCAGAGAAAGAGAATAATAGTGTTGTTTTATCAGTTAGCTTTATAACGTGCTTACTGAGCTATTTTCTCCTAACGCATCACTTCTTAGCATTGCATCAAATGATGTTACTTTAATTTCAGTTTATCAGTTCAGTTTCTTGTTGGCATCGCCATAAGAAAAGTCTGCAATTTTGATAGCTGTGCTTTTGTCTTTTAGATACTACAGATAAACTACACATTTACCACAGAAAGATTTCAACTATTGTTGGATCTTGTGTTTACCTTCTCTTAGTTATCCCACAGGAAGCACCCATGAGCACTGACCCTTTTACTAGAGCTTCTGTTGCGAGGTAAGATCTAACTGCTGCCTCTGGCTAGCAGGAGGCATACAGGTCATCTTTGAAACGCAAACACGCTTTGCAAAGTAACTATTCACATGCCGGGGGTTCTATCCCTGCAGCAAACAAGGCAAATATCTTCAGACAATACTTTTGCCTGGCTGCCCATGCTGTGAGCACAGGTCCATTTTGATAAGAGAAATAACATTTCTAGTTCACTTCAATGCCGAACACAATGTCTTTTTTCAGAAAAATAGTCCAAGAAAATAAAAGTGACTGATTTGTATACGAGAATGTGGAATTGCAGCAGTATTTGTGCTGACATCATGAAAGATTTGGTGAAGTTAGGCATTATCCACATAGGAATTTTAGCCAATATTTTGCATTCATGCAACAGAGCAAATTCTTAGCAGGGTGTGCATGAAATAATAATAAATATTAAGAGAGATCCCAAGGGCCTTCATTTTTTTCATTTACACATTACAGAGAATGCTATCCTCAGAACAGTATAAATTAATGGACAGAAAATATGAGAGTGCTATTACTCAGAACTGTAATCAAGGAGATGGAGGATGTCAGAAATGACAACAGCCACAAAACTTTTGTAAACCCTGGGTGAGGAAGGGAAGTAGCAAGAAGGTAAGTAGCATCCTTTGTGGTAACAGCCTTTTTCAAGCCCCACAGCGCACCCCTGTCACCATCCCATGGTGCAGCAGAGAGGGACAACAGAGGGCAGTTTGCAAAATGCCCAGTGCAAACCAATCTGCATCAACATCACATAACTACGTTGTCTTAAGACGAGACTCCCAGTCATTTGTTCGTGCACATATAGATCGTTTCAAACTAAGGCCCATGCATAAAACGAGTCTTGGTTTATCAGCTCAATCTTTATTAGGATTTCAGTGGGACTACTTATGTGAAGAACTACTATTAAACACAGGTAAAGGACTTATACTCTGACCCCTGGTAGTCTCCTCATAAGCAGAGTCAGAAGAATAGAATACAACATTCATGAGCATTTGTCAACACACTATAAACAACAGCCAAGCTCAATTCTGCTATGACACGGACTTGCTCAACTTTACTACTTTCAGAGGTCCTTATTCTTTTGCATAACTTTATTACGTATTAGTAGATAAGCAAGAGAATCAAACCTGCAATTTGTGGAACTCCTATTTTTCAAGAAATTTGTTATATGCGATCCCTAATTAGGTCAAGATTTTCTTATACAGTCAAAGAAAAATCATGAAGAAACCATCATTTGATGGGAACACATACAGTCAATACATACTATCAAATCTGCTTCACAGGAAGCTTCAACCCAGCAGTGTGATGTTTTTTCCCCACCATCTGCAGATGAGCTGGTCCTTGCTTCTTAAAAATTACTGGGCCTTTGCATGGAATGATGGAAGAGTGTTCTAAGTCTGTTTAAAGAAGGCAGTTAGGTTATCAGAAAGCTATAACGCAGCAGGAACATATATTGAATTTGAGAATTTATCAATACCAGTAATAAAAGCTACACTGTTGTAAATTATTCTTCTCATGTATACACATTACTTCAAGGGAGAGAATTCAGGTGCCTGGAGAAGCTGATGACTCTGTTACCAGTTGAACATTCCTCCCAAAGAAAATTACCTTCATTTTTATTTCAGGCTTTATACTTTTTGTTCATTGCCCTCCTCAGAATTTGGGCACTGAAATTAGCAGGATATTCATTGCATACCTCCCCAGGAGAAAGCAGGAAGGATGTGTGTAACATTACAATTAAGTATGAAATCCAATATCATTTAAAGACTGTCTGGACTAGCTGAGGAAAGACCTTCTTATGTTTCCAAAATTCAGCTGAAAGAGGGCCATAGTTTCTTGTTATTAGTCCTCTTTGATGCCTATCATTTTTATTTTTTTTCTGAAAGTGTAGATTGAAGTAAAAAAAAAAAACATCAGCTTTCTCTACTACCTCCGACTGTAAAGTGTTGTTTCTGTAGCAATACACAAAATTAGTGAAAAACAAAGCAACCGTACAACTAACTCCTGCATGCAGAAGGTGTATTTTTCTTGCTCTGCCGCTGAATGAAGAACACTTGATTGCTGCCGTACACCAATCCTTCATCTCATTTTATCTTCAGTTTTACACTATAGCAGCAACGAAGCATTTTTCCACTTACAAATAAGTTATACTCATTCATAACTCTTCCTTCAAGACTTTATTTTGTTTGGACATCTCTGATTCCTCCTCTCCTTTCTCCTGAATTTGGCTAGATCCTGATTCTTTTCCAGTTTAGCCTAAAAGTTTCAGTCATGCAAAACAGTATCTCCGTTGTAAGCCAAAAAGTATCAGATCGCAAGAGATCCACTGCCTCACAGGGCAAAATCAGAAGGAATCATCAGGGAAAATCAGAAGGTTTGACAGCTGTTTTGACAAATCTTTGAATTTTTCCAATGTTTATCTTCACCTTAGCCAAATATCTTTGGTTTACGTATGCATATGACAACTGCATAACACCAGCTGTCTCCTAAGATTTTCACTACCACTTCTGTTTTGCCAGGCAACCCCTTCGTAAGCCAAGCATTTCTGAAAGGGCAAAAGTCATGTACATTCAGAAAGCCTACTCTTAACACCACTTGTTCCTTATATATTGCCTCTATAGAAGATGGATAGAGATATGATGTGGGCCAGGACGACTGCTAGCAGCAGCGTAAGAGTCACTCACGTTATAACAGGTGCAAGCAAAGGCTGTTGTGATTTCTTCCCCAGCCTTGCAGAAGCACCATGGCCCATGCCAGCAAGCAGGACCTTCCACCATATCCTTTCCATCCATATAAAACTGAAACTTCTTCAGGTGACAGTCACACTAATTCATCCCAAAGTAAAGCATTAAGAATGTTGACTGCAGCCTGATTATTGATTGTGTACTAAAAGCAAAAGATGCTCTTTCACTTATGTTCTTCAAATATCAGCCTTCAAAGTAAAATCATCCCCTTCCATCTACAATTGCTCTTAACTAAGCCCAAAAAGGACCTGAATTGCCTTTGTAGGGAAGTAAATTGATTGGTCTGAGCAGATTTTGCAATATCCTTTAACTTTACAAATTTCAGAGATCAATGATAAAGACAGGAGAACTGATGGCTTTCACGGACTGGAAATTAAAATATTATAATTTAGAAATGTATTTTTGCCAACCTGATTTTATTCTGTATTTCAAAATATTCCAAGAATATCCTATCAACAAGAGGCCAGCGGGATATGATTTTCTTTTCCTTACAAAAGGATTCCTTTCCAAATGCAGATACAGCTGACTCTAACACATATTATTATGCTCACGTAGACTGATGCTTGTGGCCTATCCTTATAAATCCAACAAGCTTGAAGAGTAATTTCCTTATTATGGCGTACAACTATTTATATGAAATATGTAAGCTTCCATAAAATATTTCAGCAGCCAGGACATTCATTACAAATACGAATACAGAATAAGTCTTACTGAAGCAAGAAACCATATTTTGCTGTAAGTAGTATCTTCATCACCAGAGAACCATCACAAGCCCTGGCAAGAAACAAAAGTATAGTCTACTCGATACAAACTAATTTGAGGAAAACTAAATGAAGCACATTCTTATTCTGCAGTGTTCAAAGATGCATTGATTTCTTATCAATGTCAAAGTAACAGGACATGAAGAGACGATAGGCAACTTCTTTTAAAGCCTGGAGTTTTTTAATCTGCCATTCAAATGTCAATCTCTTGGAACATAGACCTTGCTCCTGCACCTGAACAGTTTTCTCGGACGCCATTAGGTTTAGTTACTTGTGATCAGCTGCTTGACATCTATACCTACTTGGGCTAACAGTGTTTCCCTATGGGCCCAGGATGGATGCAAAACCTTTGGGAGCTGACAATACAAAGCTTTGAATTCTATGGCTGCTATAAGGCGTGCTGCATTGAGATGAAATGCTTGCAGATAACCTGCTTCCCTCTAGTGACTGGATATAAAGAGGAAGCCAGAGCCTAATAAACATTGTGGGGTTGCTTTAGTTCGTATTAGGTCTGATGTATGACTTAACCTAATGGAAGAAAGGGAACTTCTCTGTTTCCAGTGGAGCCTGCTAAATTATCAAGTTTTTCTTTTGACAGCTACAGAAGTATTAGTTTAAAAACATGACTTAAGCTTAAATAGTTAGAAATGCATATTCAAAAAGCTGAATAATTTATATCTGCAATTATCTTAATTTATGGCCTATTCTATATTCTATCTCCCAAACTCAGCATAGTCTCCCAGGAGTAGGAGGGAGGACTTTCTCCAGAGAGGTGGTATATCAGGTGGCTAAGTCCCCAAGACATATGAGCAGAGTTCAAATAGCACAGGGGCCAACAGAAATGCTCTTACACAAGTCAAGCAGGCCTCTTACAGCAAGAGCAGCACATCTGCAACGGCAGTACAACAGCAGGGCTAGGGAGCGCCCGCGAAAGCAATGTCATCTGGGAGATGAGAAGAGGGGGTACATTAACACAATTGGAAAAAAATCTGCATATGGCACAGCTATTTCAGTTTTACTTCAAAACAAAGCAGATACAGTCTTTGTTAAAAACATCACCCATCAGTGCTGCAGTTCAGAATTCGCGATATTTAGATGTGCCCACAGGAAGCCCCATCCAAACAACCTATATCGGCTCACAACAGTACTCAACTGCACTTCTAATTCTGGGGAGATGCAGGAGAGCACCTCTGCATTTTCTTCTGTATTGCTCCCAGTGAATAAACTTGATAAACGAGAACATAGATATTGCTGAGCCGCTACCTCACTCTGTACTAGATCGCCTCTCACACTTTCCTCACAGTCCAGAATACATAGAGAAAATTGCCATTTTACATGCACAAAGCAAGTGGCAGGTTGCGGTCAATGTACTTATCACATGAATATTATCACACTGCCCTGACAATGGCTGTGGAAGGGCCCAGGCACATCAACAGGCTTCAAGTCCACGGCTAAGCTACGGCACAATTTTCACTATCAGCTGCCATGTTATCCTTGCCTTTCGCAGCTCCTTTTCATTTGTCATAAATACAAGATTCAACAAAGACAACCACGGCAATCTGTGTAGCACCTAGGACTAATATCAAACTGAAGCCTCTGAACTTTATCATGGTAGTAATATAAATAATATTTATTCAGTGCTCCAGTCAGCTAACTGCGTTTTTAAATAGCGGCAAAACAAGGACAATTTATCAATTCATCAAAGTTATGTTTAATGCATAGCCAAATGTACCATGAAGCAAGACAAACACGCTCATAATGAACACACAGTTTAATGAACCAAACTCGTATAACCTTCTCAGTTGAATGATTTCCTACTCAACAAGCTATCTGCATGTTGCAAGTGCACCTTTTATTAAGTAAAATATTATTCAGCATGCCTAGAAGTAGTAAAATCCGGTTCTCAAGTAGAATATTTTTCATGCATGCATTTATTTTAATAAAAACATTAGGTTCTCATTTAGACTTTGGGAATCCATTACATAAATTTGCCGTACTATACTACTATAGGATGGCAACCATTACATAAATTTAATAACTACTACAGTATGCCAACCATTACGGCATAAATATGCTATAATAAAAAGAATTAACTCTTCGCAAATTTCTTCAACCTCAGCCATCACCCATATAAAAGAAAAGTAAAGGGATAGTTTTACGTAGTAAACTCTAAAATAACCTATAGGTCTAGGAAGAATTGGTTACAAGCAAATGCATAACACTATCAAGGAATATTATTATCAAGGAAATGATTTCTTCAAAGAGCACTGTTATATTTCAAAGCAACTAAAATTTTTTTTGATAACTGTTAAGAGTTATTTAGCTCTGGCCACCATAACAACAAAAACAGAAATCTAAACAAACCAGTTACACGTCAGTGTAACAGTTAGTAACCTCCCATGGCTTGCTACCACATAACCAACATAGGAAATTCAGAAGTTTCTGAACATTTGGCTCCACATACTAGCAGTAGCGTGACGAAGTCCTAGTCACTGACCAGGCAGCCACTGAAAGAAGACGACAGCCCCTGTCCCATAGACCTTTCAGTCCAGCTACTTAAATCTTTGAGATATTTGCTGGAGCATGATGAAGAGCTCTAGCAGTGGTTCCCACGACAACAGAAATACCACCCTTTTCCCCAAGAAAAGACATCCCTAAAAGCTCTTGAGATAAAAGAGGAAGTTAAACAGAGGTTCACCCCACGTGGAACCATTAGTTCCTCATGTGGAACTAAAACATGACAATCTTTGTATTGCTTTTGCTATTCCCGATTTGCGATGCACAGACAAAACCCTCACAACATCTGTCCTCAGGAGACAGATGGTCAGAGGAGACCCAGCCTGAGCACCCTCCTCTGGCTTCCACTGCCTCTCCTTGGGACTCTCCAGTATAAATACATAACCCTCATCCTTGTGCTCCTACAATCAGCAGCTTTTGAACCTCTTACTGTTTCACAGTTGCTTACAGGCTGAAAAAAAAGTTGGGTTTTTCTTTGTATTACACAGGTTGTATTTTGTAGCTTAGAACAGATCCACAGGCAAATAGGCGAGGTTTAAAAGGGAGAAATGCCAACATAGCGCAGCTGTCTTCCTAATAACCTCCAATAAAATCTTCTACTGGGATTTTCTCTGGCCCACAAATCCCTTTTGTGCAGAATGCCATTAAAAAGAGAAGCCTCATAATTGTCCAAACATTTTATTTGTAGGCCCTGTCAAGAAAATGTTGCAGCTTCCCAGAGGAGCAAATAAAAAGACTTTGATGGAGAGACATTCACTGAGAGCAGACATTTTTCTGAATAGGATGCTTACCATTTGGAAATTTCTTGCGTGTCCCATAGACATCATGACGTGGTAAGTCCTTTCAAAAGTAGAGCTCTGGGCAATAAATTATCTGCCTAAGTTTTTATGTCAGCAGTTTTCCACTATATCTAACTAATATTATCAAAAAGTCACCCTGGTAATAGCAATGGCTGAACAATACACGACTGCTGGAACATAGTCATGAATAATAAAGAGCCTCCAAGTATCTGAATTCTCTCTTTCGGTAATGTGGATACATACAATAATTTATAAAATCATGGCTTTTATTACCAGCATTGATAAACTCTCAAATTCAATATACGCTCCTGCTACCATATATAACTTTTTAGTATACTAATTGGCTTCTTTAAACAGACCTAAAACACTCTGTCCTACCATGCCATGTAAAGGCCCACTAATTTTCAATAGCAAAGGACCAGCTCAGGTAGGATAGAAATAGGGCTGGGTTTTCAGCCAACCCCTGTGGAAAAAAAACAGAGTCAGGTCCAATAAGATAATTAGTGGATTTATGCCAGTTGCACCAAATTAGTCAGCTTTGGAAATAAGCCTGGAAAAAATTTCAAAGTAGAAATTTATTAAACTTCATTGTGAAATTCACTTCAATATTATTTTAAAAATGCAATATTACAAAAGGCAGATCTTTTTTTCTCTTCTTTCTCCCAATGTTTTGGAACTTTCAGGATATCAAAAATATAAGGCAGTTATTCACACTGCTCAAGACACAAGCTGTTGTGTCCTTCACACACAACATACATAACCTGAGAAGACCTTGCACACACAAATTGTAACGCAGAACTAATGAAGTCAGACCTCCTGTCTAGTCAAATACCTTCATCAGCACCCCTAGACTCCCCTGTCCTAGTCCTGCACCAAGGCTGCTGGGTCCCATCATGCGGACTGGGGGTTTGGCACTCCCATGCCATGAGGGCACTACATGACAAGGAGCACACATGCTGAGTGGCACAAGGAGAGGAAGGTCCATACCTTGCGCGTAGTCAGCGTTCACGAAGATCAGCAGAAAGACGCCCCAATCCCATCCTTCCGCCCTGGGCAGACAAAGCCAGTTCTCCCTAGTTACAGTCCCAGGCACTGCCCCGCGGGAATTAGCAACCTTCTCAGAACTGGAAGGACTCTGGCACTTGAGCTTATGGCAAGTGTCGTGCGCTCTGAGGAAGCAGGAAAGTCCCATTTGCCCCTAAAACACTGCACAGACCCCTAAGTGGACATGGCAAGACACTTCCAGCCTTCCAGTGTATGGAATGAAAAGAAAATCAGCAGGCTTTTACAAAACACACATGAATGAAAACTTGAAAGAACAGCCTTTTGTAGAAATTAGAAAGGAAAACTAGATTTAGATCTTCTGTCGTCTTGTTTTAACCTCTAGGAGGAATTTTACTGCAGAGGTAGGTGCTGTACTGAGAATTTGGATTATATTAGTCTGAAGCATCTTGAGACCCAGATTTAACCCAGTATGTTTCTGCTGGTGGCCATCCATTCTTTTCCTTGATGAGCCTCTAGATAGAACTAGAGCCCATATCATCTGTCTTCCATCCAAAACGCACACCTAGATAAATCTGCAGCCATACAACACCACCAGTGGACTTCTCAGAAACGCAAGCTTATTTCCAGGGAATCACTTTGGACACATCTATTCTGTCAAAGTTAGGGAAAAGCAGAGGAAGAAAATGACCATAGCAAAGTCCAATAACAGCCTACGGGACTTTCAGAAAAATTAGGCATAACATCCCTATGCAGAAAGAAATTCAGTGTCACCTGCTGTACAAGCTAGTCTCCATGCATAATGCTTATATCTGCGCATTGCGTGATACCCAGTGTGAGAATCACAAAACCACTCGTAAGAATGCTGATGAAATATTCCAAATCAGCAGTAGTAGGAACATACTGCCACACATAATGGGCCCTGAGAGAAATGAAAAGAATCCTTCTTCACAGTACATACTCTAAGTGCTTCCTCCTAAAAGTATCTGTTTTAGGTCTCTAAATACACTCTGGTACAATTACGGTTACGAATGCTCGAAAAACCCTCCGTTGTCGCCGCAGCAGCAGCCAGGGTTATATAGCCAATTGCCATGCATAGTGTCTATTTGAATACACACAAAAATGCACTCACCTAAAGCATTTAATAACTTTAAAAGCTCTCAAATAATTGAGCCCATGTAAGCCACCATTTTTAATGACCTTGAATTTGATTTTTTTTTAAGTAAAAATGATTGATAGCTCTCTAGTCTAAACAGAAATCCATCATATTAGGCAACCTATAGGCTGGCACAATTGTATCCTCAAATGTATCCTCCTCACTTTCAATCAGAGTTGATTCCTAGCTAGTCTATCCTGTTCTTGGCAGAGGACTGGCAGTTCAGTACAGGAATGTCCATGTTCCATACCTGTCCTTTCTAGTCCATGCCAAGTTGACTGCAGTTTAAGTTCGTAATTAAGAGACTAAAGATCTGTGCGTGAAGGTGGTAGAGCACATGCCTATTTTTACAATATTAGGTTATTGTAAAATGAGGTTATTGTAGCAGCTAAAAAAACTCTTTGGAGCCACTATCCTGCCAGGCAGGGTGTGAAAATGACAACAGAAGGCAATTTCTACAGCAAATGTTTTACACTGTAACATTCTCATAAGACATAATTGATGCAAACTTCTTGGCTTTTCACTTGACTTTCCATGGCTGTCTGGAAAGACGTGATTTTTTGTTATTTAGAGGCATTAAAGAAGAAGGGAATCTTAAGATGGTCAAGATGTATTTCTAAAAAAAGTGCTACATTTTTCAACTTATTTGTCCCATTTATAAAAGGTAGCATCAAAAAGTAAAAAAAAAAAAAAAAAAAAGACTGTGATTGGATAGTGGAGCCATTCGAGTACTCCCTTGCGACTAGACTAATAATCATCTGCCTATTTGAAGTGGAAGATTTTTCCTTTTGTTATGGCAGGGGTGGACAAGAATTGCTTTCCAGTGAAAGATTCTAAGATTGTTTGAGAGCGGAAATGTTAAGTGAGCAAGTTATATTTCTGTTCTTATTTAACGCTTGGTGCAAGGGGAAGAAATATGACTTATTATGCCAGCCCATTTTTAAATATGCAGTGTCACAATCCTGCATCCAGGTGTATCAAAGTGCACTTTAAAGCATAATTGAAAATGACATAATAAAGCTTTGAGAGGAAATAGGAGCACTATAACAGACTATGCAAGCAATTTTAATACAGCTACTGCCATTACTTCTGAAATTTTACAGTCATTATGGAGATCTATGGACGTCCGTTCCTCAAGACCAAGAAAAAGGCAGAAGATGAGATTAGTCGAGTGTTGGGAAAAGATGTTGATTTATTTCAGAAGGGCAAAAATTATATTGAGCATGCATATTCTTACGCCTAAGCAGTGGCACTTCATTCAGTGCACCTGAATTTAAAATTTAATATTTCAATTTTTGTCTCAACCCAGACTAACCTGTGAATTTAATCTGTGAGGGATTGTTTGTCTTCCTTTTTATTTTGTTTTTTTACTGGAAGAGAAAGTTGTAATTGGGACTACTGCTAGAAATGACTCCTAGTTTGAGCAATCTTGTATTATTTGGGCTGAATTTATGGTTAAAACAGGGATAACTCAAATTAGACATAATATTCAACATTAATAATCTTGTTGATTAATCATTAGAGTATCTTCTCTTGAATAATGGAAAATTCATCATCATTTGGAACCTCTTTAAAAAATATACAAGCTCAACATTATTCAGTAATCTGGTTAGGAAAAATATTTCTTCCTGGCAGAAGTGAAAAGGTATTCAGACAATACAGGACATTATTCTCACTTATTACAGCAAGCATTAGATGCTTTGTTTTTGAAAAACACCCATGTAACAGTGCCTGACTAAATTTAAAGAGCTGCACTTCACCATATTTTCATGTTAGATATTGTTAATTTTTCTTGTATTTCATATAATAGCATTAGGCAAGTGATTGTTTAAATTGCTTTCTCTCACAAACGGCTTATAGCTTCCTGAGCTTACATATAAAATATATGTGTGTGGAATACATACCCTTATGTGTACGTATATGTTCGTATATATACACAAAATCTGCTAGAAGTCAAAAAATACTCCCAATAAAAACACAAATCACTCACTAGAAATTGTAGTCAGCATTATCAACCACAACCAAAAGAACCTGACTCAGGTGGTCTTTCTATTGAAGTATATTTGCCAGTTTCCAGCACCCATATGGGTCAGCAATCAGTCCCCAAAAGGGATTTCATTTTTTAACAAACGGTGTTACTGTGAAAATGAGGACTCTTGGTAGGGCAAATCTGGACAGGTTTTCTCAAAGTCACTTTTCAACAATAGCATCTGGTTGACTCAACTAATCTCTGTCCAACACAGGAAGATGTGATAAGTTGAAGAACGACGTCTTTACCATTGCTTTGAAGTCAAAACTTGAAAGAAGATAGCAAGTCACAGGAAGGAGAAGTAGCTTAAAAGGGAAAATACATTAATCATCAAATTACATAAAAAAAACTTGGGCCTATGGCACAGACTGCCCAGCAGGTTGCTACATTTTAGAAGAGACCGTTAATAATTAAGACACTTGAAAATATGCCGTCAACCTTTTTAAGAATTCCTAGCAAATCAGTTTGATATGAAGAAGCGGGGAGGAATTCCTCATTAAACCTGACACTTCTCAGAAGACGACCGTTTTCTTTCAATTAAATTATTTGTTGAGAAACATGTAACAACTGTGTGACAGAATTTCTGATTAAAATGATGGTGCACAAGATGAATCCCGGAGCCGCCACAACCAGGCAGTGAAGAGGATTACCTTGGAGGTGTCAGACCCAAATAAGTAGGCAGGTTCCTCAGGCAGAGGAAGAGTTCAGTATGTTTCTTCCCAAATAACTCGTTTGTCTGGGCTGAGTGAAAACAGCAGACTGGGCCCTTCTCTACCCTGCACCTCTCTCATTCACTGCAGAACAAGAGCACTGCATCACTCTTAAAATATTTTTTTAGACTGGAAAGCATTTCCTATCCAGAACTACTTCTACATGAATAATCTTGTTAAAAGTTAATTTCTACTAATTACAAGGCCTCTGTACTTCTCTCTGTTTTTATATCAGTTTTTGTGAAGCACTTCTAAAAATTAGCTTGTCTGGATTCCTCACCTGCTTCTGTTTTTTTTTTTTTTAAATAGCATGCAAACTGCTCTTTACCATGGAACACTTTGAAACCAAGTCCTGCTATCACCACAAAAAAAAAAAAAAAAAAAAAGATTTGAAGCAGCCAGCTCCTTCCATCCGAAGCCACCTACGTGTCAAACACACAGCAGAACCGCAATCCAGTGATGATTCCACTGCTTCCCTTTTCTCAGAAAAACTGCAAACGAAACTGCTTCTAGCCTAATGATGCATCTCAGAAGAACAGCTGTAAGCCTTCTTTAAAATAGTCTCTCTTTTCACTTCAGCACTTGCATATGCAGCCGGGACAACTGTGACCATAAAATGTGCGTTAGAGCAAATGACTGGCTGGTTAGAGGCTACGGATAAGATTCATCGTCTTATCCTATTCCACAACCTGACTCCTCCTCAGTAAGTACATATTGTACTCCACTGACCACAAAAGGAGTTTTGAACCCATGCTTTTACATGCCTTTTACATGCCATGGATGGTAAGAACCCTACTCTTCCTTTTTATCCTCCCTATCTTTGTTTTGCTCAACAAGTCATCATTTTGGGGAGTCTTCGGTAAATCAGAATTAAAATAAAAGCTAGACCTGAACTAGGATGTGTATCTCTTTTAAGAAAATACAGAAAATTGCCCAAGATCTTGCTCACCACATAATAGATCAGTATGGTTGTTGTTTTCATTTATTTGTTTTGTCATTTCTCTTCTCTACAGGCATTCACAATGGAAAGACACATAATGCTTTTGCGTATGGAAGAAAGCACAGGAAATCCAGCTCAGCTTTTTCTCACTATGACTCCCATTCCATCTTATGCACGTAATGAAGAGAAAAGAAATAATCAAAAAAATTCCTACCCACCTTCACTCCCTTCCAAAAATGGCTCCTTGGAGCTTTTGTTTTCACTGAAGCAGACAGAAGCAGCTACAATTTCTGTCCAGCGAACGGCACCCACATTTATGTCCAACAGTTCTGCATTCTAATAGGAATATAACTGCTCTCATATCAAATTACTGCTGTCATGTTTGCTGTCTCTCAGTGAAAAGCCAGATTTGTGAACAGGTGATTTCTGAAAATGAGAATGTCCTTTTAAGTATGTTGAAACTGTGCTTTCAGTTAAGCTAAATACTTCTGTCAAACAGAAGTAGGCATACTTACGCCTGATCTTCTAAACTCCTGTTTGCACCAGAAAGAGCAAGTCATTTAACAAGGTTTCGGTTATAACTGAACGACTTCACGATATAACACTGCTGTGAAAAATAAGCAACTTCTATTTGTAAGATTCCTTTGGGTGCATTTGCAAAGTTGATGTTCATGGGTGAACTGGCATTCATGGCCCCAGAGATGAAAAACTGATATTTAATCCATCGAGCATCCAAACTCTACACTGAGTAAGTTCCTCTTCGAGATTTCTATGGCACTTACCACTTTGCTATTTGAAATGTTTGAAATTATTTAAGTGCCTCCACATCAGGTGCAAAGAAGAGACCTTCTCAGCACCATGCAAAAACACAGTCAAGACCGTTCCTGCCTCAAAAACTCCACAATCTAAAGCAAAGGACAACAGAGAGAATCAGAGAAACAGGCAAGAAAATACTAAGAAATGAGAACACATAGTCAGCAGATGGGCTGTGGCTTGAACACAGTAGCAACCTGCCTGTTGCCACAACATTCAGAAACACTTGAATGAAAAGGAATGTCTGAAGGATGACAATGAAACAGAGTCACAGATACTTGCAGAGAACGCCTCCCAAATGTAAGAAAACATATGAGAGAAAGTGCAGTTCTTGCCTAGAAATCAAGCTCATAAATTAGGAGAACTCATATCATGGTCTACTCAGAAGCAGGGCTCAGTTTCTCAACGCTGCATCATAAACAAAAGGTAAGCAAGAAGAATATGAGAAGAAACTGAGCCCTGCTTCTGGAAGTGAAGATAACTTATTTATGACTGACATTAGAGAGAAGTACCCCACGCTGATGAAGAGGGAACGCTGATATGGTCAAAAATGATCTTTGTGCATTTGGCACAGCTATGAAGAGTATTTCTGAAGGCCAGAGAAAAGGCTACTGCTGTACTCAAGTGGCAAGGAAACAATGTCCTGGATAAGGATTTTGATTGTGTGGCTGGACAGGAGAATATATTCTGCAGAAAAAATCTTCATGACTTGGATCTTGGGTGTCAGAACCTCAGGAAGGGTAAAAGAAAGATAACTCTAAAGAGAGGAAGAAAAGATGAGCTGAAAAGAGGGCAGTTATGTTGTACTTCATCAGCATGATATCTCAGCAATGCACTGTAAAGAGGGCAGAAGCAGGTGACAATTTGATGAGTGAGTCAAAAGTGGCAAAGCAGAAAGGGAAAAACACAGCTAGTTAGCAAGGAAGACAGAAGACTGGGAGATGGCAGAATAAACGCCTGGTGCAGCAAACCGACGACACTGCAAGGCTGACAATACAGCAGGTATAGCTGCACAGAAACAAAATACATGAGGGAAGCCACGGCTGCAATTCGGCAGAGTGGAACTTTTGGGATGAGGACAAAGACCGCGAAACATAAATCAGAGCAAGAAATAGAGAGAATCAGCAAGAATATTCATGGAAGAAAAGACAGCATACAGAGAGCTGAGAGGAGATGAGAAAGTACCAAGACTGCTGGTCTAGAAGTCTTGGAAAGACCATGTGACAGGCACAGTGACGGTCCTCAACTCACAATGCCAGTAGAGAGCTAGTTCTGGTTAAAGCGGGAGGACTCAGCGTAATAGTTCAGAAATAGAACGCTGCTTCATGAAGATTGACTTAAATGAAAAGCCCGTCAGGTTAACAGGAGAACTGAATTGGAGCTGCAGGTCAAACAAAGAGGAGAAGGGTAAAGCTTACGGGACAGCTGAGCCAGCACCAAAGCTCCCCATAGAGAAGGGCTGGAGGCTGCCAGAGAGCAGAGTGTCGGCTGCACACGTATGTAAAAACTAAACAAAACTCTCCAGAAAGCACGCTGCCACGGGAGACTGCAGAAGCAGACAGTATCAGCAGGTTCAAAGAGGGACTGGACAAATTCACGGACAACAGTGCCATAAAAGACACTAAAGGGAATAGGTAGGATGCACTTTCTAAAGTCCTGATACTGGGACCCCTCCAGTCACACATTTGAAAGGTCTGCTCAAACCTTGAGAAGCAAGAACATTTTAATGGAATGAGGTCTAAGCACAAAAGGTTGCTACAGGCAGTATAGAACATTTTCTGCCCATTTTAACTCTGGAAACTGACTGGATTATTATTTTCTGAAACTTTTTGAAGGAAAAATAATTATAGCCTTAGGTAGAAAGTGGCATGAGAAATAGAGACCTTGACAGAAGCTTTAGTATGGAATCAGCACTATAAAACATCAGCCAGTTTAGGTTAAAAACAAACAAAAAAAAAATTACTTTGCTTGTAAGTGAATTTGTTAATTTATTGATTGTTTTGCAGGGTCCCTTGCCAAAAGGGACCTGTTTCATCTGTTTCGTTATTACTATCTTTAATCACATACAAAATCTTGCCAAACAATTGCTAGTATAAACATTAGTCTTAGCTGATTCACCTCAGGAGACTCCTCTTGTCCATGAAGGGACAGAGGATGGGGGAGGGAGATAAATGTTCCAGCTTCTGTGCAATCGTATCGGTATGACTTTCAAGGAACATTAAGTTTGTTCCTACACACCTCCCAGGAACAGTTCCAGAAAAAGAAATCACACATGATATTTGAATAGACCTTCATCTCTCCACTGACACACAGAAGAACAATTCCAGCCCTTTGACACAACGATGGGATTACAACTTCAGGGCAGGGTTCACCTATTGAAGACATGGAAAATTAAAAAGAATAAGACTAAAGGACAATACCAGTAAAGAGAGAGCTTGAGAGTCTTCCTCGAGGATCTCTTTACACAGCAATAAGTCAGGCCTCATTATTCAAATTACTACAATGCTTAGAGGGACCTTGACCCCACTTTACTAACCCCACAGCCTTTTACTCCTGTGTTTGCACAGCCTTTTCTTCAAAATGCTTTCAATCTAGGTATAAGGCAAAAAACAATTGACGCAAACATATGATTGGAGAGAGACAATGGACAAGGGGAGAAGTTACGGCACTTAAACAATCATTTAAGCAGCTAATTAAATCTACGCCCATGCTTGAACTCAGGCTTTACTTGAAGCACATGAGTCATCCCATCCACATCTTTTGCATAGCTAAAGTAAAGGCTTAAGTATCTCACAGATCAGGACTCTGGTCCATGCTGTGGGAAGTAAGAAATCTCAAGATCCTTACATGCCCTCTCCCTTTCTCTCCATCACGTTTCCAATGAAAAAACAAGGAAAGGTCAAACAGGGGCTACATACTCTTATTAATCACTATACGAAAATGAACTTTTCTATCAAAACTTAAATTCATCCCTTTTGAAATCGTTAGGACTTTCATTCATTCTGAATTTCTTACTGAGAAACTTGTAAATAAAACTAAAAAAATATAATGAATAAAACTTAAGTTTACCTATTCAATAAGTAAACGGCTTAAATCAAAGCCTAGAAGAAAATGAAAATTCAGTTAAAAAAATAATAAAAAAAAAAGCTTTAAGCTTCTAATTGATTTATAAACAAAGTAGCTGAATCTGTATCTCCACAGGTCCAAGAATGGTTGTTGCTGTCCCTCTTACCTTTGATTACAGTGCAGAAGAAGAGAATATTTTCTGCTCCTATTCCTTCTAACGCAGAAGCAAATTTTAGCTGCCTTGCTCATGATAATTTTGTATTTGTTTCCCACGGTTTAGAACACTTGAGCTATTTTAATAGGAAGAGTTAACATAATATTAAACTTAAAGTGTATTTCTTAAAATATGCAACTGTATATTTTAAAAAGTATTTCAAGAGATAATGAGATAATTCAATGTTACAGTGTGACTGGCAAATATTTGCAATAAACCTATCACAAACAGTCAAAAGTCCAAACACTGCAGAAGAAATCTGAGTCATTCAGGTTAAATGTTCTTATGCATTGCTGATACTCTTAATACAAAACCTTACCTGAACATAACCATTATAAACCTATTCCTTAGAAGAACACGGAAACAGAAGAAGAGAGCAGTATTATTTTAATATATTATTCATTGTTAATCATCAGCTTCACATTCAGTAACTGTGAAGCACTGGGTTATATGCCTACATTACTTCTACGGTTACTAGGGATAGCACTGCTTATTCTGCTCCTTCTTCCCTGGGCTCCAGCTCCCCAGCATTCCCAGGACAGCAAGCTCCAGTCACCAGTACTTAACTGACAATGTCTATGTCAGCACCTTGGAAGCCTCTTCTATGTCGAGCTACTCAGCTTTCTCTAACCTAGACCTGAATCTGCAATAGATTCAGAAAGAAACCACAGGATGGCTAAAAGATATTTTAGTTTAAAATACATGTGTAGAAAGTTATGATTTAAGAATTCTGAAGGACTCACAATATTGAAACCAAACTTATTCACCTGTCACCACAATCACTGGAGACATTTGTTCGTAACAGGAACCTAAGCAAACATGTTAACAGCTCGGGAAATACAGGGTCCTATCCCTCCTAAACATGGTTAAAGTTGCTATAGCTAAAGCCTCCTGCTGACATAATGCTTTCAAATAAATATATCTCAGCTCTTACAAGATATCTGACTGGTATTATAATTAGAAAGTGGAGGGTGCAAAGATGATTTTAGCAAGAGATTGGCCTCTTACGTGTAGCAATGACGGTTCTCATAAATTCTAGGAATACACTAATTTTTCTGTTAGGAGCCCTGCCCTCAGGATAGCTAGGCAGAAATATTAGAAAAGCGGCAGAAGGCGAGCTGAGAGCGCTATGACAGACGTCTGGAATCACATTCATTTGAAAAATATGAGGGTAACAAGCTAGTCCTGGACAGGCACTAGTCAAACTAATAAACTCTTGTACAATTAAAATTAGGCATGTAATTGCACATACATTTGTGTACCTCCTGGTAGCACTTCCAGTTTTGTCTCAGCAAACAGCGTAATCAGCTGTTCTTATCCAGAATTTTCTGACTTCTGTTTAGAAGTTTAAGGTGTATCTTTCACTGAATGAAAGTATGAGGGCCAGAAAACAGAAAATACAGGTCTTAAGTACTGTCAAGAGAATAGAATAGCAAAATCTACTACAACGCTATCTTATCTCCTAGACTTATCTTCTGCTCTTACAAGAGTATTCCACCTCTTAAAAATAAAATATAATAAATTCCAGACAAATGCAATCTAGAACCAAAAATCAAACAAAAATCTAAACATCCACTCATTTTTCTGCATAGCTCCCTATTTAAGAGCATCACTGCACTCATTTAAAATGCACTCATTTAAAATATCTACAGAAAAGCCAATACTTGTCTAAGGCAAAGATGCAAATTTAAGACCACAATAACTAACTGACTAGATAGATAGATAGCTAAATGAATAAATAAATAAATAGGACTACTTCCTTAAGGTCATTTGTCATTCAGTCCTTTCAGTGAGCAGCACACACTCATCAAAGCAACATGCTGTAGGAACGTGAACCCCAGGGGTGCTGCAGTGGGGCTCAGCTGTTTCACTGGCTAAATTTAACAACCGTACTATTTTACATCCTGACCACTACTGGACAACCTTGTGTCCATATTCCCTATCCCATCATACACTAGACAGAGTACAAATTGGCATCATAAAAACAAAATAAGCATTTCATTCATAGCATCATTTCTTATATTTTATACCTAAAATAAAATGCAGTATTACTTATTTTCTGAGATTCACCCTTTTCATTTGCATATTATAGGCACATCAGCTTTTCATTTGTTTCTGAAAAATGAAAAATCCTCTCACTGAACAAGAGTGTCAGACTGACATCAGTATGCCTAGACTAGATATGTGCATTTCGAGAGAAAATCAAGACTCTGGTACACCCTAGCATCTTGTTTGCTGGCAGACTGCAACTGTGGGTTAAAGCCTGAGCCGAGCTTTATCTTAGCAAAGAACTCAGCCGTTGTGCAAGCAAGGACACTGGCGAGCTCACTCCACTGCTGACATCCTTCCAACACACTTCCCACAGTTCAAATCAACGGACAGAGAAAGCTCAACCAATTGCCTGGAAAAGAATACTCTTGCCCCTTCCTTCAGAGGACCAGAGGGTAATCTGCCAAGATAAACGGACAAATACAGGAGCAGGACAAATGTAAGAGTATCGTAGGATTAGTTTGGACATGCTCCAGCTTTCACTAACCTGAGACCACACTCAGCACCTGCTGAGTTACAGTACTGAAAGCCAAGGAAGTGCTACTGACTCCAAGGGAGCGCTGCTGCCTCACCCTATACCGGCTCTAGCTCCTATCAAGTACGAGCCACTTCAGGGCAGCAGAGGAACTCTTTGCTCTGCTTTCCGCGTAAATCCCTGTCTGAGCATTATATAGATCCACATATTTACAGGTTATGTTGAGATCTGAATCCAACTAATCCAGAATATTAAATCAGCTTCTTTCCTGAATCGAGGCCAGAGCATCCAGAACTTTGCAGAATCTAACCCTCAGTGGTGTTTGCACGTATACAAATAATGACGCCTTAACAGGTTTATGCAATAGTGAAGCTGTTAAATCCATACACACATACCATCCAGAAACCTCTAAAACAGGCAGGATACGCCAAGCTAGGGCAACGAGCCAGCAGCATTATTTTCAACACCAAACAGCAGTGACACATCCAGCAACAATTAAAGAAATTCAGAAGACACAGCAAGATGCAAGCACAGATGGGAAAGAGAAAGACAGGCTATCTTTCCCTCCAATCCTAGCAGTCGCAAAAGATTTTCCACAGAGCTCCGAAAAATATAGGAACATAGGAATGAGCAGAGTAATTCATCAGACTGTCTAGTGCTTTAGCAGAGACTTGTTAAGTCCCACCTACTGCATAATATGATCAGTCAATCAAATGTGACTGCATATACAGCTTGCCTGCACAGATATACACAAGCAAGCCACAGTAATAAAAGAGATTAATTACTCCAAACAGATGCAAAATCCCTCCAGTAAATACAGCAGAAATAATCCCCAAGAAGTCTATTACTGTCGATATCTAATTAAGTTTGCATAATATACAAACTGAAGACTCAAAAGGGAATGTCAGTACAATTTGATCCAGCAACCAGACTGTTGGCTTTTGGGGAAACAAATTAATGACCTTACCAAAGAAAGATTCTGTTAAAAAACGCATCACTTTAAGAAGATCATGGCCTGTGTTGGCAAGAAAGCCAAAGTATCTGTATGCACCACTAATCACTGCAGATATTTAATCTTCTCCTATTAGATAAACTACAAGGTCAAGGCCATAAAAATTCTGTGAGTCCAAATATGAATTATTTTCATTCCCTTCTATTATTTCCTTCCCTAACCAATTTTGCTGGAGAAAGGTTTTTGACATACCATCCGTTCTACCTTTAACCTTTGATTCCTCATACAAAATTGACTAAAATATTGCAGCAGTAATTTTCATTTTTCAAATTCCTCATTGCTCTAGAAGTATCTGTAGAGGTCCTGAAAACTTCACATCAGAAGAGGGCTTGGAGAAAAACATTTATCTGTCTTCCTACGCTAAGCACTGTTTCGTTCTCCACTGCTGATAAACTTCAGGGTAAAATAAGCGAATTTGGAGGTTAGATGCGTCACAGAGAAACTCACTTGTTGAACTGTAAGCACAGGAACAGCCCCAATTTTCTTCCTTTAGCTTACTTGTATGCCTTAACACAAGCACATCAAAACAGTGATTATAAGATTTGGGCTATAATCACAAAGTAATCATAGGGATATCAAACCAGTTTTAGTTAACTGTGAACTAAAGTGATTTTGAAATAAAAACCAAAGGAGAAACAGACACTGCAAATGCTTATACACATATTTAACTTATCAACTGTGAGTGGCCTCCTTGATTTCACAGTAGACAAGTACAGCGGATGTGTAAGCACTTGCACAGTTTGAATCTAGAATTGGAACTCATTGACTGAATAAACAGATAGAATTAAAATGTTACAAAGTAGTGTGTTAAAAAAAAATATCTGAAAGTTCCGTTAAGTCTAACTCACCTGCTAAGACCTGAATTCAAAAATATTTATTCCTCCCATATCCCTGAGGATTTGAATCAGTATAATAAATGCAACTCTCTTCCTGAAGGCAGGCGACTGTATCAGCACCAACTTGCCAAGAAGGCATGCAGTATTAAAAGCACTGATCTTGGCATGGAAAAATCCTTTCCTCATTACAAAAATACATTTATTTATCCTAAATAGAATTTGTGCACTCCCAGTAGAATTATTTACTCATGTAAAGACTGTAGAATGAGCATGTAACCCAAGTGTTTTAGGTTATTATTGAGTGGTTATCATTTTTTATAGCGACCTTGAACTTCCTTCAATTGTCTAACGTAACATCCATCGCCTTCCTTCAAGGCTGCTGCTATACCTGACGGTAGGACTCCCAAGGAATGGCAAGTTCATTTGGAAACGTCATACGAGTCCTAACAGAACTCTGGAAACTCGAGAGGACTCGAGGCAGGACATGACCGATACATGACTCCCCATCAACAAAAAAGAGTGGTTTCAAAATTCAGGAAGTTTCTGACAAATGCAGCAGAAAGTTGGCATTTAGCAAACCTGCTCTCGCCCTTATCTTTGTGATTAAATTCTGTGCATCATTCTAAAAATAAGTTAGATGAAGGGAAATTAGCAAAATCCCTTTGTAAAGCAACTAAACTAAGTTATGCTAAAGGATGTCTTACATTTCCTTTTAGAACTACTAATATTTTTGTCACATTCTCAAATATTTGACATCTAATAAGCTCATCTCTGGGAACCCCTGTCACACTTTGAATGTTACTTTGCTGACAAGTGAAACATAAACGCTATTTACAAGAAAAGATTTGCAGATACTCCAGAGATAGGCAAGTACTTTCAATGGTTAGAAGACACCCAGGAAGATTCATTTATTAACAAGGTAGGAAACATCGTGGAGAAAATGATGAGCAAATGAGGGAAAGTTACGTTGTCATAAGGTAATCAAATCATCAAAAAAAATTGTGTATGACAAATATCTAAATGTATATTTAACATTCATACTGGTTAGGAAAAAAATCTGTATTACGAACTTCTTCGTTTAGTGAATAATACAGACTGAAATTGCTAATACATCATTTTTTAATACAAATACCTTACATGTTCATTCACCTAAAGCTTATGTAGGGAAATAAGGGTCAGATATATAAACGGCTGGCTCCTGCAGTATCATCAAGAAAAAATACAAGCTTCATAAAACCGTTTACTCTAAAGAAGGGAAGACATGGAAAGGTTTCACTCCATCAGAGCACTGCTGCTTCAAAACTTCCTTTTGATCACAAGAAAATTCTGAGCAGGAGAATTCACTTTTAAAAGGATTTACCAGCAATGCCTATGAAGGAATAAGAACAAAAGATTGAGGAAAGAGCATTACGGCACTTTGGTTTTGGCTACCAAACATATTTTCCTGATAATAATTTGGTACGGGCATATCTGGATTTCTAAGCATGTCTGATGTGTGTACTTTCCTCTAATACAATGTTTCATGCATAATTTGCCTGAAACTGTCTGAAAGCAGTCTGGGGTCAACATGATCATTTTTATGGGGCAGAAGAGCGGTAAACAGAAGAACTTTTTGTCCATATTAATACACAGACAACATACACAGGATACAGAAAAAGGCACCTGATCTTTTTTTTTTCTGATAATCTGTAGACTGTAGATAAGATTGAAGATCTTCTCTTTCTAATGCTATAATTAAATTTATTAGGGCAGTTAAATAAGAAAACTTAATTAATCTTCTTAATTTGATTTAGAATGTTTTATACAAAGATGTATACTATATAAAAATTTAGGACACTACAAAGTTATCTTTTCCTCTTGTTAAACACACTTCTATTTTTAACGGCAACAATAATTATCGGACCCCCTCTACTCTAGTTTGTCTGATTTAAGTTGATATTAATGAGTACTGAATCTTAAATTGTGCCACATAACAAAGCCTATTTTCACAGCCAGTTCCAGTCTCCTTAACAGCGGAAACAGAACTGAACTTCTCCTCCTGTAGGGCCAGGCTCAAGATGCTAAAAGAAGGGCTCCAAGTGCAAAGCTTGCCAAAGGAAAGGAGGAGCTGGGGCAGGCACCGTTGCTGCTGGAGGGATCTCCCCAGCAGTTACCATCACTGCGCAGCCTGATCTGATCCTGCAGGAGCCGCAGGCCAGGCCTTCCAGGAGTTGGGCTTTGGGGCCACTCATCTCTCATCGTCCTCAACAGTTTGTTGAAATTGGCAGCTGCCTACTTTGCCTAGAGCTGGAATCAGCCCTGCTTACTGTGGAATAATTACGCAAGGAGAGCTGTGAGCCTGAGACCTTGTGTGCGCACACCAAGCTAGCATTTCGAACCCAAACCCATTAGCAGTGCTATGAGGATGCAGCTCTCTCAACTATCCTGCTCTGACCACCATCAGAAACAAGGCAAAGCTGGGTCACCAGCATCCACATTTACTGCTACCAAACCATCCTTGTACAACCTCTGTGCCCCCCAAGAAAAGCAATGCATACTCCACAGTTCAGTTGCACGACGCTCAATGCTGCATATATGCCAGATTTGCTGAGGTAATATTCAAATTTTTACTTATTCACAGAGAGAGAGTAATCCATGTCCTCTGCTTCCCACTGCACATGTAAATTCAGATGCTGGTCATCTGGACGCTGTAGAATAACCTTTACTTCCATAAACTATAAAAAACTTCTTGAACTGGAAGGGCTGGATGCCTTATACGTCAGCGCAATTAGTGTCAAATGGAGAACCATAAGGGAGACAACTTGAAACAGGTTTCCAAAGATGCCAAATGAGAATCTGGCCGCCTGTGAGCAGGAGAAGAAGGAAAGGAGCTGCTTTGCCTACACTGGCCGTCGCGGAAAGATGTATACTGTAGAACAAAGGTGTCCCAGGACAGATAGCAAGAGGCCTGAGGACTATGTGGGGGATATACTTTGCAAAATACTACAGCCAGGTACAATTTCAGGATTACTCTTGTTCTGCATTTGAAATAGATCTCTCTTGTGCGAGTTCTAAACATTTGTGTTCAAATAGTAACACCCTAAAGTTAATCTTCTTTCTGTAAATCAGATAAAAAGGCAAAGCAGTGAGTAATTCTACTACTTCCGTTGTCTCCCAAGTCCTAGCAGATCCAGCAGCAGTCTGACTGATTCACAGAAATCTGCGTTTATTCAGGGCAGTACTGTTTTTACTTAAGGACACTTTCTATGCACATGTTTAGGAGAACAACATGAAGAGTGAGATGCTGAACCCACACACTATGACAAAAGATCCTCTCAAAGGCCAGAGGGTGGAACTCAGAAACTGCAAAGAAGCTCTGGAATTACGAATTGAGTAAACAAATAGAGCTGACCGTTCCTTTATTATTAGGGTGAATCAAAAGTGCCACAAACTACAAGCGTCACTGTAAAGCAGAACATTTTGGCATTACTATCTCTAAGTGCTTATGGACAAGATATGTTTCTGAATGTCTCGCCTATGAGTACCCAACAGATACAGGACAATCAAGACTTCATTTTCCACCTGATCTTCAAACATCTTCAGGAACTACTTGAGGTTCTCTCTATCAGTACTGTAAATGTAAATGAATATAAACTTAAAGATAGAAGCTAGAGCAGATTGGCAAACACACAGAGCTGGGGGCAGGGAGAGATCTAAGTAAATTTGGCCTCTGCAGTCTCCACTCTGCAAGCCCCTACCCTGCCAAGTGACGAAAGAAAACCAGAAATTGTATCTGCTCCATCCATGAATCAATCACAGCACAGGTTTTTGTTTGTGAATCTGCCTGAGGATTCCTTTCTTTCTCCCTCATCACAGGTTTCAACAGCCCTCTTCTACTTGAAGGCAGCATCCTACTGACGCATCCTTAAACCATGCCATGTTTTTCAACCTGTAGAGCAAGTAATACCCTCTAAGAGAGTGGCACTATAAAGCTTAGAGCTCTCTGCAGTTTGGCATATTTTTCTTTAGCAGGAAACAGAAGTAGTACTGACTGAAATGAATGAGGTGGTTTAGCCTTATTATTTGTGATACCCCTCAAACAGAAGTGTGCTGCTCACTTCTCCCAGAAGAAGAGCAAGCAGCATCCACTTGTTTCCTTCTCAATCCCCCTGTCTGCATATGATATGACACATCTGGTTATTTTGTCTGCCTCCAGTGAAATAAAGTTCAGCCTGTGAATTCCAGAGCTTTATGAGCATTCAAGATCAGGACTTTCAATGACCGTTCATTTTGCTAATCCTGAGGTCTCCTCATGGAGTAGGGCAGCAGGCGGCAGAGGAAAAGAAAAGGGAGGGAACACAATGAAACAGTCACTTCAAGCTGTTCACAAACCAAGGGAATGAAATAGTGGGGAAGGACATGTCCTGAATGCATGACAAGCTCATCACATCAGAGTTCCCAATTCAGTAGCTTGCCTGTATGTATCTACAGAGCCACAAAGCCAGGAAACCACTGAACGTGCATTATATGACACTCGAGAATGCATGTCAGGTTCTCAGTACCAAAGTGTACACAGGACAAACGCACTTGCTCCTCACCCTAATTAGAGTATCTCAGCGAAGCCTTGCTTTTATGCAGGACTTCAAAAGCATACCCTTGAAGAGCTATGATTATCTAGTTTGCTTAGTGTTAAGCTCTGACTCTTCTTCCTAACCCTTCCAAGGAAGTCATTTGCCTGATTTTTCTTTCAAATGGTTGTAAAAGGTTATATGGCATCATTCTGCAAAACTTTCTCATCATGCTCTGAATTCTCAAAATCCCCAATCTCTACTCAAAATATAAGCACGTTGTGCTTCCAGGTTTCACTCCTTATGCTGATGACCTGAACTCCGTTTCATAGCCTCCCCCCATTTTGACTCAACAGAACTGAACATTTCTTTCTACATGCATTACGCCATACAAAGCCATCTGTTTGCTCTGAGGCATCCCAGACTCATTACTTGTGAATGACTCTTAGCAAAAATTGAGACAGAATGAAGAATAACAGGAAAAAATTGGAGAAAACGTGGATGCTAAATGTGCTCAGATTTTGCAAATCAAAAACCTGCAATCTCTCTCAGGCAGGTTAACACCTTGCATCTGATAAAGTAATCTTAGGTTAAACAAATATTCTGTTTTTCAAATCTTTTGCTAGACAGGCTGTAACATCATTTAGTACTGTCTCTATTTTCTCTCCACATAAAATAATATATCCGGAGCAATGTGAATTCAGGAAAGACAAGCGTTTGAGTTAGAACTGTGGCTTGCCTCCACTGCTGGAAGTATTCAAACGCAGATTACATAAATCAGCAAGAGAAATGAAGCTGGTAACAAACTGATAGAGCATAGGGGTGGTACCAGGTCGCTCTGCAGCACAACTTCAACCTCATCGCTTGTCCTCTGGAAGATAAGGACATAAGTTGACGTTATTCTTCTGTCTCCACTGACTTCTGGCTTGCACCAGTTTTATGTCAGTGGTCAGTTTCATCTATTTCAAGCATATTACTGCTGATGTACACTGCTGAAAGAGAAGAGTCAAGAGAAGAATCTCCTGCAATGTCTTCCACTGGTTGTGACACATAAAGAGGAAAAGGAGTCGCACAGTGAGAACACAAAAGACTTGAAAACTGGTGTGGGGAAGGACGGTTCAAAGCCAACTCTTTTCAGTCTCAAAAGACTGAAGTCTTTCAGTTCCTTGAGAAAGGATAAAGGAAGGAAGGAATGATAAGCTAACCCAGCTAAGCTTTTCTGTGCACATGCTGTTGACTCACATGACAAAACTCAGCTCCCCAGACTCAAACCTTTCTTGCAGCTTCAAATGCGGCACACAGCAATTTCAGATGGAAATTCTCCGTGATACATTTTGCAAGCAATTTTATGCTATTGGCATAAAAGCCATCAGGAAACTAGAAATACTGCTGCTCCCTTTTCAGCTTTACCCTAACAGGATCGACTACCTGTTTCAGTTGTGCATACTAGCCAATCCTTCTGAGAACACCAAGAAGCAAACATTTTACTCTACTACATGAACAGTTGCATGCTGCACTTAGGGTAACTTCCGGGGAAAAATTCTCTTGGAATCTGAATTCGTTCACGTTTGAAGCAGAAACTTCCATCAAAAGCTTTTATCTCCTTCTAAGTAATGGTTGTTGTAAAAGTGATCGCGTTTTGCACAGCAGATTGAGTTAATTTGTATTAATTTGTAATTCAACAGACAGCATTATCTTACAAAAAGAGAAACTGCAGTATTTAGGACCCCTATTCCCTTTTTTGGGATAATTTTATGCTTGTGGTAAAAAGATTCAAGTTTTTTGCTGGGATTCTAGCCAATGCTTCACTTTTTGCCTTAATAAATGAAAGGGGGATAATTATTGGAGCTCTGGGCATTTTCCACAGGATAATGATTAACAGTTTTCACAAAGTGTCAGGAAACACCTTGACTTGGAAGGATTCCTCACACACTTAAGTGTCGAATTGGACAATGCCTATCCCTGAGGGCTATGCAAAATCCAATTGCCAAAGATTCAGGATGCGGCTCCTCTCCGCTAATAACAGACAGATATTACTTATTCTGGGACTACACTCACCAGTATATTTCTTTTATTTTGATAAGGTATTTCTGTCGAGAATGCTTATTTTTGGTACAAATCATTATAAAATGCTCTGAAGTATCTTCTCTAGTGGTCAGGTTTTAGTTCTGCTATTTAAGCTTCTTGACCTCTGTCCACTACTTACTCTAAATACTATCTCCCTTTAAATTTTGTGAAATTTCCAAAATCACATGACCTCCATTCCTAGGACCACTATTTTGCCATCAAAAGAACACATTTGGCTTAGTAATTATCGATTTACTTTCTCCTATTATCATCTCCAGCAACCTCTAGCAAATGTAAGACTCTTTGTATAATTCTCATTTTCCCATCTACAGTGGCACTACAATTCATTACCGGAGAAACATCAAGAAGTTGCTTATACAAGAAAATGTACTGGAAAAATTGTAACTGAAAAACTATATTGCTAGAGGAATACTGGCACAGCTATCTATTCATGTGAACTCTCACCCCAAATTAAAAATGTCTACATTAGTAGTTACACTGTCAAAGTTATACTAGCATAATTGCACGCTAAAGATATGCCAGCGATTCCTCTTAATTAACTTACTTGGGTCACTGCTGGTCATTGTCTTTATTAACCTCAACAGACAGGTTGAGGCTAACATGAGTTTGATTCTTTGTATGTATTTACCAATATCATGCTTCTCTAATATTAAAAACATTACCTCAATAAAGTAATCTTCATATTAACACACGACAGATGCTCATGAAACTGCAGCTGCAGCAAACTGAACAAGACAGAAATATTTCTTTCTATCAAGGGTCTATCAGCGCCACTCTTAAACCAGCACCTAGCAGGTCACTTATTAGAAATGAGATACTTCTTATAGCCTGGGACAATACGAACAAATTCTTACCAAGAACGGCAGAATCATTTCCAGGACTATCTGAGAATCGTCTGTCGTTATAAATTAAATACTGTTTGCACTTACAATGATATCCTGTGTTTAAGGGTCTCAGAGTTTCCCTATTATAACCTGCTGGAACTGAGAGACTGTTGGCCTTGTCTTCCTCACATTGTGAAGGCTGAATTCAGTGTATGCTCCCCAGAGCTTCCTCTTTGTGGGAGAAGGGTATGAGGAGGGGACTGGCTCCATTTCCAACCAAGGGCACGCTCAAGACCTGCACGCAGAAAGGGAGGCAGCAGGACGCTTCTAAAGGCTGTCTTTATGGAGAAAGGTATTCAGCACACTATGAAACACAAGATACGACAAAGGCTTTCCCCAATGCTGTTGTGCTGATTTTTGCTCAACAGGCTCTTGTTTGTCTGTGAATCAGAAAAATCTCATAACATGCTAAGCAGAAACAGACAGCTTCAGAAACAATTCGCATTCTGACAGCCAATTTCCATTTCTGATCCATTTGCCTCTTCCCGGGGCATGTTCACTGAAGAAAAATGAACTCATGTAGAGCACAGCAAAATCATTATACCATTTTAGCAGAGGCTATATGTGTTTAAAAAAAACTGTTTAGGAGAAGCCAATTTATTTCTATAGACATTCAAAACTTCTTGAGCCTCTTGGAACCTAATCAAAACCAGCCTGTGATGAATTGCTGTGACAATTTACCTCCTCCTTGCACAGCCCAGGCTTGTATTCATTACCTGAAGATTTACATTGGTGCTATAGTAGAATCCTGCTAAATGTATAACCTTGTTAGTCAGACAAATGCATTCATTTAGAATGTCTCTGTCTCCCACAGAGGATTGTTTATAGGACTCTATTACCTGAAATAGTTATGCTCTGACATGTATCAAATGTTGTATTCATCTCACGCATCTGTTTAGAGAGCAGGTTAATTTTTCCTGGTGTTTACTTCACATGGAAAACAGGAATCAGATACCATTGCACAGTGTCATTTGCTTTAGAGAAGAAGATTCAAGCTGGAGCCGAACGAAGCATACGCGGCCGTTGCAAAGTGGACTGTAAGTGATTCTCGCTCAACAGGAGCGCCTTTTCAGAAACACGGGTCTTTGCAGTAGGGACTATTATAAGAGCTTTCCACAAAGGATTATCAGACACATGCAAATGTCTGAGTCATGTACTCTGTGTCGCTTAGACAACAGTACACACATTTCCTTTCAGAAGCCTGTGTACCTGCTTTGACATTACCGCCAGAAACACTGTCATGCTTCCTTACATCTCTGGATTTAAAGTTTTAGATTAGGCAGGAAATATTGCCACGGTATAGGGGAAAGGAGGAGTATAGCGGAGGTTGTATTCATTCTCAAACTCAAAATAAGAACGCACAACGTGAAAAAGCATCAGTTTTACATAATTTTGTAAAAGCTGTCAAAATTAAGCAACTCAAAACCTTGACTATGGCCTTCTTTTAAACTTATTTTCCCATCATTCCAATTAAGGGACCCTTCACATGCTGTATCTTTTTAGAATCTTAGAAATCTATCTAGATATTACCTTAGAAATTCTCCTAGATATTTTAAGCTAATGGTTAGAATCTTTAATAGCTACAATAGTTATTATCATCCCTCTAATAATAAGTTAAAATATACATCACTCTGTTTTTACGGTGTCGCAATGATTTATTCTGTTTTGCACTTGACTTTTTCACAGCTTGGTGCCATTTTTTTTTCCCTCCCTATTCTTTGGACCGTCTTTTACCACTGATTTTAGGGAAAAACAAGCCATTCTTTGGGTGCAATGAGGAGCGTGGGGAGGCAGTAGGAACATAAAAGCTATTATCAGAAGACAGTGAAAGAGTCAGTGAGCCCCAAAGACTCATATATGTTGTACCCTAATTACTCAGAGAGAGTAATTTGTCAACCATGTCTACTCTGAAGATAACCTTCAGAACTGTAATTTTACACGCTGAACTGGATTACTGTTTTTTTCTACATCTTGTTTATATTTAGTATTTTCACAGCAACAGGGGCGAGTTTCATTTTGACGCCCAATTAATGAATCTGAGAGCTGAGTTGCAATACTTGTATCTGATATTAACAGACTGAAATATGCACTACAATATACTTTGTGATCTCTGCCTCTCAATTAACACTTTCCAAGTTGTGTGCTGTCATCATTAATTATACTAACAAATAAATAAAAATGTTCTGACCTAATAAAATACTGTACACATCAAATAAATGCCTGATCATTTTCATCCCATTACTCATCAATCATTAATTTTACCTTTCTTTTATACAGGATAAACTCTGCCTGACAAACCATGTCAGCATTAACGTCAAAATCAGCAGAAAATAATTTGTTTTGAAGTTTCTAACAGGAAGAGTACATTATATAGAACTATGTAAAAATTGTAAGCCATTGAAAATATCCAACATTGTCCCTCAATAGTTATTTCCCTCCTTATCAAATCACTGAGTAAGGCCAATGGGAAGCAGATTTTCAGTTAATGCCCTGAAGAATTTTAACCTTAAGAAACCGATTCAGAAAGCATAATGGCAGTTATGCTGATAGACCTCCCAACCTCTTTCCACAGGAGGACAGGATAAATAGGAGGAGGAGGAAGCTCTCCAACACATACCTGAGTATTTACACAAAAGTGATAGGTGTCCTTAGTGCTCAGAACAAACGCAGTGAACAAGGCATAACACTGGAAATAAGGAATTAGGCAAAGTATTCACAATATTTTGGTATCGCTAGCTTTCTCAGATTCCTTATTCCGTACTCTGAAAAATGTTTGAACATGGAAAGTTTGTCAGCAGGAAGCAAAAGTCCCATAAAAGATATTTACATTGTTAGTTGTGGCAGGAATATCTTTCGACTCCACTTGAACACTCCTCTAGCAGTAGTATTCTGCCCCCTCAAGAAAAACAGAAATGCTAAGGCTGGGATTCTTAGAAGTTTCCTAAAAGCTAGTTTGTGCCAGGCACCTAAACACTTCTAAATACATAGCCATATGCGCCCTAGATGACTTACCAGAGTGTAGAATAGCAACTAAGTCAATAGATCCGATTTTAAAATTCCGGTTGAAATTTCACATGAAGAGCAAGCATTGTTTCCTGACCAGACACATTCAAAATTATAGTTCAGGGCCAATATTACTCTTGTTTAGAGGAATAAAGAAAGGTCTAAATACCTGATTATATAAGACATTCCCCCTTCTCTTCCCCCCCTTCTTCCTATTTCTGTCCAAATGCCAAAAGTAAAAAAATTCCACAAAATTATTTACATTTATCTGCTTGAGCCCTTCAAACACAAACCTGAGAATGTGTTTTCTGTGAATCTGAAGTACCCAGTCGAACAGGTCCCTTTGATGTTAATCTCATTATAAATAATAAATAAAAACGTCGTCATTGCTGTTGTAAGAGCGAGTTGAATACCACTTACATCTTTTTTTGGCCCTTGGCAAAGGGGGATCTCAAACAGCAAAGAGCAAACAATCCGTAAGCGGAGACATGTTTTCACACTAACACTTCAAGGAGCAAACACATTAGTAAACTCAGAGTAAGCTCAATGATAACACGCGAACAAAGAACGGAGGTTACGTTCATCATACAGTTTGCCATTAAGAGGTAGTGAGTGAAGATTTAAAACACCAGTCTCAAATCTCTGAAGCTTGGAAGCCTTCTATAAATTTCAGCTGGCACAGCTCCCACTTTTAGCACGGTCTTACTTAATAAGAAAGGGAAGGGGAAATAATCTAACAATTACCTAGAGACTAAATGCAATTTCTTAAGGGAAAAGAGAGACAAATGTCCTTACTTTCTGAGTTTGTCTTTATCAAAACAGTGACTTGAAGCTAGAATTTAGCCCTTCCTGGGAAAATGAAGGGCTACCCAGCTGCCTAGTGCTCCAGGCAGAACTAGTAGATAGCAGTCTGAAAAGAAATAGTGCTGCTGTTATTCAGCAGTCTCTCAGCTGATCACTAAGCTGGAAAATAAACACTGTAATACACCAGCTAACTGTGGGAAAAAGATAATGTTGAAGAAGACTAAAAGCCACAGGAGTAAAAGAGGCTCAACTCTGATTTTTAATAGATAGGTGGACACACACTGTGATACCTACTCAGACTTCTGTGCCTCAGAAGTGCAAGGAAGGGGCACAAAACAACCCGGAGGAAACATTCCCTGAAGGACGCGCTGCCTGTCTGTGGAGCTGAGTTTTCCTGCCTATGAGCTCTCAGGTGTTATCTGCTGCCTTACAACTCTCAAGCCTACCGCCTTCCGGGGACAAGTTTCAAAATAAGTCTAAGAGGAGACCTGCGGGTTCATTGCTTCTCTTGTCACATTATGGATTCGACCATAGGAAAGGGTGACCCAGCCTATTATATTTTCATACGTATTATGTGTTGTGTTACATTATTAATAAAAGCTGGAGTGCTGAAATAGCATTTTGCTGTTTGTTTATATTTGCAGTCTCTAGATGCGAGTTACTTAAATGACAGTGTTTGGTCTAGACGCAGATCACAGATAGATTTTGCACAGAAATTACCAAACGTCACACCTCTCACATCCTTACAAGATGTCCTCTATTTCTTACCATTCTCTTGGTCTCTGAAGACCAGATGCTGAGATCTGCTACTGAGCATCTGCTCTTGGCTGGTCCAACAGGGCTCTGTAAAAGTTTAGTGTTGATAAACGTGTTCAGTGGTCCTTGCTCCAATCACTTTGATGACCTTGGTAAAATGTGGTCTTTGGTACAACAATGAAAATGACTATTTCCTTTCCTATTTCTCAGGAATTGACATAACGATTCCACCACTGAGTAACAGACGTAACAAAATCACTTCAAACAAATAAAAGAAAAAAGCTTAACAGATCCTCTACTAAATTTAAGGGGCATTAAAATAATGCTGCTTAGGTATGTTGCTTTATAAAACTTAAAAGAACAAAATAAAAAACTGCATCAAAGTAAACAATAGCATCTATTTGGGATCACAGTTAACAGCATGCTCAGAGTTAAATGGAGGCAGGTTTTTATCTATAAATTATTTTCCTCAAAAATCTGGGAACACCTTAGCCTAAAGGGAGTAGGAAGAAACTTAAAACAAAAAAGCAGCAGCAGTAAGGGTTAGGAGAAAGTGATGAAAGCACCCACAACAAAGAAACAAGGTGATGGAGAACAGCTTTTTGATAACTGTTATGCTTGCAGAATTGCATTAACACGGATACTCTAACAGTATTGTACATCTTTCGAGACTGACAAGCAGGTGGCATTCATTTTAGCATGTTCTCAGTAAACTGTATTAGGAATATCTAATTCCATGAAGAGAGATGTAGTGCCATACATTGTTTCTATTTGTATCACTCCTTTTTATTTTCTTTGTATTATGGCCCTTGAACATCCAGCTTACAAGCCATTTGTCTCACCTTTCAAAAAATGAAATAGATTATCTACTAATTTAAAGAGAATGAAAATACTGGCCCCCAGACCTTCTTAGCTGTACTGGAAGGGAGAGCGTTGTCAATGGGCAACTGGGATTTTCACCTGCCAGAGAAATGAAATATCCACAGCTACAAAGTTGCTATTGGCAATTAAAATACCCAGCTCCTCACTTCAGGAAGAAGAGGCCAGTGGGGTGAATGGACAGATATCTCTGGGCAACATAGTCTTTAGGCTACTTTAATTTATACTGTAAACCACACAGCCAACTTAGTGGCAACAAAACTCTCTCTCTTCCCTGTCCTTCCCATCCAGACTCCTAACCAGTTACAACTGGGGCCAGACCAAGGAACTGAGTTCATAACCTCTGATGGTCCTTTGCAGCATTCTGGAGCGTAAAGTCACCAGAGAGAACATATGTTTCACCATAACATCTTCTATCAAGCCCTCACAGCAAAATCTTTGCTCTTATAACAAAAGCAGAGAACAGGCAAGATCAGGAAGCTACCAGTGCTTGAGGCCTCAGGGAACAGATAGTCAGGGAGGCAGAGGAGGGTAAGCCCTTTCAAGGAAAAAAGTTATTAAATCCAACCGGTATGCCGATGTATTAGTGTTTAACCCTGCTGCATTCTCAGAGGACACATTTTGTGATACTCTCATTTATTTTCTAAGAAAGGCAACTTTTTTTGCAGGTCCAATATGATGGTTTTCCATACAAGTCGGATTCACTTTTGCTCTCTCTTAAAGAATCGTAGCTTTTAGCTCTACAAAAAAATAAACTAAAATAATAACCGTGATGCTTTTGCTGGTAAGTTAATAGAACTCCTCTGTCACTAATAATAAAGAGCTAGTGTTTAGGTGCTGTGAACATATCTGTGATGAGGCACGGGTAAGAAACAGACTTAGGGTGTATGAAGATATTGAGGAAATATTATTTTCTAAACTCATTTGAGGGACAACCAAGGATGCGCAAGATATATACCATGTTCTGTGCGAAGCCATCATTGCTTCTAATAAGTTATATTACAGAATAATATCCCCTAGTTGCTTTGGTTTTATTGAATGCCATTTCTCTTCTGCCATTACTGCTCTAGCAAATTGTCTTCAAATTGTCTGAAAAGCTTAAGAGCTATACATTAAAACTGACATGTTTTTATTGCAAATGACGTGCTTGAAAAAAGAATCCAACTGCCTAGAATTTAAAACAAAAACGTGGTGGCACACACATCCTGAAAACTGAATTCATACCAGTCCTGAACACACTGGCTGGCTGTGCAGAAAGAGGGAAGAGCGCCCAGCACGCCATGCACCAGCTCCCTCACAACTCATATAACCAAGAGGCACATCCAGAATGAAGCCATGCCCAGCTTTGGTTTCCTCACCATGCCATTAAAGATGGCCTAAAAAGCACATTTATTCTGGTCTTCTGCTGGCCATTGCTGCCTGACCTGTCTTCTGCCTGGCAGCCAAAGACTTGCTCTTTGTAGTGCAGAGGAAATTATGGAGAATTTGGTGCCCTCTGTGCAGCGCTCTGCCTTGTCCTTCATTATCTGACAGCACCATTCAACGCCATCACACTCACCGTAACAAGATCCCATATGAGACTTTCAGGATGTATTTGCATAAACCTTTGCTTATAAGGAACACCCCAAAGAGACCAGAACGGCTTTTTAAACTGAAAAGCCAAGTTTTATATAGACAGAAGCTTGAACATATAACTTTTTTTTTTAACGGAACAACTCAAATGAGGCAGAACAAAAACGAAAAGGATTTGCAAAAAAAAACTGCTCTCCCCTTTCCTCATGCTGTACACACACACACACCAGTGTCTTACAGAGAAGGTCCTTTCTTTCAGATTTACTTTCAGCCTAGTGCAGTGATTTTTAAGGTTGTTGCAGACACCGTCCTACCCCCCTGGTTCCCTAAAGAGTCTGTGCTGGTTCCTTGTGCTTATCAGCAGTGTCTACGGCAGTCAAGCTCACCCCTTCCCGAGGTTTCCCATTCTCAGCCTCTCTCCTGCCTACTACACCACTTTGCCAGGCCCTCTCCTGAAGTCTGCGCCCCAGGGAAGTTTCAAGAGTGTGCCGTCTTCTGCCCTCTCCATGCATAAACTTGTGAAGCATAACTACTGTCAGCTGTAACTCAGTTCACATTGTTCCCACAAGCACAAAAAGCACAGGCCGCCAGGAAGTGTTGCCACCAGCACAATATAATTCCCCAGTCAAATTCTCAGATAGTCTGGTACTAGGCAAGCTTTAGGAACAAAAATATAACAAGAGCCAATGATGGAAACTGAAGTGAGACACACTTGGATAAAAAAAATTAAGTGCAAGATCTTACCAAGTATTTTGATGAGTTGGAAGTTTTTGAATTAAGACTGGATGCTTTCTTTTCTACACAAGATATCAAAACTCAGATAATTTAAGAAAGTCCAATGTCTTATGTTATCTAAGAGGTCAGGCTAGATGATTCTCACTGTTCCACTATGGCCTTATCATCAAGTTACACTTCTTCAATAAAAAAGACCCTAGAAGCATGAAGAACAAAGTTCTAATCATAGAGACTAATGTAGATGAAGACTAAAACGTATTTAGCCTGACGTTATCACTGTTTGAAACAACACCTGTTAGTGTGCTGACAAATAACTCTTTCCCATAAAATAACATTCTCTGTACTCCACCTTGTAAAATACTGAATGCTCTCAAGCACACGTTCAGCCCTGGAGCCTCACAGGAGCAAGACCAAGCCAGTTAGATTTGTGCATTAGCTCTTTTCGGCCAAGACAGTCCTAAAAACAGCAGGGATAGTGCTATATTGGATAGCACACATGCTGTGCAGGAAGAACAACAGTAAAATCCTACTATATTCCCGTTCCATCAGTAACCATTCTGCTCAAAGTAAAAGAACTGTCTTCTAGTCAGCTGTAAATCTGTAAACCAAGTGCTGGGAGATACATTTTTAAGACGCTCTTTGGCTTATTTTTAAAGTGACACGGGGATTTCAGGAGGTCTTCCATATTTATTTCAAATGATGTAAATGTACCATCACTGCTTCAGTAGCAACACTCACCCGGTTACAAAGATACTTCTGTATGTAAACGTCTGCCTTGAGACCTAAGTGCTGGAAAGTCTTCTCCTAGCTCTTGTCGCCTAAATAACAGCTCTCAAAACAAACATCCACGTACTATAGGATGATATGACAACTACTAAACGACTTATACTGACTCAACTTCAGTACAAAACCTTTTCTCTCTCTTGCATTATCCTGCAGACCATCTACTTACATACACAAAAAAATGTTTTAAGAATAAGTACTTTAGCTAAAAAAAAAAAAAATTTTAACTGCCATACTGTTACCATCAGTACTGCACAACTGAAACTCCCTGCACAACGAACTCTAATAATAAGATACTCACCAGAAGAAGTTCCCCAAAAGAGTGAACCAGATTCCCTGATCATTCCCGCAAAAGGGGTCAGATTAGCTCTTGGCAGCTAGAGATTCCTCCTTCTACGTGGGGAACCACAGCAGAGAGGATCAGAATATGGAAGTCTCCATTGAAGCCTTCCTCAGAGATAGGAGGTGAGAAATTCAGCCACAAATACTTAAATTCCCTACGTATTGGCATATAGAAGGAATAATAAATGGACACCAACAGGCACCTAAACTGGCCACTAAGAAAACTGCCTAAAACAATTTCTTTGTAAAAATTTGTATTGTTTAGATATCTATGCACGGATACAGGTACATTGTTCTCAGCACACACAGCTGAAAACTCTGGTTCTAAACATATTTACTAGGCAGTAAAACCTTGAAATTACAGAAATAACTATCTGACGCAAAGAGAATTCCCTTAAAGCGTATACACAAGATAGGAAATGAGAGTGCTAACTCATGATTCTTGTGACAGACTAGAGTTGAAAAAGCGATGTGCAGAAAGCTATTTAAAAGAATGTAGCACTGAAAATAAACCACAATATCTGCAGAGATTTTACAGTTATTCAAGAGGGTATATAATGGCATGATTTTAAAGTAATATAGAAAAGGCACATTATATCATTTTACACAGGCTAGTAACTTTTCAGTATGTATGCTCCTATGCTTCTTGTACAACTACACAACATCGCCATTCTCATTTAAGTATTTTAAAGGGTTTGACTTGAACATAGTTCCAGAAGAGACCTTCTGGGTGGCTGAGTCAGCCTCCAGCTATCCAGAAGCAATCACACCACATACCACTTTTTCATAATCTGATGCAAGTTTGACACGCCTGCCCTACTGCAAGCCCTCACCCTACAAAAACGTCAGCATAGCTAAGATCATTCAAACTACCTTGCATTTATTTGCAGGGCTGGAAAATGCATACAGGTAGCAGAAATACACATAGCTTTGCTGTTCCCCTACCATCTGCATAGTTCGGGGCAGAGTGAGCTAGATCCTATTCTGTCCTGTGGAGCAACAGTTAGGCTGCACAAATATAGGTGCGAACAGAACTTGCCACAGGGAAAATTTGCAATGGTGAGGAAGGTTCAGAAACCAGACGGAACTCAGCAGGAGCTCAGTGTTCAGGCTGGGACTGAAAAGCCAATCATTAAGGGTAAGGGAAAAGAAAGCATTTTTTCTTATTATAAATTCAGCAAGTGCTATACCACTAATTTAGGATAAAATCATTGAATCGTACAGTGCCCTTTCAGAAGGTATCAGCACTTCAATATCTAGAAAGGAAACATACCCAGAAAAAATGCAGTGTGTACAATGCAAGGTATTGCCAGAAGGACTGTCCTCTCAGGAAATTCCCCAAGAGTCGCAGGACTGAATCCTAATCCTCAAATTGAAATAATCCTCAAGGGTTCGAAGAATTTAGGTAATGCCAGCTACTGCCCTGCATATCCCGCAGTCACTGGACAAGGTCCAGCAGCACATGTTCTTAGGGTCATTTTTCCATTTTGGGCACGTGGAATCTGTCCTGCACTTCCTTGGGAGCTCAGTAAGAGCCTTTCCCCACTCCTCCCACAATCCCCTACTATCTATAATTCCTCCCTGACTTTTTCAAATCTTGTTTACTTTCCTAATTTTCAGTTAATAACAAGTAGAGACAGTCACCTCCACTATGACTACGTTGTTCCCTGTTTTAGGATAGCCATGGCAGGGGGAAAAACAAGCATATTAACCTTCTATTTTTTTAGTGGTCTTTAAAGCAAATACTGTCTATTCTGCTGAAGTCCGACTCAGCCTATTCACGTCTTGTGTCAGACTGGGAGAGTAGGAACTTGAATGGTGAGCACAATGGATATTTTCTGCTTTACCTTCCTTTTTGGTGTTGTACAAGTGGCCTGGGACAGGAGATGAGGGACTCCTGTGCAGAAGGTCCAACGCAGATTTTCCCACTCCTCATTCACACAGAACTGAGATGATTTCAATTCCTCTCAGCTCATCAAACGTAACAAATGTAAACCGCATATATTTGGGGGTGAAGTAGGAGGAGAGAGCGTTATTTTACAGGATCAAACAGAAAATCAATTGACTGATTAAAAGATTGCAAGTGATCCTTCCACATGTACCACTTTCTGCCTCCATGATGCTCTTTTCCTAAGTACAGAGGCATTTCGAGCTTACTCATTTCAGAGGTATCCAGGCATTAGCTCGTGAGCGTTCGTATTCCACTGTCTCTTTGTGCTATACAATTAAGGAGTAATTTTAACTTTACTGTTGAATGCTTCCTTTCTTTGTTTGAAAAAAATAGCTAATTCCTCCTTCATTGCTAATGCTGTAGACTTCATTTCTTTCAAATTCTGAGTATAGACGTTGAAAGGATTTATTTATTCTATTATAGAGTACTACTTCCATCAGATTTTTCCAGGGCTCCATTTGTCAGGAATTATTTCACTACACAGCTGTGTTCATGCTGCCACTCAGTGGCAGCCAAGAGATAAGTAAATCAGTAATGTCCGTGTTTATGCTGCCCTCAGAGATCTCTTGGAATGACTCCTAAGGCAAATGAAATACCATGTGCCCATTTTCTGACTGCAGAACAGCCACAGCCCACAGAGCGTTCACTCATACAGCCCAACCGCTATTTACACCAGGCATATACAAGCAGTGACACCCATGAAATCCAAACCATTACTCCAGATTTGCAGAAGATTGCAGATCTACTTGACAGTGGAATTTAGCGCTCTCTACTTCTTCCTGGGTTTTTAAGATAACGTTATTGCATACAATACACAGAGTAACTTGATAGTCTTCTTCCCAGGTCCATTGGAAGTATTTCAATCAAATTTTCCTCTTTGCTTTGCTAGTATAACTCCTGAGTTAGGCTGATGACTCTTTAAATTCTCCCATAACAGAAAAACTTTGTTTCTCTGATCCAGGTAGCAGGTCAAAAGACATTTAAACTTCTCACTCTCTCCGAGGCTTTTACGTATCTGTCAGGGCCAAATCAGCTCCAGCAACAGCAGCTGCTTCACTGTAGTTGAATATACAGAGAGTCAAAAGAGGCAACAGAAAGTGTTGATCTCAAGCAGAGAGGCAGCTGGCAGGCCTCTGTAATTAAATTCCTGGCAGTCTTTGTATGTTTTTATAATTTTCCCTTGGTCAGCGGATATTTAAGTGTCTCGACTCCTAGAACTCACTGCATATTCTTCTAAATGTCACTGCACATTTGCAGGTCACTGCTCAATTAGGCTCCAATGGTTTTCCATTTACAAATCTAACTCCTTAATTGTTTCAGAAGTATCATAGGATTTCAAGTGTTCAGTGATTTCAGGTCTGTCCCCTCCCAAAGACAGGCATACCAGCTGCTTCTGTACAGCTGCGACCTTCTTGCTTGTATCATGACTGGACAGCATCTCATCCTCCTTGGTACTTTAAAAATTATTCTTACTGTCAAAACTTGTTGTTGAAAAGAAAAAAAAAATCAAATGTTACAGTGAAATGAAGCATAAACCATGACATTGTCCTAACAGTTTAACCAGATAGTCCCTTCCTCTTCTGTAGCAAAGCTAATCTCCAATAAAATCTCTCTGTGACCTTGAATCTCTACATAGTTTTGTGAATTAGAGTGATGCGCCTTCCTTCCCCTTTCTTCCACAGTCCTTTGTTTCCTTACTACAGGTAACTACCAAACACTACTCTTATTTTATGTATTTGTGCACAATATTATGTAGCTCCTTGTGCTTGTTGCTAGTATAATGCTGTTAGAACAAGCATTCCATTATTCAAACATGATTTAGGAAAAAAAAAAAAAAGCCCATTTTCAATCTTCCCAGTCCTGCTGATGGTAGATGATTATCAATTGCTTGAAACAACAGTTAAATTTAAAAAATCTACAAAGAGACTGAGAAGAAAACAAAAGTCTGATCCTATATAAAGACACCAAGCTCTAAAGGCAGAGGCCCTCAGCAGTGAGCCACCTGCATTCAGGCATGGAAGGCTGATCCCTGCAAATGAGCACTAGCAAAGATCTCATCTTACAAGTTCCTTCATTTTCTATTTCTGTTCATCTTGGAATATCTATTCCATTTCAATGCACCAGAGTAATAGCAAGACAGCTATTTTTTTAGCCGGGTACTGTTGAATCTCTGCAATGGTGAGGTTAACGTATCATGCAGTTTGTCATCCCATGGGATCCCAAGGCTAAGCCTCTTAACCTCAGCGGAAGATCTGTCTCAACACCACGAGCTTTCTCCCACCATGGCAATCAGATAAGAAACTGGATTAAAATGGCCAGTATCAAAAAGCAAGCAGAGCAACATTAAAGTGCTTATACTTCCATATCACAGTTTGCAGGATGTTTTCGTGGTCTTATCAATATTTTGTTCCTGCAACACCAGGAGAAAGCTTTCTACTCCAGCATTCATTCCCGCACGCAGGCAGCTAGGCTGGAGCCTAAACTAATCTAAACTTCTCAAATATAAATGAAAAACAAGAATCTGCTCCAACATTATCGCTTTGTAGTTCTCCCTTCACAAGAGAAGCCTGGAAGGCAAATGTCCTTCCAAAGAATGGCCCCAGTCCATGCAGAAGGAACCACAGTGCATCTATGAAATTTATTGTCAGGCCTTTGCAATTGCAGTAGCAAAATTTTCAGTAAGGTCTGCCTTAAAGTGATAGACTTTTATTTTGCTGTTGGATATCCTTTTGCCTTACACAGTCTGTTCATAAAGAGGAGGACGGTGATGAATAAACGTTAACTTGTAGGAGATTTTAATGACCACTTCATCTCTGACATGGAACCTCGTGAATATTTCCCACATCAGCTTGGTAATCAGGTGATACTGCAACACTTCACATGACTCCTTTTCTGATTGCAGCACCAGAAAGGACACACTGTGAAGACAGTACATAGATCAACAGCCTGCCAAAGAAAATGATGTTGTGCAATGCCAAATGCACCTGCAATTAAGGAACACAGGCTACCTTAATTTGCACTTCACTTTATGCCTCTATTCATATGAGCAATCTACTGTTTCATTCCCACAAATCTGGAGACAAACTTTCAAGCTGCTCACTGTTGCATAGGAATGAGCATCCCCTGCTAATTAAAAAAGGCTACCCTCGTTGAGTAAGATACCCCTCATATTAATTTCTTCATTTGCACTATTTAATAACCCTCGATCAAAGGCACAGTGCCCTCTGCATCCAAGCAGAAAACTGGAATTACACCAGTTGTTGCTTCAATTAAAGTATGGTTATTTTCTCCAAGTCTGTCATTTACCACGCATCTCCCTCTTAAATACTGGCCTCTTTTCTCACATGTTTGCTTACGGTTCCATAAAGGGTAGCAGAGACATCTACCTATTTTCCAACACCTGCTGCCATTATATAGAATGGAAATAGGGTAACATCAGGCTTTCTGTTGACATTTCAGAACAGTAAGTTTCCATTTGCTGTACCGCATCCCTGGAAGCGTAGGACTTCAAGATCAGCAGAAATTCTGGCAGAACTGCCTACAGCAAATACGAGAGAAGAAAAGCTGTTACTGTATTTCTTCCTCTTTGTCACAGAGAGGAACCGAGGCCCAAGCACTGCTGCGGTAGCTGGTTGTGCAGGACGCAGAGCCAGAGCAGCGCAGACCGTGCTGCACGACAGCGCCCAGCGCGCTACAGCAGGGACTCCACACTCACTCTTGGCAAGCTCTCTGCATGTGGGTAAACTAAGGCAAGAATTTGCTGTTCAAAATACGGTTTCTACGGTCTCTGTGGTTTCTATATAATTGTGCTTCCTACTCTTCTTGTTCTTGTACCAGATCAGTTTTGAGATGTAAAAACAGAAACTGTTTGCTGCTGTAAACGCAAGTCATTTAAAGCAGTCTGCAGGCCTGTTTTTTGCAACAGAGTAAAGTGTAACCAATTATAAACTAATTTTACCTAAAGGAATAATAATCTTTTCCAGCAACTCCTGCAATATAGCAGTGGCTCCTGATTATGTCATGACAATGTATCTGAGTCCTGAGCAAAATTAACTCTCTCTGCATTAGAATGATTAAAGATTAAGCTCTCCCCTGGGTTTGAAAGAGTCCTTGTTGCGTGTGACAAATGTCAAAGTGTGCTCCAACATAGAGAATTTAACCTAAACCTGTATCCTGACTTTTACGCAGTTTGAGATTATATCTATTTTAGATGACGTTAAGGTGCACCAATGCTGTTCCTTTCAAATAAGGAGCAGATTCACTACTAAATGTGATCGTTTGTAACGTCAAAAAGCTTCATCTTGTTGGAAAGATATCACTTAAAATAGAAAAAGTGGGGTTAAATAAAACATTTTCACACTAGTTATTGTGGTTTAAATTTCAGCCTTGATTTTCTTCACTTTCTAATGAAATACCTCAAAGAATCCCAAAAGCTAACGTGCGAGTTTCAGGTGACTTTTTCACCGACAGTGATGTGAACTGAAATAAATGATGCAGAAGCCAAAGTAATTGGAATGCCTATCTAGAAGTTTACAGATCAAGGCTGGGATATTTATAATTCTAAGGACAGCATGTTATGGCTGCTCTTGGCATTTGACATGAGAAGAAGGTTAAGAAGGCTTAAGCACAGAATGTCAAATATGAAACAAGGTTAAAGCAGAGAGCTGGGAGGTACAAGCTGTAGAGTCTTTTAACAACTATTTTGAGATATTACCATTTCATTTTCATGCCTCAGTTTACCTAGTTTACAGCACTGGTTTATCTTTCAGATGTGTAATGAAGATTCATTTATTTACTGATACTACTGCTAATAAAAAATCATTCATGATTTGAGAACTTTTAGCAATCTCAGATGAGTTTGTAGACAAGGATTATTTGTCCCTTTTTTTTTTTCCTGATGCTCCTTATTGCAAAAATTAAGAAGATATTCAGATTTTACAAGCACCTAATCAGAAATTCCATGTTCAAAAAAAACTTGCTACCAGTCTGCTTGCTTGACAAATGCCTTTACCATTTCTTATTTATGAGTAATTTAACCAGCTTAAAAGACGCAAGGACAACAGAGTATCAGTGTGACTTATGCATTTGTTTACTTGTGTCTTATTCTCCAAAGTGACCGCAAAGATGTAGTGTTTCTAATTATCAGGTCAAGACACAGGCAGCAGCAATGTTTATGAAAGCTTCCTAGCAGAGGATGGGAGGCCGGGGAATGCTGCAGTGCATCGCTGCAAATGAGAAAATCCAGAGCTGACACTTGATAGCTCCACTTTCAGAAGGTAATTAATGAGGACAGTAGACAGTTTTCAATACAACCCCTAATTGTAGGCTAAACATAGCAGAGTGCTGTTTTGAGGATTAATTGGTTAATGTCTGTAAAAGGCTTTAAGCATGGAGTCATAAAAATGCTAAGTGGCATTATTATTTTAACAGAAATAGGATGAGTCACATTTTCATTTTTCTTTGCCATGGGCGGCTACAGAAGACCTGCTTTCTGTGCAACGGTATGAATAGATGTGAGTTATGAGCTCAAAACTGTAACATGATGAACAACTGGAGCTGTAATTTTCTGTTTACAGTACATAATTCACATCTGGAACTCAGTGCCACAAGACATTAAAGAAACAAAAAATTAGATTGAAAAAATGAGATTAGATATTTGTTTCCTTTTTTTCAGAAGAAACTAATATGGTATTCCTCAAAATTACATGCCCCAAGTTAGAGACTCCTTAAAAAAGATGACCAACATTTCTATAAAAAATAGGACACTTAAATATTTCAAACTGAGCTCTAGGAACTGAGACCTCCAAAATCACTTACTAATTTGAAAAATAAGCCCTTTTATAAAAATCAAGAATTGTTGCAGCTATGTTCTGCTCCACCTCTGTTACTGCTAGAGTTGAGTTCAACTGTCAAAAACTATATGCCATTAATGAAAAGTACAATGGAGCCATATAAAAATTTCCTTATGTCTAGATGAAACAGCGGCACATGCAAAGAGATTTAAATTAGGAAAATGGAAGAGAAGAAAGTAAGAAGCTGTAGTAAGATACTACTCTATGATAGAGTGGGAAGTACTGGACAGAGACTGCTCTTTTTCCTTTCTTTATCCAGAAAAGGCAGTGTGACTAGCCAGACAAAGCACTGGACGGAGGCTCAACAGACTTCACTTCTAGTCATGGTACTGCAAGCAATGTGCTGGAAGACCCCGAGGAACTTACCTCTTTCAGGATATTGTAGTCTGGAATTTGTCTACCCCAGAACGTGGCCAAAGCCGTAACTCCATCTTTTATGGCTAACTACTGACGGCACTGGGCGTTGTTCCTGTGGTCCTAGTGCCATTACCTGGGACACGTAACGCAAAAGGGAGTATAAAATCTGTTTGCAAGATGACTGTTCTCAGAACACATAAAACCACCCATAGGGGCTATGTTCTGTCCAAAGGAAAAGGGGTTGGACACTTAGCTTCGAGTCAAAGTCAGAAAATAGTTTAGAACTGATGTTAAAATGAAAAGTATAAAAGCACCTTGTTTTAACATTTTTGAAATGTAAACTAATTCAGGCTAAATTAAGAAGGGATTTAGATATCGTTCATTAAATGGAAGAAGGAGACACAAAACAAATGTTATCCTTTTAGCCCATGGGTTGATATGTCTCCAGCATAATGAATCTCAGTTCAAGACTCCTCTGTTTCATTCAAAACCAGACTCTTTAATTTTCCAGCACCCAGGCAAATATTCTGCTTGCCAGCTTATAATGATGCTGGCACCACTTTCTCTTCCTCCCCGGTTTTGTGAAAGACTCTGAAGTTCCCTCATGGCTCAAAGCCCAGCTTCGTTAAAAATAGAGTAATTAGAACCCTAACTAGGAACTGAAAGTCAAAATACTTTTTTGGATCACAGCTCTCATGCTTGAGAAAGTGCCCATAAGCAGATTTTTTAAATCATTTTTATAAATAGACCATTTTTTAATTTTGTAGATCAGCAGCTGACCTGAAAGAAAGCCAGTAGTGATGCAGAAGACTATGCCCTACTGTGAAATCTCTTAAAGAATTTAGTCTGAGGTACAGAAAAGTAATGCTGGCCCAGGACCTGACCTTTTAAAAAATTATTGTTTTGTTCACATAACCTGTTTAAAAGCATTCAGCTTTTATGATGATGGATTTTTTATGGATTTCTATAAGGAAAAATGTTAGAATGATTTTTAAAAACACATTTTCTCCAAATTAATCCTTTTCTTTAGATTTTATTCTCTAATAAAATTGAAGAATATTTTGAAATGAAAAAATCAAATTATAACTTTAAAAAGTTTCTTTCTGAAAGGCACAGATCAACTGAAATAATTGCTAAATTTTACACTAATTTTAGAACTTCAGGCAACCGTAGTTAAATTCATACTCTTTTTAGTGAAAGAAATTGAATTGGAAAATTGAAGGTCTCTTTTACTACTTCCTGCCTCCTCTCCTGCCTGTCCCAGGTGGTTTTAAAGTTTCACTCAGAGGGTAAGGAGGAAATCTTTCTGTGGCGGAGTTTTTTTTTTTTCTTTTTTAAACCAAGATGGTGGCTACTTTTAAGTGTTTTGGCACTGGAATGAACCCAAGAAATCTAGATTAGGAAAAAGTAGATGGGAAGGCACGGTTGTTTTTAATGTATATAACATCACCATGCATCTAGTATATACATCAACACTCAGCTAGAAAACAAATCAATCTATGTAATTCAGGCTGCAGGAACTGCCTGCAAAACCAAAACAGTTCCATTAAGGGAAAGCATTTCTGCATTTTTCAGCTTTCTAATGGGTCACATCACCTCTTTGGCCTCCTTCACAAGTTGTATTTCCCCTCCACTTCAGCTAGGAACCCTGAGGCGTTCACACTTTTGCCCCAGCCTAGACTTTGGTCCACCTTCACACCTCCAAAGCCAAACAGACGGCAGATATGGACATGAATACTCATTGAAGCACATGAATCAAGAGGGTTAAAGAAGGTGTTTACGCTGTATCTCTGAAAAAGGAGCAAGAAAAATGTGGCAGGCTGCAAAGATTCAGCCTGAATTAGGAGAAACCTGGGGTATATTCACAGGAACAGGAAACGATTATTCACTTGGAGTGCCAAAAATATGGCTTCAGCTAGTAGCCATATTGCTGGGTTCCCTTGTACAGAGCAAAAGGTAGAGTGGGTGTTCAATACATGACAAAGAAATCAATGAGACATTATTTTCTCTACTGTCTTTGGTATATGAATTAATGGCTTATATTTCACTCACAGCTTGTTCACAATAGCTGAAGAATAGGACTTCCTTGATAGGGCTGATAAGGAATAAAGCAAGGATAGTAGCGTCCACCCCAACTTGCTGTAGGCCTGACTGTAAGTTACAAGACAGCATGATTAATTATATTGGATCAACACAAAAAGCTAAAAATAAAACACAGGACACAATCCAAACTACCTCTGCTGTTAAATTAATCTCCCTGTTTCTGCCAAATGGAAGGAGCCTATTTATCAAAGTGAAACTTCCAGCTCATTTACTATGATAAAAAATGAACTTTCAATGAAATTTAATGAGATTTCAAAATGTATCAGGTATCAGTGCACTCTTCTATTTTGAGACAGTAGTGTTTTTAAAAGTCATTCTCTCTCATGCAAGTTGAGCTCTAACTGAATGACAAGCTACTGATGTAACCATTGGTCTTCACAGACACCATAATGATTGGGCTTCCTTCACTCTCCTTTACGTATCCTGCATTGATTGAAAAAAAAAAAAAAAAAAAACAGAAAAAGGCAAAATAATTTTTTCAGTTCTAACTTTGTTGCATGGAGCTTTTTGTTTATGTTTGCCTGGCGCAAAGCTAGTCTGGATGTGCAGAGTTTACAATTATTTAGAAAAAAAATTCTGGTATCTTCAACAGATATCCACTTGAGCTGACAACACTTTCTCAGAGGCTGAAATGTATCGTTCATCAGCCTCTACAGGCACTTTGCAACTGTGACACAGCACGAGCCTCACCTATTCCTTTAATCCTCCAGAGAACAGTGGAATTCACAATAAAACTGGACCTACTGCCATACCCAAATTTATCCTGTTTTTTTTTGTCACAAAAGATTCTTTCATCAAAGTTTGCTCGTGAAATTCCCAGACTTCTTAGGTACAAGAAGTCCAGCTTCACTCAGGTATTTACTATTCTGGCTGTCCTTACAGCTGCAGGAAGAGAGGGGAAGGTATCCCACCAGATTTACCCTGTTCACCTAAGAAGAAGCAGCACAAAGCCAAGGAGCAGTGTATCCCAAGATTACTCATGCTCCACTGCTGTTTGCTTTAACAACTCTGCTTCTGCAGAGCATCTAATGGGTGTTTTGCCCTCAAAACACATACGAACTCCAGAACCAGGCAAAGGCATTTCTCTGCCCTCCTGTCTGGCTACAGTGGGTTAGTACCAAGCACACCAGGCTGACTTTACTGATGACTTCCTTAAAAACTAGCAGTTTTGGTCCAGATCCAAAGGCTCAAACACGTTCTGCTGAAGAAAAACACAAGGTGCATAAATTAGCACCCGTCTGAGATCTGAAGCCACTCCGCATTTAACAGTTACATCAGCCACTTACCACAGTGTGCCTACGGGGAGGAAGAATAACAGAGGAATCGCTGTGGGTCCTCAGCAAATCCAAGTATCCCACTCACCCCCAGTGCTGGTCTAAGCCTAATTGCAGGCATTTTCACAGCCTCAAGTCTTTCCATTAACATCAGTGCAGGGGTTTCTACACTGTTTTCAGGAGCTCCCACCTCATCCATTTGCTTTGTCATCACTAGAAATTATTAACGAAATAGCAGCACATACAGCTCAAAGCAAAGAGGAAGGCAAACAAACTGAAGAGCAAATACACCATAAGGGCAGGCCGTAGGCCTTCAGCATTAAATTGAATTCCACTTTGATGTTTCTAGATGCATGAAAAAGGCTATTAAAAGAGATTGTTTTCTCAGAAATGACTAAAGAACTGGAGGACCTTCCCATTACCGGTCATACATACAACTCATTTCTAAGTAGATTACTCCAGGTTGCTAAAATCAGTACAGCGATTCATCAGTGGAGAAACCGTTACTTGACTTCCGTGTGAATGACAAACTACAACCCAGTGAAGTGCAGAATAAATCAATTCCTGATGTCCAGCTGACTTGCTTTGACCAAGAGGAAATCTGTACTTTTGTTCCCATGCTGAATGTAATTCCCACACAGGAACACGGACAACATCACCTGTATTTGTGGTGTTGCAGGCAGCTGCTTCCATTAGGGAAGAAACTCCTTAAAGACTCCTTGGTGCAGCTGTGTCTGGGACCAGAGACACGGCAGGGCAGGGCCTTCTTGCTCTCATCTACAAGAACCTTTGGGCCAGCCCTTCACAGGACAGCACTCCCAACGCTAGCTCAGGTCATTTGGGCCACTGAAAAGGTACGTGCGTGTACCTATCACTACTGATGAAAAACACTGGATCTGAAAATCCTGTAAAGTTTCCAGTACTGCCTTTGGCAGGCTGAGAGCTAAAAGCAAGATCCTCCCTGCACTCTGCACACTTGGCACAGTGTCTCTAACCTAAAGCAAATTACCTCCAAATGGGGATATTCTCTCTTCCTCTCAGATGGATGGCAAACCGCTCCTGCATCCTTCTTGTAACAAGACGCAATGTGTAAATAGAAACACATTTTCTTACTCTCTTTCCCACTCTCTCTCACACACAACCACAGCTTCCCACAGAAGTTAGGCCCCAACTGCAAGATCATTTCTACTTCTTGAAATTTTACAGCAAATGAATTTTCATGAGATTTTTTTCACCAAAAAAATCTAAGTCACGAAGTATGATTTGAGCATCACAGAGTCCTACACAGCAAAATATTTTCACGTATACATACAGGAGATCAATACCTAGCTAAATTACAGATTGATCATTAGTAAATTTAAAGCAATATTAGGAACAATATCCACATGCCTTATTTTTCATATCCTGAGAAACAGTGCAAAGATTGAGTAACTAGGGTGAACCCTTAACTCAGAAAAATTAACACAGAAGACAGCATGTCCTATGAATTTAATGAAAAACAGGAAACTACATTTTCTGCCTTCCGTTTTCCAGATAGAGTCAGAATAAACAGCATATAACCACAGGCATTAAGCATTTTGCCAGCTGCTCAAATTTGACAGATACCTTATCCAATAAATGAAACAGTTGCTGACTGATGTCAATTATTGATGCAGATATTAAGTATGCTGCAGAAAGGCTCCACTATTTTTGTCTAGAAAAGATGCTCAGAATTAACCTAAAGATAGTCCTGTAACATGATCAGGGTGAAATATAGATAAAATTTTTACCCTAATTCATAGCCAGGTCTTCATAAATGCAAATTAAACAGCACACATTATATATTTTGGGTCTTCTTTTCAGATACCTATTACTAGCTGCAATACTTTAAGATACCTATTAATTGTTTTTGTTTGTCTGATTTTTGCAATGATTATTACTTTTGGACAGACAAAGAATTACATTGCCTTTATGATATTGTCAAGATATACATTATAAATACTCCAATTAATTCTTATTTTGACAAGGAAGGCAGCTTTCCTCATATAATTCAAGTTGAATGAGGGAAAACACTTTAGTAGTCTTAAGCGGGAAAAAAAAAAAAAACCCCACACACTCAATTCTTCCTTACCATAGGTAAGGCAAGGAAAATCAGTTGTTAAGGGAAACTTATCAATATGGTAGTAATGCTGTTGCAGTTATGATAAGGATATAAACAAGGATATAAACAAGTCAAGGTTTGCAGAAAGAGGTCTTATCTGTGTCAGACTAAGCTGATAGAACTAAAAAAAACCTGACAAGCCCCTCTATGGATCATGTTTGTCTATTAGGTTTTCCCTGGCCTTTATTTTATATTTGCACAGGTTTACTGACTTCTGGAAGCATTGCTATTTTTAGAATGAACTGTAGACATCTCATCTTAGGGAAAAGAGACTTGTGAAGAAGCTATATTGCAGATTATCAATATGAAGAGGGAAGGGAAAAAACTAAAGGGAACCTTTAACAGGTTCAACTGTGCACTCTGAAAATGTATGAGGCATTCAGAATTGAAACAATATGCCCAAATTGCCCAACCATCATATTCATTCAGCAGGTAATTAAATCAAGTCTGAGACGGTCAGACTGCTTCTGCCAAAATCTCAGATATTCCTCTGATCGTTCTCTGATTTGTCTGTCCTGGGAGAAGAGGTACAAAACACTGATCACTGCTGAGGGTAGGAAAAAACTAAAGAATTTTTCTTCTAAATCACGCTTGGGAAGGACTTTAAAGTAATGAATGAGGCACACAGGATACGGGGGACCACTCTCCAGCCAAAGCTAAGGCCATTTTGTACTACACTGCTGATAAAACTGTCCTCCAAAGTTATGCAGCGGACCTAACAAGTCTTTGACCGTTTCAGCCCCCTTGAATATTCTGTTCTCTAGAACAAAACTTAAGAATCAGACCTATTGCATGCATTTGGACTCAAAGCTTTCAAGTAGACACAGACTTTGCTACACGGAAGAAAAGCTTTGATTAGATATATACACAAGGATGCTGTATTGTCCTGTTGAGTATATAGAAATAATTAACTTAAAAGAGTAGTTAATTATGCTGTGACTGTGCAAGACTTTACAGCCACCATCTGTTCTGCACCGACTTCAGGATCATTACTGGGAATAAAACCCAGGGCTTGCTGTTCCCAAATACTGCTGCCTACAGTTTGAATTAAACAAAAATCTCCATTAGCACTTCCCCTGTGACTGTGTCTGAGCAGGGGAGCTGAGAAGAAGGGCCAGGTCCTCTCTGCTGTCTTCAAAACTGAAAGGGACCCAGCTGACAAGCCAAGACAGACAAGGAGCCTTTATGAAGAGAGGACTAGGCCTGCTGTCACCACAGTGCCTCATTCCTCGGCATGACCTCTCCAGGCAATAACCCCAGCAGCCCTCACATACGCTCACTTATACACTGCATACTCTTGTATTCCCTGGCCTTAGATTTTAGGAAGAAATCAACACAGACACACTGCTACCACTTTCCCGCAGTGGGGAATTAAGGCACTACCACAGGCGCCTGCCCCAGAGAAAGCTGGCAGTCATCTTTATTGCTTCCTAAGTATTGCACAGATGGGGAACAGGGCAAAAATATTTCGCACGCTTGCCAGCCAGGAATATAGAAGCACTGGAGCAGCTTGTTTCAACTCTCGTTTTCTTGTTCAAGGTCATTAAGTCTTTCTACAATCACTGAACAAATATGAAAGACTGGCACCTTCTCTCCTCCCTTCCCCTTTGTCCCCAAATATCAGCTCCCTCCCTCATCAGGAAGGTCCACCGCCAGCCTCCTACCTGCAAGAGCAGTAAATCATATTCCTGGGCAGGACACCACCTAGAACAGCAATCTTCAACCCTCTTACTTCTCTCCACTCCTAATGGCACAAACAAAGGCCGGTTTTCCATTATCTAGCAACTCCTACCCAAAGATCTCAAATGCCAATCCATTAAGTCTCTCAAACTCCTCCTTTAGACGGACTATTCCGCTACTGTGGATACTAAAGCAGAGAGAAAAAGCGTGGTGGGATTTTAAAAGACTCCCAAGTGATGAGGCAGAAAAGGCCATGGAAATCCTTAAGTCACACAGGAAATTTTCTGTAGAAATCATCAGTCTTCCCACCCAATACATTACCCCCTTTCCTTCACTTCCCAATAATTAAGACTGGTCTTGTGTACTTAACAACAAATTAGAAGACAAGTGAAATAAACATCAATCAACGAATCAAAAAAGAAGAACAGAAGACGACAGCTGAGCCACTTCTTATTTCTACCTTTCTTATTTCTACCTTACGTTCTGAATCATGCTCGCTTGCTTTCGATTCTCTCTCTAGACCGTGCTCCCACACAGACGAGGTATTCGTACGTAGTGAAGGATAAGTAGTGCACTGGCAACGCACAGAAAAAGACTGGAGGAACACAACTATGGCTATAACTATAGCCAGCTTTGTAAAAATCTTTCACCATAAGGATGAATGCATTCACTCAAAAAATATATTCCAGCAATACTTGACTGCATGAGGAATTCCCAGCCTCAGGGTCCCTCGTCAATGTACCACTTTGATTTTTCCAATGGAGAATTTGACAGTGTATTGTTGTAACACATTACAACACACTCTCTCCACTCTTATCAGTATAGAGTCAGCTATTGTCTCAGTTAACGAGGGAGATCTTTATTAATTTCTATACAGAAATAGCAGCCTTCTTGATCTTTGATACCTATCTTAACCTTCAGTGGGCAAAATGTAAGCAATTAGTAATTTCACTGTATATTAAAGTGATGAAGTTTTGCTTCTATTTTAATGCCATATACAATGACCAAAAGAATTCAATGACACAAATCTTGATTTTATGAGTGCTAATTATAGCTATTTCTTAAGAGTTCAGAATAATCAGGTTTTAGCAGATATGGCAGTCTGAAAAATAACATGGATCACAATTTAACAACACAATGTAGATTTTTTTTTTTTTTTAATCTCTGAAAAAGAGATGGGTCTAAACTACATTCTGGTGATAGGTATTTTTCAGAGCGGGCAGCTGAATAAAATGCAAGTTCATGCCTGAGCACTTGCAGACTTCACAAATAGCTTCTTTTTTGGCCACTTTTGGGGACGCTCCTAAGTAAGTGTCTATTCACGTGCACACATATGCAATGACGGAAGCCGGCATTTGAAAAGCAGAACCATCACTGATCCTGCAGACCAGTGCTGTCTCTATTTTCCAGTTGCCACCACCACTGAAACAAGGTGAACATAAATATCAGAAAAGCCCAGTTACTACAGCTTTTCCTTGTTTATACACTTAATATTATTATTTTCACTTTTTAATCCAGTAGCATACACCTCCGTCACTACAGTACTTCTTTTTGATGACTGAATAATTTATAATGTAAAAATTCAATCAGTTTAATAACCAAAGAGCGCTGTGATCATGTATAGCCAGCCACTTCAAATAAACATTTTGCCCAGAGGTTCTGCTGATTGTGTATACTGGAACTGTATTCAAAACCTGGGGGAAAACAGGAAAAAGATGAGCTGCACTAGGGAGTGATCTGCTTGCTGAGCACAGCAGCGTGCAGTTGGCAGACGCAGCGTCCCTCAGAAGATGTCACAGCTGTCAATAAGAATCAGAGCACAGGCTTCAGGAGCACAAAGGAAATAATTCAGCCACTAAATGAGGAAAGACCACTTGTTAACGTTACAGCCACCTCCTAACTGGTAGTCTTCTGCAGGTTTCTATTTTAAAGTGGTGAAATTTCGTACTCCTCGTATTCATTTTCACTGTACTCAAAAGCTATACCCAAAACCTCAGGCAGGCAAAAAGCAAATCTCCTTTATTTCTTAGGTCTATTCAGTTTACATGGGTTATAGGATAAGGTCCAAAGAAAGAGCTAAAAATCACATGAAGTAGCCTGTAGTTCTATTTGTTTTTCCAATACTAAAAAACACTCACCTTAAAAATATTAGTACCTGACCATCTGAGAAATAGCTTGACTTCAGCATGTATAACTGCTCAGTCCTGCTTTCCCTGAATACTAATGGATGTCTCAAATGTACAAGGTAGGCAAGGTATGCAGCAAAAGTAAGCTATAGCTCCAAGCCTTTAAGTTTTTTACTACTACTCATACCTGCTTTGTTCTTTCTTTAATGTTTTATCTGTTTCACAACAAAAATCGTGATGCACAAAATTAAGCAAAATAATATTTCTATTTACTGTATTAGACATTCTCACAGGCACAGGAGATTGGAAGCTTCATTCTTTCAAAATAGTTTTTCATTTAACTTAACTAAACCAGATTTTTTTCTCTAGGATCAGCAATACTGATGAATTAACCCCCTTCCTGACCAGTGGTATAGAAATAAGGAATCATCTTGGAAAATATGGATGCTCTGACATTTCCTCTAGCATTTGACCACAAACTTAGGATAGGTCTCTCGGTGTACATCAGTGAACATCTTCAAGACTAAATCATCTCATTGCAAGAAAACAATAACAGATCCTCAGTTACTGCAACTGCACAAAGTCGGATCCTAAGTTTGGATAGGGTAAATTTTCCAGCTGGGACCAGAACCCCTGCTGCAGCAAAAATCCCAACAGGCACTGTGAAGCTGTGGGTAGTGGATACTGAACGAACGTGCGTGGAAAAAGATTACATATTCTCCAGATAATAAGGATTATCTGCCAGGAAACAGGCTGAGGAAGAGCTGCTCAGTGCATCCACGAGTACTTGCTTCATCTGAGGGAGCCCCAAGCTCTCCCCGGCGTTGGGATTACAGTCCGCCGCGATCCCAGTGCAGCAGGTTTTGGCTGCAATGAAGAGGTAAAGTCTGTCCTACAGGCTTTTCTTCATCAATTTTTGCATTTAAGCTATAGATGAAAACCTCTAGCTCATTAGTTACTCATTAAACTGAGACTCTGTGCTGAGATTATATCATATGGCTAAGGGCAAGGCTTTGGTGGTAGCTGGGTGATCTGAATTCCCAAAGCTGCTAAAGCTCATACAGCAAAGATACCTCAAAATCTAACAGCAGGCCTCAGCTAACCCCGCCTCAAGATCAAGCTGTGGGACCTTTGAGAAGATACTGTCATCACTCATCCTTATATTCCTGCAGCTTTCCCTTGCTTTCACAGGTATAGAGTTATTGTTTTAAGACAGACTCTCAGTCACACGGAGATTTCGGTACTGGATTTGTAAAAGAGGAACGTTGTTCACCCTAATTTAACCCCTTTACTTCAGTTTATCAGAAGGCAGATGACCTAAGCATGCAAACAAGAAAGTATACGTGCTATAGAAATAGGGCCACAATATATAAAGAACAAACAATAAACAATAAAAACTGAAGAGTAAGATTTTGATCAGTGGAATACTGCGAGCAATGCTACTGGTGCTCATTTCTTTTACACAAACACACACTATTGCCTCAATTCTGCTGTCTTCTCTTAGATACAGAGTTGAATTTTGCTGTCTACATAAGAACATGCTTTAACATGTAACATAACAAGCTTTTATAGCTAGGTAAAAAGACAGAAAAGTGTATTTCATAGCGAAGAATACCGCATGGCTCCTTTCTGCATACTGATTCCTCCCTTACACTGAGCTACCAAAATGATAAACTACACCATGCGTCCTTTCATCTATCTATTGTCAATCCTCTACAAGTATTGGTAGCTGTGATATAATTCATGCTAGATAGCAAATGAAAAGGTTTTTACTTTGACAGCTGGGTAAATAATTGTTAGCAGACAGAACGGGAACAAAAGATGACAAAGGATCACTGCAGTAGCACAGACAGTAGGAACAATGAGCTATTCACAACCTCCAGTGCTAGAATGACAGGAAGCATCTGATTTCACCACAAAAGACCAAACATGCTTCTCTATAATGAAATTCTTCTTTCACAGACCCTTTTCTGCTTTATATATCCTACAGGCTGCTTGCATTAGTCACAATAAAAGGCATACTTTGGGAGGAAAATGCCACAAGTCATTCTCTTTGTCACACAGTTCCACAAATAAGTCATCTTCTGAAAAACAGATTCTACTATTTCCCTCTCCTTCAGTGCTGAGAAAAATACACTTAAATGAACTAGCAAGCACATGGCATCTCTACAATCTGGTAAACGAGCAATCTGCAGCCATGTTTCTTTTTTTCTTCCTTCCCTCCTCCTCTCTCACCCCCACCCTATGTCTTCATTGGTATGCAAAGCAAGTCAAAGGAGGGAATTTCTTGTTCTCTTGTTCACTAGCTAGAGGGTTATTCCTTCGCTGCGCTATTTATAGATTTGCTTTCAACTGCAGTGGGGAACTCACTGTTTGCTGTTCAGCGTTTTATGCCTAGCTAGCCTCCTGGGGAGGCAGCATTTTCATAAATTCTATGAATGGCACCAGGGTTGCTGCTAACGTTCCATCTGCCTTTCTATTTAGCAAACAAAATCCTTTCCTATTGCCATTTTCTAAGTTAAAACAATACCCTCACTAATTTCATAATATAAGTACACAGGAGGCAAAGTTGCTTGTTTCCGTGGAAGGTTTTTTTAATGCATTTTTTTTCATTGCACTACCTATTACAGCCTTGCAGGACTATTGCTACTACTCTGAAACATGGCAGGCACAGGTTAAGGAATGAGATATTAAATTTATTCAAGAAAAGAGATGACTCATTTGATATGATATCATCACCCTTTGAATAGGGGCATAACATCACCATACAGAGAAAGATAAGTAGATTCATCTGTGTTACAAATGGTAAGATCATTTCTAGGATGCAGGTGCTCATTTGATGCTACTGCAGTAAACGCCAGACACAATGTGCTACTAACAATGAAAAAACTCAGTTCTCATTTGCCTCTTTTTCCTCCCTGTTCCTGTATTACTCCAGCAGCACAGAGGGCACTGAACTAGACAGCCAGAGGCCAAGGGTGACTTCACTCAGAGGAGCCACAGCTCAGGCAGCCATAAATAGAACACACAAAACCCAGCATAGGGGAGGTAAACGCCAGCTATTAAAAAGATCAAGGGGAATGCCTCCATAGTGTCCCTGTAAAAATGGAGATCTGGGCCTGCAGAATAGCCCACCGGCAGGTCTGTGGAAACCACTCCCATGCAGAGCTCTGGATTCCACCTTGTGTCACCTCCTGTGGCAACACGATTCCCTTTGCTGCTTCTGCTCCTCCACAGGCTTTTCTGCCCACCACATGCTGCATCACAGAAGAAGAGAGCAAATGAGGCTGGCTACTAAGTGCTGGGTAATTGCATTCACAGAGGTAGCAGAAAAGAGACTCCATTGGTCCTAAGTGTGGTGAATAAAACGCAAAATTATACCTCCAAATGGCAGACGGAGGGTCCCTACAAATTATCTCACTTCTTGTGGGATGCACATTATTCTGCCTTTTCTCCAGGTGTGGGCACTAGACCCGCAGGCCGCTCTTGTGGATGACAGCAGCAGCGGTTGCAGGGTGCCAGTCTAAGGCCGTGGGGCAGGCACAGCCCAAGGTAAAGTGGACTCAGGGAAGTGAGAGAAACCCCCTGCTGACGATAAAACTTGCCAAAGGCACCAGAGGAAGTAGTTGCGAGAATTCTCTCACTTCCACACTATCTCCACCTGTTAGTGAGGGGACAAGTTCAGCTCTTCATTCCAATACACAGAGCATCACGGACTGAAGATACTTTTCTCTGTTGAAATTCCATGTACCTTAGCACACAGCTGCCCCCACAAGCTACAGTTTGGATTCCCCCAAGCTGCAAGTTGCACATGATGTATCTCCACATGTTGGCCAGCATCAAAACACCTGATCTGTGGTCTAACACCTGGCAGACCGAAATTTGCATCACAGTAGTGAGCACTTTGGGTTTTAATTATTAGTCCCTTTGCTGACTGCATTCCCTGGAGGATCCAAAGCCCGCCAGCCTCACCTTTATCTCTGGGAAGGTCAAGAGCAAATAATCACGGAAATCATTTCCAAATATTCAGCTGACAAAAAGGTGATTGGGAGTAGTCAGCATAGATTTATGAAGAGAAAAATCAAGCCTGACCAACCTGATAGCCTGCTGCTATGAGATCACTGGCTTGGTGGATGAGGGATGAGCCATGGATGTTACTGGATGACTTGACTTTAGTAAGCCTTTGACACCATCTCCCATAACAACCTCACTGACAAGCTGATGAAGTATGGACTAGATAAGTGGACACTGAGGTGGACTGAAAACTGGCATAAATGCTTGCCTCAAAGGGTTGTGATCAGCGGCCCAAAGTCCAGCTGGACATCAGTTGCTAGTGGTATTCCCCAGGGGCCAAGACTGTTTAACATCTTCATTAATGACCTTGCTGATGGGACAATATGCACCCTTAGCAAATCTGCAGATGATCCAAAACTGGGAGTGACTGACAGACCAGACGGCTGTGCTGCCATTAGGAGGGACCTCAACAGGCTGGAGAAATGACCAAATAGGGACCTCCTTAAGTTCAACAAAGGGAAATGCCAAGTCCTGCACCTGGGAAGAAATAACCCCACGCACCAGTACAAGCTGCAGAGCAGCTTGTCAGAAAAGGACCTGGGGGTCCTAGCGGACACCAGGTTAAACATGAGCTAGCAATGCACCCTTGTGGCAAAGAAGGCTGAGGGCATTTTGGGCTGCATTAAGAGCAGCGTTGCCAGAAGCTCAAGGGTTATTCCCCTCTACTCAGCCCTAGTGAGACATATCTGGAGTACTGTGTCCGGTTCTGGGCTTCCCAGTGCAAGGAGGACGTGGACGTACTGGAGTACGTCCAGCAAAGGGGCCACTAAGATGATTTAAAGGACTAGAGCATCTGTCATACGAGGAGAGGCTGAAAGAGCCGGAATTGTTCAGTTTCATGAAGAGAAGGCTCTGATGAGAGAGTGTAAAGAAGACAGAGCCAGACTCTTCTCACACACAAGCACTGGAGGGTAGAATGAAGCTCACTACATAAAAATAAAACAAGGCTCCTATTTAGAAATAATACATCTAAAAATCCTGTGAGATTTTTATAAGATCTAAAAATGATAAGCGTTACCACTGCTTATTTTTCCCTTTCTATACTAAAAGGATAGGAATAACTGTCTTAAAACTATTTCAGCCATGAAGCAGCTAATATTTCCCAAAGAAGGAACAGCAGTGAAGTCACAAGTGGCACCATGGTCTACTATGAAGAGTCGTTACCATGTAATCCAGTGTCTTCTATGAACTCTTTATAGGCAAATGAAACCTAACTATTCTTTTTAACTGCCAGCACTCAATGGAAGATTTAGCCTTTTTATTTGATATCACATCATTATGGTTTACCTGGAGACAGGGTAGACCAAGCCATTGGCTAGGTGTATCAGAACAACTACAGAATACACATCTACGTACAGAGGACACAAAAAATACAGAGTACAAAACCAACAGGTGATGAAGTCATCACATCCCAGCACTGTGTTATGATTAATTCATGATTTTTCACAAGCGGAGGCTTTTATGTCCATAAACATTCAATAAATGGCAGAGCAGTTTTCAATTTCATGCACTCCATTTGTTTTAATTGAATTTGAAAGAGAAAGCCAAGGCATAAGCGCTAATTTATGGGATTTAACCAGGAGCTCCAGCAGCAAAAACACATCCACTTACATGTTCACTAGTGTTATCCTTCTCCTTGTCACTCCATGCTGAAGTTTGGATTTGGCTTCACAAAGAGTCATGGCATGCTGTCAACCATTGTCCCCGTGACCTGAGAGGAAGCACAGTACTATGATTAGAGCAAGAGCAAAAGACTTGAGAGACCAAGTCCTTACCCTGATACACTTCCAGTATGTCCCTGAGCCTTTAGTTTTTTCTGATAACATCGTCCATTATCTTGGCTATGAACCCAAATTCACAGTTTGTCCATAGCGCCCATTGCACGGACCATCTTCTATCCTAAGTGCGAAACAGGCTTCTCTGGCTGCCATCGCCAGATTACCTGTGTTGAGGCTGAGACAAAGCCTGCAGGAGATAACTTGGAGACCCCTGACAACTGTGTGAGCCAGTATCGCAGTCCACGGAAAAGTCAGCCTTAGCCTCAAGTGAGCTGCTCCAGATCTACAACCACTGCAGCTGAGGGCGTTCATTCCTGATCGAGGTGCTTGCTTTGGTACTAACTACAGGTAGACAGACCGAGGAAGGTCAGAGGGAAAGTGTGACTACTCGAAGGCTCTAGGTGGGCTTTCTACTTCTAGGCAAACACCGCTAGCACAGGGTATCCGAGATGGAAACTGCTGCGCCTTGCCAGAGGAGCTCAGGAGGCGCAGTGCAAGAAGGAGCAGCGGCAGACCTGGAAGGCAGGATGAAATGCTGTGTTCTGGCAGGGGCACAGCAAGGAGTGAGGAGCACCAAGAAAATGGAAAAAGAGCGAAAATGCAAAGGAAATACTGCATCTCCTCCCTTGAGAGTTTCCATATTTGAAGGGAAATAATTTTAACGCATTGTTAGAGAAAGCCTTCAGGCTGATGCTGTCTCAGGAAAAACAATTTACAGCCCTGCAGTGTTCCACATAATAGCATGAGGAAATGGGCTAATGTCTTCAGCAGATAACAGCTCAGTGGCACCTTACTCACTCAATTTTGCCATTGCAAATATCCTCACTCCTAGCTCCATTTTAAAATGCATTTGGATACATTCTCTTGCTATTGTCGCTATATTCAAATGTTTCCTTCCCTATCCACCCAGAGGAACGGGGAACATAAGTGTTCTGTCCACCGACTATTAGGAAAGACAGACAATTATTTGTCTGGAAGCTTGGGATTTTAAGAAATCTATTGAGATTGAAGGCATTCCATACTGCTAATACGCAACTAGGAACTGGAAGCATATCACTTAATTTGTAAAAATAATTACATACTAATTAATATAACTTGAGGCAACAAATACAAACCTACCATACTGTCTGCAGTACATCAGTCATGGTTAACCACTGGAAAAGTTTGCCCAGAGAAGTAGGGCGATGGTCTTCCTTGAGATTTTCAAAACTTGACCAAACGACATCTTGTACAACCCAATATAGCTTTAAAGTTAGCTCTGCTCTGAACAGCGGGTCAGACTATGTGAACACCTTCTATCCTAAATTATTCTATGATTGCATTTCAATAATATTTGAACAATATTATATTTATGTGCAAGGTCAAGATAAAAAACTAAAACCAAAAACAGCAAGTTTTTTTCCAGAAGAAGCAGAAGAAATATCTTTTTTCGTATCATAAAACTAGAAAGAAGAAATGAATCTATGCAAAGTATAGAAACAAGTGTCAACTATTTATCCTGCAAAACTAATGATGATTGATGAGCACTGAAAAACACACTGAGGAGCTTGTATTAATTCATACAGAATATTACCTACACTGCCATGTAAATATTAGCCAGCGGCATCTACACAGATAACGCAGCACGATATACCAATAGGCATTTCTTCTGTACAACTTTGCATAGTCCTAGCATGACAATTTTAGCAAAATTAAGTAACTTGAAAAATGAACTCATCCTCCTTCATTATCCCTGCCTACTCCATAGAGCTGTGCAGTTCCACTGGCAGTCAAAAAACTGACTTCTGGTTTACACTCGAGTAAAAAGAGAACGTAATCTAAAGCATCTCTGACAATCCTCTGTCACCTTATTCACCCAAAACTCTGTGGTTTCCTCAGGAATCGCACTTCAGCCAACAGGTGTTTCAGGTGATCAAGGGCTGAAGAATACGGCCTGAGGTTTGTTTCTTGATCTTACCTAGTTCTTGCCTCTGAAAATCAAAATGTTCAATGTGAGCTCAGTGAACGACAAATGACAGCCATTCTCCCAGCTGCTCCCATTTTTAATTGCCAAATGTAGTTTAGAATGGTTATAATTAAATTATATACAATCATAAAAAACAACTAAAAGTTTGCAACAATTTCATCAAGGCAGACAAAAATTGGGCCAAATAACAGTTTTGCTCATGTTTATGATTATGATATTCAGAAATTTTTATTTATATCCAGAGGTTGAACTCCTAAAGCACTGATGTTGATAAATTTTCGTCACTCGCTTCCCACTCATGCCACAACCAAAAAAGCCAGCTCAAGGCTTCCAAGTAGTATGAGATGAGTGGCTGGGGCCTTGTCGCCCCTTCCTCAGGGTTACCACTGTCTTTTCAAGTCATTTTGTTCAGGCATCTTTAGCCACGTGCAAAAAGGCTCTGTAAGCAGGATATAAAACAGCTTGAAAGGATAAAGTAATTATTTATGGGCTGAAACACACAAATGATAGGATTTTATGAGGTAGGAGGGTAGGCACGTGTATGCTCAGCACCCCGAGAAGGCAGCCGGCGAGCTGGCTGGGAAGGTAGCATCAGCCAGGGCAGACAGGTCAGCCTGCGCTGCTCTCCAGGGCAGAGCCTCAGCACACCTCTTCCAACAAACCAGCAGCCCCCCCTGCTTTTCCCTTGAGGATTTTACGCCTTTCAAGTTTTTTGGTTTCCTCTTGAACCTCTGAGCTACTAATGGTCCCTCTTTCAACGGTCCTACCCCATCTGTAATTTTTCATTTCCTCTCTTGTGTGGCTCCATTCTACAAACTCTACGCCCACTGGGCCGTAGCAGAGTTGGTCCGTGGATGCCTGGGGCACAGACAGCCAGACCCTCAGGAAGGGAGGATGTTACAGCGGAGGTACAGAGAGCAGAAGAAGAGCTAGAGCCAGGACAACTGGGAAGATAGTGCTGATGGGCCAGGCTTACTGCTGCAATGTCTTGGAAAAATGGGAGGAGAAATGCTGCCAGCGGCTGTTGCTTCTGCCACGTAACTACACATACTTCCGTCCATCACCATCTGGTAGCTAACAGACCAGCTTTTCAAGGCAAAGAAAGCATTGAATCATGAGAATTTTGCTGCTACCATCCAACCTGCTGCCCTCCCCAGCTGCCTGCTTCTCCTTCCCTAGAGTCTGCCCAGAACACCAAAGCACAGAAAGGTAACACCTCGAACACTCTGCTTCCGTTGCACCTAATACACTTACATAAATATTCATTGTACTTCCTCTTGCCACGCACATTCCCCTGAATGAACACTTGCTCATGGTAGTATTTATATAGGATAAGTATGAAACAGTCAACAATATTAGGAGAAGTTTATGCATTGTATTGTTTTATTCTAAAATAAAATGATATTGTTTCCATGCTCCATTATTCTTGTTTATCAGGAAATCACTTTAATCGACAATTTCATAAAACATATGCACAGAAAGACTCTTATTACAACATTCAACTTCTGAAAAACATAGGTAACATTTAATAACATCACTCTGACAAGCTAAATATTAATTTCCTGGCTGGTCAATTTACAGTTTAATCATCAAAATCAAATTCCAGAACACTGTTATCCTGTGGAAAGAGACATTAACTGAGAACTTGCACATGCCATCAGTATAGGAAAGCATATAAACGAGCGAGAGAAGGTAGTAATTAGAACATCCCCCTGCAGAGCGCTGCGAAGGAAGTTGCTCTGCCAGGCGCTACTCGACCATTTCCATGTTTCCCGTTTCAGCCTGTGCCTCATAAGGCTGGCAAAGGCGGAGCGGCACACTCTCCTGGTGCACACCCAAAGAAGGGGCACAATCTCAAACTTTACGATAACTTCGTACTACGTTTTGAGAGAAGTTTTAAAGCTAGTGATGGGTTCTGCAAATCCTCATATTAAAAAATGCTGCTAACTGAAATAATCCCATGAACAAAGCCACCATCATAGAATCATACGTTTCAACTCCCTTCTCTTCCTAGGAAGCCCCTCTCGGCTCAAGCAGAGAGTCATTCTCCATGCTTCACCTACACAGCAAAGTCTTTTATACAGATGGCTAACGGTATACAGAAAAAGGGGCAACTTAACCTGCTTAGTGTATACAAGAAATGGGTAAATGTTCTGTTGCCAAAATTGGAAGCAGGTAGCTTTCAACTTCCTTCAGCTGCTTGTCCATCAGTACACCAGTGCTTTTACATTCTCCCACACACCCACATCTGCTACTTATGGATGACGCACAGAGCTTTAAAATCCACACCGCTCCGTAGCCTATGCCCACAGCACGCTCATTTAGCTTGTAAAAACGCTGTCACGGAAATTACTCAGCCTGTAAAACCAAATGACATAGGGGAGGGAAGGCCTGGGTATACATGGGTGTAGGGAACTCCATAGGGCTCCAAACACTTAAGAAAAAGGGGCAGAAGAAGGAAAGACAAAACCGCGGGGCTACTATATATCAAGAGTACCAAACAGCACACATTATCTACTCTGCCCCAGTGAGCATTTACAAACAACTCAGTGAGTTTTTGTAATAGTCTAGGAAAGTACCTTAGGAAAACATTTAAGTCCACATTTCAAGATTGCACCAGCAAAGCTAGCTTAAAAAAAAGAGACAGAAGATGAGCCAAAGACTTACAAACCAGTCAGCTTCGCTTCAATTTCCAAAAAAATCCCCACAGGAAATAATTGAGATATCTGAAACCATCTAGACAGTAAAAAGAGTTACTCTGCATGGATTTGTCAAGAAAAAAATCACATTCAAAGAGCCATATTTTTTTTCCAATACAGAAAAGCAGACCTTGTGGGCAGAAGAAAAACAGTATATATTAACTTAATATCATATATATTGACTTTACTAAGGCTTTTGATACTATTATAAATGACTTTCTCATAAGTGAGCTTAGAAAACAAGGTCTAGAGAAAAGTACAGTAGGAAAGATGCAAAACCAATTGAAAAACTGTACTCAAAAGACTGTATCAAGACTGACTGCATCAGTCATCCAAGCTGGAATCTGCTGGAAGACAAGACTGAAAATCAAAATGACCTTGGACAACTGGGGAAACGGTCTTAAAGTTTGAGACAGAATACAAAAGGATAAATGTAAAATTTTGAACATAGGTAGGAATAATCAGTTACACAATTACAGGAAACATAAGTTCAGCTCTGCAGAAAAAACCCCAACAAGCTGAATATGAGTCAGAAAGCATTTGGGAAGGTATAAATGGTCTAAAATCTGCACAATACCAGAAGCAGTCCTTTTGCCGCACTCAGAACTGGCAAGGTCTCCGTTGGTAAGCTATACGCTACTAGAGAATCCAGAAAACAATGAGAGTGATATAAATCTATAAAATATGGCCCTTGGGAAAGATCCAATGAACTGAGCTTGCTTAGTTGGACAGAAATAGATTGAGGACATGCTGTTAACTGACAATTAGTTGTCCAATTATCAGTGTAATTATAATAATCAGTTTACAATAACTAAAGAAATTACTAAATGTTTCTGCAAGTGCAGAATATTCTCAAGCACAAAGAGCCTCACAAGGCATCTCAGCTTCTCTCCTGGAGCCAGGTGGTAATACAAGTAAAATGAGATAAATTCTCTCAAAAATTACAGAAATGTGAATTGTTATTTATGCAATTTTTGTTGTCTAAAATTGGAACAATGGCAGTAAAAATCTGCAGATGGGGGTACATCATATATTTAACTCTGCTAATGAGTTTCAGAGTTAAAACAAAAATACATGGGCTGAGGGTGCCACGCAAGGAAGAAAGGTAGAGATCTGGGATGGATTCTTTCCTCACTTTCTTTTTATGGGCTGCACTGCTAACAGCATATGTCCTAAAGCAATCTTAACACGGAACTAAATGCATTTTTTGTAACATTTCAAAGAAGATGCAAATAAAATTTAAGTTCTCACAGAGGAAAAAAATCTATGAACAGCCACTTTTTAAATGAAGGCTTATTTTAAAGAGTGTGACTCCAGCAAAAGAAAGTGTTTTCAGACTTATGGTTTAATAAGAGACGGTGCAATGGTGCAAAGAAAATTAACTTTGGTATAGAAAGCACATGCATCCTGATTTATACACAGCAGAGCAACACTAATAGTCATGAAAAGTCAGTCTGGCTTATGCGTTCATTAATTTAGTTTGTTCTTTCAACCTGTATTGTATGGAGAAAGGAAAATAAACTAAATAATCTCCTCTGTACAGAACAAATAATTTAAAAGTAAGTATTTGAAGCTGGCAGATTTTCTGGTGACCACAAACCTATCTATAGAACAATAATTAAAGCAATATTTTCTTGAGGGTATAATTTCTGCAGTCATTCTTTGACGTTAAGCTGAGCACCCTCCAAATAAACTGAAATCAAAAGACTTAGGGGAATGAGCCAAGCTTTGAGTGTATTCATCTTTCTGCTCATTTTCTCTCTACTTCTCCTCAGATTTCAATACTACACAGAAAAGAGGTTGTGGCAGATTTTAATCACATAGATCAAAACTAGAATATCCAATCTGAACTTTTGCATATCATGAGAGGATTGCTTGCATTGCATCCCCGGCTTCTTATCAGCCCCTTTAATACCAATACAGTATCAGTACCAGTACAACTGGTGGTTTTCAAATGTTAGACAGCATTTGCATTTACCATGTTTCAGCAATTGCCTTTACCATGTTTAGTGCTTTCTTATCTGGTGATCTCTAATCATATCACTGCCTTTAATTAACTAATGAAGGTATATACTTCCCCTGAGGTGGGGATTTATGGAAATCACTTCCTATGAGCTTTGAAAAAAGTCATTTCTCATTTGGAATCTGACACCAATGAAATACAGCACATCTGCTCAGGAAGAAATTAAAAACAAGTATTTCAGCCCTTACAAACTGAATGGCTATGGCAAAATGGGCAAGGATTTTGATCAAAACACTATAATTAACCCCTGTTTTTGCATAATATGCTGCTGGAACATTATTAGAAATTCAGTACAAGGTCAACAGTGAAGTTCCCTGGACTTATAGGGAGCCAGAATTTAATCCTGACTTTTACAACTAATTCAAAGAACTATTTTCACCCTGAACATTCAGCTTTTGTTTGTTTTTCAAGGCTTACTTGGTTTTCCTCATGAGCCAATGGAAAAAGCACTAAAACAGATCACTGAGAATAACTGCTTCTAAGGCAGTTCTTTCTTAAAGGTTTGCAGGGAATTAACTGTAACAAAAGGTCATCCAAAATAAAAGGAAGGGTAGAAGTAACAAAAATGGCTCAAAGCGTACGAAAGCAATCACCTACCTTTAAATACGACTAGGCATGTGAAGTTTAACAGAGATGAAACACAAATCATAGAAACACAAACCGTTCTTACATGTCCCATGTTGATTATTTCAGCCCTTGTCCCTACCAGAAACAAAGGCTGATACTACGAAGTAGGTTAGTCTGCAAACTGCCTGTAAAGAAGTGCCTCATGAGAAAGCTTTTAAAATACAATAAAACAAAAACCAAAAACCCAGCAACATTCAGAGAACTCCGACGCTTTATTTCATGCATAACTCTAGAAGCCATGCAGAAAAGGTGAAAGTTCACTTTAATTCAAATTCTCACTTCCAACTCATTTCCACTGGGCTAAGAAAGCCAGGGCAGGTTCCTCCCCAGCACTTCAGTTCCAGTTAGAGAGAAGTAATAACATTAGTTTCAGCTCCCTATTTTAAGCTAATTATGCCTGTGGCTGGTCAAACAGGACAGATCCCAAAACAACAAGAGCTCAAGAGCACGTGAACGGCACCAGTCACAGACTGTGTGGACTCTGAAGAAGTGCAGGACCAGAAACAGACTGATTTGGTCAACCCTCCGTCAGTTTGTTCTTGGAAAAAAGCCAGCAGAACCCTGAGGAAACGGTCATCGTTTCCCTTGAAAGATATCTTGAGAAGTCTCATTTTTCATATTCACAAAGCAAATCCTCTGGGTTTCGCAAAGCTGCACTGCATATTTGGAAAACTCTGTGGAAGAAATTCTAATGCATCAAACCTAAAACTTGGAGGTAGCTTATTCTTGGAAAGCATCATTAAACTGCAGAAGTTTCTATGACTCTCTAGTATACAAGCCCATCAGACAGGCCTCTGACTGTGTGTTGTACCTGAGGACCCTGGCATGCTTTTGACCCAAGCCTCCTTTTGCAGTAACACCATTTTGCCTAGGGATCACAGGTCTGGCAAACACCTGCCAGGCACGAGGAAATGAATCAGCAAGTCCCAACTGCCTAAATACCTTTGGCGTTTCCACCTGTCCAGAACAGCTCCCATTTATGCAGATTTTTCAGCCAAGAATCTCTGACGCTTTGTAGCTATCGATTAAGCCCCATGCCACCCTTAAAGCGTACTGCGTCCTTTCATTTTAAGGGTGAATGGCAGGCCCAGAAACCCAAGAGCACAGAAGCCCCCATCTGCCTGAGCCAGCAGAGCAGTATGTGCTCTGCTCTGCGACAGTGGTGTGGAAGGGAGACACTGGGAGCCAGGAGAGGCTACCCTTGAGGCTCCTCCAAACCCTGCCCAGAACTGAACCCGTCCTGGGACGGCTCTGGAAGGACACAAGCACGCAAAGACAGTGGTCTCGTCACTGCTGGATGCTGCGCTTCCTGTCTTCAGCACAGGAGCTGCCCATCATGTGTAGAAGATAACTTTCTGAAGTCCTCTTTTATGACTTTTACAATAACTTTTTCACTTGATAACTTCTGACAGTGGCTCCTTATGTTCAGTGCTCTTCTCCAAGTTGAACCCTAAGTTTATCAAGGTAGGCTACCTACCCTGAAGGCATCCACATGAATAAATTAAAAGTAATAAATTTTCTGTCAGATAGGTAAAGAGCTATTCCAGTCTCCCAGATCCTTTGCTCCAGCCAGTAGGTGCATCTTCTCCCTGTCAGATATCTACGGTCAAAATTTCATCTTATTCCTTGTGTCTCTCAATACTTAACAGTGGCAAGAAGTCTTCAAACACGCAAACTACAACTTCAGTGAAGATTCATTTGGGTCTTTAAGCTTTAAAAAACACATGACTAGAAGCAGAATATAAAACTGCAGTGACTAAATAATCAGAGATGACTGATACAGCATAGAGGTGCTTTGTTGAAGTCAGTTGTTTCACGGCTAAAAAAAATAATAATAATACAGACCCTGTCATGGATGGCTTTTGTCTTCAACAGCACTCAGAATTGTGATTACCTTGTTGGCATTGCAGCTCAGTACTATCCTTATTTGCTTTGCAAGATTATGAACAGAGCAAACCTTCAAAGGAAATACCTTCTCTAATCATTCACAAGATGAGTTGGGCAACCAGAACTTCATACAGTGCTCTAGTCACTGGCGCTGTCAGTGCTGTTGCCCTACTCGCTGTACTCTGTTGATGAAGAGTCTTCATATCGTGCTTTGTAAGGCAGGCAAAAAAGCATCCCCGGCTCCATGAGTGCTACAGTTTGAGCCTTCATCCCAGAGAAACCATTTTGTAATAAAGCCTATTTTGACTGAGGTGCAATTATTATCAACACAAGACTCAGAAGGGAAAATACCAAGGAAAGTTTTCTATGTGAAGAATTGTGAGTATGAGGATCCAGAAAGTGCACAACTTTTAAATTTGCTTACTATCCCCTTCCGTAGCATTCACAGTTTTTGTAGCACAAACCTGCTATCACTGCGGAAATAGAGAAAACATAATAGCAAAAACTAAGAAGTGATGTCGATGCTCCTGTCATTCCCACAAAAGAGGTCCCAAAGAAGCTCTGATGCTTACCAGCTAACTTAACTTTCCTCACCACAAAAGGTCTTTGAAAGGGTCTTCCCTTCAAATTATTACCAGAGAACCCTTCTGGACCTCTCTACAGCCAGCGTTCAAGGTATTGGTGTCAAGGTATAGTATAATGTATATACACTCAAACACACGTATATGCATAATGTGGTGTATCTAGCCACAGATCATGGCACAATACCCCTTCAAATAATCCTATTTACTTGACAGTTACATGAACAATGCAGGAAACAAATGCTTTTTCTAAGCTTCCAGACTTATCAAGAGACTTGACACTTAACCACCGTTATCATAATTATTATTCAATTACAGTAGCATATAAGACATCTCAGCTAAGAATCAGATTACATAATTTCAGGGACATGTTAAACAAGTAATAGCTAGAACTTACAAGCAACAGATCAGAGAGCAAGTGACTAATGAATGATGTAAATACATAAGCTGATGGAATGGGGAGGATAAAAAACAAAGGAATTGAAGATTTTTAAAAAATTAGAAGCCTTAGCCTACCTTTCACCCGGCCTATATTACATGGGATGATATGGAGACATAAGAGAAAGGTAGTGTTTAAGGAGAGATTTTGAAGATAACTTTTTTCAAGATTTCTATAATTTTTTTTTAAGCATTCCAGTTTCTGCAGTGAAGGTCAGACAAGCAAAAATGCAAGAACAGTCATTTCTAATAAAATAGGAAGGGAAATAGGCTGAGCAGTAAATGACACTGATGTGAATGAAGGAAAAAAAAATTACCAAGTAACCTTTGAAGGATTTTGAAAAAATTTAGGAACAGATGAAAATACTAGTCATCTATTCCACTACGGTGGATTCCACTTTCTTGACAACACTGTTCAGAAGATGTTAAGTTGGTATGCAAAACAAGCCTTGATCACTACTTGTATTTCAATTTACAGCTGCATTAAATACTTGTGACCTTCCCCTCGAATCCATTCAAACAAACCATTGGTCTGCACGGCTGGCATATGTAGATATTTTGGAAGCATCACTAAAGAAGTTTCTTTCTAAGGTGATTAGGCACACATAGTACAGACAAAGTGACCTGAGAGAATAGGGGTTTTTTTTGTTTTTGTTTTTTACACTAACGGTACTCTGTCAAAACGTATGTCTCCAAATTGTGCTTCTTCATTTAGACTCAAGGAGATCAAGATGTCAAGTCATATATCAAAAAACTGCTGTGTAACCATCTGTAACACAGAGAGAACTTTTCTATTTACGTAAAAGCCCAAGAATGTATAGCAAATCTACTTTCAGCTCTCCTATGTTACTGTAAGCAGAGCTAGACTTTAGGGTGTGCGATGTAAATAGACATCTACTCTAGAGAATAAAGCACATTTGCAAATGGTGCCAAAAATTCCCCATAAACATTTATGTCGTGTTAAAACTGGCAAATTGACAGATTGCTCAATGTAATTCACTTGGTGCTTTACCATGGAGTTCGGAAGTCAACTGCAAGAATTTTAAAAAACCAAAAACAAAAAACAACTCCTGTTGGAGCAGACTGTCACAGGTTTGATTTGAGTGTTCAAGTCATGTGAGTACAGGAAAAGTTCTCTGAAAGATACTTACATTTAAACTGGTGCATAAAACGCAAGAAACAACGTCTGCCAATGCTGAACTAAAGTTTACTAGCTTTCCAGCTCATATGCAATGATGAGGAGGAAATCAGCTAGGAGAAAACGTAACTATTGCCCAGATCTCATGCTGGTGATCAACACAGGACTGAATTTCAGCTTAAGGAAAGTACTGCAAGAGATAAGCCCACTGTCATAAGCAATACTGGAAAACAACCTATTGTAAGATGTTAGGTAGTATTTGTGGAATGCAGATTTTGATTTTGCACAGGACAAGTATCCTATCAGAAAGCTATGGTTAACAATTCCACTAATCCAGGCAGAGAACAGAGAGAAAAGTTAGGCCAAAAAACTAACATACAGTTCAAATGTGCAATACCGAGAATTTGGAGTCAGCAGCTCAGAAACCTTTAATAATTCCTGTTCCAAAAGTAGAATAAAAAAGAGATGCTAGGACTCCTTTCTTTCTTTGAGTGAACCTTCGGAACATTCCCCCCCACACACACCATAGTCTTTATTCTTAATCAAGCATCTACCTCCACTTTTCAGAAAGCAGCAGCCTTACATTCAGTTACCACCTTCTATTCCTTCCCCTTATCAGCTTTCGGAAGTAAGAGAGAAGCATTAAAGGAACAGTAGAATAAAGCAGAATGTCCTATAATAATATTAAAAAAATAAAAGCCTAAAAACCAGCAACGGGCAGAAAAAACAAAAGGTAGGAAAGCTCTGAGGGGTCAGCAGCAGAGAGGAGCATGCTAGGGTACCCAGGGTCTCTTGGTGCTTCAATTAATAATCACCGCGTGCTTAAATTTAAATTAGATACTCTGGTAATTTAAATTAGCTGTGTTTGGTTCAAGTCCACCAGTAATTCAATGCCAGCATAATTCTACTTAAGAGATTTTAAACAATTGCTAAGCAAAGAAAACTCTCAACCCAAAGCTGTGTCAGATAAAATCAAATGCATACAAAGCAATTTTACACACGAGTGAGTTCATGTGGCACTTTACACTTTAATTTGGTTTGCAAAATGGATCATTTTTCAAAGAATTTCATAGACAGTGCATCTCTCATTTGATTTCTGTGAGCTGGAGGAAAGTGTAACACTGTATTTAAGACTATCTCATGTCTCTGGCCTTTTAAATAACAGCAATCAGAGAGAATCATAAGTAAAGCCTGCAAAATCACTTCTAGATAAGCATTGGCTGTTTCTGCCTCCTGGACAAAAGCTGCTTTGGCACGGTCTGATATCACGTGGATTAGAGAGGTTAATTTGCGGAAATCAGCGTGTCTTTACTAAAACCTTCGTAAATATTTTTTTACTCCAATATAATTCTGAAGAATCTGTCGTACAGAAGGCATTACATGGTAATGGAAACCGCTCGTCTCTTCACAGTAACCTTACAGCTTCTGAGCTTTGTAGCACTGCTGGAACTGGACTCGTGTTTACCAATGTCTCAGGACACATAAACCCTAACTCTGAAGCTTTTCTCAGTAAAAACAGTACTTAAGATAGAGAACAACCAACAGAAGAATAGCATGTTAACAGGCCTGCAGCATCTAGAGAGACAGAAGGGCAGACCATTTTAAGGCTCACAGCAACAAAACACTTCTCTTGGAGTCCAGGAATTATTTTCAAGTGATGGAGATGATCCAGGAAAACCAAAAGAGAAGATCCAGGAGAACAGAAGATAGATAAGAAACAGAAATTTGGAAATGCAGACAAGAAAAGTAAAGGTGGTATTAAGATAGTAGTTTATACCATCATCTCCTCAAGAGCGTGCAGGATCCAGCCCTCTTCCTCCACACAAGCCCTGAGCAATAGCTGTCTGGGCAACAACTTCCCTTCAATAAAGTTCTGGTTATTTACTTTGGCTAACAATCGGACCTAATCTTTCTAAAAGTAGGACTAATAAAACCTTTCCTGTTATCTAATGCTGACTATGCAACGTAAGTCTGCAGCTGCTTAAGATGTCAGAAAGTAGTGATTCCCCAACAAATAACCACTGCTGGTTTGTCTGTCACTACTGATGTCAGACCAAGTGTGAAGACAGGTAAGTCAGACCAGAGAGAACTCAGTACTTGGCTGTATCAAGTCCAAAACATCCGCATGTAAGTAATGAGGTGCTCTGACGAATTCATCAGAGCTCAAGCTTCTTCTCGTTTCCTGGGTCTTGCCTGGCCTATCTCTAAATTAAAATCTTTGCCTGGCAAGATCCTGAAGGGCCTTTATCCCCTAAAGGATAAAGGGAAGCAGAGGAAGTGAGAAGAAACAGGTCTATAGACGGATCAAGCCAAGCTGTAATTCTTTCCTATTCATATACCGCTTTCAGAGAGGACTGTCTATGGAGCACGTGAATATGCAATCCCTGTTTTTATAAGACCCAGGAAGAAAGTCTCACATTTGTTCTTTTAATTTCATTTTTCAAAGGCGTAAGCAAGCAAGCTCGAAAAGAAACACCGATGCATCATGATTTTCAAATTCCAACAGGAAATATTTTTCAGGCAGAAAAGTATGTCCTTGCATTTACAAATTCATTAAACACTGCTAAATTTGAGAGGTAATTTCTTTTTTTTTGAGAGGCATTTCTTCAAACAGCTTCTGAATTCACTTTTATTTTTATTTTTTTCCCCCTCAAACAAGGGCTAAATAACTTTAGTCTCACTTACAGTTTTCTTTATGACTATTACATTTTTGGAATCTAGGTTTGGCAAGCAAACCCTGTGCAACTCCCTGTCAAACAAAACACTTGAATATTTCAAGAGTGTTTTCCAACTGTTTTACTTTTTGTATTTCTATATACTCATGTGCAAGAGTATGCATATACACTTGCTAAAAATCACCTGATAGAATGGCAAACTCAAATTAGATAATGACTGGCATTAAAATCTTTATAATAGCTTAATTAAGCAAACCAAATAAATGGCTCTGTGTAGCCTCCTGAGTGCTACTGGCAAAAGCTGCTCTTGTATGTGTAAACGATTATAATGCACATCTGAAAGTAACTTCTGCACATGAAGAGACCAGTACAAAAAATTAGGCAAGTCACAACCCTTTGTAGAGAGAGGCAGCCTACCTCCTCCCAATGCCAGATCACTAGGCTATGAACGCGCTCTGTGGCTCCGTTAGCTCAAACTAATAAAACCCTACTCCTTAGCAGGAAAGGGAGAGCTATCCCACAAACAGGAAAACATCCTGCAGGGAAGCTGCTGTTGAGCTTACTACCTATTCTAGCTTTCCTTTAGCATTCATCCCAGAGTTATCTAAATGCACAAACACAAGTTTGTGCATTTTACCACACCCTACGTGCTGAGATTCCAAGGTAATCTCGGTTCCTTAACTCAAGCCTACAGGGTTTAACTGAGCATGCCTAAGTGACGTTTGTATGTAACTCTGATCCCCCCACATACTAGTACAGCAGATCAATAATTTAAATGCAGCGGAAGAAATCCATTTTCCAAAAAGATACCCTTTCTCTATTTCAGGAGGTCTGCTTATAGTCCAACAGGCCAGGTGGCTGCAACCTCACATCTGAAAGGCTCCTATATCCTACTGCGGAGCGCAAAGCTAGCCAGCATTGCCAGGCAAAAACTTTTAAAAAAGCTTTAACTTTTGTTCTTTCCAACTGTATGTCAAATCAATAGTCCTTCTGTGGAATTAATTTACTTTGTGCCCAGGCAGACAAAACTGAAAATCTGATCAATATGAAAGAAAACTTGTTTGATGCATCCTGGGTGACGATGACCAATGATCTGTTTTTTCACTCGCAGTTTTGCAAAGAACTGTTACTGTGTGTGTGAAGAGACATAATAATGATACTAACGCTAGTAGGTAGGAAGGTGTGCCGCCCCTACTACTGCCGTACCCGGCAGGCACAGCTCAGGGGCCCAGCAACATTCTAAAAACAACCTTCACCAAACTGAAAGGAAAGCCAGACTAAGGAAAACAAAAGGTCTTTTTCAGAAAGAGTACAGCATAGCTGTGAGCACCCAGCTAGGAAAATGTTCTTTAATCACACTCCAATAATAAGAGAGAGGCTTATTTAGGAGTTAATGGATGGGATAGATTTACCTCACTTAATTTCAGGTATCTACAACACAGATGTCCACGACTGAGCTATTTACCCTCAGCCCCCTTTACAGTCAACAGAGAGAAACAGGAACTTTTAAGATCCAGGTCATCTTGACCTTCTCCTACTTCTACTTCAGGAAGACACAAATTATGCTACAGAAATACCTATTTCTTACTGTCTCTTGCTTCACAGCTAATTCCACTCACACGGATGCATATATCTGGACTAACACCACTCCCATAAATAGACAGAGTGCAGTAACAAGAAATCACTTTGGTAACCCTTGCTCCCCCATGATTTTCCATCCCAACCCCTTCCCTTCTCAAGCCACTCCAGCTTCTGCAGGGCATTCGTATCAGAATTAAATGCAAGACTCTAGGAAATTCATGAGTGTGACTCTAACTCTACTTTGTCTATGCTGCCCTAGAAAACAGCGAGATCTCGTTTCCATATGGAAAGTGGGAGGATACATTGTGCACAAAAACATTGGCCAGATTCAATACACTGACTGAAAAAAATAGCATCTGAAGTGACAACATGAATTATTTTTATCTATTTGCTGCACTGTGTTTTTGGTGACCTGAGTGGAATTAACATTCTTCTTGGCCTTAACTTAAAAAAACAAAAAAAAAGGTTTAGTCACTTGATCAATATTTTCACTTGAATAAAATTTTCCAGAAACTGCAGTCAGAAAGTCAGAGATACTTCCAATTTTTGTTCACAAACCTCTTGAGAGCCATTAAATTTTTCCAAGAGTAATTTTTAAAAGTACAACAGGCCTCTGGGAAACTACTGTTTTGAAGATTATAGTAACCAGTGTATCATTACAGAAGACCTCATTTCCCAGAATGTTGATTCTCTAGACAGCCAATAGCTGCTCTCCCCCTACACTTTATGACTTTTTTTTTTTCAATAAACAATCCATCCGTTCTTAGTATTTTTATGATTCTCTTTTTTCTGGCGTTTGTGAAGTTTTCTGAGTACCTCCTAGTCCAGCCAAAAGGCTAAAAATTGTTAGGTAGGACAAGTAACTTGCTCCACAGATTTGATATTCCCTCTCTCATCAGGAAGCCTGGAGTAATCGGACTCCACATGGATACCTTGCTGAAGCACACTCCTACAGCCCAGATCCAGGGATACCCAGACCTGTCTCAACAGAAGAAATACTCCCTTTCTCTCATTCCCTCGTGCTGACTGGAAGACTAGTCGGACCATTAGATACTCTCCTTTTCCCACTCTGTACACTAACATACCTAGGAAATACATGCTGGGACATGGCAGCACGCTCATGCGGCTGATCCATTTGCAAAATAAGGACACACAATGTCCACAAAGAACTGAGCCAGAGCAGGAAGCCTCCTGTCCTTGAGGTGAATTCAAACCTCAGTGCATAAACAGAGCGATACTTTAAGAGATCTATACTTGAATAAAACCCGCACAATCACAGAGTGGGAGGACTATTACTAAGAGGAGCTCAGCTTGCAGCAAAGCAGCCAACTGCAAATTAAAATATTAAATAAAGATTATCTGTCATATTCTTATGTTCTATACAGCTGGATGTCCAGAAAGAAAACTACCTCATGTATAAACAAAACCTCTTGTACAATTATTGAATGCCCAGCTGGCATAGATGCTGGGTGATTACACAGTGATGGAGGTCTGGAATTATTATGTAAAGTATCAATCAAAGCCAGGATGATGAATGATGGGCAGCATTTGATTAATAGACACAGAGGGGAACAAAAATGCAAAATCAGTGCTGCTAATTTAAAAAGTACATAACTAGCCAATATAAAGAAGCCTATAAAAGTCCACCATAAAAACTTCTATAATGCTTTTGTAATGCTTCCATTTCCTACAGTGGAAAAGGAATGAATTTCACGCAGAAGAGACACTGCTCCATAAGACTGCAATTTGTTTCTTCTGCAGGAAATACTTGCGGGAAGAGGCTCTCTTCTGTGAGATCAGTACATCAGGGACAGGAGATTTAGCTTCACACAGTGGGTACTGCCATAACCCTTCCAAATCACAGCTCAAAATCCTTTAAAAATAAAAAATAAAAACCAATGTCACTTTCTCCAAAAGTCAGCTATAAAGATGCACTCATCCTATTTTGGTACCACCTATTCTGGTCCTCCCCCATACCAGAGCATGCAAAACACTGTACGCAGTTCTATATTCTGACTATCTTAGCTGCTTTATTCTGGTATTTTACTCTAGATAGTAGGCAAGTGCAGGGAAACTGCAAATTTGGTCAAATATTCACTCAATTTTATGGAAACTAAGCCATTTGCAAAACATGGAGGTTCCCATGGAGGAGAATTTGGAAGTCCCAAAATACAATTAGAGAAGTCTTTCTTATGTTTCTGACCATAACAAATGCAAGAAACCCTTCTAACTCTGCAGCCTAGTGCTGAAGGCTCCAAGAACCTAAGGTAGCTCAGATAAGAAAATGGAAAGTACAAAAGAATGGCTTTACCTCACTCATTCACGTAAGCACCAGTAAACTTAGCTCACAACGAAGGGGACGTTGCAGAAGGTTTTTTAATGAATAAAGCATTACTCTATTTATGAGGAGGAATATAGGGGTTTATAAAACAGAAATATTCTGGCTACCCCAGCGGTGGGGTTGTTAACATAATTGTTATTAAAGCTCTCAGATAGTTCCCTTTCTCCAATTCCCTGTAACTTTACCAAGTGTTAGCCATTTTCACTGAAAGGTAGATAGAACCCTCCAAGGCACCACAGAACTGTCCTAACTGCTAGACCATCTTTTCTTTTCCTGCTATTCCCCGTCTTGTCCACTACACATCTTCCAAACTGTGCAGTAAATGAGACAGCAGTTTGACAGACAGCAGCCTTTTTTGCAAAAGACTCCTCATTAAGCCTCAGAGCAGCCTAGCTTGTGCACAGAAAGAAACAAGCACTCTGTGGAAAAATACGACACAATCACATAATCAAGGGCTTAATATCTACATCTTCTAACTTTTAGGAAAGTAATATACTATTTTCAAACACCATTTTTAGGTATAATTGCTTACCTATTACTGAAAGTAGCATTTTACGGATAAAACGGGCATCACTGCCCTAAAAAAGCAAGATGGAAAATGCTTCAGATATGCAGCTGCAGGAAACCAGTTTAAAAATACATCTTAAGCACACAATGATCAATAAACCCTGTTTAGCTCTACCTCTAGCCGTTATATCAGCAAATATCACTAATATTTGTTTGCTTGGGAGACTGCCTTTGTGTATTACCATTGGTACTTTGGAGATTTTCCAATATCCTCAACTTTGCTTCCTCAGAGAGGAAAGGCTTGTAAGAAATTACAGCTCTGCAGCAGATTGCTTCCAGTATCCTAACTGCACTTTGCATCGCAGCTACTGTCCAAAAGACTCAGTAGCACCACGGCTGGACTTGCAGCTCCAGCTTTTGAGAAGAGCCAGCCTGCAGCCACCAACAACCAACCGAGCCCCCACAATTCCCAAGCACTTCCCGCACAACTCCAACGCCAGTAGGAGAGCGTGTGACCAGTGATGGGGGGGCTATGCCTGCTGCTGGGTGACACCATGCCCAAGCACAGCAAGAAGCAAGCCAGCATGCGCTGCTGATTAAACCATTGTGAACCAATTTCCCAGTATGCATCTCTCGGATGCTGTGGAGATGTTACACAGGCATGGCCAAATAACAACCCCGCCGGAAGGATGCTTCTCTTCGAAATGTCTTGGCTATGGGTTTTGACCTTTCCACTGTTCCTCACAAGCATGAGGAACTTAATCACTTAATCACTTTTTCCTTTATGTTGTCGGAAAGTTGACCGCTGGCACTACACGTTCATGTATGTTCTCCTAATGCTGCCAAACGTAGCTACCAAGTGAGAGGATCAACAAACATTTAAGTACCTAGTAAAGTTAACTCACTAATTACCGACAGCAGTGTTGATTAATGGATATTCCATAACCATCCCTTCGCAAGGAACAGAACATCATTTTCAAACCTTGTTTAATAAATCTAGCTCATGGAAATCAGCATAATATTTTTCCTGCTTGCAGGAAGTACAACATTTCAGATAATTGCATTTTCTCCTATGTCAAAACTGCAATATTGTGCCAAACTCATAAGACCAGATGGGTCTGTGTTTTATAATGAAGCAGTCCTACAATGTTTTTCAGGAAAGAGGAGGGTAAACAGATGCAATTTATGAGGCTACAAGTCATCAAGCCTAGTTCTCTTAGTCTGTCAGGAGCCAAGAGCATTCTCTTTATATGTAATTAACAAACAGCACATTCCCATGAGGCTGTGAGGTCACTTAATGAAGTTGGGACTTCTCCATATGAGATTTTCCTAGGTTAGTGATTATTGACTACACCTGGAGGGAGCAAACATTGTAAGATATATAAAGGAACATGGAGAGGTATTTTTAATTTGTACAGTCAGCTTTTCTGGAGTACATGTGGTACTCTTCTTTCACCATCCCTGCTCGATACTTACGTGTAACATTAAGGACAGAAAAATGACTTAATCTTCTCTCTGCACGTACATATAAAGCCCTCCTGATCTGTAAAGGTATAAAACTCACTCACAATGAAGAAAATATTCATTTTCTAAAATTACATTTTTGAACAGCAGACAGAATTTGACTATTGAGGAACCTCTCTGTTCATTCAGCAGGTCTACTGCATCCTAAACGCAGAAACCACTTGCCTATAATGAAGTAAGACAGGAGCCAAATGCTCCCTTGTTCCAGTGGTATTTGGTTCAGAACCACTAACGGAAACAACATCAGTAAACAAGCACGGCATCTTCTGAACACTACTGGAACCAGACAAAGGGGTCCAAGAACCACCAAGGAAGCAACGTAATAGAAAAAGAAACATCAAGTGACAAGGAACAACATATACAGAACACTGAAATTAAAAAAACGGACACAGAAAAAACAAACAGAAAAAGAGGAAACCTGCAGAAGGGAACTTTGCCTCACAGATTTAGGTGTTTACCATGCAGAGGTCCACATCTGAATCGCCTGTCTTCCCTGTACACTCAAGCAAGGTGGTCACAATCCTGTCAATGTAGCTTAGGGTGAGGTTCACCTGACCACTGCAGGCACCCACTTTAGGACGAGATGAATCGCACATAAATTTCACTCCCCAAACTGATCTCCTCTCCACTGACAAGAAAGCACAGCCTGTTTGGATACGAGCACAGATGCACAAACAGGGTCAGATGAATCCAGCTGCTGTTGGCTGAGCCCAACAACCTTCAGTTGCCAAAAGGAATTACTGCAAGATCACCAAAGACATGGAATTAGGGGGCAGGAGCTCACTGTTCAGAGAATGAGACTATGTATTTCTTCCTCTCTCATTTAATAAATGCTTTTTGCAGACCTATATGGATCCTAAGTGTGGAAGCCCCTAGCACTGACAGAGGCCAAGAATTATTTTGGCTTTTGATTTCTCAAGAAACAGTATGAAGGAAGGGAGAAAGGAAGGATAGAACATTTAAGAAATGCAGCAGCAATAGAGCCAGTAGGGAAAGCAGTATTTCCTCTCTGCTTCTCCCTCCTTCCTTTCAAGATTCTGGGACACTGCTATAAAAAGCAGAGAATAATGTAAAAAAGAAGAACTATATAAATTCCACGCCAGTAGCTCTGCAGTCTCACTCTGGCCATTCTTCCAAGAGGAAGGGTTGGCCTCCTTTTTTTCTTGCAAAAAAACAAGTTATGAAAATGATAATTAAAAGAGTTAACGAATCTCAGCTACCCTGCAAGAAAAAAAAAACGTTACAAAAATGTCTTTATCCTGTTGGTCCTGATATGCCTCGTGACCCAAATGTGATTTGTTGACTGCTCTCAGTATTTGGGAGTGAGAAGGACAGGTATAACTAATGCATTTCTCAAGGTCTCCCTGATAATATTTCCAAAATCCTTCCTGAAGCTAGTAGTTTAACTCCTAGCAATGACAAAGTGATCATTACCCAGGTGACTGCAAACAGCATGAACCCCACACTGTTCGCGCTGCAAAATCCATGATGCCCTGAAACACCAGGAGTGAAAGTGAATTTATAATGAAGTGTGGCTTCTACCCAAAGGCTACCAAAAACGCCATTTCTAATCTTCCTTAACTTTGATTTATTGAAATACCATTCATCCTGGTAAGCGCTAGCACTGATGCACAGAGTCAATCAACTTCCATGTCCTGGTAGAGAGCCTCAGCTCAGCCACCAAGATATGAACCTGTAAAAAATTACAATTCAAGACAGTCTTTGACAAATTATATGGGTAGTACTGGACAGCAAAGAGTTTTACAGCACACACAACTCCGCGATTTCAAAAACTACATGAATGCTCCTGAATGTCTGCCTATCTGGAGACCATCAAAAATACTGTTTGGTGAGAAATATTATCTTTGGAGCTGAAAAATCCTTTCCCGGTAAAATTTTTGCAAGAGGGGTACACTTTCTTGGAAAGCAGGAATTTCAATGAGCTGTCATTTCCTAGCAAAACATATTTTGTCAAAAAAAATCCTGGGCATGACTTTAATGCTAGATCAGAACCTTGAAGCTGTTTCTTCATCACCTAAATGTTGCTTTGCAATTTTTTTACAAGGAGTGAGCCTGTGTTTTACTCCACGGCCTAAGCATGTCACTAGGCACGTACAAATTACAAATCCTCTTGATGCTCATCTTTATCTTGGATTGCTATTTAAATTAACTTACTAAAGCTCTTAACCAATTTCCATCAAATTAGAAGGAGGGAGGGGAAGGAAGAGGTCCAAAGATATGAAGTTGTTATAAATTTTGTGAAAATCAATGACAGGGGAGGGAGAAGAGACTCAAAACTAGTACCCCTGCTAAGGAAAAGGCTGTAGCGTGAGTGCTACCTGCTGACTAGTCAACCGGCACATGGTGAGCTCTGCCCAGCCACCGCATATGTTGCATCTAGTGCAACAGTTAGGGAACAAGGTAGGGATCCAAGGCAGCTCCTCTCTGGGAAAGGGGCAGGAGAAGGTGGAAGGGTTAAGGAACACCAAGAGAAACTGGGGATATTACACAGAGATCAGACTGGGGGAGGGATGGAGTTAATGTCTCGGAAGGATGTCAGGGCAAGGGACACACAATCACAAGAAACCAGATTCATGTGCTTACTGAATATAACCTACTTTACTTTTGACAAGCAGCTTTTGTGAAGAAGTTTGAGCCATTATGACTTCTACAAAAATAGTATTTTCGTCCCCCAGCTCCAAGGTGAACCTTACGTACCAGTTACAAAACTTGTCTCTAATGAAAGCCTGGAACAGGCTGGCAAACAAGTGTCTAACTTCATACTCTAAATACAGTAAAAATATCTTCATAAAAGAAATATAAATTCTCTAGTCAGGCCTCGGAGCTCTTCAATACCAAGAACTGGCTGTAAACTACCTCTGGTGTCCCAAGTAGCCACAGGCTCTTTTGCTTCCCTGGGGCTCATGTTTAACCCTTATCTATCCAGCCTGCAGTTTCAGACCTTTTTAAAGGTTCTGCTTCTCAGACACAGACAGCAGCACATCGGCACATACTGATTAGCTGACCCATCCAGCAAATACATAACAAATGATTAGTCAGATTATTGACTACAAACAAGCTGCCACTTAACAAATAACAACAACGTCATGTTTATTTGTTCATTCTATATTATACAAACAAATAATCAGTTTGTGAATATCTCTCAAGAATAGAGCCTAAACATTCAGAAAAAAATAGAAATTAAAATTTTCCGTTATATTTTACCAAAGAATCTGGAACTTTCAAAGGCACTGGATATTCTACAAAAAAAAAAAAAAAAAAAAACAATGCTGAAAGTTGCAATATGTTGCTTATACAATGCATGATTTACCACATAGCTTAGGCACTGGCCATTGCTTTTCACCTCTGATAAAATTAACAGACATCTGAATGGTGACTCAATTCTCATTAAGTTCATCTGGATTCATTTTGTCACTTTGGTTCTAGTATGACTGCCAATACATAGGCAGACTATGTCCACACGGAAAGAAACTTGAAAATTAGTCCAGCAGCTGTAACGTTAATTGTAACTTACTGAAGATGTTTGCCTTAAAAGAAAATTTTTCCCACCCTCAGGCCTGATATAGAATCCTTTTGAATTCTTGATATCTGCACTTTCTTGAAGTAGTAGCTAATGAATCTGCAAGCAGATTGTTTTTGCTGAACTATGTTCTCATTCATCTTAGTAACAAAGTATGCTATCCAAGGTACCTACCAACACCTGTTCCTTCCATAAGAGAAAAAAGACTGAATACATCACTAGGTGCAACACTCATGCAAAAAGGAAAGACAACTTATTGCTCATTCTAACGTGAAGGGGAACTCTGAAATTCTCATCATCTTTCCCAAAAACACAGAAATTGAAACTTACACTATATCCACCAAATTCATCACTGGCTAAAAGCATGCTGGGTTATCAGCTTTCCTTCAAATATTCTCTGGAAAAAAAAAATGAAAGTCTGTCTACTATCTGTGAGAGTTTCTCAGATGATGAAAGCATCATTTATCTGAATTATTTCAAATTAGTCTGAACTGGAAAGAATGGGAAAATATAGTGAATTACAATCCTCCTCTCATTAAAAGAAGCTGCCCTAAATAACCCGGTTATTCTCAGTCTTCTTTCATAGCTGAGGATGCGTCTACATTGTGCAATGCAGCATGGTGCAGAGATTAGGTGCAAGTCCGTACGTCCCTGCAGCACACAGCAGCAAAACGCTAAGACCGTGAGATTCTGGAAGTAGGAAAAAAACATGCCATTGCCGTGCTCTGCCCAGGACACTCTCCTAGCATCAACCGCCTCAAATGGAACATTGCCTTAAAACAGCTAAATTGCTTCAGGCTGCAAATGAGGTTGTTTGGAGCCAACTACACATGAAGCACTGAGTACAGACCCTCACGTTCAAAGAAAGACGGCTTGATCAATCATCTTCTAACCAGTGTGGCTTCTTAATATAGTGATTTCACAATCCTTCCGTACCTACCTTCCTGGCCTGAAGGACTTGTGATCCAATTTACAACTTAGCACTCCAGGTGGGTGCATCAGCATAATATGTGGTAAGACAAAAATGACTAGCAACATGCTGCTGTATACTCCAGGTAGGTTCATTGCTTTGAGAAGTTCAGAGGTCTGCTTACTTAAAATTACATGACAAACCTAAACAAAAACAGAAACAGACATATTATTTCCACTCTTCTCTAACAGAAGGCTTGTAGGTGCAATCCTGACCTCATGGGAGTCTTTGATAACTCTCTCAATAGCATTAACAGAATACAGATTCCACTAAAGGGTTACAGACATGAATGAATTTAGATCAGTGAGCTCAGAAAGAGGCTTTTTTTCTTTTTTCCTTCCTCCCACTCTTCCTCATGCCATTTTTTCCTTTGAAAACATTAAACACAGAGAATCTTTGATGCAGACAATCTTTAAGAAACCCCTTACATTCTCTAAACCAAAATCTATTTGACCTGCTGAGAAACATTTTTATACTCTACAGCTGTTGGCACACTAGCAGTTTCAACATCGTGGACAAAGTACCCTTCCTGAACCTCCAGCTTTCAATGGTCTGTCTTATGGTCTAACTCATCAAGAATGCCTCAGGAAGAAAGGCAGATGTCGTTATTGTGGCCGGAAATCCTGACCTTGCTTCCTGAGGCCTCAGTTACACACCCAGCAACTAACGATGTGAGCTCTAGGACGTCTGGTTGCCCAGGTGCCACCTTCCTTTCCTATCGACGCCTCGGCAGACCCCTAAGAGGTGCCAGCACCCATTAAGTTCTGCAAGTTACAGAGTAGACATTGCAGCACTGCCTCCGTTTATGACTTATTTGAATGAGGAGTAAAACAAGCAGCATCTAGCTGGTAGAAAGTCAAATTAGAAACAATTACATACTTTATGAAGAGCAGACGAGAGCACAACTATCAGCTCACGAGAGCCTGATCAGCTTAATTCTCCTCTCCTAATCTAGCTCTACCTAAACACAAGCTCTACTGAGCCCAAGGTAATTACTCCCCATTTACAAGAGGACAAATGAAATCAAAATTAAGGTCACTGCATAATATCTGAAGCATAATTCTGGAGTCACTCCAGCCCTCATGCCTATGACTGCACATATGGCTCTATTACCTCTTTAAAATACAACATATTACTCAGGCCTGCTAGGAAACACCTTCATATGTACTGCCACCACTCAGAGCCTTCTGGTTTAGCAACCAAATATGGGAACTAGAACTTACATGGGGAGACTCTCCGGCACCTCTCCTGCAAGAGGTTAACACTTTGAGATCATTTCAGCTCCCTTGCTCTCCAGGCCACAGCGCAGCGGCCCTAGTCTAGGGCCAAGCATTACTTTATGCAACTTCAACACCACCTACACTTCAACATAGGAAGAATTTGTGACAGTGCTCTCCAAGCCAGGAGAGAAGGACTGAAAACACATAACCTTAAATGGTTACGCTACTGAAAGAGCTCTCCTTCACCAAGGAATTCTCCAGTTGTCAGATTACAATTCTTCTGTGTCACCAAAGGGGCCCCTGAGGCCAGCATCTCAGCTAAAAACCTGCTCAGGGCAACACTGCAGTTCCCATCCAGAATTTTCAGCACTAACAGCTGGGTGAAATTTTACACTTTAAAGCTTTCTTCCCTGGAAAACTGCGTTGTCCAAAATCAGTATTTGGGGCGAGGGACGGTGACAATATTAACAAAATTGCTGATTTCTCCAGCTCCAGAGAACCATGGCAAAAAATAATAATTTTGTTTGGAAACAAAACTTCCAATTTCAAAAAGCTGTTTCTAAACAAATTGTTTTCATACAGCATATTTTCGGAAAAAAGTCTGAATTACTCATTCAGACATTCTTTGTTCAAAACATTTTTTATTCCCTTGAAGCATTTGGATATTCTGACTTTCCATTCTAATTTGAAAGGGAGATGAAATGTCAGCATTTCCCAAATGGTGAAAACATTGCTCTCCCAACCCACTGTGTGTCGTATCGTTAACCAAAAACGGTTCCTTTCTCATCAAGGTCAGTTCTTTTTTAAACAATAAGAGTTATGATGCTCACCCCCTTTTAGTTCTTAAGAAACTGGGACAGGAAAAGGACTGTAAGCTATTTTTAATATCATACAGACAGCATGTGACACAGACAAAACTAGAATGCCAAATGCTTGACTCCCATTTTCCATGTGCGAATCAAAAGACCAATCAAGGGCTCCTTTTGCAAGTTATTGGGACAAACATAAACTTGTCCCTGTACCGGCGCATGCACCCCAAAAATCACACAATAGACGGTGAATAGATGATTCATGAATAGAATGAACAAAAAAGGCAGGAAAGGAAAGTTGTTTCTCCTTCTGTTTCATAGATGTGAAAAGGAAGCTCCTTATGTGAATAGCCACAATACTATCCAATCGCTCCAGCTAAGTATTTTATTAACAAAAAGGACATCTGCTCTCATACATAGGCCCAGAAGACACTGGCAGGGTCTTTGAGTCGAGTCCCCCATGGTGACAGACAAACATGCCACAGATGTGGTCCAGAAGAGCCAGCAAATACCTAATGCACATCTTTATCTCCCTCACCCCTATTGATTTATAAATATTCTTCCTTCAAGTGAAAGAAAGCTCAAAGCAGATAAAAGCTGTTTCACAAATATCTTTGGTTACATATCTACCGAGAAGAAACTGTTCATTTTTCTTAGATAATAACTTTCAGAAAGAAAAAGGAAATTTCAGCATAAATTCTTCACATTGTCTCCAGGCTTGTATACTTTGCACTTAGTTTTACATCTTCATGGCATGTTCCACTAATCATGAGAAACAATCCTAGTCCACTTTTACATACAAGAATGAATCTCAGACAGTAAGATTATACTAAATTATTATTAAGATTATACATACGCTGATGATACTAAACTGGGGGGAGAGGCTAACACACCAGAAGACTGTGCTGCCATTCAGAGGGACCTGGACAGGCTGGAGAGGTGGCCAGAGAGGAACCTCATGAAGTTCAACAAAGGCAAGTGCAAGGTCCTGCACCTAGGCAGGAATAATCCCATGCACCAGCAGAGGCTGGGGGTTGACCTGCTGGAAAGTAGCTCTGCAGAGAAGGACCTGGGAGTGCTGGTGGACAACAAGTTAAACATGAGCCAGCAGTGTGCCCTTGTGGCCAAGAAGGCCAATGGTCTCCTGGGGTGCATTAGGCAGAGTGTTGCCAGCAGGTGGAGGGAGGTGATCCTGCCCCTCTCCTCAGCCCTGGTGAGGCCTCCCCTGGAGTACTGTGTCCAGTTCTGGGCTCCCCAGGACAAGAGAGACGTGGCACTCCTGGAGAGAGTCCAGCGGAGGGCTACCAAGATTAGAGGGCTGGAGCACCTCTCCTAGGAAGAAAGACTGCAAGAGCTGGGTCTGTTCAGCCTGGAGAAGAGAAGATTGAGAGGGGATCTCATCAACGTGTACAAGTATCTGAAGGGGGAGTGTCAAGAGGATGAGGCCAGCCTCTTCTCTGTGGTGCCCAGCAACAGGACAAGAGGCAACGGGCAGAAACTGAACCACAGGAAGTTCCATCTGAACCTGAGAAACAACTTCTTCACTGTGAGGGTGACAGAGCATTGCAACAGGTTGCCCAGAGAGGCGGTGGAGTCTCCTTCGCTGGAGATATTCAAAAGCCGTCTGGATGTGATCCTGGGCAATATGCTCTAGGTGACCCTGCTTGAACAGGGAGGTTGGACTAGATGATCTCCAGAGGTCCCATCCAACCTATATGATTCTGTGATTCTGTGATTAAAAATGTTTAGCTGCTTCAGAATAATGCTGTGGCCTACACACCTCCTCACAAGGTCTATGCTATTTCCAGTGAGCCCTTAACATACCTTAAACAGCTTTTCTTGGGAAAGTATTGAACTTCCCTTTTCAAGTCCTGCAATGCATTCAGCCTCCAATAAAAGGAGATTAAAAGGATTTGGAAATGATTTTTTCCTCATCTGCTTTATCAGACTGTCTTGGAGACTGTCATGCACAATGAAACAGTTGCTAGAGCATCACATACAGCTTGCACTGCCCTCCCAGAGCCAGACAGCTTGAAAAAAGAAGATCCCTGAACAAGATCTTAAACAGCAATCTATAAAAGGACTGCTGTCCTTCCCAGGTCATCTCTCCTTTTCAGATTTTTCAGGCAACTCTGGCAATGACACACAGAAAGCAGGATCACTTACTTTCTATATCGGACCTGCCTGTGACATATACTCCTGAGGCAGGGCATGAAGGGAGAGGAAGGAAAAGCAAGAATACAGTTGCAAATTCACCACCACTGCTGCTCCCTGTCCTTCCTTGCCTGCCCTGAGCCTGGAAGCAAGTGCTGAAGCCTGGTGTCACACACAGGCAAGACACAGAAGGCAGGTTGCTCTGAGAAGCCAGGCCGGTCTTTGAAGGTTCAAGGCCCCACTGTGCGATGGAAAATGGGCCTTAACAGCTTTAAAAGTTTTAAAAAAAAAAAAAACTTTATGGGAAAATGTTCTCAAAATATACGTTTGAAATTTCACCTCAAAGAAGCATTATGCTGAGCACATTTCAAGTGCACATACAGCAACACTGAAATGAAACTTGAGATTGAATTTGAAATACAATAAAAATGACTGTATGGACAGGTAATTGAATCATGTGACAACAGTTTTGGAAGATCAAGATAACAAGCACTATGCACAGACAGAATAATTCACTGCATCTTTGATACCACGTAATTTTGCAGCAACTTGGCATTAACCTTCTTTAACTTGTGGTTACACTGTTAACTGTCACTTCATCAGTACTGCACACAACAGCATCTTCCTTTGCAGTTGAAATACTGGTAGTGAGTACAGATCTTTTCACTAGTCAAGTTCCTGTCATTTAATACCGGTACATTCAAGGGAAAAGGGGCAATGCCACCTCCTGAACAATGGGTGTGAATGATGTTTTCAGCAATGCTAGCTGGCAACAAGGAAGAGAAGCTACGTAGTTTACCTGTAAAAATCCCTTTATCCAGCACTGGCTTCTCAGTGTTGCACAGGACAACAAGTAACGAGAATGCAGCAAATCTGGGGATTTAAATACAGTGCATTTACTACAGTCGTTAGAAGGCCAGCTCTACCAGCAAGGTATCAGCTCCCATTGCAAAGACTGAAGGGCTTTCTTATCACGTTTGGGCAAATTTACATGGAGGTTAATTCAACCAGACTGTAAAAGAGCGATAAGTTCCCAGGCTTCACTAAAATAATAAATCAAAATAAAGAGAATAAATGACTCAGTGATACAGGCAGGTAAATAGAGTAGAGTTTGCTAAAGCATTCAGTGTCAGTGTATTTCTGATGCTGCTAAAATCAATGGTGAAATTATCACTGGCAAGTAAGACAGTAATGTTAAATTTTCTGTTGACTCCTTAGAAAAAAAACTCTATTATCCCAGCACTTAAGGGGTTAACAATCACTAAAAATATCCTTTATTAATATTCCAAAAAGTCACACCAACCTTTTCCTAGATGATTTATCGTTCCCTGAAACTTTACTTTATACAATTACTTTATTCACAAGAATAGTTTTTTCTGCACGCTAAATCATTTTTGCACATAAGCATTTTCCGAACTGAATTCTTAAACCTGAGGCAAGAAGAATGATGTCGCCTGCCAATTTAAAAATAATTATTTGACTTTAATATGCAGAGACAGTATTGACCAAATATCAACATCCATATTTAATCTATTCTTATTAGAATATGGTATCTAGGTCATTGTATCAATCTACAATTGCCAATTAGTTTTTCAGAGTTCACAAGAATAACTAATAGTGGCATGAAAACATCTGCATTTTCTTTATGGAAACAATTTTCAAAAACCAGTATTTTCTTTCTTCTATTCAAAATGGTTCATAGATCTGTCCTTGATTTGTCAAGCATGCAAAGATTAATCATGTTTCATGCTTCGATAAATTTTCAAATTTCTGCAGGGAAGAAAATCTTCAGTGAAGATGTTTTCTCATTTCTGTATACATGGCAAACAACCACTCTTTTGTTTGTAATGTGTGGTCTTAATCTACAACAATTTATCTTTATCACCCAGACGTGCTTGACAATACAGGACACCATTAATCCCGATTTCAAACTGGCAGACAATTTCACACATACAGTGAGTTTCAGCAAACAAGGAATATGTCTTTACTACCAATTTTTATGGTGGCTGTTGCTGTTTCTTTTAATTCTCTCAATTTTGTTAATAGTTGAAGCTAGCAGTCTGTTTAGAATTCTGCTTTTGAGTTTTACAAAACACGTTACAATTGTAAATTTATTTAAAAATAATAATAATCAGTTACTAAACACCTGACTCTCTGTAAACGATTAGCCTTCTTACTCTTTGCTTGCTGTAAAATTTGTGCATGTATACCTTCACTAATACCTGAATACTCTATAAATAGTAATAACCAAAAATCTACCTCAGAAAAAAATGCATTTGTCAGAAATTGAGGTGACCTATCGTACAGAAGAACAGGAAGACTAACTATTCAGTAGCAACCAAGGCGCTTCCTCAGTCATTTAGGATGCTAGCAAGCACACAAAAGAGCCCCCAGCAGGATGTGTAGCTGCTCTCCTAGCGCAAGGCAGCTGCCTGTTTCGTTCTGTTTTGTCTGTCTTATTCTTAAAGAAATCCAGTGAGAGACACTCCACACTGCTCTGCAAAATGTTGCAAAGCTTCATCATCCATATCACTAGAAAGCTAATTATCAATATCTCATAATTCTCTACTTGTTATGTATTTGTCCATGGAGCTCCTGTTTTTGCCAACATACAGGCTTTTTCAGCCAGCCTTCCATCCTTACCTAAAGAGCCCTCCTCATCACATTAGAGCTGGGTGGATGAACTTATTCCTTCCTTTTTCAGGGAAGCAGGCCTAAAGAGGGCAACCAGCTGTGCAGTGAGGGAGCTGATGTTCAGTCCACTACTTCCTATTGGTCTCTATAAGTAAGCATTTGCTTTTGTCTTACGTGGGCTGTGCTTCAGCCAGTTTGCCACCGTTCAAATTATAATCTTATGTGCCACCTAGTCAAAACAATCAGCAGTATGCGTGAAGTAATCTCTGAGAGCTGACCCTATCAATACAATAAAGGTACTATAACAAAAAAAAAATCCCATTACCTCCTGGAAAATGCTCCAAAACCCTTTGGAGGGATGTCAGCAGGAGGGTTGGCAGAGCAGGTCTCTGTGTCACCTGCTTGATGCCTCCCCTCTAGACCACTTCAACAACCACATCATACACTACCCTCCAAATACTCACAATGTCCTCTAAGCCTCCTACAGTGCCCCTACTCCTGTCCTGATCTGCTGTAGGGTCAATTTAACCTAGCTGCCAGCGTTCACAACAGGTAGACGACAGATCTAAAATTAGCAGCATGGGTGCACAACTGAGAGTATTGCCAAAATGACAGCAACATGAGGCAATCTCAGTATCATACTATGAATTGAAATGCAGCCAAGAAATTGAGGATTTTTGAAAACCCCAAGGATTGTTGTAATTACTTTGCCATGATCCTTGTATAATCTTTGTCAAAAATCAGGGATCCATGACAAGAGTCATTGCCAGACGATGCGCCTTGTTGAGCAACACTGAACAAAACGGCTTCTTTAAAACAAGTCAGCACACTGCTTTGTCAAAAGAGGTGGCCTGCACCAAAACCAGACCCACCATCTTCCCCTCCTGCTGAAGCCGAAGACGACAGCCCACTATACTTCACAAGTATCTAGACCCTCAGGAATAAAACCAGCTTCAATTCAAACGGGGAAAACGTTTTTTTCCAACCCTGCTCCTACAGTGTTAACTGCTTCACAGTGAATCTCGAAAAATCCTTACCATTTTACCCCAACTGCTTATGAAAGCCACTGACCAAATGGGAACGTATGTTGTAACTACAGAGATACCTAACAAATGACAGTTTGAAAGCAAGTGAAAAATAGATGCATGCAATGTAACAGGCTTTTAGGCTAAATAAATAATTCTGCTAATACTTTAAACAAACCGAGAGCTATATACTTCTACAGAGTTGCAGCACTGCATGGGAGTGATAGCGTTTAGGAAATCAACTACAAACGATGGTCACAAAAAAATGGAAGTTTTTCCAGTTCATAATTGAAATGATGTTATGACACTTTCACCTGTAACTAATGATGCAGTGCCCAAACCAGCAGCTGTATTCCAGTTTGTGAACAGGACGTTCCCAGGAACAGATTGGCCAAGCTGTTTCTTTGTCTGTCCCCAGCTGCTAATCAGAACATCTAATTCTTAACATTGCTGCCTGCTTAGAGGGTGCATTTCAATGACAAAAGGATCTTCTCCATTTGCTGTCTCCGATTCCTTGCTTCAACAGAGATATAAAAGCAGACAAGCAAGAAAGCATAGGGTCTTGTTCACAGGAACACCTTTGTGTCAAATCACAACGGCATTTTCTAGAAAAATATTATCCATAAGTGCAGATAGCAGCTGTGGTTCTTTTACCTCATAAACCGTTTATGTTTATAATTATGTTATTTATCAGGATTGTTTTTGCTTCTCCACCAATTTATATATTACGTGTTAGTGGAAAGAGCAAACTGGAAATGCAAAGAATCCACATGTTACTGCTACTGTTTGCTTTATCTACAGTGTTGCAGATTCCCTTTTGGTTTCTAGTTGATTTCATAATTTGCCTGGAAATACAAGAAACTGACTCCATGATGAGATCCTGTGAGTCTATATTTCCATACAGTCTATCTGTAGTGCCAAGAACTAAGCTAAAGATATTTTAGAAAACTGCTGCAATGTAATGTACAATGCAGTATTTTAAATTAACTGGCACAGTTTCTATAAAAACTTTGCACAGTTTCACCTGTGATTCAATAGTCTGGGATGGTCTAAAGGTATAGCTATGTGGAGCCTGAAACTTGCTTGAGGTGTATCACACCTCACCCTCTTCCAGTATGGCTCAATCAGTAAGTCTCAACTGCATTTGAAATACATTTCCAACTTCCAACAAGCAGTCTGCTCCCACCCTCAACCATAAGGGACAGCACTATAAAAGGAGCCTTCAGAGATGCAAAGATAGCAACCCAAGAAGAAAACGTGGCCTGAGATATTAACAAAAGGCCACACAATGTCATTTCAGATTACTATCACATTGAAGTCGTAACACAGTCAATTATTCCTTCCTCTAAATCACCTCAGCAACAATCTCACCTCTGAGGTCATTACAAAAGCTTAGCATTTTCTGCATGAAAAACTGTTTCCTCCCATCTGTTCCAAATTTGTTTCTCATTAATTTCCATTTGTGCTTACCTGTCATATTCAAATTGGGCCGTTATTATAGATTAAGATGGCACAGATTCAACAAATAGTGTGACACAAAGAACCGACCCTCTCCATATTATTTTCAAAGGCCTCCTTGACCACCTATCCTTCCATGGATGCTCACTACGCCGTTCTGCTCTGTTTTCATCAGACACAAAGCTGAATTCTCTCTGTATTGAAACCTAGACCTTCATCAGATCCAAGTTTCCTAAGTGCTCTCCTTTGATAATGGACCAAATGGAGAAACCAGACCTGCATGCCAGATGTGGACTGTACATCTCCGACTACCTGAGCCACATGTCCTGTCTGGCCTTAAAGTCTGTGACTCTCCCACAGTTACACTGAAGAGGACTTAAACATTTTTTCACAGACATAGACTTGCCATAGTAGTTATCTACAAAAATAAATTAACCAAAAGCAGACTGGATTTCCCTCAGGGCAGTGTAAAATACTTGACTATTTACAGGATTTAATTTCCAGCAGATGGAACAAGTCTGCATCGCTCCCCCAATCACAGCCACCTTCTCTGAAGTTCATCTGAAATGACTCGGTGCTTCAAATCTTAACTTTTTGTTCGTTTAAAAATCAAAAGTTTCCTCTATCATCTCGTCAGTGTCTCTCTTGTATCGATCCAGGAAAGAAGGTATCAATAGCTATCATTAAGAAAATTCTTAATGATAATCTAAGCTAATTAATATTTATTGATCATTTTATTGCAAATCCATTTTAACTGCATGTATCAAATTTATAAACACTATAAACTGAGCTAACTACAGCACTCATCAGAGGTAGGAGTATTACTATCCCAGTGTTAAGGTTCAGGAAATTTGATTTAAAAAGAGGATAAGGCATTTTGGTATGCAACTCCTTTTCACAAATTGAAAATAATATAACTAGCCTTTTTAATGTCTTAATATAATCAGTATAATTCCCAAGATAATTTTCCTACAGCTATTAAACACAAAATGGAGAAGAATTCTTTTGATGTTCTTCAACAGGGACCACTGCAGAATGAGTTACTAATAAAATAATTAACCAATTTTGTTTTCATACTGTAGAAAGAGAATGGAAGCATTATTAATCTGGTAGTAATAGGATGGATTCATCACTCTGATACGATGTAGGAACATTATTGAATTTTTAATTCATACAAATACATAGAATTCTTAGTCATTAGAGTATAAAGTGAATGAATTGCTATGCTGAGTAGTAATTGCCAAATGGAGAGTAGTAATTGCCAAATGGAAATGCTAACAGCAAATCAAAACTCCATAAGTGTCAAATTGTACAGTTAACTTACCACTGCTACATTGTTATATAAAACTACTTATTTGTACAGACAAAGCCAAAGATAGAACTCAGAATCACCTCTGTTTATTTCATGACCTCGTCTTTGTTCCAAGTAGTGATAAACTGTCCAAAGTACAGGTAACACCTTTCTCTTAACGGCTTAGGGTGTCTTTTTTTTTTTTTTCCTCCGTTTTTTAACCAGAAAAAGTAGGAGGAAGATCCATATCAACCTGGATAAACAAAAACTTTGGGGATTGCAAATCAGAGGATAAAGGACCGATAAGCACATAAAGCTACATGTTAGAGGTCAGAGAAAAAGAAAATTGCCAAGGCGGCTTAGTAAGAACTCAAACAATAAAAGATCCTTTGGCAATATAAAGTAGAAAAACAACAAGAAAGTGGGACAACAATGCAGATGAAGTAGTCAGGATAACTAAACATTTTGGTCTAGTTTTCAGGCAAGGTGATTCACCCCATGCTAGGTGAAAGCAAAATTGGAGAAGTTTCATGTCATGAAGGAGAACTGGGGAACCAAGTAATTCCCATCTCTGCACCAAACTAACTAATTGCCAAGGTCTTTCACACATTTGCCAACAGGATTGCTTGACTGGAGAACAGCAAACATGGAATAATGATTAAAAGAGGAAAACAAAATCCGGAAGACAAACTAGATTTACTCTAGCTGAATTTCATAAAACAATCCCCCATAAAGTACCAGAAATCAAACTATTTACCTGGAGAAGCTCAGTAAAAGAAATGAGGCAGGTAAAGAACTCACTACAGGAGAAAAGACACTGTGCTGTGTTTTGTTGTGTTATGTTGCGTTGTGAAAGGAGCTCTACAGCCCAAAAGAAAATAGGTGGTTTGGAGACAGATGAATTATGAGAATTGTGTGTTCTTATTAACAGTCTCAGCACAAAATAGCAGGAGCGTACTAATGAAATTTGCTGCAGTCAAAAAGCTGAGAGACATTTTCAATACAGTAATCAGTAATGTAGCTTCAATAGAGTTGCAATGCAATATCATACAAGAAGCACTGGATAGTGGAACATTATGTGCAATTGTCCCATTGTGCAGAATTAGAAGAAAAACTTCTGTTACAGGATAGGGGTTTATCAGCAGTTGCAGAGGGAGAAAAAAGAGCAGTATAACCACAGGATGATTATGAACCACGGGTGTTATAGAGCAGGGAAAAAGTAAATGCAGTCCCAGAACATATTAACCAAGGATTTCCTTTATGAAACAGGAATTAATATCTCTGTATAAACCACACTGAGATTGCACTGAAAGACAACACTGAAGTCTGGTTTCCTCATACTTCAAGAAATGTGCTCTTACCTGAGCAGGTACAGAGAAAGCCTCTATGACCATCAGAGGAACGAAAAGCCTTAATATGACCATCAGAGGAACGAAAAGCCTTAATATGACCATCAGAGGAACGAAAAGCCTTAATAAGACTTAATCAGCCTTCCAATAGTAATGGACCCAATGATCAAACTGGTTCTGAGAGGCATTTGATAACTTTATGAGCAAGATCACATGACTCTGCTGTCTTCAAAAGCAGGGGACTGGACTAGATCCAGAACGTTTTTCTGTTGGTGGTGGGTTTCGTTCATTTAAGTGTTCTGTACCATGCTCCAGTGGAACATTTAAGCTCAATCTTTTATTACATACAGTTAATGGTTGGATGAAGTCTTGCGGAATCACATGTATATCGTTAACGGCAACTGTTCTTGAACGATTCTTAGGAGCAAAAGCAGAGATGCAGACTTGGGGCACTGGCCCACCTTACGGTTTACAGACATCTTTCTTTCGGACTGACTCAGGAATTTTAGTCGTCTAAACTGGAAGACAAGAATGGAGGAGAAGGGGAAGAAAGAAAGTGTGGCATTAGTTAAAATTAATGAGGTTTGCATGTAAGAAGAAGAAAAAGTGCAACAGGGGAAGAACACAGCCAGAAAAGACAGGCCCTTCAAAACACAGATGTCTAGTGAAAGAGTTTCAAGTCTAGTGAGAGGCTGAGGGACCTCTGATGTTATGAGGAAGGAAACACCTTTGAGGTAATCACAGCAACAAGCTTCATCCACATTCTCTGGAAATATACAGACTGCATAAAAAAATAAGGCTGCACTTACACGTAAAATAAACATTTTGCCACCAGTTTCTCCTTCTAGCAGGAAGGACCTCAGATTTCGCAAAGTCACTCAGGTGTAAAGAAGTAACAGCTTCTCAGTTTTCAGTAAACACATGTGACTTCTTGACGAATATTTATGTTGGCTATAAATTATGTAGTGCAAGTAAGACCAGTCAGTCATGCGCTAGCCTGAGATGCAACCAGTTTGTTTATAGCAGATCAATAGCATATTAAATAATTTTATATGGCTCTGCTTGTAATTCCTCAACATGCAGCAAAAATGACCTGAGAACTGCCAAAAGACTTGGCTACAAATAACAGTTTTATGCATTCATAGCAAGCTGCACAACAGTGAAGTCACAAAAAACTCATGTAGACTTCACTCGTTTTTCTGATAGAAAACTGACTTGCATGTCTTCACATTTATCCTTTTCTGAGAGGCTCTTTATCATGGCCGGATACGGCCATTGTCCACTCATGTAACAGGCAACTCATCTCTGCCCTCATGGGTACTTCCTAACAGATTCAAGTTCATTGGAATAGATTCAAGAACATTAGCCCTCTGTCAAGCCCCAGCAATATCCTGACTGTGATGAGCCAAAGGCACCTTGGTACCAAGACATACAACAGAGAAAAAAGGTGCAAGTCTACCAGCCATGAATTTAATTAAAATCCCTCCTGGTCACTGCTCTCCTAGATCATATAAAACAGCTGGGAACGTAGCCAAGTTGCACATTTTGGTTATCTCTAATAACAAAACCACTTCAGAGGACCAAAAATCACTTCTGCTAAATTCACCATGTTGGCCAACTTGCTTTAAACACACACTAGTGACAGCAACCTGCCTGCCATCTCTGGACTGAGCCTGAAATATCTTAGTCAGGCTCCATCACGTGCAAAATCAGCACAGCTCAACTACAATCGCTCTCTCAGCTGTTTGTTCTTTTTGGCTTGAAAACACTTCTCTTATGTACAAGATCTGTAACCGTATCACTTTAAAGAGCGACAGAGCGCTTACAGCGCCTGATGCTCAAGTCTAGAGGGAATCCATCTCACAAAAACCCAGCGTCACATCCCGAGCTGCCTTCTCAAACACAGTGGAGAACATTCATGTACCACAGCGACGCAGAAGAACACTAGAAGAACAGCACAGAACACAATCAGAGGTTGTTCTGGATACAACAGGGTCCCTGCTTACGCGGTTTAAGGCTCTAGCCGCTTTCCTCAGCGAAATAGACTGAATAGCGTAAGAGCCTTCTCAGGATCCAATTTAGCAGCCAGGGTTCACCCAAGCATAAAAACATCCTTGTCCAGAGCTCACTGACCCCCTCTTTGCTAACGCACATCAAATCACAAACACGTACGAGGGGCTGGAAAGATAAGCATTGCTGAAGCTGCTACAATTATCCTGACAGGTCGGCCAGCCTCCCAAACTGAGAAATCCTCATGAAACCAGAGCAATCGACTCACGGGCCCTGTGTATTACTGGAACAGCACACAGGAACAAGCCTCCACCTGTTCAAAAACAAAACCAACCAAAGGACCAGGATCCAGTCCTTGAGACTTTTTGCTTCTCTAGGAATATGAAAAAGTACCCTATAACTTGCAGCATGCTATTTACTAACTCAAGAGCACTGCAAAACTGACCAGCTAAATTCTCAAAAGGACAAGAATTTAACTTTCCAACTAGATAAATTCACTTCAGTTCAGTGATAAAGACCATCTGATGCCTCACTAGTGACTTTTTCCATGATATTCAGCACCATACTTAAGGCTATAGGAAAACAAGATCAAATCAATCCTTTCTGTATATCCCTTTTCCCAGTGGAAGAGTTTTTAAGAAACCGATAGATGCCTCACACATCCAGGCAAAATTAGCATCTCTTTATATTTTTGTCACATAATAACCTTTTTCCAAGAAACTTGACAACTGCTTCTCAGATTGACCTATAAGGGTGTGTGTGCAAATCTAGAGATAGAGATACACATTTATGAGCAAACAGCTGGCATATAAGAACAGTAATGCAGCTCAAATCAAAACATTTAACTCCTTAAAGCTTCTCCTATGAACGCGCATTTGCCTGCTTAATAGCTACCATATAGTGGCTACCAGAAAATTAGCTGTGGAAAAACATTGCTCAGTAACTGCCTAAAATATAGTAGTTTTCTATTTTAAAACTTTGTAGGTTCTTAAAGTCTACAACTCAGGAAGTCACACGAAAGTTCACTTTTAATCTTTCCTGGACGTAGAAAAAGAGTGAATTAACACCACTGTTAATCATAATAAAAGCCATTAAGCCTCACTGATTCTCTTTTTAATGGCTAATAATTTTGCCATGACAGCAAATCCAAATTCTTCAAATTCTTCCTTTGAAGAAAGATGATCCTTATGTTACTGGTATCTCTGCAAAAGGCAGATCTTTTTTCAGTTACTTAATATACAATGGTCCACTTTATTCAGTTTTCTGCCTTAAAATGCAGTTTTCCAGCAGCAAGCCTCAGAAACATGTTCTTACACCTGCTCAGAAATCAATTTCCCCGAGTGGAGTGCTGCGGCCTGCCAGAAAGGATGAAAGGAGAATCACGTTCAGCAAGAGCCAGAAAAAGAAAAGAAAAAAGAAAGCCACTTTCATAAGATTATCTGCATGTGTCTTTGTTGGCTTGAGAAGTATAGAGGAACGGATTTAACTGCTTCTGCCCACGAGGAAGCAAATAATCTGAGATCCAGAGGTTTGCCTTGACAACTGGAAGCACAGTTTCATGGCTGCAACACAAATAGCGATCGCAAAGGTACACAAAGGAGAATTGCTTTGTTTCAACTGCCTTGCTGAAGGCTGTGATCTACAATCAGAAAGCACATCTCAGGAAGTATTAGACCTGTACGAGGTTGCTGCAGTTACCAAACTCTTCATTATGACTCCCTAAATATACCGCTAGCAGTGCACAGCCTCAGAGAATTAAAGTCTCTTACAGGAATCTCGTTGTGATTATCTTAACCTCAAGCATAGTCTCTGAGAGTCTCTGATAAAAGCTATGACTGAAGAGGTCCAAAGGAAGTTGTTCATCTCCCACTACACAGTTTCCTTTCACCGTGGCTTTTAACTCTTCTCATCCTCCATAATTCTGACTGCAGAGGAAAAGTGCCAAGAGGAAATAACAGAAAAATAAATGTAGTTAATTTTAAGAACAGTGCGGTGCTTTCATTCATCTCATTGGATACGTTTTCAAAGCAATGTACCAGTTAAAAAATACCAGTGCTTCTTGGAAGCATTTGTCATCTCTAACCTTCGAGGAATGCTCCAGCACTAAAGTCTTGGTGCAAAGTTATTTCACCAACTACAGCTGTCTTCAGCTACATTACATTTAGCTGTAGCAACGGAGACTACAGCTCTTCTAATTAATAGTAACTGTTCAATATAAAGCTAACAACATTCAGTCAGATGTCACCAACATCCACAAGATTAAACAAGCATACATTTTGATCACGTAGGATGTGCTCTTTCCTGAGGGAGGCAACACAGAGGACTAGATTCTGATGTTTCCACAAAAACGTAAATCAAAAGCGAGTTCCTTGTGGTTTATGGAGCTATCCTACAAGGAGACCAACACGATCAGCTGGAATGTGTCCACAAGCCCCAAGCCAGATTTAGCTAATGGGCTCTAAGTCCTTTTCAAAACCTCGGTGTCAGGACACCATTTTTCTACTGCCCAAATCTTTCTCCCACAAATCCTTCACCTCTTACCACGTTCCCTACAACCTCAACCTAGAGCACCTTCTTACTGAACCCCTTTCTTAATGAACATCTCTTGCATAAAGGATCCTGCTCCTATCTCACCACCTCTCACTAAAAAACAACAACAAAATCCAAGTTAATTCATAGTTTATTTCTTAACCAGGAAATAATCCATCTGTTCGAGGGAACTGAACAAATAACGATGATTCACTTGTGCCCCCATACATTGCAATCAACAACTGGGAAGAAGAGGGGAAACGTTCTTTTCTTTTTAAACTTTGCTGAAAACCACTACCAGAGACGCGGTATCATGCAGTGGTAAATGATAGCAGAACCAGCAGGCTAAGCCTTCTGGCTAGGAACTGAATAATATGCTCCAATGATTCCTCTTAGAAATAGTGTCCTAGTTCTGCTACCTGCACTATGGCAGCTCTTTTTACTTTCAAGACCAAGATTACCTTCGCACAAAGATTACCGTGACAGCCAAATGATTGTTTGTCAGCTTTAGAATTAGACAGAAAGTCTGAATAAGAAATGGCTCTATTAAATCAAAGAGATCATAAGCAACTATTTATAGGAACTATTTGCTGCTGACACACTACTCAAAAATTAACTGTTCCCCTGGACTTCAAAATGAGTGTTCAGTTCCCTCATATGTGATCATACTGAAAAATAAAGGAAATTAAAACAGGAAGACACAGGAGAGCTGTCATGTTTCTTCTCATTTCCTATTTGCCAAAGAGGAGTGCTTTGTATTCCACTTGCACGTGGATTTAATTGGTGAACCTATTTCTATAGAAAAATGGACAAATCAGCTTTTTCTTGTTTGGTTCTTCTAAATTTTAGCGTGTTCTTTCACCCCTAAGTCCGTAACTTATTAGTTCCTTCCCCTCTTATTATTATTGTTATTGTTTATATGACAGTAGCATTCAGCAATTCTGGCCAACACCAGAGCAGGTATGGCTGCTTTGCACTCTGCTTCTGCAGAGCAAGTCCCAGACAGTAAGAAGTATGATACATCTGCTGCTCCAGAGATTTTGTTCTGTTCCAAGATAGAAATGGGATATAGCAAGAAAAGCAATAATATTATCTCCATTTTGCATATGGTGAAGTGAGGTACAGCAGGACATAGACTCCCCCCCCGCCAGTTCTTCCCTGTGGCCCATCTCCTAGGTTCCCAGAGAGACGTGCTCAAACCAGCAGTTTCCCCTCCACAAGAACTGGCAGGAATCAGGGCAGAGTCGTTTGCCAGGTCAAAGAAGTCTGCAGCACAGCTAAGAATCAAACCCACATCTCCCAAGCCATAGCTCAGTGCCGTTAGAAATCAGCAACCTTCCTGCTCATGCATAGATGGCCACAATATCGCGTTTTTTTTAAAAACGGAACCACTCATTCAGGAATAAAAACTTGCATCATCAGGGTTTTTAAATGTAGTACGTCCAATGACCACATTAATGAAGTATGTGCTGCAAAAAATGAGATGGAGTTCCCCACATTTCTATATTGTGCTATTACATCTGGAGAAAGGGAAGAGAAGGGATTTGCGTTTGCCAGCGTGTGAAACAGCCCCAAACATCTCTCCGTGTTCAGTGAAGAGAGAGATTTTTTTTTCCCCACCATTTACACCGAAGAAACATAAGAGGACCTTATTAACATGACAGGGAGTTAACTAGATGAAGAATAATTTGCATTTTCATAGGATAACATATTTGCTTTGAATGGCTTTGGCCTGTTACCACATCCACCTTTTGGAACCCTTCGGAAGAGAAACTGGAGTAAGCAGTTTTTGCAAGTGAAGAAGCTGTACTATACTGAAGCTGTACTGTGGCTAATTGGCTGCTGATGACTGAACTTTTCTTTAGCCCTGGGAATAATACTCAATTCTTAAAATAGTAATACAATTATCATTACTACTTTGATTTCAAAGGTTTTATAATTGGTGACCCTCAGACAAAAAGCCCTTCTTCTCTGACGGATAATATCTTTCACTTATAATTTCCTGATAATACTAAGTGGTAAGTAGCTCCACTTCCTGGCCAATGCTCCCTTTTAATAAGCAAATTCTTATTATCAAAATCCTAATTGGCCATTTTGAGATTATCAAATTTTGGAGACATTCCACAAATCAAGCCAGAACTGTTAGAAAAGTCTGTATCATTCCTTCTAAAAACTTATTACCCAAAAGTTTCAGCGATACCTCCTCAACATGTCGATAACTAACATCAATTTATGCAGTAAGTGCAAAAATCCAGGCAGGCAGGCAGGCAGGCAGGCATAAAGGACTGACAACTATATAACCAATAGTACGTATACTTATCCAATCCTTCTCTTTCATGTGCATGCTCTAAATTAATATTCGCAAAGCAGTTTGCAAAAACATTTCAAGGATGGAAGGGGCAAAAGGCCAAATAATGAAGTCAAAATTCATTTTATTTACCTCCGTATATTGGTCTTTCAGAGTAGTAATATATTTTGCTATGACTGAGAAGTTTGAAGTTTGCTCTGTAAACAAGGACAGACAATTTGTCAAGAAGTCAAATTCCCCTTCTGCATTCCCCTTCTTCTAAATTCATCAATATCAATTAACGATGTATTCTAAACCAGAAATTGCTTGTGACAAAGTGGAGAGAATGAGAAAGCGTGTAGCCATTCCAACAGTGACAGCGCGAGCACTTCTGTCACGAACACTGACATCAGTGGCAAAAAAAGCAGAAGCTGTCTGCTCTGCACAGTTAAAAAAAATATTAAAACAAGCGTATCCTAACAAGGTGCCACTGATGATAGTCTCAAGGAAGTATTTATAAATGTTGGCATCTGTTGTGCACAAGGTCTATTTGCCCTTCTTCTCCTTTCATGTTGCAAAGTGGAAAAACAAAACCCGAAAGGAAGCATATATAACATCTCCTAGACTGAACGTCCATGCAGGGTCAAAAGTACACTTTTGCATCTGAAGTACTTAAGTAATTTCTTTTTAAATTGCTGCGATCTAAGCTCTCCATATAGCAATGAACACTGCACAATTAGACCTTTGCCTCTGCATTAAGCTCCTCTTATTTCAGTGAGGAAGTATGAAGCTTCTGCATGAAGCTCCTTGCACGACTTTATCACCCAGTGTCATATAAACATACTCATTTTAAAAAAAATGAAACAAAAAAAACCCTCTTCAACTTAATGTATTTAGATATGTGCTCAGGGCATTAAAAACAAAAGAAACGTAGCAGTTCAGATGAGCTACTCCAAAAGCTGGATACCTCACTTACGCAGAATTCTGATGAGAGGAGGCCACCCAAAGTCAGGTTGGCACTGCTGTTCCCAACTGGCACTAGGAGGTGGAATTTTGACAAACAATCATCTTGCCAGAAAATTAAGCCTTTGCCAAGTACAGCTCACTGAACCTTTTCCAGCCTCAAAGTGCTAAGATAAGTTGAAAGGATCGTGATGTTCTGTTTAGATCAACTAATTTACTAATTAACTAATACTCCTAACTAATGTGCCAAGTTTCATGCTAAACTTAAACACCTGGGAAGAGGGAGCTTCCGCATAGCTCACATGTATGGGCATGGTATTTAAACCATTCCTTCTTCTAAATTCAGAGAAATTAGAGAAAAGTGAGTGGGCTGGGATCTCAAGGAAACAACCTTTTTATTTCAGGCATGATCTCATGAAGCTGGTAGAGTTTAGCTAACCCTCTCTCAAAAACTTCCTGGCATGATGATCATCTCATAACCTAACCACATTCAGAACTTGATTATGTTCAGTTAGAAAGCGTTTCCTGATATCTAACCTTAAACTCTGAAAGAGCAAATCAATTAGTTTCTTCCTGTCCAGCTCCTAATTGATATCCAGAACAGCTGACTGCTGTCATCCTCCATAACAACTTGCTACACCCTTGAAGCCTTTTCTGTTCTCCCTCAGTTTTCCCTTCTGTGGATGGAAACATTTCTTTTGCATCAGGTTTTCTAAAGCTATCAGTTTTGGTTCTTGACTCTTCTCCTGGGCATTCTGTAACTCCTCTGTCTCCTTTCTAAGGGTGGTGCCCAAAATGGGACAAAAAGCTTCAACTGAAGCCTCACAAGCACCAAGTAAAGTCCAAGAATTTTCTCTCACAGTTTTCAGACAACTCTTCTGTTAGTACTACCCAAATCAGTATGTTTCTTTTCAGAACTGCATGACATAATTTATTTTCATGCATAGTCTACTAAAAATCCTGATGCTTTTCTCCATTCTGTCTGACAATATATTCCCCAGTTTGCACGTATGCGATGTTTCGCTCCTAGGTATAATGTTTTGCACTGGTCTTAATTTAATCTTACTGATTTTACATTTTTCCAATGAACCAAGAGCACTACGAATTCTACTGCTACTGTCCAAAGCCCTCGCAACCCCTCTCAGCTTGGCATCATGCACTAATTTTGTTCAGAATCATTGCTGAAAGGAAATAAGCATTTACCAGTTATGATGTTCTAAAGCTGCAGACACAGATTAGAGGAAAAAGACTCCATTCTTTTCAAGCTAAATCATTCAGTGCAAGACTCCCTCTCCAAAAATTCAAATATGGCACGTAAACAGCATTTGCCCTGCAATTGTTTGCCAAAGAGCAAAAAATTAGATAAGATACTGACCTCTAACAACTTGAGAGAATACCAGGAACAACAGGCTCTCGGCCAGCTGCTACGCTTTTTCTTTCGGTCTAACTGATTGCGGGGGGGAGGCAGAGTCTAAGATATTCAGGTTCTATCACAGAGTCTTCTGGTATGTGGCATATGAAGGGAATCATAAACGTTAAAAAGCCATGTGCTATTCAGAGCACTAATTTGTGCTAGAATGTAATTAGAACAGAAGTTGCAACATACCATTTAATTAATCTCTCTCCTCCATACAAAAGTACCGAGAGGTATGCTCACTGCAGCTCTGTATGACAAGAGAGTAGAAGGAGAGGTAAAGAAACTACCTTTGCGCTCTAGCTGTATGCAAACTCCTTCCAAAGGCAAAGGGACCTGAAGACTCTTCTCCATAAACCAACCTGCTGAGAATCTGCCAGACTCCTTGCATAGGAGTCCCAAGATGAGTTCTCTCACGTCCTAGTTCAGGAAAGCATCCCCATTTGTCCATTCTAATCTGTTATACTCAGCTGTATATATAATTGAATTCCTGTGGGTCCCATGTACAGATTCATATGCGAGTCCACATGACACAAAATAAAGAAGGGCATTCCTTCAAAAATATAAAATGAATTTTAGGTGCAATGAACTTTCTGTCTGAACTGAAAAAAAACGTTTCAATTTAACAAGATCAAAAAAACTGAGACATAAGTAGATTTACAAGGGCATTCAGCTATGATTAACAAAGTCAAAGAAGAAAACCTTTCCCCAGTCACTTTGTTTCCAATAGCTCCATGTTCAGCATCTGAGGGACTGGCAAAGTACTTCAAGCCCGGCAATGCATTACTGCAGCTTTGCGGCTTCCGCACCCAGATCAGCGCATCAACTCACAGAAATGACACAATAAGCTCAGGCTATCTGTATGCACTCGTGTATGCTTATGCACAGGCAGAAAACATGAGTAAAGAAGGGAGAAACAGTGCAAGAACAGCAGAAAGTGAAAGACAAGAGCGTTTGTGGCAAGACCCTGATAAAAAATTAAAAAAGTACAGCCGAGAAAAATAAGTTTGACATATCCAGAATGGAAACCTCTATTCCCCAGAATATGACTAAACAGTTGTTAAGTTCCACAGCACTTGGAGAAGCAGCATTTTTTGCATACTCTTCATATTGGGTCACAAAAATACTCAGCTCCCTTCCCAATATTTCCTATAAGCTAGCAACAAGCTATCAGATTGGACACCAGCTAACTGTTAGAGCCAAAAGGAGTAACACAGAGTTTCAATTTTAACCAACTTTCTCAGAATTCAGTTCATAGGATTATGGCTCATCCTGAAAGGATGTAACTGCTACTTTTCAAACAGTGCATTCATTCTAAAATCGTTTTATTTAAAATTCCCTCTACTGTTACATACGACTACCTTCCAGGATCTCTTCAGCGTATTAACTTTCCACTTACACATCATAGCCTGCTGTTTACTCTGCCCTTTTCTTGCTGCTCGAATATGTTAGCACCCCACAACAAAAGTGCGTCAACAGTATTTAAAGATCATAGAAAGCCTTTCTATTTTTGTTTCTCTATGTCCTTCTTTGAAAGAACCTCTACAGAAATACAAACATTTGTTCTGGATTACTGAATGAAATGCACACCTTTTACTACAAGACACGAGTCCCTCTGCAGTCTGGGTAAAAACCCGGCCTTCCTGAAGTCAAGGAGAGTTTTGCTATTGGCTTTAATACGCAGAATCTTAACCCTAATTAAGCTGCAAAACAAGGCCATAACTGACTTAACATCTTCCTGGATTTTTTATTTGGTTTTTAAATCTAGGTCCGAGGTCCTCAATCCTTGTAGCAGATATAATCATTTATCACTGCTCAGTGTGGCTGTAAAGCCAGCAATCTCATCTGGTGCCATTTTACATGCATATAGCAAAGGGTACAGAGTGGGTGGCAGCAAGATAAACTTTGTTGTACCACAAATTACTGAACAGAAGAAAACATTCATGTGTTGGCACGATAGATCACGGCCTGATATTTTTAGTTCAGGTCTTATTATGCCAAAAGACTACACAATGCATATTGCGATGCATATCACATTTCCTCAAATCAGGAGCTACAACTGAATTAACTCAGGTAACTGAAAATCATATTTTTTAAAGTGTCCAATAATCATGTGTTTAAAATTACCACATACTTAGAAGACTAACTAATTCATTAAAACAATCTTCTCCCCTGTAATAGACACCTGATCATCTCTGTTGTGGGAAGGAAAAGTCCTGAAGGTGCTCCAGTGTTGCTTCCCTGTATATCTGCGTAACACATTGCTGCTATACTGTGGTACAAGAGAAGCCAGAACAATTATGAAGAAGTTGGTGGGCGTCTGCCTGCTTGGTATCTCCCTATCAAATCCCAGCAAACTGTTCGCTCCTTTAAAACAAAGGATGATTAAGCCAATTAAAGCTACCCCCAAACCACTTGGCATCTGATGCTCAAACACTGGAAATATCTGACATATTCCAGACTGAAGAACATAGACTCATATTTTTTCACAAATATCATATGCCTCTCAAATTGTCTGTAGAAAACGTTACTGTGACTGAGGTCAGAAAGTTAAATCAGGGGAAGGTGTAAGATAGGTACCAATGTCAAGCCAAATAATGGCATAGATAAGATGTTATGGGATCTTCAGGTCTCTTCTGGAAATAATTTAAGAAGAACCATTGCCTAGCTTCAGACCCATGAGGTGCACTCTTTGAAAACCCATTAACAAAAAGAATATCAACATTTTAAAGATGTTGGCCTGTACAACCTAGGGCATGTTATCTGCAGTACAGATTGACAACCAGAAAACACAGAGAAAGCCTGTAGTGAGCAAGACAGGCAGCTCCTCTGCCTGACAGTCGACTCAGAGGAACTTATAAAATGAAAGATAAAAATCTACGTAAAGAGAAATAAATATGAATACTATTTTACCCCTTGCTCCTCATGGTAGGCGCCTCGGATTAAAAGTAATACTTCTTTAATCTCTGTTTGAAAGACACTGTCCATTTCAATAGGCTCAGGAAAGACCAAAGTTAGGTGTGTTGGCTGTCATGCTGACTCAGCTGCAAAATAGACTGTTGCTGCCCAAGAATCCATTCTAGAAATCATTAAACTACCTGATTCTATCCCAAATGAGAAGTAGGAAACAGGGCCCATAAGAATACAACAGAAGGGCCTAAAACATATCCAATGACCACAACAGCCCTACTTACCCACCACCACCATCCGTGGAGTAATTCCTGATTTATACCAAAGTAATTTAGAAGTTCAGGCACATGATGACTCATAAATCCTAAGCTGTTCCGGTGTGGAGAAAGAACTGATGAAATGGAACCAACCAAAACAGCAATTAGCTTACTCTTGAGACTATTTCTCTCTGCCAAGCTGTGCGCGCACTATTATCACTCACGTACACAACCAGTTTAGGAAGAAATCACCACCTTCAAAAATGAAATGCTGTTACTCATTTACAAAAACGCAGGCAATGCTGCTAACAGAAGTCACCAATACTGACATAAACATACTAAAATAAATTACACTGATTTCCAAGGAATTCCGTGAGCAGACTCTCTTGGGAGAGGAAGTCAAGAGAGAAAAAATTCCATCAAGACAGACAAAACTCTTTGCTGAATGACATCATGGCTTTTCTAACGCGTGGTCATAATTACCCTTTGCATTAGGAATATATCGCTGAGACAATATGGCCTGAAAGCAACACAGAGTGCTGTAAGAGTCCAGCTTCAGCAGGAGGATGCTTCTGCAAAACTTGCACACTTTTTTTATGCTGTCACATTAGCCTTCAAATAGAGAAAGACGACCCCGGCAATATAACACCTCACTACTTGCGAGCTATCAAAACAGACGTTTGAGAATAATGGCAGCGTAGACAAGAATGCAGCAAGCAGACAATGATCAAGAAGCGATTATAAAACATCTCAAGAAGAGTAAATACCATGACCAAACCAACATCAGACATAGTACAATAACCGAAAAAGGAAAGTCTGTTCCGTGGATATTTCCAGAGCTTTATCTTGGAGGTCCGTAAAAACCTATGTCTGTGGACACCTAAGCATAGTGGGAGTGGGCGGCCTTTAGAAGACCATTTTTTGATTCACGACCACCAACAGCTCCCTGTTCACCTTCTAACTGCAGGGCTAAAAATGACTACCCTCCTCCTAGCTGTTGCCTGGCAGAATAGAAATCAGCTCTCTACTCATCTGCCAGATTTGCCTCAGAGCACAAGGTCGGGCAACCGCCAGCTCCTTCCTAGGCGCACTGCTTCACAGAAGGCAAGGAAAAGGGAGCAGAGGAAACCAGGTTGAGGCTACCTTATCCATCAGCTTGCCCCTTCTTTCACCATACTATCTGGGAATTTTTTTTGACCAGTTACCCAATTGTCGGATAAAGGGAAAGGGGATCCCTTTGCCTTCTTTCTCCATATTTACATGAGTGGCCCTTCTTGCCATGTGGAAGAGCTGAACGATATTCTTTTGAGAAATAATTTTCCACACTGCAGTGAAAAATCCACTTCCTAAGGGGATGCCTGAAGAACAACTATAGAAAGCAAAGAGTACAGGCTGAACACTGAAATCAGTGGAGGAAATCAGTGAAAATTCTTGAAATAAAAGGATGCTATATATGTTATGTTACACTGAAAACATAGCAGAAATTGGAATCATTGCAGCAGAGTGCACACACAGAGATGTACAATAGCCTAGGAGACGCTGCTGGTATAAGAGTAATCACAGAGCACGTTTCTTCCACTCAGTTACACTTTCTCCTCGAAAAACAACTGATTATTCAAAATACTGGCTGCAGTATCTTATCTGCTGCCTTCGCTTCTCACCTACCTCTTATACCAAGGCTTGGGAGCATGCCCTTACAAGGTTTTCCCTAACTGTTGTTTTCTACAGTTTCTGCACCCCTGTAACCATTCCCTAGGTGCAACTGGCCACCTTCTACTATATTTTGTACTTGGAAACAGGCTGATTCCCTTAACAACATAGAACACAGTTATCTTTCATTTCAGACCTGGCAAAGCTTTGTTAGTAGCCTACCAGTGTGGCGATTATCCTGACAGAGCCCACTTTCAAGTGACATGTTGCAAAGGTTCATTGCACAACCATGCAATTCATTTAGGGAAAAAAAAAATTACATCTGAGCTATTATCAGGCAAGTCCTGTCCACAGCAATACTTCTAATTCTCACAGTGGAATCACTTCTAATTCACCCACATCACAAGCAGCAATGGCAGCAATACCAGCACAAATTAGCCACTGATCGATTGTCACTACTTTGGACAGTACCATCGGGTTTTGTCTTTCTTCCCCCCCCTCATTGCTACAATACAATTTCCAAAATGACAGGAAAAAACAATAACCAACTCATCAACAGGAATGAACAAATATAGCTATGCAGCAGCTCAGCACAGTACGGCAAAGCAGGAGTCAGCTAGCCAAAGCCATGGCTGATTTCACGTAGTGCTGGCAACAGCCCTGCTTCAAACAGGAGGTAGGACTAGGTGACCTCCAGAGGTCCCTTCCAGCTAAAACCTCCATTGTTCTTTTATACAGATTAATCACAATTAGCAGTTTGGAGAATGGGATCTGAGCACAGGCAAAATTCTTAGCTAAAAATTCTAGAATATCTAGGAGGAACAGAGGAATCTGTCATTTTAGCTAGCACAGCTGATCTGCACTGAGAAATAATGATCACAAATTCCCTGCATTTATTGCAAAGACTTTCCTCTTTTAAAAAAAAAAAAAGTAGAAAATGGTGGCTTTATATTTATCTAGACATTCTGTTTACACATAATTTCTGTCAAGCCCTATTTTGATTAGGAGCAAACTCAGTAACAACACATAAAAGAGCATTTTAGATGTTTTTTAAATGATGTGCTGAGTATACCAAAAGGGAAGATAGCTTATCCAAATACACTTTCAAATCAGTAAGTATTAGACAAATACTGAGTACCTGTACACACTCAGATATCTGACTCTTTCTAGCCACTGGGTGGGAACCCAGCCTAATTTCTGAGGCCCTTACACTGTATTTCTACTTCTGCGCTACTGAAGAATCACTCCACACTGTTACTTCTGAGCCCCTTCACAACCCAACGCCAGCCCGAGTGCTCAGCTGCCTCTCTCTTACCCTTGCCTCACCTATCCTTAGGCCTCAGTCTCAAAACTGCTCACTGCGAGTAATCCCTGTATAAAGTCATCGTGGAAACGTTGCTGGGAACCGACATCTAGAGGTCACCTAGTTCTACACGAAATCATTCCAATTTGTGGCTTTTGCCTACGTTTTATAACTATACACTCACTGCAATTTGATACTGGACAGACTGTTAACGACAGTTACGATTTTTCCCCAGAACGACTGGTGCTTTGGACTCTCTTACAGTGTGCCACAGAATGTAAATCCCTTAATCCCACATTAAACACCTTCGCCCCAACCTTTGTAACAGTGCAAACCAGAACTAATCATCTTTCTTTTAATCAATATTTCTTTTTTCTCTGTTGTGAACCGAATGCAGCACAAAGGCTAATCAGCACACCTTCCATGCAGGTCACAGAGAAAGAAGTATTGATCAAAAGAGAAGCAGTTCTTTCCGATTTGCCTATGTTGTACAGTGAAAGCAAAAGTGGCCTGATTCACTTTAAAGTAAGCAAATCAAGTAATTCCCTCCCACTATTTTCACAAGGAGCACTCAAAAACCTTATCCTTCCACCTGCGATTAGCAGCCTGTAGCACAGGGCATTTGCTTCCACAGAAAAGAGACAGAAGCTGTTCCTAACTTAATCAAATATTTTTCTATTTAAACAAGATGTTCTCCTAATGATAACCAAAAAGAGAAGCAATACCACAACAAACTGCCCTGAGCAGAACGGTTTAGAAACGTGATCCTGACAAACCTGATCAGTGTATTACTGGAGGTGAAGATCTTGTACACACAGAAGTGTGCACACAGGATGACTGGGCTTTTCTTCTAGAAAGAAAAGAATTCTTCTAGGATAGACAAGCTGACCCCAATCTGCCCTTCACGTTCCTTGCTGATTTACAATCAGGACTGTCTTAACACCTTAATCAGAGTAGCACATGACTTTACATAATGATCACAGGGGTCAATATCTATCCCAAATAACATCAGTAACAATACTGTACCGTCCAGGTTTCCCAAACCCATTACAGCATTTGCAGTTTATAACTCCTCAGTAGCAGCCCACCTCACTGGTCTGTCAGGCAAGTCAATATTCCACCCTGCAGGAAGGATCCATTTTCCTTTAAAAATATGCTGAAAGCTCCCCTTCCCAGAAGGAAGAGCAGTCTAGTCATTTTGGTTAATATCTGATTTTCTGGATGTATGATCTCACGATACCTCCACACCACATTGACACAGAATATTTAAGTTAAGTAGCTTTTAAACGAATTAACTTGACGATCCTATCATCCCTAAGTTATTGAGGCGCAGAGAAAACATGATGTAAAACACTGCATTACAATCTCAAGCAGTTCATTAGCATTCTCACAGGATAGACCTATCTCAAACAGTTCTCCAACTAAAGAAAATTCCATCAAGGTTCTAATATTCCCCAAAACAACAGAACGCTCAACCAACATGGGTGTATGTATCATTCTGCATCTAGCTTACTTTTATAGGAACAAGAAAATGCTTAGATTACTACAATAATGTATCTCCAAACTTACCTAAGGTACATGTATATTTACAAATCCAATTCAGAAATACAGTTCTCACTGAGCATAAGAATAAGGCAAATGCAAGCAGAAAAAATCGGAGGTGTTGGCTTATATTTAGATCCATCAACATTTAAAAAATACATTCAAAGCTTCTTGAAAAACAAGGGGGAAGATGCATACAGTTTCTTTTTGTCGGAGCCATAGGAAATACATTGGGACTTGTGATGCTCCAGTGATACCCCAAGCTTACACTATCACCTAGCGTGTCTCACAACAGTGAGATCACAGCTGTAGAACCACAGAGGGGAAAAAAAGACCAAAAAGGAAATTGTGGGTCTCCTCCTCACCATGCAACAAGGCAGGATCAGCTAGCTATCCATATGCCATTTCTGACAGAGCTTTTTCAAGCAGTTCTTAAAGGCTCCTGATGATGGTCGTAACACCAACCTCACAGAAATCTACTGTAGTGCTCCATTATCCATAATGTCAGACAGCGTTTCTTAAGGGCTAACTTGAACTCTTTGCACAACTTCTAAGCTCAGTTTTTGTCCTACTCATCACACACAAGGAGAACAGATTATTCCCTTCCTCTCTACAGCAAACTTCTCCATATTTGAAGAGACTGCAATCCCGTATCTTCCGCACAGTGCCCCTGGGATAGTGATGTATGCAAAATCACACTTTTTCTAACATTCTTCTTTAAGTATGTAAGTCCATCCAGAAATTAAGGACAGTTTCCATCATCTTGGCGGCCACATGCTAAAGCTGTCTTCATGATACTACCACCAACCTGAGTAACCACATGTGCTTTGTGTTAAAAAAAAAATCTTACACTTTCATATACACATTTCACAACAACTGACATACCAAAATGGTGGAAGGATGAAAGCATATTCAAAAAGTCATCTAATTCCCACTTTCCCCAGCCAATCATCCTTGTTTTAAATTTAATCAGTTCATTCCTACTTACTGATATTACACTGTATAACAAAAACATGGGTGGGAGTTAATTAGTCTGACATATTTTCCACATAGCAGGCTTTACTTATGTTGTCTACTGTCAGAATCATTCCAATTACCATTATTTGAAGTGCTGCGCAGGCAGAAGTCTTCACTACAAACAAGTTCAATAGGTTGTACAAAAGTCAGGTGCTAGGTTACAGATTCTTGAGTGCCATCTACTGGTACCTTATCTATTCAGAAACGAGCTCAGAGCTACCTAAGTTTTGCTGGCTCCAGGTCAACTGCACTGAACAAATGATAAGGTAGGTTACTTTCCCTGCTGACCCCAGCTACAACTTTTAATTTCCTGCAACCACAAGCAGTATCAGAGGGTCTTTCAGGCAACAAGTGCACGAGACGCCACAAGCTAGTGACCATTGCTGTACACAAAAACTGCATGTCCAGTGTGTTCCTGCAGCAGTTCTCATGAAATCAACAAAGACTCTTATTTTTACTACGTGACAAAATGACTCCAGTTAATTTTAACAAAAGTTTATTACACTAGTATACAATTTGTACTCTAATTTACCTCGTAAAGTTTTATAAAGTCACAGAGACCCAGTGACCCCCCAACAGGGTTTTACAGACATGCCTATTTATACCTCTCCGCATGGGGCAGAATAAATACAACAATTTAATACTGCTTTAGAACCATACGAAAAACAAGTACTCTACTTTTTAGCGTAACCAATTAATATGCATCTCATCAGGCCCTAGTCCTCCATTCCTCTCCTCAGAGTTCCTCTGTTCACTAGGACGACCTACAGTTAACAGTCTATCTTACCCCTTTCAAGACTCCAGCCTAAGCAAGCCAGCATCCCTTTACAACTGGGTTAAGTGGAGGCAGTGTTTGATGCAAGTCTGAAGAGAAGCGCAAAATCACACCTTCAGACCCATATTAAGACTGTTAGCTATTTTGCTTTGGCACCCACAGGGTGAACAGGTCCCTAAAAAAAAGTACGTAAACTGAAAGGAAAAATGCTATCCTATATTACAGGACATGATGCTAGCACAGTGATGGTCTTGTTTCCTACTGTTCTTAAAACAGGAGAGTTTTAACCTTGAATATATAAGCTTGTTAAATTGTCCTCGTTTCTTTTTCTCAGTAACATCAAACGTAGCACTGGCTCCTTTCCTAATCATTCTGCTACACAGTGCAGAGAGAAATTCTCCTGGGGTTTCATGCAGCAGATCACAAACATTACTATACCACAAACAAGGAACAAAGACTAGTACTTGACCAACCTGCAGTTAAATCTGATTCCAAACGATCTGTTGAGAAGTGCATTGTCTCGGCCCCAGTGGGCACCCACCGACAAGCCTTCCTGTTCCACTCAGTGTCCCCACCCCCCAGGCCTTCCCCACCTTGCCCAGCCCCAGGCCTCCATCTCAGCCCAGCCTGGAGCCATCACTCTCTGTCCCTTCCCCTGCCCGGCCATGGACCCTGCCAACCCCGGCCCAGTCCCAGCCCATCCCTGCAGCAGTGCCTGGTGCCCGGCGCTGGGGCTGCCCTGGCTGTCCCCAGCGCCCTGCTCCCTCATGGGGCGGTGGGATGGGCCCAGGCTGCTGGGCCTGGCCCTGCCACTGTAGGCAGCCCCCACCGCCAGCGGCCCCTGGCCCCCAGGGAGTAGCTAACCCACGCTGCAATCTAACAAGCATAAACTCTTATAATAGGACAGGATTGACACGATGAAAACTAGTATCTGCCCAAACTATCGATATATAATTTCCCTGAGAGCAATTAAGACAGGATACAATTCATTCCAAGGCAGGACAATTAAGACATGATACAATTCATTCCAAGACTGGACTTTGAAATGGGGTGTTCTACATAAAACCTGGCCTACCTCTCTCAGCATCCACTGCTTGCCCAAAGGCATAGAGCCTGAAGAACTATGGCTGCATCTGCATTGGTATTTTGGTTCAGAGCAGGGGTGCAGTTTCACAGCAAATCCCCCATTGTCTCCACTTAACACACGCCAGTTCAGACCAGAAAGCAGTTGTGTTGCACACACACTAGATTCCTCTCAGTAGAAGCAAAATCAAAATCTCAGTCTACGTACACACGAAACGTGCTCCAACCCCTTTTTAGGCACTTAAAGATTTCCGTCGCTTCCCATTTCTCTGAAGTAGTGATCCAACTTCTTAGTATACTGTATTTTTCCTAGGAGATCGCTCAGGCCCAGGCCTGTAAGGTTTCCTGCGGGAACATCCGTCGCATGCCAACAAACAGGAAGGGTCGAAAAGGCATAAAAGACCTGGGAAAAGACATGGCCAGAACTATGCTTGCCCAAAGCAGACAGTAAACAACCAAGGAGGTGGCAAGTTTTTCCGTTACACTTCCCACACTGGAAAACCTCTCTTACTGCCCAAGAACACAGGGTAAACACAGGCACTGTGGAGAGACATGAACCATGGCTTCGGCGTCATGACAGCATCCTCCAAGCAGCTGCTTTTAGGTAGCCTGGTTCTATCCGCCTACAAAGCGGTCTTCTTATGTAAGACATACTATGAAGGGGAAAGCAGTTGCCTTAAGTTGTTGCACTAGAACAGGTCCCTAACAATTAGTCTTACAAATCTGCCCTCTCATTTTTACAGTGTACATAAGGCCCTAAGCATTTGTTGCTATCTGAATGTTTTGGGATCAAGAAAAGCTACTGAGAGTTACCTAAAGGTAAGATGCCCTTAGTTTCCTTTTTTTTCCTGAGACTGGTAGATAAAAGTATTCCAGTCTCATTCAGGCTTTCTCTCCCAATAATGCTCTGCCAAGATCTCCAGCTGTGGGCCTTAAAAATTAAAGGACTTGTCATTATGGTATGTTTAAGGTAAATGAACCACTTAATCCACGATATAATTAACATCAAGTGCATTCCTCATTTAGCACTTCCATGTTTCCGCTTTTAGCAGAAGCCTCCTTGTTTTATGTGCTGTTCAGCATACAAAAATGAAACACTTCAGTCAGTACTGCATCTTAAATTTTTCATTCTGTTTCTGCTTTTCTCTTTCTCAGCCTGAGTCAGAGCACCACACTAAACCCAAAATTCTGAATCAACACTATGATTCCAGTTGATTTTACGAATGGTCCTGGTTCAATTGCAGGATGAGTTATCATCTAAGGTAAAATACCTTTAGACGTCGGGCTGTTCAAAAAGAGCTGTTTTGTAGCATCTGCTCATCTGCAGCACAATGCAAGTCTCAAAATCAAGAAAAGTTCTTGGTACTAGGTGATCCATTATAAACGCCTCAAACAAGTCAGAGAATGATTAAATAGCTATAGCAGGATCTCATTTGTTCTCAAGTCAACCACTTGAATTCAAAATTGCATTAATTTCAGTAGGAGTTTTGTCAGGGTAGTAGTTGTAGTACAGGGACTTTACTGCACGTTTTTATTTAGTTTACTCTTCGTGTCTGAAGAAAAAGTCTCTTATTAATGATAAGCAGGTCCAGAACCAGCAGAAGGATGTCTCAAATGCAAAGAGAAATATACAGCTCAGCAACACGGACAGAAAACAAAACACAACTGCCAAAATTTCTGCATCGTTGAATAAACAGATACTATGTACTTACCATTTACACACTAAAAGGTTTATTTTCCTAAATAATTGAGTAACGCAAGAGGAAATAGTCGATAAGATAAAAGTGAGCATCCTCCACAGAAAGTGAGGAATTTCTAAACAGATGAACGCTGAGATGGTTCTCCAGTGCCCTGTACTTTTGTCCCAGGAGCAGGCGTACATAGGGAGAGGCAACACATTACCAAAGCACAATAGCAAGTGGTCAGCATCATTTTGTGCAGAAACGCATTTTACAAAAGGTTTAAGAGAGGCCCATCAGACTATGGTGGAGTATTCAACTGTTATTCACAAAAACTTGTAAAGATTCAAATACATTAACTGTGATGCAACAAGTACTCCAGACAGGATAAATACATAAAGCCTGATTCTTATCTCCAACTTCCAGCTCAGTGGAACTATTCCCTATTTACATTAGATGAGATCAGAGCCACAACAATAATACAACAATATATTTGGTGTGTCATATTTTTTCAACTCAAACAAGGCCAATAGCTTCACGCTTGCTTCAGGGTATTTGCTTTGGTTCTTACTAACAAAACATCTGACTAACAAAAGTGAGATGATTAGTCAGGATTAATTAGTTTCTGAATAAAGAAATTTAGAAGAAGAGAGGTGGTGAATTGTCAAGGCTGGGATCTACAAAGGAACACACTTTCAAAAGGGGCAAGGTGCTTTTCATTTCTTGGAAATCTCCACTTTCAGGAGTTTGCTTAGGCAAGCAATTTTCTCACAGGAAAAAGAGTAAAGCTGAGGCCAAGTACTAAGGCGTAGTGAGCAAGCAGCTTTTTTTTGACCCAAATGGCAAGTAATAGCTTAGTGTTTATGATCAAAGCTAGGCCTTCATTAAGGAGAAACAGCACTGAAAACAGTAAAGGAAGAAACAATGATTTCACGAGTGACGAAACCCAGGCACACCCATACGCTCATGGAACTTGGCTCACTGAATTCTGCAAGATTCAATGTACAGATTCAGGAATCCACTCACCTACATTTCCTCAGGTGATCAAAGTCTTACACTTCTCCTCTTGTACAAGGATATAAACTGTCTGCAGCTATGTTACATAAGCAGGATACCAAAGACAGGAATTAGTCCTGAGCGCTGGTTAAATATTCAGTTTAGAGAGGATTAAAAAATAAGAGCAGGAAAAAATCATTTACATTGTTCAAGTTTTGAAAAAAATAAAGAAAAAGCTTTAAAAAAAAAAACTTTGAAATGCTGCAAAAAACATGTCCATCCTAAAAAAGCTGCACAACCGCTCAAGATAACAGCTTGGTCTGGGCCAGAGTTCAAATAAAATGATAGGAGTTGGGAACTCCTTGGTGCTCAGCCTGAGCACCTCTCACTGGGAGAACTCATTTTTCTCAAGCCTGTCTGACATGAACGGGCACTGCGGCAGGCGGAGATACTAGCAGTCTGAAATCTGAAAGCAATACAGTTATGAGAGCACGGAGTTGCATCCAAGTAAATTTGCTTGGCTGAGATACAGGGTTTACTAACTTGGGACAGCTCTAGGCTAACATTGCTGGTCTACTTTTGATTCCAGAACAACCGTGGTCAAGGCAGCTCTGCCTTGCATCCTACAGCATGGGCAGAAGATTCTCCGTCTATAAAAACAAACATAATGTCGTACAGCTATCCTCCTAGCAATTCTAGGAGGACTGATATTTATATTGCTCTAAATAAATACTGTGTATTATTTATAGACATACTTATTGGTTCTGGATGTTTAAAATTGCAGTCAAATTCTGCATGGTACTCACTGTCTTTTTGATTCTTTCACCATTCATTTGTATCCTACTACTTTGTCTGTGCTATGCCCCAGCGAGGGAGTAGCAGCCCCAGAAAGGAGAATTTGGCAAATCTAAAGCAATTTCAAAATAAAACAAAGAAACCCAGCTAGCAGAGATGAATCCAGAAGGCTTGGGGTAGTTTTGAAATTCAGCTAACCCGATTTTACAACCAACTTAGGCCATGAACATATGGACAGAGAGATGTTCAAAGCATAAATCTGAAGCATATTGAGTGGTTGGACCTACATGCAAAGGAGCATACTGTGAATTTGAAAGCTTAGGGAACGAGCAAGTTGCACCTTCAAAATGCAAACATTTGAAAATATAATGCATTTAGCCCCAATATATCCAGGAATAAGTTGCTAACTTGCATTTTAAGAAGTGTATCACACATTCACTGCTTTTTAAAACTAAAATAGCCCAACCACAGTATCCACAGTGCCAGTTAGCTGTGCAGAGTAGATAACTGAATGCTGCAAGGCTACCAGAGTGCTTAGCTTTAACAAAGCTTTTTATAGTTTAATGTGTCACAGATAACCAGCTCTTCATAAATAGTATTTTAGACATTCAGGTGTAATTCTGCACAAGTTGCCTACAATCATAAGCAAGGAGCTTTCATGGTCCACTTGGTGCACATGCATTATGAACCAGGCAACTCTCAATTATTCAGTTATTCACTGATGTATACTGATCACTCGGCCTTGTGCCCACAATCCAGTTTGTGGCACAGTGTCAGCAATACGGTTATATGTAGAGCACGAACTTCTCAGATAACCCCCACTTTGCCTTCTGCTCTTCAAAGCTGTCCCTGCTGTCTACTGGCAACAATTTACAAGTTTTCTAAACTTACAAACACGCTGCGTATGTTCTTGCAGCCTGATTTACAAAAGCGTTATACTATCTATATTTGCACTTTATCTGGGTTGTCTTAATGCTTCTCTCCCCCAAATACTCTGAAAAATTGTAAAGAGACCATAAAATTTCTTAGTTGCATGAGTATTTTACTTCTGCACTAAATCTCTCCCTGATCCAGTGCTGTGTGTAAATGAATCAGGGTTGCACGGTGATGGGATTCCTGTCTATAACGCATTTTCTCTCTTACACAAACTGGAAGTTGCACAGGAAAGCATGGGAGGAGCAAGCTTGCAGGTGTCATTACAAGGCCGCTCTTCATCACATCTGAAAGGTTGTGGCAGTTGCAAGAGGTCCCCAATGACTGGAAAAAGGCAAACAGCACCCTCATCTTCAGATGGAGGGAAAAAAAAAAAAGCATGAAGGGGAAGGCAGCAGCGAGGCAGGAAGGTGGATCGGGAGAGCTAATGGCTGGTCAGCCTAGTCTCAGTCCCTCAAAAGACTATGAATTATTACCTTCCCTGGTAGGTTTATGGAGCCATTTCCAGGCCCACGAAAGACCAGAAGGTTACAGGGAATAAACCATCCCGGATTTGCCAAGAGCAAATCACGCCTGATCAACCTCAGCACCTCCTACGATGAGATGACTGGCTCTGTCAATGAAGGGAGAACTGTGGATGTAAGCGATGTCCTGACTTTACTGAGGCTTTTGACATGGTCCCCTGTTGTGCCCCCAAAGCTAGTAAGGATGGACAGACTACAAAGTAAGCGAAACCCTGGCTGGACCTTGGGGTGAAAGGGTCAAAGTCTACCTGTTTAACAATTAGTATAACCGTTACTCTAACTTAAAGTCCAACAGCTACAAGAAGTGCTCCTCAGGAGTTCATAAAGGTGCCAATACCACCTGGACAGTGGACAGGGGGCACCCAAAGCGTGTGAACCACTCCACACGGGAGGCAGCAGTTAATAAGCTGAAGGGCAAGGTTGCCACGACAAGAATACCACAAAGTTCAACAAAGATAAATAGGAAACCTTGTGCCTTTAGATGCAGAGCTCCATGCATCGCTACAGGCTCAGCACCCCTGTCTGGGGTGAAACTTTGCAGAGAAAAAGCTGGGAGTCCTGGCAGACAAGAAGTTAAATGTGTCAGTAGTGTGCCCTTGCAGCAGTGAAGTTCTACTGCATGCAGCCCTGCGTTACAAGAGTGTGGCCAGTAGGTTGCCAGAAGAGATTATTCCTCTCTCTGTGGCACTCACGTGACCAGATCTGGAGTACTGTGCCCAGTTTAGGAGCCCTCAGTACACAAGAGAGATCCAGCAAACATGAGAGAGTACAGCAGAGGGCCACTTAGGTGGTCAGGGGGCTAGAGCACATCATGTGTGAGGAGAGGCTGAAGAACTGGGCTTCTCCAGCCTGGAGGAGAGATAGCTAAGGGAGGATCTAGTTATTGTCTTCCACTACCTAAACTGGGGTTAAAGAGAAAGAGAGATTCTTCTCATAGGGACACAGTAAAAGAAAAACAGGCAATGGTGACAAGTTGCAAGAAATAAAATTCCAGCTAGAAATAAGGAAAAATTCTTCACCATAACAGTGACTAAGCACTACAACAGATTGTCCAGAGATGTTCTGGTATCTCCATTCTTGGAGATTTTCCAGACCGAACTGGACAAGGTCCTGAGTAATCTGGTCTACGATTGATGTTAGCCCTGCTCTGAGCTGGAGGCTGGACTACATGATTTCCAGAGGTCTCTTCCTACCTACATTTTTCTATGATTCTATTAACAAGAAAGATGGTATCAGGAAGAAAAACATAAGAACAATAGTACAGTACCCTTGAAAATTAGATTTAAAATTAGAAAATGAGATTCTAATTAGGAAATCAGAAGATTAGAAAATCTCTTCCTCTCTCTGTCACGGGGTTTTTACAAGGTGTTAGGCAAGTACATAAGCCATTTATTGCAAAGTTGATCACTTATTGTGAGCTTTTAATTTTGCAGAGGCGTCTTTACTTTGAGGCTTGATCTAAAGGAGCACCAAGTACTGCAGCTTGCAACTGAGGCAGTACTTATTGCACTTTGCATATATTAAGTGTTACAAAACATTAAGTACTCTAAAAAGCATACTGGGTATCTCAGTTACTGAAGACCAACTCTCATCTCTCTGTAAATGGGGAAGATAACGTCCTCTCATCTTTAGGGATTTTGAGAAGATTAATTAATGTTTATGATGCAATCAAGTACTACAAAGATGTGCATCATCTGTCTTCAATCCAGCATCTGAATATTGTTCAGTAATTAAAGCATACAGTTACACACTCTGCAAAAAGGAGAGAAAAAATACTGAATAGCTGTTCATGAAGAGAGTATCCTGTTCACCAAATAAAACTCTGAGAAAAAGAAGAAAAACGGAAGACAGGATTCTACCCTGTAATTAAATACACCCTCATAACTCAAGACCATGAGAAAAAGGGCATAGGAAAAAAAAGCGTAAAGGCAACCTTGATCCAGTTATTTCCTAACCTTTGAGCACCTGACTTTGCAACATCGATAATGTTCTTTCAGTGCAGCAAGAAATATAAATTTAGAAACCAACAGGCAAGAAACAACTAATTAGGACATGGCAGTCTAATCAGTGGGATTATGTTTCTGAATGAGATTCAGTCCACGTGCAGTAGACGCTAACATGCTCCCCAACATTCGCATGGGGGAATTAGCATTCCTGATACAAAGTTAGACTATTTTTTCTAAGGTTACTTCAGGCTTATCATGCCCAACTTTCATATCAGATCTCACAGTGCCTTTCCATTTCACATTTTTGATTACCATGAATCTTATAAATGCAGGTTGCACTCACCTTGAGGAAAGACAGGGTCAAATGCCAATGCTCTGCTATAGATAAGGAAAGATTAAAAGTAAATTTTATTTCCTGACAACATATTTTTCACTGGGCCCTTTGATCTTATTGTTGAATACTGATAACACCCTGCGTTCTATCATGCAATTATACCTGTGTTGTCCTGATTGATTAAACGTAACAATTACAGGCCACTGTGCAATACAAACCTAAATAAAGAGACCACTGTAAAGAAAAATGCAAATTTATTTCATAGTAAAGAAATCAATGTTCTAAAAAAGGAAGCAGACCATGGAAATCAAAAGAAAAGAAATTAATTCAGGTAAGATTTCTACATTAGAGACAGGAAATTCAGGAATTTTTTTTTTTAATATATAAAAATATTTTCCTTCCTTCCATACTATCTATTTACTCTTCCTCGTTTTAGGATAGCTTCTTAGCAACCTCTCTCTCTCTTTTTTTTTTTTTTTTAAAACTATTTCTTCCCTTATGGAACTACCACAGCAATAAGGACTTTGCTATTGCACAAGAGGATATTTTTCACCTCAAGACCTAGTTTTCAGCTAGAACTTTCAGTCCAAAAGGCCCTGTCTGAGAATGTATTTCCTATGACTTCCAATATCTCAGCAGTGAAAGTATATTGAAAGAGAAGGCATTATTTCACTCAAGTAATCTTCTTATATCTAATCTGTAAATAAAGTTTTCTATCTCTCAGTTAAGACTATTTATGCCCTTACTATTGCTGTGCACAGTAATAATGGTTGAAAATACCTACTTGTGTGCAGTCAGACATGTTATGCCTGCAGGAGAACTCACAATAACACTCAACCCTATTGCAAGTAGTCTTTCTTTCCCTCAAGAATCTGCTTTGAGTTGTATGTAGGAATCAGCTAAATAACACTAAGCCGGAAAGGAAGAAGGAGAAATTAGTATGTTGTATATCTTTACTTTAGCAAGGCCTTTTACACCACAGTCTCCCATAGTCTCCTCACCACCAAATAAGCGAGACAGGCTGGATAAGTGGATGACAAAGTGGGTGAAAAACTGGCTGTGTTGCCAGGCTCAAAGAGTTGAGATCAATAGCGCAAAGCCCAGCTGATGACCACTAACTAGTGGCATCAAAATTGGGACCAATATTGTTTAATGTCTTCATTAACAACCTGGATGACAGAACAGACTGCACTCTCAGCAAACGTGTGGAGAACACCAAATTGGGGGGAGCAGCCAATACACAGAGGAACCTGGACAGGGTGGAGAAATGGGTGGGTAAGAACCTCATGAAGTTCAAAAAAAGCACATGCCAAGTCTTGCACTTGGGATGGACTAACCTCATGCAACAGGACAGCCTGGAGGCTGACTGGCTAGGAAGCAGCTGTGCAGGAAAAAAATCTGGGAGTCCAGGAGAACAAGAACTTGAACATAAGCCAGCAGTGTACCCTTGCAGCAATTCTTTGTGGTCAACCTCCTCCTGGGCTGTATTAGCAAAAGTGCAGCCCACAGGTGCAGGACAGCGGTCCTCCCCCTGTTTGGCACTTGCAAGACTGCATCCAGAGTGCAGTGTTCCTTTTGGGGGTCTCCAGTACACGAAAGACATGGACATAGTGGAGCGAGTCCAGTGAAGGGCCACTAAAGCTGGTCAGGGGGCTGGATCACACAGCTGACAAGAAGAGCCTGAGGGAACTGGGTTTGTTCAGCTTGGAGAACAGAAGGCAGAGACTTAATTGCTGTTTATAGCTACCTGCCTGGAGGGCACAGAGAAGACAGAGCCAAACTCTTCTTAGAGGTGTGCAGCGGTAAGAGGTAAGGCAACAGACACAAGCTGGGACATGGGAAGTTCTCATTAGATAGAAGGAAAACCTTTTTCACCGTCAGGGTGAAATGCTGGCATCGGGTCTGACAGAGGCTGCGGAGACTCTATTCCTGGAGGCGTTCAAGACTTGACTGGATGCGACCTGGAGAAACCTGATCTGATCAGACCTGCTCTGAGCAGAGAGTTGGACTAGATGATCTCCAGGGGTCCCTCCCAACCTAAATTATTCTAAGATTCGTTGTATGCAGATGAAAAAACAGCAGACAGTCCCTGAACAGTGGGCACCTACCAAGGATAGACATGAAAGAGAAATGAACCATTCTGTCTCTAGCTCAGTTCTGCCCTGAAGCTGGCAGCTGAAGAGAGGGAGGTAGCTGACACAGAAAGTCCTTTTTCTTTAGATAACAGGTGCCCTAAAATTGTTACACAAAAAGTTGAGTTCATCTGACCCTTAAAACCAGAAATAAAGATAAGAAACCTCACAGGAGAGTCAGAAGTTGGACTGCCCACAGAACATTTTTTCTCTCCATCAATATTAGAAGACATGGCTTCTGCTGCTATGGGCAACATCTATCCTCTGCATCAGAGAAAAGGGAAAAAATAATAGAGCAGTCTTTCTTAAAACCTGAAGTTTTAAGAACACTTCCACACATTACTGCATTGGCTAACATGTGGTAAACAAACCTTTTCGAGTGCGCATTTCAACGACAAAAAAGCCTCTATGATGCTCTTTTGAGATTCAGAAATACCTAGATATTAACAAACATCTTACCTTATAAAACGTGAATTGATCCAAGCTTCTTGAGCCTTAAAATGTGAGACAACAAAATATAATACAATAAACTTCAGAAAAGCACTTTCAGTCTTGAGCAAATTATTTTCCCTGCCTCTAAGTAATAACCGTAACTTTTATCTCCAGTGAGGCTCTCTGAAGGGATGAATAACGTACTCTAAAGAAGGCACTGTTCTAAAACAAATGTGTGAGAAAAACTTACATGCATCTTTGAATACACAAAAGGTATAAATGACCTCCTGTTTACCTATCACTTACTTTTCAGTGCTTTCTCATTCTGCCATCCTGAATAAATTCAGAGCAAACTTTTCCTGCCAATTCACAGCCCACCATTTAGTTAAATCAGCTCTGGGACCAGCAGAGACGTTCCTTAGAGCTAAAAGAAAGGAAAAAGATATTCAGTAAAATAATCTTGCCAGCTAAACCAGAGTTTCAACACGGATTAGACTGAATCATGCCTTGTAGGCACAGCCCTGCTTGAGGACTGGTCTGGGGATGCGCAGTCCCAGCCACAGCACTCAAGACGCCATGCCCTAAAGAAGCAGATGTTTCCCACAAAGCACACTATTGCCTACTCACTCTCTGCACGAACACCACGCAGGAAGGCCATTTCCACCGACTCCCTGCTCCTTTCTCTGCCCCCACGGTCACAGGGTACATTACTTCCCAACCCCAGATCTTCCTATCGCTCAGTTTGATCCTGTCTTGGTAGCAAGACACATCACTTAAGCATCTTGAAAGAGGATTTACCTTACAGCTCCAGAGCATTCATTCACCTTGGATGGTGTCCAGTCTCCAAGAGTGTGTTTGCATTCCTATTTGTAACCATTACCACCTTTACTATACCACATTATCCCAGCTGCACATGGGAGAGTTAAAAAGGAACTCCAGAAACTATCCTGAAACATGAGATTCGATTTCAGTCCTAAGAAAAAGCTATCAGGAGCAACGGATGCAATCCTGATCTTCTAGCAAACCTTGCAGTAAGGGAATGACTATGGAACTCACTGATTTAAGAGCAAGAGATACCAAAGCCAGCATGGATCACCATTTTCTTCACTCTGCTGCTTTCCTTCTCAGCCCCGTATGCACAAACCAGAGCACATCCAATTAAAGAGGCTGATTAAGAGCATCTCTGATTAAGAAGCCTCCAAGCTGCCATGAGCCATTGATGAGTTCTTCCAGCTGCATCTTTTCTCGCTGCGTCTTATCTGAAGGCTGAACTCGACTCCTAATTCAATTTCCAGTGTTCGGACAAAACTGTTAGGCCATTCTCAGCAAGGCGGAAAAAGCCAGTCATCAAATACTGCAACGTACAAAGGAACTATAAGCAATGGACAATTCACCTTTCTGCCTACAAACCTACAGTTTGACAAAGAGTTAACCTCACCTTGCAATTTTTTTTTTCCAGTCTCTGAATTTTTGGTGTTTTTTTCTGAAGTCCTCGCATAACTGTTATCTTCTTCTGCAAGTACAGACACCAGAATCAGACAAAGTGTTTTTAAAGTCGTCTCACTGTTGTTGTACTTAAAGACAAGAATCTTCCTCAACTTCTGCTTAATTTAGCTTTTTTAAGATATGCCTTAAGTTAGAACTTTCTAGGCCAAATGTCTTCTGCCTCACTTATATAACTTGTACTCTCCATATCCACACAGATTTGTACTTGTTTGCATTAAAATTTATCTTCTTGGCCCGCAATTAATTAACCAGCTACCTTGGATTACCCAAGTACCTATATTTGATCTCTCTCCCTAACTGTTTACCCATCAGTTCCATCAGTCTTGATATTGTCTGCATATTTTACCAGCAACAGTAACAGTCCAATAAAAATAATGACTTACGAGTCCCCTAATGCCTAGAGGACTCTGCTAAAAATGAACTATTTCATTTGTCTCTACCCATTAACAATTATATTGTGGTTGATCAGTTGGCCAGTTTTTAATCCATCTAATCTATTAAGTGTTAGTTTCCAAATACTGAAAGATTTTAAAATCAGGATGTTTTCCTATTAGATCAATGGTTTTGATGACTCCAATGTACACAGAACTGCCCTTTTTTTTTTTTTTTTTTTTAAAGTCAGACCTATATAATCAAGTTTTTTAAAAAAGTTAGCTGCTATGAATTCAAGCTCCCTGACATCAGTTACATTTTAAGCCACTACATCTTTCTGACAGGGTCCAAACAAGTGGTTCCATTATATTTTTCAAGTGCATAACCAGACTAACCTGCATGCAATTCTTTAGTCATTGCTGTTGCTTCTTTTAAAAAACTAGAGACTCTATAAACAGTCTCTGAAATCTCTCCCTAGTGTTAGGGGATTATCAACATTAATGATTCAGAGAACTCCTTATCTACTGAAATTTCAGAGAAACCAAATTGGCCAGAACAGCTGATATGGAAACATTTAATTTGTTTGGGGGCTGAAGCATGCAGCATACAAGGAGATGCTAAAGGAACTGAAGTTCTTTAGCCTGGAGAAGAGAAAGTTAATTGCTGTCTTCTGGTACCCAAATGGGGCCACAGAGAACACAGAGCCAGAATCCAGTCAGAGGGGCACGCTAAAAAAACAAGAAGCAACAGTCCCAAGTTGCAAAAACTGAAATTCCAATTGGAGATTAAAAAAAAAAAAAAAATCTTTCCCCATGACAAGCACTGGAACTTAGCCTGTGGATTCTTCAGCCTTGGAGATTTTCAAAACTCCACTGGCCCAGGTCCTGAGCAACCTAATCTAGCTTTCACATGAGTACCGCTTTGAGCAGAGGGCTGGACCACACAACCTCCTGAGAACCTTTCCACCCTAAATTATCTTAGGATTTTACAACTCTAATTTTAGCAGACACATCTTCTCACTTTTCTTTTGTTACAGCTAACAAAAGTTCCATTTCAATCAGGATCATCACATGTGAAGGAAACATCTCTTCTTTCATTCCAAACACAAAATGGAAATAACTGCTAATTTGTTTGCCTCGTTTAAAAAAAAAAAGAACACACACACACACACCCCTATTATGTAATTTTACCATCTGCATTTAACAATGACCTGTATCTGACCTAGAAGTTTAAGCAAATTTAAAAAAAAAAAAACCACCCTATTATGTTTAGGAACTCTAAAGAAGTTTCTGACTATTTGAGAAGTCACTCAGGTGGAAATCACACATAACAACAGTCATTCTTCCTATATATTCCTATAAATAGATGTCTGCCTTCTCATTTCTGGGACAAACACTACTTATTCCTTGCATTCCCTAGCGTGATGGTACATCACTAAAGCAGCAGAGAGCCTGGGCCACAATAGGGCTCCTCCTAACAGGAGCAGGAAAGAACAGACCAGGTCAGAAAACCTGGAGACAGCCCTGATTTAAAAGCTAGTGGCTTCTGCTGCCAGCAACAGGACAGAAAGAGGCATGACAGTGCCTTGGGTCACACAGGTATTCACCAACTGGACGACAGTGTCTTTGGGTTGCACACGTATTCATCAACCCCTTCCCTAGCTTTAGGAGCAGAAATCTCTGCCGGCACCTCTTCAGGCAGCACACACTGCTCCTCCCCATCTCATCCAGCGTTGACAAAGCAGATACCAGGCCCGTGGCTACTCCAGGCAATCTACCACCCTGGGCAACTGCCTGCTTTCACTGCAATAAACACTGTATCCCCTCCAAGGTTAATAGCTTTCTCTCCACTTCCAAATAAAATAAAAGGAAATACAACAGAAGGGGAATTAAAAAAAAAAAAAAAAAGGACACAAGACCTTACGTTCTAACATTAAAATCAACTAGAAGACAAACTAAGAAAAAAGTAGATCAAGTGACCTTCATATATCATAATGATTTTTTTTCCTTCTCAGTAGATAATCTTTAAAGCAGAATATGTGAGAACGTTTACCACGCTAATGGATAACTTCTATATAAACCAGGAAGCAAGTTGGTTTTAATAGGCTAAACAATTAACCTTGAAGAACATTTCATGCTTCCAAGCATAGGCAAATTAATGTCTTTTCTTGCTTTTGATGAAAAAGTATATACAATGTCATTATTTGGACATAAAGCTTACCCTAAATCAAGAACTCAAACTCTTACTGCGGTACACTACTGCATCTGAAAGCAGGACTGCCTTGTGAAGTGTGACAACATGCAAAGCCTTCCAGGTTTAAGTTTACTTTAAATGAAGTTCAGGTCCTGACTGACAGAAAGTTGTTACAAGGGTTAGCATTTTAAGGTGCTATGCTATTTATAACTGAATTCTGTCCCCTGTTTTGAAAGCTTCCAGAAGAGAAATCTGAGCTTCTTACTGTGTGTGGAAAAGAACCAAACATCAGTTCAGCAGGTTTTTTGGAATGATGGAGAGGTTTGGATCAGAGTTCCCTTACTACCAGAAACAGGCCTGTATGATCACATCTGGAGTTGGGTTTGGATCAGAGTTCCCTTACTACCAGAAACAGGCCTGTATGATCACATCTGGAGTTGGGTTTGGATCAGAGTTCCCTTGCTACCAGAAACAGGCCTGTATGATCACATCTGGAGTCGGACTGCATCCAAATTTCACTCTTCCTAAAATTTGTATTCTATTATTACAGTTATAAGAAGTCCACACTATAAAACAGAATTACAATTTAACGGTAAGAACAGTCAGCAGATCTTCATCACTGCAGCAAGTGGAAGAGAAGACAGAATGTTGTATAGCTTCTACGTTTTATAAGAAGCACAACCCCATGTGCACTAAAATGCCTTATTCCTGAATTCACCTTCCAACTTCCAGAAGTAACCATTTCCAGACTTTTTTGCCCTCTTCTGACCTGCTCATAATTGTTCCCATCATCCGAAGAGCATCAATCTTGCGGTCACCATGACTGTTTCATGACAACAGCTTTTAGTACATATTACATTATTCTCACAGCAATAAATTTTGTATAAATAATTCATTCCTTTCATTTTAGGTTGTCTTCTGTTACACATAGGCCCCAGTCTTCTGAGAGTTGGGCCATTCAGGGTAAGGGTTAAATCCAACCTCATGCCATCTATGTTATGAACTGAGAATGTAAGACCATTTAAAAACGAATATTCTAAAGCATTTTGTATACGGGACCATGGCCAGCTATTAGACCCTGACAAAACAAATAGGTGAACAAGTTCTCTTTCCTGCAATTGCTTACTCATACTTTACTGAGTTCTTTCCCCTTTTTCACGAGTCTTTTATTCCAGCACACCGCAGAAGCAAATGCAGGTCCTTTGGTGATGACCTTAAAATGTACCGTTGTCATTCTCCTTTTGGCAAGATCTCTATTACATAAAAACCAAATAAATGCAGTATTTTAAAACAGAACACATTGCTTCCTCTTGGCTCTCTTCCCAGTGGATTCTCCAAAGAACACTCAAACTGTGCCTGCTTTTAAACTCAATTAACACATCCCTTCATTCTGCATTTTTTTCTCAAGTGAAATTCCAAATCAACTATAACCAGAGATGAAGCTTCAGCTCCGAAAAATCCTAATCCTCATGCATCCCTAAACTGTAAGCACATCCAAATCTTGATCTTGCTTTGATCTCTGAAGTTGACTCCTGTGAAAAGTTTGGTTCAAACTACAATTTCTAGACACTTGCAAATATGCATACATGTATTAATACAGAGTAAATTCACTGTCATCCTAGACTAGAAAGGAAAGATGAACAGTCCCAACAAAGAATTCCATCTTCAAAAGTATGAAGTATAAATTTATGGAAATTGTAAAAAAAAAAAAAAAAAAAAAAAAGTTATGGCCTTTTTCCAGACATGCTAAACCCCATGAAACATCACTAAAAGACGACCAATAAAAATCAAGTCACTGTTAAACAGAGCTCTGAATTATGTCAAGATTTACGGCACGCATTCACTTGAAAGTAGCACAAGCTCATGCTGGCAGTGAAAGACCTGGCCTCTGCCTTGGCGATTTCATTTCACTGCCTACACCATGGTGTTGGCACAGTGTTCCTGCAGCTGCACACCAGATCAGATCAAGGGACTACTCCCCGTTAAAAATAATTGTCTTTTGTTTTGGTCTTACGTGGTAAGGTGAATTCTGTATTTTCTTGCACATAAAGAAGAGTCTGGAAAAGCTAAATTTCAGGAAATTTCATGGAAAGAGTTTCCTAGGAGTCCTTCTCTCCCTACTGAGTACAGTGGGAGCCTGGGGAAACCAAGCTCTCTAGGAACTTCCTCCCCAGTACTGATTATTAAAAAAAAAAAAAAAAAGAGGAGTTCTCTTTTCAGTAAAACCTAAATGCTTCTCCCAATTTCTAGAGCTTAGAGACTTAGAGAACAGCCTTCAGCATGGAAAATACAGGGAAAGCTGTCCAATGCCCCTCAGGCCAGGAAAGTGTATCCATTATGGAGTGGGAAGCTGCAATTAGCGCACATTGCAGCAGTTGGGTATCAGGGGAGGTAGTCTGCTGGTCTCTTCGAATCTGTACTCACTGGTTACAATCCGCACTTAGAGACTGACTTTCTTTTCAGGTAAAGGTCTTAGCTGTGACAGGACCCTGTTTCACTTCCTGATGTCCTCCAAGAGCCTCAAACCACTGTATAAATATGGGATTCAAATAGAGACTGGCTGGTGATACTGAGGTTGGGTTTCCTGGAGCAGAGGATGTGTATAACTCAGGTGAATGTGTTTTACTGATCCTTTCCTTGCCTGCAGCTTAGAGAAGAGGAATCTCTTACAGGTCCATCGAAATGTTGTTTGCTCAAGCCAGAGCAGCTCATTTTAGCTTTGAATATTTTCCAGTTCACTCCCCAGTGCATTAATCAAGATGGTGGCCGTCGCAGCAGCACCATCTCCAATTTCAGCCCACAGCACTGGCAATGTGAATCCCTTTGCTTTTCCAAGGCAGCCCTCTTGATGTGTTCCCTTCCAGTATATCCAACCCAGAAACGTTCACTTGGGTGGGGGGTGCAGAATGCCACTGCTTTTATTCTAACGCAGCCAAAAGTCTCCAGGCAGCTTCCCAGAAGCTGCATTGCAGCAATGCCCTCTCATCAGCTTGCAATACACACGGACAACTGTGATGAGCAAGGATTGCTATTTTTCATTGACATGCTGATCTCGCAGCGTGGAGCCCAGAAAGGCACTCCTCCGCTCACTGTTGCTCTCACACTGCATATTTCTTCTGACCCCAAATTCCCACTTTCCATTCTCTGCAGCTTGCTTTACACAAATACAACACCCACCCACCAGTCTCTTCCAGATCTTGTGCTCTGCAACCATAAGGCCACTTTCAGCAGAATAAGGCATAGCAGAGAGCATTTGGGATTCTCCCCATCGTGCTAGCACTGCTATGAAAAAGGTCTAGGTGTCATTGAGAATTATCACCACTGATAAACAACAAATAAATAAATAAAAAGGAATATCAGAAGGAGAAGGCTACCAACTTAAAAATAGCTTTTCGTTTCAGTCATAAAGAGTGAACTGCAAGGAAAAACAAAAAAAAAAATCCCCAAGGAATGTACGAGGCACAAATTAGAACGCCTTATCCAGGAAGTCTTTCATGTTCCTTCCTCCTGTGGGCAAAGCAGAACTTCTAGATATCCTGACTGATATTACCTTTCAAGCGCATCAGTCAATAACACAAAGTCTCCTGAACTGGTAAGATTTTCACGACTCAAAACTCAAAAACATTAACTTATTATATGGAATCCTTTCCAGAAAGTCTAAGATATGTTAAGGCGCACAAAACACCATCTTCAACAGCAGCATCTTTCAACCACTGCTGTAACAAAGAAATCTGCAACTAAACTGTCCTATGGCCACTTACATCCAACTACTACATTTTAACACATTCATTCATCTTTTTCCTTCTGGCATCTCTGTTTCTGGGGGAAAAGGGATCTGTGAAAAGATCACGCTCTTTAAGAAGCTAGGGCCCTATGTGCCGGAAGAAATTTTTATTTCTCTTTTGGAGACATGAGGTGGAGCTACGTCATGACGGAATACACAGTAAACGCATGAAAAACATGCATTTGACTGTTTGATTGGGTATTTGATTGTTAGAGGTCAAAGCCTGCAGTCTTACACAGATATCTGCAGTCAATCCTTCGCAGGATTGCTGCTTGAAAATGAATTTTAAAAATCAAAACAAATGTGTATAAGTAGGGCGTTACTAGATAAAAACCCTTTAAAGGAAAAGGAGAAAGTGTCAGGACAACAAACAAAAGTGAGGGAGGAGGGGAGGTGAATGGGTGTTTCCTGAAGATGAAAAACACTACAATTTTTATCTGTGAATCAAATGTCAGCTCCTGGCTGGAGCAAAACAAGGAGAAGATTCATGCTCCAATGACAACCTTTCAGCACACCTTTGAGTAGATGGCTGAAAAAAACAAAAGCGTTCTTAAGTCTTTTAGTATTTATATTATATGTGACGGAAAGGTTGACATGCTATTAAAAGTATTAGCTTGTTAATATTTAACTAATTCAACCTTAGAGCATCTCCATATTATTATGCTCATTAAAAAGATAAATAAATAAAGATAGATGGAAATAAATGATTTACTAAGATGACATAAGGCCAGTGCATAAAGCTAGCATCAGTCTTCCTATTAGCTCTAGATTGAATGCATTTGGCATATGAACCAAAAATATTACAGCATCCACCTCTTCCATCAGGTAGGTCATCCTGTAATTTGAACGTCATACCTTCAAACCAGTCCTCGCATTCCATACAGTCTTTGAAAAAGGACAGCCATAAACATATCTTTCCAAAAGGTCCCCAATACAGCTAAATTTGAGGCAGTAAGAACAGCGCTCTGCCCTTGCGAGGAAGTAAAAAGCAGTTTAGAGCACTGCAGCTGTTTTTCCTTTTGGTACGAAAACACACTACACAACACATTTTCTGTGTGAGCTAACAGCAATTTTCATGTCGAGGTTTTGCTGCCAAAAAGGACTTTTAAATTAACTGAGCTAGCAGAAACTTCCACAAAGGAATTCCAGCCCCGTAATCAGAGATTGTCCAGCTCTTCTGGCGGCAACATGTGACAGTTTACAGTAGCGCTGGCGCATGGAGGGTTAAAAGCAAATAGAGCAAGCGCACCTCACTGGGCAAGCTCCCGACCAGGCCTTTTGATGCCATGAGTTCAGCAGGGCACAGGAATTCCACGCAGCCGTCCCCCTCCTGAGAGACAGAGAGAATAAATTTTAAGTTCGGGAACTACGCAGGGCATCATCGCTGTGCACAGCGTTTTACACAGACACAGGATCCCTCGCTGAAGAAATCCGCAACCCGCAAAGCTGTCAGGGCAAGGAAAACTGGCTAGCGCCAACAAAGCAACGTCACCAGCAAGTAACACGGCGGTGGCACGGCGGTACCAGGCCATGCCACCGCGCTACGCCTGCTGATTTGCCTTGGCCTGCCTACTCCGGAAGATAGGAAAAAATCAGAAGAAAAAGCAGGCAGGGTTAGCCAAGCTAAAAACTGGGCACAATGAAAACAGGCCACTGCAAAGAAAAAACAGCAGCGCGCGAAAAGCTCTACTGTTCAACAGCGTTATTCCTTTTACCCTAATTAACACCAGGCGGTGGAATGGCATCAGCAGGTACAAGCCGGGAGATGGCAGATGATATTTTTCGGTTATTAAATGAAAAAAAAAAAAAAAAAAAAAAAAAAACGTGTGAAGGGCACAGGGCCGGGGCAGGAGAGGGCAGGGCGGGCGGTGCCGAGGCCACGAAATGGCGGCTGCCAGGGAGCCTGGCCCGGCCGCCAGAGGGGTTCTCCCCCCCCACCGCCACGTGCTTCACACCGAGGGCGGGCGAGGGCCAAAACCGACCAGCGCACCCGCCGCCGGGCCGGGATGGCGCCGTCCCCGCCAGGGGAGGGCGGCCGCGGAGCCGGCCGCCGAGAGCCCACCCGCGGCGGAGGCGGCGCCTCCTCGGCTCGGCCCCGGCCGCCGGCCCGCGGATGGCTCCGCGCCCTCAGGGCGCTCCTACCTGGGGGAGGCGCGGACATGGCGGCGGCCGGGCCAGGGCGGGCTGAGGGGGCCCCCTCGGCCTGACAAGAAGTCCTCGTGCTTCTGAAAGTCCTTCTCCCGCCGAAGCAGGACTCCCTTCCCTGTCTGTCACACAAATACTGCAAAGCGGAAGGTTTTTGCCTTCCGTATGTATTTTTAACTGAGAAAAAGTAAAGTCAGGACATACGGACACAGCGAGAGTTAGGACTTCACGTTCATTTCTACAGCAAGACGTTGATTTTGCGTTCAGTTGGTGGCACGGGGGGTCCTGACATAAAACAGAAGCAGCAACTGTTACTGAATCACAAGCAAACCAGAGCTAACAGGGTTTTTTTTAGTTTAAAAGAAACACAGGAGAGGGAGAGACACTTCCATTATATCAATGAGAAGCTTACTATGATTTCTGTTACATTTTTACAAAATCCTAAGAATTTGTTCAAATTACACTACCTAAGTATTTTTGAGGGACATCAGGAGGTATATTCACATACTTCTCTGGCTCTGATTGCAGGTACTACTCTGGGACATGAGGCTGTTCAAAACTTTGAGGACTCCAGCCTGCATTCACTAGAGGGACATTCATTCAGCTTTGTCATTGCACTCTTAGGCAACGTGCTATTCAAGCATATGGCCGTCAGACCTTCAGTAGAGGCGGAGGGGAAAAAAGCCTTTCCCTTTCCATACTAGCACCAAATTAAAAAAAAAACACACACACACAAAAACAAAAAATCCCACAGAGTTTGGAGATCCACCCATGTTCAAGCCTGTCTTCTCTCAGTTTATGGCAGAAAATTGAAAGAAATATTCAGTCTGCAACTGCAGAGTTACGGATCGAGTGCTGTGGAGTGCAATACATTTCCTGTGCTTTTTTTTTAATTGACAAAAGCTTGAAGGTCACTCAAGGTCAAAGACTATCTGATGTAGCCTACCTCTTCTAGTAACAATAGATCAGATGTGTTTTATATGTGGAAATCAACACAGATCTAATACTTTTCTCTATTTTTTGTTCATACATTTTCTAATAAACATATTAAATATCTGGGACGTTTTTGTGGCGTGTTAGTTCTTGCTTTCATTTTACATTCTTTTTTTGTTTAACTGAGCGGCTAAATTTAACGAATGTTGGATCAGCAGAAGCAGCTACTTGATGCATCTCTTCTCTAGGGCTTGTAGCAACATTTGTTAAGCCTGTTTTAAAAAATGCTCCCCATGGTTTCTGAGTGGGCAAAACAAGCATAGTGCTCAGTTGGAGTAAACACAGCCACATGTTGCTCTGTTTACCACCAGCAGAAGCTTGAGAGAAAAGCAGCTGTCACACTGGGTCACAGTGACACAGCTGTTCTCAGCAGGATACGTGATCCTTCTGCTTTGCTCAGTGTCAGGTTGTGCATTCGGTGGGGGCACGACACTTTAAGAATGGTGTGACCCCACTGAGGAGGGGTTAGAGAGTCCAAAAAGAACGATGAGAGATTTGAAGATGCGAGGAAGACGAGATCAAAATATATAACGAATCGGGTCGGTACAGTCCAGTTACTACGTTTCATTTTATGGCATCTAACACAGTGGTTCACTTTGTTGACACTGCAGATTAGGAATGGTTGTCACATTTTGATAGGAACCATATCCACAGTAATTTAAGTCCATCCAAATAAGAGAAAAATATCACACTCGAAATCTCTAAAAGGCACTTTTGTCCCTAGCAGCAAAAGCTTTTACATTTTAAAGGTTAATGAGCAGTCAGAAAAAAAAACTTTTCTGACATGTTAAATAAAAGACAAAATTAAAAAATGCAATTATCTTTTATTATTTCAGAATCCAGATCAAAGCGGTTAACGATAGTCAGTAGCTGAAGAGAAGCTTTAAAGGGGAAGGATTACAAGTAAATTGTGGACTAACCTCATCTATGGTAAGTCTCAAAGGATTCTCTAAAGCACTGATCCTGCTTCCAAGAGATCCACTAAACTGGGAAAAGCAAGCCTCACGTTAGAAGGCCTAAATTCATTACGCAGGAGCCAGCACATCTCCTGAGCGCTTGATTGTGACCTGAAAAGGGTTGAAAGCCCTTGATCTAATCAGTCTGCCAAGGGCACACTCAAAGCTGGACTAGCCAGTGGCCCAGACTGCAGGCTTAGCAGTGTCACCTCAAGTGCACGTAGAGCATGCGCTGTTCAGCTCACGCAGCAAGGACCACTCTGCCTGCTCGGGCACGCACTGCTTCCTCACACAGGCTGCGAGCCCAGAGCAAGTGCGAGAGCACCCAATAACTCCATCAGTAAGAATTACTGCTGAACAGCTACCCACTTATCTCACTTTCTCCAAAACAAATTGTGTCAAACCAACTTACCCTTCTTTTTTCATCTCAGCAGGTAGAGCTGGATATGCTATATCTCGACTTCAGGCTTCTTACACAGTCCTACAAAGCAAACAGAGAGAAAACTGTGGTCAAGATAAACTTACTAAAAAGGGTGATCAGAGGTGAAAAGTGAACTCAGAGTAGTTGACTAGTGGCTCACTGTCAAACAGAGAGGACACATCACATGGCCCTGCAAAAAGCTGTCCCGAGTGCAATTACTCTACACTGCCATTAGTCATATAGAGTTGGAAGCACACTCTCAATGAATCTGTGGACAGCTCAAAGCCTGTGCGGTTACAAGGACTGTGCAGAAAAGGATTAGCATTCAAAATGATCTTGACAAATTGGAGAAATGATCTGAAATCAGGAAGATTAAATTCAGTAAGGTGGAAAGTACATGTGGAAGAACAATCACATGCACGTACATGGAATATCGAGGAAGGAACCTGGGATGGAGAAAGAGCAGACTACAAACTCACAAACTGAAGATGAAACAAGGTAACACCGTGACAAATCAAAAAAAAAAAAAAAGCCAATCTCATTCTGCACTGTTGTATGTAAGACCACAGCAGATGATCATTCTGCTTTATTTGATGCTGCCAAGCACTAGCTGGACTATTTTGTCTTGTTTTGAATGCACACTTAAAAAAAAATGGAGATTGTTTAGAGACAGTTCAGAGGAGAGCAATGAAAGTTGCAAGAAGCAGGGAAAACAGCAGCCAAGGAAAGACTGAAAGAAATGGAATTAGTTATTCTACAAAGAACAGGGAGAGCGAGCATCAAAGCGGTCTGCAAACGGATAAAAGGGTTCCAGAGAAGAGGGGAATGATCAGTGGGTCTCCATGTCCAATGCACGATACGACCAGGAACAATATTTATTTGCAAGTTTAAGATAGATGTTAGAGGAACCTTCCTAACTGTAAAGACAGCTAAAAACCTCCAGTAACAGACATTCCTCAAAGACGACTGTTCCAGTTCTGAGGAACTGTTTGTTAAATATCTTTGGGGGAGATGATCCAAGTTTACTTATCCTTGTCTCAGAGCAAATAAATATATTCTCTGACTACCCACGTTTCCTTCAGTTAACGTATCTAGTAACAAGCAAAAGCAAACCCACAACAGCCTATAAAACTGCAGAAATAATAAACAAGCACATCTAAATTACTTTTACAAAACTCAGTTTATGTGAAAGGGTTTCATTATAAAAACATATTCAGTCACTATTTATATAAATCTGTTAATCCTTTTTAATGTTGTTAAATATTGTAAGAATGTTGCTATGGATGATTATCTAAGCAAGTGGCATTTAAAGAAAAATGTAAAGAAGCAAGATTAATCTTCTGTCTTTGAAGAAAACACCATGGGAAAGGAAAAGCCTCCGAACATCCTTTTCAACTCCATCAGTTCAGGACTTTGAAGAGGTAAGAGCATTTAGGAGCATGCTTAACCGTAGATGCACAACAGAGCTTGCCAAAAAGCAGAGTTCCAGGCAACAGGGAATTTTCAACATTTCCCACAAACTAGAAACTTGAGGAAAAATTTGTTTCAGAAATGCTGAAATAGGGAGCCATTTTGTTTCAGGAACACCCCGACCCTGCTGCTGCTCAGATAAATAGCCATCTAAATTTCCTTGAACGCAGCAGAGCCCCGTGCATCCCAGTCTTCAACGTGGCGTGCCAAGTTTCCCTGAGTCATCTGCCTTAGATCCAGCATCGACAATTTCAAGTGCAAAATTTCAGCTCTGCAGCAGAGCGCTCGGAAGCCCTGAGCTCTCAGAATTGCCATCTCCCTGCAGGAACGCCAGGAACCAAACTGTGGCAAAGATTAAACTCTTGCACTCTCAGATCCTCACTTAACGCAGAGAGCCAGGAAAGCTTGGCTTGGCTGGCTGTCCCAAAGCTGCAGGTTCTGCTTCTTCAGCTCCCAAGTACAGTTACAAGATGGATTATCACAGGGATTGGAAATGAAGGAAAACCTGCCAGGAACTTAGGCAGATTCATTCAGAAACCCATTTAGGATTTTAAGAAAATTTGCTCAAAGGATGCTTCAAAAGAAACATTTTGTGCATAAAATAATCTGCACTTTTCTGATCAGCTGAATTACAGAGTGCTGCAGGTGTGCAAGAACACATGGAGAGAAATAAATCTGATTGTGAAATGAGTACCTGTCATATGCTGTACCTTTCCATTTCAATTATAAATAAAAATAAAGCAAACCTCTAGCACAACCCAAGGTAAAGGGCAGCAGCAGAACCAATTTTAAAAGTAATTGGTTTTCAAATTAAACCCACACAATCAGCATATGGATTTTTCTTCCCCAGGTAGAAGATACAAAGTTTCAAAAGATTCTGTCAAAATATAGCTGTGCACCAAGCTGAAATTCACATGATCGATAATATTTTCATCTTGACTAGCTATTAATGGGGAGAAATGCTACAGGTCAAAATTTTGATATGCTGGCAGGCAGTTACCATGAAGTCAGCTATGAACGTTTCACAAGTAAGCTTTAGCTATGCACTATTTTCTTTTAAATTAACTTCACTATGGAATTAAGTCTGGGGAAATTTATGCCAGCTTCCAAGTTTTGCAGGAATTAGTTATCTGAGTTTTAGACTGTAGACTTGAAATCAGTATTGGAACCTTTTAAGAGCCACATCTCATTTCTCAGACTCAATAGATAGGTAAATATATAAGGCAGGTTCTTGAAACGACTTTATTTACTGTACACCTATGCCCTTTTCAAGCTTCCCTCAGGGAATAGCAGGATTTTTGCCTAAGCAAGGAGTTTGGGAATTTGTCCAAATACAGGGCAGCTGAGGAGAGAGGAGGAAGAGTAGAAATTACATTAAATTACATTAAATGGGGAACTGGCAAAAAAGGAAGGAGAAAAAGCATTTGAAGGGAAAAGCTGGAATGACCAAGGGAAGAACAAGCATTTGTATATCTGATGAGAATTCTTCTAACCTGGTGATCTTGACATACATCAAAAGGAGATGTTTTCCTTGTGAGGACAAATGGGAAGGAATGGAAGAATTTCATTTGCTCACTCCTCTCCTTTTCTAGAAACTTTCCCTATACAATCATCCCAAGCAAATTGCCATGACTCTCCCTAACCTACGTCTGTGAATTGCTACAGAAGAGAGATTAAAAAAAGCTAGGAGGGATAGCAGGTAAAAGAATAAGTGACAGTGAGGCAAAGAGCATTCTTTGATGAGATTGTAAGGATGTGACTCGTGACATACGCGTGAGGATGAAGACTGAGGGCTATAAACACTTTGTGCAGAAGAGTATCTCTCCAGGGCTGAACGGAGCGGGAGCTGGAGGTGGGAGCTTTCACCTCTCTCAGCTACAGAGGTCAGCAGCTCTTGGCTGGGACATCTCCTACTATGGCAGAAAAGCAGAGAAAATTTGGGAAAAGTTATCTCAGGGCCTGGGAAGCAGTAAGAAGTGGCAAAGAGGCTTATTCCGGTTTGTATATATGTGACTGTCATGCTTCTCCGTTTCTGAAATTACTGGTTGAGGCTGCAGCAAGTCAATACCTGGGACTCGACCTAGTTTTGCTTGCTCCATTTTGTACTTCGGAAGAACATGGGATACTTACCCCACGGTGCACACACTGCAAGTTCACAGTCCATCTCCTCTTCCCTGTGTTGTTCATAGGCTTGTTGCCAGTCTTTGTAATGCAAGACAAATATTACAGCTCACTGCAGTTTCTGAGATTGAATGGCTGGATTGTGAATATAGTTTTTCTCTCAGGAGTAAAGGATACACTGCAAGAGTAACACTGTGAGCAAAACGTGATATAAATATCTCGTTTGAAAACAAGTGTCCTGGCCAACACTAACAGGCTTGTGGCACTGACAAAGCCCCAGAGAGATGAAGGTGTCACCCACGTAAACATACCTTACCCTTGCACAGGAGGGCCTCGCCTTGATCTGAATAAGTTGGAGAAAGCATGCACTTCACTATCCAGGACAGGGTCTAAGCAGATTTGGGAAGTTTAGCTACAGAGGAGGTGGGTTAGAAAATACACACATGTGCGTTAAAAGAAAGGGGGGGAAAAATCCCAAGCTCCTGGAAAGAAAAGGAAAAGAAGAAAAGCTGCCAAAAAGCATATAAGATGACCAGGTCACTCAGGCCTTGGCCATTTTGCACTCTGACTTCACTTCAGCACTTCAGCTCCGGGTTCACTAAACTCTATTACACACTGTCTGCAGCTTCTTTTTCACTACTCTTCGCGTGTCATAAATCGTTCTTCTCCCTGTCCTTAGCCACAGCAACAGTATCTCCCCTCACCTCTGCTGCCATCACACACTGACAGACTTGAATCGTCAGGCCACAGCCTCCTTGGAGAGCATTTCTCTCAATGCATTTATTTTGCATGTGCTTTGGGAAATGGCAGTGCTCCCGTTCACAGTCAGCCAGGTCTTTTCCCCGGTGCTTCTCTCCAGATTTCTCCAGCCTGTACTCCCTGCAGAGAGGAAGAATTTGGAATTGAGGAATACGCCCATAAGCCTGCGAGACCCTTATGCATTGCTCATATGTGTTTGGAGGCATCATTAAGCCACACCACAGGAGCTCTGCTACCTGCAGATGCAGTGCTTGGTTGGGGTTGGCTTTTTTCAGACTTCATTAGGATGATGTGAAACAAGAACTTCAAATTTTCTTCGATTTTTGAAGAAGTTTCTCTCTTTCTCTCTCTGTCAATTTTATTTTTCTTCTTTACTCTGTTAGGATAAAATATGTCTTAGCATAATAGTATTAGAACAGCTACAAGGAGTCATTATGTTGTTGCCAGGAAAAGCATCTTTGTACTGACATCTTTGTTCAGAAAGGGAACTTAACAGGAGCATTAGCCCTAGTACTGATTTGCTAATGCCCAGCACCTTGCCAGTGATTTACTTTACTGCCAGACCAACACAAAATGCTTCAATACAAGCATTTTAGTCATCCTTGTATTCCATTTGCACTTATGCCAGTCATTATGCACATTTGACACTGAAGGAGAGATTTGTCTGTTTTATGGCAAGTTTTCAATGTGACCAAATTCTCTTTCTGAAATCTTCCTGTTTATCTACAGCTGACACTTTGACCCTGTTACTGTCTTAAATTCAATATAGTGGTGGCAAAGTTTGAAATTACATTAAGAAAATGTCAGTCGTGAAATTAATATTTGTAAATTGAAGTAAGAAAGCACTGTAATTCAAAAATGATTAGATTTATGTGCTGTGTTAACCTTGCTGCATTCCAGAAAAATATAATGCAGCATTTAGATTATTTGCTTATCAGCCTTTTAAAAATTAATATGCAATACTTTTGCACAAAATCTCTACGCCCACTTAAGTCAAAGGTGCACACCCCACCCAGTGTAAAGACTGCAGGCTTTTCTGATCCAAACGCAAAGGAGCAAGGCTGGTAAACACAAGAGTAGTCTCTAAAATTCTTTCCAAAGAGTTTATTTTTTCATAGCAGTGCATGAATGTCACACAAGCTATAGCGTGCGAGGACAAAGTGAAAAGATTGTCCCTGCACCAAAGAACTAACACTGTAATAAGAAGGGTTTCTTGTAAAAATTGCTAGGTTCTTCTGAAACTGAATATTGCAGTCACTTTCCAATACTGTCTTTTTACTTTCCTACACTCATAAACTCAGTAGCCTCTCCCTAAAAATCACAGGCGGTGTCATCCTGCCTCTCATATAAAATTAATCATTCATCGCTTTGACACTACACAATCAAGAACTAAAGATGGTTATTAAACTTACCAAAAATATATTTTGAAACTTACGGGAAAACATTCTTGTTTGAATACAAAGAGAATATTTAAAAGTCAAGGATTTTCAAGTATCTTTCCCACAACTTGAACTCTGAGATTGTAATAGCATATTTAGTCCTATAAAGTTACCACACTATGAGAATATCACAGAGGTATCGTAAACAACTATACAACATTTCTGAGGTTCTAAAATAGGAAGAAACTTGCTAGGTAAGACTTCCAAACAAATTGTATACCAGCATCCTTGATTTTGATGGGAGAGAGGCCCCAAAATACTTCTGAAAGTCCCGCTAAAGACCTATGCGCAACTTTAGGCACCAGATATTTTAGAAAATCTGCCCCCACACTTCATAACACTTTCCATTAAAATAGGAACAAGCCTACTCAGAGGAAAAAAAAAAAAAAGTTTCCAACAAAGACACTATTTATTTTGCCAGATTAACTCCAGTCAAGTCTATAAGTCGCCATTTTCCTTAAATAATGTGTGAGAGGTTACATCCCTGCAGACCTGAGGATCTGATTTTCTTCTCAGTTCTAACAGTATAAATCACAAATAACTCCACTGACTTCATTGACATTCTAAGAGTAAAAGAACGGAGAACCAGACTGTTGGTATCTATTCAAAAGTGCCTTTATCTATTAGTTGCTGCATATAAAAAAGAGACCAATTTGTGCATAAGGATGGAAGCAGAACAAATAGAAGAACAAGTGCAGAAGTATTCCAGGTGACACACACACAGTCACGTCTCATTTTGTAAATAATTTCCACTGAATGAGGGAGAATTTGGACAGAGAAAATAGTTTTCTTAAGCTTAAATATCAAATATTAAGGGAATAAAGCAGGCTATCAGTTAACCAGAAAACAAATAAATGTAATAAATTCTGACAAAACTGACAACATTGCCAACTTAAAGAACATGGTATACTCAAAGCAAACTTGAAAGGGTCTAGCTACTATTAAGTTAATATTAATTTTAGCTATATGCATATACTAGCTGCTATAACTAAAAGATTTCCTATCCAAGGCCAAAACAAGTGGTATAGAAGAGAGAGATCTAGTTGCCTGAGATGACTTGAGATGGCCAGAAGAGACTTCCTTTTGCAGGGAAGCTTTAAGCAGACACAGATCAGATACGTTCTTCTTCTATGCCACTAACTCCCCACTTTACAACTGTAAGTAAGCAGGAGGCTTCCTAGGGATATTCTAAAGCACGGTATTAGGAAGACCAAGTGAAAACAGGTGTAGCCACACCTATTAAAGGGACTCTATGCCAGTAATATAAGTCAGGTTCACTACTGCATAATTTATTTTGCACCAGTGTTGGGGTTCCTTTACTTAAAGGGCTACAAAGGACCATGGCCACGCTTCTCTGTTGTAACTCAAGACCTAAATGCTCTTTACTCCCCTCCTTTTGTGCAGTAGATTTTCTGGACAATCAATTCCAATCAAGGTTTCCTTTTTTCTTATCTTATTTTGTATTCCTTCAAAGTACGCCCTTCTTAAAATCCAATATCTGTGTGCTACTTGAGTATGCCATTGCCAACATAGCAAATCTGATTGCGTTGTGACCATTCACCCTTGAACGTCCATGCAATTCTATCTTCTCATATTTTTCTTCTGTTTCCTTAGATCAAAACAGTCTATTCTGCTTGGACATTGAACAAATTGAAACATGCTTGTCTTGTGCTTTCAAAGACACATGGTTTATGTCTTACTTTTTACTGTTCGAGATACTGAAAAAGTCTACAACTAGCTTTTAGGCCCTATTATCTCGATGAATATCTTCTGCTTCTGTGTTCTTATAATTAGTTCCCTCTCTGCAGCTAGTAATCAAGGCAGAGATGATAGCAGCTATCCTAAGAGATATAACCAAAATTATTAGCTCTGAAAAAAATAAATTCTTGGTATTTGCATGACAGTCAGATTACGCTGAAAGTCCTAGGTGAACTGAGCGAACCGTGTGGTATGCAGATGTTGTACCTTGCCGCTACACAGAACTAGAGATAAATGGCAGGGTTATGTTTTCTCTTAAGTATGTCTCCTCTCACTTGCTCCTAAAAGAAAGACCCACAAAGTGAAGCAAAATAATTTCTATCAACCCAAAGCTGTGTGGTGAGATGTTCTTAAAAGGAAGAAGATAAGGAAGCAGTGACATCTATAGATTGTATACCATCTACAGATTGCAGAACAAAAAGAAAAAAGAGTTTCAATATTTTAGCAACATGTTGTTGCGCAGCTCAAAACGTCTGTAGCTGCAATATGTTTTCGATGAGTCTGGAAGCATTGTATATATACACAATAAAAGATTAAGTTGGTACAAGAATGCAAAGACTAGCATTTCCCTTGGTCACTAACCACAAGGCTCCCCCTTAATATGTTATCTAAGAAAGGCAGAAATTTTTACAACTGTTCACTCCTAGGCTGCATTTTAATTATGAATTAGATATTCTTCCCCTCATACCATCTGATTTTGCTTACTCTCAAACTGTATTCCCAAACTGTATCTTCTTCAACTCAGATTCTGTGTGGCTGAAAGAAAAATTATGCACTTGCAGACATGTTCCTGAACCATAGGTGTCACCTTCTTACTCAGGAAGTAGGAAAGAAATCTAGAGAGGGCTCTGCGCAGAGGTACCAGGGTGCAGAGGGTGGGGTCTATACTATTCAGGGGGTGCTCTGAAGGGCAGAGAGACCTGTCCCCACCACTTTCTGGAAACAAAAGCCAAGAACAGGTCAATGTGCCAGTTTTCTTAAGTCATCTAACATTCAGTACCAGTCTCTGTGTGATACTGACTTAGTATTACAGAGATTTCACTCAACTGGCAAGGAGCACAAGAGCTTGGCAGAAGGGAAGAAAGGGCTTGATTCCAACCCCACCTCCCAGGCCTACCAATACAGGTTATATTAAAAAGGCTTTGAAGGAGAACCATGATTAGAGCACTGAAAACCAGGAATTTATCTTCGTGATATGCGTCTTAGCCACTGGACTACGGTGTCACTCGTGCTTCTATGCTGGGTTTCAAAGAGAGGGAGAGAGGGAGAGGAGCGGAGGGGGTGTCCCCCAGTCACCCTGCCTTATTGCCTTGGAAAGCAGAAATCTTGAGTTTGGTCTCTGCCTTCAGGTAGCCTAGAGCCCATTTCCTCCCTGGAGGAGTGTTCCAAATATTAGGGTTTTATTAAGCATACAACAATTAGGGTATTATTAATCACGGTAGTATAAAAAGTTTGAGCATCGCTATCAATACTATTGTAAAAGAACAGTGAAGTACCTGTTTCCGGGAACGGTCCAAACGTCTTGGTATGTGTGGCATGCTAGAGCATATATACTGGCCTACACCACAGTGGGACTTGGGTTGGAGATATTTGAATTTCAGGTGTTGTTATCTAAAGTATTCCAGAGTCCTCCTTTCATCCTTTGGAACCTTAATAACAACAGACACATCCTCAAATACAATGGTATCTGTATTAGGACTGTTCTTTTATAAATTGGATTAAATAGTGAAATGACTGAACAAATATCTCCTACTTCCCCACCACCATCATGTTTTTCTTACAGAAATCATTACTGTAAGTGTCATGACTTTTGATATCGTTATTCCTATGAAATACACACTAGTGTCAGGCTTGCTACCCAAATGTCCAGAACACCACAACGTTTCAGTGTCGTATCTAATTACAGCCAAACCATGGGCAGCAAACAGCATTGAATACAAGAACATTAGAATCAAATAATTTCTTCAGTGTTAGAGCACCATCACCTTCAAATCTTAAATTCTCAGATGAAATTTCCTCTGAAAAAAATACAACCCTTAATACAACCCTTAATCTTGTCTGTCATTCCAGGCCAGCAAGAGTTGACCTTTCCAACCCGTATTGTTGCACAGGGCAGAGACACTAATCTGAATGAAAATCTCTCTCGGAGGCACTGTCATTGCCTCATACACAATAACAGCCAGACTCGCATTTCCAGTCACTTTCTGCACATAAGTAAAATAAGAGCTTATCAAATATAATAGAGTTGTCCACAGGTTCTGCGGCACAAGTACAGGCACTATTATCAGCTAGAAAAGCAATTACAACAGGAACAGTCTTGCTAATGGGTGACATTTTGGTCTTTACTGAACAGTTCTTCAAAACTAGGCAAGTCTTTAGACATGGTAGTTTAAATTCTGTTAAAATAAAAAGGCCTTGTTCCTAGATAGGACAGGCTAATAACAAAGGATATACACTTGACAAAAAAAATTAGAGTAGCCAGTAAGAATTAGATAACAATGTGCATGGTTAGAAAATGCCTGGAAAATAAGTAGATAAAATAGCTAATGAATAGCTAAATTCATTTGCAGATGTCTCAGATGCTTGCAGATGGTTACCCTCATCTGCCAGGCTGTTCTAAAAGATACACAAGGTAAACAAGATAGCCTTGTTAGAGGGGGGAAAAAAAAAAAATCTGCTTTGACTTTGGTAAAGCCCCTTGATTTCATTTTAACTAAACAAGAGCCTTTCTGTAATAATTTCAGTGTCTCAGGTCAGGTAAATCCAGCAAAAGCAATAAATGTTAATTGGGATCTTTTTAATCTTTTTCACAAAAATTAAAATTTTATATTTAAAAAAAAATTTGCATCCGGTTTACAGTGTCAATCTCTCTTGATTTTTGCCTTTGTAATTTAAGGTATGATCCAATAATAACTAGGACTTACAGAAATGTTTTAAATTGACTTCAGTGTGTGGGTCAGTCATTTAGTCATACAGTATTTCTCTTGCCAAGAAGCTTTAAGATCATCTCCTAATGAGCCTGAGAAGCATCTGGTATGTTACTCTTGGGTACCCCAAGAATCTGATCCGAGAGCAGCATAAACCACATGCTCATTTGCTGTCTTCTTTAACCCCACCCTGTGGGGAAAAGATCCCATTTGTCTTAGGTGCAGAAATAGCAAATAACAAATTGCAGTTGGATTAAAATGATCTTTTCTTAAGCAACATTCCAACATCATTTCAAAGACATTTTGTATCCCTTGTACCCTAAAACTCCACATAGCGTTTATTATTTCTTTTTAGCCTACAAAAAATGCAACTGGAATTAAAAGACAGTCAATTATAAAAGAAGGAAACCATTTGAAATTTTCAACCAGCTCACACTGAACATCATTTCAATTGCATTTTTTAAATTCTAGCAAAAAAATAAAAAATAACTTTGTTCCAAAACAGAACAATTTTTTTCTGCATACCCCACTGCAAGACAAGCAAAGCTCTTCCATCAGCAGCTGCAATTTCTAATTCTGTCTCAGGAGAGAAAAGAAGAAATTCTAATGTGAAGTTGGTTTTCAGATGAAGAGCTATCACAGACATGCCCAAGCAGTGGTTTGCCCTGGTACTGACCAGTACCAATTCATTTCCCACTTGCAAGTGTATCACTCCACGCAGCACAATAGGTGCGTGTGTTGCCAAGGAAGCTACACCAGACCCATTGTGCCTGCTATACCTTGGAGATAAAGTACTTTCTTCTTCTTATAGAGGCATCTTCTCGCGAGTGATGTCCTGAAGAGCGATCTGAAGTACTGGGCAAATTTCCCGCACAAGGGGGAAAACGTAACCCCGTGCGGCAGCGGTGGGGTGACCCAGGGCTCGCTGATCCACGCATTCAGGCCAAGGAGTCTCCTGAAAGCAAAGCAGCAGAACTGAGTGCTCTCTCCCACGCCGTAGAAGTTCATGGTCCTGGCTGCAGCACCCACTTGGGCACCATATTAAAGTATTAGTGGTCAATAGCAGAAATTAAGAACAGTCCCTCCCCAGGGTAAGAGGAGAGATTAAGTATCACTTGTGGATGGAGGAGGGCAAGGGAATGGGAAGCAATTTCTAGTACAATAAAAACAATTGCTCCTCTAGTCAGACCTCCACACTTGGCCTTGCATTTTTCCTGTAATTTTTATTGACGGCAGGGAGCTTTGACAAACAGCGCTATAGATAGTGAAAGCAACATTGGCCAAGGTTCTGGTTATGGCCAGTGCCATTGAACGGTTGCAAGATTCACTGCTGTTCACTCAGCACTGGAGGGGATTTTGACAGGTGCCAAATGCCCATCCCTGCCCACCCTACAAAATGTTTTAGCAATGAGTAAACATGGGAGGGGAAAAAAAACCATCCTATATTGTAAGGAATAGAGAAAGAGAACGGGAGGGGAAAATGAATGTTTATTATGAATGGTAGTGAAATTAAGCAATGATTACTCCAAAGTATTAGTAATGTCACTCTGTAAGAGAGGCCAATATAGTGGTTTCATAGGTACTTTCTCCCAATGATATCTTCTGCAGTCCTGCCTGGTTTCCAAATAAAGCCGTATTTTCAACCGCTCTCTTGTATAACCCAAGTCTAGATGCTGAGAGTAAAAGTGGGCTCATTCTTTTTTTGTAATAAAGATCTTTCAGGATAAAGGGTACTTGCAGATAAGGCTCTGCAAACTTGTTTTCCAGTGAAATTGTGACACCCATGCAAACCTCTTCTGTTCTCTTTTTACAGCAACAGTTTGTAGAGCTGCCATTGATTGAAACTCAGTGATTCTGTCAGTGAGTGATGCACGGGAAAAAACCACAACTCTCAGCTCCCTTATTTCCATTGCTAATAGGAACAAAATACCAACCAAAATGTTTCTAAAAATCACGAAAAAAGATTGAATAGTTTCAGGAGCTTACTGTTTTGAGAAGAGGTACCAGATACACTGACACATTTCAAAGCAGAGCAAGAGCCTCCTTTCAAGCACTGAACAGGTCTACTTTTCAAATGCAGTGTTTCAGAAGCTGTCAGCTCCAGATCTACCTAATCCAAGGTTCGGGTTTCTGCACTTCTGCAACAGGCAAAAAACTTCAGACATGCTGTTGCCAGCTACATGCTCCACACACAAACCTGTCACATATTGAACTTGAAAAGTGCACATTAACCTTCATAATATAAAGGTACAACTGAAAGGTATATTTGGAAATTACAAAAAAGACCTTTGAAACCATACTTGGAAACCATAATCTGTTTTAAACATTACCTATAAAAAAAAATACATTTGACCCTATGATGAAGAATTCAGTTAGGGTATTTCACAGGTAATGACTTTTTATTTTCTAATTCAACCATCCATAAAATGGAGTCTTCTGTGTGCTTACTGAAGCATTTTTAATTGCGCTTTTCTTTACAACCAAACTGAAGGCCAGCAGCATAAGAAATGAATTTAAAAGTTCATTATGTTCTCCATTTTTTTTTAGGGAGAATATTGCCACGAGGTAAGCATGGAGTTGCTCCTCACTTTCAAAAAGAGCTGTTCAGACCATATACGTGGTGACTAGTGAACAGGGAACTATCGCTAAGCAAGTTTTTCCTGTGACATAGGACAGGCCACAGTCCTGTGCGATGGCCATGTCAACCCCAGTGCCAGCTCCGGCCCCAATCCTGACCAGGTCCTGCCACCCCGTGCCCCAGCTCCTCGTGGCAAGGCTGCTGCTGCCACCTGCCTGGTGCTGCTCAGCTCCCGGCTCGCCTGCAGAGCAGCCGCCCTCGCTGTGCCCTGGCAGGAACAAGTTGGGTGAAACCAGTCAACCATTAGGCACTAAAATGAATTCACGCAGAGTCCACAAAGGATAGATATACCTCACGACTAATGGCAAAATAATCTGATGCCTTAGTCCATACTTAAAAATATCCTCAAAAACAAACCCTGGGAACTAAAATTAGTAAACTGACTACACACTCAAAATCACAGATTCAAGAAAAGCATTAGTTTTGTACATCATCATAGTTTTCCTCACACATCACCTATGGTTAAATCCTTCATCTCCAACAAGCAATAGTTGTCTATCTGTCTCTCTGTCCCTAGGAGCTGAACGAGCTCCTTGGCTGTCTCTACACTAATGCCTCTAATACCTCTCTCCTACCAGTTTCCTCTCCAGGTTGTCTGGTTGTTTAATATAAGTAAAACTCAGGGCATGTTCTCAAACAACAACTAAATAGGCAGAAGAGTCACTGCTTGCTTTAAAGTCATGCTGATGGCATCCTAAAAAGACCTTAGAATAGGTAGATATCAAAAACAACAGAACAACTTCGTCTTGTCACAGCTCCAGGAAGAAAGATGAGTCCATGAGTCTTCTATGAGATACAGAAGGATTAACTTTGGAGCTTATTTTATTATTTTATTTTATTGCACTGTGACATTACCTCATCTTAAATGGTTCTTGCCCTATTGACCTGCTGAACAGAAAGGCATGGGCATAAGCTCTGGCTGTTCCATGGGCAAACGTCCCAGCTACTCATCTTCATCTACTTACTCTGAGCATGTCTTTGGTGCCATAGCTGCTAATTAAAGAATTTCCCTGTCTACAAGAATGACATGGGGACTAACATACTAAGTAACATCTTTTAGCTCCCACAGAGAAATTACAGTAAACCCAACTGGAATAATCCAGTATTACAGTTCTGTTGATTTTATTTGATATGCACCACAGGCAGCATCACACCCAACATGCCTAGGCTGTCACTGAACAAATAAAATTTAAACCTCATACTAGCAAAGTTCAAAATACAACCTACGCTGCAAAACAAATAAGCCGTTTGATTCCCAGGAGTCACAAAACTGGCATTTTATGGAGTCCATAGCTTATATATTTTCCCACTTCAACTGTGTTCTAACTTTAAATTGTTAAAGGAAAAAAATATATATTCTCAGCAGTGCACAGTGTTTATCAAAAACTGCTTGCAGTGGGCGACAGCCAGTCCTTCTGAACTCTTCAAGACCTCATATCATAGACTTATTTGTCCTTCATGTTAAGAAACCTACAGGAAAAATTGCTGCTAGAGGCTTCATATCTGCTAAGAGTCCTAAATCTCGTACAGATGATTTTCTTGGTGCTTTTAGTGCCCCAAATTATCTAAGAAAATGACTATCAAGAATAGCATGCTGATAGTGTCAGTAGCCTTGAGAATTTCAGTAACTATCTTATATAAATTTATTATGTACATTCCTTTTAAAAAGTCACTTCATGTATTTTCACCATCACGGGTAATCTATGAATTGTTGTGACTTTTTCAAATGCTTGTTATTTTGTTAAATTTTATTGACATAGTTCTTATGCATGGTTGCCTTTCTCCGGCTACATTATCCAATTAAGTTGTTCTTGAAAGTGTACACTCTTAGCTTACTAATAATTAAACCTTCTCATTCCTGGAAATGAATTACAGACTTAGCTACCACTTTCCAGGAAATTAAAACAAGTCAGACAATGGACCTGATAGATCTCTCAAAGCCATTTGCCCTAGCTGTATAATACTTTTCTTCACTTGGGAGTTAAGTATTTTCTTTGCTTTAGAGCCATTTGTGCTCAAAGACACTGAACTGAAACATAACAGTCCTTTTTGGCTGCCCTGCCAGCAATCCTCAAGCTGATGCACAAGTTAGTATAATTCATCTATTGTTAACATGACCACAATGCAAACTTAATTCTAGTGTATGGCCCTGACCCTTGCAGCAATACCCTCTCTTAAAAAGGGATAGATGTATTCTCTCATAATTACAGTAGAGAATTCATGGAGCAGTTTAGCCTGCTGCAAGGAAAGCATCAAGGAAAAATGCCTCTGCTCCCAGGTCTTAGAGCTACGTAATTGAGCTCCTGCGGAAGCCACAGTTAATGTTTATTTCACATCTGTCTCCTTTTAAATAAGGATGATTAGAAGTATGTAGCTGCCTCCTTAAAAGCACCTGTTCACTTCCCCTTCCAGTGTGAAATATAAGGTCATCCAATGAAGCTAGAAGCAACTGGATTAAAAACAAAAGATGTTTTTTTTCCTGCCAGAGCGTCAAACTTACAGAACTCCCTGCCAAAGTATACCATCATGCAGACATTTACCTGGCTTCAAGACAAGAGTGGACTAATACTTTACAGAGAGATCTGTTCAGGATTTCTATATATATAAACCACATCAAATTCCGTTTGAAGTTTCCGTGAAACGAAAACAGAAGGAAGCTTGGGAGAGTACCTAGGGAAAGTGTCAAGTGTGTTTGCCCTGTTACTACTTTACCTGGGCATCTATTCAATGACTATTGTTGCAGACAGGATACTGAACTGGCAGGAGCTCATGTACAGTTATGTTCTAGCCTATCATCCAGGTCACTAAGACTACTGAATAGCACTGATTCAGGCTAAATCCCTGATCCTCTTGCATCGTCACAGAAGGAGATTTATTATATTGGCTTGACATGATTCATTCTTAACAAATAAATGTTGACTGTTTTCCTTGGTTTCTTCTAAATTCAAATAGTTTCTTTGGGCATTTTCTACAGACTTTTCCCTGGGAATTGAAGATAATGGCAGTCAATCTGCAATTTTCCAGTTCTTCCTGTATTTTTATTTGTAAAGATAAATAGTACATTTGTTCTTGTTCATTCTTCCATTGCCTCACTAAACCCTCACAGGTCCTCAAAGATATCTACTGCTTGCTCTGAGACTGCTATTGCCACTTCAAGAACAAAGCTACGTGGTTTCAGATCAAGCTCATTTCAAAACACCTGCCTTACCTAAGTACTAATACAGTCTTTCCCTGTTAAATGCTGAGGTGTCATCTCTTTAAACCAAGTACTAATTATCCTGGCTTTCTGATTGCAGTTGAAGTCTTTACCAAAGATCAGTGTCAAAAGATACTAACCTTGGCCTTCCCAGCTTCATGTGCCAGTAATTTTTCTTCTCTCTTCAGTAGTGGACCAGTCTTTCCCTTGGCACTGTATTTACTGCTAATGCACTAACAAAAATGATTCCTTGTTGCCCTACTTGCTACGTGTGCATTTTGTACTTTGTTTTTTTCTTTAAATTATGCTGCACTTCCATCCTTTTACTTAGTCATCTGACCTAGTTTCCAGTTTCTGTACACTTTCTTCCTGGTCTGAAGTCCGTGAAGTTGCCTCTTTACAATATCTCCTACCTTTCCTCTGCAGTAGGATAGTTTTTATTTGTGCATTTTTGAATGAAAGTTAGTATCACTATTGTTAATTTAAATTGTCCATTGTACGAGCTATACTCTGAGCATGACCATGAGACAGGAATGCTCAAAAAACCTAGGGGGACTTCCCCTTCCCATTTCTGGATCTCAACAGGGTTTATGATGGAGCTAGGCACCAAAAGCGTTCAGACTGGAGATAGGCCGACCACAAGGACATCACAGAATAGCAAGGTACCTGCAGAGCTTTCGTGTTAGAAGATGCAGTCATATGCTCAGGCACTTCCAGAAGTTGGCAGCCACTCAGCAGGTCTTGTGCATCACAGTATCTATCCTACATAGCTAGCTCAAGCCTCTCTTTAGATCTGACACATAGTCACGAATAACTATAACCACTCTTTCCCTCTGCTGTTTTTGAAGTGAAAAAATTTTTCACGGATATGCAGACAGCAACAAATAGTTGAGAGAACTCAAGATTTTGAAGAGATTTTTCGATTTGGAAAACGTATTTTTCTGTCCACCCTGAAAGTTGGACAAACTTCATCCACAACGATGTACAATGAATACTAGTGCTATACTATTTACAAGAAAAGGGTTAAATTACTTGAGGAAACTGTTGCCTTATTGGTATTGTATTTCTACACTAGAAAGAAAAGGAAGTAGAATCTAGACTGTCTGGGGTGAACCTCCTTAAATTAGCACTGCACAGCACGAAAAGACATTAACTCTACAGTACAAAAATGATTGCATCATTCATCATAGATCACCAAGGCTTGTAGTTTTCAAGGTTTCCATACTAAAAATACAACAATTTAATTAGGATTATAAACTGTGCAATGCTTTACTGCCATCTATTTAATATAAAAATGTCCAGATTTTGGTATGATAAATATCCATTCCACATCTAATATCCAAAGGCATCCGTCGCTGATCATCTGTCTCTGTGCAAACTGTGATAGAATTTATAATATAAACCATTATTATTGAGATGATTAAGTACAAGGAGTTGAATCCTCCTCTCTGTGCAGTGGTGTAAATGCAGAGTAATACCATTGGCCTGCATGGCATTACCCTACATTTACATTGGGAGGCAACATGATTTCAGTTACAGAAATGCTAGTAACAGAGCCCAAGAACGCTCCATGCAAGCAGTTTGGGGTTTGACAGATAGGCTGACACTATGTCCTTCTCTTCTTCTCTTTCATTCCACTCCCACGTGGCACATATATTAAATATCAGCATTTACTACCCACAGCAGCATGGCAGCACTGGTCACCATGGCATTCCTACCAACACAGCTGTCCAGACCAGCCGCTTCCCGGACAGCTCGGGAGAGCAAATACTGCCCTGAAAATACTCTTAACACAGGCACCTCCAACAGTTACAGCTAGCTCACAAAGGCTTTCACTAATTTCCTATCCTTAATTAAAAAACAAACAAGTCAAAATGTGAAAGGTATCCACAAGGCAGTCTGGAAAGTGTTTGCTTTGGAGGTGTGCGGAGGGGGCTGACAATGAGCATCATTTCATCAATATCTGTCCATCACTTCTGCACCCAGCAGTTCATGCTGGTCCTATAGTCAAATTAGCACCATCAGTCACAACGCTTGTTCTGCTATCGCAGCCCCAGCGTTATTAAACCTTCCCTCCCTGACCCCAGTCCTAAATACCAGTATTGTTCCTCTGGCAGTGGCTTCTCCCACAGCTGCTACAGCCGGGCAAGATAGCCAGGGAGGGTCTACCTGTCCTCAACAATTTGGGGAGGGGGAGAGCAGGGATCAGAGCAAAGAACTACCCAACCTTGGACTGCTGGGCTCTGCGCGACAAGAACGGGGCACGCAACCCACCAGTGGCAGTCCCAGCTCTAGGGGAGGGTGCTAATGACACGGACCCACTGCTTGGAAAACTGTATTTTCAGGCCGTATAAACCACCTCAGCCTTTTAGGCTAAAAGCTTTACCTCTTGCATTTATTATGAAGCAAGGATCAGGATGAAATCAGAAGGTACCTTTATAAATTATTCTGAAAACCCGTGGAATTTAACAGAGAAGTAGATCCTTCCTGCTTGTTGGCAGATACCCCTGCAGTAAAATCCTACTAGATCCTCTGAGACTTACTTACCAGAGAGGAACTTGCAGACACAAAACCCTTTCTGAACCTCTACCTTTGTTCTCCAAGACAGTCCAAGGCTTTAAGGAACATTTTTACAATTTCCAAAATACTAGCAGAGAGACTGCATACAGAAAAGGTTGCGATATCCCAGAATTGGCTATGGAGAATTAGGCTTAATGAAATACAACATACAGCCTGAGTGAAGCAAGCAGTTAAAATTTAGGAAGCAATCCATTTTTGTCAGTGTGCTCATACGCTTAAAATCAAACAATAAGCACAGCAAAACTTCTCCACAATAGTTACTGGAATTATACCAAATCTTAATTGAAAATGCTTCCAAGAAACAGCTTCAAAAAGACTCATTTAAAGCTAAAATTATACAAACAGCTTTTTTATTTATAAGCCCACATTCTCCCTTCCACAGAAATGGAAACAACATGCGTTCTTATGCTGCATCATTTATCTGCATAAGTCAGGCTTCAGATCCACACCACATAGCGTTCTAATCTGTAACACATTTGTTCTATAGGTCTGCTGTGTGCAGAGATAAAAATGTTATTAATAGTGTCCCAAAGCAGCTCACAAAACATCACTTATTATTAATGCAAGCAAGAAGTGCAAAGAAGTCTGTAACCTTTGGGCTTTTGAGAAAAATACAGAATATAGTACGAACGAATAATTGGATACAATTTGTCTCACTCAAATGTTACTAACATTGACAGCCACACAATCTGTTTCATATACTTTACAAATTAGAGGCTGATCTAAAGAATAATTCTTTGGTGCTCAACACATTTTACCGATTTATTTTTGATTAAAAATATAATCACTATACAGATGAACAGAAAACCTGGAAGGTTTCTGTGGCGCCCCTTGCAAAAGATAAGAAGCAGGCAACGCATCGGAGACTATTTCAGCAACAAAACTACGAAGTCGCTATCGTTCCCTGTCTCTTGAGGAGCACCGCGTTGGAGAGGCAGGATGCTACCTCTGTCTCAACAACAACTCAGATTAAGCAGTCAGGGTGTAGATCCCAGACTGCATTTCTATATTCAGCTAACGCCCTTCATAGAAAATAGCATGCCGCTAAATGAGGAGAAGGCATTGTTTCTTGTAATTAGCAAGAATTAAGGAATAATTTTCTGAAAATGATAGGGAAGACTTGCTTTTCTGAAAATAACGCTTAGACAAAAAAAGCAAGACGGGAAATTACTGCCTACATGCTAACAACGTCAAGTGTAAGAAAAAAGAGCTGCTTCTCATAACTACTGTGGCAATGGGAAAAGCATTAATAATTGACTCCACAACTGGCAGAGGCTTTGAATTGACGCCTTGACTGGCTTCACTCGGCAAGAGCAGGTGTCCTGACTTACAAAGGCTTCTTGTTTTTAAATAGGCTGAGTTCAGCAAAGGGCAGTGACGGAAGCCAATATTTTTGCAGGAGCTCTTACAGAACATGAATGGGAGAAGAAGAGGAACAACTGTACAGCATTTCATATCATACCTATACATAAGGACCTAGCACAAGGGTGCTACTTGTCACAGGGTTACTTATGTAAGGTACAGAGGCTGTGAGAGCCTTCCTGATGTGATCCCATTAAAAACATTTTCTGGAGAGCATGGGTTATGATTTTGCGTATGTGTAGCGGGAGGAATTCTGTTTTATTAGTATGCTGTTCATTCACCCAGCTGGAAACTAAAACTCAGTTTTGAACAGGTAAGTGAAAACAGAATTCAGAGCGGACAAATTTCATCCCTACCTTTACTGCCCCTCGCTGCAGATGCGCTGAGGGTTGGTCAAGCATGCATAGTTCCTCCCTATAAAAAGAAAACAAAAAGATTTTTGTAAATGTAACAAAGCAGGTGCTGGTGACAGGCATGGGCACAGTGTTAGGGCACGGTTTGAGTAGCTGGTCATAGATTCACTTTGCCTGTATAAAGAAGAGAATAAATCATAAAAGCCCTCCTCTACTCAAGCACACATTTGTTCCGTATCTTTTTCTTTGCTAATGAACCTGCCCAGTCTTTACAGCCTTACCAAGAACTTGGCTGCTTTGAAACTGTTAGTTTCCTTTAGCAAGGGAAACACGTTCATGCTAGACAGAGTTGGTTTTAAATCAAAAACATATTTTAGAATAGGTCTAAAATCTTCATCTTCTAGGTCAATAAAGGGAATTAAGGAAGCATCTTCGTACCATTTTAATGTAAAAACAGGCTTAAGTTTCAAATACTCAATAATGCAGAAGACGCTATCTCATTTTATCAGAATTTTACATTACATAAATTTTATCAAATTAACTAATTTGTCATCCTACCACCGCTCCCTCTCGGCACAGACAGACATTTGAAGAACTGTCTCATTAACCTAGTTGTAAAAAGCATGCCAAGCCGGATCAAGTAACAAAGCTTTTAATGAGGTATTTTTACCTTTGCTGCAATTGCGGCGGATGTCAGTTTTCAATTTTGTTGAATTAGTAGTACAGTTCTTGTATTCTCATACAGCTACAGAGCTTTTAAAATAACCAAGAACAAATACTACTGTATCATTGAGGATTCTGAGCCAGACTGACATACGAGAGAGCACAAACAATTCTCAAAGACATAAACTTAAATTCTCTGGTGATTGTATAATATAGAACTTTAATTTTACTTCTTGCAGGACAATAAAGATTTTTTTCTGACCTCAAAAGTTAACAACCTACCTAGAGGTAGAGTTTAGAAACACTTTTTATTTAAAAGGCCATTAAAACTCAGCAAAGTTTTGTTTTTGCTTTGAATTTTATATTTAATTATCTTTCAAAGTTCCCCAAAAAGTGATGACCTGCTGATTTCATGTCCTGTTTCGCAAAAAACCTTTTCATCATCTTGTTTCTATTTGGAAGATGGTACAAACAAGTGGAAGAATTTAGCCAAGTACACCTGAGAATCAGTGGCCCTGCCCTACAGCGTGCCGCCAAACACACAAGACCACAAGTCTGTGGTCTATGGAGACCCGATTTTGAGGTTTTCTCCCAGTTTCCCTCTGAGCTAGTCATCTGAAGTGTTGGTTATAAATAGTCATTGGTAAAAGCATTCTCAGGTAGGACTGTAATATCACAGTAATTATTATTACATTTACAGCTCTTATGAAAGGATAGAATAGTAATTGGATTCAAGCTGAAGTAGGAAAGAAGCAAGCATAAGTGAAGGAATAAACTACGCTAAGTGGCTTTGCTTACAGCCTTACTTTCAACTAGTAACGTTTACAATATACGGCCATAAGGATTCCTTTCATAGCATAAAATGGGCACCAGTATTACCAAAAGATCTACTTATCGTACTGCTAGAACCAAAATATTACATATGTGAGGCTTAGACAATCTCAAGCAAATTCCCAGGCTTTGACAAGAGTAGAAACTATGTTATCAGACTAAAAGTGCCATTTGCCATTGAGATCTGAACCCTGAACAGCAGTTAAAGAGATTAACGTGCTCCAAACATATATTTTCTATGGACAGATGGATCCAAGAGGAGAGGCCAATCACTTTGTTTTCACTCTATTTTTCACTATACTGAGATTTAACTGTAGGACTTCATATGCACGAGGACACCAAGATCAATTTTTGCTTTACAGTTCCTCTCTGTCTCTGTTCCCTCTGCCCTCCAAGGCGACTTTCCATCATGCCTAGTTCTCTGAACAGACAGAGCAACCTTTCACATAACTCTGAGCATCACACTCTCAAAGTGCCCTCCCTGCCTCCCCACCTAATCTGGCTTTAGTACCAAGCCCAGCACTCAGACAGAAACCAGCTGCTGCCGTCCTCCAGCACAGCCCCCCGTGCGCCACCAACGGGGCCCTGCCGCTGCCTTGCGCAGCTCTGAGCACGCTTGGATAGAGCAGCCCCAAGACTGCCCAGTCTCAGCTTTGTATTGCCTGCTATCTGCACTAGCGTGATGCCTTTACAAGGTTAAGGAGGTATAGCAGTGTGGCAGAAAGAATTAAATCATAAGGTAACCAAATTACTTCTTCATATTCTACCCTAGCACTTGAATCTTCTGTTAAGCACGACAACACAGACTACCAAAGCTGGACGTAACACGTATCCCCCCCTAAAATAACCTGTTATAGCTTCTTGGGGACTTCCCTCGGCAGTTCATATGACAGCTTGTCCCCAACAGCGAGCAGCACCATTCTGGCCCAATGGCAAGGGAAGCAGTGCAAGAGCAGAGGCTCCAGACTCACTTTATGGGAAAAAAGTATTCTTTTATTCATACAATGCCCAGAGCGTGGCAGGATGAGGACTGCGGGTGAAATCCTACCCCTGGAGCTTTGCCACTCACTTTAGAGTTACCAACGGGTTTTCCCAGACCTTCATCCCTATACGGCAGCAAGACTAAACATTAAAAGACTCGGTAGGGAAAACTACTTATGTCTTCCATACAGCTCCATTAAAGCTAATGGAAAGACTCCCAATGATTCCAGGAAATACTTGGACAGAAGTTTTACGTGCCCTCCTGATGACCACTTTAAAAAAATATATATATATATATATATATGTGTGTGTGTGTGTATGTATGTATGTATGTATGTATGTATATACACACACAGAACATGCTTCCGTGGAGGGGGACAGAGAAGCACAACTTCTGCCCACACTCCGAACTGGCCAGAAACAAGCAATTCCAGTCCAAAGTTGCATAAAGCTGCACGTCATCTGATTTAATATGCCGTGTCTCTGAGCAGGACTTACTGGTTTGAGAAGAGCCCCATCCTGGTGTCATTGTGCAGCTTTCTGACCACAACTGACTCCCAGCCAGCCTGCTCAGGGCCACAGGAAATGAGCTTGCATCTGCTTCAACCTCTCCACAGAAACATGCCCATAAACTAGCCAAGGCTCTAGATAGGCTGATACATTTGCTATAACAGTCATTCCGGCTAGCAATGATTTTCACTGAAACAATTAGGTCAGTGGCAGTTAAACCCATTACATTTTTTTGTAAAGAGACAAAGCTTGAGTAGACCATAATGAGAAATACGTAATAGCAGAGTCTTCTTTTTGTGAACACAATGACACTAAGAAAATTAAGAAATATAATATTATATTTTACAATATAGTTTTGGGATAATGATGCTTGAATAATAATTATTATCGCATATCAATAGATGATGTCCAGCGAGTTATCATTCTGTGTTAACATTTATGGTTTCTTCTTTAAAGAATTGATTTGATAACATAGTGCCCATGAAACAGCAGTTCAGCACCACTGTTTCTCTCTGAGCACGCTCTTTTGCATGCTACTTGGTGATGTGGAAGCAAACTATTACTCAATACACAGTGTAATAGAATTAACTATTGGATCATTCTTTGGCAAAAAATATGCAATTAGTATATGTGCATTCTTGTAAAGATTACGAATACTGTTCAAAGCTTCATTGGTTGTATTGTAAAACAGAAAAGAGATCAAGTGATGTAGTTTATATTCAACAGAATTGTTATAAGTCAAGAAGGAAGGGAGCATACGTTCCAGAAGCAATTAGGTGCCAGGCTTTATTTCACGAGATTCTACATTAGCACCATTATTACTATTATTTTCCTCTTGCTTTCTTGCCCAGCACCCCAACTTTATTCCCAAATGGAGACGCAGTTGTCTTTATACATATATCATCACCACCCTGCAAAAAGCACAAGCAGGCTCAGTTCCGTTAGGCCACACAGAGTTACATCAGCTGTATCACTGCTTCTCAGATAGCCTATCTTTCAAGCACCAAAAAAAGAGGAAGCGTACCTTGTAGCTGGCTATTATTTCTTACAGTATAACACATTAGAGAAGAAAAACATAGGGAAATGGCTTGTAGCTGCATGGCAGCTGGTGAAATCATAGCCATCTTCCTAAGCAACGTTGATGTATGATTCTCATCAGCACAATACATTGCCCTCACCTCCTGGCCGCTGAAAAAAATTTACCAGCATTTGTTGCATAGTCATTAGAGACTTGCATCTGTTTCTAGTCTAACAGCACTTCTCATAATTAGTTCCTTCGGCTGCTGTCTGGACTGTGCTCTTTGCACCTCTGCAGAAAATGCTATGAGAGCCTGGTCCTGTTTCCACTTAATTCAATAGAATAGACTTGAATTACAGCAATAAGCTTTTATAGTCCCAAGTTGTACAGTAGACCAGGTCAGAGGGGAGGAAAAAAAACAAGAAAACCTACACAATTGCTTTCTTTAAAAAGAAGAAAGTAAAGGAAAAATACACTAGTGGGGCGGGGGGAGGGACAGAGATCATCAGTTATTCATTACATGCGTGCCATGTAACGGCACACAATGCCAAAGACAAAATGATGTTAATAATATTAACAATATGCGCATACCTACTGATCCTTAAACCAGCTTTTACTAGCTTTCCTCATGTTCTCTCCTGGGTTCTTCGACAAACTATAGCAAAAAAGGGAAAACACAGGCAGGCAGAGCACCGAGAAACATCAGGGGAAAAAAAAAGATTTTATATATATATATATAGCTATATATATATATATATATATATATATATATATATATATATCACTTCAGTTTTGTGGGGCAAAGACACTGCAAGGGGATGCAGTCTACACTGAAATTAAAAAAGGGTAACAAATAAAAAATTGTCCAGAATTCTATAGAATTAAAAGAAATCAAACCAGTGCTGCCTAAATGGAGTTTATGCTATTGAAAAATCACCTGGGTAACTGAAGTCAGAGTCCTAGCTCTGTACCCTTTGAGATGCTGCCTGCACGGCTCAAGCTCCGTCACTGCTGCGCTCCAGGCTAGCATGTCTCACCAGCCCAGCCCAGTGTCTCCATAAGCTGCAAAGAACAAAACCACTCATGTCAGCGAGACTGCAAATTCCCACAGCTACACTCACTCTTAGATTGCATATTTCAATAGGTAAAAATCTAGCTGACTGCCTTTATAATGACAGGAAACAAAGACTACTAGAACGTAATACAAAAAGCTGTTACAAGTTTTACAACTTTGCATTTCATGAGGTTTCATAAAAAATAAACTTTTCGGTTCTAAAGTCTACGGGAACTGATCAGAGAGCAATTCTCCGTGAAAACGGAGAAAATATTTGCATCCATTTTTCTATTTTTCCAGTCGACACTTTAGTCTTTTTTAAGGAATCTCAATAGCTCAACAGTATATAGGAAAAAAAACCTTCTATTCCAGCAGAGAATTTGCATTAGATCAAAGAAATAATAAATCCCACTAACACAATTAACACACTCCATATTTAAAACATATATGGCATACACAAAAGACCAAACCTTCTCTGTCTTTTCTTTGCCAGTTACTACTATGACACACTGTAAAGGGTTTAACAATTCTGTAGAGTGCCTCTATTGGTGAGGAATGCAGAAATCTCATGCTTATCCTGATATACCTTTTATACCGCTTATTCTATGTTTTTAGAAAAGCCCTGATCCTGACAAGAAGAGCAGACCTCTCGGACATTGAGGTGGAGCGTTTGCCACACAAATACAGAAATTCAGCCCACACAGCTCTTCCTACAAGACCAAGCCAGAAAGATCCTGTAAGTTCAGTCTTGTTCCCACTGATGAAATCACTTGAGAAGTGAAGCATCACTTCCTCAGGATAAAGGGTGGAAGCATTCAGCTGTGATTGACACCTGTACAAACCTCTTGTTGGCTAGGAGAAGATCCCATTCCATCCACTCAGCATTACTGGATCTCATGCAAGTGATGTTTACTGTCACCAGAACATTTAACTCCTAAAGCGTAAAAACATGCATATAGATACACACACACAAAGCACCTACGTTTTTCATTTTAGCAGGTGAAGGTACTTCAGCAAGTTTTGAAAAAGCAAAGAGGGATAATGTACTTATAGCGCAGCTTTGCTCTAGGCTTCACCTTCACCATATCTACATATTACACGTTTTTTCCCTTTTAAACCCTCTACTAGTTGTGGAGATAGCCTCTTCCCCCTCTTCCCCCTAAAAGGAAATTAGAAGTGGATTTGTTAACTTTGCAACAAAGGCCCAGCACGAAATTAAAATAAATTTTCTTTTCTCTTTCCTTAGGTCGCATTTTCAGGACATTTTAATTCCATAATATTTGTTTGTCAAATAAGTTCACACTGGAATAGACATCATCTATTTGCTTGCATTAGTCACTTTTTTCTTAATTCTATACCACCTTAAGAGCAGAGCAGGGTTCACTCCAGTCTGAGACAAATATTACCATCTTTAATTGAGGACTAGGAATTGTATTTTGATATATACTACAGGCCACGGCACATTTTGAAGAAAAATCCCCCAGTGAATCGCAGAAATGATTTCTGCACCTATGAGTACGAGGGTAAGCAAGTATGAGAGCAAACAAGTTTTAAAACGTTTCCAGTCAGTGGCATGATTTCTCAGAGGATCTCATATCAACACAAAACAGATTTGAGATTTATTGTACGCTGCTTTCAATTGGAAATGGCTGTTCAGGTTCACAGAACGGGGATGTTACTAAAATTTAAAATCTTCCCGGTGAGACTTTACAGAAATGTTTGAGGCGTATGTCGTTTGAAGAAGAGTTCATTAACCTGATGATAACTTAAAATTAAAGTGTTAGCCACCATATAAAGAAAGAAGGGTTTAACAACACAGAACAGGGCAGCTAGAAGGAGGGAGGCCATACACAGGTGCTCGGGAGGCCAGGAGCCGACGGCTCTCGTTCCTGCTGATCACCTTGACCTCCACCAGCTCAGCCAGCCCGGAATCCTGCTCGGTCTTGCCAAGAGCTGTGGGTTCAGACTTTAGGGATCCAATGGGCTAGAGGCTGCTGTGATCATATTAGACAAAATTCCCCTGCCAGGCAACAGAGCAAGGTAATATAGCACTTATGAGGAGATCCCTCGAAATGCCAGTATCTCCTCAATGCTACATTGGTTTGCTCACCCCAGGGAGGTCCTCCCTGGCACCAAGGGAGAGGAAGGGTCTCCTCTGTACTCCTCTCTCGCCACTCTGCTCCCTGTCAGCACCCACAAGCCCACCATGCTTTCTTCTGAAAAGCCCCTCCAAGCCACAGCCTTTTCTCCAAAAGCCCTGTTAGCTTTCACACCTACACCTTCCTTCTGCTGTAATGCAGAGTCCAACCCCGCACTTTATTTGAAGTTTAGCAGCACCTAAATGTTTCAAGACTCCAAACTATGACACATCTTAGCAGCTTCTTTATCACGAAATTTGAAAAATACAATAAAACCTTCAGCTGTGCTGTGTAATTTTCTATCTCATCAAATTGATCATGCAGATACAAAAAGGTGGCCCCAGTCATGTGGATGGATAGCTGATGGTACGAGGCTCTTCCCTCTATCATGGCTGTTTGCTGCTACATACCTAATAGGCGATTTCTATTGCACCTTATATTTCTCAGCTATAGCATAAGGCTAAATCTTTTTGATCTTTCAGCAGTGCTGGGAAGTTACTGCCATCTGTAAACTTTTTTGAAATTTTTAAATGGAAGATGCTATAGAAGAAAAATATCGAAGTGAGAGGTGGGGAGTTCTCTGGATAAAAGTTTGAGACAGATTAGTGATTAATTTTTCTGCCTCCCAGAAAAACATATTTAAAATATTTATATCTTCCATATAAATGCATTGATATGTGTGAATATTCAAAAGAGAGGAATTCCCTTTCAGCTACATATGTCTGTTTATTAGCAAGCACTCCTTTAATGTTAGTATTAAAGGCTTTGAAGAACAAGTGCCTACAGACAGGCAGCACAGTTTGAAAAACAGTGGCAAGGGACTCTGTGTTTTCTGAACACGAGTGAACACCAACAGAAGAGACGAGCAAGGGAAGGATTTGATTAAGGATGCAGGCATCAAACGTGACGGTTCATCATTCCAATTATGTTAATGGGACTAATGTGCTTCAACCTGTCAGTTGTACTTAAAACTAGCAAAACACGATGCTCATTCTCAAGTAGTACGCTTTCTTTCCCTCCGAGTTTGAGGATATTACAGTCCACAAATCAGCAGCCATACCAAGAGCAGCAGGCAACAGCACAAGGGAAATGAAGAGCATCTGGCTACAGTATAATTGCAAACTTGAGCAGTTTCCAGGCTGCCATGCTCATGAACTGAGCAGAGCTAGTGCTGTATTATTAGTAGAAGACCGGTCTGTTTTCCATTTGACTAGGAAACAGAAAAATTATATGCAGCCAGAGCTCTGCAGAAGATCACCCTCCCACATACAACTAACAAAGTACAAGCAAGGGCTAAGAGAAGTGAGGACTGGCAGGGCCTGGTCTGGGGGAGATAACCTTTAGTCTCCCTTTACATGCCAGATGTAGAATTAAAAAGAGGCTGTGTATGAAGTGTTTTCAGCATGCACGTGAGGTTTCTCTTGCTAGCTGAAGACGGGCATAACCAGAGCAATATATTCCCCACAATGTATCCTTAGTCTCACCTGGCATTATGGAGCAAATCAACATAAGCACCGCTGACTTATTTTGGTACAGTCTAATTAATGGAGATGTTTAAAAATAATTTTTAAAAAGGCTTACCATTTTTCCTGAATTCGTGGAGGAAGAACTACAGTTTCAGACACCACAAATGACTGGTTTTGGAGGGAATACACAAGTGCAACAGAAACTCTTGATCTAGGGTTGCGTAGAACGTGGTTCAAGGTGTAGTTCTCATAACATAATGAAAAAGATCCAGAAAGGACCCCAAGAGATTACTTAGTTCACCTTTCTGTCTAGGACGAGGTCAGCTCTACACATACTAATCCTACCAGGTTGTTTCCCAGTCTGCTTTTAAACACATCCAACAGTGAAGATTCAAGTAAAGCCTTCTCAGATAATCTGTTGAAAAGGTGCTTCATAGCACCAGCAAGTTTTGCTTAAATTATACACGAAGCATTTCTTCCTGTAAACTGACTTTTGTCCTGCCTAGCCGGACATGAAGAGCAGATCCCTCTTTGCAGCCCACCTATGTCCTTGAAGAGTTAAAGTTTCCCTCCATTTCCTCTATAACTTGAACAACTCCAATCCTTTCTCCCCATAGGTCCTGCTTTCTGGACGTCTGATTATCCTTGTTGCTCTCCCTTTAGCTTCCCACAATTGGCCCACACCTTTCTAGAACTACACTACCCAAAACGTGGTATTCAAGCTATGCAGATGAATTAGTTCCTAACGGCACTACTCAACTTACATTTTTTCACATGATGGTTTCTTTTTTTCCACAACATATGACACTATTGGCCTGTGCTCAGTTCAAGACCTGCTAAAATTCACAATTTCTTCTCTAAAGAGCTGTTGATTAGACGTTCCCCGTTCCATACTGGAATGGATTCATTTTGCCTAAGTTTCATTCTTTGAATTTGTTTTTACTCGTACCTTAAATTTCATACAATATTTTGATTGTCAAGATGACTTTGAATTCTAATTCTAGTCTACAAGTCTCTCACAGCTTGATGTCATCTACAAGTTTAGTACGCTTTGTTATACTACATCCCTCATTAAGGAAAATATTAAACAACACCGAGTGGAAAAAGAAAAAAGAGCTTTTATGAAAGATGCTTACGTCTCACAGTTCCACTAGAGTTTTCAGAAGGAATCCACAAACGCATAAATAGGGGTGATTCAGTTCACGTAATATACTCCACTTCACAAAAACTTTGTCACAGTCCCCCACCAAACAATAAGAATGAGAAAAAAGGGAAGGTCCGCTCACTCATAATAATTATGTAGAAGCTAAGAAACAAAAGGTAGGAAATAAAGTGCATTTTCAGAAGAAAGGAAGACTGCCCCTGGAGTCTGTGCCAAGATCTTTGCCAAGTTTGTGCTGTTTAACATATGAATATGATCCAAAACAGGAAATGTAAAAGCAAGATTGAACAGTGAGGTCTACTGCTGAAACAGTTTCTTGAGAGTAGCCAGAACAGAAGGTAACTGAGAAGAGCTGAAAAAGGGTATCACTATCACTAGTGGGTTGACTAGTGATAAAAATGATGGGTGAAATTCTGCACCAATAAATGCAAAGTATCGCACATAGGAGGAAGGGATACTATTGATGATACATATGTAATAATAGGCTTTAAATTAGCCATTACCTATCAGGAAAGAGCTGGGAGTCATTTTGGGCAGTTCTATGTAAATGTAAGATCAATACTTAGCAGCAGTCATAAAGGCAACTAAAACATTAAGAAGCATTAGGAAAGAAATCAAGAAGAGAAGAGAAAATATCATTGTGCCATCATGCAAGTCTTTGGCGCAGCTTCATCTGATTACTGTGCACAGTTCTCAAAAACATCAGAAAAGAGCTCTTCCTTTCAGAAGGCTAGTGTAGAGCTCCAAGAGCTACAGTGAAGGGTGGCACCCGTGACCACTTACAGAGTGGCTTCTGGAGGAAGGGAATATAGATAGGTCAGGATCTTGAGCCTAGAAGAGAAATAACTGAGGGGAAAAAATGGCACATGAGTGGCATTGGAAAAGATGAACAGGGGAATTTTCAACTGTTTTGATTAACATAGAATTTGAGAGGCACCAAATGAATTTTACAAGTAATAGCTGTAGAAAAACAGAAGGAAGTCCTTTTCCCCAGTGCATAATTAAATAGCAGAATTCACTGCACAGGATATATCAGAGGAAAAACATACAAATGGTTTCAGTGTGCCTACAGAAATTCATGAAAGAGCCATCAGGAACTATCAAAACATGTAATTCGGATGCAATCTCCAGCTCAGGAAATCTTTAAGCTGCAAAGTACTAGAAAGGCACCCTGGGGAAAAAGCATCACTGGAAGCTTGCCCTGCCCACATACTCTTCTAACATATCCTTTACTGGCAAGCATCAGATTAGGACAGTGGATCGGGGAACCTCTGGTGTGACCTAGGACAGCTGTTCTTTGTTCTTATGAATCACTTGTAAACAGATTTGTGTTTGCTATTTATAGATCAGATATTCACAATTAACTGCTTCACAATCCATGCGGACAGATTTCCTCCTATGGATTTTTGTAGCTCTTAGTGACATAAGACAGGTCATTAAAGTCACATACTGTCCAGACTGTAAAAACAGGGAACTATCAAAGCAAAAATAAATATAATAAATATAATATAATAAAATGTTTTTTTCCACACATTGCAACATCTGATCACATATCAATATGAATTAGTTGCATGAAAACAGACAATTCCCCAAATATTAACACATCTCAGACCCCCAAATACAGGACTTCTAGAAAGGAAAGAAAAACAAATCATAATTCTTGGTACCGTTCTTAAGACTTAGTTGGGGTTCTACAGAACAATACCCTTGTCAGTGCAGAACGCCAGGAGTGTCTGTCTTTTTCTTTTTTTAAGCATAAATAAAACCAATAAGCCAAGTCACGTATTACCAGCTAAACTGACAGTAATGACTGCCCCAAAGCCCAGATGAACTTCCCTTCGTGTGGTCACTTGTTCTTGCATAATTCATCTTGCAGTAAGCGGTTCAGACAACATGGGGGGGTGCATCACCTCTCACTGGCTTCCTGCTTTGTGTTGCAAAAGGGCGTGGATTACTTCCATCAGCACAGGAATATCTGTATTACTCTCTTCTTCTGGGTGATGGGAATCTGCAGCCTCCCTGATGCAATTTAGCTGTCCCTTTGGTTTTGCTACTATTGCACTTCACATGAACAAAACAACAACAACAGAAAGAAAAAGACCCCTACAACACTGTGATCATGATCTGCAGAGAAGGAGCTGTCATAAGCAGACTGACCTGTGCTTTGCATTTAGAGCAAACATTTACTATTTTCCAGTCCTCATCCAACCTTAGTATGATGTTGCAGCAGTTGTGAAGTGAGATATGTCTTATTAATTATATGTCTTATGAATAATATCTGATTCATTACATCAAGAACAGATGCAGTCTCTTCGAAGTCTCCCCATAGATAAAGGAATGCATTAAAAGGAAACTTATTTCTTTTATCTACCCTTATGAGAAAGAGAGCAAAGGAGAAAAGACATTTTTCTTTTATTTGTCAGTATCATGGGACAGGAGATACCTGAACTGATGAAAGAAACCTGATGTCAGTTGGCCTACTTAGAGGAGAGAAAGACATGAAACAGAATTTCAACTAGCCACACCTCCTGCCTTCCACACACTTGCTACATTAAAAGAACAGCTTCTGGGAGCAGGAAGAGAAATTAAGTAGCATGGACCATCTTGGAAGGGCTTTACACAGCCATACTTGGAGTGTGGTTTTTTTTTTTTTTTTTTTTTTTTTTTTGCTTGCTGCATCACAGAGCACTGAGTAATACCAGGTTACTGCTTCTGGGATGTTCATGTCACCTGCAGTAGGAAAGGTATGGACCACAACAAATATCTGCACCATCTAGGTGTGGAGTTACTAACCATGCCCACTTCCTTCCAACGTGCCGTCAGGGTGAGCCCACAGCTTTTGGAGTGCATTGAAATATTGCTTTCAATCCACAAATATTGGTCTCAGTTGGGGCAGTTCACCACACGCATTAACTAAAAGTTGCCAGTGTAATGTTTAAATTCACACAGCATAAACATAGCTGAGGTTTCACGATCACAGTAAGTCACGTAGAAATAGTCAGGACTGCAGCAAGAGGCTGCTAACAAACCCTTTTATTCACTGAATTTTGCTACACACCTGCATTCTAGTCTCCTAGTCCACTATTTCTCTCATCCTGATTTGGTGTTACAAATTTCATCCTTAATTACACTCAACACTGTGCTGCTTCTGCCAGAGGATGCCAGATACAAGAAAGATCTCCAGCAACTGCAGTCCATTTGAGGAGAGTCCAACCAGCAGCTTCAGCGCTCCATGTGCACACAAAGCACGAAGAGCCAGGAGGTTACAAAGACTTTGTTCTGGGCAGAGTGCAAGTTTCAGAGTGCCCCAATCTGGATAATCGCTAAGTCCCCAAAAGAAGAGCAAATTTCAAGACAATGTGAATTAGTGTGTGGATTTTCAAGATCTTAGAATAGCTGACCTTTTAAACAGACAGCAGTTCACCATCTTAGCTGTAGCTGAGCTGGCACATTGCTATAATTCTTTTAGAAATAGAGAGTAGCTAAAGAGTATTGAGGCTTGACTGGCTTCACATTCAGTTAATGATAAAAGCTGCTGGTTCATTAATCTTCTGGGCGACATAAACTCTACCGCTGCAGAGCAGCTTGTCATTTAAAGGCCTTGGGCCCAAAAGCCCTCTGGTGACTACCTTCATTTACCTTGTTGAATCCTAGGTGCCACAGTCAAAGGGCTGTGAATGAAAGTGAGGGCTGCAGGAGCACAAAGAGCAGAAAGTGGTGAAGACAGGGCTGAGGGGAGGAGGTGGAAGCCACCTCAGCAGGGAAGCCTGGCCTGGAGGACAGGGCTCTTCTCACCAGCCGCAAGAAAGATCTGATGGGAATATCAACAGCAGAGTCAAATAATTGAAGGCCGCTGAAGCAGGGGCGCGAGGCAGATCAGCGTGCAGAAGCGGGCTTTGGCAAGCTGCACCTGGAGGATGCTCAGACATCAGCTCCTCAGAGGGTGAGGTCAGACCCGGCAGGCAGCCAGGCCCATGCTAAGAGGAAAGACCTCCTTTAGCCCTTGACAGCTGTCTGCCCATTTTCACTAGTATTGAACTGTGCTCATGGAAAATGCAGCCCAGGGGAGGAGGAAAGGAAGGCCCAATAAGGGGAGAGGGATGGGAAAACTAAGAGGTAGGCAATGGCAACAGTCACTTGTACTAACGTTTGCCCTGTGTTTTGAATTAGATTTGTAACATTTCCATCAGACTACAAGCCCCAAAGCTCAGCACAAAATACATTAGCAGGCAGTTTGTAGACATAGAGGGGATTACCAGATACAATTGCTTTTTGAGATTGGGCATGTTTCCAGGTACCTCAGTGATTGTTTTCAGGTCTGTTAATGATTTCACTTGAATTTCTGGTCTAGTTTCAGCAGTAGCAGCCCAGACCTCCATCTCAATCTCAGAAGCACAAAAGTATCTCCAAGTCATATTACAACAGCCCAGCTCAGGGACTGTTTTATTTGCACTGCAATCTTCTATCTGCAAGGAAAATTTAGGTTTAGCGGGCCTTAATCAAATACAGACTATCAGTGTAGGGTAAAGTAGCATGACCTGCTGAAGCGTCTAAGCCACTGTCTATCTCAGAAACGGTGTAAGTGGTTTCATCTTGTCAGGTCTTATTATACTAAAGAAAAGCTACTGAATGCTAAAGAAATAATCTTGCCTCATGCTTTTGTCCTGCCCTGCCTCTCATCTACCATTATCATTAATATGCCTTTTAAAGCTCAGTATTTAAAGTTGTCCTACTTTTTTCCAACAACTTAGGTGCTCAGCTAAAATTTCTACCTATAATAGTGTATTGTCATTCACTTCTGATAGCAGATACCAGCGTGAAAGTGATATTCCACTCTCAAGGAACCAGCTCACAAGACAAAACCAAACAACCCACAGTTGAAGTAAAAATAGATTTCCATAATCCACATTTCAACCAGTAATATACTCAATTAGAAATGCAATTTGAACACTTAGTACGTATATATAGGGCAAAAATGCACTTCTACTAATACACAGGTATATTTAGTATACATCCTACCTTGAAGAGGAACTTGCTGTAAAGTACACATTAAAAAGCACTTTTCTTGATGAGAAACGAGCAGCGTCTCCCGTGATTACTCTACATAGCGGGCACCATTCCATTTCAACAACTTTGAGGAGGTTTAACAACTTTGAGAAAGTTCCACCTTTTGCCAGTTCCAAAAGTGCCTTAAGAAAACAGTACTTCAGCCTTCATGCTGATTTCACATTTTTTTAGCTGTATGCTCTTGTATCACTGCTGACTCCAGAGGTGACTTGCAGCTCACGGATCAAACCTTTTTTTCCCCTTGAAAAAGAAAACGAAAAGAAATGAAACAAATGTACAAGAACCTACAATTCAGAGTCAGTCCTTTGAAAGTCTGATTCTTCAGTAAAGCCTAAGTCTCATCTGTAACCATTTTGTTTCTAATACATACTGATGTTTGTGAGGGTTTTTTTTTTGGTTCCTGCTTGCCTTTAGAATTTATAATCACAATGCAGAGAAATTTATTATGGGCTATGATGTATTACCTTAAGGTTGCCCTTAAGATCTCATTGGCTTAGATAACATCACCTCAAGACTTACACAGTCTTTCCTACACATCACAGAGAATACAGGAGAAGATATTATTTATAGTCCAGTAACTAAAGGTCCTTGGAGCTGTAGAGTCGTACAAAGCAACCCCACCTCAGCAGCTTGGATCCTGAAAAGACAAAGCGCAAGTGACTGCCGGGAAGAAAAGCCAACAAAAGGAGGAACCGTTCAAATAAAGCAACCGAAGCAACAGCAGGCATGCACCCACTGCTGCTGCTGGCTAAATATCGCCAAGGTCGAGCTAATGTAACAGCAAAGTCCAACTAAATCAACACCAGCAAAAGTTTAGAAAAGGTATACATGGAAGTGGGGAGGGAAACAGTGGGGGAAAGACAAAAGGTCCCAAGACGAGCAGCTTTTGTGTCCCTACAGCCGCAGGCACGAGCGGCCCAAGCAGCACTGCGACCATCCCTACTCCATCACACGACGGGGCGGCTCCCGGCCGCGTGCCAAAACGGGGATTTGCCGCTGTGAGGGGCAGCTCTGAGCGGCCTTTCTTCCCTCTAGTTCCCGGGACGACATTATCGAAGCTAACGAACAGATTTAAGGGTCGCCTCTCACCTCGGCATCACGACCACAAACGGCAGCGGCTGGCTGGGGACAACGGGACCCCCTCAGCACAAACAGCACAGAAGGAAGTAAAACCACCAGTTTCTCACAGGGACTGGAGGCGCTGGGTTTGGGCTAGACCCGTAAACACCCTTGGCAGAGGATATTTGGGAAAAGCTCCTTATTAAAAAGTATGCCACAGCTTCTGTCTCTCTCTCATGAGTCATACCACACCTGGCAGACAAGTATGAAACCCAACAGGAGAGCGGGCTCACGGGGGTAGAGTACAGGCAGGGGAACTAAGGGATTTCTTCCTTGCTCAGGCACACATTTGCTCTACCACCACAATCAGCACCGCTCTTCTGCTGTGTTTCATTTTAACCTCTCCATAAAAGAGGGAGAGCTGCAGGCGCAGCCTGCTGCACGGACAAGCTAATCTGCTGCTTGTTTTCAAAGCTGAGTGGGCAGAAGGTAATATCAAACTCCAGGGTATATATTATGTGAACTAATTCAGTAGTTCTCCAATAACTGTCTTACTAGAAGAATTTCTGGGCTGGAGCAACGTTGCTAGCAATTTGCAATTCCCCCAGAATGTATTTATATGGAAACTGAACCCTTGCCTTAAATCATTGTCAAGAAGAAACAAAATATACATTTACTGGAGCAAATGCATGTAAAAACTTGAACAAATTAAAATAATAGCTCTGTACAAACAAGGACTTTAAACAACTTGCAGTATCACTTCTTGCACTGAAGCAACCAGAGTTGTGTAACCTTGAATCTCTATTTGTGCATAGCAACAGAAGTGAATTTGACAGTCAGCTGAAGTATTTACATTCTGTGCTATCAGCCTTTTAAAACATAAAGGCCTCTATTTTACCACTCATCTGGTTTAAAATAACCTGGAAAAGATGGAAATCTCGTTTCTGAACCTTTTTGTCCTTGACCAGAGCTGAAGGAGAGCTGGAGCACGGATAGTCTCAAGGACAGAAATTAGAGTTTACCAAGAGAGAGAAACGGCGGAGAAAGAAATACTCCCTGTTCTCCTCCTAAACCCTGCACTTACTGGTGTACCGCCTGACCCTTTTGGTAACTTGCCTCTGTAATGAGAGCCAAGGCAGCTGCCCTCCTTTCCAGAGCAGCCCCTCTGCTATGGTGCGTTGCAGCCACTTTCAGCCACAGTACTAGGCTGTGGTCACCTGGAGGTCTGAGTACCACTCCTGCTGGGTGTGGGAAAAGCAAGGAAGAAAAGCAGTTCACTGCTCTAAATTCAATTGACTGCTATCCTCACTTCAAATGGAAAATTTTCAAGGATGCACAGTCAAAAGGATGCTGTTTCGCAGCCCAGAGTGGTGCGAGAGAGCACTGCAGTTGCAGGGCAGAGCCCACAAGCACGGGAAGCTGCAGAAAGGAGCCGCTGCTCCTGCCACAGCCTCCCCACTCCCTTCCCTGTTGCCCGGGGCTGCCCTGGGCTTTCTGCCCACCTCCAAAACATCATTCCTGGTTTGGGATATCCCCCCGTTAAGTCATAGGAAAAGACAAGGTTTCTTTTGTTTGCAACCAGACTGAGCTTAAATCCTCCCACCTAACATCCACTTGCAAAACAGACTTTGGAAGGGTTTCCAAGCGGGCCCTGTTGCTCCAGTTACAAGCGAAACGAGCGTGCCTTCCACGCCAGTCCTCTGCTGAGCCCCGCTCCGGGGACAGCGCACCAAAACTGCCTGCTGCGCTCTGAAACCCTCTGCCTGGGGCTGTCCCAGCAGCCCCCTGATCCACCAAAATCAGACTGAAAAGAGGGCTTTCCCACACCACCCTCTTTTGGCCCTTTTTGATCCTATTTGACCTTTTCCTTCCTCTTGTGATTCTCTCTGTGCCACAGAGTCAGTTCTAATCAGGGACGCCAGTCTCGACGCCAGAAGGATGGAGGCTGTCGATAGACTGCAGGGCTTGCCGAAGCTGCACAGCTCACACTTGGGTTTTAAGAACCGAAACCCCGCAGCACGAAGCTCAGCAAAATATTGCCCACCACCACTAAACCGACAAATTGCTTGTAGGCAAAGCAGAAGCCGGGGGTGGGGGGGGGAGTTTGGCTTGTCTCTCTTTTTAAATATGCTAACAGCAACTGTTACAGAGAGCAAATACTTTAGGGGGAGGGAAGGGAGCATATTAGGTATTAAAAAAAAAAAAAAAAGCTAGCAGTACCAAGTCAGATGAAACAGGGTAATCACGATTTTGTTTCTCTTATTGTTAGCACAAGTTAAAACTGTCAAATCTACGTTTTTTCCTCTAACTAGGAGAAAAAGCCCAAAGTAACTGGAGTCTGGGAGCTCACATAAACCTCTTAGATGCCATGTGCATTTCTAAATAGAAAAAACAGGGTTAAAATACGTGGGTTTTTTTCCCTTTTCCTTGAGAAGATAGCGTCAAGAGCAAGCCTATTGTTAGAAATAGGAGCAGCAGACTGGGGATCTCCCCAGTCAGCGGCATGTGTCTTCCAGGCGAGAGGAAAACTCCCTGTAAGGCAGACAGGGAGTCTGAATTATTAAAGCTGAAGGAATAATCTACTCAGACTGATCAGAGTGGGGCTCTCTTGAGGGCTGGTGGGGTTTTTCCACTGGCAGGCAGACGACGTCGTACGTGAGCTGCATTTAAAGCCGTCACCACCGCATTTCCATATTGCTTTCTCAAGCACAATTTCTATTGCCTCCAGTGTTCTCCAAAAACACAAAAACACCAACAGGACACCCTACTGTTAGGGCTGGTCGAACTATCAAAGGAGAAAACGGAATTAGATCCCCCTGCGACTATAATGTAATTTCCCCACCGCTCCGCTGCTTCCACAGGGGGAATTTTTTTTTTTTTTAATTATAAATAATTGCACCTAGGAGCGCGTAATGCAGCACAATGAACATCTATGGGCACAGGGTTTCCCAGGCAACCTCTTCTCAACGGTCTGTTTCTAGGTGATACCATTCTCTACCCTATAAAACCTTGAACAGCCTCATCTGTCACAAGCCAAGGGGGGGCGGCGGGGGAGAGGCAGAGGGAATCACCTTAACAACAGATTCATTCATTTGAATACATGAACGCTCTACAATTATTTTTGATTCCTAGGACTGATTTTTGAGCTATTGGCTTGTAAATGCTTGTTGGAAAGCAGCATATTTGAGCACGAAAAGAATTTATTATCCTAAATACTACCAGAATTATTTTTAGTCTCCTACAGAAAAATTTTCTTACATTAAAAAAAAAAAAAAAAAGTTTCCTGGCATCCCTGTGGAGCGTTGCTGGCTGATTTTGTAAGTCAGTTGTGTCACTCATGTTTAATATGACTTTTACCTCCTGAGGTTTCACAAGAGAAAATGCCAATCAAGCTGCTGACTCCGATATAAAAATCGAATCACTTGAATTGGAAACTGCCTTGAAGAGCCAGGCATCAGGGAAAAAAGCAGTGCTGACATACTGCAAATTTTTTCTCTCCATATCAGTTGCTTTGTTTCTAAATTCTCCAGGACGGAGAGCACAGAAAGATGCTTGGGGCTGCGCTCTTGCTCGCCAGCTCGGCGTGGTGTTATTAGAGCGGGCTGGAAGCCCCGCAGGAGCTGAAAGCATGTGTTTTAGGTAAGCGTGTACGTGTCACCGAGGTGCCTCCCTGTGTTGAGGAAACAAATTAAAAGCCTTCAATTACTAAACCCAAAGGTTTTTCAGGTAGCTCAAGCACTGCAGGTGATAAGCTTTCCCTCCAACTTGCAATGGAAATTCTCTTGCCAACGTCTTCACCAACCGCGTTGTCCCCTCTTCTTGCCTGCCAGCTCCACTCCCTTTCCATGCCCCTTTCCTCTTCCGTATATGCATCTGCGTGAAAGACCGGCATTTGGCTCAGTCTTGTCGAGGCAGGAAAAGGGGATGAGCCTGTAAATCTAACCACAATGCAATCACTAAGAGATCACAAGCATAGCACAGGAGCCATCCACTCCAGTTCCTCTGTTACAAGGAGGAAGAAAAATGTGGGTTTTTTTCCTCTTATGAATTCTGTTCCCTTGCTGCAACTAAGAAATCCCACTCAATATCTCCCGGTGTACGCACAGAGGGAAATAGATCCTTTGTTTTCCTTTACTGCCACCACGTTATGGCAAAACAGTGGTGGCCTATCATTTTGGACACGCTGCTTTCTAGATTCTTCCCTAACATAATTTAGATTGGAGTTACAGCAAAACACGTGGCCCAGAACCTGCAGCTCGCTAATAATTAGCAAAGAGGCAAAGAATAAAAACTGATGCCAATAAAATGAAAAGGTCAAAAGCTGACTCCTTATTTTGAATACTAAACAGATAAGCACTGCCTGGATACGTTCAAATGCACTTCCATGGTTTTGCTGCAGCTTCATTCCAAGTTTTACAGTAAGGTCACAAAGTTAAAATACTGGACAGAAAGAAAACTCCAGCTAGCTTTGGTAACAGTATCAACAGATAAGCAGCAAGCACAAAGCTTTACAGGCTCTAATGACAGTTACAACAACTTACTGGGGTAGTGTTTTTTGAGACACCCAAAATAATACCTAATAAGAATTATTTAACATTTATTTTAAAAGATTGCTTTTATTTTGTACCCACACCAAATCATAGGATGCAATTCAGTCCAAATATTGCATTCTTTCCTGGCTATTAGTAAACATCAGAACATGTACAGATTGCAGATGCTTTGCAACTAAGTCAAAGCAGAAGACAAAGAAAATCTATTTGGTCCTATCTACAAGAGCAGGAGGAGATTACCCAGCGTTGTTGTTTCATAAAAATTATCCTAGAACATTTAATCTACTTCACAAAGCTAATTAATCCAGACCCTGATCAGTTTTTATTCCAGAGCAGTGCATCTGGATGGGAAAGCATGCTGGAAGAACTGTTTCAATGCTGCTTATACCACAGTAGTCGGCTGGCCAACGCGTCACGGAGGTAAAGCTCTAGACAAAAAAGGGAGAGCGTACAGTTGGTATGAGTGTAATTGCTTCAATATCACAGGCCCTACAGAGCAGAACCATTTTCAATTGCAAAACTCTGCCTTCACCTGAACATTTCAGTGCCGCAAGAAGCCTCGCCAGCGTCAATGCCCTGCCACTGTGAGAAAGTCAAAGCACCACGGGAGTCTCCTCCCTGACGTGCCTATGGAAGGCAGCACAACGCTATTCTTTTTCAAGTTTAGAATCATATAACCAAAATATGTTAGCACTTCAGTCAGATGTACAAAACATAATAGATGGTTGAGAATTTCTGTGCAGGAAATCGGGCTCATGGGATCAGTAACGGATTTTGATGCGCAGAACCCTTTACCTTTGTATCACTAGTTCAAAGCCACCCAATGTCAAAGGACACAGAGGCACTGTCATCTGGCAGCAATTACATGAACTATGTGAAATGAATTGGTGTTTTGATTCCAGTTGCAAAGAAAGTGCCCTTCTCAAACCCCCAATTCAGTAGCTGTAAGGTGCAGTACAAGGACTCTGCTCCCAGCGAGCAGAGCCCACATCACCCTCTCACTGTATTTTGGGATTTTTGCCAAAGTAGAAGACTAGTTACCCGTTTCGCCACGCTGCTGTAGGTTGTCCTTGTTCTAGAGACATAGGTTTGCATCCTGCTGCGAGGCGCCCCAGCACCATGCCGAACCCACAGGCGTCGGGGAGAGTCCTGGTGCTGCTGTCAGCACGGGCTCCTGCCACAGCTTTGCCACCAAGGTCGGCACCACCAAAATGGCTTAGCTGCAAAGACACAGCCACATCTCCCAGAGATTTCACAAATAAACTCCCAAATTAAGGAGAGAAGTAAAATCACTGTTGTTATAATCCTGTCATTTCAGACCAAATCAAAAGCAGTTGTTGTTGCACAACTCTGGCACTAGACTATTGTTAATGGCTACTTCAAATTCTGAAGTTAACGTAGTGACCAAAATCTCCTTTCCCTCTAAAATAGCATCAGTTAAATTTTGAGAGCTCGGATTCCATTCAGAAAACATCACCAACACACTAAATGGGCTTCAGCATTTCATTACTTTGCAATAAAACCCAGAGCAATATCAGTATTCTCGAGACCAACCCTGAGAGGGTTTGAGAAAGGCAGAGCTGTTTTCCAGAGGTTAAGAGCATGAGCCTCAAAGCTTAAAGTCTGTTTTCTCCTAATGCTTCATAATAAGACAAAAAGTGTGGCATAATTAAATAAATTAAAAATGAGCTTTCTATCAAGGGTGAGCAGAATGAACCTAAAATATTTCCATAATTGCAACTGATCTGCATTCATTTTAGACACAGAATCTGCAGGGTTACTAAGTGGCTGCATTAAAAAGCTGTAAAACTAAAAAGATACTATAGAATTCAGTCACTTACAGAGGCAGTATAATTTTCATATATAAATATGAATAATATTCTCTCAACCGTAGCCTACTTTTTAATACAGAAAGCACAGCTGAAAGCTTATTTTTCTGAAAATGCAAGAGACTCTCCTTTATGAGCAAGGACGTTTCAAAGGTTATTAGAATTTTCAGAAGGACTTAATGGAATCAGACGGTGGATTTAAAATGTTTACTTGTAAAGGGAATGTGCTAGAAAGTGCAGTTTCATTGTCAATAAATTATGGTTTCAGGTGAGCAAATAACCTGGATAGAAATGGAATCATGTTAAAAGCTTCTCTCACCAGCACTGTTAGGGCTTTGTCCTCTGCAAGCGATTAATGCAGGTAAGCCGAGACACAAGCTCCCACCTCTCCTGATTAGAAGTCTGCTCTTGGCTGTAGAACAAGAGTATGAAATTAGAAAGAATTATATTAAACACAGACATCTCTAAGTAGATTACAGTTAGATTCCACAGTGTGCTGCCAACGCAGGGTTATACAAGTTCTCTGGCAGTTTCTTGAGATTTCAGTGTTATGGTGATGGGCAGTTTGTGACTCCCTTACAGTGCTCTTGTCTTCCAGACATGGTCAGTAATGGTGGCTTGGCATTTCCCACTTGGGAAATCCTTCCTTTTACAGCTTGATTTGCTGTGGCACAGGCAAGATACAAAGCCTTTGGCCAGGGCAGCGCAAGCTGCTGAGTTGCTCTTACGGTGCATGTTTTCTAGTGCGGAAAGCAAACTCAAATCATGCAGTCTGGGTTTTGCCTGGAAGTCACCTCCACACTAGAGGGCACCATCAGGGCCTATATCTCGACCAACACTAGGATGCTGGAGTAGCCAGGATATGTAAAAGAGACAAATGTAGGATTTAAAAGGTCATCAGACCAAAATTTGGAGTCAGTAAGCAAGCAAGAAGCTCCTCTCCAAGGCCTGGTCTACAGCAGAGAAGGTTAAACGCACCATACCAGCAAACCTTTGCAGGACAGACACAGCTTGCACAGCAGGGCTTCCTGTGCTGACACAGCTTACTTCTACTGCCACAAGTGAAATAACCTACTCTGACTCGTTTGCCAAAACGAGTGCCTCTGCATCAGGCTCTGCTGGTACAAAATTGCTGAATATATCTATATACACACAAACACATACGCATATGTGTGTGTGTATAGATATATATAAACACTTTTTAACACCCCACAACCCTCACAGCCATCACTAGCCTTGGAAAAAGTTCTTTGCATGGACCTACCCCAAGACATGCTTCCTTTCCCTCTCCTTCTCAGTTGCCTTTAATTTGAAAACCGACTCTACTGTTCATAAGGCTGGTGGGTGGCAATATCTCAGCATGTGGCCCTTAAAAATTTGTTGTTTATTGACCTGGTGGGAGAGGAGAGTTACTTTTGATCTTTATTTAATGAGACCACAGAAATTAATTCTGGAGTGGAAAATTTTGGAGTCTCATTCTAGGTGGAAAGTACTGGGAACACAACACGGCACACGCACAATCCAAGAGACATGTCAGATCTTCTAGATCAGTCAGCAAGGACGCAGGAGAATGATACTCCTCTTCCCCCACTGCCTGCCTGTTCCAAAATTTAGTGCTTAGAGATTGAAGTTTCTGATAACACAAGAGCAAGGAGGCATACCTAGAAGTTTCTCATATTATTTCATTGCTTCCACTGTTTTTCTGCTTCCTCTTTATCTATGTCAAGGAGATTTCAAAGACAAAACAATCTTGCAGATGTAGGAATGGTAAGCAGCCTAAGGAAAACAGTATTTGTTGGAAAAACATTTAACAAAGAAACATGAGTCAAAGGGAAGACACAACCAGATTAACCTGTTTTAGTACGCAAGTACTCCGTGTTCCACGGGAAGTTTCATAACATAAGCTGTAAACAGGCATTTACCAAGAAAAAGGAATATGGCATGTCTTTTCAACTTTTTTAATAGACAGATACTACTTGCGTTATACTTTGGAAATGCAAATTCTATATATCTATCTGATCAAAATCTTGGGAGACAACTAGAAATGGAATAACTGTGATACAAAAGGAGGAATTTTTAGTTTGTATTCAACAACCAACTAAAACTTTATCGTAATAAACACTGTGAAGAGATTATGGTTCTTCTGAAGGTTCAGGTCCCCCCCACACCATTACCAATGAAATAAACAAACTTCCTGGTATTTAAAGATGAGATTTTTTTATTTTTATTTTTTTAACTTTTGTATCTCCTTACAGATCAAGGAGTCATAAGAGAGCGCAAATAGAGTTATCAAAAGAGAAACTCAGAATAATCCTATGTCAAGTTCAGCATTTTCTTTACTTCCTTCTGTAAACTGGTTCCAAGCATCTGTTTAAATATTACTTTTGACCATTCAATATCAGGTGTCATCAGCTTTCCCGAGCTCTTCGCGACACTAGTGTTAACTCTATTGGATGGTGGAAGAGCAGATTCACATACACTCTCACCTCACCCCCGGTTAAAAGAGGGCCAGAATGAATCATCCACCAGACTGAAATTAAATCAACCAGTAATAATTTTTTTCCAAATATACAGTTTCTCAGGACAATGTAAAGAAAAAGCCGCAATAACGCAAGAACTATAATTTATAACGGTACGTTCTATGGTGTAGTCTCTTTCATCCTTTATTCATGAATTTCTATTTCCCATGTTCTAAGCTTTTCTTGACAGAACATCACCATCTAGTGACTGTGAGTGCTTATGGGAGTTTCCAGAAACCAGATCAATAGACCTTGAAAAGAAAAAGCTGATAGGAGTGGGGGGAAAAAAGAAAGAAAATGAGAATGGGGAACAACCCTTCTTGCTATTTAAATAGGAGCAATTTCCAAAGCAAGCTGAAAGACAACATCCTAATGAAACCCAAGGTGGTGTTTACAGGTTGGTTAAACGTTTACAATTAAGTAACAATACTTATTATTTTAGATACAAAAAAGGCTAAGCTTTTAGCTCACTATTGCTGAACTAAACTGATCTGAGATATCTGATATAATTAGAAGTAATTAAATTAAAATGTACAATATTAAAAAAGAGGAAATTCAGACACTGTCAGGAAAACCTTCCCAGCAGTAAGTATATTATGGTCTCCACAGAAATGTGCTGGAACTTGATTCCTTGTCATATGTTAAGAGTAGACTATGCAGAAGTATATAGTGAGGAGCTCAACCCCACATTCATGAGATCGCAAACCACTCAATATAGTCCCATGGATATTTTCCTTCTCAGATATTTTGGCTCTGAGATATCTAATAATCAAGAAAGGGATCTCACTTCTAGGTAAGGGTCTCCTAAGTAAACTGCATTTTATTGCTCCTACTGTTAAAGTGGTTCTTTCTGTGAGACCATACTACCATATTCTAACTATGCTCCGTTTACCTACAGAGTAACTTTACAAGACAGAAATACAAAATAAGGACTGGCTCCACAGATTGTTTACCTTTTTCAAGTATCAAAAAACCCAAAGAATCAAATCAGATTTATGCAGATACATATGTAGATCTGCAAATAAAGTGTCTTTATTATCTTGGGCTAAATGCCAGCAGAGGATAACGCACAGGGTAAAAGCAGGTGGAAGAGGAGGTGTTTGAGCTCTAAAACAAACCAGAGGAGAGTGAGACTTTGCTTGATCAGACATTGAACACAGCTGTAGCTAATGCCAAGCAGCGTCACAAGTCTCTGCCAGAAGTAAGGGATAGCCACAATTAAATTGCCTCACAGCGGCTTTAACCCAAGAATAATGACATTGACACCAAGGGTTCGTTTAGGGAAGGAAGCTCACTTTAGCATATCGGTAAAGTGCTTTCTCTTTTACAATGCTTGCTGAAACATTTTCGCCCTAATCCTTTCACTGCTCCAAAGTACTTTGGAAGGATCATCTCTAAGCCTTTCCTTCCACTAAGTCTAGCTCCTGGCCCTCTTCTGAAGCTTCACGAATGCTTTTCCCCCTGCAGCTGCCAGGGGAACTCCTTCCAGGGAGAAAGGCACAAATTGCACATATATCACCCTGATTAAACCTAACGGTAGCCTAAGTTATCAAGGGACAAAGCAGAGTAAGAAATAAACATGGCATTTGGACACTCTATGGAAAGTCACATTCAAAAGCCTAAGTACAGGCCCGTTGACCCAACACTTGTATTGCTACAGATGTCAGTTAAAACAGTGCCAAACCTAAGTTAAGATACCCAGTGTTATGCTTATATTTCTCAACTTATTAAAGAAGAGGTTCATCCAAAACAGGCCTTTTTTTCTTATGGTTTGCAAGAATGCAGTCTTTTCACTATGAACTTGGCTCAGATTACTCAATTTCATATATTTAAGAGGCATCACTGATGATGATAATTGTCATTGGCAACGAATACTACTTAGGTTCGATAAATGTAGAATACTCACATCTGACACTATTTTTAAAAACAAACAGATAACCCAACTTAGCATGCAGCATTGGTTGTGTCTATCATATTCAAAATATTATTGAAAAATATTAGGTAGCTTTTGGTTCTAAATCTATACATAAATACAATCCTATCAGAGAAGGGTTTTCTCAAACACCAATAAGTTGGAAACGGCAAAAAGGATGACCAGCAACAGGCTACAAATTATCTTGACTTTAAAGTGAAACTAAAGTTTTATCCTGTGACGATGCTACATTTTTCAGTGGTTAAGTTACATATGTAACTCCACTTCTCATACCTTTAAAGCACAGAATGTTAAGCTCTGCAGGAAATTATTGCGGGTTGAATTAGGGATGAAGAGGATATTTTTGCCCTGCTCTAAAATAGTCCTGAGTTATGTATTATTTTTAGAAACTAGTTCACATCACAGAAGTTGATAGAAAGCTTTTACTTACCCAACTGTGAAACTGGGCCACTGTGGCAGATTTAAACATAGCGCCTCTCCCTGAGTAAGCCTCGCTACTGCCTTACCTGTGTTACTCCAGCCCACTGAGACTCCTCACTGAATTGGCATTACTCCGTTGGAGCACATCCTCTTGAAATATCCAGTTATATACTACACCAGGCACTAAATACTGTATGTTTTGTGCATCAAAAAATAAATCACCTATTAAACTTCCATTTTATTTATAACCTGGATTTCTAAATGAATCACAAACTTTGTTACGTTGTTAGAAGTCATGTCATCCTGCGCATCTAGTAGCATCTGGGAACACACAAGAAGGGAAGCACAAAGTCCTTAGGTTACAATCAAATGAAATGCACTCAACAGATGGATGTCAAGGTAATTCACCCCAGGGACCCTAGTAACATTCACTCTTCTGCTTTACAAATGGCAGCAGAGCCCAAGAGTGAAATAACCATAACCAAGCTTCAAAAAGAAATGCAATCAGCTATGTGCTTTGGGTTGTTACTCATGAACAGACATGGAAAAAAAAAAAAGGGGGGGGGGGACAAACTATGCTTCTGGATGGAAGCACGAGGCATCATTCCCTTTGAAGCTTAAAAAGTCCATTTTGTATGTGGTGTCAAACTTTCAGGAGTATCTTCACAAGGCAGGTCTCCACCACAGTATTAAAGCAGCCCTTGAGAAAAGCAGGCTAGTATCTACCTGTCCAGGAAACACATCCCAACAGAAATGCTTCCAATCTAAAGAATTGGAATTTAATTGCATTCCAGGTTGTTTTTCCAGCAAAATTACTGAGTTCTTACTGTTGTCATGGCATATGCTCACAGAAGTTTAGTTGCAAGCTACTCAATACGCAGACACAATTATTACTACTATATTGTAGTGCAGGCCAAAACATCAGCAACAGTCATATCCCTCTATGCTAGACATTGTATTTTAATATGCTTGCACTACTAGGAGCTTACAATTTAAAGGAAAATTTGCTGTTCTCATTTACTGCAGCCAGACAGCTGTAGGAGATTAAAAAGCAAGTATTCAAATTAAGAACAGAAAACAGTTACACATGCTAGCTTTGTAGTTTACCAGTTTCAGTTCCTAGTTCTGGTGTTTCCAAGACAAAAGAATATTTATATAAAATACAAATTAATCCTAGATGATGACATAATACCAATGATCCTTCATGGTTTCCTGACTGCAATGCCATCAGCAGCATTCAATATTATGTTTCTTTACGTACCCCATTACAGCTCCATTGTGTTTTCATATCAGTTTCATGGTACAAAATCATTTCCAGTGCAGTGTCTGTGGCCAACGTGCATAATAAAATGATGACTATTTCGTCATACCTAGAAAGCTTTAAAACTGTCATCTGACCTGGGAATATTGGGTCATGCAGATTGGTGAATAAATTTGGGGTAGGAGAAAATAAGGTAAACTAGATGTGGATTAAACAAATCATATTTGGTAGGGAAGGAGAAACAAAGAAGGAAATTGTAATTTTAAACCAACCCATTGTGTTTTGGGTTGAAGAGCACTTTGATTTCTCTAGGGGCTCCCTAAGTTTCTTGTTTCCTAGGATGAATTTCCAAAAGAACAACCATTCTAAACTAAAAGAATAATGCCTTAGTTTTCAAAAGACTTCCAAAATTTTTGTCCCAAACTTTTCATGGTTAAATTCAAACTGACTTAGCAAGTACTTCTTGCTCTGAAACTACTGTTTTCAATAAGCTTACTCTGAGATTTAAAAAAAAAAAAGTTTATTTTAAAACTTTATTTTTAACTATAGCGAAACAAAACTTAGTGATTTTCTTCTCGATAACAATACAACAGTTATGACACAGACCTAGAAACTTCAGCAGCAACCCCCTTAGGAGTGTTCTTAGAGATCTACCGCTTACAAATCAGGCGGGTAAAGTGACAGAGGCAAGCGGCTGATCGTTTGCCGTGAGACCTCCTGCAGCTGTGAGCACATACCCAATTCCCCCACAAGCCTGGTTCAGAGCTGCAATCACTGCACCAGCAGAGCACGGCCTGCAGAAACACAGGTCTGCCTGCCACGATGCTCTGTGCTGCCCACTGGGTACCGCAGGGTGGGAGGGAGCTGTTTCTTGCTTTGGTTTTGTGTTATCTCTTGCCTAGAACAACACAAATCTGAAAATTGAGTCCAGCTTCCCAACTGCAGTTATTACAGAAGAAGAATATATTACATTTGTTGTACCTCAAGTGTACTCTGGAGGAAATACAACTACAAAAAACGCCTAGTTATCTCTAAGAGCAGGATAAGCCTCCAGGTACAAATCAGGTGTATCTTTTGTGCTAGGTCAAATTTCGCAGTCTATGTCACACACAAGGTCAAACTGCACAATTTAATGGCTGTTTCTGTCTTTAAAGACGGCATAAAGTCTGAGAATATCCTGAGAAGAATAAACTGGCAGTCTCCCTCAGGAGACAGCAGAGAGAAGGCAGCCCTGTCAAGGACCAGGAGTTATGTAAGCCTCCGCTGAAATCTAGAGAAAGGAGGAAGGTGCGTGAAGGTCAGGTAGAGGCAGTAGTGCGTGACTTCCTCTGCTTTCTCTAACTGAATGTTTTTTTCCACTGGCCTTAAAACTCCCTCTCCTCACCTTGTGCAACCAGTAATTAACTAACTGGCTTTTGGATTCTTTGGTAAGAGCATGCAATACCCATCACAGGCAGAACACATAAAACAGAAGCTAAAAGCAGCCCACAGCACATTCCCAAATGCAACATTTTGGCATGAAAACACAATTTCTGGCAGTGAAAAAAGTCAACTCTTGGCAAACACAAAACACAATGCACAAGATTTACACCTGAGCACTCAAACAAGATATGTGGCAAGCATAAAATAATCCTGGTAAGCAACAGCCAGGAACCGACTGTTTGGACTGACTTCTAGAAGTCAGCTGTATCTTGGCACAAGGGTTCGTTTCTCCTCCTGGCACAAGCCCAAGGAACTTCAACCACATACCCTCTAAGCTCTCACCACATGTCCCCAGGAAGGTCTATTTGTTTTCTTGCCTATTGTGGCTCCCTCCCCTGTTTCTCTGCAATTAGCTCTAGGATCACCGTCGAAGAAACCAGGCTGGGCAGCTGATTTTTCCCTTTGATTCTGGCATCTCCACAAGTGATGTATCAGCCAGAATCACCTCTGCCTGCATTCAGTACTGATTACTCGCAACCCAGGGAAGCGGGATTCCTCTGCTGAGCATGGAAGAGGGTTCACAGCTTATGCGTAAAGGGAAAGAGAGAGATCCATTTTAACAAACAGCAAAGCAGAAAGCATAGTGAAACTCTCGCTTCTCCAGGCTTGGGCTGTAGTTGTCTTCCCCTAGCACTAAAACAAGCACAGGTGAATGGACGGGGAGCCTTTCTCATGGCATCTCCAACCTCAGGACTATTACCTTGTTCTAACTCTGCTGCTCAGCACCTTTCACCGGTCAGCCAATATAAACCAGAGCCCCAACGTTTTCTGGTTCCCTCAAACAACAGGGAAAGTGCAGGTATATTCTGCTTGCCTCACAGCCTGCAGAAGCAGCATTCCAGGACACTGCAGAACTTCTCATAAGGATTGCCTCAGGCCAGATCAATATGAAAGCTTTTATCTATTGTTTCATTACATAATGCTTCATATAGCTTCCACTTTGACAACACGAATACAAAAGAAAAAAAAACAAACAAAAGGCTTAAGGCTGGAGATTAGTCAAAGATACCAATCCACAAAACCCAAGTTCATGTCACGCACGCAGTACGCTGTGCAAACAGGAACACTCAGACTAAAAATAGGAACATTCAAAGATTAAACGCTTAGTTCAAGTTATCTCTCTCCTCTTCAGTTTCAGGGAAGATTGCAGAGAAGAAAGAAAGGTAAGGAAGAAACAAGCACGTTCCACTTCCTGCTCTTATGAAGATAATTTATTTGCATAGGGGAGCTTGCATGCAGGTTTCCTCAAAGTGCCATGTTAATAAACAGGAGTGACTGTTTTGATTACACTGCAGAAGCACATTGCTTAGTTGCAGTCAGAGGAAACTCAGGTAGTACCCTAACTTTTCCACAGCCGAACTACACATCCAACGTAGGCTCAGTCTCCTGGTTTGCCATGTACAAAGCTCAAGTTTATCGTTCCGTCTTCTGAGCTCAGTATTAGAGCTGAAGCATCTCAAGATTTTTCAGCAATATCACAGGGAAGAGAGCTATTCCCTAGTGCCCACTTCAAGGGCAAGAGCTCCTCCTCACCACGTTCTCGCAGCCAGATCCAGACAAAACCACAAGTTACCTAAGCTAAAGAAGTTAGGGAGATAGATGAAGTCTATCACAACAGACAGTAACAACAACAGTCTGTCTCAGAATAAATGCAAAAAAAAAAAAAAACAAAACCAAACTCCATATAATAAGCTGCTGTTTCTGCCCCATTCCAACCGAGGGAATGAGAAGGCTGCTGAAATGCCAGTCAAACTGGTCCATTGCCTCCCCTCCATCCCAATATCTAGTACGATTTTTCCTAATTACTATTCTGCAGATGTCACATTGTGGTTTTCCCAAATGATAGGATATATGATTCACCTTTGGGGAGGGGGGGCAGGGGAGAGAAAAAGGCTTAAATACAGGAAACTATGCACTTTGTGAAAGCATCAAAGTCCCATAGTCCAGCAGTAAAGAAAGGCAAAGCATTTCTGAGTTTTTAAAAACACAATTCATGTGGACAATCTAAGGCTGGAAACCAAAACTTGCAATAATTCCACTAGTCCACTAGTGCTCCCATTAAACAGAGCTCATGTGAGTCAAAAGGTTATGAGCAGTTCTGACAAGACTATGACAGTGGAGAACTAATACATCTTTTATATACAAAGTTCAAAGACATTTCATATGATAAACCTCAAAAAAAATGGGTTCAGTGCATTTCTTACAGATTTTTTTTAAATAAATTTGATGCAAAAAATCTTTTTGCACTCCCTTGTGCTAAAAACTAATAAAAGTTTAGTGTAATTAGTACTTAAGGGAAAATGTTAAGGGCAGAACAGTAGGCCACATACCTAACTTGGCCAATTTGTTTTTATTTTCCTGCAGGCAGTTTGTACATATCCAATTAGGACTTGTTTGTTTTATCTAGCTATGTTTGCACTTTCTCCTAAACAAATACATACTTTTCCCCTTCTTGATCGAGAGGCTCTTCTGGTTATTTCCCATTCACGTTAGCTGCTCCCCATTTTCTACTTTTAGCATTCTCAACAATTAACTCGCATTAAAAAACAGACAAGCCAACACCTTTGTCCAAATAACTGACAGAAGACTGTCCCATTGACAGAACCGATTTTCACACAGTAGACTTCTACAGAAAAACGGTTGCTGTGCAAGAAATGCCATTCACTTTCAAACTATCGGCTGCCTCAAATGAATGGAGGACAACTTGCAGAGCTTCTTTATTGCCAAGGCTGGTTTTTGAAAGCATTGAAACTTGATTGGCTGAGAAAAGTAATAACATGCTTTGTCCAAGCTGCCTAAGTACAGTTAGAGTTCTTGTAGACTGTCTTCACCACTCATTAATTTGAATTAAATAGGCTACTAAGATAAAGATAAATCTATCCTGAGGGGGAAAAAAAAGGAGGGGAGAATGTTTTTGGAACAACACTACTTATGCAAATGAGAGTTCAGTTCTGGGTTTAAGCTGAAAAACCACACACTGCCTAGTCTTGATCCCATCAGCATGCTTAAAACTCATTTTCTTTTAAAACTTTAGAAATCTCTTCTTCCTCACCCACCTTCAGATCCAGCAAGTCATTCACATCTCTGGCAGCCTTTTCAAGGACTGCAGCGGGTCCTACAGTAACCTGTTTTAGGTCTTGGCTTTCTAAGGATGCTGATGAGTTCGCTGTTGCTTGATTGTTTTCACGGGCCTCGAAAGAAACATCCACTGCCGTTGGTCTGAAGCTGTTAAGCTTATGCATTTTACTTTTGTTGTTGTTTGTTTAAACAGTTGCTACAAATAGCACCAGGGCATACTATTGCAAAGTCTCAGATAAATAAAAGGCTACAGAACTTTCTCATCTCTCTGCTGCCTATTTAGAGTAATATTTGAGAACACAACTGTAGGTGTATTTTCAATGCACGCAGAACGCGTCTTCCCTCCTCCCAAAGACCTACTCACTGACTCCTTACAGGAATAACAGAAAAAAGTAGAGTGAGAAAACATTTCCCAAGGTCACAAACCCAAGTACAATAAAACAAAAATGCCCTGGAAAAATTCTGTTGCTAGCAATTTAGGACAACAGAAATAGCAAAGAGCAGACCTCACAATTTTAAGCAGCCTACTGATGTTGGCACTGCAGCTGCACAAGGAATTGCATTCTCTGTATGCTGAGGGACCAAAAGCTGACTTAGCTCAAGCATAAACAAACCTTGCACTGTATCTCTATGTGGTATTTCAGGAAAAGGCCCTTAACAAGCATTCTCTAGAAAAAGTCCTGACAAGCAGTGCAGAGTGCAAACACCTCACTGCCTGGGAAGCAATTCACTGGGCAAGTTATACATGGTCATGGAGAGAGGCCAGGTCAGGCCTGGGAGCGGGATCCTGAACTCTGACCAGAGCAGATCTTTTCACTTAGAAAACCATCCTGACATCAGTCACTTCGTGGAGGTAAATAGTGTTCTCATCCCAGCAATGTTTACAGAAAATCAGTATTATTTAAAGCCTTTAATGACTAGCATGTCCGTATTGCCGTAGTCTTACACTGTTTGCTTGCCATAGGAAAAATAAATAAATAAATAAAAAGGGACTTTTAAGATCCATCCTTTAATATCTACCTATAGCCTACAGGAAGTAGCCCTTCTCACCTCTATGGAAGTAAAAACAGATAGATGAGTAAGTCAGATATAAAGCGACAAGTTACTGTGCAATTTCCCCACATCTTGCTGCTTTTCTTGAGGTGAGGCCATTTCATTTGCATGGTCTAATAAATCTAGGCTTCATTTCAAAACATAAGTCCTCAGCAGAGAAAAGCTCATAAACAAGCCAGCTACACCACCTAGCTTCTCTCTGAAGCATCTTCAGCATCCTATTTTTCACGACAGCAGTGTTTTTAATTCCTCTAAGGTCAATGCTTCTCCCAAATCTAACCCTTACGCATCCACTGTCTCTCACCACTGATTTTACAAACAATTTTCCAGCTGTAACACTTGGAGACTTCAGAAATCCTTTCACCTAACCAAGGCTCATTACTGGTGGTCACAGGAGTGTGACAGAGCTGCTTCCATCTTCCCTTCCATTCTTTTATCTTACACAGAACCAATGTGACCTTTCAACTCAAGGTTGACTACTGTGTCCACACTTACCAAAGCCTCACACCATCTCTTACTGGTTTGATTCATTATTGAGTGAAGAGTCATCAGTTAAAACAAACATCAGAATGAGGACCAAACACCAAAATAACACTTGGTATTCATTCTGTCTCTGGGAAATTAGGGCTCCCTCGATCCCTTTTCGCAGTATTTCCTTCCCTAAGAGTATTAAAACAGGGCACCTGTGATCTCTGACTTCAGTCAATTTTTCCTGCTTTTTTAAATGAAAACTGGCACACTCACACTAAGTCTCAGTTCTGACAAAAGCTCCTCCACGCCCCGTTCTTGAACTTGAGCGCTAGGAAACAAATATCAAAATAACAGACTCTGTTTATCTCCCTTGGGCAAATGCATTATGACAGTCTTCAACTACTTTCTCATCTCATCCATTTAAAAAAAAAAGGGGTGTGGGGGTGTGGGGCAACAACTCAACAACTCCCACCTTCGAGGCTCTGAGCAGGAATGGAAGCAGAACCAGTGTAGCTAAGCTAACCCTCAACATCAGACAAAACCGCAATATGAACATGGCTACCGTGTTCTAACATCCAAGCTGGATCATGGTCCCCTGTAACATATTTGCATGGTGCTTATGAAGAGACGGAGCCCAGAGATAAACTCACACATGAAAGACTGATGTTGTCTGCCACATACACATTAGGTTAATCAGTTCAATCTAGCCAACACAGGTAATTAGGAGAATAGTCTAGAGCATCAGCTCACAAGTCTCTTAAAGCTTTACAGCCTACCTGTAGCCCTTCTGAAGGTGTCCTACAGCCCTTCTGCTCATCTCTTCTCTCCTTCCTAAACTGGTACTTCTGGGACTTCAAGTCTTCTTCAAGTCCCAGGGCCTCCCCTAGAACAAAAGGTATGTCCCTCTTTTGTGTAAAGGCTGTGGATGGAGCATAATAATTCTCTTAAGAGTGAAAAAACCTCATTTAATATCATCTTGCAATACATTAAGACTTAGCAGCACCTAAGCTGCTGAAAGCAGTAATCATTGAAATGTTACCCTGAAAGACAGAATTCTTCATTACTAACTAGCAAAAAAGCATGGGTACAGAGAGTTTCTTAATTTGAACAGAACCATGAACCAGGGGGGGAAAAAAAAAAAAAAAAAAGAAAATACAGATAATTCAGAGTAACATTTTGAAGCTCATATAAATAACTTAACAGAAGCCACACACACAAAAATGATACTGGCATTTAACAACACTTCTCCCAGCTCCTCAAAAGATATTTCAAAACCCTAAGTCCTCCTGTCTTGTTTCAGAGTTATGCTCCTGAATAAATGTCTCAGAGGATTTGATTTCTTTCTCAAAATGGAATTCAGGAAGAAACTTACATCAGAATTCATTCACAGTTCATCGCATCTTGGTGCAGTTTTATACAGTTTATTGATGAAGTTTTACCAAAAGGGAAGTTTATTTTACATAGGAAAGTATTGCTGAAGATAAAGCAGGTTACATTATTTCTTGAAAAGTTACTTCACTATGAAGGTAAAAGTTCAGGTTATTACCAGACCCTTGTAAAATGAAGCTATGCAGTTGAATTTACCAAAATGCCATTGCAGTCCAGTAGTGCATATTAACAAATGTTCATGCTAGCAAGATTTGTATTGAGCATCCAAAACAGCGGGTAGTTTCTCATTATGCAGCAACTAAGGAAAAAACTTCTATAACTTCTTGGTACCCTGGCAAAGCTCATTAAACAACAAGGGAAACGCTATATATTTGCAGTTTTCCTTTCATTAGTTAAAATATTTCCACTCAACTGAAAAATTCCAGATATCTGAAAGAAGAAAGTTAGTTTCCTCCCCCCCCGCCCAAAAAAAAATTAACACAGTGCAATAATGCTTATTAGCATGCTCACTTCAAGAGCAGTATACATTTTATTGTTCTCTTTAGGAGTTTTTTTTTTTTTTTTAAGATAATATGGTACATTGTGTCTTCATCTCACTGAGGACTGAACCGAGTATCTAGGAAGACAGAAAGAGCTCCAACTGGAAGTCTTTGAATGGTTTGCCTCCTGCAGATTTTTTCAAGTCTATCAAGGAGCAAGCTCAGGAAACGCACAAGTTTATAAACCACCTTTTTCCATAAAATTTGTAAGAATTTATGCAAGGCCCTTCCTCTAAGTTTAGTTAAAATCAGTCAACTATTTCAAAAACTGCTGTGGAAGGAAGCACTGTCTCTGCAGCAAAGCGGGAAGTAAAAAAAAAAAAAAAAAAAAAAAAAAAAAAAGAGAGAGAGAGAGAGAGAGAGAGAGAAGTTGAGGAATAAAGAAGGTAACACTGTAAACCAAAAAGGTCACAGTGAGTTTGCCAGCCCACAGAGAGTTGGAACTTCTTCTCTACACAGCCTGCTTTTAAAAAGATTATCAAGACACTTTACCAAGAGCAGAAGATATTAAATCTATTTTACACGTGTCACACAACTGCATTTTACTCTCCGTTTCTGCCAGCATCCAGAATATCCTCAGATAAAAGCAATTTTGACAATCGTGTTTTCTTCCTTAATCTTATTTGATTGCTATTGGGTTTCACCAGATACTCCCTATAGACAGAACAAAGTGGTAGGTTCTTTTAAAAGCCTCAGGCTATAGTCTCTACTCGTGCATCAACAGTACCAAACTCAATCGGCCTACGCACACAGGCGAAGTTACAAGATCAGGCTGCAAATCCGAAAGCCAGGCATTATACAACGTAAGCGAGGGGAAAAAAAAAAAAAGTTTAACATACACATACATACACACACACACAAATTGGGAGGAGCTTTAAAATTCTTTATGGGTTTGATACAAATAAAAACACTTCACTTCTAATTCAGTTTAAAGATGAAGTACCTTAGGGGTAACTATGAATTGATCCAATCACAAGTCAGAGAAATTGGCCTGCCAGGTTTGAGCCATGATTTCATTTTGACAACAGGCAATATCAAGCATTTAAAAAAGAAGCTATGAGAAATCCCACAGCAGAAATTAAATCTGCAAGCACTAGAAGAACTGTCTTGAAATGCCTTTGTAGACTTCGTCATGAAGGAGCAGAAATGGTATCAGGTCACCAATGTGGAAAAAAAGAAGAAAAAAGAAAAGCAAGCAGAAAAGCAAATATTCAGTGAAATAATTGTAACAAAACCAGTCTTAGGCTACAAACTATTTAACAAACAGTTTTTAGAGAAAGGAACCAAGTTCTGTCAGCAGCAAAAGAGCTTGCCATTTTTACCTTATTTTCAGAAGCACGTTATTGAGGAAACGGCACACCTCACCGTTTTCTTACATAAGGCAGTATTTTAGCTCTGATCTACTGTCTTGCGTAATATTACTAGCGTTAGCCCAAATCATCACCGCTCAGATTAGCTTTGCTCATGTAAGAGTACACTGTGCAAACTTGTGGATGTAATCCATAACCCCATTTCTTTACCCTTCCCTCCTCACTCTAATATTTAGGGACAAATATCTAGCTTGCAAGAGGGCTGTATCTACATCAGAGTAAATCCTGGCTGGCAACCTCCAAATGGGATTTTTACTATTGCACTCTGAGGACGGCAATGGGTGGTTTGTCTCGTTTGTCGTAGCAGGACAGAGCTTCTGTAAGTCACCTGCTGTTTCTATCCTGGAACAGCCCCGGAGCTCTTCCAGGAACTGATCATAGTGCTAGTTGCTGCACACAGCAACCAAGATAATCTCTTTGGAGGTGAGGAAGATACAAGACGCAGAATGAAAGCAAAGAATGTCAATACACGGTCTCAGAAAACTGGAATTTGCTCAATGGCTCAAAATAGCACTTACTTTCCAAAACATTCAACAAAGTAACATGACCCCAAAGGAGAGCACTGCAGGAAGATCCATCAGAAAGGTCATTGCTGCACAGTGAAGTAACCATACAGACATTTTGCATGGATTCAACAAAAGTAATGCGCGTCCACAGAGAGAATACAACATTATTCGCACTAGATGAAACCTAGCAAAATTGTTATGGATGACAACGCAGAAAATTAAGGGAGATTATCTGAGAAAACAAGAAGGTCACTTGCTACTGAGTTTCAAGAGTGGAATCTTTTAACGTGGACATGCTTTTAGATTATATCAAAACAGTGCTTAAAAAAAGGGAATCCAAGAGAATACCAGCTAGACTTATCCAAAAATAATTTATGCTAATTTATTACAAGTTACCATTCAGAAATGTATATTACTATGGTGCTACCAGAAAACAGCTGCTTAATTTAGAGGTAAAAGGGAATGACAGCACACAAGGTTAATACATCTTTCTTCTGTATTTTTATTTAGAAATAAAAGTATGTCTGCAAGTGACTTTGCACAGCAAAACAAGAGTACCATACATCACATTGTTCAGTGTTTCTTAGTTCAAAATAACCTCTCCTAGTAAGTAATTTAGTTCAAAAATAAAAAAACATTTACACCTACTATACAATACTCCTTGCAGACTGTAGCATAGACAAGTTGTAGTATTGCTGTTTACAGAAAAAGCATTTACCTTCAGTTTTTACAAACCAAATGATATTGTTGCCGAATGCTGAAAGTCCACAGAATGAGCAGCAGCAATTCTAACTACCAACTACCGGTTGATTCTGTCTTGTAAAGGTGGTCTCAGAAGTCAGTAGGAAGCACTGATACACCATGGCACTGAGCTTACAGTGGTATAAATCAGAGGTAAACCTTTTTTTTTTTTTTCTTTTTTTCTTTTTTTTAAATCATCATTTCAAAGCTAGCATAATCATCGCCTTGCAGAGGACCTTTCTATGCCTCACCTAAAGTCAGGACAGGTCCTTTGGATTTGTTCTCAAGACATTACTCATCTCTGATTTGGTCTTCCCTGAGTTCAGTTTTTACTCAGACACTGACAGCAACAATCCTGAATGTGTATCCATGAAGACACGCGCAGCTTCGTGGGAAGAAAGAGAGAAGGCAGAAAATACAAACAGTAAAGTAAGGTAAGTACAATGGAACAATAAATTGTTGGCTTATTAGAACCAGAAAATAACATGCAAGTATCCTCACTATGAGCATTAATTTATCCTGTTCTGTCAGTATTAAAATTAGTAAAACAAGCAAAAACATGTGAACCTTATTTTAAAATATTTGCTCATCTGGTAAATTGAAGCTAACTGCAGGAAGTCTGATCACCATGAAAACGTTCACAAAGAAAGAAAAGGAAAGTTTTAAGTGTACTTAAAGTCTCAGGACATAATTAGCTCCTACCTTCCCTCCTAAAGCTTTAAACTGACTGAAATATTACTTTTGTGTATAACATTAGATTTTAAGCAGAAACTCATTGCAGTCTGAGCGCTGAATTTAGTGAAAACGTTTTAAAAGGTTCATTTTGCAAAGCAACAATTTAAAACAAGAACTAAAATTGAAAACAACTTTATTACAGAGGCTTTTGTATTTCAAAACATTAAATAGTCAAATACAAAAATTATGAATTCTAAAATCATTGCTGGGAAAATTTGACAGCAGAAAACATAAGCAATGATACAGAATGGGACTCAGTTGTTTATGACCTCAAATCATATATTTAGTCAAACTGAAACTTGTATATAGTTTGAATAAAAAACAGACGTACAGTAAAAAAGTCAGTGGATATCCTGAAAGCTTTAGCTGATAATCAACATAAAGTTTTCCTGGGGAAAAAAAAAGCATGAAGATACTTACAGTCTTTTTTCCCTACTGTGAAAGGCCACTCATGATCTTTTTTCTCCTTTCATGAGTGTCTGATTGTAGGACTGCTGTCCCTTCCAGAATTTAAATCATACCTCTCTTCTAAACAGTAATTACTACATACTGAAAGGAGAGCACACCTAATCATGCTTTGATCATACCTGAAGTTCAGAGAAACATTTATGAATTCTTTCTCCATCTGCCCCAAGTTCTAAGGAAATTTACTGCATGTATCCTTGAAAGCCATACAACACAGCATGGAGCCCACTGCATCCCAGAGAATGTATGAGGCAGGGAAAACAAGCAAACAAAAAAGTATCATCACTTGCTGGAAACCAAGGTTTGTAGGAGGACTCAGTTACTCTTACAAAGATAAAGCCTATTCTTTACCCACGGAAGTCACTACACAGTAAGCAAGAAGGAATACACAGTGTACCCTGAACTCTGTGTGAATATTCCTAGCAAACATTAAGAGCTTATGCTCTTTCCTGCTCAAAAGCAGGAAAGCTCTCAGTTTATACTAACAGTGCAGTTAAGTGCAGACTGTGAGCAGAGTGAATTTATATCACTCTTACACTGCAGTAACCTAACTTCTAACGACAAGCCCAAGAAAATAATAATTGAAAAAATTAGTATAGAAGAAAAAAATGAAAGAGGTATAGAACGAAAGTATGAAGACTACATTAAAAGATGAAAAAAGTTCTACTGTTTTTTTTTTTTTTTCTTCAGGGGAGGGATTCAAATTCTTCTTCTAATAATGTCCAGGTTAGTGATCTATTAGACTATCTCTTCACTGCAGCCTTTTGAAAGGTTATTTCAGCTTACCAAAGTGAGACTACCTTTTAAAGAAGATAAATAACAAACTGGAAACATGTGTTGGACCAATTCTCTCTCAAAGCGGTCTCATGCCCCTTTCATTTATTTACTTAATGGAACTTTGACATTCTCCTTTTGCCTAGTTGTCTGTCTGAATTTATCCTGCTCTCTCACACTGAGCATATGAAAGTTCAAAAAGTACTTCATGGAATCTTCAAATCTATTTCGAAGCATCTATTCTCATTTAGTCTTGCATTTTTCTTAAAATGACTAATTAATATCACACTGGTTTCTCTCATACTTTTTACTGTGTTGAGACTGTTTAAATGTAAACTGTGTATTTAAACTGTCTGCTGTGTTACTCTAAGGCCATAATGAACTTACATATTCCGTTGCTTTAAACTTAATTTGAACTTAGCTATCTTTTTAAAAGTCAACTGCACACTGAATATCCTACTCTAAAAACATTGTCATTCAGTCAAAAACAGCCTGGTGAAGACTTACGACATTTGCTATCACAAGGAAATACTGAAACTAACAGAATTCCCTCTATTTTTCCAGTGCTAGTTGTAGAGCGTCACCAGCAACCTCAAGAGCTTGTGGCACCAGCTTCTTCCTCATCTTTATATCGTAGGCACACTGCTGGTTCTAGTGGTTATAAAAGGTGTTGTGACAATGATAGCTGAAAAATCAAGAGAAAGAAAAAAAACTTAAAATTAAGTAAACCTGTTTCTTCCCAAACTGCAAAGGAAAAACAAATACATTGTACATGGATAACTTTTCCTCTATCACTATCTATCATAATAAAGTAAGTAATGCATGAAGTATCTACCTCTAGCATGTTACTCTTTATAAAGTCAATCAGTTGAACTTTTCTCTCCCAAGGGAATACGATCCCAAAGCTGTAGCAGCTGCTCTCCAACTTGTGGTTCCAGCTCCTAGGAACGAACACGAAATTAGGAAGGTCGTTTTCACTGCTAGTACTAAACACGCAGAAACCAATTACAAAAATAGCTAGATAAAGTTAACCGTGACTGCTTTTAGTCTTTTTGAAAGAGTTCGTTTCCTTTACTATTCACACATATATTAGAACTAGTTTACAGTTTGCTTGGGCTTTCTTCCTTTCAGAGTAAGCTGTCGGTTCTGGAGAAAAAAAATTCAGAGTGGACAAGATCATATGTGCCATGTATCTTGTACCTTCCATAGGCCACTCGCTTATGAAATAAAAGATGTGGAGAATCATGATCCTTAAACTTAATGCAATTGAGTGTGGTGGAGAACCTGGACAGGCAGTCACAGGTAACACAGCAGCTCTTAATGGAAGCATGGATAACATTAATATTAACCAGTTGCATAATGATCCTCAAGATTTTGTCTATGAAGAAAACCTTACAGCAGAAATATTGTTATACTCCACCACCACCGCATGCTACTGGTCACGTTCCTTTCCTCGTTCTTACAACGACCGAAGTTTTGGGGAAACACAGTGAGAATGAGATACATGAAATTTAGAACAAGCGTCTAACATCATGGAGATATTTGTACCTTTTTTGGGGAAGTGGGGAGGTCACAGAAACTGCCAAAAAAAGCTCCTGTGCTACCTTCCCTTCAGCTATTTGTAGCTTCTGGCTTTAGCGGATTAGGGAATCTGTCCTACGCTTTATTCTACCTCAACTCTCAGGATTCTCTTCAGATTTCAGAGGAAACTCAAAGGTGCAATTTTGAGCACTTATTTGGGTGTGACAGACTATCTCAGCAGCAAACAAACATGAAGAGCTCCAGAACCAAAATTAAAAATTCTGGAAAACTTTAGTTTTTGTGGACATACATTAAGCAAAGGCTGCTTTGATTTTATGAGACTAAACCCTGAACAAAACCAAGTGATATTTCAGAAAAGCTGTTCATAACTTCCGAGTGAAAAAGCCAACACAGTTCCAATGCGTATCACACTACTTCCACAGAAGAGACTGGATGAAATAGAAAGGCTTTGTATACTGATCTCTGAAATGCCTCAGTTACCACAGGAAAAAATTCATATTTTCACTGTAACTAGTAAACCTGGAAGCTAAAGAAACAGGATCCTTTCACAGGAACTTTCAGCGCAGGCTATTCAATTTTGTTAAGATATACTTTCTATATCTTTATCTAGCTATATATAGCAGTCAATTTCCACAGTTGGTGGATAGCTTTAATTGCCTTCTGAATTAGTTCTGTATTATTCTCTTACGGTTTATCTAAATTATACTCAATGATTCTTTTCCCCAAGGAATTAGCACGCTCAATTACAACATTTTAGAAGTTGCCTATAAATCTGTTTACAAATGGAAAAACCTAAAATTGGTATTTCTAACTTTCTCTTCTTTTGGGGAACAACTGGGGCAGAATACACAAAGGGTGATGAATCAGAATAGCTTCTACAGTTTGACCTATTTTTCCAAAGGCATGGTTGCATCAAAACTGTAAGGCTCCTTCTGTCAGACGTACATTTTCTTGCTCTACAGCAAAGCCTCTATTTCCTCAACAGTAACGCACGAGCAGGGCACAACGTGCGTGTGTCAATGAACTATGATTCAGATTAACAGACACATGAGAAGCGTTGATAAAAATGTCAAGTCTAAAGAAGCCAAAATAACACAGCTCTGAGTAAAGGAGACTTTACAAGGCAATAACATTACCTGGCCATCTCTGCTTATTTGTACTTTCTTATTGTCATTCCAAGGGTTGAGCAAATGGTGGGCACACTGAAAAGGAAGACTTTCTTTTCGGATCCACTCCACCTTAAATACACCTCCTAAACCTGTAGACCCCCAGTCTTGACTTTTCTCACGTCCTATCTCTGACGACATTCTAGCAAAACCCTGGAGTAAAAAAAAAATTGGAATACGAAAGGAGAAACACAGTTAGAGGGCATTTGGTCACTTTGGAATTAAATGAATGACTGGACTTCATTTTCACTAAATTTTCAAATTAGTTTCAAAGTGATTCACACACTTTTCCCCGTGAAGCAAGATATTTAAAAGTGTTTACATCTAGAAAATTGCTAGAGAAGTGTCAATCTTTTTGCCACTTGACATATGGATTCAAAGGTTTGACCACTGAGAATATCTCTTGATTAAACCTTGACAATTTCTTTTAAACTTTGTAACAGAATATTTCAAAAAAGTATAGTAAAAAACATTTGAAATGTAAAGAATCATGATGAGCGCCGTATTATGTCATATTCCAGCAGCTATTCCTTCTTAGACATTTTTGGAGATCCATTCCCTCCTTCCCCTGTCCCCTCTACATTAAAAACCTTTTACATAGTATTAAGAGCACGTGGCTGTTCTTCCTGAAGAAAAGACAAGTTAAAGTTGCCGTTTTCTTCTTCAAAGCTGGAAGAAATTCCAACAAGACAAGCAAGAGTGCGTGAGTGTACGCGGAGAGGGGAAGGACCACAAATCCAGAACGGTTTCTGACTTTTATCGTTATCAGGACATCCCTCGAGAGGGTGGGGGGAGGTGGCCCATCAAGTATTCCGGCAAGGTTGTACAAGTCTTGATCTCTTTAAGAGGCTGCTTGTATTGGATTCTCTGGTTGCCAGTACGCACTACTTTTATAAGATACAGTCCTGGATAACTCAAGCCAGATTTGAAATGTAAATCGATACAAGGAAAAGGAGAGGAAAAAAGATTGAAAAAAGACACACAATGGAAGAGCACGTTAATAGGAATGGAAGACTCACGTTTCCACGGATGGCCAAAACTGAGGGGCAAGGCAACATCAACTGCCTATGCTCCTGACTTCAACAAACTAAAGCCTTTCACTCCCCCTCTTCTTCCTCTAAGAGCACAACTAAAACAGCCCATTTACAGTTTCCTTAATACAGAGCAGAAAACCACAACTGACAATGAAAATAACTTTTCAATATTACATCTGTGTTTACCAAATCATCATATGCATCTCCCACCATAATCTTTCAGTGGTATCACCAAGACTGTGGTATTTGAATTACTTCATTAGATTTTAATTTTAGCTTTTATGAATAAGTTTATATAATAAGATGAGTTGAACTTTGCTTACTAGGGAAAACTGAGTTTAGCCTTCCCTACAATACAGCTAACATGCAACTTCAAATCACTAGGTAAAGCCTTTAACTCGAAACTGGCTGCCTGTTGTTGACAACTCTCTTGCTAACTAGAATATATTACGTAAAATACTGTAGTAGTGGCCTAAACATTTGCGAAATCAGGACATAACTCCAAAAAAGTATAGTCATGACTTTCCAGCCATCTGGCTTTTAGAAGTTTCTTGTTCAGAAAAAGTAGACTTTTATTGATATCTGGGAGTCTTCTGACTTTAGAAAGTTGCCATTTGATAACTGCTTATTACTTCATAGTATTAATTTTAGCATGCAAAAAAGAGGCAGCAATCCTCTGCTTTGCCTTTTTTTAATTAATTTATTTTTTAAGGATTAACTTAGGATATCAACATTACTGAGGAAACCTGGAGCTGGTTCAGCCTTAGCTTTGAGTGACAAGCTGAGATAGCTAAAAAGGTGTTATTTCAGAGCAGAATGAAATACTCCGTCACTTGAGCAACCAGATACACTTGCCCTCCTGAGCTGTTTTTTCAGAAGATCAGAAAACATAAGCAAAAACTCCCCACTATGTAGTCATCTATTACACTCTCTTAAACCATCAGCCAAAGCTAACATGTAATGTTAACTAAGGACTCACCTGAAAGTGTCCAGATCCTTGGACAGAAAATATTAAGTAAACCATGCTGCTCTCCCAAAAGGCTCTATTTAGTTTTCGTTCATTACTTGGCGTAGTAGACCATATACCTTTCTGCTGAGAAATATCAAGGTTTCGTAGGTTGCTACTTTTCATTATAAAGTACCGAACCAGCATATTTGGTCTTGGTGAGGGAGATTTGGAACCCTGCAAAAAGAATACAGTAAAATAAACTACAATAAAGTAAAGTAGGTTTTAGTTCTAAAGTTTAGTTGTAAACCATTTCAACATATGAAGATAAAAATCCCTTGAGTGCATTCCTGCATTCCTCCCCCAGGTTCTAATAGAAAAACAGAAACTCTCAGCTGGTACTATCTGCATTGGTTTTTAAAGGTATTTCAAATCTATTTTACATTTCTGAGACACCTTCCAAAATAATCAGTCTTTTTGAAAAGAGGAACAGCAAACAAGTACAGCAGAGCAGCAGTCTAGCAATTAAATACAATTATTTCAAGTTTTACACACCTTCAGGCGAGAAACGTAACTGTTCTAGACTGTAGCCTAAGCTACACTATTCACGTTTCCCATCTTCAGAAAATACATAAGTTGTCCCGCTTTTACATGACGTGAACTTAAAATGTGAAAGATTTAAGAGGAATTATCAAAGCCTCCAAAGAGTCAGTGCCTAGAGGAACAAGAGGTTTTCCTCTCAGTGTTCTGTGGTTTACCATTCAAATATGCTGGGAGAATTAAGCCAGTAACTTCATAAAATGTGCGGTCTATTAAAACAACTATCCTCAGAAAGCAAGCAGTCATAATGAGGCAGATAACACAAAACTTGAAGAGAACCAGTGTCGTAATATATGCTATTACAGAAACAGAGGGAAGCAGAATCCAAAGCAAAATGGAGAATTCAGAGTGCAGGCTCTGTATATTAATTTAGCAAGAAAACAAGTATAACTCCACTGGTGATTACATAAAGTTAAAAAAAAAAAAAGAGGGGGAGAGAGAGAGAGATTGTTCTACTCTAGATAGCTTTAACTCAGCTCTCTGCAAAGAACAATATTTTACTGCATTCAGCTAGCATAACAAGGATACTTAGTCTAGATTTTAAGTTCCAAAAAGAAATAGCATTACGCAGGTTAAAAAAAGGAAATCTAAGTTAGGCTCTTAATTTATCAATATAATACAAGACAGTTTCTGAAAGATGCAATCTAATTTACTTCTGAAATACAATATCGAAGAGTGGGATAATTTATTCATGAGAACTCTACCTTTCCAGATAATGGAGGAGAGGGACTGGCACATGGGCTAGGATAACTACTGCTGTCTGTAGACTTCACTGATGATTGATCTGACCTGTCATCTGAAGCTCGCTTGGAGTGCAAAACGCTTCTTTCTTTGTACTTCTGTGCCTGGTGAAACGCTGGAGGTGTAGATTTCATTAGAACCCTAAGAGGTAAGGGTGGATTTAGGATAGTTTAACACGCCAAGAGTTTAATAAGCAGTCGCAGTAGAACTGACAGCTAAATCTCAGCCTATTGCATGACTATAAACATTACAATAAGTACAAACCATATTAAGTATTTTAAATTTAAAAAATACTTATTATGCATTGTTTTTGAATGCTGGGGTTATAGCTCTTCCGCTATTTCTTTCCAGAGATCAGATTTCACGGACAACATATCTCTGACTGACTGTCCCCTCAAACAGCAGGCTTTCATAGGAAATACTTATCAATGAAATCACAACTACAATGCAATGCAGCACAACAGCAATTCTTCCGACTGTATTGTCATCCTTCTGTTACGAAACATATGCAATTCCTGTTCTTTTTTGTTACTAGCAGAAATTCAAGTGCTGCTTTTATATCTCCAAAAATTACCACTTATTCTCTGAAAGTCTTCAAACAGCTTACTTTTCAGCATTAGAAGAGTCATCAGAGAATTCTGTTTCTGCTGAGCTTTTCCTGCTGTTACTTGACCTCCACGAAGATGCTAAAGGAAGTTCTTCAGAAGACATAGGTCTTGGTCTCTGCCCAATCCCTGAAGGCTGCTGCAAACCTGCAGACTGTTCTTCAGTGCTTAGAACAGTTATAATTGCTCTTATAGTTGCTTCATCAACTTGAGACCAAGGTTTAGAAGGCGCTCGCATACGACGCAGAAATAAGCTATGCCACTTCTGTCTGAGTTGCAACAGCAAACCAGCAGCCTGTAATGATTTTTAACTCTGTTAAAGACTAATCAAAATTAGATCAGCCAGATACAGGCTGCCTATGTCTCTCTTAAACAGACAGCATCTGGCATTCTAAAACGAACAGGATCAGAACTCTGACTGGCAAGACTAAAACGGGGAGGAAGAGGGGGCTGAAGGGGATGGTCATTTGAAGAAAATTTAAAAGTTATCCTTTCTTCTCTGGGGTTATCTAAAATTATTTTTAAAACCTTCTATTTCTTTTAGCTCTGCACCAAAAACTCACAACCGTACTGTAAACCTGCAGGATTTGTTATTGTTCACTTTCACATTCTCTTCATTCATACCTGGCGAAAAAAAGATCAGTTCTAAGCGACATCTTTCTCCAAAGCCAGACTTTAGCTCAAATGCAGTGACTGAACTTAGACTGAATTATGCACGCTATTAAAATGCACTTTAGTTTTCAAAAACCCCACTGCTTTGAACATCTCTACAACAGATAATATTATTGCTGGATCTGAATGGTCTGAACATTTCATAATTCATAAGCAACTTTTCTTCCTACAACAACCATCAGAGTTTCTCAATGACATGAAGATTTTTATCTTCAATATATTATTTTCCTTTTGTTAAATCTGGCCTTTCTTACATTATCTCCAACTTCAAACGCTCCATCTTGAGCTAGCTTTAATCTTGCTCTCAGAGAGGGAAATACACAATTTTCCATTTTTTAAAGGAAATTATCTATTACCTGAATGTTTAAGAAATTTTTATAAAGTTAAATATACAAAAAAGTAATAAATAAACCTATGATAAATACAAAGACAAATATTCTTTTCCAATGAACAAGCATTAAGCTGATACAGTGCTTACTTCAGGATCCAGTTTGAAATGGAGCCATTCATCTAGCTTCAGTACTGCCAGATTAGCAGTTGTTTTATCCTCCATCTCGCTATCACTGCTGTCATTAGGCACCCCATCCACTGGATGAAACAAACAGGAAAAAGTGCATTAGCATTTCTATATTATTTCCACTGCATATGAAATACCAAACATTATTATATTGCCTGAAATAAACCCATTTCCCTTCTAAATTTCAATTCTACTTAATATTCTCTCTTCATCTACTTCTAAATAGAGATATTAAAATATCTTTTTTATTTTTTTCTCAAAACCTCTCAGTAAGAAGTCTGTCAATCTGCTTTTACTTTAGTAGCAGAACTCAAATATTAGACACAAATAGACACACGGAGGGTTCTGTTATGTAAACCCCTGTACTGTTATGATCTGACTCACTCAGGTGCCTCCACGTAAACCCCTGCACTGTTATGATCTGACTCTCTCAGATACCTCCATCAATAAACCATTAGCACACACAAACTGATGCCTGAAGCTATTCGCAAAATCATGCATTGCTCTATGCTTTGTTTATCTTCTAGGAATGCAGCAGATTCAAGACCCATATAAAAATATATATATGGCTATAAAGCAGGAGTCCCATTTCTCAAAAAAAGGTTTGATGCCATCAGCATGGATACTGGTTTTAACAGTTAAACAGTAAGACAAGAAAGCTTCAGTAATTTAATACAGGCTTTTTCTTTGATTCCGAGATAACTTTTCTAGTGAGAACAAACAGCAGGATAGATTTTTTTTTTTGCTTCTATTCCTACAGTGCTCTATAAAAATAACAAAATTATTTCCTGTATATTCCCAGTTACTTCTAGTTTCTGGTATAGCTAACTGTCATTAAAAGCTACCAGAAGATAATAACTGAAAATTTTTTAAAATCCATGTTTTGGCTGGAAGCAGTAGGTGTACATTGCAATAATGACAGTTTCTAAACTGTTCAGTTTGAATAATCTGATTCAAGCAATATCAGATAAACTGGTCTCTAGAAAAAAAATGTACAAACTACACTTTTCAGCATTATTATCATTAGACATTTCATACTAATCCAATAAAGGTGTAGATATTAGGAATTATACTCTGCTAACATTTGTGCGATTTCAGAACAATGCAAATGTAATTTACGCCTATGAGTCCCTGAAGATTCGTAAGTACGAATTCAAGTGATGTAATATGACAACACTGCTTGCATTTCTTTTGGAAAAAAATTCACTGCTGCTTGCTGTAGAAATATTAGATGGAAAAAGTTGTAAGGTTATTCTTAGAATTTTTTACCTAATACCAAACTAATTACTTCCAGAATAGGCACTGTGACACTTATAGCTATTTCTGGTGTCCCAGACAAGTTATTTCCAGCCAAAAACACGCTTACCATCACCATGAAGTTAAACATAAAGTTCATGTTGGCCCTGCCTTCAAAGAGGCCAGACAGACTGGTCTCTGCTCTTGGTTATACCACTGAAGTCGTAGGTACAGTAAAAGAAGGAGGAGGAAAGGGAAGGTATTTGGAAGTAGCAAGAAAGGAAGACAGCAGGTTCAGAGGAACTGCTAACAGCTTCTGCAGTCTAGGGACAACTATCATAGACGTAGCTCAGAAGAGCTTTCAATCTCCTCTAAAGCACGTTGGATAATTGTATCTAGGGAAAGAGCAGGGGTCTGGTATGCCAAATGGATAATCTTTGTTCAGAAAGAAATAAATTCCCTACTGCAGGAAGTCTAGATCATCTAGTTACTCTCCTATGTCAAAGCCTATCTTAATTAGGCTCATCATGCCTCTAGGAGGCAGCAGTGAATCTGACCCACATACAGTATTTCAAATTAATTTCAGAGATTAAAAACAGCAGATTAAATACTACAGAATCCACATAGCCTTCGATAATTAACTAGAACTGCGTTAGTCAAAATTAAACCAATTTTGGTTTAATTATGAAGACTGTGATTACAAATGAATTTGTAATCATAGTCACATTCATTAACTAAGTATAGGGCTGTCTCAAGTCAGTACAAATGCACTCAACTTTAAGACAAAGTCATTTCGTCCCAGACAAAACTCAGTGGTATATCCATTTCTCACTTATTTAAGCAACTAGCCTTCAAATCTCAGAGAACAACCTTCTATAAATCTATTGTTTTATTTTTCATAGCCCAGCATGGTACTGGAAAGCTCTCAAATCAGGCACAAACGCAAAAGAAATATTCATATATTCTCCATGAGGCTTTGACAGCAATTCATTTGTTCACAAATCGCCCATCTGATTAGCTAACCTCAGATACGTGAAAGCAAAACTGATTCTGTCCAATAAGGACCGTGACGGTATATTTGGTACGTCTCCACAAATAGATAAGGCAGTAAGGAAGAAGGTGAAAGAGCAAAAGAAAAAGAAAGAAAAGGAAAGAAGAGAAGACCATTGTCATATTTCAAGAACCTTATACTACAGCAGGCTAAGACTTCAGGCCTTAACGCACTGATGATATCCATGTGAATAAGGTTTGGCTCAAGTAATAGAGATGGGGGCAAAGGAAACAATATTTGAAGAAAAAAATTTTTCAGGGAAGATTATAATCATGGATGAAACATATGTACAACACAGGAACTACCGCTTCCCTGGTGTGATCCATTAATATCGACAAAGAAAATCAACTCTTCAACTAGTACAGGTCTACTGTAGACTATGAATGCAGATCCCTATCCCCGCCATAACTGTTCCATAACCTTCATATATGACAGAACACTAAGAGAATACAAGATCAGGGACGGGGATCCTTTCTGATGATACTGTTTAAGAATTAAGCTCCTAATGTTGTATTTTTCATTATTTATCTGGTCAACAGTAAAAAGTTAAAATCAACAGAATCAAAATGCAGCACTTTAAAAAGGTTTATTAAAAGGAAATTAAGGTATAAAACTACTTGTGTATAAAGCCGAGACATTTATTACAGGGCCAGTAAGCTACTCAGCAGCTACAGTAACTCTGGTGTTGTAGCTTTGAGATTTAGCACATATATAAAAATTTTATATATATATAAAATGTTCTTGAAAAATAATCCTTCCATCCCACATACTACTGCATATCAACAGGTATATACCTCGAAAAGATGAAGGCTCTTGCAAAGCATTACTTGGTAACCTAGCTGGTCCGCAGAAGAGTGACACAGTGACAGGTGTTACAACTGAACAGCATCTGATATTTGCTATCCTGTGAGCCCTTGTCATTTCATCATAGATAAGCCAGTCTGTAGGGAGTGCCTGAATGGCTGCAGCTTGCCCATTTGCTGGAGGAATCTGCGCAAAAGCAATTAAGACTTTAGGCTGTTTTACCTTTTATTTGAAATTAAAAGCATGTGTGTGTATGTATAAGATACCCTACCACTTCAAAGCCAAATATATTGCTTAAAAAAAAAAAAAACTAAAAAAAAAAAATCACTACTTTAGAACAGAATCCCTTCTTGCTACCATCAGCAGTTGGTTCAAAACAGTTTGATAATTAGGGTTTTTTTTGCTATTTTGTCTTATTCTACATAAACAGAGGATTAACTGAAGTAAGTTCTGATGAAACAATTCTGCAAAAACAAACCAACTCCAATTGCTTACTTTAACAAAGGAAAAAAGCATTGTGCAAAAAGTAACGTTTAGGCACGCACATGCTGCTGTCAAAGTACTGACAACTATGAAGAGAAATTTTTAAAACTTTCACAAGCGTGTTTAGCAGACTCTGCTCTTGTTTGTAGACTACAAATTTGAGATTTTACCTTTTTATACTGAGGTTGACTAAGAACAGAGGTAGGATGAAATCGTACTTTCTTCTCCTTTGGTCCAGTCAAAATGAGGCTTTCTCTGTCTACATGCACTAGATTTGGATACATCCCAGCCACTAAAGCACCTTTAACTACAGCCCAGTTTTCAGAGTTAGTGTTAACATCTCTAATATCACCTCCTCCTCTGGCTCTAACAAAACCTGAGCAAGGAAGAAGATAAAGATTCATTAGAGTGGACTTTATATATTTTTTCTTCTCCAAATCCTGTTGGGAAATAAAGTGAAATAAAGTACAAATTTGCTGCATTTTTCACACTGCCAACCTTACCACAATCAAGAAGAAACCATTAGATTGAGATCCTTCTAGAGATAATGAGTTTTACTATCACAAAGTAGAGTTACTTTTACAATACAAAGACATTTCATGTAGAAATAATTTAACAGAACACGAAAATCCAAAGAAATGAATCTTGCACTGTGAAAGCCAGTGAAATGTGGAACAAAGAGTGCTTTCAGTTAGATCAGCATGAGATTCTGTTCCCCAGCAACACTTCCTCCATCTAGAATCTGCACCTGCCCAGAATGAATGTGCATCAGTCCATTTCAAATTAAGGAAGTAACTGACACCAGTGAACACTATTCTTGTTACTGCTCATACTAGGCTGGACTCCAAACTTATGTTAAGGTTTTTTTTTTTTTTTTTTTTTATGAGCTATTTACCTGAAGCTCTGAGCTGACCAAGCAACTGTGTTCTCATTCCTATGATGATTTCCATTGTGGCTTGAGAAAGAAAGTTCTTTTCACAGAAGGCTCTCTCCCAGCCATCACTCCGCGCCTTCTGCCATGCCTGTAAACAGTGTTTTTACATTTGCTTATAAATTTGATTAACTAAAAAAACAGAAATGAACTTTTTGGTTAAGTACAGTGAAATTTATGACAATAAAGTGAAGACAAATCCCATATCTGAAAGGGGAGATATGTATCAAGCCAGATCTATTCTGGTCAAGTACTACATTATCTTCATCTTCTTCTTTAAATTAACATAAAGCATCTCCAAGTTATTTTATAGCCTATCCACTGATTACTTGAAATGACATCTTGTTTGAATATTCAGAGTTTAACTAGGCTAGCAAGTAATATGGAAAAATAAAAATAATTTGAACAAAATGTTTCCTACAGATAAAATTATTAGTGAGTTCACTGAACAGGAAAGCCGCCAGGCAAAAAACAAAGTTTCTTCTCTGAGGAATTAATTATAGTCTATCTATTAATTACAGTCTATCTATTTCCAACTTTGTAGGTACACCATTTGCTTTGATATGAAATCTACTGAGATTAGTACTCTTTCTGAAGATGAAATAATACCTGGAAAGCCCTGAGAAGCGCCATATGGTCACTAAATGTTCCTGCAGTAAAACGTTTTCTACACAGCATGGCTGCACGCTTTTGAGACGCCTGTGTAGGTAGGACAAAAGGGTCTCGATAGGCAAGAGTGCAAGCAATGGTAAGAATAGGATCCAGGCACTTCAAAACAACAGCACACAACACCATTTTACCAAGGTGTGGCTCTACTGGTAAATCAGCCAGATGATAACCAAGTTCGGTGAGATCTTCCCAAGTATCCATAGCATCTATTGTCTGATTTAAAAAGAAAGAGGAAAGGGGAAAAATGAGTTTATAACAAAAGCAGAAAAGAAATCTATGTGGGACATTAGCTAGATTAGTTGCCAAATACTAAAAATGCAAGACAAACTGTGTGAAATTGAGCTGATATTTTTACGCAGTCTCTCTCCCCTTAACAAGAACTGATCTGTCCACATGACCAAATGGAAACAGAAACCCAGAGCGTCCCTGAGTGACTAAACAACAAAGTCTCACTAAACATAAGACAGAGGAAAACATATTGACGTACCACGAACACAGAAGCAAATATAACTCCCATATAAGCCTACTCTACTGCTGACCTTAAGCATTTGCACAGCATTTCTCACAATTAAAGCTGGTGGAGGATCTGGAGCTTTCATGAGAAAGTCAGCGATTGGGCAATTAATTGGAGCCAGCAATTTTGTGTGCAAACAAAGTTCCTGCAAGTTAAAAAACAAAGAACTTGTTAAGACTGTGGAAAAATCAGTATTCTGTAGGTAATAATACGGTGTGGTGAAACTACATTAAAAAAAGGTATGATTGATTGATAACTGAACATGCACCTGAAGTGGCATTCTTAGAAGTTCTGGAGTCTGAAATTCCAACATATTCTGAAATCGGAGCTTGCTGAACAGACGGAAACAGACTCCAGGCCGACAGCGACCAGCCCTTGAAAATAAAATATTAAAGCTCATTGGTAACTACAAATAAGTTGTGAGCTTTTCTGGTTTTGTTTTAGTAAAAAATAAATTCAAACTGAAACCACAGAAGCAAGTCTAACACAAAGATAATTTTGTCATTAAGCAGAAGGCCCACACATGAGGTGAGATTTTTCCAGTAAATGGTTTATTTTTGATAGTAAGGAAATTTGCTATTTTAACTTTACCTCAGCATCAGAAGATTTGGAGAAATGAAAAGAAGTCCTATTTGAACAGGTGTGGGGTTTTTGCTGCCCTAAGACCAATCCAAATCTCATATTCCTTACAGGTAAGGACAGTAATAAACTTCATTCTTCCAAATTTGGAACAGAATGTGGAACAGAAGGAAGTTATTCCAGGAATAAAAGGCAGACAACTTAAAGGGAAGAGACAGAGATGAAAAACGCTCACATGCACACCCAAATTCCTGCAGGTTAATGCTGACATTTTATCAGCAAACATGGGTGTTTCCTCTTAGCCCTCACCCAGGCCTGGGAAGAGTATGATAAAGGCCCGTAAAGTCAGGAACAGTCTGTAGAAGCATGAATAATATCTCTTCTAATACGGGGATGAAGAGGCATCAAAAACTAGCGTTAAGATAGCCCTTTGCCCGCAGATAGACAAGCTGTGTAACACCTTTTTATAGGATATTGCAGGTGCTACGCAGGAAGAAAAAAAGCAAATACATTCGCTTAAAGATGATAGATGTTTGCAAAATAAAATTCAATATGAAGCATGTATTACCTGCCTTTTCTCTGGATAGCACTGGCTTTTGAAATCCACACCATTTTTAACATAGTAACACAATTCAGTGCATCAAAAGACTTCTATAACAGAAAAGTAAAGAACATAAAAACAAGATTTAATGAGGTATATGAAATGAGAGTAACGAATTACTTAGCTCATCAAAACAAGTTCTCTGAAAATAGTAATAGCAGCAGCAGCAGCATCTGACACAAGGGTATGTTTTAAAGCAGTTCAGTTTCAAGTGAATTTATGCTCTCTCCTTTGCAATATGTTTGTACTACACAGTTTTCTAAATCGGAATTTTTCCAGTCAATAAGTAATTTGCACAATGAATTGTGTTCTGCAGCACCCCAAACCAAGCAAAAATGTTACAGGCAATAAAGTTCTCTTTTTTGACATGCTTAAGAATTATTTCAGTTTTCCTAAATGTTGTGCTAAAATTCAGAACAACTGCATTACCATGAGAACTTCAGAAATCTGATGAACATACCTCCTCTGAAACACAGTTTGATTTTCTAAACCATATCCTAGGTCTTAAAACCATCTCATTACTGCACGTTATCTCATGTTTCTTGTACTAATAATTAGGAAAGTGCCATTCAACACTGTCGTCAACAAACAAAGCTTAAGAACTTAGCTATAGATTAGACTTAGTCTGGATACAGTAATAGGACAGAGAGAACTCCCAGCTTTCTCTGCTTAGGAAGATGGAGGTCTGAACAGATGGACATTCCTTGAAATCAAATAGAAGGCTGCGTTTTAAAAATGAGCCTGCAGCAGCTTTTCCAGGGTTTTAAGAGCTAGCTGTTTACAATATTTGTCATAAAACAAACGGTTGTCAAAACTGCTCATGAAGTTTTCTTACTTGGTATCTATTTCCAACACATACTAGCACTAGGCCTACTAATAAAAGAAATCCTTCAAAGCTTATGTTTTTGTATTAGTATTCTAAAATAACATTAATCAAACGGAAGTTTAAGCCAAGCATACCTCTTTCATCTTCCCTGAATCAATAACAAACACAACATCATTGACTGTGATGCTGGTTTCTGCGATATTAGTAGAAAGAATCTGTAATTAAAAAAATACTGTAGTAACTGTAGAAGCAAAGACTGTATTAATCAATATAACATTGGAAAAAGTCACATGATACTTGCTATTTTGCGGATGCCAGCAGGTGGACTTTTAAGCACCTTCTTCTGATCTGAAGTCTGCATATTTGAATGCAGCATGAAAACTTGATATCTAATGCAAGACAGAAAACAGGTTTTAAGCATCTTCACAAAAAACAGTAAAAACTTGAGTCAACAATATAAACCAGAGTTTTTACCTGTGAGCATTATCAGCAAATCTCTTGTCATCAAAAAGAATACGGTCTCGCAGACTAACTATCTCATCATATCCTGGAAGAAATATTAAAATCGCTCCTAAAGGAAAAAAAAAAAAGTTTGTATACAGAGTTAAATAACAAACTCTTCAAGTATACAAAACTATACTTAAGAATCATGTATATTAACACCCCAAAAGGTTTTACCATTTTGGTATTGCTGAACAGAAAGCACAATTTAATCAGCAAAAGCTGAATCTACAGCAATTTATTAGACGTGTGTATATATACTTACCAGCATCACAACTATGACAGACATTGTAAAGTAAGTGCATAACCAGATCCAGATCCACTTTTTCATCATCAAAACTGTGATGATAAGCTTTCAACAATTCTCTGTCCTCTGCACTAAGGTCACTACCACTTGTTTGGACCAGGGAACTTTCATCCAGATTTCCAAATTCCAGTGAAGCACTAAAAAATATAAATACACAGGCCAGACTCAAGGTTGCTTGCTTCAGGCTTGCATTCAGATATCAATTCAAATTTACATCAAGACTAACATAACTACTATGCCCATTTTTAATAAGAAATATTTAAAATGTAGCAGCACAGCACTTGAATGTTTAGCATTAACTTTAATCATCTTCATTGAAACACAACAGTAAGCAACCCTGAAAGAACTGAAAGTATAAATGCCATTTGTTTAACCACTTAAAGGGAAAATCCTAAAAAGAAACATATATTTTCCAACTACTTTCCTGCTATGGAAGTTTAAGCAGGTACTACACTAACAGAAACTACACTAAGAGAAATTACAATAAAATAGGGCTCTGCAGAACTGTAAACTACTACCTGTAAGTTAATCAAAAAACAATTCTTGAATGTTTTAATGTATTTATCGCTCATCCGTAAAGTTTCTTTTAGTATAGATACATCAAGTATCGACAATACACACCAAAGGGAAAAAAAAAAACCACTATAAAAGATAGATCAGCTTCATTTCAATTACAGAGCCTTAATTTGGGACCATGGTAGCACTGTAACTACAAAACAGCTATCTTCACCATACAGACAGGCTAAGTTAATATAACCACATCTTGCCTAGATGTGGACATACCTGTCAGGGAAGAAGATCAACATAAATGACATAAAAGAAGTCCTAACCATTAGAACTACATATATCATACAACCTATGCCATCATAATCACTATGATGATACTGAATGCAAAACAAACCGTTGAGTAATAACAATATGTTTTCAAAATGTTCCTATGCTCAAATAAGTCTAGCTATCTAGACCAGACTTTGGAACCCACAAAACTATCAACTTTTCTGATTAAAAGGCGGCAAAGCACAAATTGATATTCTCCATGTTATTCCTGCAAAGTAATTATAGTTTACCTGTAGGATTCCAAAAGGTCAATAACCTCCGTCTGTCCAAAGTGCTTAGCCCAATCCAAAGCCATCCTGAAAGAGTTGCATAGTGATCTTTATTACTTCTGTCTTCAAAAGATGTATATCTATACCACATTATGTCAGTAAACAACTGATTCAGTGCATTTTTTTCTATCAATTTCTGCATTATAGTTTAATCAGTACGGTTACTGCTGGACCTGAAACATCCCATTTGCATGGGCATAAATGAGTATGACATATAGCTACATGATTTTTAGATATCTACAATTCTCTACCAAGCAAGAATACTTGCTCTATGCAGAAATGCCTGCAAATGTTGGGGGGAGGGCAGAGTTTGCCAATTCCTCTGAAAAATCACACACCAATGTGCAAAAATAAGCCATGCCTCTTGCAGCACCTTCACTAATAAACCTCACCAGCACCCAGAAGTCATCCTGAAAAGTCACACCTCAGATGTTTTTTACAGTAATGTGTAAAGATTTTGGTCTGTTTGACGCCTTATGGAAGTTGTTATTTTTTCAGTCCTATAGAGGTTACTCTCTTATACTACAAGTGACCAAGCATTTTGGGTCTAATTCAGTGAATGTAGAAAGATTCTCATTTTTTTCCCAATCAGGTGCCAAATCAGGTTAATTGAAAACAGAAGTGTATATCTGTATATTTGGCTGTTTAATTAAGTATTTAATTAAGACTGCAGAAAAGAATGATGCAACAAAAGTTAAAAATTGTTTAGCCTGTCAAAATGTATTACTGCTTACAGCACTGAAAAATTGCTAAATTAATTCATTCAGGAAGTATATTGGAAATCTTTCATTTTATATAAAAATTTATATATTTTTTTCAGTCGAGCTGTTTGTTTTTACCAGCCATTGGATGATTTGCAGTGGATATTTGCTCCCATACTGATCAGTTGCTCTACTGGACTCAAAAAGCCTCTCCCTGAAGCAATCATTAGTGCAGTTGCACTGGTTTCACTGTGCCTGTAGTCAACTGACAAGTACAAAAGAAAAGAAAACAAAACAAAACAAAAGGCAAATGTTATCATTTCATCTAAATGTAACACGAATAAGAATTGCAAAAGCCAGCCCAACCAGAGTTTACTTCCTTACTCCATCCTACAGTCAGTTTTCAACACTATTTTAGAAACATACTATAACATCTGTTAACACTTCAGAACAAGTTCAGTAATGAATAACTACACAATTCAATAAACCCAAATCATCCTATTCAGTTTTCCAATTAGCATTAGAAATCAAAAGTAACACAAAGATTGAAACTGGGATAATAACTTGAATTTCTGTGGCTTCTTCTTTTTTTTCTTTATAGAATAAAATAAACGAAAGAAACCTACCACTGACATTTTCAGTCAAAATGAGATGAAACACCTGAGCAAAGGCATCAACATCTTTATGCAGCCAGATGTCAGAAAGGCAAGAATCCATTTCTTTTATTAGCCACGGTTCAAGGCAATTTACATCTTTTTCAGTCTAAAGAGAAAAAACAGCCTTGAAAGATGAATCTCTCTAAAAAGTTATTTTGTCTCTTTTCTCATATATTACACATTAGGAATTTTAACAGTGTAAGGGCAGTTAGCTTTGTAAGTAACAAGCAGAAATACAGCATTCACACATAAATTAAAGTATTTATGGTATCACATGCAGGTATTTACAACAATGGCAGTGAGTTGATCTAAGGAACAGTTATGTACAACTGTCACCATCATCTAATAAATCATGCCTTGGCTATATTCTAGAATAGTTAAACTAATAAAAAAAGAAACTAATATTTTAAAGCATGTTAACGTCCTCCTAGAAACTCAACAGGAATAATGTCTCTATAAATCAATTTTTAAGTGTCTACTAATATAATGTAAATCTAAATCTTTCCAACAAAAGAAAATGCTTACCAGTTGACTGAATACTGTGTCACCACCATCATCTAACAGATCATACTCTTCAGCTACGCTTGGGACAGGTCTTTGCCTCTGAGATTCTGGTTTGCTATTATTTTCTTGAGCAGAACACCACTCAGTAAGAGTGCTTTGCTGCTTTTCTTCTAGAATGCATAAGATAGTCCCAAAAAGTGTTTTAAAGTGATGTTAGTCATCCATTGCTTTCTGCTACAAAAAGTAGTGAGACTAAGCCAAAAGTTTTTATCTAAGGGCTCCCAAACTCCACCACTGCAAACCTCTGCTTTAAGAACAAGGCAAAAATACCACTCGGGTGTTAAAACTTCCAAAGCCTCCAGTTTTCCAACTCAGTATATTTGAAAGAGTTTCCTAAGTAAATAGTTTTTAAAGAATTCTGAGTTCAGATCTCCTTCCAGAAGTGAAAGATCAAAGAGAAATGAAATAGCTCCTGCATGTAACAACTAATTTTTGTGTACAAGCAGAAAAAACAGTAGAAGACATAGCAGTGCTTTAGCTGAACTTTTCCATCCACAGCAATCAAAGCTAGCAACATGATAAACAGTTAGGTCTATATGTTATATACACTAGGATCATTTTGCAACAGCTCTTAATTTAAGAGGTACGCCTTTTATAAGTTAAGAATGTTTGCTTTCAAATAACGTATCTACTTAATCAACCTAAAGACAACTGTACCAAGTTCAAGTGTATTACTGTTTCATATCTGAGAAATACGGTGAAAAATGTTACCACTAGGAACTGCTTCTGCGCAATAACCAAAAAGACCAAACAAACAAACTGCCTCTACAGCAGCTGCAGTTTAATTTGCACCCAGAAGTCATATAGTAGCTTCTGCTGCTAAGTCTTTCATGTGGGTAAAACACAAATTTATAGCCCTTTCTGCTCCAGAATAATTAGGAAAGATAAAACAATACTTACCAAACAGAGACAAAAAATATGCAACTATCGAAAGTGAAAATATTTAATTTTTATCTGTTATACTTCAACAAGGTAAACATTGAGAGCTTAAAGATACTTTCTTTCATCTGATCTTGTCTCAGCTAATATTCCGTCTTTAGAATTTCACACACAGAATCACTATATTTAATTGTTCAACGAATCAATGAGCCTCACACCCTACCCGCCCCCTTCCCCAAAAGGGTACCAACCTCGCTGCTTCTCCTTTTTGTACTTTGCCATCTCTTTATTTGTATATCCAGTGCTTCGTAAAATGTCCTCCAGAAACATCTCTTTCACTTCAAAAGGTCTTCCTTGTACTGAAAATATAAATGATTTATACTATACTAAATATTCCCTGGGCCCCCTGATAATCTTAATAAAAATTGCAATTTCATACACATGAGAAATCAACTATGAAACAAAACACTCTCGTTTAAGGGATAACTATTATTTTCCTCGAAAAATCATGTAAGAGTACCTTTATCAGGCATTTCTTTTCTTAAAATTACTGCACTGCAAAACAAATTAACATTTACAAAGGCAAATACCAGGTGGGTACAACGACTTTCACTAACCTCTTCAGTTCTATTGAAGTGGTATGGGAAGAGATGCCTGTGATCAACAGTTATTCATTGCTATTTTATTAAAAGTAGCCATTTTTCTTTAAGGTTAAAGTAAAGAATCCACTGTTAGCTACCACTGTATGACTGACAGATTACAGATGTAACAGTAATTAATACAGCTTTAGTGCAAGATGGCACAAAAAGATTGACGCTTTTGCATTAAAATACTTTCTTTCAAGAGAAGTGTACGAGCAGATGCCTGCTTTACTGAATACTTCCTAACAAATGAGATATTCCAAATGGTCTGTATCTCCTAACAATTTACCCTGATTTATTTTTCAATAGTGCTCATTTCTAGACCACCTTTATGGACACTAAAGATTCCACTGCACAGGGAAACTTTATCCCTAGATTTTAATTTCTGCTCCCTTAGTAGACTTTTGCCATAGCTGAGTTGAAATCACCCAGGACCTTTCTCTCCTTCAGATAGTCCCAGAAAATATAGCTTTGGTTCACGTAATTTAGGAAGCTATACAGTAGGAACTAGAATTTGCTGGAACAAATTAATGAAAGCCAGACTCTTGTCGAACCTAGGATCTGTAGCACCCTGGAGACTGGCGCCTCAAGAACCTTTTCCTGCTCCTTGATCTGAACACCTACATGGCGGGGGGGACTGGGGATCCCCAAACTTACGGTACTTCCTGTGATAAAAACACTTCACTGAAATACTTGCAAATAGTTAATTAAATAAACATAATAAAAAGAAGAGCATCGTTCTAACTTTGATTAACTTCACTTTATAAATCTGACTATATCTGCCTAGCGTTTAAGAGTTGATATAAATACTTACTGTGTATTATTGGACAACTTCCAAAATACCTAATAAAGAGATTTGCATCTAGAGCAGCACTAGAAAGAATTAGTTTTAGACCAGTCTGTTTTTGCAACACATCTCTCAGTTTTATTAACAAGAAATCACTGAATCTATCCCTCTCATGTACTTCATCCTTAAAAAAAAGGAAAGAAAGAAAGACAAAAAAAATTGATAAGCATCACGGATCCAGACTTACAACCTTTCAGAAATGTGAACTTTTTTTTTTTTTTTTTAAAACTAAAACAGTATTTTGTCGGTACATTACGGATGCATTAAGAAGTAGATCTCACTGGCTTTAAATAAGGTTGTTGTTTTTTTTTTTTTAATACTGAGAAGTCAAACTGTTTCAAGAAGTATCATAAAGATATCAGAGCAGACTGCTGTTAATGCACAAGCCACACATAGCTTGATTTCAGAGGCTCAAGTGAACTTCTGGAATTTTTCTAATACTTACATCCAAAGGCATCTCATCTCCAAGACACTGACACAAACTGCAATCCTACAAAATCTACTTTAATAAACTCTCACTTCAGCACTGATGAGCATTTAGAGAAATGCAAGCTATCACACAAATAGAAAAAAAGTCAGATTGCTTAGATCCATTAAGTCATGAACAAGTTCAGCTCAGATCAGTCATATGCCTTAATTGATGTTATAATCTTTGTTGCTGTATTCTTCTATCTTGTTTTACATTATGAACTTACAGAGTAGAGACCCAAATACAAGATTTTTAGACTGAAGGCAAGAATGCATGAAACATTCTTATACTTGTTTCACTTTCATACTTAAGCAACTAAAATTATGCTGTCTTCCAGCAGTGGAGATCTTAATTTTGGCAAGGCGATAAATACTCCAGTTCCACTCACTTCTCAGACTCCACAGTAGGAGTATTCACATAATTATAAACCAACATACTTAAGTAATTTGCTGAAAATTAGATTGCTTATTATCTTGAATACATTTGCGCAAACCTGGACTTCAAAAAGTAGTACAAGATGCAAGAAAAACTGATACGTTCACTTTGAATCATATCAACAAGAAGCTCCTTAAAGCTCTTCTGCCTTCTGACAGAGGATGTTACAAATGACTTAAGGTTCTATTCTCCCAAACTGCATCATGATACCCAAAATCAATTATCAGCATGAACCTAAGGGAAGTCAATAAAATTATTTTATCAAAAAAAAAAAAAAGTATATGCAATAAGAGACATCAGATAAGGGGGAGGAAAAAAAAAGCTACTTTAATTCAGGGTCAGCCAAAACAAGAACATATTAAACGCTCAGGAAATTAATAAGGAAGACCCCCTAGAATCTCATCTTACAATATTCAATATGTACCTGCTCCCTCTCACGTGAAATACAACAAGATTCTTACCACAATAACATGTGTCACTGTTGATAGAGTGCTGTCTCCTGCCATTAGGGTGCGAAGCAGTACACCATTAGTGCAAAACGTTAACAAAGTCTTTGGAGAAACCCTATTAAACAGTTTATAAAGATACTTCAGTCCTTTGCACCATTTAACTGTGTAATGTAAATACACACTAACTTTGCTCTATTTATTAAAAATTAAAGGATTGAATAGCTGCTCACCAGAGGGATTAGATTATAGTTCTTTTACCAAAGAATTCAGGCTCACTATGTGTTTTTACACAGTGGCTATTTCCAAGAGACTTCCTGAAGAACCTTAAGGCTTATGTTCCAAAACTTCAGACAATGAATTCGTTTGACAAAATCAAATGCAAATTTAAAAAAATAAAGGAAAAAGAGGAGCCTGGAGAGCCTATGTTGCTTAATTTACTGGAAAAATCAGTGCAGACACCAGGCTCCCATTTTTCAACAAATATTTGGCCTGCAATATTTGCATTTGTCTGTAATTGACTGCATGACATAAGATCAGCTGATGCATCAATTTCTTCTTCAAGAATTTCAAAATCTGTAAAAGCTACTATTCTGATACCCATAGCAGAGCTAGCTGTGCACATCAAGTTAAAGATTGCCGCTACTCTCTCCAGCACTGCCAGTCTGAGTTCTGAGAAGTTCCTTCATATGGTGCTCTACAGCTCTTCTCTTGAAGGCACAGGACCTCACTCAGTTACCACATGCACGTTTCTTTCCAAGTTTGGAATTTATGTCTCATTTCAAATTTCTTCCGTATTTTGAAGAAGGTAATCAAGATGGAAACATTTTACTTTTCCCAGCTCTAATCTCTGGTCTTCCTCTCTAGTAGCCTCTTACAGAAATCCTAATTGCTATCTAAGTTAATAAAAAAATAAAACAAAAAACACCTCCTGTGTGACTGTAAACATTCCTATTCCCACCTTTTTCACACAATATTGGAAATATTCCTCTCTCTCTCCCATTTGCCCTTCCAAATACTATCAAAAATCCTATTAATTCCTCCTAAAGTAATATTTTCCACGCTGCTTCTAGAAGCTCATCCACTTTGATCTGACTTTTACTGGGTTCTTCAAACATCATAATACTTCCATACGTTAATCATCCACCTCATTTCCAATTCATCTTTAGTACCTCTTGAAATCCCTTCATAGGCTTGTGAACTTTTGTATGCACATTCACACTTTTCCATAATTTGGCTTTATTGTTTCATTGCGTTTGGTTCTTTAGCTACCAGTTATCTTCATCCACACAAGCAACGAAACCTGCCATATCCTTTGTTATCTTCTTCTCACTCATCTCCACACCGTTACCCATTCCTGGGAACCCTGCCAACTACATAGCTCAGTGAATCTCCCATTCTGCTTTAGAAAAATATTCCTAAAATAACCTAGAAATCTCTTTTTATATCATTTCATGCTTAACAAAAGAAAAGTTGAGAAACAAATTACATTTAAACCAAACTAGATTGGTATATTATGCTCAACTTCATCATTCACTTTCAGAGTTTTGTTTTTTCCCTGCCAGATCTCCTATTAACTCTCGCTATATAGCTTTTATTAGAGCATCCTGGTCCTACCCTTCTCCAAAAGTTGTAGAACTTTTGGACCTATGCAATTTAAAAGAAAAAAGGAAAAAAAAAAAAGGAAGAAGGACAAAAAAAAAGGAAAAAGAAGACTTGATCTGCAAGTAAAACAAGAATATCCCTTCCCAGCCCCTGTCAAAGCACAAACTGAGTGAATGCTCCTGCAAGTCCTTTCTGTAAGACAATCTACCACATGCAACTGCAAGTCTACAGGAGGAAAACTATTTTTCACCCTTAAATATTCCATTACCGGAAATAACATATCCTATTATTTAAAAACTAGGAACGCTTTGTTCCTTTGAGCCTTTATTGTGCTATATTCCCAATATATTGTACTTCAAAATGCACACAAGATGAAAGATACTTACACAAGATCAATTGACTTTAAGAAATACTGTTATTACCTGCTTTCTAATCGGATCTGATAACCGATCGTCTGGCCAATTTTTTCTCTTCTTTCTGCTGCCACTCTTTCAGCCACAGCAATAGCGGCCAAGCGTCTTGGCTGAGTGCAAAATATACGACAAGGAATTCCATTTTTGTAACAGTCATCAAGCAGGAACTGAGGAATCTATAAAAAAAATTGTTCGGATTTATTTTTTAGTGTGATAAAGTTATAGCTATTCACTACAGTGAAGAAATGTAATTGCTTCTCAATATTGCACACATTGCGAAAGGATTCGCAATAAGATTATCGTGTCACGTGTACTTGAAGGGGCAGAAAGACAGCAAAAATGTCTAACATTAAGTTTAAGCTCCCTCACAAACAGAAGTCGAAGCTTTTCCCTCCCTTTTCAGAGAGATTTTTAAAAAAATACTTTGTGAAGAAAATTAGCTTTAGAAGGAAAAGAACTAAACAAAACGCTAGCTATATTCCTTAAAATATTTTTAGTTATTTTAATGGAAAACTTTATCAGAAGACTGTGCAGAACTATTTACTCTTTTAATAAGTATCTGCTGGCTTAATAATTCAAAAGCCAGAAAGTGAGTTTTATTAAAAACCAAGACTTTCTACCACACCAAAAAAAAGCTAGAAAACTAGAATAAAGAAATCCTCTATTACAGAAATTAGAATAGTTTTGTGCAAGTACTGTTATCTTTTTTATTTCATTAAAGGAACATACTTGAGTAGTTTTTCCCGATCCAGTCTCTCCTACAATCAAAACAACTCTATTGTCTTTAATTATTTTGACAATTTCTTCCTGTTTTTCAAAAACTGGTAGCGATTGCCTGAAAGAATCAAACTCCGATTCCCCTCTTTTCACAGGAACCTGAGGGATACCGTTGTTAAGCCGTCCACTAGTCTTGCTCATTTCTCTGTTTTCTGAGAAGAGAAGTTAACAAATCACGTGAACAGACAGATACAAAAATCACTAAAATATCACTGAATAATCCTAAAGGAAAATGAACATTCCTGACTTCATATGCATCCCTATGAACAAAGGGACACACCCATCACACATTTAAATAATACATTCAGAGTAAGTTATCCCGTTATTGTGCTTGAAATGAATACTTTTCAAAGGAGTTATTACTTGTATAGCTATTTTGAGTAAAAAAAAAAAAAAAAAAAGACTTTCCCAATACATTGCTCAGGAAGTCTAAAAACATTTATTACGCATCAAAAGCGGAAAGAGAGCTAGAAAACTAAAGCCAAGAAAAGCAGTCTGGCATATTTTCTTGGCCTTTCATATCACTTTTACACATCCACAGTTGCACAAAAACAGTCACTCCACAGTGAAATAAAACGATTTTTAATTTATTCCCAACTGACAAATATTTCTTCTCAGAAAAAATAACTTTACTGTAATTCATACTCCTCCTTTCACATTCTCTCTCAACTTCACTACCTCCTTTTAGTCTTATAGAGCCTGATGCTCTGGTCCAAATGATTTGTCTTAAATAACACAAATTAATTACACAGAATCTATACCCCTAGACACACAATGTACACCATCATGTATTAGAAAGTAATACGTAAGTATTCAAAGAACCTGTAAATCTTCATAACTAGAGACTACTTCAAATTCAGTGTTAGTAAGTACTACTCCAAAATTGCTTAATAATTATTTTTTAGAAAAATGAAAAGCTTGCTGTAAATTCAATTATGTATGTGTAAAGTGATTAAGAGCTTAATAGATTAAATTACAAGAAGCACCGTCTTGCCAAGAATGACATAGACTAACAGATTAAAAGGGCCAAAAACTATAGAAAAAAGTGTTCAGGTGCAGCAAAGAGATTATTTTTACATTATTAGTTTACCCCTTCCCTAAGCAGCTGCTAAGTACTTTTATTATTGTTTCTCTCTGTTTATTAAACAGCCCGTTAACCTATTAAAATATCACCAAATGAAAACTAATAGAAGAAGCACTTAAAAGCATGAACCATCAAAAATCTGAAATACCCAATGAAATAAAGCATATTGATGGAAGTATTTTTTGTGTATTACAGCTAACTGTGCACAGGAACAGAATGAAACTCTTACAGCTGTTGAAGCAATAATGTTGTTAGGACCACTGATATATCAAAAGTAGGTCTTCCAATGCACTATTTCATGTTCTGGAGATCAAGTTTAGATAACTAACTTTTTAGTTCTGAATGAAATCCATTGTTAGAAGATGACAATAATAAAACAAGAAATTTATTTTTTTAAGAACATGAATTCCTGTGAGCAGTAGAACAAACTCAGCCTGGTTTCCTAATAAAGGTGTTCTTACATAGCAGTCCTGAGAGCCTTTCTCTCTTCACTTCCACCTCAGAACTTGTGGGAATTCGTATCTTTGAGAAATTTACCTTTCCAGCCAAATTTGGTTGGAATTGGCCGAAAGATTCAGAAGTAACTTGGCAGAAAAGGAGACATCATAATGTGGGAGACATGATTGCTTAAAATATACTTCCCCTGGTAAACAAGACGTTTTACTCAAAATTAAAGGCCAAGAGAATCAAGTGTTTGGTTTGGGCCACTTTTCCATTTGGCAGGGAAGGGGAAACAAAAGTTTTGTCTTTTGTGATTTGTGGGTTTTCCATTTTGTTTATTTTAAAGCACTGTTGATTTGCAAGTCCATATCAAAACACACACTGAACATACCAGCTTCAATAGCAAATGCATTTCCTCGCTCAGTCTTTGGTAGAAGTTCTGTCCGTTCTTTATTTGTGACAGGAAATCTCTGAATTAAGCTCCGCACAGCATGTTTCGTGTTGGGAGTCAAACAGCAAGACATTACTGCACGTGCCAGTTCTGATCCATCTTTCTTCCTTACGGTCAGGTATCGATTTGCTCCTTTCCTGAGAGGAAAGGAAATTCTGTATTACAAATAAGCAACCTACATACCTCTATGTAAAGCTATTTGACCACAATTCTTTCTTGACTGCTTTAACATTATTTTCAAATAAAAAGTCATATCGAGCAACTTCCAAGTACAACGCACTAAAACATCTACCACCATTAACATGAAGTAGCACAGCACAGACACTGCAGAATTCTGATGGCTTTGCAGTTAGGCCTCCATAATGTAACATTGTTCAGTTATCCTTTCTTTTCAAGCGCTGTCATTGCATTTGCTTCCTAAAAGATAGTAGACAGTTCCATCATTCATTGTATCAATCAATAGTGACAGGTATAACACATAACGATTTCTATACAAATTTAAGAGACTTAGAGGTTGTTAAAAGCCAACAAACAGAAGTAGCAGAAAACCTGCCTTCTAGTAATATTCAAAGCCTGAAGCAAGTCCAGTAAAACAAACTAAAAGCACCTAGATTCCTGTGATGTTCATTATCAAATTAAGTTTTACAATTCAGAAATAGAGCCAACACATTTAATCATAAAACTTCAGTACAAACAGTTATTGCTCATTTGTTCTAAAACTGAACTCTGATACTGAAATGTAAAGAATTGTTGTAAATATGTTTGAAATCGAACTGTTTTGTGCCTGGGCTACAACAACCGATCGACACACTTTGAACATGATTTATTAGAGTAACAGCACAACGTCTCACACCAAGAGCCAAATACCCTCCCTCTAACAGGGATTAAAACACGTACTGGTGGTAGAGTGGCGCACATAGCTGCTTTCTAAACTATTGGCTTGGGTTCAGCTTCTGGCCAATATAAGATTTAATTTCAGAATTACAAAAATATTGGGTGCTTCTCATCACGGCTTCAGCTTCATCTAGGGAAAAGTTGTCAGACCAGAAAAGAAACATACAGCAATACTTCTCCTGAGTGTGCTCCCAGCCTTCAGTAGTCTGCATGTCAGCAACTTCTTGTACACAACTACATGTACACTAACCAGATATCAAAAGAAAAACATACTAGCTATGAAGAGTTTACAATAAGGTTTCTATAAATATTTAACATACGATTGGTCAACTCAAAGGGAAAAAAAACTACGGACACAAAACATCGTCCTACCGTTCCCAAGAGTTCCCATTATTTATTCACTCTATGCAACAAGTACAATAATGAATATTAGATTAAAATTATATTCTATCAAGAAACACAATGATGAAAACCAATCACAATCAAGTTTTTAAAAATAACATTTGAAATGATCAATCTTTAGGAAAATTACTGAAGAAATTTGGGGAGACTAAACCCGAGTAGAACACTGAAGTTCAGAGAAACAAAATCCCTTTTTAAAATCACGCGCAACCTATTATTACAGTCAAAAAAGATGAAGTTTATGTTTTCCTAGGTGAACATTCCCTTTTTCTGAGTTGATTAAATTTTAGTTCAACTGTTTCCCAAGATGCCTATCACCCTGGATAATGGAAAAAAAACTGCAAATAACATACCACAGATTCTGGTAGGATGCTGCTTACAAACACTTAAGTAGCTCTACAAAGAATCAATAAGGATTCAAGTAGGCTTTATCAGCTACAGTTCAGCATAGGCATTGCACAACGCAAGCATGTTTCTGCTGCCCATATGGGTGTTTATGATGTGGCTTTTCAACACCCCTTTCCCCTAAAACATGATACAAAGATACAAAAGTTCAGCTGAACTTACTGGCTCATGGGAATCTTGGCAAAATCAGCTGTAACACCCCTGAGACTGGAGCCAATGTAGAAGCAACTTAACTTCAGTTGAACGTTACCATGCTTGAATAAGCTCTTCTGAAACCAAGACGTGCATCCAGTGCAAACACTACCGAATTGTGCTCACCAACAGGACGTTGGCAGGTAAGCATGGATCAAAGAACTAGTGTTGCACACTTCCTCTGCAAGATTCATGCCATTTCACCGAAACTGAAGAGCAGCAAATGCTGCTACAGCTATACAACACTTCACACACACACACAAAGAGAGAGAGAAGTTTCACAGGGCATTCCATCAGCCTAGGTCTTTTTGCAGCTTTCCCTTTCTTGTTGCTCTGCCACCTTACCTCCCAAGCGAATCTCAGCTTTTATCCAAGCTCATCAGGTAAGTAAACATGGATTTTATCTTCAGAAAATCAGAGTGGGGCAAGAGAAAGAAACATCATAATATCTGCATACAAGCCCTTCTTTCCTGCACTTCTCAACAGAAGCCCTGTTTTGGGGATGCTATTCTATATACCGTCTTACTCTGCCAAGTTCTCAGGTACTACATAAAGACCTTGAGAATACAGTAGTGCTGAACTCGGTGAGGAGCCTTTTTTTAAATGAACACATGAAACCACAAGAGAGCAAAAGGGCAAGCTACCTCCAACTAAGCGTGCCACAAATTTCTTTAGCTAGATCTAAAACAAAGCTAAAGAAAACCTTATTTTGTCTTTCCTTTTAGTCTTTCCTCCCTAGTATAATCCCTTGTAAAAATGCAGGATACGCTAGAAATACAGGTCACTTTACAGTTAGTAAAGAAATTCCATACATTTACAGCTACTAATGAGATTTCATACAGGTACTCTAAACTAAATCAGATTCCAACTTACCCTTTGCTTTTAGAAATCAGACCAAGAGACTGACTGAGACGATGAATAAAAGCTCTTTCAATACTAGTCAAAGAAGAAGGAAATTCCATTTCTAGAAGTATGATAAAAAGAACAAATATGACAACACAACATGTAACATCCTTAACACCATCACCTAGATGCTACGAGTTTTTCAGCCCCCAAACTTATCGTGCTCACACTTTCCTGAAAAGGGCGATAAAACCCATAGGTGCACAAACGCTGCTGTCAGCCACAGAAGTAACGGCAGTGGGGTACCCTCGCGCTTGCAAAGGAGGAAGGTTTACAAGCAAGAGGGGCGTTACTTTCACAAAAAGGAGCTGAAAAAGGCTTCCGTTGGGGCCCTAAGCGTCTGTGACCCCCTCCTCCCGGCCCTCGCCTCCTCCTCCCCCTCCCACCCGCTCGCCGGCTCAGCCAGGTGCTCCGCACCCGGCGCCCAGCTTGCGCCGCCGGTACCGCGCCCGCGGGGCCATCGCACCTGCGGGGCGGGGCGGGGCGGGGCGGGGCGGGGCGGTGCCCCCCCCTCAACGGTCCGCCCTGCCCCCCCCAACGGCCGGGCCGCCGCAGCCCCCGCGCACCTTTCTGATCGCCGTAGCGGAACCGCTCCAGGGCGATGTTCACCGCGATCTTCACCTCCTCGTCGATGCGGATATCCTTCAGCCCCTTGGCGCGGCCGCGGCCCGCACCGGAGGCGGCGGCGGCGGCAGCAGCAGAGCCGCCCGCACCACTACTACTACTACTACCGCCGCCGCCGGGCTGCCGCGGGGAGACGCTGCTGGGTCGCGACATGGCTCGGCGGCCGGAGGGGACGGCGCAGCCGCGCTGGGGGCGGCGCTCGCGCCCACCTGTGCGCGGCGGCGGTGGGTGCCGGCGGCGCGGGGCCCAGCCGGGAAGCGACGGGGCGGGGGGAGGGGGGAAGGAGGTACCGCCTGAGGGAGGGGGCGGGACCGGGGTAGCGTCGTGACGTACGTACGTGCGCGCGCGCGCGGGCGAGCGGAGTCGTCCCTGCTCCTGAGGAATCTCCCGCCTCCTCCGGCCCCGGGGTCCCGCCGGGCCGAGGCCCCGCCCCCAGAGAGCTTGGGGGCGGGGCGAGGCGGAGGCCGTCGGCAGGGCTGCGGCGCAGGCTGCGTCCGTTAGAGCGCGCGTCCGGCTGATTGTTGCCTGGCGTATTCCCCTCAGGTCCCGCAGCCGTGGGCGCCGCATGCTCTGGGCAGAGGGACGGGACGGGACGGCAGAGGCGGACGGTGTCTGCTGCCCGCGGGCCCGCTTGGCCCCGCCGCCGGGGCTGGGCTGGGCTGGGCGGCAGGAGCCGCGGGCGGGCTGGCCGCCCTCGCCGAGGGGCTCCAGGAGCAGGCGGTAGCCCGGGCCACGCCGCGGTAGCTGAGCTGCGGAGTTGTCAGGAAACTTGGGCTCCTCCTGCGATGTGCAGGTGGGTGAGATCACCGCAGACCTCAGCCTCTTAGCTGTGAGATGTTAACTCGCTGTGCGTTTTGGACGAGTTGTGCAGTCATTGAGCGGCTTGGGGACTTAGCCGGTGTTCCGAGTAGTCCCTCGGTCAGGAAATCACTCTCTGGGTAGCGCCATCATCTTTCGTGCCAGCTTTTCGACTCCGCGCTGAGGATGTTCTGCGACCTGGCACAGGGCGCGCAGCTGAAGCTCCCCTCGTTGGCATGAGTCGTCATTCAGTCTTCCCCCACGCTTGGACGTTTTGAGCATACTTTGACCAAGAGCAAACTGATCCTCAAGGGTGAACTTCAGTGGAGAACTGAGTAGATGGCAAACATTTACTGTCTGAAGTGGCTGCCTGCAAAATACCTTTTAAGAGAGCGCTACCAAAGTTGTATACAAAGCTCACTTCACCATAAATCTGCTCTGAGAAGTGGCTCTGCAGTTAAAGGTTTGCTTGGTTGTAGGGTTATTTAAATATTCTCAGTTTTCTAATCTAACTTTCTTCTACACATCTTCAACAGAAGCGTTTAATGCTATTTAGCTACAGATATTTCCATGATACTCAGTAGGGTAGTGTTTGAGCACATCACATTTATTAATGAACCAAATTGTATAACATCACAAGGTAAGGATTATTTTTCCTTACTGTTCACGGTGATAAATGAGAGGTGATACCTGGTTTGAAAGAGTCACACTGGAAATCTGTAAGTATGAATATAGTTCTGTTACCAATTCCTACGTCTTAACAGCATCATCTTGCCTTCCTACAGTACATGCATGTGATTCTGCAGGCCCTATTCTGACCTCAGATTTGCAATCCTGTGTATACAGCAGCTCATAGACATAATTATTAGCTGTTACATTAAATTAATCTGTAAAGCTAAGAGCATGAGGGGGCACAACTGGATCCTGCATAACAGATCTCTTAATAGCTTGCTTCTTCCATTGCTGTATTGACTCTCCAAGGCTATTAAATGTGTAAAAGCAGGAAAATATTATTTGACTTATTTAAAAAGACATGATTCAAAACAAACACAGAGAATATACACACTGAACTATTTTTATATAGTCCCTCTTGAAAATAAAGCTGCATTTTATGGGGCGTGGCCTGAATTCACAGCTATTGCAACTGCATTGGTAGCATTATACCAGGGATTAATTTATCTCCAGGAATTTAAGACAGGAACTCATAAAATATTAGTGAAATAAGGGGAAGCTTGACTCACTACATTAATAATGTTTAAATTTCCCACATTGTAAAGATGCATGGGGGTGCTGGCACATTAAGCATGATTTAAACTATCAATTTGCTATCGATTTTTTGCTATAAATATGCCTAAACAAAACTTCAGACAGCCAATAAATCATGCTCCCAAAACTGTTGGTATAAATTGGAGGAGTCAGCATTTATGTAACAAAATCTACCGAACACAGAGTGGTTCCATGCTACAGTGAAGCAGAAGGAAGGTTTTCCTAACCAGTGGTTGTTACCCTATATTGCATGCTGCAACAAGTGATTGCCTGGTCCTGCTAACTGTCTGATTACAGTCTGTACAGAGTGCATAAAAGACAGAGTGAGAACAGAAGTTTGCTGTAAGGTAAGCTTGTGTGTTAGGGGGCAATTGTGCAAACTGGCCTTCTGGTTTTGAACACTTGTGAATATACTTCCAAAAAGTCACTAAGGGTGATTCTGGACCACCTCTGAGGCTGCCCTCCGGGCCAGACTTGCCTACATGCAGGCAGCAAGCCTGCAAAGGACGAGCGGCAGCACACTCTTTCTGGAGCACGTGGGATCCAAGCATGCCGTATTATCATGCCATAGGGCGTGTTGCCACAACCTGTTTGCCAGGCCAGAAGAGAGAAGCAGAAGACAGTGTGCATCGTGCTTACTGTTGCTCGAGAGGTGCTTTTTCACAGCGACCTAAGTTCTCCACTCTGTGAGGAGCAACACAAATCTTCCCTTTAGTAACGGACACGTGGTTCTGCAGGGTTAGGCTAACCAGCGTATGGGATTTAACACTCCTGGGTTTTGGTTGGTTTGAAGTTAGAGATTGACACGTTTCATTTGTTATGATTAACCCCAGTGAAGCATTTTAAGTTCAAAAGTTTGTTTCAAATTTTTAAGTCTGTCGTATGTGCTTTCCATTCAGGAGACAGTAGGAACAGAGGAGCGGATTAAACCACTCATGAAAAATGAGATGAAAAATGAAATGGTAAGCAGCATAACAAATAAGCAGACCATGACTAACAGGTCAAAGGGTTTATTGAGAAAAATTCTAATGAATGTATAGATCTGGTATGTGTTGTTCATGTATGTGTAAATTGTGTATACTACCTGTCTAAATCCTCCCAGCATAGGCATGCCAGCACAAGGGCCCAGCTCTATGCAGATACTGCCATTGTTTTCACCATCACAGTTTATTATCTTTCTGTAGTCAAGAAAAGATTGTAATTGCCAAGTGCAGTTCTGACAGCATGTATCCTTTTCCTATAGGAATGCTCTGTCATTTTAACACACTGGTTTCTCAAAATTACTCGCTGAGTAATGTAGTCTAACACTTAGGTCTAGCTTCTCATTAGTTGTCTTCCCTCAGGCATTTCCTAGAGAAAGGTCTATGTCTCTGGACAAAGGAAATGCTACACTGCATTTACTCGTAACTTCATGGAGTTTGGCATTCTGTCTCCAGCTGAGGTCAATGTTAGATGTAGATGTGTAAGAGGAAGATACCACAGACCTTTCTGAACAATATATGTACAAAACAGCTTTTGTCTTTGTTTCTAAGTTCTTAAACCTGGTGGTTTATGTATATTCCTTAAACATTTTATACTAATAAAATTTACTAGCTGCAGGTTTTCTTACTATAATTAATAACTCATAAGACTTTTTAAAACTTTATTTCATGGCTGGCCTCAGAAATACCTTCTGGCTAAGGAGTTCCACAGAGCAAATATCACTGGAATAAGAATTATTTCCTTCTATCACCATATGTCCGAATGCCCATATATATTTTTATGAAAAGTGGTAAGAGGCAGCAGAGTTTTATGCTAAATATATCAGCATATTCAAATACAATTAAGCATTCTTATTTTACCCTCCTCAGAGGCACTTGTATTATGAAACAGTTTTTGCTGGCATCTTTTTGCTTTGCATAATATTCTCCCTCTCTTGAATACTACAAAAACTCCACGAAAGATGCCGCTATAGCAAGAAAAAGAACTTTAAAGGAAATCTATGAGACAAAATTAGCCATTATGTACTAATTATGAATGCGCATTGTGTCAGAGTTGACTCCGGAATAATTAGTCTTTTTCATTTTTTAATGGTTGTAGTGGTTAGAGTCATAAGACTTGTTTTTCTCCTTTGAAATATCATGCAAAGATCACTGATGATCTAATATTAATCTGCAAGATCAGGTTAGTCAAAGAGCAAAAGATTTCAGTTCTTCCATTATAAAAATGGTATTGTGATACCTTTTTATTTCAGGCATCATAGTAAATTTGTAACCAAATAGTTATTGGTTTACTGAGGTCCCGTTAAAATTAGTTATGTATTTGTACATATTTAGGAGGGTATAAGTAATCTGAATTTATAATAGGAAATGTTTGTGTAAGAAATGACATCTGGTGAAAATGAGCCTCTGGTGCTTTATTGTACAAAATCGTATACACTGATAGTTCCCTGGGATTTTGTGGGATATATATGGACAATTGCCTCCTCCTCGTTTATGTTGTCACTTGTACCACGCACTGACACATTTTCCATAATTTCTCCTTCATTTGTCTCTTCCTCTGCCCTTATTCCCTTTAATTTCTAATTATTATTTTCTAGATGTAAGGCAACAAGCGTATTGGTCAGCTTAATCAATATATCAGTATAATAATACTCAGTATATCCGTGTATCTGTAGATATATAAATATATTTACAAGTATGTTTTTGTCTGTGTGATCTCACTCTCGCCGTGAAATAGTATTTGAACGTCTTGACCGATTTAAACCAAATTTAAAGGCAGAGTAGCATGGTAGAAGTCTTAGGTATCAAATACCTCAAAGTTTAATGAAAATAGGCATCAGGGCGGAGGATAGAAATTCTATTTGTATTCAACTGAATAGAAAGGCTGCAGCAATAGCTCAGTCCTTATCAGGTAACGTAGACACTTAAAAATGCATCAAGTCTGGGAGAAATTGTAATCCAAGTTCATCTCTTAGTAGACATCAGAGAATCCAACTAATCACACAGCTCTGTAGGGACAGCATGACTCATGGAACTGATATATTTATTCTTTCCCACTCTTTTACAGGTTCTCTCTGCCCTCATCCACTGCTAAAACCTATTCTCACGAAGGGTTTCAGGACAGCAGATGTAGGACGTTTCAGAGGCAGGGCAGTGTCACCTGGTGATACTGACGTTTACCAGCCATAAGGTAAAGAAAAATAGGTGATGAGCTACAGCTTAAGCCTGCAGTCTTCATCCTTGAAAACTGCTCCCTTGGGTACTTATATTAGAGTCCATGGTGGGAAATGGAATGCCATTGAGTGATCCAGTTCACCTTCTGTATGCCCAGAAGGTATATGTGGCTGTCAAAAGCACGCTATTTTTCTGAGCCAAGACCTGGCAACCACAGGAGTTCTAGGGACCCTCCTTAGACACTCCCAGCTCATCTCTTATTTCTGAATCATTTGGGTTTCACTTAAGTTCCATTTCACTTAAGTTCCAAGATAGGAGTTCATTTTGATTTTTCTGAAGAAAATACTCAAAAACAACAACATGAATCTAGAAGGTAAAGTCAGGTTTTTTCTGTTCAGTGGCGAGAACTGCCAAGAGCTGGACTTAGCATCAACCTTAGCCAGTACATCTGTACAATACAGGGAACCCTAATACAAAGGTATTAGCATAGAAAGCAGTACAGTTGCATTAGCATGATGCCATGCCTGAACCAACTGAGGCCAAGCTTAGTTTCAGTGCTAGAGTGACAAACCTTCTGTTTCCAGAGCTAAGGGTCACTTTCCTTAAGTTAGTCTTTTACGTTCTGAGGATGTATCAGCTAAAAAAAAGCTCACAAAAAAGGAAAGGAAACTTTCAGAGTTTCTCTGTATATCATAAAAACACAGAAAAGCCATGCTGATTTTGTAATTTGTTTAAAAAATCCGTAGCAATTAAATTACCTGTATGAGTCTGCAGCAGGCTTTTCTCTCCAGTGAATATACTGAACTGTCTGTCACTGTCTCCTGTGTCAATTGATCAAGGATATCCTATTCTCTTCCCTATTGTGGAGAGGGAAATTGCCTAGGTTTTGTTATATTTTTTTTGTTGCTTGGGAAAAAAGTTGCAAGACTGCATCATGTAGCAGAATTGCCTACGTCTTTCTTCTATGACAAGATATTTGTTACACAGATTCACAATTTAAAATCTAATCAGGGGTGTACATTTCTTGGATCTTAATGTTCCCTTGCTCATAAATTAACTTTTCATTTGGTGCTTCTTTAGTTCATTTTTTTATTGTTTTCATGTCATATAATTTCCATTGTCAAATAATGTACATTTTTGGCACAAAGCAGAACTCATGTAACTTTCTTCTCTGATGGGTTGCATCTTCCCTTCAAGATTAGTGCTTAGAAAGCAAGTTGTATATCTAATGAGATGTCATGATCTTTGTTATAAATAGTCTCTGTCCCGTAATAATGACAGTTTTGTCTTTGATTTGGCTATCCATATCCTATATCACACTCTTAAGTATGTCCAACTGTGGCATAGTAAAGTTATATCTACTATATTTAAGATTTAGCTTTAAAGTCTAAAGGATTTAGCTTTAAATATAAAGGATATTATCTACGTGAGGCTTAGGCAGAGCAGAATCTGTTTCACTGTACCTGATCCAAAATACTCTTCTGTATAGTTCTTCCAATGTGAAATAAAAGCGACTTTATTGGGGATTTTTATTTTACCTTGAATAACTAAATTGCGCCATAAAACCGTTAACACAAAATCACTTTCAATTCTGCATAAATTCTGCATGCTCAGTAATTTAAAGGCAGAAATCTACTGTAGCTGCAGCAAAATGTGGACAATATTATGCATCCGAATCCTTTTATTCTTTGTCATTTTCTCTTTTAGTATCCTGTGGAACTTGAAAACTCCATAGATATTGATGTTGTAGGTTATACTGATGTCTAATTTATTCAGTGGCTGTAGGACTAACCCTTTCAGGCCCCCTCTTTGAGCAGTTCAGAACTTGGAGTGTTGAAACTTTAGAGGAAAATAGCAATCTCTTGCAGTGCCCAAGGCATCCAGTGAGTTCAGCAGTATATCCAAGTGAGGGCTGGGAAGGGCATGCTTCCAAACAAGGTCAAATATGCCCCAGTTCTTCCAATAACTGTCTCTGCTGCTACTCCCTCCTAAAATACGAAGCTGTGCTTTCTGGGTGAGCGAATGACAGAGGGGAGTAGTGAGAGTGGAAAGATCTCGTTTAGAAGAGTAAAGTGATGGCGAACATGGAGGATGGATAGAGCTGCCTGAACACTAGCAGGTTTATTATGTCTGAAATATTATAAAGGCAGTACAGAAATTGCAGGAATTCCATGTCTTATCAGGTCGAGAGGTGAACTGAAGGCAGAAAGATTTCATATCTGTCATTCATATGCTTGTGTCTCTGTTGAAATTGGAATTCAGAGGAATTGATATGTTCCCTAGAGAAATTTAATTAGGCCTAATCAGCCTCTCCTGACAGAACACTGTTTCACTGAAATATTTTGACGAACATTATACTTGAGTTGCAAACATTTTCTGGAGTACAGAACACGTTTAACTATTGCAGCCATCAGCAGTTTGCAGAAATAAAAAGTTATCAAGGTTACCTCATAGCCACAGTCTACAAGAAGGCCACTTATCTCTAAAATTATCCCCGCTTTTTTCAGCCAAAGTAGCATTCTGTTAACAGAGATACAGATGTAAAGAAAAAAACTTTGACGAATAGCAGTGGAAATGTTCATTATCTTTGTCTAAATATATATCAAAGAAGTTCAGGAAATGACAGATCCAAATTGTGGATTTGTATGCACGATTCAGGACTGTGGCAAGTTGTATTTGGTAGGAGAGTGTTTTAGGACATGGCTTGGAAAAAGAGACAAACCTTTCCCCATTTACATTCATTATCATCAAACAAAAGTACATCCTTTAAAACAGCTTTACAAGGTGCCTGAGCATTACAAGGTGAAAATGAACAGAAGAGTTCTCAGAAAAATGGTATACAGACCCCTAATATCATATCTAAATGAAAGTATTTTCATTTTTACGCAAAGTGTATCATTTTAACCAATCATGTTTTGGAGGAGAAGAAAAAAATCTAAAAAAAATCGTCTAATGAAAAAAAATTATTTTCCTTTGAAAATATTGCTTTGATGAAGAATTTTCAACTAGCGCTGCTTGATAGCAATTCCACAGTAAAGGCTGCATGAGATTTGCATTTCTAGCAGGAATGAAATACTATGCCTGTGATGTGAGATGGATCTAAATGAAGTAATGTGAAAAGGCTAATATAATGACTCTAGACATCAGGATTTTGGCGAGGATTTAAGTACTAATTTCCTAGCTAAACCACGGCTCTGGTGGTGGCAAAAGCACTTTGCTGTATATGGGAATGTTTTAAGTATTATTTATTTAAACTCACATACTATGTCTGTTACTTTTAATTTGGTTACAGTGAAGACAGATAAACAAAGATGGCCTTTATCTGAAGGCTACTGAAATCAAGGATAATCTTTCTTTTGATACCACCAGCCATTGGTTTCAGTCCTTGCATATGTTAAAAACTTCAGTCTGAATACCTAAGCAGTTACAGAAATTTAAAACAGCTAAAACCCCTGAAATGCATGACAGTGATATCAGAGCATGCATGTTTTAAGGTATTTGTTAGAAAATAAATAATATGTATTAATGTACACTTCCCTCATTGAAAAAATGTTTACATATAAAAATATGTACATAGATGTTACACAGGTCATTGCTAGGCAGAGATTTAGCTAAGGACTATAGATGCTGGCATATCTTCCACCTCTTATTAGTGTAGTATGTGTGTACCAGGTCATATTATGTGAAAGTGCCTGGTGACTGCACATATCCACTTTACATTTGAACCTAAATCCATGTAAACCAGATTAACAGCCTCCGTACCTCATTTTATTATATCTTCCTGGTGAGATTATGGCAGGGCACCAGCCCTCCCCTTTCCAGCCCAGAGCCATCAGTCCCTGCTCAATGACTCCACAGGAGTGCTGGCTCCAGCCCTGCCACAGCACCCACCCATAGGTGCCTGCCCGGCTCAGCCTTGGCCCTATCCCTGTCGCGTCCCCATGGCAGTGCCTGACACCCAGGGCTGGGGCTGCCCCTGGTGCCCTGCTCCCTTGTAGGCAGTGGGACAGGCCTGGGCTGCCAGGCCACATGGTGCCCTGACAGATTAAGCCGTTCTCCACAGGAGTCCCAGATGTCTCCTACCTTGTGTGCACGGATATGGTGGGCTCCGAAGGCACCTAAGGTTCAAGTCTGGGAAAAATAGCTCGAGGTATAGAAGGGAAGAGGAGCAGCTTAGATAGCTAGTTTTTCACATCATTATCTGTCTCTGGCTATGCGTTCTTCTTTTTCTGCATAGTAAGCATCCATGAGAAAGTTAATGTTTCTTGAGTAGTATTACATGGTTTTTGTATCATATTTTATATATATATATAGTGTGTTCCTGTTCCTGTAAGTAAACAGGTAAACATCGAATTGCTCGCCAGCAGCAGAGAGGACAGAGCCACAACCCCAAAGGAAGCAAAACTTCCACAAGTTAAAACTAAAATGCTGTTGAGACATCAAATGGTTGTCATTTATTAATTGCTTTAAAACTGTTTTCTGTAATATTTGCAATGTGTTCTTAAAATATGGCATTTACTACTCTCTTGGCATTCAAAATCTTTTCTGCATTCTGAAGATTTGGAGTGATCTGGACCAAGCGTGCTAAACTTCGCATTGCCTTTCAGGCACTCTTCCTACATTTCTCTGTCCTCATTCTATCCTTGCCTGAATAACTAGGTAATTGATTAACTCTTAAAATGTGCTGTGTTTTAAAATTCGCTCATAAATGTGCCTGGAGGTGCTGGCATGCACAGGAAAAAAAAATGGGTATCATAAAGCTACCTGTCTCTGTTGCCCCATTTCCATTTATTGGTGGGAAGTTAGTGCAGAACACTGCTGTCCCATCACTAAAGTGTAGTCTAGGGCCTAATTGCCAAGTACAGCTAAAAGGGTAGAAAGTTTGCCTAAGTTAGCTAGTAGCCTGCTGATTTGCACTTTCTTTATAGGGGTGTCCGTTAGTTTACAGTGTTGGTTTACCTAAGAACCTCATGGAGAAACATGGAACTCGAGAAGGTGAGCGTGTCTGGAACAAATGAAAAACGGTTGGGTGCAGAAATTAGGAAAAGGTAAGGGCTGGTATTCTGGGGAATCACACTCCTGATGCTTTAAGCAAGTACTCCACTGCACACCTTGGCCATCTTGTTTAAAGGAGTATTACTAAATTAGAAGTCACACTTAGTGCTTGAAATCTTAAGTTACTGGTTGTTTTGTTTGCTGCTTTGGGGGGAGGTTAATCTTAGAGTGCTGTGGCTGAAACCTGTGTAGCAGGAAACATTTTTCGCTTTTAGTCAGCTGACTTCGGTCTTTTGGCAGCTTTCTATGTGCAGTTAGTTTACTTGTTTTCTTATGTAAAACCAGCTGTAGCTAAATTTTGATATGTGTACAACCGTTTTCTTTTCCTATTGTTGGATACCTAACTTTAGATATTTTTGACTTGACTTTTAGAGATCACAAGGACCTAGATTTCCCATTGATGTGGTGGAAGTCTTAGGAGTCCAGCACTTCAGGAAATCAAGTAGCTTATGCCTACATAAATATTGTCTATATACATATTGTATTTTGTCTACATAAATATTGGAGAATAAATGCAACTAATATTGGTACAATATTGCTCTTCCTGCTTGCAATGGTTGTCAGGTATGTTTTTACATTTCAGTTTAGAAATCAGAATGTGATGGAAAGTTGATTGTAGAATAAGCTAATGTTGAAAAATTGGGGATTCATTTAACTTGAATGAAAAGATAAACAAAAAGAGATTGACAGGTAAGACCCTCAGTTTCAAAAAGAAAACCTACAAACTCTCTCCTTTTGAGAACTATCAAGCCTGTTTTCTGAGAGGGGACACGCAGGGGAGGATGGGCAGCAGTGTGGAGGTCTTACTGCTTGCTCTCCTTCCCTGTTCTCTTTCCCCATATTCCTGGATACCAGTCATCCTTACTACCAGGGACAGTGAGAATGCACTTCAGGAAGGATAGTACCTACTGCTGGAGAGCTTCTATGCTTTAAATATATTCTTTTGCCATTTGAAATTCATATTTTTGGCTGCAGGAGTGGACTACCACATAAGTAACAGCAGGCACTGAGAAGTCTGGGGAACTACTGCTTGGACTGCTGCTTTCCAACTGATGTGATATGTCTTCTTTTTAAAGGTTGGATTTGGATCAAGATACCAGCCAGTAAGCTGAACTGATTTTGTTCTCTTTTGTTCCATAACACAGCTAGGATATCAGCTGTTCATATCAGCTAGATGAAAATGTCTTCGGTGAGTTTTGTATAAGGAAAAGTTAGAAACTACTGTGGTAGGTTTAAAGAAGAGTCTTGGGACTTTCCTTGAAGATGCAAAAATTAACTGCAACCCTCAAAGAGGAGAAGCTGTCAGAAGAGACTCAATGGATATATATATTTGCTCTGCTCATTGCTAATGTCTTTTTAAGTTGGTTATTTACCTGTTTCCTTCCTTAGGAGGAGACATTGTTTTAGGACAGCTGTATGGTTAATAAGAAAAAATGTGTGCTGTATTTGCAGAATGTGTGCAAGAATTCTTGTGTGTGGTGTTGAACAGCTACAATCTATGGGCTGTGGCTGAAGAGCAGTGGTCTTGTGACTGTCTGGCTGCTCCAGTGACGTTCTGCTTTCGACATCAGAGAAACAGCTGCAGTGAGCAGCTGCTCTCACACACGAAAAACATCCTCCAAAGGATGGAGAAAAAGCAACTGCTGATAAGACTAAGAAAGAGATTGGAGGTCAAAAGCAGAACGTGACGTAAATCTTCAAAGGCTACAGAAGGCTACATATATTCTGAAAGAAGAAGGATACTTGTGGATATTCTCTACTTCCGTTCTCTTGACGGAGTATGGAAATGTGTTGGACAGAAGCGTGGCTCCATACCCCCGTGCTTCGGCCAACCACCAAGCAGTGCTGTGGGAAATGGAAACTGGAAAACTGCAGAGACTAAGAGAGTACGTGAGTGAGCGTGTATTTGTACTTGCAAGCAGTTTTATCCTATAAAAACATAGAGACTCTTTGCCTTGCAATGACTTTAATCGAGATGCGATAAGTATTAATGATAAGAACTATTGGCATGAGTTATCCTACCTGAAAGGAACTGTGTGCCAAGAGGAGTTTGATTACTTTGTTGACATTACAAATTCTTGAGCCGTTGTCAACAGCCAGGAAGATCAAGCTGCCGTGTGGGAAGAACTGGATGTCTTCAAAGACTGAATAGGAGCAGGATAACATTTGATAGAATGAATGGAAATGGTATGTCCTTAGTAAGAAGAATTTTTTGCATGTGCATAAAATAGGTTAGGAGAAGACTTAGCTGACCTAATTAATCCAGGATGGCTGAGTGAAAGATGTAATGCTACTGTGAAACAGGCAAATGCTGATCTAGGCAGTTTCAAAATAGATATTTCCAGTAGGTGTTGATAAGGGTGGCAAGGATACTAAAGGAAATGAAGAGGCTATCCTGTATGGTGCAATGAAAAGGCTTATTTAATCTGGAAACATGAAGACTGCAAAGGAAATGAATTTTCTCTAAATGCAAAGGAGACAGATCGGGGGAGGGGGAAGCCATGAATAAATTTGGAAATTAAGTATTTTTTAAGCACCAGAACAGGCACCATCGTACCTGATGAAGAACGGTTGGAAGAGAAAAAAATTACCACCTTTTGAGGTAACATTTGATCAATGGAGAGGAAATAATTTCTATCAGCGCCAAGAGGGGCTGGTGTTCTGTGCCCCAGATCACTCACCTGTTCTATCCACCATCAAAAAAACTGAAGCTTGCACCTAGCGCTACTGAAAAAGTTCATTTTTGTTGTAGCTTGCCTAGGCTCGGCTTTTACAGGTGAGCCAAAGTCAGAGAAGGCTTGCAGCTCTCCTGAAGCAGGGAGCAGGGCCTGTGAGAATGCCAGGGCCTGCCAGCTGACATAGAAGGAAAACAAGGCCCCCAGACCCCCAGCTCCGGTGAGATTTGCCCAGCGCTTGCTTGCTGGTCCCTAGGGGGCTGGCCTCCGAAATTGTGAGAGCGCCTAGCCCTGCTTTGGCTAGGCCACTCGCTCTCTCACATACCACAGTGACTTTTGGCGTTGAGAGAGGCCGGGGGAAAGGTGGACGAGGACCGCGCGCTCCCTAGGGACGCGCACAGGAGGCCAGCGGGGAGGGTGAGCCGCCCTCCTGCCCAGCCCGGCCGGATGTGCCGCTCCGGAGGGTGCCGGCCAGGCGGCTCGGCCTCGGGGCCGCGGCGCCCCGCACGCCCGCCCCCCGCGGGCGCGCCGGGGCTGCGCGGGGCGGGGGCGCGCGCGCCGCGGAAGGTGCACTGGGGCGGGGGCCGGCGGCGCGCGGCGGGCGCGCGCGCCGCCTGGCCGCGCGCCGGGGCTCCCCACCCCCGCGCCTGCATTGTGCTGCCGCTCGCACTTTGCAGGCGCGGCGGGACTGGGAATCCCGGGCGCCTCAGGCAGCTTCGCTGCTGCCGCCGTCTCCTCCTCCTCCTCGGGAGCTGGGCGCATGATGGCGGCAGCCGCGGTAGTGGAGGTGAGCGTGAGCAGCGCCGGGAGCAGCAGCAGCGATACCTCCAGCACCGGCGAGGAGGAGCGGATGAGGCGCCTCTTCCAGACCTGCGACGGTGATGGGGACGGCTACATCAGCAGGTAGCAGCAGCGGGAGGGGGAGGCGGTTCTTTGCGTGGCTGATACAGAGGTTCTGCCCCCCCCCCCCCCCCCCGCCCCCGAAGTGGCGTCTCAACTTCTCAGTGAGTTTGCCGCGGAGAGTTTCAGCAGTTTGCGAAGCGCAGCACCGCGCTGGGCGGGGCGGCGGCGCCTCCGTGCCCACCGGCGCCAGGCCGAACCGTCCGCCACCCCGAGCAGCGTGCGAGGCGCTGGGCTGCAGCCGGGGCGGCGGCGGGGAGCCCGGGCGGCCCCAGGGCGGCGCCCGCCCTGCCGCGCTGGGTCTTCTGCCGCTGGGACTGTGAGGGACCGACAGTGGCCGAGCCGGCGTCCGGCTCTGTAGCTACGGGGTGCCCCTCTGTAGCACGGCGCTGCCAGCTCGAGGCTGTAACGTTATCTCCTCAGGCGCGTCGCCAAGCAGGGAGCGCGCGGCGGCCGTGAGGAGGTGCCCTGCCTGGGAGCCCCTCCGCGCGCCCCCTCGGACAGCCGTTGGCGACCGTTGGCCCCCGCAGCGATCCCCAACCGCCGCCCAGCTCTGCTCTGCTCTGCGCGCCCAGCTGAGGGCGCGGGGTTTGAGATCAGCGCTTTGGTTGTGTGTGAGAATAGCTATATGGTTTTAAGGCTTGATACGTAAAAATGCAAGACCTTTAACTTCCACTAGGTCTGGAAGTTCAGGTCTTCCAACCTAGACGTTTTTGATGACCCAGTGTGTTAGGCAGGTGATTTCTGTAAGTAAACAAAGTTGGTCAAAGATAAAACTGAAGCAAGGCTTAGAGGAAGGTATATTTCTATCGGAAGCATTTTGGTTAGTTCAGCTGACGTGCTTGGGAAAAAATGAATGTCCTTTTGGGCCCTTCCTCAGGTATGTCTACTTCCTAATATGCCAATCTAAAAAGTTAAGACTTCTTATTACGATTCTTACTATGCTTAAATCTGTAGTAGTGGGTAATGTCATAAGTATGATAGTCTAAGATAAAAGTCATACCAATTTCTCAGAATATCTAATTTTCTTGTGTTTTTATCGATATCCTTTTATAACCTCATTTAAATGCCTATACCCATCCCCCTTCTTAGTTTCAAGATTGTGACCCTAGTTGCTTGTGCAATGCAGTAGATTGTAAATAAGCCATAATCACATATCTGGAAGCATTGGCAGTGTATTTTGATCAGGATAGGATTTAATGGAAGATATTTCTTGAACTAGTCCTCTTCTTCCACACTATAATTCAAAAAATCTTGCCTTTAGAAGTTCAGTTATTTTTCAGAGATGCTGGGAAATGACAGCTTCAAAATGAAGGCAGTGATGCAGTTAGTAAGTGCTTCTAGAGAGCTGAGTTAAAGCGAGGGAAAGTTTCTAAGCTTGTCCTCCAGCCTGAAACCTAAGAGTATGACCCTACAGAAAGGCTAAGTAAACTTCAGTCCCCTCTGTCCTCTCTTTGGAACCAGAAAGTTGCTGAAAATCTCAAATAGCTGGCAGTCACTAAAAAAATAGAACTTCAAGGTCATGATCTTTCTAATCTAAAGGGCTTCCATACGCTGTTTTTTCCTATTTAATCATTATTTTGACAGCTGTTGTTCTGAAATTAAAACTCTGAAAATACTTGCTTTCCTACCAGTGTGCTAAGATGACTTCTCTTTCCACCTGTTTACTCTGTTAATGGAAGTTATTTTGAAGTCTGAAAACTCAGGATTGTTCACTTACAGTGCACACTGCCTCCCGTGAGCACGCTCTCTGACCTGTACATGGTGGTGGTGTTCTGCAGCGTAAACTGAATTAAACTGAAGGGATGTTAATGTTGCAGTGCTTCATATGGACAGTTGAGAGATGCTACTACTACACAAGCCAGTCATATTTTTGATGGAGTTTCCTTACCTTTATGTGTTGTTCCAAATTAATACTCTGTATATTTCAAAACGGATGAGCGTTGCTTGAACTATGCTGTTAAAAGTTTCCAAGGCTCCACAACATGTCCTAGGAAGGACCTTGGATTTCAGTAGGAAACAGAATTACAGCTCAAGGGATAGTGGTTACAAATTCTTTAGGATTTAGTGGGTCCGTTGTTGCTAATACCTTGCTTTATATGGGACTGTGCCTTCAAGGCAAAATTGGTATGGCCGTGATCAGAATATAGTATAGTAAATTGTTATCTTCCCTTACATTTCTGTATTTGTGCAGAAGTGGTGAATGAATATTTGACAAGTGATCTTTGGCATCAAAGGGAGTCATTTGCTTTTCTTGATTTCATTAGTTCATCTAGGTAATCAATCTTGTAAATGGAACGCATTCCTCGCTTTGCTTTGCTTAGTGTCTCGATTTCTCTTGTAATCTATTTTATAGCAATGGTTTATGCAGGAGCAGACTTGCTCGGTGGTTTTTGGATACTTCTGTAATGCACGCCACCTTAGTCTTAAAGACAGCTCCTTCTGGTTCATGGGCGCACACAGTCTCCCTGTGAAAAGTATAGCAACTATTTTTTCATTCTTTACAGTCTTATGACAGTGTTTGGGTTAATGCATTTTTTAGTGTACCAAATTAAAAAAAAAAAAAAAGCCAAAAAAACCTTGCGTCTGCTTTTGTATTTAACTTAATCCTGTCATCGTGTGCATACTCTTTGTCTTGCATCTGCTTTTCCTTTTTTCATAGAGGGGAGTTGTTTGATTTTCCTGTTCCCTCTTGCCCTGCTTCATTGGGCTTTCCTTTCCTCATGGGACTGGTGATGTTTTTGATCCTTGAGGGTAATGCTGCTTTCTTTGTTGCCTTTCCTGTAGCCTCAGCGGAGATGGTAGGCTGACTTCTCCACGTTCCTGCTCCATTTACAGGAGGTGAAACATTGCAATAAATGCCTGGGCATCTGCAGGCATAAAGAGCTAAAGAATAGAGAAGCCAGCACTGTAAAACCAGCTGTTTCCTTGTGGACTAGAAATGATCTATAGAGTTTTAGTAGTCTGAGCCTCTTTTCAGAACTTAATTTATTTTCTGTATAATGGAGTTGAAAATTGCAGTTTTGCAGCTATTTCTTAGCATAAGTTGTCATATCTTTCAAAACAAGTACCCTTTCTGCTTTCCTTATAGGGTTGAAGCTTCATCAGCTTTTTGTTTGCATAGTGCATGCAGCAGTTTGTTCGTGAGATTGCTTTCTCTCCAACTGTAGATCTGTTAGGGAAGAGAAGATCTTTATTCTTGCAGAAAAGGCAGGCATTTTGTATGCATGTTTATTTAGTTCATATTGCATGGGGAAAAGAGCTATTTGCATTCCTAATGAAGTTATGTGGTGTCTCAGCTGTGGAAATGCTTTGTTGTGCATCAAACTGTAAACCTCTTCAAATAATAGCAGGGAAGTAGAGGCACAGATGGAGAGGAGGAGCATGTCCTGAGATACTGATTAATTTTCGGACTCTCAGTAGTTAGGTTGATATTAAAATGAAAAAGCGTAAGTACTAAGTGTGTGCTGTTAATGGTTGTAATGCAGGAGAAATTGAATGATGGGGTATGGAATGCTAGGCCTATGTTTATTGCTCGTTACGTGTTGTAGCTATATTAGAAACTTGCGTGTTGAAATCTTGCAGCATCTAGCTAGACAAAAATATTGAGAGAACACAGGAGTTTTAGTTTGTTAGTTTGCACAGAAATGTTTTTTGCTCCTTTGGGGAGTGATAGTAGTTGCTTAATTATTTAACATCTCATAAGGGCTCGTTTGTTGATATGTCATCAGTAATGAGAGGTAACTACAAATAAACACTTGCAAAGCAGTACATGATTAAGGCTGGATCCTGAACTCTTAAGATCAGCTGGATCACCTCACTGGGAGGAGGAGTCAGCTTTAAGCACTGTTTACATGAAAACTTTATTTTTGCAGCTGTAGCTGGATTGTGTTGTTATGAACAAAAAGCTGTTAACTGAAAAAACACTGCATTCATTTGTTTTGTTTTTCTTCTGTTTGTTTTGAAAAGCTTGAGAATCTAATGTTATGGTTAAAACTGTTTTCAGCTTTAGAGGGTCAGTGCATTGGGGAGGACACCTGCTGCCTTTTTTTTTTTTTTCCTTTTTTTAATAGGGTCAGCATATGTGGCCTTGGTGGATGTCGGTGCAGAAAGTGAGAGCATGCTGGGTTTTTACAGGTGGCAGGCTAGATTAATGTTGTCTTTAGAAACTTGATTGCCATGTAGTTTTATTATATTTTAACTGTACTGAAGTTCTAGTTACACACATAATGAATTTCACCTTTACTGTAGTAATTACTAAGTAGGTTTCCAGATTATTCTTTTGCAACACTGCGTGCTCTAAATGAAGTAATTTTGTATCTGCAGTAGATAGCTTCATTTACAAAAAATGAAGCTATGAGTTATGGAGATGATTGATGAAGAAAAATCTAACTTCATTATTAAGTTACAAATACGTGATAGTTTTATAATTTTAACTTCTAAACATGGATAAATACTTTTTAGGATTGTGAAACAAAGGTGAAGTTAGTGTTGAGTGCATAAGAAGAAATTTCATCGTGCTATTTGAAATAAAAAAAGTTATCTTTGTAGAGTTTATTTGAAAATGTTTTCTTCTGTGTATGCTAACGCTTCTACGTTGCGTTCAGTGTTTATCACACTCTGCTTTTAAATGATTGAAAGGCCACACACCTGCTGATTCTGTAGTGAGCTTGTACGGTCCATTAAAAGTACATGCTGAAAGAGTGCTTCCTTTGACTGCCCTCCTCAGAAAGAGTTAAAAGAAGCTTGTTGGATTTGGTCTATTATGTGAACAGTTTTAGTGGTATATAGCTTTGGGGACTCTCACAAGCTTTGCTTTTGACAAGCTGATATTTCTTCTTTTAATGGGCTACAGTAGTTTTGTAGCTAGGTATTTATAACCATGGAAAAAACTGCGAAAGCATTTATTGCTTTAATCCAGGTTGCACACTAGTATTCTTGTAAATTCCTTCATTAACATGGTTGAACTAGATCTGTTTACAGGATGCTTGATTTTGTGTGTGTGTGTGTGTGTGTGTAATTTTATGTAAGTAAAATAAGTACTGTTGAGAATGCCCAAACTGACTAACTTGGATTTTTTTTTTTTTAATAAGTAGGTAAATGAAATATATTTAAATCAAATATTTTTTTTTTCTAAACATATTTTTTTACTCTCCCTTTTTCCCTCTCCTCTTTTAAAAATAGATAATTATGGCAAAGCGTTTGGAGTGAATATGGATAATGATGTTTCCCAGGATAGTAATCTGTTTTTTTTCCTTGCAGCTGGTTGAGGAGGAGAGTTTACAGTTTAGGCTATAGCCCCATGTGAGCTATAAATCAAGTTCATCCAAAGCATTGTCAGAGATATTGACCAAGTATCATGTATTTAAAAACTTGTATACAAGTTGGAGGCAGTGATCTGGATGTCATAGAAGATGTGTAAGTAATGAGCTCAGCACTGTGCTGCAAATTGTTGTTTCTGGGATGGGGGGAAATGGGGAAGCTACCAGTGTAGGGTAAATCTTGATGAACTTGTGACAGATCTCATAAGTAAAATACGTAAATGCAACAAGAGCGAAGTACTTAGCATGGATTTTAAGTAGTCCTGGGTTCCAAATTCATTGATATAATAACTGTTACACTTATAGTAAAATTAGAGGAGAAGGAAGTTTGGCCTTGGGCCATCACTAGCCTATCTTTTACGCTACTCCTCAGCATGCAGGGGAGAACTATGTTAGTTCTTAGGTGAAAAGCACTGACCCTCTGAAGCCGAATGCAGTTTTAACCATAACATTATTCCTGATGGAGCTGACAGCAATATATCAAGGTTATCAGCCATATAAAGAATATGCGTACATCATGGCGGTGAGCTTCTCAGACTCCTACTTTGTGCTGTGTATTTCTGAGTGTTGCAATTAGTAACTCTCCAGTATTGGTGACGGTTGTAAAGCAGAGTACAAACAACTCTCTTGACAAGGAAAAAGGATGTTTTTCTCACAGGTTGTACTTGCCAAGGCAGTTTTGATAGTGGTAGCCACAAGGGAACCATACAATAAAGAAAACTTGAGCAGGCCCTTCCTATCACTGTTTCCTTTCCTTAACCATTGGTTGCTATTCAAGCTATTGCCATATTCAGGTAGATAGCTATCCTTACCTGTGCAGGCAGGCCAGCCAGCCAGCCTCACCTCCAATCCCTGGAAAGGTGATGGAACAGCTCATCCTGGAGGCCATCTCTAGGCATGTGGAGGACAAGAAGGTGATCAGGAGTAGTCACTATGGCTTCAGTAAAGGGTGATCATGCTTAACCAACCTGATAGCTTTCTATGATGGGACAACTGGTTGGATAGATGAAGGGAGAGCAGTGGATGTTGTCTCCCTTGACTTCAGCAAGGCCTTTGATACTGTCTCCCATCGCATCCTCCTAGGCAAGCTCAGGAAGTGCAGGCTGGATGAGTGGGCAGTGAGGTGGCTTGAGAAGTGGCTGGATGGCCGAGCTCAGAGGGTTGTGGTGAATGGCGCAGAGTCAAGTTGGAGGCCTGTGGCTAGTGGTGTCCCCCAGGGGTCAGTGCTGGGTCCAGTCCTGTTCAATGTATTCATCGATGACCTGGAGGAAGGCACAGAGTGCACCCTCAGCAAGTTTCCTGATGATCCAAAACTAGGGGGAGTGGCTGACACACCAGAAGGCTGTGCTGCCCTTCAGAGGGACCTGGACAGGCCTGGACAGGAGAGCTGGGCAGAGAGGAACCTCATGAAGTTCAACAAAGGCAGGGACAGGGTCCTTCCCCTAGGGAGGAATAACCCCCTGCACCAGTACAGGCTGGGGGTTGACCCGCTGGCAAGCAGCTCTGCAGAGAAGGACCTGGGAGACCTGGTGGACAGCAAGTTGACCATGAGCCAGCAGTGTGCCCTTGTGGCCAAGAAGGCCAATGGGATCCTGGGGTGCTTTAGGCAGAGTGTTGCCGGCAGGTCGAGGGAGGTGATCCTGCCCGTCTACTCAGCCCTGCTGAGGCCTCCCCTGGAGTACTGTGTCCAATTCTGGGCTCCCCAATACAAGAGAGAGAGAGAGCTACTGGAGCAAGCCCAGCGGAGGGCTACTAAGATGGCGAAGGGACTGGAGCACCTCTCCTCTGAAGAAAGGCTGAGAGAGCTGGGCCTGTTCAGCCTGGAGAAGAGAAGACTGAGGGGGGATCTCATCAACGTGTACAAGTATCTGAAGGGAGGGCGTCAAGAGGATGGGGCCGGCCTGTTCTCCGTGATGCCCCGCGATAGGACGAGAGGCAACGGGCACAAGCTGCAACACAGGAAGTTCCATCCGAACGTGAGGAAAAACTTCTTTACGGTGAGGGTGACTAAGGACTGGAATAGGTTGCTCAGTGAGGTTGTGGAGTCTCCGTCCTTGGGAGATATTCAAAAGCCGTCTGGACACGATCCTGGGCAATGTGCTCTAGGTGACCCTGCTTGAGCAGGGGGGTTGGACTAGATGATCGCGAGAGGTCCCTTCCAACCTCAACCGTTCTGTGGTTCTGTGCATGTTGGACTGTTGCAATAGAAGTGCCTATGAAAGAGACAACTTGGTCCATTCATCCCAAAAAACCTAAACAAGATCACCAGCACAACCATTGTAGAATTAGTTAGCCTTATATGTAAAATTTTTTTTGCTCTGTAAAACACTGAGATAAAACTGTCTTCATCACAAAATTACATTTAAAATGTTCACAATCAAGTGAAAATTTTGAAATATACTCTGCAGATGTAAACAGTTTGTATTTTTTAATATACAGTTGCCTTTTCTAAAACTTCTTTAGTTCGTAGCAATTCAAAACATGGGGCATGTTAAGAGAATGTAACACGTAAGCAACTCTTGTACAACTGTCAGGACAGAGCTACTGTAATCAAAGTGCCTAGATGTGCTCAGTGCATGACAACTTCTGTGGATTACTGGCAAACTGCAGAGGCCTCTAATATGGTTAAATTGTTTTCCTTTCACTGTGTTGTCCCAGGATGACCAGGGACGAAGATTAGCAGAGGCACTTATTTGATTATATTAATGCGGATTTAGAGGGTAATGTTAAAATGCCTCTTCTGAAATAAGCCTAATATACAGAATTTGCAAAAAGATCTGAACAAGAAGTTTTCCTATTTTAGCTCAGGAGCATACAGTTATCCTGCTTCTTTTAGCTGATGGTTTTAGATCCCTCTGAAACTAGTGAGGAGCTTGGGAGACAGACACCACCTGCCCTGAAGTAGCCAGCTGCTCTAGAGCATGAGATACAGTCATTAAAAATCATTTAGAATACACTGGAGCGGCTGGACTGGATGCTGATGAAGGAGGTTGAGATGAAATACATTTGTGGTATGTTGTATTTTGTGATGGACTTGAACTAGGTCTTGACTACAGTAATGGTTACTTCTCCAAAGAAGAGTATTTTCTGTTGTTCAGAGGTTTATGATAGCTGGAAACCGCTTTGCGACGATTCTGTTCTGTTTCTGAAAAGTGTCCTATATAGGTGCTACCTTAAAATGACATATATTTCTGGATTTTTATGTAGAAGAGTGCTGGGAAAAAATATTCTCTCTGGAGTTATTCAACAAATGTGTTTCTGAAGTTGCCAGTGTATGAAAAGAGTGAATGTGTATATCATTTAGGCTTTTTTTCATTCAATCCACTGTTTCCCAACCCTTCTTAAAAATCGATCAATTCATCTGCTCCGTACATAACGCTTGTAACCTGTTAGAGATTTCTGTACCTTGGTAATTGCCTCTAAAATCACACTGAACTCGTAAATGCGCAGACATGCGCAGGCACGTTTATCAAAGTTTTTAATCAGCTTCTTTTGCTATTCAGGGCATAGTACTATATGTACTGTGCATACTATTTTGCAGCCGTATGGTGGTAAAACATGGGGTTTCCACGGCAAGCATGGTCATTTACGAGCCCATGCAAATACATTCAGTGATGATCTCTCAGAAAACTTGATTTCAGCATAAGTTAATACTCTGCCTGTAGATATTTTCTAGTCCCTTCAGGCTGTTCTCTGCTGGATGGAAGCAGCATCAGGATGAAATGTGTAAGTAGAAGCTGCTGTGAGTATTTGGCTGTGAGTAAGCTGGGGGATGACAGAGCTCTACGTCCTACAAATAAGAGGTTTAGAAAAGATGAACTCTGCAACACAAAACAGGCAGAAATAAAAACTGCCTTTGAAGAGCTGTGAGAAAAGTAATATTATTCTGGCAGTTTTGCAGATACTGCAGTTTCTGATTTCAAAAGCAGTTTGGTCCTGCACAGTCCTGATTCTGACCTCAATCCAGCTGTCTAACTAGGAAACATCATTTTGAAGTAGTCTGCAAAATCTCATCAGGATGAGAACAAGGCTTTACATAGTCCTTACATCGTATCTGGCTTTCTTCTGGATACTGCTGGGCCATACTTACCTTCATGCAGTTAGAAAAGTTGTTAGAGCCCGGTACAAGATTTTCTTTTCACTTCTAAGAGCTGGACTATCTAGTCTGTGCTTTCTTGAACCACCTGAAAGCTTGACACAACTCAATTTTAGGAATTCCAACAAAAAAAACGATCTGAGCCTTACTGATACAGACTGTTTGTCCTTGTCCTGTTTTTTCAATATATCTTGAAAACAGTTGCAGCTCCCAGGTTCTGCTCCTAGACTTAATTTTATTTTTGTATCTATCTCCATTAGGAAGCTGTCACAGGGACTGTGAAACAGGTAACTAAAGGGGTGTTTTTATATGGATACGGCACAATACTGAGTGCCAAATAAGATGTAGTCTGTTTTCTCTGTGTCTCTTGGAGCTTGCTTTTCTCAGTGGTTCCACAGTTGTATAGATTTTGTAGGTTTTTATTTTTTGTCCTCTGCAGGTCCTCTCAGAGCGTTATAACAAAAAAAAAAAAGTAATGAGGTATTGGGGGGGGGAACCAGGTGGGCTGATCTAGAGGAAAGGCGAAAGAGACATGCTGCATGCTTAGTTTGGGATGATTTAAAACTAACCCCCTTGTTAAATACTATGTCTTAGGAAACATACCAAGAATTAATATTTGTTAAAGGCTTACACATTTCAAAGTCTGTATTTGTCACAATTGATACACAGTCAGAAGAATATATTTAAACCTGAACTTTCAGAACCCTTCGTATTTTAGGAGTAGCCATCGGTCCAGTTCTTATGTAAACCTCAGACTTAGCTGGAGCTATTCATATTTTAAACTTTGTAAAGCTTTTCCATTTTTCTTTACTCATTGATATTGGTAAACTGGGAAGAGTGACTTAAGTATAAATCTCAGGCTTGTTGTTATATGGTTTGATTTTATTCTTTTCCTCTTTTTTGGGAGCTTAATGTTCAGGTAGACTGTAATTTGGAAGAAAACTTGAGTAATCAGTTACTTGAGAATACAGCTGTCAAACTCTTTGTTCCCTTTGAACGCTACCATTCAGTTAACTTCTAAGTGCTGAAGCTCTTTCTTATCTTTAATCGTTGTTAATGAATTTGTTGCTAATACCGTATTATTGAGATTATGACTGTGAGGGAATTAAACCTCCATATAAATTCAGTAATCTCCTTTTTGTTGCTCTGGAGGTGGGGGGAAAAAAAAGTAGTTGCTGAACTTTTTCTTGTGATCTTCCAGAATGGCCATCAAGAAGCCCAGAAAAATACAACTACGCTAATATGTTGGATTCCCCTCCTCCATTAGGTTGCAGCATAAAGACTGCTGGTGGCCATTTTCGTGGTATGACTGAGACTTCAGTAAATATTTGAATTTCTCTGATTCCATATGATTGCGTTTTCTTCTGCTTATGGCAGGCAAGGTAGGTAGAATCCTCCATTACCATTGTTGCTTAGCTCACGTTTCTTTACAAGCAGGACCTTTCTAGAGGTTTTTAGAATTAAGTTGCCAGAATCCATACTTAGAAACTAATGTATAGGTTGACTGTTTTGGGAGGCTCTTGGATGAGAGAAAAGTCCCACCACTGGGTGGTTAACTCATTATATTTTCTTTGTCTGCTCTTGTTATCTGCCTGTTGAGGATGCCATGTGGAAATATTTAGCTGGCCATTGTGGATGGATTCTAAATCAATTTAAAAAAAACCCCAACTTCGACTTAGATTTCTGACATAGGATAATTGGTGTCTGAACTTAATTCAGCAACAGGGCATGGATGTTGTCGTTTTGAGCAGAGCGCCTCACAAGATACTTAGGCACCTGGCCTTTTCTAGCAAATCCACGGCCCTAAGCTAGGTGCCTGAACTCCTTATGAAATAAATTGTGAAAATCAAGTGGAGGTTTCATGGCTGTTTGAAGTCAGCCTAAGTGCAAGGTGCTGCTGGAAGAGTTGTTCAACCCTGTGTAGTCTTGAAATCTCTCTTGTGGCTGTACTAGAATTTGTTCAGTGAGCCAGATCAGAGAACTGTTCTAACTGAAAACTAGCTCAAGAAGAAGTACTAATTTTCAGGCTGAAATGTCAGTTTGTGTAGCTGGCTCATCGTATGCTTGGGGTTTAGCTGTGATCCTTCTGGTAATGTCTTTTTTAAATACAGTTAGCGTCAAATGCTCTGAAGTGAGAAACATTCCTAAAAATTGATTTGTGACCATAAAAAGGACGTTGTTTTTAAAAAGTGTGAAACCATAACAAAAGGGTTTTTTTTAGATTCTTAGCACCGCTGTTGGTAGTGAGAGAGTGAAAGAGATTAACGAGGCCAGTGCTGTGTCTAATTGACTGTTGTCCAAAGGATGGACTGGGAGTGATGTTTGGAGGAAAATAGTTAGGTTGGGGATACCTGGCTTTGGAAATCCACCTTATCTTTACTGTGGATGTTTGTGTGCATCTTTGAGAATAAATAGTACATGTGTGGAACTTACCCTAGCAGAATGACTGTTCCCAAGCACTTAGCATGTTAGTTAAAGTTAGCTGTAATGAACGCATTTAATGTCTCATTTTTTCCAAGAGGTTTTTGCAGCACTACTTGCTTAAATTTTAATAAAGCAAAATAGTACTTATGTAGTGTTAGCAGTAATTTACTAAATGAAATTTCTTCTGCCATTTGTAAGGGTAAGTTAGGTAACAAAGACCAGGCTGCCCCTGAATGAAAACTAGGCTCCTGGTAGTTCCTACCATGTGGTAGAATCTGTGGGCTGTATTGATACTGTGTTTTAGCAAAACTTCAAACTAGCGAGCTGCACAAGGGAAAGCATAGAATGGCAGAGGTTCAGTTGACAAGCAGTGCTTCTCTGCTGATAAGTGGACCTTTGTTTGCCTGCAACAATTCTGTCTCCAGAGAAGACAGCCTTGGCCAAGAATGGATACACTGTTCTCCCAGGTTTTGAGATGCAGTTTGTGTTAACGGTTTAACATAATGTTCAGACTACACCATTTAATTACTTTATTTCTAATGAGTAAAATGTGTGTGTGTTGTGCGTACTGTAAAACAAACATTTCACTTCTGGAAGTTCCTGCAACAAACTGGCAGTCTTGTCCATATCTAGTAGGAAATGGGGTTGGGGAGGGTGGCAGGTGGGATCCTACTGGGATATACTGCCTGTTGGAGGTAGCTTCCTACTGCTCTCCCAGGAGAAAGAGTGGCATTGTAGACTGTGTAGAATGTGGCTGGAGTAGTGCTGTGAGAGGTAGCCAAGCTGAGGCAGGGCTCTGAAGTAAAAGCTTTATAGGTTATGAATAAAGCCAACGCCCTGAGACTGGAGTTAATCTTCCGCTGTGTTCAGCAGGTGGAGTTTTTGAGCGGGTTGGCTGTTTACCCTTCTTTTTCCTTGTTACTGCTCAGCATATTGGAACTAGGTCAGATTGCTAAGGTTAATTGTGAACTTACAGAACAAGCAGGGCAGAAAATGAAACTAGCTAGGAGTTTCAGGAGTCAGGAGAAGTTATTGCAGAGTGCATAGGCGGTAAGAGGAAAACCAAGGAAAGGGTACCTAAGGGAGGGAAGAAGTAAACTGTTTATGGCCGATGCCGTGAATCGTGAAAAGCTTTGCCTCTTTTTTTTTTTTTTCTGACAAATGTCAAATGTGGGGAGATGGTTCCTGCAAATAGCACTGATGGCAAAGACCTTGGAAATATGAGGAAAGAAAGAAATTAGAGAGTTCTTAGATTTATGTTTTAATTGATTGTACTTAGTGAAGTTGATGTAGCGTTCTTAAAGACAGCCTCAGAACTATTTTGTAGGGTTTTTTTCTGAAGTCTTTCAAAAAATGGGAAAAGATTGAATATGGGTATTCTCTTTAAAATTGTGGTAGAGTGGGGAGAAGCAGGAAAATGGACCAGTCTGCATATAACCTATCTGTAGTTACCCATGAGATAACTATTTGAATATTGTTTGTTACGAATAAGTTGTATCAAGCCCATTCAATCTTTCTAAAACGTAGTAAGAGCAGTTGATAGACGTGAAGCAATAGATGCCTTCTGTCTTCTCTTTAGTAAAGTTTTTGGTGTTGTTTTATGACACTGTAAGCAAGCCGGAGACAGAGTATCACGCAGGTAGTTTTTCTTTTTTTTTTTTTTCCTCTCCTCTCAAGTTATACTCGGAGATCATTAGATACTAATAGTTTGTTTTCCAAATGGAACGTTATATCAAATTGAAATTGGTAATATGTCGTGGGCCAGATCAGTGCTATTCAGGATTAATGATTTGGGTGACATGATAATGAATAAGCTTAATTAAATCTGAGATGACAGCAAGCTAAGGAAGATTGAAGATGTGCAGGAGGATAGGATCGGTGTTGACAAATTGAAGATAAGGCTTGAAAAAAAAATCAGGTAAGATAAAGTAGGGGTAAGTGCACAGTAGCACATTTAGTGGTGCAAATACAGGATGTGTACTTGAGAAAATGGTCTGAGATTTATAGTAGGTCTTAAATTAAATATGGATTAGTGATATCTTGCTATTTTAAGACAAGAATTTTGTTTTCAATTTTTCTGCTCTTTTTCAGTGCCTTCAAGGCCTAAGATGGTGTACCATGTCTAGTTTTGCATGACACCGTCCATCAGGTTGTTGGATCAATTGGAGAGAGCTCAGAGCAGTTCACAGAAAATGATCAGCACTGCAGAGGTTTGAGTTCTTTACTCAGAAGATGAGACATCTTGAGAATGGGTTTTAAGTATGTGATGACTATTTTTGTGTTATCCACCATGATTATAGAAAACAGATTGTTGCTTTTCTTTCTGAAATACTGTGTTTTAAACTGTAGCTGGAAAGATTCAGATTAGGAAACTGGGGGAGCAGTGAAGCACTAGCATAAGTCACCAGTGGAGATTGTGGAGGCCTTAAGAACAGATTAGACAGCCCTCTGTCAAGAATGACATGGGTATATTTGTTCCTGCCTTTGGGTATAGGGTAGGATAATTTTCTTTTGCGGTTCTTTCCATAGGCTTGTTATATGCAGTATTTCTATGGAGTGACATCTTAATAATTTAAAGCTTCTTCAGTCCACCTGTGCAGACCTCCATTCTCAGAACTGTACCACTCCGCTTTAGATTTAAAACACAAAACCTCCTTTTACTCCTTGTTTTTCCTTCACCTTTTCATCCGTTTTCCTAGAACAGACTCCAGTCTGCCTCCTTCCCTCTATATGGAGTTTTGCCATGACTGGCTAATGGGAGGCATAATATTTGTCACGATGGACTGAGATTTTGGTTGCATATCTGGTTTTGGAAGCCGTTGAGTGAGGTCAGAAGGTTGCTGCCACTTGGTCTATGTTGCAGCCTGTTGCCATCCACTCCGATCTGGTAGCATAACTGCATGTAGAATTGCATCTGTAACCTCCTTCCGTCAAGACAATTGGTGTCTGAATTGTTTTGTGGTTTTAAGCTCTGTCCGTTTGACAGAACTTTAAGTTGGGATTTACGGTTCTGCACCTTTTTCTTTGGTTGCTTGAGTAGGATGTCTGCCCACGCCTCATGTGCTGCTGAAATGTCATGCCTGTACTAGAAGATGCATAAAAAATATGAACATTGTTCAACATGCATCTAAGCACAATCTTTTCAGTCTTGTGAGTTCAAAAAGCTGTAGCAGCACAGACCTGTCTACTGGAGACCTTCTTAGTAAAGCAGTGCAAAATATCAAAACGTTTAGTGGGGGAGTTGACAGCTTTTTTTACTGGTGTCAGTAAAGAGCAACGCTTTAATAAAATCAGGCCAGAATCAGGATTGGAACTAGTATCCACTAATATGGATACTTGTCTCGTACTCTACCTCCTGGCTTACTTTCCCAAATTCTTTTTCTGTTCTGTAAAATCAAAACATGTATTACTCCTTAGGTAGAGTGCAGTACTAGATAGACTCTCTGTCTAGAGTAATATGCAGGTAACGACTTTGTTTAAATCATATTTTACAGTCAGAGACATGGCTGTAATGTTTAAGGCTGGTAATTTTCAAAAGTGATGCCTAAATTTGAGTGCTTACCTTGAGATGCTTTGTGTCTAGTTTTAAAAAAAAAAAAAAAAAAAAAAACTTGTATGTGTGATTTCCATTAGCTACAGGTGAAGTTGAGAATGTGAAGTTGTTGGCACTGAGCACTTCTGAGGAAAAGCTTGAATTATCTTGGACTGGGCATTCAGTTAAGATGCTAAATTCTGAAGAATTTCAAACAAATCTTCTAGTCGCTTCTGAATATCTCTCTTCACTTGATCTGAGCGATTGAGAGTCAGTTTCTTTATTTGCAAAGTAGTTTTATAATACTTATCTATCGTGAAGTCTTTTTGTGAAGGATTATAGAGATACAACTTAAAGTTGCCTAGCCAGTGGTAGATGCAGAATTTGAAGTGAAGATTTCTGGGTGCCCAGCCCTGAGTTTGTCACGCTAAACCAGTGTTTCCCAGTTGGCAGGTTGTGGCCCACTGGAGAGCTGCAAAACTATTCAAAGACTATCACAAACTTAGCCAGTAGCCTGAGAAATACACTTGAGAAGTTCTGCCCTTTTTTAAAGGCTGCACGAGCCAAAAGCGGGTAGTTGTGCTTTTGGCTGTTCCGTGCATAAGTTTTGTGTGCTCTTCCAGCTTTTGGTGGAAGAGAGAATCTGAGAAGCAGATCTGAGAAGCAAGGAGCGTCTTCTCTTGGTCTTGTAGCAGAAGTTCACAGTGTAGTACTGAGGGCTTCTGTAATGTATGTTCTGTGTTGCTTATAGTTCTTGGAATGTAAGATGGCTTTGGAACTGTAAGGAGCCTGTGAATTAACTTATCCGTGTTGGTAGAGTTTGAGGGATAAGCGTTTTATACAGCCTGCTTCTTGTGATGCTTAGGACATGTTATCTAGCCGTTTCTTTCTCAGTCTAAAACGCTGATGGTACATATCCTAAGAATCTCTAAGCAAAAGGCTTAGCCAGTTTGCCTCTGAAGAGAGTGGTGCTGTTGTTGACCTAGTGCTGGTGCGGATACTTGTCTGCCTCAGTAGTGAACTAGTGCAGGGAGCTGAGTCAAGAAAAACTGTTCCCTTAAGTATGATGAGCTTTATGCTGGTTTAACTTGCCTGCTCAATCAGCCCCATGAGAGGAAAATGGAAGGAGATGTGGGGAGATAGGACTGAGAATGGAATCATCCCTTTTGGCAGCAGCAAGCTGACAAAGTGTATTCTAAGCTCTTGCTTCTTTATATGGAGGGAAAAATAGAGAGCAAAGGGAACTGCTGACACACTACTTTGGGGAGCCAGAACGATGAGCAGCAAAGAGGACCAGAAAGATGTATTTTCACAGTAGAGAGCTGCTTCTCAGATGGAAGGGAACTGATTTGCAGGGCACAGAGCCCAGGCATAGCAGTCTGGAGAGTGCTCAGTTAGAGGTAAGGGACCTCTATTAGCACTGTGTGTGACTTGGCAGCATCCAAGCATCCGTTTACACTAGACTGTCAATGCAGATAACTTTTTCTTTTTTTCCTTTTTGCAAGGGCCTGCAGCTTCTTAAATGGAAAGCAAAAGCAAATGTTTTAGGTAAGTAGCAAAGAGTAGCAAGCGTGAACAGCATGAGGGGAAAAAAACAATTCTGAGATCGTTCCCATGGCTGCTTGCCTGCTTGCTGTTGGTCATAGAAAAGTGAAAGCTAGGGAACCACTGTAACTCTGTAAGTGATTTAAGTAGTAAGGGCTTGACTTGCCGAGAACCAAGAGAGCGTCAGCGTGGACGGGCACCATGTGGTGCCTAGAAACGCAGCAGTCTGGTAAGTGTCCAGCAGAGGGAACTCCAAAGATTGATAGTTACACCAGAGAAATAGGTTGCGCACACTGATACCAAAGGTGAAAGTAAACAGTGATTCCAGGAAAGTATTTTTTATTAATAACCCCTTATTGCTTCATTTGCTGAGGGTGTTACAGAATGCTCCATCAGAGAGGCATTTTCATTTTAGTCCTCACCAGTAGTCCTACTGGCTATCCACAGAACTGATCTTGAGGTGACTACTCATAACACAACTATGTGGAACAGGTTTTCTTATGGTTTGCTGTTTGCTTACTCTGTCTGCCTCTAAGGAACTGGAGTGCATCTTTAATTTTAACCTTTCTTCTTCAAAGGAATTTCTGTACCTAGACTGCAGGTTGCATAAGCAAAGAATAAATACTTCCTAGCAAAGCGTCCTTAAAATCTTTGTAGTAGCTGAAAACTTAAATAGTTTTTAGTGAAGTTATAGTTGCCCTTTGTGTTAAATAGTGGCAATAGAACCAGCATTCCTTTATAGATTTGATAGCATATCATAAGGGATAAGAACAGAAAAACGACTGCTTGTTCAGTTAAGTCTCAGAGCAGTCAGCTGTGGGTATTGTGTAGCATGCGTGCTTGCCTAGAGAGTTCCTCATGCTTACTAAAGCGGTAATCAGAACAAGGTAAAGAGGAGTATGGCAGGAAGTATGGCTGTGCTAAGAAAGAAAAAGACTGTGTCACTGATCCTGTTTTGTGGTCTAACAGAATTATCACCCACTTAAAGTTTGATCTTCCAGTTGCAAAGAAAACTGATAATAAGTAAGAACGCTTCTCTTTTGTAATTTTTAGCACGTGCACATGTATGCTTGCTTTGCATGTTTAACTGCCCAGTGTTATTATACTGTGAAGTAGGTATGCTATGTTTGTATTTAATTCCTCTTGGGGGAGGAAATCTAACGTTTCAAATTTTATATCAAGTTATAAACTTTAGCTAGACTCATTTTGTAGTTGTTACAGAAATCCTGTGCTTTTAACCTGAGTTAGTAGGAGTTAGGAAAATGGCATGTGTAAGGCTTCTCAAAGGATTGCTATGGTAGGTAGATGGCTAAATAAATCAAATTATGACAGAATAACCTGGATTCTGATGCTATCCTGTTAAAAGAACAGAGCTCCTTGTGGCAGCAGGAGTTCAGTTCCATAGCTTCTTTAGCTCTTTTTCCAATTGTCTATAAAAGTTTTGCTTATGTATCATTGGTGTCATAGCCAACATGCTTAAAACCTGTTACGTGGTAGTCCTTTTGAGAATTTTTTTCAATAAAAATGAAATGAATGTAAGGTAAAATTAAAAGAATCTATTTAAGCATATGATTTTCTTCTCCAAGCACTGAGCTGCTTAATCTGAAAATATTCTAAATTATGTACCTTGGAGAAAAGGTTTAAAGTGATATACCAAGCTTGTTAAATCCAAAGTGGAAAATACCTTTCTGATTATTGGAGTGAAGAATGACTTAGTAGCAGTAATCTTGCCCTGATGTCAGTAAATATTTTTATATGGAGTTTTTGATATGATTGGTGTATAGTTTATTGAGAATGTTAATTGAAACTGATACTACGCAAAGTCCAGATTGGTTGATTTTGTATGTGAGCTACTGTGATCCCAATTTGGTTGTGTTTGTTTCTTTGTTGCCTCAAGCAGCTAAACTTTAACCTAGACTGAAAAAATAAAGCTAATTGACTAGATGCTGATTTCCAGTTGGTATACTGACAGTAAACACAGGAGAGTTACTAGTGTGAAAATGGGGCACCAAAAGTGAAATGAAGCCTTAGCAAGACAGAAAACTAAATGGTTGAAAATGCTGTAAATATAGTATTTGTAATCATTCTAACTACTCCTGTAACTCTGACTGCTCCTCTAATCCTGTAGCTTTTTGAAAACTCTGTTCTTTGTCATCTAATTGTTTTTTTCCAGTGCTCATCCCCATAAACATGAGCAGAGATGGACTTGTCATAAGACAGTTTAATAAAATAGTTATGTCACACGGTGACATGAGTTTGTATGCTACATGTTAGCTAGTATTTTCAGAAAGTTTGAGAAGTTGAATGCCTAACCCTTTAGACTCTGAAAAATTCTTACCTATGAACACAGGTAAGAATTCATTTGCAGTGTGTCCGATGGTATGATTGGATTCTCTAACATATGTTAGAAACTTCCTGTTACCATCTGTCCTGTGTGTCTATCACCATAAAAAATGGATCCAGATTTTGTAGAAGTCAATGGAAGGAGGTCAGTTGACTCCAGCAGAATGAGGGTCAAGTTCAAGAGAAGAAATGTGATAATTTCTGGCTTTAAAATACATTTTCTATTTGGACACTCGGTTTGATTTGCAGTGTAGTATTTGCATAGGCTTCAGTTCTACAAAGCACTTGAGAACACTTAACTTTAACAACAGGTATACTTGAATTATGTGCATGTGTCTGCCTGTAAGCCTTTGTGTGTGTTTTGAACCAGTCTTAGGAACAACGTTGATACTCATCCTGACATTAAAAATTAGGTCAAAATAGCTGGCTGAATTATTCTATAAAGAAAGATGTTTTCATAAAAAAGTATTATTTGGTTTTTGTTGTTAAGCAATAGGGCTAGATTGTTTCATCTGCAGTAGGATCCCCTGATGTTGTAATTGCTCTTTGTAGAATTTGATGTTCTCAACATTTTTTGTATTTCAGAATGTTTTTGAGACTAATTTTTTTTTTTAAGCTACTAGAAGTTCCAATTAGTTGTGCTTCTCAACAGGCAGATGTTTACATGGAGAAACTCCTGTAGATGTACAAGGGAATGTTTGTAGCATGTAAACAGAAAATATTTTTCTTTATTAAAAACAGAAAAAAACATTTTGATAATGTTTGTAGATGGAGATTAGGAAAGCTGTTGTCATTTCAGATTGGTTTGTCCTGAGTAAACGGAATCTGTTTTCAGTAGTACTGGTAGTCCCAAGTTACTTCGGTAATCTCTGATTTCGTGCTCTTTGTAATTCATTACATCTTTGCTCATGCTTCTATAGTTTGTTTCAGGCTATGTCTTCAAACTGCAGAAGTTACAAATGACATTTAGTTAATATCTGCATGGTTGGAGGGAGCTCAGCTGAGCACAGCTCAGCACTGACAAACCTTTTGAAGGTCAGGAAGCAAACATTAATTTGGAGATGTATTTTGTGAGCCTTACGGAAATGCTGGTGACAGAGACTTGTGGTTGTCATTGACAACTGAGCGTAAAGCACTCCACTAGTGCCACAGCCTCCTCCCACTTATCTGTGGCAAAATGGCTCTTCTGAGACTAGGGCAGCAGCCCTTTGTCTTGGGAGCCCCTGATAGGATCACTGTACACTGCTTTTCCCTTTTTGTCCTTATTCCAAAGATTAGTCCGCCTCTGGGCACTCCGAAAGTCTGTGATGCTACATCTATTCTGATGTTAGAACACGTATCATTAAGTACATTCACCGTTCCTTTGTAAATAGCTATCAAAACATTTGTTGCTGTAGTTAAGTAGTTGCTGCCAATCTTATCACATCACTACTCTGCTTAAGGTTGGGGGTTAATTCAGATATAACTGTTGGCCCCTGATGTGCAGGCTAATTTCACTTTAAGTTGCTAGTGTAAGGCATAGCTTAGTTGCACGTGTGGTTCCTCTTGTGAAAATTTGAATGCCTGGTGTTCCTTATCTTTACAACACCCTTGTGAGATTGGTCTGAATTATTTTAATTTTTAAAACCAGGGAACTGAGCCATAGTAAGATTTTATTATTATTATTATTATTATTATTATTATTATTATTTTCTCAGCCACTTAAAAAGCTAATCAACACTCTTATAGAAATGTTAACTACAATTATCAATCATTTAGATTTGGCATGTGTAATGTAGTTCAAGTCTCTCATAATAAAATCATTTGTTATCCTAAGTGGAGATTTTGGCGGGGGTGGGGGGGAGGGCGCTAAAATACATAGTCATAACATGGCTTATCTATTTATTTATTGTATACCAGTTTCACTATAAACATCTCTGCCAAGATGTCTGTTTGGACATCTGTTCTGGATTTACTGCATGGAACAGACTTCCAAAGCTCCGTCTGAAGTGTGACTTCTTTTCTATACGACAGATGGACATTGGTTGTGATATTAAAAGGCTTTAATGTAACATTTGATGCAAGACTTTTGGATACTTTATGGTATTTACAGAAACTTTTGAATGATGTTCAGATACTAGCGCTGAAATTCTGATAGTACTAAAAATAATAATAATTCATATAATACTAATTCTGTTACACAATTCTTTCTTCCTGTGGAAAGGTTTTGTATGGCATAAAAATGAGTAACAGATTAAAAAAAGCCATGAAGTACTTATACCGTTTGTGCTATGAATCACTGATAATGTTGTGGCAGTCCAAAACAAAAAGTATTTCAGAAAAAGGTGGAGGGAAAGAAATAGCAAAGTGTGAAAGTGCCAAAATAGTGGCAATTTTTTAAACTTTGAAATCAGATAGAATGAGGCGCCAAGGAAATCTTGGTAGTTCAGAGCAGCTGTTGCTTCAGATGTAAATTGGGTCACGTTTCTTTTTAGGGTCTAACTAGTTGGCATTTGACAAATAATACATCTATCTTCCTTTAGTTGCTGGAGAAGAGGTTTCAACGTTTTCTTTCCTGCTCTGTCCCATACCCCTCACTCTGTAAAGTAGGATATTCCCTGAGTGGGAGGGGAATAGAAAGAAAAGAGGAAGAAAATGAGTCTTTGACTCTCCCTTTTGTGAGTAGATGATTTTTGTTTTAAGTAGCAGGGGAATGAGGCAGGCCTCAATCTACCAAACTTGTCTATATGCTGCTTGGGAAAACTGTGAGCGTCTGGAAAGGAAGAGATGCACTTTCTCTGTATGCTCAGGAAGACAGTGCAGTCTTGGCTTACAGTTGCAATGTTGCGCTTACACAAGAACAGCAAGGTTTTTTTTTGTTTTTAATGGTTTACATTTTGAAAAAGGCAGTATGACCGTTTGGCATTCAAAGAGAACCTCCCTTTTTTGAGGGATTGATTTAGTCTTTGATGCAGCAAGTTATTTAAATATTTCACTGAGCTGGGCCTGTGTCATTATTGGAGACTATCAGATGTTTGTCTAATAGTCCACTTACAATGCATTCTTTACTCTTGTTCCTTGAGTGGATTTGTTAATGGTTATTCACCATTATTTAGTAATCTGGGAAACGAGCACCTCAATATTTTCTCCTCAGAATAATTTTCTCCCTCAGATTGAGTCTAAGTTATGTGCTGAAAGTTCTTTTCTTCTCAGACAAAACTGAAAATGGCATTGGCCCCAGTCTTTTGCAATGTCTTCCCTCTCCCCCCCCTCCCCCTCTCCCCCCCTCCCCCCCCAGTATGTTTAGGGTTATTTGCATGCATCCATCCTAATAGCGCTCTGTACAAATTTGTAAATGTATTGTATTTTGGAAGTATCTTTCCTGTTGATTTGGTTGCAACTATCTTTTGACCTCTGAAACTTAGTGTTAGAGTACTTTTCAGAGTGCTACCTCCTCCTCGTTTTGTGACTTTCGTTTAAACAGTTGGACCAAGGAAGATTCTTAAGAGGTTTTTTTAGTCAGAACGTTTGGGGACAGGCTTGAAGCCAGTTATTCAAAGTATTATTTCCTTTCTGACTGTATTTTCTTTGTCCTTCTTGGATTTTTCCTATTTAACATACTGCTGTTTAATGACAAAAGAAAATAAGGTTAATGCTTAAAGAAAAATGTTGCCTGTTTTTCTGTGGTCTTTCTCTGTTGAACTCTGTTGTCACCCTTATGGTTTGGACAAAAATCATAGTTGACCCGTTGAGTTTAAGCGTCTGTGTGTTAATGCATTGCCAGATTAAACAGAGTTAGCATTCCTTTTCTTCTAAACTAAATTGCTCTCTCTTTTCTTTTTTTTTTTCCCCTTCTCTCACCCCATCTTCCCTACCTTTTCATCCCTCCCCTCCCCCCATTCTCCCTCTAAAAACGTCCTCAGGAATGACTTGCTGATGGTTTGCCGCCAGCTGAATATGGAAGAGTCTGTCGCTGAGATCATGCACCAGCTGGGAGCAGATGAAAATGGAAAAATTTCCTTTCAAGATTTTAGTCAGTGCCGCATGCAACTGGTGCGAGAAATCAGGAAGGAGGAAGTGGAGCTTTCTGTGAAATCGAATGAATCTTTTAAGAAGAAAAATTTACGGGACAGGATAGCTTCCTGGCCGACTAGCAGTGATAACAGTTTAGGTAGGTATGCCTTTTAAATATTCTGCTGGTGTGATCTAAGAAGAGGTAAACTCCTGAGAGTTTTGCTATCATTTTTACTGGCATCAGGATTTCACCTGAAGGATTTTACGAATATGCTTTGGCATGATTTCCTCATACATTAGAGTGCTGTTATATTGTTATTGTCTAGCCATCCTTTATGTGGACTAGCATGTGTGCAGAACATCCTCTTCTGAAAGCCCTAGTTGTTGAAGACAACAATCTTCCTTGAAAAGGCAGGAGTTGCAGAGCTCAGCAGGTAACTGAAGACCTAGCGAGCTCTTCATTGGCTGAAAAGCCCAGACAGGTAGGTAGAAATATTAAAAGCAAGGAGACAAATAATCTTAGTCTCATGTCTTTGAGATATAATATACTGTAGGAGTGTGGGTGATTCTGGGATGCTTTAGAAAATTGATCTACTTACTTGAGGATCTGAGGGCTGGAAATTCCTTGAGATTTAGAGAATACAAATGTTCTTCTTTCCTTTTGTAATTTGTAATCCTTCCTCCCTCCATGCAAAAAAGTCAGCAAAAAAACCCTTCCCATGCTATGTGCAGGAACGCAGGACATAGGAAGGAATTGCCTGTGTTACTGAGTCTGGTCCTCTCTAGCATTGTGATCAACCATCGTTAGATTGGAAAGGTTTACACCTCCAAAATGCTTCCTTTCGCCCTATAACAAATGCAAGAGACTAGAAGACAACAGCTTCTGAGGCCAGCTCCGCAAACGCAAGGTGCTGCAGAAAGGCCTGAGGATGTTGTCAGTGCTCTGGCTCCCTGCAGCAGGTGGGTACTAGCTAAATATGACAGCGGATCCATGATCTAGGAGCTGACCCATGCCCGTGCTTCAGAAGGCAGCCATCAACCTTTGAATGTACTTAGAGATTTCTGTATCCCCTCAACCTTTTTTATTTGTTCAGAGTACACGAGCTTAGATTTTTTTTTTTTAAATACTCTGTTAATGACAGATCCTCCGTTAATCATCACAGTATTCTTTCTTTGCAAGTGTCTCAATTTAAGTTAAGAGTATACTTTACCCTCAGATCTGTTTCACAGCTCTATTTCTTCTTCGCTATCTGATCTCTTTTACTTGTTTTCATAGTCATGTTGTTGTAGTCAGTATTTCTTCTGTTTCTCCTTCGTGTGTGTGTGTGTATGTTTATATGTGTGCATATATGAAGTACAAGAGGATTAACTCCTTAGTTATGAAACTCCAGTTCCCATTCTCTATCACTGTCTGCACTGCTTCTTCAGAATCCTTGGCCTTAATTGCCTTTCCAACCCATGACTCTTCTCCAGGAGCTGTATCAAACAACACTTTAAAACCCAGATGGCTCCTACTTTCTTTTTTTTTACTGGATTAAGGATGATGTATGTTTCACAGCTCACATACATAATTATCTTTACTGCCCTTTTTATATTGGCCTTTTTTTTCAGTACTGCCACAGATGCGTTTTTCTTTTTGGAAAAGAGAAGAACACTTCTGCCCCCAAACAGCCATACACACTGCCCCTGTTTGCTGTCTTCCTCTAGCTTTCAGAGGTTTCTAGCAACTTGTGTTTTAAAACTTTCTTAGACAATTCTGCCTCATAAATAGGGATTGTAATAAAAGACGTGTCCTAAACTTTACAGGAGGAAGCTGTTTATTACAGTCCCCAAATGCATCCCACAAAGAAATGTTATTAACTGCTGCTAAAAAAATACTGCCATGTGATGAACATTCAAATTTATTGATGTCCCCATTGCTCCCAGGACAATCCATACTCCTTTTTTTTTTTTTCCTCCTCCCCCTGTTTACTAATGTCTTTTTGTTATACAAGGGAGATCTAATGCATTTTTTTAGTTGATAAGTCATATTTCTCTTGATAATTTTTCTTTCAAAAGTTGATTGATCTCAGGAGTAGTTTTGAAGGTATGTTCTGTGCCATGCTCATGAAGCCTGACTTTGCCATACTGTAGTTTTAAACCTATAGAAAGTTCATGCTTTCTGTGCTTGCCCTGGCTTGACTCTTGCAGATTTTGTAAGACTTGCTCATAATTGGAAAATACATGGACATGTTCCCCCACATAAACAAAAAACAGAGTAGGAAGAAATAAAAATAATGACACCCAGAATGCAACTGTTTTTTATTTGGTTGTAAAAGAAAACCATTGTGGCAGCACTGCCTAAGATGTTCTACAGATCTTTTCTTAAAGAGGCCAGAAAACGCTACTATAGTGTAACTCAGTAATGTAAACACTGAACAGAGCATGAACGTAACGAAAGCAGGGGAATGGTACCTACAGTGAAGCTTGACTTACAAGCTGCGTGTGCTTCCATGCCTTTCAAGTCTTTGGGGGATCATGTATGCAGTCTTGTTAGTGATCAGAGTGTTGATTCTATTATGCTGGTCAGCTTGCTATTGCTTTCCAAATGTTTAAGATAGGAGACATGGTGGTATGCTAAAACATACATATAAACTTGATAGATGCTCTTTGTTTTGTGTTTTTGTTTTGGATTTTTTGTTTTGTTTTGCCAACGGTACACTGTTTTTAATAAGTTATCTTCAAAGGCTGTTTATAGGCCTTTTCTCAAGACTTGTTTCCCTGTGATGTGTGAGCAGCTGTTATCCTTTGAAAGCTTTTATCATGTATCCATATGGAGTGCATAAATTACAAAAATTCCAAATCCATTTAATTGGCACTGAGCAGCAGCAATCCTGGTTATCTGAAGCAAAAGAATCTAGCTTCTCTGATGAGGCTTTTTACACTGCAAGTTTGTATGTGACTCTACAGAGGTTACCAGTCAGACAGGATTTTGTGCAGGCTTTTCTTGTAGATGTACACAGATCCTTCACAGAGTGTGAAAATTGATGTGTATATCTTTAAAAAATATATATTACTTATAATTATTACACTTCATTATGAAGTAGAGTGGTAACTGGAAAAGTCCTAAGAAATAATTACTTTTAAATTATTATTGAACTTTTTTCTCATCTGTCACTTTTTATCATTGATGAAAAGTTATTCTAATAATTTTGCCCCCCCGAAATATTTCTTCTCCTGTGTTCCCAGGTGGGATGCAAAAGTAAGTAGACTGGATTTTAGTCAAGATGCAAGTTTCTTAATACCCAGTCATATATGTGCCGAGTAAGCTAAACCCATATCTGTTTCTGCCAGCTTGGCAATCAAATGAGAGAGTGTAAGACTAGATTTAAAAAATTAATCTTATATTCAAATGCCTGACTAAGGACACTTTTCGAGTTATTAGATGATGTTTTTTTGCTGCTTGAATATCAGCAACTCAGGTATGTTATAATATATTTTGCTACTTACTCTGCACCACTAAACTCAGTGGGAAACTTGACATTAATTTCCAATTACTAACTAGTGATTTTCATGCAAATGAAATTGAATGTGAACTCTGTTAATTTAATATTCTTTTGACATTATTTAAAATATAATAAAAATGAATAAAAAAACTTTTGAAAGTATTGTTAGAGTCTTGCAATGACTGTATGCTAACCTGACTCCTTGATGTATCACTTCAGGAGGAAATACAGGAAGAATTTCGGCTGAATGAGATCTGTTGATACAGTTCCCAGTTTTGGAGACAGAGGTGCAGTGATAGGCACCTTAAATCTGTGTGAATAATCTGTCCACTGATGGAGATGGATCACTTAGCAAATGCAGCCTTGTAATACAGCAGAACCATACCTCTAATGATTTAAGGCAGGAAGTTAGCTGAATAGGTATGGCTTCTGTCAGTTTTTTCAATGTTGTATGGTTTTAAATGTTTTATGTGAAAGCTAGAATTAGATTTATATTTGTTATATGTTGTATAGATTTGTCTAGCTCTTTACAGATAAATCACAGAACCACAGAACGGTTGAGGTTGGAAGGGACCTCTCGCGATCATCTAGTCCAACCCCCCTGCTCAAGCAGGGTCACCTAGAGCACATTGCCCAGGATCGTGTCCAGACGGCTTTTGAATATCTCCCAAGGACGGAGACTCCACAACCTCACTGAGCAACCTATTCCAGTCCTTAGTCACCCTCACCGTAAAGAAGTTTTTCCTCACGTTCGGATGGAACTTCCTGTGTTGCAGCTTGTGCCCGTTGCCTCTCGTCCTATCGCGGGGCATCACGGAGAACAGGCCGGCCCCATCCTCTTGACGCCCTCCCTTCAGATACTTGTACACGTTGATGAGATCCCCCCTCAGTCTTCTCTTCTCCAGGCTGAACAGGCCCAGCTCTCTCAGCCTTTCTTCAGAGGAGAGGTGCTCCAGTCCCTTCGCCATCTTAGTAGCCCTCCGCTGGGCTTGCTCCAGTAGCTCTCTCTCTCTCTTGTATTGGGGAGCCCAGAATTGGACACAGTACTCCAGGGGAGGCCTCAGCAGGGCTGAGTAGACGGGCAGGATCACCTCCCTCGACCTGCCGGCAACACTCTGCCTAAAGCACCCCAGGATCCCATTGGCCTTCTTGGCCACAAGGGCACACTGCTGGCTCATGGTCAACTTGCTGTCCACCAGGTCTCCCAGGTCCTTCTCTGCAGAGCTGCTTGCCAGCGGGTCAGCCTCCAAATGGCAAATCGCCTTTTTTTTTTTCCCATGATAAAGATAGCCTGTTTATAGTATCTGTTGTTTTTGAGGGTGAACAAAATGAGGTAGTTTATCAGTAAATTCTTTCTTCAGGCAGATGAGTGATTTTTCTGTACCTGCTGATCTGATTTCATATGCTAGGTAACCAGTTATGAAAACCAGAATCCATAAGCAGTCTTTCACTCTAGGATAGTGATTAGTAATTAATTTGTAGCCAGCTCCCCTGTTCTCTTTACTAAAAGGCAGTTCCTTGAAAATCTGATATGGTAACTTATTTACATCATATATCAGGCATGAGAATAACTCAAAACAATGGCAGAAATTCGGTCTCAAATTAAGCTTATGGGTAAGTATGAGAAGCAGGCCAGTTGGGGCAGAAAACCATTGCTTTTCCCTTGCGTTGGCTCTGTGTTTGACCAAATTGCTTTCAAGAAGTTGATGCAGTGATTAGATTTATTTAGGCTATATTTAATTAAGTGCTATGGAGTTAGAGCTCATACGGACCTGTAGGAGTGCTGCAGTTTCTTCTTGAGGCTTCTGAGCAAAGTTTCACGCTAGGGTTATTTAATGTGAAAGTCTCTTAGGCCGAGTTTAACTGCGTATGAACTTAGATTAATTATAAGTGGTTCAGTTTTTTGCTTTTAAATATTCCTTCGATGCTGCTGTTTCTGTGCTGAGAAGGAGAATATAGGTTTTTTGGTAGAAACTTAAAGCAGTTAGTTCTATGAGCAGCAGAACAAATGAAGCTGGTTTTCCAAGGAATTTATATTTGACAGTTGATTGACCTTCATATTAAAAGCTGAGTGGATAGTATACTGGGTATTAAATAGCAATGAACCTGTGCAAAATGGAAGTCTTTCCTGAAGAATGGGTTCCCTGATGTCTTATAGGGCACAAACCTGGACTGAAGCTTTCTGATGGTTCGTGCATTCATATAATCATGACAGCTGTACTGCATCAGACCAAAGATTCTTCTGAAGTGGTGTACTACCTCTTAGAGTGACGAAAAGCAAATGCTTTGAGAAGGTTATTAGAATAGGGCATGCACGGCTGAATTTCAGTTCAGGGGCTTTGAACCAGAGACAGTTGCATGCATGCGCATGCACTTGCTCACACACTTGCTCATCTTCCCTTTTCCCTCCCTCTGTGATACTGTCTTCCAGAAATGTATCTTGGAACTCATGCAGCTCTCTCACATTCACAATGTCCTGCAGCCAGAATTTCCACAGCGTACCTTTGTGTTACGTGAAGAAGTAACTTCTTTTCCTTTGCGTGGCCACCTTCTGTGTTTTTGTTGTTGTTTTTCCTGGCGCATATAGTAGAAGTTGAGCTCACGTTGCGCTTTTTTTTTTTTTCTCCTCAGCGGGAGCACTAATAGGCTCTCTTAGTGTTACTTTCCACGGAATTTGTAGGAATTTAGTGTCTTTGAGACTTTGATGCTGCTATAAATGTCTTTGAAATTACCAAATATATTTAAAAAGTTGGAGGGAAGGGGGAAGAAAGACTGACTGGGGCACAGCATGCCTGCAGGGAGAAACCTGGAAGAGTTGGTACAGTTGCTGCTACCAAGAGCCAGTGCAAGTAAGGGCTGGCCGAGACACGAGCATGCAGCTAGCGCTGGAGCCTTGATCTATGGCCTTCTGAGCACCGCACAGCTCTGCAGAGCACCACAGCTCTGGCTCGTTCGAGACTAACATTCCTGCACGATCAAGTGCTGTCTATGCTTTTTAGCCAACCCCAGCAGCAAGACGTGGAGGTGTGGCTTGTCAAATGGAGTGTGAAACTAGGTTCCAGCATCATTTGATTACTTTGGTCCCAGCTGTGCTTTCTACACGAACTCTAGTAAGCTTGAGGAACCAAAGGCGTTCAGAGAGGCTGTGCTTCGTTTGGCTGGTGCTCTTTAGGGAGGAGCATGTTGATACAGCCCACTCCCCGGCTTCTGTAAAATAAGGATTGTCTTGCAGAACGTTTCTGCTTCTCCTCTCCTAACTAATGTGGTGACGTACTCTCCACCTTGCCCACCTCTAGTGTTACCAATGTAGATCTGAACTATTACAGTTCCTAGAGCAACAAGCAATGCAATGAGGATGTTTTGTTTGCTTGGTTTGGTGCATGTGAATTAAGGTCAGATCCAAATTGAGAGCATCTAAAATGGAGGTTAGGGAGGCTCCATCATATACAGAGAAAACTGAAATATGAGAGAAAATAATACTGCTTCTTCAAAAGTGCATGTCAGACTTGTGCATTGCGGTTCATGTTCATGGTGTAACTCATGGCATATAAAATGCTGCTCGTACCCTTTCGAAGTATTCTTGCTTGTCTTGGCATGATCTAAAAGTGTTTTGGGGATTTCTTCTCTAAGCTATTTAGAAAATGCTAAGTCTAAGCAAAAATTATCAGAGGTGTCAGATGCATTTTTCTAAGAGGTTCAAGTCTTTTCCTTCTTGGAGCAAAAACTATTGACTTGGTTCATTTCTCCCCTTAGATAATTTCATAAAACAGATTTATCCCCTGGAGTATGTTGCCTTATTTAATCTGGATGGGGTTTAGCTATGGTTTCCTTCCTTTAGAGCTTGTTATCCTCGCTTCCAATCCTAAGGAGAAAAGGGCAGAAATAACATAGCCTAACATAGTGTCTTCTGTGCGGCGTTCATCAAACCAGATATGGGTATGGTGGGAAGAACAAGATCTGGTGGTGATGCAACAGGCTAGGCGTAGAGTGATTCTCAAAATTTAGTGCATCTTCCGTAACTGCTCCTCCCAGAGCAAATTGTTTCCTTCTGGGCCATTGTAGAAGCCTTCTGCAAAAGTTCTGATGAAAAGTTTTTCTAGGACTGGGTGGTGACTTGAGAGTGCATTTTAAAAAACATACCTGTGCAGTCTTTTTTCAAAAACTTTATTTTAAATTCTCCTAGAACTAGTAATGCATATTTAAGAGAAAACTTTCTGTATTTTTAAATAAACATTCTCACCATCTGTGTGTGAGAGGTGATTTGTAGCTATATGGAATAGCAATAATAAGTAGAATTTATTTCTAAACTCTAAGCTCCGCTGTAGTTAAAGTATTTTTATCTTGATGTCCTGAAATGCTTATTTGAAGGAAATGATTGGGATGGGTCCCAGATGTATGCTTTCCTGGCATATAGTTAGTTGAGCAGTGTGTAGGAAGCTACTACGTTGTCAGCAGACGCAACTGAAGAGTACATTTCTCTGTGTTGCAGGTGGTAAAGCAGTAGTCCTCTTGGGAATAAAAAAGCTGCTCTTCTTTTAGTCTGGAATATAATGACAAGAGTTGATCAAAAATTTTTTGTAGAGAAATTCCTGTTGTAAAAACTGAGGTATTTTGTGGAGGTAGCAGCTTTGGTGGTGTGTAAAGTATTCTGACATTTGTCTTGCTTCTTGCTGGCTCAAGTGGTGTAGGCCCTTTGGCTTTCAGGGTCAATGTTGAGAAGTCAGATGGTGTGCACTGCCTCTCAAATCCAAGGAATTTCAGGTCCCTGCGACAGTGTGAAGAATCTGGAAACTCAGGTTCTGGGAGTCTTGCAACTAGGACTGGAAAACCTGTACTCCCGCACTCTTGATGGTGGGTAGTATAGAAACAAGAGGAGTGCGTGTTTCATTGAGCAGCGTGGTTGGCTGATTTGTTTTTTATCAGAAAGTCTATATGTTGATATTCCAAAAATGGATGGAATTTGTTTTTGTGAGAAGGGCAGATATTTGTCCGAACTTGTGGACTAAAATCCTCAGTTTTTGACAGTCTTAAGTTTTGATCATTTTTATTTGCATATATTTGCTGCCATGTTATCTTTCAAATTGTTTTGTAATCTGATTTAAAATAAATGAATAGATTTTTAGAGTATATTTCCTGTTAAATAGGAAACATAGTTACTCTGAGAGGCCTAGGTCATGTACAGTACTGTAACCACTGACAGTGAAGCTGGAGCTCGTGGTCTTTGGTTCCTGCATGGGAGTGGGTTCCCTGACTTGCACAGAGCCTTTTGTAGTTACCTCCTTGTGGTTTTAAGTGGGTTTTATTTCTATTCCAGACACAAACAGTTCTGCCAGAAGGTTCTTGAGAATCCAAAAGGATATTTATTCATTCATCCTCCCCTTCCTTGTTAGTTTCTTATAGCTCTTCTGGGAAAAATATCACAGACAGCAGAATGTGAGAAAGTTTACATTCCGTTATAGAGAAAACAACAGAAATAGTTTTAGTAAGCTCCAAATATGACTTTTTAATTTTTACTTCTCTGGTTGGATTGGCTTAGTATGAAGTTGACCCTTCTGGACTTTGGAACACAGCTTATTTTCGGTTGTTTTTGTTTACTGTACCTTATTTGAACAATTAGAAGTCTCTTCAACTTTTAAATTTTCTTTGAAATGCATTTGACCTTTGTAGTTTTGCATCAGCTTATGGGAATTAGATGTCCGAATGTCCAAAGGGTTATTCTCCACTCCTCTTTATTTCCTCCCCCAAGCCTGTTTTTATAGCTAGGCCTACTCCTTGACATCTTACCCAACTGACTACTTCATGTGAAATGACTATTTTTGGTTAATTTTGTAAGTCTTTACCTCCACCCAGTAGTGCCTTTATCTCCAGAAGTGTATGTATTATTAAGTTAGTAGGGAGCTTGGAAATGACTAGTGCTTTTCAGAAATATCCCCATTGCCTTCTTTGAGTAGCAGAATAAGTGGTCAAAATTCCCAATCTTTTTAAGAGGTTGTCACATTTTAATTGTTAAATAAAAGATTAGCCCAAAATAAAAAGATTTGTGTGCCGAAAAATAGTCATTCTTAGGGTAAGATTATGCTTTAGGGAATGCAGAAAACTGTCTTCAGTCAGTCAGAGCCTAAATTTTGAGTAGTGAGAGGAAAGGAAAAGAGGGCAAACCTCTGGCTCACCTTAGAAAACTGCAGTGTCACCGATGGCTTAAAGTTATTACCTGTTTATGCCCATTGGGTGATCTGTTGTGTGAAATAAGGTCATGAAATCAGATGGAAAATATCTCCAGTAGTTGTCATATACTTGTGCAAAGGCATGAAGGAGATGTTTATGATAATAAAATAAATAAAATATTTATTCAGCTGTTGATTAGAAAATTATGACTGATTGAAATAGATTTTGAGAACAGAGGTTAAGAATGAGCAGAGAGGAGTTAACCGTCTGCCCACTCAGCACTAAAACCGTCAGACTCTGGAAGGAAGTTTCTGCCAGAAACTGAGAGCTGTGCCTTGTGCTCCTATAAATTATTTTCTGTAATCAGTGATCAGACTTTGGATCTCTGCTGTTAAGACTGTCCTCATCCAGTAAGGTGTGGCTATGGGACCTAGTGGGTGGTTGTACTCCTCTCCTCTTACCTCGTGAACTATCTTCATGTTTGCCATTCTTAAGCCAGGTTCATTCGAAAAGTTGATACAGGGCTACTCTTGCAATACCTGACTTGCTCTGATATCCCAAATACTTTCAGCAGCTAGTGTGGCTTCAGTGCCCTACTGTCCTGAAGAATGATCTCTTCTACTTTAAGAACAGAAATAAAATCACAGAATTCTGGGTTCATCAGTAAGGTGTCTGATAAAGCTGACCTTCACCAAACCAAAAAGCCTGGCTGTACAGATAGACTTGCAGTTACGGTTGGCGTCTGTTTCCCTGTTGCAGAGTACATGGTTTCTAGAAAGAATGTTAATTGTTCTAGAGAAGATGAAATAGCATTTGCTTTCAAGTTAACAGGATGAGATAACACTGGCACAAGAGCATCAGAATCCTCTCCTGAGGGCTGAATCTTCTTGCTGAGAGCTTTCCAGGGAGCAAAGGAAGATTAACTAGCAAGAAGTCTCAATGCAGATGGGCAGGGTATCCCATCATAGTTACATTAGTCAAGGGAATTGCTGTAAATTACTTTAAACAGCAACTGAAACTATATCTTTGATCATGGAATCTCGTCTTTCTATGCATCATTTGCTGTGATCAGACTGAACTGTTCTTTGCTTTTTATAGATGTGACGTTATAAGACGTGTAAAAGTTTAAATACATATAAACTGTAGGTAAATAATTAAGAGCAGGGGCTAACTGAATGAACAGCAAAACCTACAAAACAGGAATCTTAAATGTTTCAGATAGCTGGAAAACTCAAAGCTTATGTGATTGACCTTACAGCTAGTAGTGTGTACAGACCTATTCTAGATAGTCTACAAAACACTAGAAACAAAAGCTTCCTCGTACATGAATGTTTGCTGTAACAGGAGATTTCCTCAGGATCAATTGCAGGTCAAGACAGATAAGTGCTAGTAATGTTAGGAAATCAATCAAAAGAATATTTATGTAGAAAATGCTACTGGGTCAAAGCATCATTTTTTTGAGGTCGACATTTACCCTTTAAATGTATAGGAGTCTCCACTGTATGCAGTGTAGTATTTTTTCCAATTAGTTAAATTCAGTCTTTTTCTGTTTTCCATTTGTGGATGTCAGAACTTCTCTTATTTTCTGGGGTTTGTACCACGAGACAGAATAGCTGACAAGTTACAGATGTGTTAGCTAAACTAATTTTTATATCCTGTTGCAGGTGTTGGGGAACTATTTTGTTTAGAAATTGTCTGTACTTTCTTTGAAAATAAAGGTACTCTTGGTGCTAATAATGTGTCTTTATCTCTACATTTGCTGGATTTCTTCCTTTTCTTCTATTTGTAGCTCTCTCTCTAAATTGTGAAAGACTGAAGATAGCAAATGGGACAGGAATTTTTCTCTGGTTGATCTTTTTTTTTCCCCCCCCCATGAACTTGCCCTTAGCCCTTTACAACCAACCACTACCCACTTCCATGGGCATAAGCATATGGATTGGGCTGTCCCAGGACTTGCCTAATCAGAAACTGATTTTTATGCTGCATTTTTAAACAAGTCTGGTGTATTCATTCAGTCCATTAAGAGTGTATTTGGCTGTCTTACGGCGTAATTGAAACTCTGCTTATGTAATTCAAAAACAATGATATGCCTTTCTGTTACATGGCTGATATAAATAGTGTGCAACTGAATTTTTTTTCCTGCTTTGTGGTTGTAATAGCATCATTTCTGCTGCATGCTTACTACCTGGGAATTTCCACAATAATTTTGTTTCTTTTAAGACAGAAATCTTATGTTTGGTGTGATTAAACCCAGAATAAAATACCGGAAATGTCTTCTTCCGTAACAGTCATCTCTCCTTGCACCTTTAGAATGTGTATTTTAAATTAGTTGAACTTTTAACCATTTTTAACTCAAGAAGTTTTCTTATGTCTTTCCTGGAGGGTTGTATCCATCTGTGACTGATAGGTAACTTCTGAGCTGGCACAGTGTCACAAGTATGTTCAGTATTATAGCAGATGGTACAATCTACAAAAAGCCCTTGGGTCTTTTGGGAAAAGCTGATGTTGTTAACTTTAAGGTAATTAGTGGTGTGAGCCCTTTTGCAGACCAGTGTCTTTTGACTAATAGAAACTTAAAGTGCAGATACTTTGCTGAACGTATGTTTAGCTCTGTGAAAATGAGTATCTGTATAGTATAATCTACTCTCTTAATTCTGTGGCTGTGCCTGCGCAGATACCCTGGTTGTCTCCTGTGTCCTTGTCTAGCTGGCAGAAGGCAGAACTGATTCCTAGGCTCCTGAGACAACATCTCTGCTGCTTTAGCTCCCTTGGTTGCAGGAAATTTTTTTTGTGATGCTGTAGCCACGAGAGGGCAGAGATACCTAACACTGTACATTGTACATTGTCACTAGTCTTAGTACACTATACACGCACTGTAACGTAGTCATGCTTTGAATGGGAAACAGCTATTAGTAATACCTTAGCTTGACTGTTTTGGAAAGCTTGCGGAAAGTATTTAGATTAAGTACACTGATGCGTAGTCTCGATGTAAAAGTAACTGAATTAATCTTAATCTTTAATCACTACCTGTACCTGTGATAATGAATCATGTTAGTTATATTAGGACAAAAGGTAATCTTGTACTTAGTAGTCAGTACAAAATAATTGTTTTCTGTTATTTTCTAATTATATTTTAAAAGACTGGCATATTATCATTGCAGTAAGCCAGGGAAAGCACCTATGAATTTCTTAAGTCGATTTGTCACGCATAGCTGCTTTACAGAGGTATTGATCTAAAGCTACAGATTAGTTGCTGTCATGCCTCCCTTCTTGCTGTTTTTCTCTTTGCACATTTGCAAATTTAATTTTCTTGGTTGGGGGAGGGAAGGCATTCTCCTAATTGTTCATAATATGGTATATTACTGCTCCCTGGCATTTTACTGAATAAGAAATAATCACTGATTAGTAAGCGCTCACTTAGAATACTAATCAGTGTTTCAGAGAGGGAAAATAGCTGTGTGAAGAAGTGAAAGCTTTTGCGCTATGATGATAGCATTACTGACAATTACTATTTGCTGATGGTGTGGTGCATTTGCAGTTTTGCTCTACCTGTAGATCTCAATTCTGTGTTGACTTTTCTGTTAACTTAGAATGTGTTCTTGGACAAGTCAATTGTTTATAATCTTCATTAGTCTACATATGAAATAGTACATGCTGCCCAGAGTTATTAAACAATTTAGCGTCTACTATGGAATGTTTTAGGAGGTTATTGAGTATAAAACATAGCAGCATTTTAAAAGGAGTCAGTTGTGTGGAAAGCAGAAACACCTAAGGATGAAGTAGTTACCAATGAAACAAAATTGGAAAACGTTGTTAAATCTCTTGTTTCGGGGTTTAACCCTATCTCTGACTATAGGAAATTGGGAGTGCTGTACATGGACAAATAGGAACTAGTAACCCTACATCTTCATCGTACAAAAAGTTTATGTGAAGCGTTCATTGCTTGTCACTAGATATATGATAGTATTCTTGTGCTTATTTGTAATGAAACAGCTGGTGATTGACACTTCCTAGAAACTTGAACTATAACAAGCAATCCTGAGGTAATCAATAAGAAAGGCAGCGCTAACATGAAAAGGTGATAAACTGCACATGTAGGAGATTAATTTTATTGATATTACTTCAGTGAACAAAATAGGTAGATGTTTCTCCTGTTTTGTACTTAGACTAATGCTGCCCTTTATTCTGAAAGAATGAATTGACACTTTTTCTTTCTGTGGTTTGTAGCTGTTGTAAATTATTCAATTTTTACTCTTACTAAATAATGTATGCAAATGCTATTATTTTCTATCCTGAGTCTTGTAATTTGTTAAATGGCCTATGTGTTGCAAGTGTTCTTAGTGTTCTTAGGGTTTTTTTTTTTTTTTTTCTTCTGGCTTTGCCAGCATGTGCAAGATGTGGAATAATGTTGGGGAAGCTATTTGCTTTTGTTTTCTTTGTGGACAGGCAAGCAGGCTCATTCCTGTATTCTTTATACACATCTCATACTAAGTTGTTCTTCCATTTATGCTTTTTAGGTGCCCTGTCAGGAGCCAGAGAAAGCTGGGAATACGATTCAGGAGCAAGAGACCTTCAGAGCCCTGACCTCCAGAGTCACTTTACCCTACAAAAGCTGTTGGAATATGGTGGAAGCAATGTGATTCAACAGGCTGCTCTGCAGAGGCTTCTATCTCAGGCGTCAAATCTCAGCAGCTCTGTTGGAGGAAGTTATTTAGAACTTGCCAACACTGTAAGTGCCTTTTGCCTCTGCTTTTAAGTTCTTTATAAATTTTTTTTTCTTGTTTTTCTCCAGATCAGCCTTATTAGTTCAACCTTTGAGCCTTTTTGGAAACAGTATCAGGCTGCTTTTTCTTTTGTTTACCAAAATGCCGTTATGATTTCGGCAGTTGGTAGGTGTATATCAGCTCTGAGGTCATAGGATAATTCCAGTTTGAAGGGAACCTCAAGAGGTCGTCTAGTCCAACGTCCTGTTCAAGAGTTAGTGTCTAACGGAAGTGATAGCTGGCCACAGAGAGCAATTAACTTCACTAAGCTGCATTATTTAAATACCAACAATAACAACAACAGATCTTGTTTTTAAAAAGTGTTTTTAAAAGCCTTTTAAGGTTTATATTCATGGACATGGTCAGACCTAGAACTGAAAGTTTCCTCGTGCAGAGTAAAAATATGTAGGTATTAATACATATCTAAAGAAAAAAGGAGTTCAAGAAAGTCGATGATTCCTTAAAGGAATTGCATTCTCTTTTTACCTAGGAAGAATAGTAAGAGATCAACTGAGGTGAATCCTAAGCTCTTTGATCTTCAAAGTTAGACAGTAACATATTAAAACTAGACAGAATGGAAAATGAGTAGACACAGTATATAGATGTGTTATAAAGAAGGTTAGTTAGCTTCATTTATTGGTTCCAGTACTTTTCTGGAACTGTGGACAATTTTTAAGTAAGAATGAACATCTAGCTCTATAAAAGAACAAATCACGTCTGGCCAGTCTCATATGTGCTTTAACAGAATAATAAACTTTGGAGATAGAGGAGGAAGAGTAGATGTCATGCATCTCTGGCAACACGTTTGACCCTGCCTTGAATAACATTGTCATAATCAAGCTAGAGAAACATGGTCTAAATGAAGCTGCTAATAGATGAATATGTACCTGGTTTGAGAATTGTGGGGCACAGGTTTTTGAATGTCATTTCGAGCGCTTTGTTCTCTGATTTCTATGAAGACACTGCCAAACACAAATCAAACTGTGCTGGTAAAATCAGTACTTAAAACTTCCCCACACTGAAAGCTGCTGTTGTGGTCATTCCTTTAAAAGGTGCAAATCTAGGGAAGGTAGTGAAGCAATATATAATTTCCTGTTCAGTTTTACACATTCCATAGCTTTGATTTCCCTTAAAAATTACAATTTTTGGAAAAACATGAGCTATTTCCCAATGTATTATTTTAAAGGATGCAGAGTTCGCTTTTACAGAAGCTTAAATGGAGCTGCTTAAGACCAGCATAGCTAAGGGGAAAAAAAGTCACTTGCACACTTTTGTGTCTGGTTTATAAACTATGAGTTGCTATGTCCCTATTGGATCTGGTAGTTCGTTTAGGTGGGTATGTACTGACGTTTCGTCTTTCCGTGTTCCTCCTGACGGATGATTCAGAAGCAGTCGACTTTGGTAACCTGTCGTATATTTGCAGATACAAAGGCCCAGGTGTGCAGTGTTATTCTAGAATGCAAAGTGTGAATGCTACTGTGTTGCTCTGAAAGTGGAAATCTTAAAAATGCTGAAGGATCATAAGAAATAAAGACTCCCAGATATTATGGCTTTCTCTTTATTTCCATCTCTAAATTCTTTCTGTATTTACTGCTGTCAAAGACGTATGATCTTTGTTTTAACGAGCGTATGTCATGCTTCTGCTTTTAAATATTCTTCCTATGGTCTTTCAAACCATAGTACAATAAGTAGTCTCTCATTTATATGTAGATGAATACAAAAATGTCTCCATTTGACTCCTGCTAAGCATGGTATCATGAGTCATATGTAAATTTTTGCTTTGGCTTTATTAAAATAGAGAAAGAGAATTATAGTTTATTTTGTTTTTCAGTGTATTTCAATTTATTTCATTTACACTGTTCTTAATACTGGGGGACATGCTTACTGAAGACTAAATTTAGACTCCTTTGAAGAGATAGCTGCAGCTTTCTTAGGGCTGCAATTTATTATGCGTGGTTCCTTCTCTATCTCAAATTGTTTTACCTAATTACGTTTGCCACAATGACAAGCCTAACTGCTCCCCTGCATTCATCTTTAGAAATAACAGATCTCAGCTTTCGCATTTTTGTGGGTTGAATCCAGCAGACTTTCCTATTTGTAGATGAGGAGCTGGGCGGACCCCTTCGTACTGTAACCAGGGTTACTTCAAAAAAACTTGTGGAGATTGAATACCTGCATTCCTTCCCTTTGGCAGTTGAGTGTATTTCTTTTGGAAAACTGCGTAATAGAAGGACAAAGATTTTAAAATAGACTGTGCAGACGTTTCTTTCTAGAACTTTAAATGCTCCTAAAGTTAACCAGAGAAGTTTTTCTTCTTCAGAGTGCTTACAAAAAAGCAGAGCAGAGCCTCTCTGTGTCATCTTGCTCTTATGAAACAGTTCTTGACAGCTGAACATCATCTCCCGGTTACATCTATGCAGGCCATATGGACACACTCTTGAGAGCAATGATTTTTACATTTCCTTATAGACTTTTAGACTTTAGACTCACAGTTTTAACATAGCCATTATTGTTTTGCTGAACGTAAATCACCTGGGTGCTTTCTGGTTAGCAGCCATGTGATTCCGTCCCCCCACCCCCACCCCTTCTGGGCACCTTGAGGTGTTTTTCCCTAGCGGAGTGTCATTTCTGGTTATTTAATTTTCTGCTTCGTTTTTCTGACAGCCTACTTTTGATTTAAAACTATGCAGTCAGGCTAAAGACATCCCTGTGGTGACTGCTAATATACTTGTACAGCACAGATCACACTCATGAGTCAATGCAGAGTGTCTCCATGCCCCTCTCAACGTTGAGGTAAGTTTTCCATGTGCAAAAGGTAAAGGAACATCAATCGACCACTACTTGGCTCAGTTTCTATAAAGGGAAAAAAAATGGCATTTTTGAAATCCTGTGAACATACAGCTGAGCAGAGCTTTATAAAAATACGATATCTGTTCCTTCAGTTACTTTCGTCCCTGGTCCAGTGTTGATTTATCCTAATGTGTGCAAATATCTCAACAAGAAACTTCAACCTATTTTTGGAGGTATGGAGTGCTGAATAGTCAAAGGATCACATAATTATTCTTATTTTTCTTGCTTGGAATTTGGTTTCATGTGAAGTGAAAAAGATATATATATATATTTTTTTACTTTGGGGAAGATTATTCTGGTTGCCTGGAGGGAATGATACAAAAATGAAATTGAAATGTAATGATTTATATTCATCATTGCTTATGTTTTTATCCATTAATTTCATTTAGCTATGTTTTGGTTAATTTACATGTGTTCAGATTCAGCTTTTGTTTTAGCTGAATAAATTATTCAGTAGTTTTTACAGGGTTTGTAACTCTTCTAACATTTTTCAGATTAACTGTTGTTAAGTTTGAATAGTAAGAACACATTTCTCTTTATAGCTTTTCACTTGGATACCAGTATTTATGACTAACATATTAACCTTTAACTTGACATATCACTTCTTACTGATGATGTACCTGTTAATGTCATTAGGTTGAATACTATTGTAAATGTCTCTGATAGGAACCTTTGTATGTGCTCCAAACGTAATCATTTATCCGCTTGGTTTTTATTATATATGGCTATAAATAATCTAACTATTTTTCATGGATAAGAAAGAATTTCAGTATCTCAAAGGAATTCTTTCAGGAATTTGCATGTTTGGGATTTTTTTGTTTGTACTTGAAGCTTCAAAGTTGGATGCGAATCACTAATATGGATGGCCATGTAAATGCATTGAAATAACTGATTTGTGTTGCCACATCTGTTTACTTCCCAGGAGGCCATGCAATCTTGATTTTTTTTTTTTTTTCTCCCCCTGTAGTGCTATCAGAAGGGATAGCACTTGTTTCTAGGAGATAAAGTATTGCTGTTCTCTGAAAACGTTGCTCAGGGCAGCAGGTGGATATCATATGCATCTTGCACATTAGAATTCCGGTGAAGTTTAATAACCTGAAACAACAAGATTTGGATGTGCTTAATTCTCTTTCCCGTTCTCCCTGCACATGGTTAAAATAGACTGATTAATTGTGTTCTTTTTTTACTTTTTTATTTTTTGAGTATAATGTGTGCACTTTTGGTTTGTTTTTATGTAAGTGTTCATACGCGTCTGTGTTCTTACTATTAGTTTCTGTTGTCACTCAGCATTGGTAAGACGATAGATTTATACTTGTGTAAATGTGGCTACTTCTGACAACATGTAAATCCATTTCACGTGGTTTGATTTGACATGATAACATGATTTTATGCCTCTCTTCTGTCAGCCATAAATAACTGTTTTGTTTGGACGAAAGTCTCGGCACACCGGTCTTACATTTTGGAAATGTGGCCCCGAGTATCTCTACATGTGTGTATTTGTTTTTTTACTGTCTCATCTCTGAACTGATTTGGTGCAGGATCCTTTAATCTCTGATATTTCCTTCCAAAGACACTCTAGCTATATTGGAAACTGTTGGACTAGTTTCCTTAGCCGCTTTCTACGACTCTTTTTGATTGAAAACATTTAGGAATAGGTTTGATGGGGATATTATTGACTTGGGAAGGGGAGGAGTACAGCTGTATTTTTGACAAGAGTGTGGGGTAGGATTTCTTCATAACCACTTGCTTTTAGTAGGCTATGTCGCTGTTTTGTCTTCAGAGCTGTAGCGCGAGTGCCACAGGTTTGCCTGTTGTTACTAACTCAGAGAGAAGGGCATATTTACAGAGTTTCCAGCGTTGCTTCCTGCACCATCGTATTGTCCTGGCCAATTAATAAGGAGGCATAATCCTGCTTACCTTGTGCAGGGCTCTCAGTGCAAGATGGGTGTGTCTAGGTGGATGACGCTGGCCCAGGTTGCTCCAGCTGCCAAATCTGCACTTGCTTCTCATCTTAAGAGAAGAAGATATTGGGCTGTCTTCATAGAGAAAGAAGAACAGAAAGCTAATGCAACAAGATTCTTAATGCATCTTCTTTTAACTATTCTGGAAAACAGTCTTCCTTAGCTATTGCTCTCTGATTTGCATGTATGTGTACCTCATTTGGAAGTATTAAAGACTTCTAGCGAGCTTGGGAATCAACTATTTTTATCCTGAGTCTATGTGCAACAAGGTTTGGTTTTTGTGCAGTGGAATTGAAGTGACTAAAGCAAATTTACTTCTGACTGAAGATTCTCTGCAAAATAGAGATATCATCTCAGTTGGATACACAACTCAAAAGTTTATAAAAAACAAAAGCAAATGGGAAGTAGCGATTTCATAGCAAAGCAATATATAGATACTTTGGTATTAGCTTCTCAGCATCATCACTGACAGATGAGAACTTTGAGTCTCTGTCTTAGGAAGTATCATGTTTTCTGAAAACAGTTATTCTTCCTGTGATACACTTTGGGCAGACTCAGCGCATTGTTAATTTTTCTTCTTTAAGACCATTGATCTACAAGTTATAACAGACAGAACCGTTATTTTGAGCTATTATTTTTAGTTGACATAGATTATATTGAGTGATAATACTCCAGATGCCACTATTACATTTTTCAGGGACAGATGGCTTTTTCTTTCCTGCGTAGATGATATGCCCCATAATCAGCCAAGCCTAAATTGCAGTGGTCTATTTATATAAATAACTTTTGGTTATAAAATAGCACACTTCAGATTATCAGTAAGTATTATGTTTATTTCAGGCTGTAGTGCGGGTGATTTTGGATAACTGCCTGAAACAGCATTACTGGCCTGTTTTATGCTGAGTCATGAGTAACCATTTGTGTGCTCAGAGGTGCATATAACTTTAGCACTGCTGTCATATGACTTGGATGTAAGACGTAATGATTTCTTGCAATGCCTTAACATGTTAAAATGTGCTTAGTGCTTTAGAAGGAGAATATTGTAGAGATGCTTACTGCTTGGAGTTCAGTCACATGACATTCTGTTTTGCTATTTAAAACGCTGAATTTAATCTCTTTCTTCTTGGAGCCCCTTCTCTGGCACTTCAAACCATATGACATTACATCAGTTATTTTGATACTTTATATCTTGCCTCCTTCTTTGGCTGTAAGACAACCAGGTGTCCTTTACTTTGTGACTAGCAGGGGATATGCCTATGTAACTTACAATCTTTCCTTAGAAAGACTTCTCAGTCTAGAGAAGAAGTGCCTAGTTAATGGCATTCTTGAAAGAGCGCTTAATTCAGTCACTGGTGTAATTGGATTATCGGCTGACAACAGGAGTTGCTTGCCCATCTCATTTATAAGTTTTTATTTGGTACCTGTCACTGTACTGTTAGAGCATTTAAGGTGGGCAAATGATACTACTGAAAACAAAAGCCCCATAGCACTTACCTCCCCGCAAAGCTTTAAACCTTATATGTGTACTGTAATTTTTTTAAGCCACATTAGTGGCTTAACTTTAACTAGGCTTGTGAGAGTAGGTATTAAAACTGATGCCTTAAATACAGGAAGCGCTGACTGGCTGCCAAACATATCGGAAATGCTTTTGTGAGATGGAGGGTGGGGGGGAGGTTTCATAGAGTTTTGTGACTGCATGAAGGCTGTCCTTTTTGGTTCATTCAGGGTGTACTCTTACACTTGAACTCTCCATTGTTTAATTTATAGCCATCATTTGCAAAGTAAATGTGAGTTTTATTGAAAACACGCACAGATTTCTTTTGGGGAAAGTATCTTTTACGAAAAAGCGTTAAGAAAGTCTGAAGACAGAAGTGTACTGTGACAGGTAATTACCTGGTTAGTTTGCAGGTTACTTTTGTTTGGTGTCTTTGCTAATGAGAGCATACTGTTAATGTCTCATTTCATTTCTGAGGTTTTTATGATTTTATAACTCAGTAACGTTTGTATGTTCCTTTCTGGCAAGGTCTGCCCCTGTGGTCCTTCTCTCTATCTCTGTCTCTATCTCTAATCTGTAGCATAAGACAGAATTTAGTTACTTGTGCGCAGACTGATTTTTCCCAATTTATCTTCTTGACGAATCCTGTGTCCTGTTCACATTAAGGATCCAGTGCACTCTGTATGGTGAACTATGGGAGCCTGCTCTCTTCCCCCTACACTCATTTGTTTTCTGTGCGCTATGTGCAACTGTTATTACAATTTCTATTTCATGTCAATATGAGCTATTACTTGTATGAAAATGTAACCTAATGACTCTTTGAACTGGAACCCTACTAGGGGGGAAGGCCTGAAGTTGAATATGATTCTAGTAGTCTGGACGATGGAGCCCACTCTTTATAAAATATTTGTGCCCAAGATAACTTATCTTTTGTGCCTTTGCTGCCAAGCAAGGCATTGTTTCCATTCTGCCAGTCTTAAAATAGAATGCGAGGATTCCATTAAAGTGAAAATTGATTATAAGAATATAGATTCAGCAGGCTTGGCTTGTCAGAAAGCAGGCATAAAGGTGGTTTTCTCTGACAGAAATTTGTATGTTTGGGGATCTGGGAAACTGTTTCAGTCTTTGATTTCCAGCCAGCACTGTAATGGAATTTATTTGTGTGAAGCAGGCATCAGGTATAATAGGATTATGCATTATGTTTATGTGATCCTGGCTTTAATATCCCTCTAATAGTACTCAGTTTATTCATTTCTCTCATATAAATTAAAAGTGGAAATTATAGATTAGATCTGCCAGGACTCATCAACGTTATGTGAAGTTTAGTTTTTCTGTTCTTGGAACTTACTGCATCATAACAGAAATGCAGATGAGCAGGAAGAAAATAATAAACTTTCATAAAAACTCCCTTCAGCAGCATATTGACACTGTTTCTTTATCTGTTGTAAATTATTGCACTGTATCCCCTCTCTAAGAACTCTATGCTGTTTTTTGTGAGTTTATTTGAGAGTCCTGTTACTATCCATCTGCAGATGATCAGAGCACCAAGTGACGAGTGTCAACACAGGGCACATTTGCTCAGATAGCCTTTTAATAGGTGCTCTTGACTGAGGCTTTTAATTGGATCTTTCAGGTGACTGCCAAGTAGCATCCCCTACAAGCACATAACGGTGCAGTACACAGAATAATGGGTTTTGACCCATTGCTGCAGTTGTAATTGGGTATTGAGAACTGGCATGGCGCAGTTAGGTGCTATAGGAAAGGGGCTGTGAAGCAGTGTGTAAGCAGACATGCTCACGGTCGACGCAGCAAATTTCCTAACTTCTAATTTAACTTAATTGCAAGGACTTTGTTCTCCGCCCCAACTTTGTCCACTACTTAGAAACCGGCCTTATGCATCTCATTTTGTCTGCTCTAGTTAAGAGGAGAGCTCCGACTGTGATGTAGATGTTCAGATCTTTTTATTTTTCCAAACTTTTTTTTTCCAGTTGTCTGAAATGAAGAGCAGTTCACCTGGTATGTTGTGCCAGCGCTACTGCACACAGCTGTGTAGAATGTAGTGTTAATATTGTGCCTTGCTTGGCAATGACAGGCTGAATCTGAGGCCCAGGGTCAGTCTGTAGTATTAACCTCCTGGATTCCCACGTGCCGAAGAGATTACCGTGTAACTTCAGTCATGAGAATTTCTCTCTTCACCTGGCATAGCTGCAGTTGTCGATGCTGAGCTTCAGTGAATTGTCATCTATTAAAAAGATAAAAATACTTCTGCATACATACTAAACCCTCATGTTTTGTTTACATGATACATTAGAACTGTGAAAATAAAGTGAAAATCTTTCCACGGTGCACAGTACAAAATGGACTCTGGATGTTTTCCTGGTCAGTGCTATAATGGAGTATGCAACCATTATCCTGCCAACCAAGTGAGACGAGGCAGGTTTCCATAAAAGCCTATCAGTGCCATGATTGAATTAGTCAAGAGGCTCCTGCTCTGCGGAATCATCTCTGGCACTCTCGGGTCTGGGACGTTGACTTGAGGCAGTACAGGATGCTGCCACCATCCAAACTGTCAGCTCCTCTTCATGTTTGGTATTTTTTAATGAGTGTATGGTTGGCAGCACAGCTGTTTTGGGGAACTATTTTGGTGCCAGTGCAGAGAGAATGGGAGGTGAGCGGTTCTGCACATGTGCTCTCTAGCTCTCTTTTTCTACGTTTTGTGAAGAAATGTTTCAGCAGGGTTGCTTCATTTCGGACTACAAAAGCATATTGTTACTTCTCAGCCGGGAAACAGGTTATGATAATAGCTATGTTGCAGTATATTGGTAAACTGTTTTTCATCATGGTAAGAAGCAATCAAAATAAACTATTTGAATTTCAGGAAGGGCAATTTCTGTTCTATGAAGAGTTTGTAATGAAATAAAAACCCCACTGCTATATATACACCTGAGTAAGGTCTGTGCCCTTAAGCTGAATAACCAGCTCTAATTTCCTACACTGAATTTCGTATTACATTACCTACTTGAAGCCATAATTTTAGGGAAGTGACTGGAGCAAAAGACATTGAATTTCTCTATCCTATGCATTTTTAAAGAGATAGTAAGTGCCTATTATTGGTTGAATCTAATTTTTACGTGAATATTGATTGTCTGGTATGCACTGCAGAAAAAGAGAAAAAGTCTTTGTTTCTGTAGGACCTACAAGGATGTCAGGCATTTCTTTATATTGATGAAAGGTCTTGTGCTGTAAGAGTAGAACAAACACATTTTTTTAAAAAAAGGAGGCTGTTGGATGGGATTATTTTCTTTATTTTAGTTAATTGATAGACCTTATTTGAATGAATAAGCACTGGTAATATTCAGCAAGTCATTTTTAAACTGAGTGAAGTAGGTGGCTGTTAAGATGAGACCTGAAAGTAAAGAAGATTTTTAGCTTTGTAATCCTGCTCGAAAGTGGTTTTTTCGTGACCGTGAGTGGCATGAGAAAACTGGAAACAGATCTCAGGCTGGAGAACAAACAGACCATACTAGAAAATCAGAGATTTTGTAAATGATGAAGCAGGACTACTCCCTGTCCCTCCCAAAGTAAAATGAAACCGTCAGATATGACGGGCGAAGTAGAAATAAGGCAGAAGTAGCATAGTCTTGAAGACTGTGGTGAGAAGCTTTAAATGTAGGAAAATACATAGGGAAAGAGTCACTGGAAAAATTCAAAAGGTAAAAGCGTACAGTTCAATGGGCAGGAAACTGCATTTCATAGATCAGATGGAGATTAGAATAGAGGGCTTGGATTTTAAGTTTAGCCATTTGGGGAGAGAAAAAGGAGAGACCTTAGAAAAACACAGAAACATGAATATTTACTAGATGCTGAATATATAGGGAGCTGAGAAGTGATCCAAAGGCCAGTTTGCAGATCTTCCTAAGCAGCCACTAAACTATGTATCCAAAGAAGACAGCAAGTAAAAAAAAATTCAAATGAGAGCAGTAGGAGTTCAGTTGTAATATTTTTGAAGTTGTTGATAGTAAAATAGATCTGGTTGAAATTTTTCAATTCACCAGAGGTTTTATTATATATCATTTTTAACTCATATCATGGTTGAAGTAAATTTTCTTTGCATATCTGCCAAACTGAAAGCTCCCCAGACCCCATAAGTGCTCAAAGAAGTTGATATTCTTTTTGTTTAAATGCTCATGCCAGCAAAAAAATCTTACAGTATACTGATTTTTAGGTCGTGTTTGTCAGCAACTTGCTCAAGTTTCAAGTAGGGTGCTGTCAGACACTTGCCTTGGATTCACCAAAATTCATCTAATATGAAACATTTCAGTCTAAGTGAATCTGTATTTTGTAATATATACATATATTTTTATTTTTTATATTTTTGTTTTTTATACACCCACTATATATGCATACATATATATATATATATGTAGTCAGAAAGTATCCCTCAATTCATCTTTTAAATGTTCTGAAGAGATACTGAGTAGAGATGCTGAAATGTGATGTTTGGATAGATGGAGGGGGGAAGAGTCCAGCTATAGCTCTGATGTAAACCAGGGGGCCAGGATCTCTTTCCCCTTCTTTGTGTCACCATGGCACTTATGTGGTCACTGGGTCCAGCTCAGGGAAGTGTTGGGCTGATATACTCGTGGTAATGGAAGTCAGAATGGAGAGAAACGTTGTTTTGATTAGAGAAAAGAGTTAGATTGACTGCATGTAGACGGCTCGAAGAGTCTTAGGGTAAAAGAGAAATGGGCAGAAGAGGAGTTGGATTGCTGAATTTTTGCAGAGACCAGAGCGTGACTGTGGAGTGGGGATTGGAACTCGAAATCAGGAAGAAGATAGAAAAGCTTTGAAGGAGAAATACAAAACTAAGAGTTTAGGAATGAGGAGAGGATGCAAATGAGAAAATCTCACTCTCAGGGACTGGGAAAAACAGGAGAGACTTAGAGGAGGAGTCCTGGCAAATCTTATTTAAGCAAGTGAGAAGTTTTGAAAGAAATGCAATTTGCAGCTGATGAAGGGATACAATTTCTGATGAAGTGGGGAAGTAGATATCTTGAAGCTAGGACTAATCTAAGGGCATGCCGTTAGGAATGATCTTATTTTTAGTGCAATAAGCGTGCAAAACCACAGGGCTGTTTCTACGGGAGTTAAATGGGAATATGGGTACCAAGGTTCTGGAGATCGGGAATGAAGTGAGTGAATTTATCTTGTGGTGAGTAAGTGGAGGAAGGCATGACTGAACGGAGGGACACTGGATGTTGAAGGGAAGCTTAGCAGAAATATGCTGACCTGAACTGTAGTTTACAGAATGGCCTCTTTTGTGTTTGTAAGCAAGGAGCAAATGAGCAGTGATAATAATTAGGTGGCAGTAAGACAGAAGGAACTTAAAAATTGCTACCGTTTCCCCCTGTTGTCCTCTCAGACAAGTCTCATGAATAACAGGCTCACATAGGCTCCTTGATCCTTTTCCCGTTCTGACCCTATGTTTAAGGCTCAGTGGGGTCAGATGGAATCGCAATGAATGTGATGGCTGTGGATGAAATGACAGAAAATGAGAGTGATTGGTTGACAGCTTGGTGAGTGGCTTGGTGGCATAAAATACTGGAGGATGGAAAGAGGGATCATATGTAAACTCCCAAGGAGACTGGTCAGGTCAAGGACGTGACATTTTAAGTGGATTAAGTATTTGGAGAGAGGTGAAGGGGTGAGAGTAGCTGATTGAAGTGCTGTTTGGAAATTCCATTATTCTAGACATGTTATCTGTTTTAGACTAATCAAGACGGTATGACTGAAGGAAAGAAGAGAAGTTTACTTGTGTTTTTCAGAGTGAGTGCTTCATTCTTTAGTATAAGGTTACTTGCAATTGTTTCAAATGAGCCAGACTCTTTTCTCTCAGCCTAGGTGCCATAACCTTTAGTAGCATTAATGAGAACAGTTTGCTTCAAGAAGAAGCAACTATCCTTGTCAACCTCTCCCTTTTAAATCATAGTGCATTAGTGCTATTGAATAAAGAACTGCCTGGAAACATTATCCAAGTATTGTATTGAATTTCCACTTCCAAATTTAGCCTTCATGTTAACCTTCTGAGTGCTAGTACTTTGTCCATGGAAATACAGACCCTGGCACTACACCTGCCTATTTTGAGCCAAAGAGAGAACAAGAACATGTTGTCCTTCAGTTGTGTGTAGTATATTTGTAACATTTGAATGGGTAGTTTATTTGCGTGTGGAACTGTGCAGGGTGCTACTCTAATTGCAGAGATAAAGTTGAAATAAACAAACATGAATTAAATGCTTAATAGACTTCAGTTAGTGGCATTTCCATGATAAAGCTAACTAAACGGAACAAACCCAAAATACCTTATTTCATACATGCTGGAATTGTGATCAGCTAATCATTCATGTTGTGTGCAGAGTGAAATTGCTTGCCAGAGAATGGCACGTGCTATATACTGAAGGATGTAACATATACATATTTAACAGATAGCCTCTTTTATGGTATAGTTTTCACTTTGCAGCTGTCAAAACAAGACTGATGGAAAATTCATGCTTGGCAATTGTGTCACATCTGCTTCAGTAACTGTTAGGAAATAGACTACTCTAGTTACTGGAAGATACTGTGAGTGAGAGACCTTGCAAAATTTCTACAGTGCTAAGTTTTTTCCATGTTCCATGGGAGTTTCAAAAGTAAAGGTGAGAAAGGCAGCGAAGTTGTATCTGTACCAAAAGAATGGTATTATGCCGGCTGGTAGAGTAAACCTTGCTGAATGATTATCCAAAGACAACCAAAAGATAGACTCCTCAGTAAATATCTGATACGTGTCAATGATTCTTTTAACACAGATTAAAAAGAAACAGTAAATGGAATAAAATGGAATAGAGTGGCCATCCGATTATTAGATCAACAGTGAGCAAACATCCACACTAATGGTTGTTACTGAATAATTCTGAAATTATTTTGGGAAGAATCTGTCAGTGCACATGCGCATACCTACAGGCAGTATGCAGCATGAGCGCTTTGGAGGTACAGAAAACACTAACTGGTCAGAATGCGCTGAGGTTGGCTGGAAGCTCAGCCCAGTAGCTTTGTCTTGACTGAGTCTGTTTGTTTATTTCAACTTTTTCTACCCGCATCAATGACGGTTAGGGTCATCCAGTTTGTCATTCTTGATTGTATTATGGTAATACAGGCTGAGGCATCCACTGAGACTAGGCCCTCTTGGGCTAAGAAATGTACAAGTGTCTAGTGTAAGAGATTCTGCCCCCCAAAGACTGTAGAGGCTAAATAAAGAAGGCAGACACAACGTGGAGAGCAAGAGAGCGTTATAATCCTGGATGAGCAACTAAGACAGGGAGACAGTAAACGAACAGTCAGCGGCCAAACAGAAATGGACAGGGATCGAGCCTAATAGGCACCTCTTTCTATCTCAATCACAGGGCTCTCCTTTCTCTTTCTGGGCGATACTAAATTGGTATTCTCAAGATTTTTCTTCATTTTCCTTGAAGCCTTCTGTGGCACAAGCCAATGGAAAAATGCATTTGGGCTTCAACAGAGTTCTTAGTACCCCAGTACTGTATTAGATCACTTAGTGTATTTGAAAACAGTGAAACTTCCTAGAGACAATTGGTCAGATCTATCTGGGAATTTAATTCTGTGATACGATATGGTTCTCAATGAGTTAATAAATGGAATCAGAGAAATGCTAGATCATCTTAAACTTCACAGAGGAGCAAGATCTAAATCTTAAAGTTATTCAGATGTTCAGACAGTATGGAGTCATGATTTAAAAGTTTTGATGTGATAATTATTTTAGAAGAGTGATTTACATTTAGTTTTAACTAACTCTCCACAATGAAGAAGTGCCCACAAATCAGGTACCAGATTCTCATTTCATGATGGGAAAAATAAAGGCCTCTTGTAATTAAGATGAGCCTTGCTACCAGTTTATGCATATATGTATCCTGTAAGGTTGTCTTGTAGCTTTCTTGTTTGTTTGTTTTCCTCCCCTGAACTGTAATCTGTCAAGGGAGAGCACTGCGCTTAAACACGCGGTATCCTATATCTGTTAAAATAGATTATTAAAGCTAGAGCAGGCCCACTGATCAGCAAGAACAGTGGCAAGTCCATAGGCTCCCAGAAGTTATCAGTGCATGTGGGGATTCATGCAAAAGTATCCAAAATAGATATCTATGCATGGATGAAAACTATTCTTTATCACTTCAGAAGTATTGATTCAGGAGTTTTTAAGGACTTTACACTAAATGGAAACTGGCAGTGGCAGTATCTATGGGTTAGTTAAAGATAATGGTGGATGCTTTCCAACTCAGAAATGTGCATGCCTGTACTACCTGGTGTGAGCATGCAGCAATTGTAATGGGAGTCAGCTGGGATTAAAGTAAAGTAACTTTTCATCACTGTTTGGTTTAACTGTTTCATTAATTTGCAAGTCAGTTACAACGCATTTTAAATTTAATGTAAGTATTACTCTGATAGTATCTGCATGTACCTCCTGTGTTCTTGTGCACACCTGAAATAATATGAATTCTGCTTTTGTTTTACAGTCAATGACTCTTTCTATCATGTTAGTGTCTGGACTTGGAAAGGGACAGAATAAAATCCTGTGTAACATATATATGAATTCAGTACTGTGTGGAGCTACTTCAGATCCTCAGGTGTCGTGCACCCTTATGCTTGGGTGTCCACGCAGTGTCATGTGCCCAGTCTGTCCAGTGGCTAGTCTGCCAGGAGTTCACAACAGTGGCAAATGAGGAAGGCAAATCAAAACTATTCTGAGCGCCTACTTTTAGTCAGGTAGGAACTATTTGGCAGTATAGGGGTATAATATGGGAAATGCAGTGTTTTAGAATCATACTTAACAAGACCTCCCGTTAGAAAAAGAAAACCTTAGAACTTTATTCTTAAGTAGTTCTAGGACTCGTCTGTTGTTGGAGAACCTGTGTAGTATATGCTGGAATTGGACAGAGAAACGATCAGAGGAGATTTTAAGTAGTTGATAGAGAACATAGGAGCTGATAGAGATACTGACCCAGAATACAATAATTTTGTCACCCTCCCATTTGGGAAGGTGTAACTTGGAAAAAATCAGGACAAACAAAGTATTGTGTCAGCTGCAGCAGGTTTTGAACCAAAGTTCTTCCTCGTTTGACAAATGAGGTAAGTTGCTATTAAGGACCTCTGTTTCTAGGAGTAAAGCACTGCTAATCACATGGTAATGCACAGCCAAGCAATGTGCAAAACTACTTTGTTCCAAAGTTCTACTGTTCCATATTGCCATCTGTGGTCTGCAGGAGTCTGCATCGTCCTGGCTCCCTACGTCCTGGAGGCAGGTTTTGCTGTTTGCCCTGTGCTGTGTTTCTTTTAGCTGAGACAACAGCAGTCTGCCACAAGAGAGCAGTGCAGCCTGTTGCCGGTATTTGAGGGAAAATAAATGAGAACATATATCGGGAACAAAGCAGATGAATAAAGAGGATTACAGGGAAGCGCTGACTGTACAGACAGAACTGAATGTAAAGGTGAGATAGGGCAGATGCTCTCCAGGAGAAAATCCTGAAAGATGGAAACAGTGTAGGTGGGCATGAAAAAGGAAGGGAAATAAAAAAAATAATTGCTGGAAAGCAACCTGGAGAATAGGAAAAATACAGAAAAGAGAAAGAAAAGGCTGGAAGATATAGCTAGAGGATGGAAGTAAAAAGAGACTGTGGCATTTACCCTTACCCCCTGAGCTGGAAGGGAGAGCTGCAGTTTGTGATCCCGGTACTGAGGAAGGACTGGGGGCCTGAAGCTTAGAGCTAGTGCTAGTGCTTTTCAGTATAAGAAATCAATATGCGTGTTTTTATCTTGGTCCTCGTTCTTAATCTACTTTCCATATTGTCATTTGGATGAATTGTATTTCTGTATGCATGCTGCTATTCATCTGTGATTAAAATGATTAATAGAGGAGAAAAAAATAAATTCACAGGATGATTTTCAAAGTGTTACCCTTGGAGAGCATTGTTTCCCCCATAAACATATTTACTGGCGTGTGAGGGTTGTGCCATGGCTTATATAGAATTTATTTCTGTTTCTCCTTTAAAAAATTTAACTCTTAGCAGGATTTGATGCTTTAGTATTAAGCCAAGATGATCAGGTAAATTTCAGCTGCAGAGTGTGGTATTTCCAACTTCTAACTTCAGAAGTACATCATAACCCTGTGGCACAAAGCATATGCAGCTACCACTGTATTTTGGGGGATTGGTGGTGGGGGAAAGGAGGCTGCTTTTTGCAATGAGCAGCTCATGTCCACAAATCCACTGCGTTAAGGATTTTTCTGGATTATTAGTTGGATGTTGAAATCCAATGTTGGGTATTTTTTCCCTTTCTTCTGGTAGCATCTTCCCATTTGTAAAACGTCAGCATGCTGTGTAAAATCTGTGGCTTTCTAATGGTGCTTTTGTGCTTACTGTGACCTTTTGAAATCATTACAATTCCCCCCCCCCACCAACTCTCCTTACTTAACTGCACATGGGAATAGGGAAATATGAATCCAATTTACTGTTATCCAGGTGGCTTTTCCTGTTAGTGACTTAGCTTTATAGTTTTAGGTACAGTAATTACTATACAGAAAGCTGGAAAGATGCCTGTAATTCCAAAATGAACTCTCTGTAGCTCTCTCCCTCCCACTTGCACTCTCCTTTTAGTACCGCCCCTTCCATGCACCCTGTAGCCAGCAGCAAGACAGCTGTGTTTGATCATAAACCACTTAAACTCCAGGCTCACTGGCAGGGGAAACTTTAGCATGAAGTGCAGCATTGGTTTGTCTCTGGAGGTGGGGGTGTCCTCTCTTTTGCCTTCTCTCTTCCCCAACACTGAAGACCTTGCAGCGCTATTTTTGTATTTTCACTGTGAACTTGTCTGAAGCTCACCAAATCGTTCCGAGTACATTAAAAGGCTTTGGGAGATGCTCTCAGACCGAGTTGGAGAAAAGGGCAGCATAAAATGAACGGCAGAGATGAAGCACAACTTACAGATGGACTAGGAGAGCTGGAAGATCCGGAAGTGGTACTTTCCCTGCATTCCCCGAGCACTCCACAGTGCTAACAAGTCTTTTGCAGCAATGGATTGTCTGTGCAGTGGAAACTAATTTGGCTCTTTTAGAAGATCTTGCATCATTAATTTGAACTGTATCAATGTGGAGTGAAAATGGCTGTCTAGAGCAAAATGTGCAAGATAGAGAAATCTTGGAGAGGCAAGAACTATTGAATCTGTTAAACAAAGCTTGGAAGCATTAAAATCTGTAAAAATTGTCAAGCCCTGAAAAGTCTAATCATGAATTCTGGAGTTGCTATGAAATATGGAAATGACTCCCCTGTGGAGCTGAGTGAGGTAAGCAGTTTCAGCGTCCTTCTTTATGCTTTAAAAAAAAAAAAAAAAAAGAAAGAAAGAAAAGCTTCCCTTTTGGGCTTTCAAACTGCGAGCAATGCAATTAAAAATTAATAGAATGTGTATCTTGCTATAACTTGCTATGCCAATCAGGAAACGACCTGAACTTGCTTGCTGCTTTAGTACGATTAAGTAGTGAAAAGCAAACGGTTGTAACCATGTAAAGACATTTTTTTCCTGTAGTCTGGCAGCACGCATTCTCTTACCCCCCAAGAGCTGTGTTTATAGCCAACATTCATCTTTGTGGTAGGTGAAATACGGAGATCTCGGCTGAGATTAAGTGTGTGGTAACTAATTTAGAAGGGAAGTGGGGTGAGCGGAAGATGACAAATATTTATTGGTAAAACAACAGCACTGGCAGAAGTTGTGTTTGATTGTGTTTAGCTAAGATGATGATGTTCCTTTGGATTAGATGAAGGTTTCCTTGTCTAAAAGGAGAAAAAATAAGCCATGGGAAACTTTTTACTTTTCCCTTACAAACCATAGTAAGGTGATATTTCTTATAGTTGCAGGTATGTCTGGTTGTTGTACAACATTGTTTGCTTGTTTTTAATTAATTTGAAATTAAGGCCACATCAGAGACTATGCAAATGTTTAATAAATGTGTTAGAAGCTGTATCTTTTCACTGTTATTGAAATGTCTTAGATGTGCCACCCTAATGGGCTTACTTGTCCTGAGAACTGCTAATTTTAGTTATGCTGTGAAACTCTGAGCATCTTATTAAGGTCATTTTGTAGAAACTTGAATCTGCAATCTGTATTGTCCCAGTTTAAATGAAATCCTTCTCTTTTCCTCCTTGTCCATTTCTTTGATATAACTTTTATTGTAACATATCACTTATTTATTTCATAAGTTTTATTAGAAGCATTATGATAATCTTGGCAGAATGAGAAAGTTCACAATTTGTACAGGGGAAAGCAGAGTAGGTACTGAGCCAGTGCAGTATCCTGCCATGTAGGAGGAACAGTAGGTTTGTGACTGTGGAGTTTTAGTGAAAGAAATTTCATAGATGTTCCTACTTTAAGTAAAAAAGAGTTCAGTTTAGTTAACTCTGTGTTACTCTCGCAAATGATTGCTTAAAAACAATATATTGGCACCTCAGCCTAAATGAAGTTCATAAACTCAGCACAAAAGGCCAGGATATTTTTGGTAGCAGTCTGCCATGGTGTTTCTGGCTACAGCTGTATTAATGGCTTATTGATCACTGCTTTCTATCCCCTCAACATTTAACTTTCAGGACTGCGTAGGATCACATAAAACCTGGAGTGTCAATGGGGTTTGATACTTGGATAGTTATTTGGAGCAGGCAGTATTTACTGCTAACACATTTACCTGACTGGACTATTTGAAAGTTTACCAGTTTAAATTTACTTTACTCGTTCACAGGGTAAGACTTTTTTGTAACAAAATATCTGTTATCTTTTTCTTTTGACATTTTAAGGTGGGAAACATCAAAAGAGGTCTGTGACCAGGCACCATGGCACATTTTTGTTTGTTTAATTTTTAAAAATTACTTTAATACTTGGGTTACTTTTGTACTCCAGGGCAACTGATAGACCCCTTTCTGACTGCAGACAAAGCAGTGAAGATCTTAAACTCTTAACTTCCCCAGCTGTTAATCATCATCTTTACTGATGGTTTCCACCTTTGTGATTTGAGCTGCTTGTGTGAGCATGCTTTAGCCTGTTTCACTCAAAGGTCCAGGTTAGTTTCAATATTGGTCTTTGATAAAGCAGATCATTTTGAATGAATTATGGGCTTACAGCAGCATCATATCCTCCACGAGGGAGGAGCTTTTCTACTGTTGCTGTGAGTACTCTGAGATGCAGTTAGTTGCTCGCCTCTAACCTTTAATTATTCAATGAATTTTTGTCTCCCTGTAGTTTGTATGCTCATATTAGACTTTATAAGGCTATTTGTTTCTACAGAGGTTCTTCAAAATCTTTCTTTTCCTACTAGTGAATTGTACTGTTTTTTCTTGCTGTTATTGAAGATTGGAAGCCTCGGGTAAAGGCTGTACATACATTATTTAACTGTTTTTCTCTCATCTTCTTGATGCTTTTCCCCTTTCCCTTCTTTTCTGTCTGTATCTTCTGTATGGCATGTTTGGTTTTGGTCACTGGAAGACAGTAGCGGCATGTTCATTTAAACAATGGGAGCAAGGTGGAACTGGCTACCACGAGCATTCGATGAGACTAGTGCAGTCTTAGGGGATTTTCACATGCACCTCTCTCTCTACTGCCAGCATGTATTTTCACGTTACAGTGGGCTGTTACCAATATATATGGCTGAACGGCAAATATGGTAACAGACCAAGAACGACCATCATAAGAACTTGATGCACATTGGTTTGTGTTGTGGGTGCTTGGGTCTCTCTCTGAGTACCAGAAGCTCTAGGTATGAAACTGCTATTATTAAAATAAACAGGAAGACTCCAAAGATTTGGAGATGTAATGCATTCTTCAATGGATGCGTTAGACAAAACAGAAAATGAAATTGTTGCAATGCATTCCGTTTGTATTGAAACTTTTCTTTTTGCTTGAGAGGTACATCCGTCTTTGGAGAAAATGGGTCACAGCTGTGGTTGTAGAAATTGGTGTGTGGTTCATGTTTGCTGTTCCTAAACTCTTGTCCAGGTAAACATAGGTCGTGATAGTCTTTATTTACTCCGCGCCATTCCTCCCTGCCCCCAAGTTCATGCTGAAAGCGAAAAAGAAAAGAAAAAAAAACCCCTTGATTTCTTTCACTGGTCACTCATACTTCTACAAAACTCATGACTTGTTTTTGGTGATCTCGAACTGCAGAGTTCCAGCTATTGTTATCGATGCACATATCAATACCTATTACTGTATTTCCTCTGCTTGCCCTTCAACCTCCTCTTTTTTGTCTCCAAACAAGGAAGGATTAGTCAACGTGCTGTTTGTATGGCAGATTCAGAATGTTGTAACTGCAGAGAGAGGTAAAAAAGCATCGTTCTCATTATACAATAGCAAGGCTGTTAGCTATAGCTGTTAGCATTTTTCTTTTTTATTTTAATATAGGACACATTAGGAGAGGCAAATCTGAAATTTACCAGTGACTGTTGTACCCCATGAGAATGTAGGAGAGGTTTTGATACCTTTGAAAATACAAAGTAATGTCTGACGAAGCTGACTTCTACTGTTACGAAATGGTCTTTTAGTTGTCAATGTTCTGGTCCGATATTATTTGCAGAGTTTGCTTTTTAAGGCTTGAACAAGAATGAATGTGATTTATATGCCATATATGACACCTAAATTAGGTAAGTGCTCTTTGGATCCCTTTGGGGTTTTTTTAGTCATATGATACTGTAAACCTTGAGTGCAGTCATGGAGTATATTTTTAAAGCCAACACTGTGAATGTTATTGAAAGCACGTATAGGTATAGTCCTGTGCACAGAAACTGCAGTTACAGATTTGTTGTTGTGTAGTTAAAAATGAAACTATATCAGAATATATATGCTTAGTACATATTCAATTAGTTATTGTACAGGGAGAAGTATTTGTATGGAAGAAGCTGAATTGCTTAATCTGTATTTTCTTTGTCTTCCAAATTCAAAGATATCACCACCTTTGATGCAGCAAGTCCCTGAGCCTCAAATTGCTTAAAGGGGAAACAGCATTGTGTGGGAGCTTGCCTGGTCCTTATAGCCACTCCTAACCACCCGCTGTTGAGATGGCATGCTGAGGTATAGCGACCTGTAGTGTGACTTAGTACAACTGTAGGGCTAAATCTTGTCAGTAGTTACGCACGTGCCTAATTTTAGGACTGTTCAAATTGGTGGTGTAGGAACAGGAAAATAACGTAAGTACTGTGCTTCATGGTGTCCTTCTCAGTTGTATAGTTAAGGGCTAAATTATATGCTTGGATTAAGGGCTAAATTCTGTTTGTGGATATAATTTTCACTAAAGTGAGTCTCGTGAATTTGCTGATAGTAAAATTATGCCTAAGAGAACTTGTCATGGGCTAAGGGCTGATATTATATTATTGCAATACGTTCAGCACTTCAGGTGCAGCGTTTTTTTCCTAGTGTGATTGTCAACTATGTTCTTTAAGCACTTCTTGTATAAGCTGGTGATGTATAATTTTTGAAAAGGATATATATTCTTTTCTGCACAGCGAAATTAGAAGATACCGTGCTTCTTTAGGTGCATACTTTATGCCTTCTGCCTCTCTCCTTGTGCTTGGAAGTTAGGTCTTTAGAAGGTGAGTGGTGGTGTTTGCGATCTTAGATATAGCTGCGTGTTCTTTAACCCTTTACATTGCCTGGAACAAACAGCTTGGCTGTGTATCTTTGAAAAAGGTTATTTTTATTTCTTGTTTGTTTGTTTTGTTTAACCAGCATGGCATTTACATTTTGGGGGAAGGGAAGAGTGGATTTGAAATCTTGTCTTTGTGTGGGAGATAGAATAGCAAGTTCATAAAAAGGGTTTCACCAAAATCTTACATATAATGCAATATGTGAAGAGACAAAGGGATAGCCAAATTTTAGAGACTTAACTTATAACTTTCTTTATAATTTTAGTGTAGGACAATATTGCACTTCCTTTTAAGATTTATGTTGCATCACTGCTATACTTCAGTTTACACTTTTGAGGATGTAGAAGAAAAGTTATAGAAAGAAAAGGGGCTGTGTGGCTTAAAGTTGCACTCGTGAGACCAGTGAATGAGCCGGAGGTGGCCTGTGGGCTGGGCTGGGTAACCAGTGGGAGAGCAGCATACTGGAGCCGAGCCTTGCTGGCAAGGGAGAAATTCTGCAGTAGCAATCCCTGCCCTGAGGTAGTTTCCCATGTTTTTCTGTTCTTTTAGAACATGCGCCAGCTTGTGCTCATATTGTACATACATGTGAGGAAATAGCACTGAGGAAACCGTACACAGATTTTGTATGTATTTAAGGCTGGGAATAAAACTCAAACACTTGCTTTATCTTCCTCAGTTTGGTAGTCTTATCATTAAAACAGTGCGTAACTGTCACGCTAATATTCCACCTGCTTTCCGAGTGGTCTCTGGCCATGCAGCAAGAGTGCTCGTATACTCTCAGTACTCCTTTTGTAAGCAGATGGACTCCATTTCCCACTGGGATCCTCTCCCTGATACTCGGCATGGCCTTGGCCTTCAATGTCAAAGATGTATGGAAATTGTAATGAAAAGGCAGTGTGTATAGCGTCTTGCTACCAGAGAGGGTACAGTTTTCCCCAGTCAGAGGATGTTGTGCGGCCTGTGATAAATTGTTAATGTTGGTTCTTCAAAATGCTGTGGTCTTGCAATGGAACAGAGTGGAACATGATTATCAAATACTAAACGTGGCATATTTTTAAATTCCTTTAACCTTTAAAAAATTGCATAACAAATTTCTTTGGTAACAGCAGACGAACCAAAACAGTGAGCAGTTTGTGTGAACTGCTGAGTAATGGCTGATGTCAAAGACTTAGAAAAGGGAATGCAGCAACCCAAGATGCTTAGATCAAAGTATCTTCAGGTCAGGCTTTGTTAAATGGGTTCTAGTAGAGATCTGAGTAAAACTTTTATTTGACAGGTAGCTATAATACCCTTAGCCTTTCAGGTATGTTCTTAGCGTTGTTGCTGCAGAGACACTGAGGTACAGTTTGCTGCATCTCTTTGTAAATGTTTTCTTTGGGTGAACTCTGCCCAGTCTCTGTCGTCTTTCCTGATTTGTGTGGGCTTTGTGAAGTACTAAGCAACCTTGCAAAACTGACATTTTCCTATACTTTTGCCTCGCAGGATGTTGAGACAGTAAATGTAAAGTATAGCTACAGAATTTAAAGAGTTACCGTGAGTATCAGTTACGCTGATGTGGCTATCTCATTTAAAGAACAGATTTTAGTGGAGAATTTTAGTGGACAAGCTTCTGGATAGTAGCCATAAAGTCTGAATGTGACTTTTAGGTTAGATACACTTCTGTCCTATGCCATCAGTCTACCTGTGATTATTCATCTCTTTGAAAAATCTAATTTATTCTTAAAGTTTATTTTGAAATTTTATGATGAATTATATAGGTGAAAGCATCCTTTAAAAGGGGAAGGTCAGCTTTTCCAGAGTTACTTGGACATCCGCAGTTTATTAATAGACATATGGTTTAGTCAGGCGAGTGTGCTGTTATGTTATCAGTGAGCTGTACTGCTGATGTGAGAAATATAGGTTAGAACGTGAACTTAGATCCATAGTCTAGCTGAGGGGGCTCTATTTCTAGCATGATCAACATATATAATTTCCAATGTGGCTGATGCATGGTATTTCCAATGTAAAAAACATAGTGACTTCAAAGAATGTTTATTTTCTGGATTTGTGTGAGCTGCTTATCAGGCACAGAGTATGTTTCAGGCTAGGATGTTATTAAATTGAAGCACTATAAAAAGATTACTCGAAATGCCCAAACACTGTCAGCACAGATAATGCTCTTCTGTAGCCTCCTGATGGCCCCAAAAAAAAAAAAAAAAAAAAGCGAAGATTATGTAACATATCTGCCAGCCTGATATTTTAATATTCCTAGCTATCGAAAAACACTTTTGAAAAATGTGTTACAGGCTGAGAATTTAATAAGGACAAGCACATGCTATGGAAGTACCATTAGCAACATACTAGATCCTGTAAATCTTTTTTAAAAATTAGATGTTTTTATTCTTGGATCAAAAACCCAGAAGTTCATTTTCAGGAGAGTTTTGGAGGTAAAGTGAGATCACCCTTCCCCTCATCTCCTTCCAAGCTTTGTTGGAAAAGAAAAATGTATTTCTTTGTCATTGATCAGGCTTAGACCTACCAGGACTTGACTGTGGGTGCTGTGTGCTTGCAACAGTTGCAAGACTCTCAGAGGCTGTTGTGGGTTCCCCTGCAATCTATCTGTAGTTTGTGAAGGAACACTTAAACAAAAGCTTCTGAAAGAGCGAGAATCCATAGATTGCAGAGTTGCTGTTTTCAAAGATAGAAATGTCCATGTTGCATGTGCATGTGAAGGAGGAAGGGGCACAGAGAAAGGCTTTATGATGAAATTGGACAGCTGTGATAGGATATAATGAGATATGTTGTTCTGGTGCTCTGAGTAGTTTGAAAAATATTAAGCAGGAAGTGTGTTTTTGTCACTTCTGTTTTTCACTTGTGTTTCAGTTTTGTTGTCTTTGTGACACTATGGTATTTAAAGTCGCAGGTTTTACTCGTGCTGGTAACTGCTGCTTTCTGAGCCCTGTGGAAAAGCCTATTGGAGCTCTTCTGTTACATGGAGTAATAATATGTCAACCTATGTACTCTGTAGGGAAATGTGGTGAGGCCTGAATTCAAAGAGTCTTTGTGACAGACGGGGGAAAGTTTGGTGTGGAAGGTGGGATCTGGTGCTGTTAAAGAGACTGCTTTGACACTGATAGCTGTCTGTTAGCCCAGCATCAGGATTTGTCGTATGAGTGAACCTTCTGCATGAATGATTTATTTTTCCTGAAGATTCAGATTTCTACTTTGTAACAGTAGAGATAGTCATTATGACTCTGGAAATTAGCTTACATCTTCCAACTCTGTGATTGGAATTAAAATATTAAATGACATAAATCTCTTTAGTCAAGCCAGATTCAAAAATACAGAAAAAAGTTGTGTTTGCATGAATAAATATACCAAACTTTACCTATTATAAGGGTTTTGCCATAGATTGTAAAGCTGACTAAATTGTATTAGCTTTTTTTTTGGGGGGGGGGGGAAGTGAAAATTTTTGAAAGCATGTAGTTGGTATCTAAAATTCTATGAAAAAATAAACTTGTTTTTCTTTCCCTTGATTTTTCAGTATTGCTATTTGTGCTATTTGCTATTCCCTCCCCCCCCCAAGTAAGACATTAAACCAGCGTTGGGGTGGGGGGCAGCTTTGCTGGTGGAATATGGATGGCACCAGAGCTGTGTGGGATTTAGGCTGTGTCTTGTTGTGTTGACTCTGAGTAAATCCCTGTTTCTCCATGTGCATCTTTTCTTTGTCTTGTCTGCTTTTAAGCTCTCCAGAGCTGGGGATTGTTTTTTGTTGATTGTATGGTGATACTGTAATGGAACTGCTGGACATTATTTGAATGTGCCTAATTATTAATTATTTGAGTCATTTAAAGAGCCCAATTTACTTATAATAAAAAGTGAGATTTTAACGCAGAGTTGTAGTAGAATTTTGGCATTACAGCTAAGTTACATGAGCTGGAAACAAAGGGAGTAGCAGTTAAAGGTTTCTACAGCGTCACAAAACACTCCCCAGTCTACCTCTCTTTTCATGTTCTGAAATTGTGTTCAGTGCTGTATGCTCTTAAGCTCATAAGCACATGGAAAAAGCTACTTCTTTCAATGCAAGACTGTGTTATACAAAATATTTTAAAATAATATATTTGTAAATATTTAGATGTAGCAGGTGAACCAAAAAATTAAAGCAGAAATGGTTGTGGTATTTACATTTATTTTACTTTTAAATAGGACTTAACTTCAGTCGGGTGCTTTTTTTCTGCAGCAGCCAAATGTCTTTTTTTTTTTTTTTTTTTTTAAGTTAAATACATGTAAATGCAGGTAAAAGTGCGATCAGTGTGTGATGACTGAAGAATTATTGGCAATACTTAACACCTTAACTTTTCTTTTTTTTTTTTTTAGTACATCATTATTTGTTTGTACCTGTGGTGTTCCGTTATTTTTGACTAAATGCAAAGATGTTGTGAGGAACAGTGGTCTATAAATGGCTGTTAATGTAATGATAAATACAATTTTATTATTAAAGTATAGAATAATGAGCCATATAGAATAGAAATAGATTACCACTGTTACAATATTAGTTTTGTCTTTATGTGTTAAATATCTATATTCATAAAGGAAATTCCAAACTTTTAGTCTTTATAATAAAGTTTAAAAAAAATTGGCATTGTAATGCAATGACAGAGTTAAGTATTTAATAGGTGAGACCGATATCGCCATCTTTTAAGGTTGCTTCCTAATATGAACTCCTGTTGCATTTTAGCTTTGCCGGACTCTGGCAAACTTTCAAACTGCAGTCTTCTATAAGCTGAATTTCTTGGGAGAATATCAGGCAAAATATTACATCTGTTTCCACAAATAAAGCTAGTGAAACAGACAAAGCTTTGCCGTGTTAAAAACAAAAAAACTGGCAATTCTTTTTGCTGTCACTGTGCTTTGAAACAGTACTTGAAATTTGCCAATGTATTAGCATTTATATGATTTTTCTGTTAACTGATCTTGCAAAGATATTCAGGGAAGGGGACAAAAATATTTACGAGTCCTCGGTACAATACTTGTCTGGATCACTGCAGCTAAAACTTCTGAAGATTTCGGTAAGCCTGCTTTAACTCAGAGGTTAGCGGAAATCTTCCAGTTTTATCCCTGGATGTTGGGCGAGCACTGGAGCACTGTGACAAGGTGCAAAGACATGGCTTTTTCCTGGCCTCAGACAACTCCCATTTCTTCCCATCCAGTTGTGCCTTCTCAGTATGTGAGGATCACACTTTCTGATTAAAAGGTGTAGGTGGGACAAGAATTGGACTTGAAAATTAGGAAAAGGCGCAAAGGACAGTAAAAAAGGAAAAGCTGGAAGGAGAGACCAGGGCTTAGAGCGAGGCGATTGGGCATGGAAGGAGAGGGGAGCTGAGGTCACAGGAGGTATGCGTTGGGCTGGAAGCTGGATGTGTTGCAAGATGCCTGGGCTGGCAGATGAGAAGGGGACCTGTGAGGCTGGGGAGAAAAGACAGCTGAAAAAGGTGTGGATGAGAACTGGATATGAGCTATGGAACAAAGAGTTGAAGATAGAGGAGATTGGAAAAGAAGCCAAGAAAGGACTGCATATGTGTGGGGACGCAAAATACATGCAAGCTTCCCATCTGTGCAGAGGAGAAATACCGTGCAGTTTTAGTGTCCGTTGTAATACATTAGTGCACAGGCTTTGAATTAGGCTTGCACTAACGCTGTAAATCTTGCATTTCTAACTTCAGAGTGCTGGGCTTTGAACTCTAATAATGCTTCTTTTCTTAAAAATGCTGGTTGTTTGCAGTATTACTGTGATTGCATGGTAAATTTTGTAGGTTAACATCACTAACCTTTGTAGAATTCTGGAAATGCTGCGGCAGGTGGTGGCTGGATTTTTATCGTAAATTACCAGGATCTCGCTAGAATGTGATACATCACAATGTAGAAATTTGCATCAGACTTATGGAAAATAGCCATCTGCTGATAACTCAAATGAGATACTGTTTTAAAAATAGGCTAGTAAATTGCTCAGAAATGTGAGGATCTTCTGGTGTTGGCTAGAATCATAACACAGCGCCTCTGGTTTCTGACCCACTAGAGCAACTTTCTGAAATTTGTTCCAGAAAACTAAATTGTTTAATTGCAATAATGGAATTTCAACTGTCAACGTGAAACCGTGACACATGGTTGTGATGACCTTCAAAAACAAGATGATGACTGTGCAGTCAGCTGCTGCTAAGCCCAAAGTTATTTCACTGACAGCTCAGTGACCTTCTGAACCATGTTTACAGAGGTTTGGATGAAGCTCCTGGTTTGGCTGGTGTTCCTGTAAAACTGAGCATGGGTGACAATCTTACTAAGTCAATCCTTTGCAGACAGTAAGCCCAAATGCTTGCAAATTAAGATGTTACGATGAGCTGACCTTCGTCTACAAGAAGCAGAGATGACCTTACCCCAAACTGTTTGCGCTTGCTACCAAGACTTGTTCTTCAGAGGATTGAGTGCATCTAGTTTGATAATCCTTTGCACTTCTTTGTTCGATGTCTAAATTGTGCAGGTAGCCTACTCTTAGACTATAGACGGTTATTAAGTAATAGAATCTAGCTTGCTGTTAACAATAGGTAGCATTCATATTAGCAGCTGGCTTGTCATAGCTATCAGCTGCATATATTATTACATCTCCCTGATGCTACCTCGTCAAGTGGTACTTCTGTTATATCCTTTCTTGGACCTGGCTGGGCTAATGTGCTTGAGATGTGTTTTGTAGCCAAGTACAGAAACCAAAGTGGTTATCACCCTAGCTGCACAAATGACCAAGTACCCACTTACGAATGGTCAGCACCTTTGATGCTGATAAATCTACATGAGATGCTTTTATTTTTCTGCCCCTTCATTTTTTTTTCTCTTTTGCCTGCACAGCATATTACAGCATAGTTTTTGCTACTTAGTGGTGCTGCTATTACCTCATTTACCAGCTTATTTGGTTCTTTTTATTTAAACTGATTTGCAGGCTTATTTGGTTCTTTGATTTTAAATTCAAAATGGTCTGCCTTTGTTTATCAGCTGTTTTTTTTTTTTTTTGGAGGAGAAGAAATAAAGAGATTCTATCCACTCCTAGAGCCAGCTTTGCACATGGCAAGAAAATCATCACAGGAATCATCACATTTCCTCATGGTGAGGAAATGATTACTTTGAGATCTGAATGGTTTGAAATTCTAGAAGCTGAAAAGATATGCCAAAAGTGCATATAGACTACATTTTTTGTCTTGTGATGTTTGGTATACGTGAAGTCATGTTCTGCCCAGGTTTAACTCACCTCGTAGAAGGTCTGGCACTTGCTGAACAAGCCATGTTGTTGCTTTCAATGAAATAAACACATGAATTAAGTCTTTGAGGGAAAATGTATCTGTAGCTGTAACATGATATGTCAGCCAACTGCTGTGAATGATTGCAGTATGACAGTAATACTGAGATGACTGCTATATATGAAGGAAGGAATTTGTTACTATATTTCCTGTGATGATTTTCTTGTCATGTGCAAAGCTGGCTCTAGGAGTGGATAGAATCTCTTTATTTCTTCTCCTCCAATGATGGATATTTTCCCTCTGGTGCAAAGTAGAAAAAAGTTTTGTGGCTCATAACAGTCAAGGTATTGTGGTGTGGAGATTTTTAGTTATTCTGTGATGGATCTCTGCAAGACTCAGAACTTTTTTGCTATATATACTTCTTAAGCGTGCAGACTCTGTCTCTCGTACTGCAGTACTACAGATTTCACAGTAGCAAAGTTCAGATTCAGATTTTGTTTTTGTTATTGAAAAGTTTACTCTCAACCTTGATTATTTCATGTGTGAAACAAGCAGAAGAGACCTGTAACAGTTGTATTAATGGTTGTAAACTGGAATAGCAATGTGGATTTATATAAAGTTTGCAATAATTAAATAGAGTCTAAATTACTGTAAAAACCAGTCTTTCCTATTTGTTTATAATAGTATGCATACACACACACACACACACACGCACGCATAGGAATGTCTGCATCTCATAAACTTGTGCTTGCCGCTTCATCATCTTTGGGAAACAGTAACTCTCAAGCGGGAGTTCAGGAGCAACAGATCATACTTCCTTGGGATAAAAAGAGTTTCTTCTAAAGAGCAAATTTGTCTTTGGAGCTGAACTTCTGTCTCTTCTGTGCAATCAGCTCCTTGCTCTGACAAGCCCCTTGTGGTTGACAAGTTAAGTTTCAAAACCTGCTTTAGTAGTTCTCCACCTTCGGTCTATTTTAAGACCAAAAGGAATTTAGCAAACCTGAGCCAGCATCTCCAAACAAAGAAACAGAAGCAAAAATGGAGGATGAGAATGCGACTGAGCCTTTCTGACACGTTTTAGTGCAGTTGTGTGGTGACACGCCGCAGAAAACGCAGTAATTTGGGAGTCTCTAGTGATAGTGAGTTTACAGTTAATCCAGAATCCAGGTCAGTTTGTTCACCTAAATCAACTTTGAAATGAAACTTGCCAGAATACAAGGTTCTCTGGTGATGGAAGAGCTATCTGGTGTATCTCTTCTTTGTTAAATTGACTAATGGGACACAGTTTCTAAGTAGGAAATTTGATAGTGATCAAAGCTCCTTCATCCTCTGGTTAATTCTTGGATTATAGGCACAGCCCATAACAAGTTGAAACAGTTAAAAATGAGTAACCCCCCTTCTCCCTTCCCACCGAGGGGACTGTACCTTAATACTGCTGTTTTTATCATGGATATAATGAACAGTCAGTTCAGTGCTCAGCACACTCAAGATGGAAAAACTCTCCAATGTGGGAAAAGAAGAGAGGGGAGAAGAGGGAGGCGGATGGCTAGATGAAAAGAACCTTAAATTTGTCACGAGAAGGTAAATCAGTTTATCATTTGTGAACATTTGCTGTTATTACTGGCTCACAACTTTGAAGTGGTTTCAAAACATCTTTGTCACAACTGAGTTAGTGTTCTTTTTGTAAAGCTAACAGGAGGGATTTTTTTCCCCCTGCTGACTGTTCAAACTCAGTCTATGCCCTTAGAGTCAAATGAGTCCCTTTCTTTTTCATGTGGCATCACCAGAGCTCTGTTTCACTTAATGGCTCTTAGTATATTAAAAAAAAAAATTGCTAGGAATGCACACTTTATTAAAAACTTGAGAAGCAATATCTTTGGGAAGTTGCTGCAAAACAACACCGTATTTATGGTAGAACACACTATGCAAAATTATGATATTATAACATTTAAATATATATATTCCCTACTTGCAAGAAACATAAGTAAAAGCATAGAGAACATTCACAATTTCAAAACTATTTTTGAAAGGTTTTCTTTAGCTATTTTATTTCTGCCAGTGGATTTCCCATTCCTTTCTTCTACAACTGAAATACACAATCAAAACCAGGTTTGCATTAAGAAAAAGAATTTGTTTCAAAATATTTGCTCGGAAAATCGGTGTTTCCAACAGTTGTTAGAACTGGGATGTTGAGAAATTAAAATGATGAATTATATGGGTTTTTCAGAGTTTGGTCTTTTCCCACCTTACAGCGTTCTGGTTTTAGGTGTTTTCTAGATTACTATGCTCCCATTCAGCTGGGCTGTGGTAATTCTGCTTTTATTTGGCAGAACAAGAATTGCAAACAGTGGGTAACCTTAAATTGTCTATCTGACTTCTTATTTTAGAATGGCTAAAGGACCAAATTGCCGAGGATCAATGGGTATTACTTAGGCCAAAGTGCGGTGGTCATTTCCTCTGTACAGAAAAGGTTAACAGAGCAACTGATAGAATAAGTTTTGTGTTAAATCTGAAATGACAGTAACATACAGTAATATTACAATGATAGCAAGGCTTTGTACTTCCATAGTGCTTTTCATCTGAGGAGCTGAAATAAGTTGTGCACCATTATGGATGCAATTCTGTCGCTGTAGTATACGAGAACGTACATTTCAATTTGTTAATTATAGCGCATTACATGCTTTTGTCAGAAATGTTAGTCAAACTGGTAACTCAATTCCAGTTGCCTGACTTGGTCTTGTGGAGAGGAGCGTGTCTTCTTGGGGCATGGTTATGAAAATTACAGTTTGAAACATTTTAAAGAAAGGGATATACAGAATTTTAATGATTGGCTGAGTTGAGGGCCATTTTACATTGTAAGAATGACCTGGTTGCAACCGTTAAGCAGATTTCATAGCATTGCTTGTGGAGGCATTGTGATGTAGTAATTTTGAGAAAATAGATTTTAAAAAAATGACAATGACATATAGTATTCATAGATGATGGCGCCTCCTATTTATGTGTTTAAAGAAGACTTGTTAGCAAGACCATTGGCAGTCCTTTCCCTCCCACCTCACATTGGTGGTCTCTGGAGTCCACCCGCTCAATCAGCAGATGCTTGTCACGTTTTACAGTTTGCATTTGGGTACGCTGTTCTACTTTTCTTTTGACTGTGCCCCCAGCTTGTTCTCTTCTTTCTTTCTCAGCTGCTTTACTAGAGGCCATGTATGTCTTCAACTTTCTTTTGCCCTTTCAGCCCTCTTGCAGTTGCTAATTTTTCATCACTGCCTTTTATCACTTTACTTTTGAGTGTGTCCACCTCCCCCATCCCCATCTGTCTATTTATTTATGTTACACTCCCTGTTTCTTCAAGGAACTCTGGAGTCCCCGCTGACGGTCTTCATTAACAGAAAAAGAGTTCTGCCTCTTGCAGGGTTGACTGTATAAGGCTGTAACCCCTTCGGGAAAGGGGACGATTCTTTGTTGGCATAGTGGCATATATCTGCTACGTGAGTAGTAAGCATGATTTTGTGCCAAATGAATAGTCATGACTAAACCAGTGTAATTTTTACATGTAACGAGGCTAGCCCAGACCTAGGCAGGGTGACCTGTGGTGTTGCTGCGGCCATAATGCAGCGCTGTGCTTTGACTGGAAACCTCCTCTGGTTGTTCTGGAGAATTATACAGTACTTCACAGCCTAATGAAAGAAAGAATGGTTTCTGGAGTACCTCTGGTCGAGAATTACTGAAGAGTTGATTGCCTTGGGACTTGCTTTTTGTAGTGGAGTACTCTAAATAAAGTCAAACTTGCCTGGCAATTTTGCCATTGTAAGGAGTGGTTTTCCTGGGGAATTCCCAAGCGTTGGTAGTACAGGTCAGTTTTGCTGAAATTCCAGAATGTCAGCCTAATATTTTTCAAATTGCTCTTTCTTCAGATTTTATGTTGGGTCCCAGCACTGCTGACTGGAAATGATAGTAGATCTTAGGAGGATCTCTCTACCTTTTCCCTACCTCAGTCAATCTGAGCACTCTTACACTCTGCTGAAATCCCCTCCTCCTCCTGTTAACTTTTTCCTGCTGTAGCATTAGAGAGCTGTTTGAGTGTAGTTAATTCTGGCCGTGCTTATATCTGAGCTGGATTCCCAGCAATAATTTGCAAATAGCTATGTCTAGCCATTTCCTACCCCCCAGTGCCGCTACCAGTCCACAGCCAGCCTTTTGGCAGCTTAAAAGGGAAAACAAGTTATTTTAAACAGTGGAGAAAGCATAACTGAATCTTTTGATGTTATTTTACAAAATACTTTGTTCATTATAAGAGTATAAATGGCTTTGTAGTTTAACTTAGTTCTATTCAGTCCAGTCGTCTACTTACTTCTCTTTGATGTTTTAATAGAAATTATGAAAAGCAATCAACCTAGATAACCTGAGACCTTCTTGACCGGAGTGAAGTCATTGACATTTTGGCACTGCTAAACTCATTAGCAGTATTAACCCAAGTGTTTTTACTTTCAGCACTGCTGCATTTCATGCGTAAAATTTTATATGCAGAAAGATAAAGACCTTACAACCTCCTCATTAGCAAATCTAATAAGTGATATGCAATTTATGGTTATGCGCCAAGTACATTGATTATGATTATGAAGTCATTGCAATTTAATAATGTAATTTGTCAATATCAATCAAAAACTTACTCATTATGAGAAAATTTTTGCAAGCCAGAGGAAAACATAGTTTCTCATTAGGCTAAAATAAAATGAACATGAAGGTAAGGGGAGAATGCGGAGGAGAGAAAGGAATACTTTTTGCAGTCCTGGCGATATGTTCAGATTTTGCTTGAAACATATTTATTTACAATATGGAGAACGTATAAATAATACCCTTCTTTTCATTCACTCTTTTTTGGCCTTGCCTTCACTCTATTTTAGTCAAAGTACTTTTTTAAAAAAAAAAAAGTGATCCTAAAGCATCTGAAAACTACAGTTGCTTATAGTAGTGCTGCAATGGTTCTGTTTGGTTTTAGTAGATAGAATTCTTGTAGCCAAGACTGGATCACATGACAGAAAAATAATTCATTGACTGTTATTTGATCAATAAAAATACTGATTGACTTAGTAGACTAACAAAGGTGAGATTATTTTATATCAGTTGACTAGATTGGGTTTCACAATCCTTTTTCCTTGGAACAAATGTTTCTCTCCTCTTTTTTTACTCGCTTTCATTTGAACGCTTAAACTTTCTCTGCATTCATGTTCATGTGTTTGAAAGGGAACTCGTTGCTTGTTTGTCTGCCTGACCCTTAAACCTACACTTTTGGAAAGGAATGAGGCAGTGCAGAAAGCAGAAGCACCATAGAGAGCTTAAAAAAATGCTATTTGGAGGTTACTAGAGCCACTGCAACAGCAAGGTGCACCATTTCTTCCAGTTTGCTGGCAAATACCATGCACTGGAAAAGATGCCATTGCAGGCAGCAAAGGGAGTCCACCTCAGGGACAGTGGAGCCCTAATAGGCAAGGGCTGAATTTTAGTATTGCAGTGCATTTGCAACTGGGATTTAGACTGCAGTTCAGTGACACATTAAATCTAACTTTAGGAGGCCTAGTATTTGATGAAAAATATTATGGCCACCTGGTAAAAATCACCGATCCAGTTAAAAGAAAGAGAGGAAGAGAAATTACAGTCATTGTCTGGAGTTGTTCAAAATATTTTGACATGCTAATTTTGTACCAGTAGGCTTTATGACAGATCAGACATTGTCTGCCTGAAATACCTTACCTTTATGCCTGCTTACCTGATGTCTGTCCTCTAGTAGCAGTGCAAAGACACAAGCTGGTATAAGTACTGTTATCATGTCTCCTGCATTATTCAGTGGAAATACAGACATGTGTCGATGCCCAAACCAGATGGAATTTGTACACTTAGGAGGTCTGGTAATGTTGAGTATATGTCTGGTATTAATAATTGTGGAACCACAATCTAAGCTGTGGCCTTCAGATGTCTACAAAATACAGAGGTAGAAAGGGGTATAGAAATACTTGAGCTCCAGTACCAGCTTCTACTCTTGTACTCCTACTGCTGCTAAAAAGATCAGTGCGAATTTTAGCATGGCATTTTCCAAATGTTTTGTGTCTGGATGAGGACTGGACTGATTCAGCGTCATGCAGTTCTGCTGAAAAGTTTTATTTGAAAGTTGGGAAACGCTATATAGTTGTAGACTGGACCCAATTTTTTAACCTTTCCAAAAGACAGATTTTTTTTTTTTTTTTAATTTGGAGGGGGGGAAAAAAGCTCATTTCCCATGTCGAGTTGTGGTTCCGTATGCAATAAGGTGGAGTTCATGCACAGAGCAAAAGGTATAAGTGTATTTTAAATTCTTTTAGGACGAGGCAATTGGTTTAATGCAGCTGAACATACGTGAAAGATAAAGTCTGTTCCTTTTGGGTCCCAGATGACAACGTAAATAATGTATTACAGAGCTTTATGATAGAGCAGCTGCAAGTCATGAACAAAAACACATGGGAATTGCATATCCTTGAGCCATCTAAAGTTGCAATCTTGTCAGCCATTGTTCATGGCATATAGCTTTCAAGAATTACAGCAGGATTATTTGGACCTTTTTTAATGTACAAGATTCTTGGCATGAATTCCAGTCTAGGTGGAGCAGAAAGCTGCTAGACACAGCGGAGATTTCAAATGGCTAATTGTTTTAAAAGGAAGAGCAGTAAGTGCCTGTAGTTTATTTGCCCTAGAACAAGGGGAAACTTGGTGATCCCTCCCTTCCCAGGCTTAGTTTAATCAGAAAAGAAATGAGTCTTGTATGTATCTATTTGTCTGCCTTTGCAGGGTAGTTCTGAGCTTTAATTAGTATTTATACAGTGTTTTGAAAACATGAAAGAATGTATATGTATTATATATTATTCTTACCCCTTTAAAATGTCAGTTATATTGGTAAAAAGCCAGTCGTCTTTCTTTAAGTTAGCAGAAGGTCCTTAGTAGGACAAGGATTTGCTGATGAAAAGAGCCAACCTTTTCTCTTTTTTGAAACTAAATTATTTGCAGAATCATGTTTTTTGGGAAAGAGACTGACACTTTCTGCTCCGTAAGTATCTGGATTTCATCTTTTCCTTCTTTGCTCAGTTGATTTGAACCTTCAGGAATCTGGCCATTTGTTTCTCATAAACTGTTGCTCAGTAATATTCTAGCTTTGTCCTAATCTTGCTGTAGTTTAAATGGTCTGCTGTACTGTCTTTTTTTGGCTCTTGAAAAAATTTCTTTTAGGGCTTCATCAGCCTCTTTAAAATGTCTTTTCCCTCTTCATTGTGAGAAATCTATAAGGAATTCAAGTTTTGGGGGAATACCATACTCATTTTGTTGCTATTGTACTGATACATTTTCTCTTGTTAATGGAGTGATGAAATTTTTTTTTTCCATGTTCTTCTTCGTATTTTCCTTTTCCTTTGAGCCATGCTTTCTGTGGCAGTGCTCCAGAGGATATTGTCTCCCAGACAGATTACTTTAAAATATATATATTGTTTTTAAAATGACAATCTCCAAGTCTGTTTCTTTAAATCAAAATACTGGTCTCTGTTAAACATTAGAGATATGTCTGAAGTTTCACAGACACCTTGATTGTATATGAAAGTAGGTAGGATTCATTTAAAAAAAAAAAGGGAGGGAAGAAAAAAAGTCCCTTTTTTTTCCTTCTGGTTCTCATTTTGGGTTGTTTTCAAAGACTGATCATTTGACCTATTAAGTGAATCTGCCATTTCACTGCAATAGTAATAATAATGTAAAACCAACAACAGCAAAAAACAACTACTTGGGCAGGTGTCTTGAAAGACTGATGTTTTGAAAACCCTTATCTACTGTGAATCGTAGAGCACACTTAGCTGTTATTGAAAATCCAGACTGCTCAGTGTTCCAAAGCAATGTCCTCTACTGAATGGGGCATAGTTCTCAGAGAATCAGGAGAGGGATGGCAGAAACTAGACAAAGTCCTTATCTCTGCTCTGGCACATAGCTAACAATAGAGGATGTGGAAAGTGAATGTCTTCTTATTAATGCATCAATTTTTGTGGTGCGTCTGTACTTTAGAGCAGGTGATAGTACGTGAGAGTTTCCACTCTCTTAGTAGGTTTTTAATTTTAAAGGATTTGCTTTTTCATAAACTCAGTCCTTCTGTATTTATCTCTGATTTAAATGATACGATTTGGTAATCATTTGCTACTCTAGCTTTGGCTCAGGTTCTTAGGATGAGTGTCTTCAATCCTAGAGCACCTGATCTAACATCTCTCTGTAGCACTTGCTTCTCTCAGAAAATGTTAGTTGTATTGATGCCTGTGTAATCTCTCAGTCAATAATTTTTTTTGCATTAAATATTCTTCGGTTTTTATCTATGCTTCGTGGTTACATCGTGCTTTCTTGACTACAGCAAATCCAGTATCTTGGTATATCAAAGAGTTAAGTGAGTTTCTCTCCCTTGATGATTCATCTCCTAAAGAATAAGAGAAAAGAGCCTGACATAAGAATAAATCATTCCTTAACAGACAGTGGTTGGTCCTGATGAAGATGAAAACTGTGGAAGAAAGAAAATGAAATGTCAAGCTCATTTTGTAAACGCTATCCTAGTGTAATCAGCAGGGTTTTCAGGGGTCTGTGTGCAAGTCATGAGGAATCATGATTTGCACAAACAATGTCCTTTTTGTTTTACTGACTGTATCTGGTCTTTATAATGCTTTTAAGAGCCCTGGTTATGCAATGTAATTAATCATCAAGGGAATTTGGGTTTATGGTATATTCAAAGTAAACATTTTTTTTAATTGCTGGAGCTTTGTTTCTGTTGTATGCTCTGGGTAAGTGCAATAATAAATGCTTAGCTTAAAGGGATGCTGTCAACTTGAAACATAGTCCTTTTTTGGCTTTTTTTTTTTTTTTAGTTGAAAGGTGCTTCAGAAACCATACCAATTCACTTGCCGGCTTTATTATTTTAAAGCCACTGTGTTTTCTTGGTTTTTTTTTTTTTTTCTCTGCAGCGCAGGTAATGAGAAAATTGATTAGCTATATAAGGAATTCTGTAAAACATATAAAGTACATACAATTAACTATTTCCCCCAGGTATTAGTTTATCCTGTTATCTGGAGTTGTGTCCCTGTTCACTTTTTTTTTTTTTTTAATTTAAGGAAATTTTGAACCTTTTCAGCATTCAGATCCTTTGTCATTACAGTGTCTACTACATTCAGTAGTTCCTTGGTATCTCAGAGTTTGGAATAAAATGTTTAAATATAATACTGTATTTCAAACTCTGTAAAAGTGGCTGACAGAGAAGCTCAAGCAAAGTTTGCTGCAGCAAGTTAAGGGGCTAGCATTCACTAGCTGTCTGCACCACCTCTCTGCTGGAGGTTCCCACTCCGGCAGTTGCGTGTACTTTAACTCTACTTAAGTGTAAAGCCCAGCTCTTTTTAGTTTAAATCCCCCTTGTTCAGAAGCGTTGCCTTCCCTTCAGCGACTGGTAAAGAAATCCATTAGGACATCCAGAAGCGTTTGGGCTTGCCGTTGCCAGGAATGCTTGTTCTGCCATCAGTGTCTGAGATGTTAGCTTCCCATGGCACTATGATTCCCCATAGATAACATTATGATTTCTGTTCATGCTCAGTTCTGGTCTGGCTGGTCTATTATAAACTCCCAACTGTATCTTAGACTCTCATTCTTTCCGAAATGCTTCTGACTGTCAGGTTTTATCTGTGCTCTCCCTTCTTTGTAGACTGCACATAATTTACATGCCATGCTGCTCTCCCTCACTTCCTTTCCTTCTTTCCGGAACAGTATGTGTCCTCCAGCTCATTGTGGTCCTCAAGTGCCTGTTAGCCGTGTGTGCTGTGGATGTATGGATGTGCAGACACAGTTGTTCCCACTGATCTCCTCCAAGTCCTGGACTAGTATTGCTTCCAGTTGTGGGCGCAGCGCAGCTGCTGTGAGGTCTTGCCGCTCTGCACCATGCTTTTCTGTGCGGCAAGTTAGTGGCCGCTGATGTGCAAGTTAGTGGCTGCCTGAGGTCAGAGGCGGACTCTTGTGTTTTTTGTTTGTTTATTTTAAAAAGCATATCCTAACACTGTAACTGCATTGAAATCAGGAGCAAGTTTTCCTGCAGAATGGAACAAATTGTCACTGCCATCTTCTAAGTATGACTACAGCAGCTAATATTGATGCCATGACAAATTCATTGAGCAAAATAATCCATCTGCTAAATAAATTAAATAAATACATTTGTCTGCTATGTTATTAAGTACCTAAAGTCACTTTAAAGATATCTTTACAAAAATTCTGGGAACCATCTCTGGATTTCCTTAAGAAATAATTTTTGAATAATTATATGGGTTGTATGCCTGTTAGCGTATTTGTAAATACTTTCAGGTAAGACGTAGGCAATACTTTATTGTATTGTCCTGCAGCAAGATCTGTGTGCATCGTATGTGTATTTGGGTAGTCTGAGTAGTAGCGGCAGGTTAGCTCTTTACAGGATCTTGCAACGTTTCTAAGAGCAGTATTATGTTCGTATTGCTTGCTGTGAACTTATGTTTTGAGAAATGTCCGTTCCTTGCCTCTACTAAGTACCTATTTGATCGGCTGTCTTAATAGTGATTTTTGCAGTGGTCAACAGTATGATGATGATGTAGTCTGACAGTTAGAGACTGGGCAGCTGAACATTTTCTCCAAGTTCAGAGGAATCTTACCATAATTTTCCCTTTGCAGGTCACAGTGTAGATTGCTTCAAGGCTCCACAAGCTGTTCTGCAGATCTTTGTAACCATGCACAAATGAAGTGTTCTGTTATCTGAGATTTTGGAAGTCTTGGCAAGACAAAATGTTGTAATTTTACCTGAATGCATTTAAAGTTATGGTAGATAATTGTAAGTGGAAGTCAGCATTCTGTGTGCCTCCCATTTACTGCACAAATAGACTAATCTGAGATGTTTAGGATATGGTATTGTGCCAAGTATTGCTAACGTTTGCTGATATCATAACCATAGTTAACCGTAAAACTTGAAATTTTGAAGGTTTAGAAGCTTAATTACCAGGTCTGAACTTGATTTTATATGACCTACAGATCTAGGGCTAAATTCTAAGCTCTTAACAGGGTATGTAAAGCTCAGGCTGCTAGTATTGAAAGCTTTGCAGGATATAGCACCTGAACCAAGCCTACTTTAAATAAGCGAGAATCTGTTCATTGATCTTTAGTGAAGATTCATGGTTCGATCAGGTGCGTAGCACAGAAAGCACTAATGCTTTTAAGCTGCTGACTGCACCTCTGTTGCCTTTGGTATTAAATCTACTCCGTTTTTTAATGATTATTTCTGAGGGAGGATTTAAAGAAAGAAGTAAAAATACAATATATAGAAGAAAATAGGGTTGATTTGCACATATGACAAGGATGTTGTTTTGAGAGCATGTTTTAAAACAGGCACCAGATTTAGACGTGCTGAAAAAGGAGTCTTGGTGTTCATTGCTGCAGCAGCACAAACTGTCAACTCATCTGCTGTCTCCTGCCTACTGTACTGAAGAGAATATGTGCTAGTACCGCTACAGCGTATAGCTGGTTGTTTTGGCTTGAACAGCAGATAAATATGGGATTGTATAAGACACCATGTTTTTTAAGGAAGTGGCTGAGGTGCTGGCACGCGACTTCTGCTGACCCTGCTGTAAGAATGGCAACCTATGGCAGAAGGGATGTCCCGGCTGGAGGACAGTAGCTTTGCAAATTGCTTCCATGGGACTTGTTACTTCTTTGTTACTCGGTCTCCGAGTGCTGTAAAGCTGAGTTCGTCACTAACATCTCTGTTCAGCTGTGTTGCTCCAAACTGTAAATAGCACATATTGAGGAGCTGTATACTCTGTTTATGTGCACGCGTAGCGGGATACAGTGGTTATTGACACAAGTTAAGTACCCTTGTGTTAAGTTCTCTAGCTGTTACCCTTGGTACGAAAAGTTGAATTCAGCTGGACCTGCAGCCTTTGCTTGTGTCTTGTCTGTGAGTAAATGGATTTGCTTACTTTCTGAATAGATGTGTCATTCATGCTATGTATCCAGCATAACTAGTCTTTGTCTTATTGCCAGTACAACTGCATCTATATTAAGGTTTTTTTCAGCTCAGTTGTGATCGCTAGAAGCATGCGTTCTTTTAGCTGTTGACGAATGTACCTGTGCTCTCAAAACTGCAAACGCGTAGACCTGATGCAAAATTCCCGGTAACTTCTGTGGGGCCTCTACCTGAAAGAGGAATGCACAGTTATGCTCTGACTGCCTTTGACTGTATGGTGCAGGAAAACTATGCCAATATATTGATACCAGGTGAAGAACCACCCCTTCAAAGCAGCATCAACCAGTCTCTGCAACAAAAATCACTTCCCCCCTCTGCCTTTTCCATGTAAATTGTGCCAGGTTTTCTGGAAATATTTTCGTGGGGATTGGATCTTTTGTGAAAGCTTAGTCTGAGCCAAGTGCGGATTTCGTTTGATCTTTGAAGATTTATGTTTACAGTACTTCTCAGCACCTAGAAAAGTGTGTGAAGGAAGCCTAATAATATGTTTGAGGAAACTGATGGCAAACAGACTGCTAAAATAGCAACACTTAGTTGCTTTCCCCCCCCCCCCCCATTTCTTGTACGTATTGGCATGCCTAGTACCTTAACATTAGGAGAGAAAATGTTCTTTAAATGATGAAAGAAGTTCACAGCTTAGGGAAAGTTATGAGAAATGCCTAACAAGCACAAAGTAAATGTTCTTAAAAGTTGTTATGGAAACGATGAATTGGTACCACAGTATCTGTAGCTACCTGTAGTAACATTTAGCCCATCAAATAAAAATCTCTGTTTGCCTCCAAGTGTTAGGATACCTAATATAATTGCCATTTCCTAACCTGTTGTCGCTTGTTTTACTGTTCAGCTCGTATCAGCTGCTATGCATTCTTTTATCACAGTTTCCTCAAATCAGAATAGAAACTTTTCTTGTTCACTTAATTTATTATTTTTCCAGTCAACCTCTGCGGGTGACATTCTTATGTAGCAGGACAGCAGTAAAAGGAGTTTCCGGTTCTTTCGTTACTTTGTGACAGTCTGCATCGGGAGTACCACATCCCTTGTACCGCAAGGACCCCCATGCAGCACCAAGCAGAGAGAAACTGCATGAGAGTGCACATCAGACCAGATAGTGAGTCATGTTTTTTGTAGCCTTACTCTGGAAAATAAAGCCTTCAGATCCCTCTCTGCAGAAATAAGTCTTAACACAAAGTGTTATGATTCCAAATGTGCTTAATACTTGGATGCAGACTCTGTTGCAGATGCAGGTCCTCAAAATCTTCTCTGAAGCCTCTCAACCAGGTGGATTTTTTGCCTGTGTGTTAACTGATGGATCTTTTCTTGTGCCCTTTTACCCTTGCAGCCAGAAACTTCTCAGATCTACTTAAATAAAACAAAAAGGAATCCATTATCAAGCTCATATTATTAAATAAAATCTAGATAATAGAGCTTTCATAATTGTTGTAGAGGAATAATTTCCAAAACACATGAAACCATGTGTTTTAAATAAGCCGTTGCCTACATAGGATAACTTTATTATGCCAACATTTAATAAAATAATTGTGATTTGTTTTCTAACACAGCAGTGACTACAGTTATTTATATTGTATTTCAGTAGAACAATGTAAACTTATAGCCTTTATTTACTTACGTTTTACAGTCCAGACATTCCCTTTGAAAGTATGCAGCGTTTCTGAAAATATGACCTTCTAGACTCCAACTGACTTATTTCAGACTACTCTGATGTGGTATAACATCTGCCAGTCAGAAGCGGGGTGCTTACTGCGCTGAACTAATCCCTGTCTACAGCAGATTCCTGAGGTTTAGAAGTTAATGGAATGAATAACTTTATTCTTTTCAGAGTAGTCTTAGTATTTTAGCCCTCTGAAGGTGGCGGGGGGCTGAGTAGCTCATTCCACTGCAGTGTTGCCTTGAAAGTATCTTCTGACTAACAGACAGCTCACACTCCAGCATTGTTCTGTAGCTTGCTCTTTTGAAATAAAAAAATTTTTAACAAAAATATTAGGGGAGGGGACTTTTTTTTTCTCTTAATTGTTTTGATGAGAGGTCATTGCGAAAACAGTGAAATGTTCTGAAGGTTTCCAGTCATCTTGAAGACATCCTTAAAGGAGTTGAATATTATACTACTTGTACACTTAGGGTACTCTGCTCATTAAAAAAGTCATAGAAGTCACCTAGCTTTGGGCACTTGGAGTTGCACGTTTGCATCCCTAAAATGATTTGTTTAGGCTTATAAAGAAACTAATTTATCTATGTGAAAATAATATTTTGTATATTTTATGCATCATAAAATCTAATTTTACAGCTATGAATATATAATTCATTTTCAGATAAACCCTGAGGAATTACCTATTTTACCAACAGTAAGACTGAGCCACAACGTATAACAATTATGAAACTATTCCTACTTTTCTAATTTTTGCTACTCTGAAGGTAAATGCTGCTGCAGTGATATTCCATTGCCCAGTTCTAACCACAGCTTTGCCATTGATTCTGTAAATAGTTTTAGTTAAACTGCTTAATTTCTGCTTCTAAATTCCTCCTTTTCCATGGACACAGTATTTTTGACAGTTGGTATTTTTCAGGAGGTACTTGCTTTTTCTTTTCAACCAAGATGAGCAAGCATCCAGATGTGATTTTTTTTTTTTAACCAGGTTTAAAAAGAAAAAGGAGGCACATGTCTTAAAAACAGTAAAGTGTACAATGAATATTGAAAGTAGACTCTACCTTTAAATACAAGGAGTCCACTGTTTTCTTTTTTTAACCTGCTATTGCTTTAAGAGATTCTGGATGAGATTGTCAATATGAGTCTGTCGAAGTTAAATAGCTAATTCCCATGGAAATCAGTTTGGACTCTGAAATTCTTAGATTCCTTTCTGGAAGCAGGTTCCAAATTGGGTCTCTGTGCAAGACTGTGATCCTAGTGCAGCTGAGCTGCCTTCGCCAGTATCTGTTCAGTTCAGGAAAAATCTATTAAGCTTTCTTGAGACATTTAAGGGAGGTACCAATAGTGCCCAAGGTCACCTTCTATGTACAAACAATAAGGGAGGGTTATTGGTGAGTTTGAACCGTACATTTCTTAACATAGAAAGTAGAGATGTAGTAGTTGCACCTACTGATATGTATGTAGCCAGACTGTTAATTTGGAGACCTAAAGTCCCTAAAGTTAGATGGCTAAATATCCTTTTAATATATGTATTTAATGGCGTTAACTAATGATAGTAAGCCAAGTCAGCGTCCCTTCCTTTCTTAATTTACTTCTCCAGAAAGCAGCCTGTCCTAACGCCCAACTGGAGAGTTTTTATGGTGGATTTCCTTATTCTTTCAGAGATTCTTCAGTCCTTCCAAATCTGTTTTCCTGTTTGTCTATGTATAGAATATTTAAACTTTTGAGCCATTAAGTGGTTCAAAATGATGCTGATTTATGCTTGAGGTGGCCAAGTCTAGCTTCCTCTGAATGGGGCAGTGGTAAATGTAACTGAATTGCTTTGTCGTTTTTTTTTTTTTTTTTTTAAATTTCTGCACGCTCCCTCAAGATAGGATGTCAGTTGATGATCAGAGAGGTGAAGTACAAAATACCTTTGCTTGGCGATAAAGAGCACTTAGGCTTTAAAAACCTTCCAGTTAATTTCGAGCATTTTGGTCACAGAGTTTTGCTGACCACGGTCTGCTCATTTAACAAAAGATCACGGCAGGCTGTTTCATAGTCTCTTGTCTGTGAAGCAAGTTAGGGGGTTGCTGGTTCCTTGGTAGTGTGCCAGCCTGCCTTTGGCACGCCTGGGATGGTGGGACCTGGGAACGTTCCAGGTGCAAGAGCAGCTCTTTCAGTTCTGTTTAGTGCCAAGTCACTTCCTTTAATGATCCTTGATGACTTATCAGTAATAATTCCAGGCCAAGATACAGCCTGACCTTAGCTAAAGGGGAAAGGTATCATTTTGTGGGACTGCTAAAGCTGATATTTTTTGGAAAAGGGCTTTAAAAAGCAGTCCGCTCTGAAAAAAATTGGTGAAATTTAATGTCCACATGAAAAAAAGTGAACATTCTGTTATCTAGAGTATTGTAATTAATGTATGCTCTTGTGATGAAAGGGAGTAGAGATATTCACATATTAGATGTGAGAAAACAGTAATGGCCTGTCTGCATGGGGATGTGTTCCAGTTGTGCTGTTAGCACTGTTGTATTTAAACAGCTGTAATTATATTGATAGAATTCCCCATGCAGAGACTCCCCTCTGAGTATAAGCTTGCCTTTTTCTAGTCTGAGGTGAACCGCTTTGGAAGCAATTCGAACTAAGGCAGAAAAGAAAGGAAATGTTTTGATTTAATAATTAAAAAAAAAAAAAAGAGCAAATGCACAGTGTGTTGTACCAAATGGCTACCGTATTTTAAACTTGTCCCTCTTCCTGTATAGCTCTCCTGGCTAGACAAGCCCCAGATAGGGCCAAGTAATGTGCTTATGTTGCTGCTCAACTTGCTTGTTAATACTGTATTACTATTTCCTAGTGATCTATGTTTTTTTCCTGTATCTTATCGATCATTATTCTTTATATGCAGACGGTAGATCTTTTGCATAGTGTTGGGCCTGAAGGAGTCCTTTTGCAGAAGAGTTCATAGGTACAACAGTAATGCAAAAACAGGAGAGCGGATATCAGATCTGAAGGCAGTATTCTCACCTCTGTACCCTTATGACAGGCTGAATAATAGTTATTTGTATTACTGTAGCATGTAATAGACAGTCCTATTAACAATTAGCTGATGTGAAAAATACACATGTGGAAAGCTCTGCAGCCCAAGTCTAACCTATTAGCGCATACCCACTCCCAGGAAGCTATAAAAATCTACTGCAGATTAAACTAATTTTGGCTGATCAAATAGAACTGGAGTAAAGTGAAAAAAAAAAAAGAGAGAAGATATTTACTGGAGCAGGAAATGTGTTTAAATGTATTTTCTGTATTCCTTTGGTTCTTTTGATTATATGGCTAAGTGAAATCACTTCAAATGTATTCTTTGCAGTCTAGTATAGCTGATATTTTTGGTTGGAAGATGCAGATAATCTTTTAATATTTCTTAATGACCTTGGAAATTGTTATGTCAACTGAAAAAATTATACAAATTTTGGACGTAAAGATCCACGAAACCATCCATTCCATGTCTCTGCAAATGTAAGAGCGTTTCCTGAAGTATATTTTGTTATCCGATCTAGCTGTACAGTTTTCAAGTCAAGGGGCCTTTAACCCTTGGGAAGCTATTCTACAGCTCTTGCATCTTGTTATCTGGAACCCCCTTTTTGGAAACTTCCTTGAGGTATTCTTAGTTTCACTCCAACAGTCTTATATCTACCTTTTCAGGATTATATCTCTATTTGTTTTATTCAGTATTTTTTAACGCTTCTGCATTTCTATATTTTCACGTGCATGAGAGTTGTGATAATTTTTATTTGCACAGCAGTGATGCTAATGCAAGTAGCATCAATGCAGCAAAGTAATGCAGCAAAGTTTTCTAATTAACATTCAGCTTCCAAGTAGTTCTTCCTTGGACAATCATTCATTTTCCATCTTAAGCTGTTGCACCTCTACTTCATTTCTTTCTTTCCTTCTTTCCACCATTAACATGGTTAAGTTCCATGGCTGTTTAGAAAGCTTCCTGCACCTACTAAAACTTGCTGCTGGTAAATTAGTATTGACTGAAGTACTATTCAGTGGAGTAACCTTTTTGTCTCTGAAAATTGTAGTTATTTTCTTGCCTTTCAGTGTGGTTTCATACTGCTTGTACATCCTCCCGGTCATATTTTTCATCTTCTATGGCTCTTGTTAAGTACTGCATCTTGAATGAAGTGGCACAAACCCATCACTGACAGAAAAATGAGCGGAAGTGGTCTCTTCTCCTCCCAGTGAATGGGGGAACATGGAAATTACTTCTTTCAGCTCTCAGGAAAGGCTTACCTCCTAGGGACAGGAGGGCAACGCAGAAGGTGCGTGCCATCTTCTAAAAGAGAAGAAAGGATTCAGAGAAGCAAAAGGAGCAGGTCCAGGAGATCCTGCACTTTTCAAGATTAAGCTTCAGTGAATTTTTCCTCTGTCAAAAAATAAATCTAGCTTTTGCGTCTGTGTGTAGCTGTGTGCATCTCTATACATCTGAATGCTTTTGGAGAAGTCTTTAATAGTCTTGCAGGGACACTGTAAGAAGATAAGAGAGGGGATGGAAGCAAAAGTCGTTCTTGTGAAGTGCACTTCTTCCAACTCTTTAATTAAGGAACTTCAGGTGGTCACAGTCAGTTAATTAAAAATCATTAATTATAAAAGGGAGGGAAAATATTCTGGAAAATATTTTGTCCTGACTAAAATTAGGATGGATACTGGAAAAGAAGGTACCTAAAGGTATGTGTATTTGTTTCCCTACTGAAATCACAGTGGGAAAGTTGTCCCAGGATATAAGTTAGAGAATATTTCATCTTTCACTATTTATTCTGTATATTTTAGTTTATTTTTTTTTTCTTTTTAGTAACTTCTAGTGACTGTCTTATCTCAGAAGTAGTAACTGGTATAAACTTTTGTCTGTGATCATTTTAATATGGCAATTTTTACCATTATCATGTTGGCAGGTTGAAAGGAGAGAGGATAGAAAGGTGTATGAGCGGGAAGTGTACTTGTTAACTTTGGATGTGAATGAGCAAAGATTTTTGTGTTTGAAAAGAAAAGTAAAATGGTGAAGGAAAATCTATGTTAGCACCAAGCACTCAGCTTGTTACTACTTTACCAGTTTCCTGGCTTGTACTGTCTGACTCATTGGTGAAAGTTTCCGTCTCAGGTTGCAAAGAGTCATTGAATGTTCCTGGTCCTTTCCAGAAAATAAGATCATGAGTTGGTGCGTTCCAGTGTTCTCTCTGTGTGAATATTACTATACTCTTGGGTAGCCACCACCACTGCAGACGTAGGAGAAAAGATGTCAAAATGTTTGTTGGAGAATTGCATGAGCAACCAGTCCTTGTTGGAAGCACAGCAGTTGGGAATTGTCCCATCTCACCACACAGGTTACGCCCTGTCATCTCGTTTTGACCTGTATGGGACTTTCCGACTAAAGGTTACAGCAACAGAGTTGGCTGGTTAGTTGTGCTTTGATCAGCCTTTACGTAATCTTCAATTATGTGAAATTGCAACACCTCAAATTTTTAAAAACTGTGACTAGTTAGTATTTATTTGAAGAATTGCTTGCTTTTCTGAAGGTCAGAACTATCTGTTCACTGACTGATAACTGAAGAGCTAACTTTGTGAATTAAACTACCTTTTCTTCGTTGTTTTGCTGAGGCCAGAGGCTGAAACCTGTTTGTGATTTGTTTACATCGTCTGAGGGAGAGAATTGGCCTAGGATGTCTTGAATTAAATCAATCTGATTACAGTTAATTTTCCCATTTTAGTGTTCAAATATATTGCATTATATTACAAAACATAATGTATTGGAGAAGAGGAGGTATGTTCAGATTTGAACACTTACATGCCTAAAATTAGATTTAGTCTAATGAGATGAACGCTTGTGCGTCCAATTGATTTTGCTTGTTTGGCTTCGTTGACGCTAATTCTACGTTTCAAAGATGAGCATAATTCTTTATTGTATTCTTAGATCCGAATTCTGACCTGTTGTTATAGGAAGTTGGGCCTTCCATATCATTACTGAAAACTATCTACAGGTACCAACAAGCAGGATTTGATTCTAATCTTTATTTTGCTTACTGCTGTTTATATATAGATATATAGATATAATATATGTATGTGTGTTTTTGCTAGAGTAGCTTGAGAAATTCTCATTTTTGGGAAAACTTTCTGGAATGAGAGAACATAAACGTTAGCTACCTACCTGTCGGCAAACTACCTTTGTTCAAAAAAACAAAGCCTATTTTCTTTCTTCTTTATTGTTATATAATTGTTCATATGTGAAAATTCTGGATGCATCGTAGAATGTGATGTCATTTTTATGTGCTGAAGAGTTATTTTTTGCCGCTCACCCCCCAGGGAACACACGCACATATGTTGTCTTGACTTATGATAATCCCATGCAATGATGTGAGCAGCACTTTTCTTTCTTGATGTCTGGTATTAATCTAGCCAGAAATAGTTTAGTGCTGATTGTAGTGGAAAGGAAGAAGAACAGGAAATACTGAGAGAGACTTTTTTTTTCCCATTTCATTTGATTTTCTTGATATTGTTGAAGGATGTAATCCAGATAAATTATTTCAGAAGCCCAGGACAACTGCAATAGGACTTCCATTTCACTTAACAGCATAAGAATTTTTCAGGTTTTTCTTGTGCTGGAAGAAAGAGGCACTTAAAAAAGAAACTGGGTTTGGTGGATTTTTTTTGTTTTTTTTTGTTGGTGGTGGTGGTGGTGGTGGTTTTTTTGCTTGTATCTACAGTTTTGTTTAATTTGCCTAAACTGATATTTTTTATGGGTAAGGAGAGGTCAATGAGAGAAAATCGTGTTTTTCTCAAATTATGTAATGCTCATATATGGCTGTGTTTGTTTGCATGTTATGTTTAGGACATAAACTGTTTCATGCTGTTGCTTTGTCTCAATGTCAGGTCTAAATGTGCCACTTTATTCGGTCTCTGATTCCTATTTTGAGACCACAGTCTGCAATAATGTATCCCTGAGGCAGTCGTGTATACAGATCTTACAACCTGTTGTGTTCTTTTCCAGTATCCCAAGGCAGTACTGGATTATTTAAAGATCTGAAACCATTTTGCTAAGACATGGATTCTGCTCTGTCCGCTCCTTTTGTTCACGCTCTCTTGAGTGGTACATAGAAGCTGGCTTTCTCTAAGCTGACGGATCTTATCAAAAATCTCTTTTAATAGTTTTGCAAATAGCACACAAGGGGACCAGTAAATAAAACTTACTCGGGCAATCCATAGGTGTCTGATAATTCTGAGGTTATTTAATAAAATCTGTTTACACAATAGAAGTATTTAAAAATGTTTTTCTCGAGTCAGTTCAGTCGTTCACGACCATAAAGTACTTCGTGTTTGGCAGAAGATAATGTTTCTGTTGAACAGCTGCAGAGTAAGTGACAAATGGTTTTCTCGAATTAGCTGAAGGTGCAACGTCAGCCCCCACCGCTCGTGGGTCAGGTCTCTGGTAGGGAGGCAGGCTGCACACAGACAGGAGGCTTGACGTTTACATGGTTTCCCTGAAACCTGTGTTAACTGTTGCGATCCGTACAGCTGCAGCGAGTCACTGGGCCAAGAACGCAGCAGTGCTGCTGTATGTGAGCTGAACTACATAAATAAAGAACAGATAATTAGCAATATTAGGCTCCTGGCCTTGTGCTTGGACCATTTTCAGATTTCAGACTGCCGTGTTCTCAACTGTAGCCTTTATTGAGGGGTCATTGGCTTTCATGAATCCAGCCTGAGGTGAGGCTGGAAGTAGCTTCCACTTATCCTGTACTTCCAAACAGGACAGCTCAGAGCCTTGCTAGATGAAGGATTTTTTTCAGTAAAATACCTACTTTTGGTGACCATGTATAACCAAATAAAATAAATTGTCAATGACTGCCAAGTTTAAAGTTCAGAAAAAAGAATGCAAAGTTTACTTTACTGCTATAAGACCAAGAATAATCAAGCCTACTACAGAAAAATGGGGAAGTGAAAGTCCATTCAAACTGATATGAAGGGAACTATAAGGAGTCCCGTTCTCATTGATGTAATGGAAAAGAAGTATGTTCATATGAGCTGTTGGATTCTCTGCATCTGGGCAATTTCACCAGTGCTGCAGGTCTTTTACAGCTTGGTTTAGTATGTCAGCTTTTCCTGCTGAAGGGTAGCTCTTCTTATCATTTTAAGAAATATCTTTGCTATTCTTTCCATTTACTTCTCCAAAGGCTTTTGTAGTCAAATGTATTTCAAGAGGAACAGGAAGTTGCCTTATTTGTGCTCCCCTCCCTTTCTTCCGATCCTATGATTGTTAATTCTGGTAAGTGTGTTTTTTCTTAACCTATCCTTTTTCCAACCACTCTTAAAGTATTAAAAACCAGAGGGCTTTTTCTGTTTGTTATACTTTAAATTCAAATTAGTTTTCAACACTTTTCTATTAGGATCTAAGAAAGGCTGCATATGGTCCCACCAAAGATCCTTTTAGCCCAGTATCTTGTCTCTGACAGTGACCGATAGTGGTTGTCTGGAATAGGGTAAGAGTGGAGCAGGCATCTATGATGCTTCCCTCAGATATTTTTCCACTCTTGAACCGTGCGTGCCTCGGGGACCTCCTGAGCCACCTGTGTTTTCTGTGTATTTAGTAACCCTCAGTATATTTTCCTTCTATGAACTTATCCAGTCTCCCTTCAGCCCATGTAAACTCTCAGTATCCCTAACATCCTCTGGCATGGAGTTCCACCATTTAAAAACAGAGTGAGAGAAGAGCTGTCTCCTTTTGTCTCTTTAGAGTGTTTCCTTCTAGCTCTAGTTCTTTCAGTAGAAGAAAAAGGGAGTAGTTACTCTTTTCAACTCCTCTGTGCCATTCAGGGTTTTGAATACTTGCTTGAACGGTGAAGTGAGAATTGTTATTTTCATTTTTGTTCTACAACTAAGACTGGTTTTTTCCATGCACGTCCGTAAGTGCTCCCGCCCCCCTGACCATATTGTTGGCCTCCCACTGGACTCACTCAAGTTTATTAGTGTCTTGCGTGTACTGTAGGGCCCAAAACTGACCACACGCTTCCAGAAGTGGTCTAAAGAGTGCTAAGTAAATGGGAATAATCACTTTCCTTGATTTCCTGGCTGCATTCCTGTTGAAACAGCCCAGGATGCTGTTAGCCTTCATTGCTGCCACGGTGCACTGATGACTTCTGTTTAGCCGACTCTCCACATGCTTTGGAGCATGCCTCGTTGCAGGGGTTAGTCCGTCCCATGTACAGAACTTTGCATTTGTCCTTGTTAAATTTAATGAGGTTTCTTTTGGCCCATTTCTCCAACCTGTTTATGTCCAAGGTTATCATTGAAATGGAAGTTGATAAAGTCCCCTAAATCCTTGAAACTTATATTCTAAAAAAGAGCATGAGGGAAGGAAGTTGTTAAAAGAACTTAGATTCTACAAAAAAGATGTGTAGGGATAAATCTCCTATAAATTGGTCTGTAGAGTAGAGCCAAAAGAGAAATGTTCCAGCATACTTAATTTTAAAACGTCATATAAATATCAATTAAACAGATACTATTAATACCACTTATAGTGTTAGGAGATTATTAGTAATGATGAATGAAGTTCTGGCACCTTTAATCAAAGAAGGAACAGAGGACCATAACTTTTACACAATCCTTTCTCCATTGAAATATAGCCATTTTCTGGCACAGTGCCACAGTGTCCCAAACAGCCATGAATGATAAATTGGAGGGAAATTGATGTACCTCTTTAAATTGAAAATACAATGTAATTATTGAAGAAGTGGAATATATTTGCCAGAACTGAAATTTGGACAGCCACTTGGTTTCAGTTCTCTTTAAAAGATCTTTAATAACTGCAAGTGCTGTATCTAGTCGTATGCCTTTGAATGAAACTAGGTTTAAACTGAATGAACTGGAGTATCTTCAGTGGAGCTTTATTTGTTACAATCCCTTGGAGTTCTTCTGGCTTTTTACTTGGGACCAGTCATTTTAATTCTTGCTACTGATAGAAAACATATGCTTATGTTCAATATAAATAGGTGATTTCAAAAATACTTGCTCATTCTCACATAGTTTCTGTGTTATCACTGAATATACTTCGTTTTGTGTTGGCTTCCATCAGTTTCTGTTTTGTTGTCAACCGTCAATTAATAAATACAAAATATATTGTTATGTAGGAGAAATTGAGTGGTATGTTCCTACATTTTTCTTCATGAAATGGGCTAGAAGATAAGCTTGTTCTTTAACTCCCAGTTTCATATATATTTATGTATTCATGAGTCACCAAAGCCTTATTTAATGTCTCTCTTGTCTAAAATAGGAAATCACAAAATGTAGTGAGAAGTCAAGAAAAGTAGAAAGAATGGTTAATTCTGTGATGGGCTGCATAAAGGTTCTAGGGAAATGTTGTTATTAAATACTACTATATTTTCAGAAATAGATGGCTTAGTCATAGAGCACTGTGAAGTGCACTGTCAAGATTCTTTTAAAGATTTGATAAACTTTTATAGCTAATGAATTGGGAAATGTTTATGGGGACGTTTCTTAAGATGAACTGCTTACTGTATTGGGAACCTAAGATAAAATATTTAAGAAAAAAATATTTTATACACATTCTTTTATAAACATTCCTAAGAAAAAGGCATACTTAATAGTAAATGTTTTCAAATTACTTTTGAAAGTAAAAACCTTGTTGCAGCTGAAGTATTGAAAGTATGGTAGATGAATAGTTTAAAGCAATTCAGAGTTTGTAACTGTCCTCAGTAAGTGTCTGTTATATGCAAGTTATGGGTGCGTACTTGAGCAGGGGAGGTGTTAGCGAGCTGGTTGTTGTTGCTGTAGCTTAAAGCTGTTGCTTAAAATGGCTTTCTTAGCCATTCAGTTTTCCCACTGATAGAGCTGTGGGAATGAACAAGTTAATGTCAATGGAAAGCACTGTGTAAGTTGTAAATATTAATGTTGTTGGTTATTATCAGAAAATAATAAAGAATATTTTATTGAAATGGGAAGAGAATCCCATTTAGGATTTAGGGAATTTCCAGCATAATGGGAAATTTCCAGCATTTATTATTTCCAGCATAATTTTTACTAGAGTTGCTATCTTAACTTTCGTAGTCTCTAATAGCCACTCTAGATTGATCCTGATAGGATACCCTTTTTCCAGATGGTATTTTTACCTTTGATTGAAAGATGCAGAATCCTGAAATTATTTTGACAAAGGACTAGGTGGAATGCCTTTTGCAGAATACACTGATGTTGGCTGCCTGAATTTAGGTTTAATTTGGTAAAGATTTTGCCCAAATAAATAAAACAATATTGTCACCTTTTCCAAGACAGATAATTTTATGTTTTTGATTAGACTAAGGAAGTATTCATCAACACTTAAGAAACAAAACGTTAAAAAAAGAACCTACTGTGTCAGAAGTTGGCTTCTTATCCAATTAAAATCTCTGTTAAATGACAAGGAAAAATACTGAAGTTGAACCTCACTGAAGAGAAAAGCTACTTGAGTGGCCTTTGAAATAATTTGAAATTGGAGGCTTTATCACTATTGCAATTGCAGCAGCGCTAACTTTAGCTCACATTAAGGGCTAATGTTGAAAGTACTGGGGTCATCTAGTGTTAACCAGGGTAGTTGAACAGTTGGATACAGTGTGTGCTGCTGTGAAGGAGAACATGGCAGAATGCTGAAACTTGACTATGGCTTTTCATGCTGGGATTCCTTTTTAAATTGTGTCATTTTACATGTATTGTAACCTTTTTGTGTGTGATTTATGTGGAAGAAGAAGAGCAAGTGGTTTTTTTTTTTCCCTGAAAAGCGTGAGATGTTGAAAAAGACATGTGGTTCCTGGTGCTACCAGTGAAAATATAACTTTCAGGTGGTGATAGCTTAATAAACCACACAAATTGAATGAAAGATGGCCTCTCTAAATTCCAGATTTGTACAGACTTTACAAACCGTAGAGCCAATTAATAAGTTTTTCAGCATAGCAAAGACCAAAAATTAGTACAAAGAGGATTGACGTGCATTGTAGTTAGTTGTAGCTTGGACATTTTTAAGATGCACTGGCTAGGTTAAATAATCTTAAAGCAAATTTAGAATATACTAAACCTTCCTGATTACTGATAAAACTTCACTTCTAAATCATAACCTCTCAAGCCTTTCCTTTCAGAGTTACTGACAAATTGGCCAGAATAAACTGTGCTACACCGTTTAAAGTTTCACAGCTGTCAAGAAAATTTGCCTGAATTTTAACAGGATTTCCTTGGGGGGGGGAGGGGAAGATCAGACTAACAAGGAAGTAACAAAATTGGTTAAATGATGTTTTGTAACTTACTTGGCTACACAGAAGGAATGTAGCAGGTAAAAGGTCATATCCTGTAAACGAAGCTCTCATTTCGCACTTGCCAATAATTTATGAATTGTAACCAGATAAAATGTGCAGTGTGGTTGAATCAGGAATTTCAGGAGGAGATTTTAGTGGATGAATTGAATTCTGTAGTGCTTACACACAAACAACATTTAGAAGTCTTGGACTAGAGTAGGGAGACAAGAAGACTTTTCATCTGTTATGATTAGAAAAGACAGTGTTAGTCTTGATTGTGCCATATTATTTTTACATAAACATGGACATGTCAGACTTTTTCTTTTTTCTTACAGCATCAGAAAATAAGGTGGAAATGAACAAATAATAGCATAGCCTGGAAGATTTTGGAAGGTGTTACAGAAATCAGAGATATTTTTGTGTTTCTAAAATAATTAAAATCTTCTCCTTGGCAGTAGTGCCCTAAGGTTGTCACAATCGCATGAATTTAGTGGATCCACAAGTGCTGCTCTTTTTTTTTTTTTTTTTTTTTCTTTCACCTGCTCTGTAACAGAATCACTGCATTAATGAAAGGAACTGCTTGGTGAAAAAACATAGGCTGTTTCACCTTTTTCAACTCATCGAAAAGTAGGGTAGGCAAGTGTGTTGTTGTTTATTCCCTGATGCTTTGTGTAAGTGGAAGTCGTGTTTCTTTTTGTTCTAGATGTACCAATTATCAATTTTCATTATATTACAATTTTTTTAATAGAAGGAAAAGTCTCAGTGTACTGTTTCATAGGACAATATTTAACTTTATCTTTTGACAAGGGAAATTCAGTGATTTTTTTTTTTTGCCCTCACTTCTATTTTTTTTACCTCAAAAATCAAGAAATTTCATAAGCCTGTTAATATGTGGATAGAAAAGTTGTCTTGAAAGTTAATTTATAAGTTAAATTAGTTAATTTAGGATTAATTTAGAATGCAGTTAATTCAGAAATGAGTTTTAAAAGATGAAATGCTATACTAATGGACACTTTCATAGCCTGAATACAATGAGACAGATCAAATGTAAATTTGCACAGAGTAGACAAAGTTTTGATTTTGTTACTCCTTATTATCTTTAATCCAATTTTTTACACTTAGCCACTTTGGCAAAGCCAGATTTCATTCCTCATTCTTTTAACATAGAGGGGTAGTAGAATCCTATGACATTTAGGTCTATAAGCCTGTGTCACTGCTGATAAATGGCATAGGCAACTGAAAAAAGTCAGCCTGCTTCGTAGAGCGTTCCCCAGAGGAGCCAGCCAAGCCACTGTCTTCCAGGAGGGAAAAGATGAGTGGCTGCCCTGACCTTTGCTAGTGCTAGGAAGGTGCTTGGCTGATGCCTTCTCTAAGTTGGGGCTATTAGGAGGTCACTGGCCAGAGCGGTGTTTATGAACTGACGTCTCTTTGCCCCTAAAAGTCTCACACACAAAATCTAAGAGATAATAAACAAACAACAGTCGTCTCAAAGGGAAGTAGGGTTTATGAAGGAAAAATATGCCTTTGAATTAAAAACAGATTCTGATTTTTTTTTTTTTCTGAGAATCCTTATGTTGTCACTTAATATTTCTGTAGCCTTATACCTCTTGTTTCTGCTACCTTTGCACTTTTTCTGTTGGGCTCTTATGAGAAGATTGATTCACAGATCATTGAAAGTTGAGTAGCATGCTGTAGACCAGAACTAAAGCAAGCCTTACAGGTTATGCTCTTGAGGCATGTTGTTGGGAAAAGGCTCACCAGCAACCATATTGCTCATCGGTATCGGTAGAATAAAGCACAGATACTCTACTAAATGCGACGCTCAGAATAGGCCTTCTCTTTTTCATAGAGGTTGCTTTTAGAAATTTCTCGCACAATACAGGTGTGTGCTCCCTGGGTCTCTTCATGCTATCTCCCTCTCAGCAAGACTCTAAATTAGTGGCATGCGCTGTTGCATCTAAAGAATGGGCTCCTTCCCCTTTCCAAAGGAGAAGAAAAATAAATGTTGGCAGCTGATGCTGCTTGCTTTCTGCTGCCCTGATTGATTGCCATTCCTGATATACCATGAGGACTGCTGATCATCCCCAAGCAATGCAGGGGTTAATGATTCACACTCTGCAAATTATTGCTGTCACTAGCACCTAAGCTACTTGCTGTCTGAGATCAGTCATTCGCATCTCTCAAGGCTGTTGATCTCGTCAGTCTCCAGACTTGCCTCCACATCAGTTAGGCTGCCATCGCATTTCACAGTTCTCACAGTCATAGTTGCATCTGAAGGCCGGTTATAATTTTTTAAATTTGCAATCTAGAGGAAAGAAAGCAGCTTTGCAAGGTGCTGATGTGGCATTGGAGCTCACCATACCTGTTTATGAGCCTTGCTTCTCCTTTGCAGGATTAGCATCGTGAAGTTATATTCTCTGGGTAGAAGTTGAGTGTAAAATCAAAGCCCCTAAGATAGCAGAGGAGGTTCTGAACTTCCCATTCTGTTAGAATTGCAACTTAACGTCTTTAATTCAATTTTATTGCCTAGTGTGGAAGAAGTATTACTGTGTGCTAGAGAACCGGTAAAGGCTACATTGCAATAGAGTACCAAATGACACCAGTGTGCCATGATCCTTTTTGTAACAGATAAATATAGAGGTTTTGGAATAGTGGATAGATGAAGCTATAAGACAACTGAAGAATGGAAAATAGGGACTAGTATTCCTTTGCAGTGTCTTGATATAGCATGCAATGTTTTTATTATTAAAAATTCAGAAAAACTTACCCTAAGAAAAGAAAGATGGATATATGCTTATTTGAGAAATGGGCTAATTGCATATGGAGAACACTGCATCTATTAGACACTAACAGAAAAACCTTACAGATTACTCCGTAGGTATAACTTATTATTAACTTTAAGTATATATATGTATTTCAAGGAGACTCCTCAGTGAATATGACTCTATCTTAGAGGAGCAGCAGTCTTTGGATATGAATTTTACTGAAATAATAATAGTAATGGCATCTTCTCCAGATTTAGCTGAGTGGGTTTTTTGTATGTTGCTGATCAGTCTCTTAAAAATAAAGACCAAGTCAAACAGTACGTTTATCTCGAAGGCCGTGATGGCATTGTTCAAGTAAATGCATACTTGCAGAGCGACTCCCTGCAGTGTGTGATGAAGTAGTATTATTGTTTTTATAGCTTAGTTTTTTACTTTTTACTTTGGTTCCATGCAGTTGTGGAAAACCTTTGCATAAAGAAAATAAATTCTGTTTGGTGCTCTCGGTGGCAGTGACAATTGGTCAAAAGTAGTAATTGTGGTTTCAGCTAATACTGAGATTGAAGTTTAATAATTCAGGAGTGTTGCGTTTCGTTGCTGAAGTATTCTGGGCTCTTGATCCCACTTTAATACAAGAATTGTTGACTGAAGTGTTGTGCATATGTGCTTGTGTGCGTGCTGACTCACTTGCACTCCAGCTATGCAAGCTGAAGAAATGCCTCGTGTGGGTATTGCTGTCAGAACTCTCCTCCTCTTCCCACTTTAACTAAACAGTCCTCCTCCTTAAGTGACAAAGCAAGTAGGTGCTCTCCACATAAGAAAAATGAAGTAACTTAGAAGTTTGTCAGACGCACTGCCAAGTCTTCCTATTCCAATAATCTTATTTTAAATGGAGCTTGAGAGTTCCAACAAGAAGCTGCTTTTGTGAACCTGAAAAAGTGATACCTCAAAAAACTTTTAAACAGAAGTCTGATGGGTTAATGCTGCAATGCTTTTGGCTATTAGGAAAGGCCTTTTTTCTTTCAAAATGTTTATTGTGGAAGATGCCTGACAGTATCTCTTCTCTACTTCCCCTTGCAGAATATCCTTCTCTTCCTGACACTTCAAACTTTGAAATTGAACAAAATTGAGGAATAATGCTGTGTCGGGTACTGCAGTTAAATGGTGATTTGCATGCTAGCTTGTTTTTGGAACGGTAGGTATTTTGTATTCAGAACGGGCATTATTTCGAATTGCTTAGGTGTAAGGTTGCGGTGAGCCTAACTGAAGGCTGACTTGCTGCAAGTACAAAGGGTTTTAAACATACCTGGTACGGTGATTCAGGACTGTTCAGCATTCAAAAGAACCCCTCTGCTATTCTTATGCCTTCTTGTGGTGTTTTTTCTTCAGATGATTTCCAGAGTAGCTTCAAAATGCACATATGTGCGTAGCTTTCACAAAGCTCACACATGCACTAGTTTTTTCCTGTTCATGTGGATGTGCTATGCACATGGTAGTGCGCATAGCTTAAGTTACTGCAAATGGTCTTAGTAATAATCTTTAGTAATAATTGTTTAGAAAAAGAAGGAAAAAAACCCTCTCTCTTAACTTTAGCCAAATTCATATAATTGTTATTTCCACAGGATGTTTCAGGGATGGCATATGACTGGGAATTTTACTATTTAGCATTTCGTGATTAATATTGAAAATTATTCTTGTATTGCTCAATATGAGCTTTGTGGTCTGTGTGGGTATGACCCCTCTCCTTTTGGATAACTGAAATGCAAGCATCCCAGTGGCCAAACAGGGGTACATCTCCCTGTTGATGAGGAGGAGGTATCACAGGCTCTTGGGCTTGGAGTGGGTTACTCCCTCTGGAACAGTTTGTCTTGCTTTACTCCCTGCTCATATTTGAGAGGCCCTCAGGAAGAAGGGTAGCTAGAAACAAGGGATGTAAATTGTTCATGTGCCAGTCTTCTTTCTGATGCCAGAGACACAGTCAGGAAATCTAGGGATGTGCATCAAAACCTCCTCTGGGCTGTGTTGGATTTACTGGTTATGCCTGGGTGGGCTGTGTGAGGCGTGGGTACGCACATCTAGTGCCTGGGCAGTGGATGGCTTTAAAGTCGCTCTGTAAGAGTCAAGATAGACAGCTTTCTGCCAAGGCAAAGTCACTTCTGTGGGGCATTGGCCTGTGTTTCAGTGTTCGCAGGGAGTGCTGTGCTCCTTAATGTCCTGAGAAACTCAAAAGTGATGCGGCCTTGGTGAGCGAAGGATCGTGAAGCTTGATTTCACTTGAAGTGAGTTCTGTTCAGGTATGTGCTCAAATGTGTCATCTTTGATCTGCTGGTACCTCAGTACAGAGATGATGACATTTTCATATGCAAAATGCCCTTGGAGTGTTATCTATATTAAACTCATGAGCAAGTACGTCTGTGATTTTGAGTTAACACGTCAGGCCATCCGCAAAAATCATTTTGCGTTAGCTCTCTTTCTCATGTTGACATGCTTCTTGAGCTTTAAGGACTATAATTATGGACAAGTATTTCCTTCTTTTGAAACATGGCTTGAAACACAGTGAAGTCCCTGAAAACCTTCATTTTCAACAGAGGAATCTGCCAGCAGGTCTGGTTCAATCCTCCTCCCTATTTTGGATGTTTCTGAATAAAAATTGGTAGCATGTTGTCTTCTTTGGGTCATTTTGATATATTGTCAGTTGCTTTATTAGGGAAGGAGGAGTGAAGAGAGAAACTGAGAAACAGAAACAAAGATATTCACACTTCCAATGTCTCATGCTGTGCGGATCCTTCTACTTCTCACTTCAGTGCTGTTTATCATTAGTGGCACATTGCTGCTGTCACTGCGTGGCAGCTTTTTTTAATGACACAGGTTTTGTACGGTGTTTAAGCTCCTGCTGATGTGCTGCTTAATGTGCAAAGACAATTTTGACACTCCCTCCCCCCCCCCACCTGTAAACGTAAAGTTGCCTAGGTCTGGTGTGTTTAATAGAGTTGTGATTTAGCTTTCAGCTGATCCAGTTCAGGCTGAATTTTGACAAGTGTGTAAATCTTCATAAGGAAGCATCTGCTTTGCTCTTAGATTCACAGCGCTGTTGCGTAGTATACCAGTCTTCCTGACAGCCTCTGTGCTAATCATGTCTCACACTTCAGTTGCAGTCCTCTCTTCCAGTAGTACTTCTAACAGTGCTGATCTCATCAAGGGACTTCTTAGAGAGAACAACTAAAATGCTCCTGATAGCAGCGCTATTCTCAGGGGCCTGGTTCATTTAATTGGAACTTCAGGGTGTTTGAGAGATGTAAAACTATCACTTCCACTCTTATTCACCATTCTCCATATCCATGTTTGTGTTGCTGAGCTGCTCAGGAGAAAACCTTGTGCAGAATTTGTCCTTTACCTCTGTTGTCTTTAGATTAGATCGTCCCTGCCTTTTTTGGCTGTGCAAAGAAGCTGTGCTATGCTTGGGCACACCAGTGAAAAATGCCCTTCTGTGGGCACAAACCCACCTCTTCTGTAACGTTTGCCGGGTGGTTTCATTTGCTACCGTTGAAGTGGTAGCTGAGACAGTTGGATGGAAATGCTCTTTCTGCTCGTCTCTCCTCCCTTTAACCGCTCCCACAAAATTCTCTGCATTTCCTCAAAGGCATTGTTTAAAACCGAGTTGTACGTACTTTCTCCACATGCTGTGTTCTCAGGTGGTTTCATGTATGAAATCTGTATGGTGATGAGCATTCTCCCAACTGAAACCTCCTCTTAAAATTACTTCTCTTCCATTCCCTGAGTGTTTACTACTAAACTTCTGTGCTGTTTAGCTAGCTAAATCCCAATAGTACCTTGGTCAAACCTCCATGTGGATGCTTTAAGTACTCCTTTCCTACTTTCCTGGTTTATTACTGATCACATCGCCTGCTTCTTCACTCATATTGGAGTTGTGCTTCCATTCCTGAGCTTTAAACTTCTAAAAGAAATGTTCACCTTTTCTGTTTTCCTCCTCTTTTCCTCTTACTCTTTGTGCTCCTCCAGACTCTTTTACCTACCAGTATTACATCCCCTTGACTGGGGGTATTCATTTATCCTGGTGAAAGCAAACTGCACTGAATTTGAGGGAAGGGGAGGAGTAAAAGAAATTGTTCTTGCCCATTCAGGCAGCAGCCAAACAAGCCATTGCTCGGGCACGTGTGAGGAGCTGGAGTGCTCAAGGCAGAAGGCAGGAGAGGGTGTTGGGGCTAGGGCTTTCCTATTCTGAGGAATGTAGAACGTTGTTTTTAACTATAAAGATTAAAAAAGGAGAAGAATGATTTGCTGCGTCTACTGTAATTTATGGTGATGGCTGGAAGCCTCTATCCAGAAACCAGTTATTAAAATTAGACCTTTTCATTTCAATTCCTTGATTTGTAGTAAGCTATGATATTACTGAGATAGGGCTTTGCAACACTGCATGTCTCTAGTTCACTGGAGATCATACTGTATCACCTCAGGGTTCTTCCTAACAGATTTTTTTTAAGGGCTAATGTTATGATGAAATATTACCTTTGACGCATAATAATCTGGGAAGCTGCTTTTACCATTAATAGAGATTCTACCAGGCACTACTGGGAATGGTGTAATTTAGAGCTGCTTAGCAGTAGAAGGAGAGGGCAATCAGGGTTAATTATGTCAAAGAACTTTAGAAAAATTATTTACTCTGCAAATGCAAGATGTAAGGTTGTTACCTCAACAGATGAGTAATAGTAATAGGAGGTGGGCTTGATTCTGTAAATACTGGTTTATTAAAATATTCCAAAGTAAGGCTAGCATGACTGCTGATAGGAGGAAATATGTTCAGGGGCCAGGTTGTCTGTAAGCGTTAGGTTTAGTGCATGAGCAGACAGATCTTTTGTACGTGGATAGAAATACTGAAGTAATTTTGGGAAATGCCTGAGACAACATAGGCAGAAAGTCAGAATGGAGAGGTATCTCTAAAGCAGCAAGCATACATTGCGTTACACAGCAATGTAAAAGGGAATAACCGTGTGATGCCAGTGAGAAATTAACTGTAAAATGAGGCTATTTGTAATGGGAAAATATTTTTGCAATGATCGTTTTGGGGGATGAATAAAGGATTTATATGCAGTGCCTCTGGCTTTGTTTTAGGTTTAAATTTAATCTAGAATCCTTTTCCTCTAAGTTGCTTATATAACTCATCTGAAGAAGGTATGGAAGCTATCAGGACCTTACTTTCCAGTAGCCGGAGTAACCCAATATCAGATGTGATTCTTATATTCCTTAAAAGTGCAAGTGTAAAATTTACTAAATTATTATTTTATTAACCTACAGATGAGTAGACCATGTGATTTGGTGTTAATACATATGCATATAGTGGATATATACATAGCGCATGTAAACCTCCGAGGGGGGAAATCCAAAGCATTTAAGAGAGATTATTTTGGGCTCTCACTCATGCTCTTTGGCAGAGGTAGGTAGTATGGCTGACACTGTCTAGCTGCTCTTACTGCCTTTCTGAGATTGCTCTTCTCTTACCAGAGGCCTGGCTCATCAGTTGGCCATGCATTGGGCTTCTCAACTGTATCATTTGCCTGGTATTGATACACCAGAAACTGGGAGTGATTTGTATTCAGTGGTGATGGCTGTGAACTGTAATAGCTCAGGAACAGGTATGTATCCTTGAGGGGATCAGGGAAGTCCAGCACGAGAAAGAAACGCTCTATCTAACTCTTTGTGGCAGTCTTGAGTCAGAGCCATTAGCTGTACCTCCTGCGCTCCTTGAACAGTATGGGAAGAATACAGCTGTAGTTTTTGTTACAACAGGAAATAAGTTTTTGTATTTCATTATAAGTTCCTAAAGGAGAAGAGACATGGTTGTTTTCACAACAGTTGAGGTAAACCCCTGTATTCACTTAATATCTTACCCAGCTTAGTTTATCTAGAGATAAATAAAAACTGCAGTGTTTCCCTTCTATGACAGTTATATGATGTTGTATTTTCAGAATACCAAAGCATACCTTTTTTGTGGTTAAGGTGGTGATACTGACATCCACACGACCTTGCTTTTTTGACTGTACATCTATTTTGTACTATTTCCGCATCTGAGTTGTGGGATGCAGCGTGATGTCAAGGACATACAGAGTCAGAGCAACTTAGTAGGATTTAAAAGATGAGACGTTGGAAGAGTACTTCAGTAACTTTTTTACAACTAAATCAGTGGCTTGTAATCAGAGCATTCTGCTGCAAACTTCTCCCTCAAACCACATTGCTTGCTGGCCCATAAAACCACATCTCTGTTTGCTTAAGGATCTTTTTCTACATAAAAATTTAAAAGCCTGAAAATCATATTCCTGCATGAAATGTGTTATGCTGCCTCTTCCACTGAAGATTTGGAAAAGACAAATACAACAGTTGTTTTCAATTTATATACTTGTGAATTGACAATGTCTGTGATAAATGCTGAAAACGTTCAGTAAAAAGTTATGATAAACCAAGTATGACGCTGAGAAGGGAATAGGCAGACGTGTGTCTAGAATATCGAGGCCACAAATACCTTGTCTCTGAGTGTGATGACCATCAAGTTGGAGGCTGCCAAAAAGCCTATCTAAACATCAGCAAAATAGAAAAACTCTTACATTTTGATAAGGATTTTTCTCTTTGTATGTTTGTATCCATATTCAAAACCCAGACTCTCCATGTAACTCGAAAAAAAACCCCTGAGATGTAAGAGACCAACTGCGGTTTTGTCTTGCACAAATAATTTTGCTTTTAGAACTTAATTGACAGTTTGGTTAGTGATAGATGAAGCAGAACAGAATTTAGTTTAACTACCTTATTAGTTCACGTAGCCAGAGGAAAAAAAAAACATAAAAAATGGATTTTTACAGTACAGTTAAGCAGGTGTTTCTGAAAGGATGCAGAAGACAAGAGTTAAAAGGTGCAGTTTACAATGCTGTCAGTTTTCTCACTCTAATCACGCTCCAGCTGTTTTACCTTCACGTTCCAAGCGACTTGCAGTGCTGCAGCTCTCCCAGACAGGTTTGATCGTGTGAAATGACTAGGAAGATAGGTAGAGTACATGAAAGCTTTCATGTAAATGTTTGGTCTTCTGATTAGGGCAGGGGAGATAGTTAACTTGAAGAGAGTTTTCTGAGGTTGACCGCTTCAGTTATCTTCTTTTGTTTGGACCTGTGATAAATATTGAAGGAGAGAATCACGAACAGAGAACATGGGTAGGTTGCAGTTAGAAGGCTAATGTTTTTCTAGGAGGGTTTTCTTAGTATTTAACTGAATGCCTACAGGTGTAAGGAATGTATTCAATTCAAGTTTTTCTAAAAGCTTTTTAAATCTTGCAGATTTGTAAAAGATAACAGTTGGGAGACATTAATTCCTTGGAAAATCCTCTGTTCTAAGGAAAACAAGTATTTAGAACTCAATCTTACATACATTTCTTTCTGTGTATGTGTTCAGGCTGCCAAACAAATTGGTTGAAATAATCATACAAGAAATCAGATATGTACAAAACCTAATTTAATGAAGAACATGGAAATGTTTTAAAAAATTATATTGTCTAGCTGATCAGATTAATCTCTGGGATACCAGAATGTCTTGTATTGACAAAATATACCTGCAGCATAAATAAAGCGTTTGTATTGAATGGGTAGGTATCAGCTGTGTTCATGCTTTCTGGGTATTAAGCCAAAAACATTTCGAAGCTGGATAAATGTTTTGCTCAGGTTATTTCATGTAGGTGTTACAACCTTGGAACACCTTCATCTTAGGTGGCCTGTGGAAACCCGCTGCTGTCATGCTCAAGAACTGCCCTGCGTCTTCCGCTGATTTTAATTGCAACACGGGACAAATCCTTGACCTGAAAGGGTGCTGTTGGTTTTATCCACTGTGTAGAGAGTGCTGGCATTACAGTTGCAGCTGTTGTCGTTACCCTATCCTGTAATACAGAGTTAATGCCTCGTTGTTGCACCACATTTTTGCACTTTATGAGGCGCTGGACAGACATTTGCTCTGCTGGAGAGTGAGCTAATTTGGCTGACCACTTTGTGCAAGCTAGCGAGCCTTCGCAGTGACTGCCCTGTCAGCACAACTGTGGGCTGGTAGCATGTGGGGCAATAATACCTGGATTCAGAAGAAGGCATTGGTCCGTAGTCTGAGAAATATCTTTGGGAGGTAGGTGTACAGTCTACCTGATACAGCATGCTTCACAATTAGCATTGTCGGCGAATGTTTCAAAGTAGATCTGGCAAAACCAGTGTTGAGGAATTACCATATCAAACTTGTCATAAAGGCAAGTAATTGCTAGGTGGGGTTATATAGCCTGTGTTATGCAGGAGGTCAGATTAGATCATCACTATTTCTTCTGGTTTTAAATTCTATGACTCTAATGCAACCAGTTGTTCCATGCGATCACTGTCCATGCTTGTTTATCACCGACACACCCCTATCAGCTCGCGTCCATATGTGGCTCACAGCGGAGCAGATCTGTCTGGTTTCCAGGGAATGAAGAGCTTTCCCATGGGTCAATGTGGTAAGCAAAAATGAAACTTTAAAAGTATACCAGTATGACATGGAGTTAATTTAGAGGGTGGGGGGGAGAACTGAAAGTTACAAAATTTTCAATTAGGAATTCAGACACTCTTGACTAACTTGAGCTGAGTCAGTAGAACCTGTCTTTAACTGAGGCAGTACTTCACTTGGATCAGTTTAGAAACAGGCCCAATAAGAAACACACACTGAATTTAAACCAGTTGAAGTTTGGAGTGTACACAAGGACTCTGTTCGTTTGTTTCCTTGTCCCATTTTGCTTATAATACCAAATCTACTCATAGAATTATAAAACACAAGATACTGCATCAGTTGCTGGAATTCTCAGTTTTTCTGTTTTTTCTCAAATCTTACTGCAAATCTTTTTTCCCAGGTAATGCACTGAAAGTACATCAGTCAGAGATAGCCTTTGCTGAGAGTGTCCAATTGCACGTTTTTTTGTCCATAGAACCTGGGATAGTATTGAACTTGTCAGCACAAATTTGAGCTAGATATTCTTCTATTGAGGGGGAAAAAAAAAAAAACTATTTCTGTGTAAATATTCAGAAATAGTTAATGATATTTTATTGAAAAAGATCGAGATCATTCCATTTATTAGTATTAGCAATATGTTAAGGGAGCAAAATACTACTTTTTAAAATTCAGAATATGTTTTGTCTCTAGGCAGCAAGAATGTCAGCAGTGCTGAAGTTTCTAATTAATTTGCAGCAAAAGTATGTAGAAGAGTGAGCAGCTGTGCAGGTAATTGTTTGCTTGGACATTGCTCAGTTTTTTGAACTGTCAGTTCAGGATAGGTGATGCTTTCAATTTGTGTTCCCCCATCATTAGCAAAAGATGCAGAAACAGTTTCAGTAATTATGAAGGGATTGGGCTTGTGACTGAAGTATTCAATATTTACTTCCATTTAAAGCTTTCGAGAATTTGCACCACTGTTGGACACAGAATCAAGGTTTGACATCCATGTTTATGTAACATATGTGTGAAAAATACCTATGAGGAATTGGCACTGATGCGCAGTTGTTGTATGAGCTTTATGAATGGGCAAAGATTCACAGTATTTAACTCTCTGCTAAGCCCTTTCATAAAGAAAGGAGAAAGAGGAAAAAGTAAAACCTCATTGTTAGGCAGGTTTGATTCATAGGCACAAAACTGAAGTAATGCAAAATTAAGGATAAAATAAATGGGTCACCTTGCAGCGAACTGTTGTTGCTTGAAAGCTTTCTGTTTTATGTTGGCTGTGCTGGAATGGAAATTGAATGGCAGCAGTGCAGAGTGTAGGTCAGGAAGTGACCAAGTGATTGGTGGAATCAGATATATTTAGTATTTTGAAAATACGGCCTTTGGTGGTTCTGATGTGTGTAAGCAGCCCTACACTTGTTCTGATAAATCTTCAGCTCTCCTCTTATGCTGGCAAGTGCTGGTTATAGGCAAGAATTTACCTGTGTGCGCGATTTTAGGCCAAATCTGAAGGCCTGAGTAGTGAAAGTTTAACCCTATTGGCATAAAAAAGTCAGAACTGCTGGGAGAGAGATTAAAGACTAAGTTTTCAGACAGTTTATGTGCGTGGAATATGCAAGAGCTGTTACTTAAATATACGTATATAAAAACACAAAAGAAGGAATTAATTACTGGAAAAGTTGTTGATTTGTTTTTTAGCTTACATGAGCATGGGTTAATTTTTAGTCCTGCAGATGAAAATCTTCTGGTCGTATTGAATGTGCCCGGTTAATGTTACTGCTGTGCTGTCTGCTGTGTTCATGAGATGCAACGCCCGTCTCTCCCTGAGTTCATTGCTTCCCGGAAATAATTGTTTTGCCAGGCACATTGCCTTTTGAGGGAGGGAAGGGAAGACATGATTTTCAAAGAGGACAGGACTGGAGTGAACTGCTCACATTTTAATAAGGTTTGAGTCAACACCACTCTAAGCTCTTATGGCCTTGCCCTATTTCATCCCTTTGTTAGTACTGAGTTTTAATTGGAGTGATTCAAATGATTTCATAAAAGCAAGCAGAGTTGCTGTGAGTAGAGTTATTGTCATGTGATAATAATTGGTATGCTGGTAACTGTTTGCTAGGTTTTTCTCCTTCCTTTGCAGGGTCTGGGATAGGTTGACAAGTCTGTAGGGTGTTTTCCTCAGTCGAACAAGTACTACTGCTGAGATGGTATATAAATGTTACTCAACAAAAGTTGAGTAAATTAAAAGTTAGTAGGAAGGCTCATTCTTAGTGGGGGAAAAAATGTGTAAGTACTAAACTCAGAATTGTCTGTGATTGTTATGATGCAACCATTTTTTTAAATATCTCTTTGACAGATGGTCTGCATAGCTTTTCTTTGGAATCAGCAGTGCCCATTAGAAGAGGGCACCTAAGTAGGTCAGTTGAACCTGTTAACTGAGTTCTAATGTATGAGAACAGCAACTCCATCGTGACTCCAGGAGCACGGAGCATAGCACAGGTTTTTGGTACACCAGCGCGTCTTTTCTTTTGGATTATTGTATCAGGAAAATGTTGCAACCTATCCAAAGGAAAATTTGCGTACAGAGTTGTTCCTTTTATTGTATTTCTCTCTGACACCACCTCTCGCTGATTTCCTTCATATAGTTTGGCTGGATATTTGGTGTGGTTTGGCTGTATATTTAGTTTCTCTGGAACAAAAATACCAATTTTAAAAATAATAATTACAAAAATCTTTTTAAAATCCAGTTTACCTTTGGAAGAACAGGAAGTAGGTTTAAAGGCTGGAACTGAAAAGTAAGATCTGCTACAGAAGCTATTTTTGAGCTTCCCACTTGTGCAAGGTACCTAGGAATTACTCCAGTGTTACTATTTTGTTTGTTAACTATAAGCAGATATATTTGTGTAGGTGGGGAGTTGGTTGCTGCTTGCATAAAGCTTTTAGGGGTTACCATTACTGGTTGGCAGGAGGTCTGTCTGTATCTCTTATCAAACGCTTTCCAGCTGTGAGTGCTGCAGAGGTTGGTCTGCCGTAACCCACAAACTGGTGCGCTCATTTGCTTTGGCCATTTTACTGTACTGTACTGTAAATGTGAAGTTTTTACCATTCTCCTTCAGAAATGCCTTCTGATAATAAGAATTTGTGGCTCCTAGTGGCATAAACCACTGTCAGAAGCACCCGCCTCTTGTCTGATTGTTTCAAAGCAGTTTTAATATTAAAATCCCTTGGTGATGGCAATGTGCTGATCAGAACAGTATGTCTTTGGGGATATATTTAAATATGAGGATGCCAGATAGAGTTTTTTAACTTAAGTTGTTAGGAGGCAGTTTTAGCAACTTTATCCAGCTGACTTGGAGTGGTTTATTCATTTATTTATAGCACAAAAGTTTAAAAAAAAAAAAAAAAAAAAAGACAAAATGAGGCTTTTGAGCATGCAAGTCTCAGAAGCGAAGAAATTCTGAGAACTTGCATGTCATTTAAACCACCTTTTAAACCATCAGCAAGACGACTGGTGGAGCAGCTCCCCAGGGTTACAGAGGCGTGCTGGTATCAGCTGCAAGGAGGGGGATTGGGGCACAATTTCACATCACGAATGCTTAGCTTGACTGTGGTATGGCATTTGGGACAGGGGCAGAGTCTGAAACAGCCTTGGAACAGAGCAGTTACTGAGAAATTATTAAGAACAGAGTGAAGGTGTACTTACTGCTGGCATATTAAAACAGCAAAAGGACTAAGTGGATAACATTGCATTTGTGTATTTAAAAAAAAAGAATATTGGTGTAATGGTAAATGTTTGCAAGATGCAATGGTTGTAGAATGTGTACGGAGACAGAGACTTGAAGAGGTGGAATTAGTTAGATAAAGCCAGAGTGACTTACCAGGTTCTTTCACCTAGTGGGTGAGGGACAGTAACTTGGAAAACAATCTGTACAAGGAAGCTCCATGTTGCTCAAGATAATTAAAAATCGTTACTGATGGAAGCATATGATCCTGTGCCTGAAGGGGAAAATAATTTAATAATGAGCTGGATTATATCATTCCAAGATAGAGAAATCCTGCTTTAGCTCATATTTGTTTAAATATGATCCTGAAGTAATGAACCAAATTTAGTTTCTTTACAGTTTTCCATCACATTTCAAGAGTACGTGTTTTTAACAGGAACTTTTGTCTGTACAAAAGTATTCATGTTATGTGAGTGTATGTATTTAGGCAATTATTTTTTCAATTACATACCTCAAAAGTTAAATTTGTCATTCATATTCAAACCAAACTTGGGAACATTATATCATGCTAAGCCATTTATTGCTAATTAACACTGGCTTCTAAGTGCCATTTGAGGTTCTAGTTCTCACGTGACTGTTTTCCAAACCTGATGGTATCACTGATTTAAGAAGTACAATTACAAGCCAGTCAACCAAACATGCAAACTCTTCTTCCTCCCCCCGCCATTAACTTAATTGCTACACAACATGCTTCGCTGTAACATCTGACTAGTATATTATAATTATTTTCCAAGTTCAGAGAAAACCGAGTTCAGACTAAAGAGATGAAAGTGTGCTGCTATTCCTGTGCCTGGGAACGGTTAGCTGGACAAGCCATGTTTCTTGCTGCAAGACAATCTAGGTGAAGTCTGAATTGTAGCGCTTTTTTTTTTTTTAATTGAAGTCTGCATCTTCAGAATACTGCTTTTCCAGATGGTCTTTTGGATGGCTGGCTAAACTGAGGAGGTGTTCAGTCCCAGGCTAACATAGGTAAGCTTCAGGAATTAGTGTTTCTGCAGTTATGAACTGATCAATGTCTCTTTTGTTTTCAAAGTACTAGCTGTTTAAGGCCAAGTGTCACTCAGTGGTGATTATGCTATTTAATTGTCTAATGTAACCTTTACTTGTGAGCTGCTCTAGGTAGGCTCTGTGACACTTGTTCAGCACAGCAGCAAATGCTGAATGTGGATTGTTACTGGCTTTAGTCTGTGCCCAATCTGAGCTAACCTCGTGTATCCTTAGAATTGCATCTCAACGGAGCTACGTGATCGTCAGTACCATTATTGCATTAACTTATCTACATACACAAAATGAAAAACAAATTTTTGTTTCCTTTTTATTAATGCTTTTGCTGTGAGGATTTGTGCATGAGATGGGCATTCTCTTGCAAGTGTTTGACTCTTTTATGAGTGACTTCCTTCTGTAACAAAGTGCTTAGTAACGCGTATGCGCTAAACCAGAAAGAAAGAGGTGGAAATATTAGTCTGACCAGTAGGCAGTTACCTTTGTAGAAAGACTTGCAAGCAGAAGTGACCGATAAAACCTACATTTTCAGACATTTAAAGTATTGTGTGCAGATAGTAACATAAGAGTCTACGTTGCAATGCACTGAAGGTGGCTGTGTTCTTCTGGTCTAGAAACCAGAACTGTATTTGGAATGGATTTTAGGTTGGTGACGTTTGTAAGCTGAGTATTAATAGTAATATGTGTTCATGGTACTGGTCTTCGACTAAGCAGTGGCATCTGTGCACATCTTGTATGTGTGATGTTTTCATGATTCCATATTTTTTCATTAGTCATGATGACTGACAGATTATATAGTTTTTTTTTTTTAATGAACTCGAATACTTGAAGAAAAAAGTCTTCCTATATGTTTTTGCACTTAGGATGTTTTTGATGCCTCTTGAACAGATATAATCATGTCTTTTAATTACTTTATTAAATAATGTCTTATTTTGTCAATGTGATATTTAGCACTACAAAAATAGCATATTTAAATGAATATGTCTTGTGTGATGAGATCGATAGTTTCTTTATCTCCTCCATTTTTAACCTGTGACTTCTTACGTTGAACAGTAGAGCACTTTGTCATCTGTTATTGTATGTGCATGTTTGTTTATTGTAGGTTTGTTACTTTCAAATTTCCTACAAACGTGAGTGCCTGAAAATAAATCTTTTGCTAATCTGGAAATGTGATATGCAAAGGGAACGCTCTCCAGCCTCCAGAGAAGGTCAGCAAAGTACCATTGAGACATAAAGTAATCTGTGGTCTGGGTCATGCTGAAAGCTCTTATTGATATGAGATTAGTCTCAATGGAGATGTCCGGCTGTCACATGTTCATCATACAGATTGAGAGCAGGGAGATCAGCTCAGAGTTGGGTCAGAGGGAGAGAGGGCTGAGGCAGAGATGCCTCCTATACTGCAGAGACTGAGGATATGAAGGGAGCTAATGCTTCATAAGCTATGCTGATTAAAAATTGCAAAGCTTGTTAGATGTAGGATGCTCTGTTCACTGCTCATGGGACAAGCAAGCCGTTAATTAAGGTAAGGGCATTGTTCTTCAGAAACAGATTTTGGAAGTTTTGTTTATTGTGTATGTGCTTTTTTTTTTTTTTTAAGTGCAGTTTGCTCCTTTGCTATTGGAAAAAATTGGCTGCTGCGTAACATAGTATTGTCAGAAAAATAACTGGAATGTAAAAATGCCTTTGAACTCAGGATGGATTTGTTTTTGCTTCCCAGGCAGTCAGCATCAGTGTTTTTGAACAAAAGGGAGGAGGCTGATTACTGAAAGGTTTCCTGTTCTTGTGGATAAGAAGCTTTGAAAGAGAAACAGGAAACAGAAATTCTCACAAATAATTAGTATTCTGCTTCGTTTTGTGACATTCTGTACAAATTGTAAATGAAGCGGCAGTAAGTATCTGCAGAGCACAGTGGGCTGGGCAGAGTATCTTGAAGCACTTCCATGGGGGAAAAAGAACGGCCAAGAATGCAGAATTATGCAAAGTACTTCTCCTGTATTGGACTTGTGTGCGTGAAAGAACTTGATGTGGGATGTGTTGACGGGTGTACATGCCCCTCCCTACAGAAGATAAAAGAAAGGCTGAGCTTTATGTATGGAAAAAGCATATGTATGTGTTTGTATTGGGCGGGGGAGAAGTTTTTACTTAGGTTTAGTATTTTACATGTCTTATGTAAAAGATCAAATGTAAATGCCCAAATAAGGGCATTATGTAAAATGCCCTTATTTGAAGAAAGCAGCTTTATTGCTGTTTGGGGAACATGGCACATATTTACAGTGTTCCTGAAAGACTAGTTGCTGGACTAGCCTCTCCTCTCTTGCAAGGCATTTAGATCTCACCCCTTCCTCTCCCAAATGCATATACACAAACAGGCACACACTCATAAACAAGAAAGGCTTCTCCAGAGGAAGCAGCTGTGAACACACAGTTGCTCAAGCAACTCATAGCTGTGGCTGGAATTTATCTTGAAAGGATTAAAAGAGGAAAGAATTGCACAAGACAGATGGGAGACTGGCAGAGTCGTTCTGCTGGTTAGTGGGTTAGTAGATTGCTACGTGCCTCCTGTGAGCTTTAAGTCATTCATCCCTCTGTTTCATGCTGTAAGTATGTAAGGGAGAGTGGAAGACTGGCAGTCAGAAGTACAACTCCGGGTAAAAAAACCAAAACTATGCACTAAGGTGAGTTCATTGATATTCTGCCCCCTCCCCCCCCCTCCGCCCCCAAATAGTATGGAGCAGTCGTTATTTCCTGTTGTGGCTCTGTAGGCAGGAGGGCAGAACACTAAGGCATCTTTATTTTTAAGTCTGTATTTCCCTGGCCTTACTCCTACACCTTTATTTTGCTTAAACTGTATGCTACAGTTAACTCACCAGGATTTGCTACGTTTTTCTTGACTTGCTGCCTTCTCTTTGTGGTATTGAGAAGTTTGGCAAGGTTGGCTGCTAGGGAAGAAGGGGGGAAGGGCGAGGCAGGCAAGGAGGTGGGGGTAGGGAAGGACAAGTTAGCAGAGGAAAATCTTTTGAGCGTTTTTGTTGTGCAGACAACTCGTGCTGTAAGGAGCTGTGTGCTGGGGACAGCCCTTGACTCTGGCTGTGCGTGCTGGCTACAGTGCTGAGAATGAGAGATTCAGGTAAGGCAGCAAGAAAGCAGATGGTTGTTAGCTGGATGGGATTTTTATGCTGTCCCTCTCCCACCCCGTCCATTACATCCCTCCCCTTGCCTTGTTGGGGGTCTTTCCCTGCTTTGTAATGGACCCTGGGACAAATATCTAGGAAGACTTCAGACAGATGCCAACCTGTGTGAACAGAACATAACTCTTTTTATAGATGTTAACATCAGACAGCTGGATAATAAATGTTTTCATCTTACTTTTTTAACCTCTGCGCGATCTTAACTGGGAGACGCAGCAACTTAAAGCATGATTCTGATTTTTCACTGCACTAATTACCTTCTGTTTATATGAACATGAGAGTAAATAATTAGCTCACTGAATATCTCTGAATGGCTTAGGAGCAGTCATATAAATTGTAAATTCTCTCTCTGTCGTGTGTCAAGATTTTATAGCAAAGGTAACTGTAGAATACATTGAGCGAGAAAGTTTTAGTATTGTTGGTGGCGGTGGGGGTAATTAAGGGGCTTGGGAATAAAGATTTTGGACACCTGAGAGATTGGGAGTGGGGGCTTCACTGAAAGAACTGAAAGAGCTCTCATATTGGAAACGCAAGATTAATTATATGGTTGAGCTGACCATTGTAAACCTTGAAAATAAGAAAGCATTTTGACTCTGTGAGAAGGTTCAGTCAGTGAAGAACAGAGAGAGTTACAGGAGAACTTTGTACTCTTAAAACAAACAAACAAACAAACAAACAAACACTCATGTCACAGTAAATCTGTTCTTCTCTTTGATCTGAAAGCTTTTCCATAGCTTTTAATCACTACCAGCCCTGTTGTAAGTTTAAAAAGGCAGAAACAGTTAACAAGCTTATTTTATATAAAACGTTCAGGAAAATTTTGCTGCAGTTATGTAGTGGAAATAAATTTAATATTTTGAATTCCTTATGTAAAAATGCCAGATCCTTTTTAATAACTATTTACTGAATTCTGCATTTGAGTTTTATTATTATTTGCAGTGAATGTGGTGTTCAGAGCACTTTAGAATGGCTTCGTTTTACCTGAATTTAAAGATTTTGTACCACCCTGTTTTCATTGAGATTATTCTCGTATTGCCAAGTGGAAATATGGAAAGGTGATCAGTGCAAGAATAGACCTGTTTTCAATTATCAATTCTTTTAATTTATGTCACTACATTTATTGCAAGGTCAAGTGCAAGTTCTCTGCAGATTATATTGTAATGTGAACCTACCTGGCAGCACAGAAGAGCCAGAGACAAATAAAAAGAAAGAGGTAATACTTGATTACAGTAATCAGTAGCGTTTGGACCACCCATCTGAATATGCAGTATTTGAGTGAAACTTAATTTCTGCGTATTTATACCTATCTTCATTGTAAGGTTTTTTGGCTGAGACTTCGTAGCTTTGTTCTATGTGCAGCAGGGCCTATGCACACACCAGTGTATTGTAACAGATAATGGTAGTAAAGGTTTCTGATTAAAAAGCACATATATATATATATTTTTTTTTACATTAAGCATTTCCTCTTTGATCTTAATGTTTGTATAGCGGCTACCATTATGGCCTTAGCCTGCTTCCACTTCTTTGTATACATTAGATTCTTCTAATTGAAGACAGAACAAACCTCACTGTTTCGCTCTTGTGCTTGCTAATATAGGGAAGTCTTGGCAGCCTGTGATGCACTTGCTTTTTCCCCATACCGTGAGAAAGGGTGCACAGGGCAATGTTTAAGAAGTTGTCAAGGCTCCTGGAACCTTCTCTGGTTCAGGGCTGCTCTGACAGCCACAGAGCTCATGAGGATTGGAGCGGGGGTGGGAAAGGGAGGAACTGTAAGTAATTTGATCAAGCACAAGTAGTACTCACTACCAAGTCCAGAACCAAGAGGGTAGAGAAGAGCAGTTCATTTCATCCTCTACTTCCCTCTATAGATTAGGAGCAATGAATGTGTCGGTGGTACATCCAGGATTGCTTCTAAACCTGTCTTTACTTTGAGTTGGCCAGCCCTTCTGGAGATGCTGCAAACACGACTTCTGTTCTGCTGTATAGCTGTTATTTGCTTTGGGAGGCTGAGAAAAGGCAGGAAGGATTTATGTTACAGGATCTCTTCTCCGTTCACTTTCCTGTGTCTTAGCTACCTTCCTGTTGCTGAGGAAGCTGGGAGCGTGCTATGCCCAAAACATGCTCCTGGGAAATTCCAAGAATCTTTTCTTTTTTTGCCTCCCAAAGACTGTATAGCAAAGGTTTAAAAAAAATTTTTTTTAATAAATATTTTTTTTGTCCTGGCTGTTTTCTCAAGTGTGAAGGCTTTGCAACAGTTAGGATATGAGAAAGGTGTACAGTAGCCTTTCCTCTCCCTGTGCATTTCTTTGACATCAACCAAGCAACATGACAAACAGTTGTTGATTTGTTTTATGTCTAGCTTACTGCTTTGTTGGTGCAGTCTTTCCCAACCATGTGGGTTTTTCTTTTCCACTTCCTTTAGCTTTTGGAGGTGCCTCAGCTGGTTCAGATTAGCATTGCATCCAACCCCTATGAATCAGCATACACCAAAACTTCACACCCAGGGAAAAAGCCACCATCTGTCTTTTTGTTATATTCCTTTTCCTCCTATTAAAGGAGGCGCTTTCCTAACTCCGAATAACAATGAGAGTCATGATGGATGCAGGGCCTTTTGCTGCCGTGGACTTTGAGATGTCACATTCACTATTAATCACTTTATTATTAAATCAGTTCTCCACCTCGCATCAGCAGTGACAGAAGTACAAAACTATGTTTCAGTTTCTTCATTGCTATCACGAGGGCAGCAGTAGCATCGACAGGACTCGGGTATTTTTATTTTTACCAGTACGTTGTCTAATACTGTTTACTCTTAGAAGATGATGTGGTGCAGATTACCCCAGCCTGATACAGTAGGGAATAAGGAATAATTTTATATTCCATGCAGAATACTTCAATGACTATGTGACTTTTTTTTCTTGCTTCTTCTGAAATGTTGGCTTTTAATCAAAACTGAAGACAGCACCCCAGACCCGATAGGTTGCTTTTCTGATCCAGCGTGGCAAACCTCTATTTCTAGCCAAAATGTATGCATTATTGCTGTTTTCACAGACCTGTTCTCCCATCCCTTTCTTGCTGTGTAATGCTCTATGGCAAACGAAACGATGAGAGCTAGTCTTTGGGGTCTAATTGTTCAGCCATGTCCACGGGCCTTCCTCTTGTGCGTTCTTCCTCTTCCTTGTTTGAACTCCTTGCATATTTTACAGCTGCCATGGGGTCACCTCGTTTGTAGCTGGGGAAGCAGGCAGAGAGAGACATCTTGATGCTCTTGCTCACTCCCATGCTCTCTCTGTCTGTCATTAACACCCCCAACTCAGTTGTTTGCACAGCCTCTCACTCAGAAGTTAAATTTCACTTCCCTGTCGGCTGGACGCTGTAGGTAGCGAAAGCTGTTAGAGGCCAAGAGTGTGAGGCCACCAAGCAGCAGCACACTTGCCCTGTTCTCATTAGGGTCACCATTCTGCATATCAGAGTTTAGGTACTCTATCTATTTTTACACCATTAATTTTCAGGATCAAACTTGGGGAAATCTGTCACAGTCCTACTTATCTGACAGCTTTTTCTCTCCCTGAGGGGATGGCTTCTGCAATACAGAAAGAGGGGCAAAAATAAGCCATTTCCCAAGGAACTACATGAAGACCCAAATAAAACACCTGTGAAGGCAAGATCTTCGAGAACTTGCATGCCAAGTATGATCTTTTCAAAACAATACAGCAATTAAACTTCAGATAGGAGAAGTCGTAGAGAGACGGGTAGACTGAGACCAGTATAGAAAGATGTTACTGTTAAAGTGAGACTTGGAGGAAAGGTGGAGGAAGGCGGGAGAGGGCAATTTGTCTCCTTGAAGGTGAGAGACTGTGCTGAGTGAAATGGGCCTGTAGGAAAGAAGCTGGTAGGTGTAACAAAAGAGAAATGTGGATGTTAAGGAGGAAGCGTCATCCAAGAAATGAAAGCGGGGGAGTGCGTGTGTGTGAAGGAGATGGATGGTACAACAGAATGAAATGGAAGCCAGTTCTGTTGTATTAAGAGCCTGTACAGGGAGGACAGCCACACGTTATGGCTAAGAGGAACAGAGCCAGTGGAGAAGTTTGCAGCCGAGGGGTTCTGTGGGCTGATATGTGAAGACAACAGCATTTTTCCATGATGTTTTAGGTATCCTGAGTCAAGATGACCAAAGCACAGAGCAGGTATTTAGCCACAGAGAAAGGTGCTGGAGAGAAAGAAATGACAAGCTACAGGAAGAATCTCACTGTGAAACAAGCAGAGTTAGCTCTTCGGTCCTGCTGAGAGGTGTTGACAAAAGGATGCTTTCCCACTCCGGTGGAAATGGAGATCAGGCAAAGGGAGAGATCACTCACGCGTTCCTTACTAGTGAGGGGAGCCAGCACAAAGAGGAGGCACAAATAGCACAGTGGGATGTGGTGGAGATTCCAAACACCATGCAGATGGGAAGCAGCAGTAGATATTTATGGGGGTATATGAAGGCACAAGTGCACATTGAAAAGAAGGTGATAGCAATGAATTCAATTTAAAAGAAGGTGAGACCCACTGAGGTTCCTGATGACTCCTGAAGGACAGTCTTCAGGACCGAGGGGGAAAAAAAAGGTGTTTCCTTGAAGCACCTCAGTTGAGAGAGGGTTTTTTTTCTGCTCTAAGTATTTCAGAAGGGTGTCGCTAATGCTGGTGACAGTGTTTGTCCCCTTCTCTTTATCCTGCAACCTATTTGATTGCTGCTGGTGATTTGACTTGATTAATGTTGCATTTTGAAACTGAGAGCCAGCCCCATATGCACATACAAACACACATCATGTATGCTAGGGGAGGGTGGGAGAGAGGGCATTTTCTACCCACAAAAAAGATTGTAACACGGCAGCAAAAGGCCTGTCCGTTGGCAGCATTTATCTAAGGCAGCTGCTAGTTTGTGGTGAAGGTTGTGTGGCTGATTCTTGTGGAAGACTGCTGCTAATCAGGAATTAGAAGAAGTCATTAAAAAAGAAAAAGAAAAGAAAAAAACTAAGAAAGTCTTTTCACACTCTGCTGCCCCTGCTGTTTTTGTCATTTAGAAGACAAAAGTTTTTGAAGTTAGTGAGGCAGATGTTACCAGTTTCCTTAATATTCTATTTCCTAAGGAAATGTGGTGATGTAAAGTTACTGGTGTCTTCCTGGAACCTATTTGGTGATAATTGCTTATGTTCAAGGCAGTTTGACATGATCAGAGTAATCAAGGTCCTGAGTGGCCTAGTGGGGAAGTATCCCAGCTTCAGTAGGAAATTCTGGACTGAATGGTTTTTCAGCCCTCAGTGCCTTGAGGCATCTCTGGGGAGAGCACGGCATCTTACAAGCCTTTGAAATTTGTCCTCTTCCAGGACTTTTCTTTGAAAACTGGTTTCTGTTTCACTGTCGCCTCCAGGTGTTAAGGCAACCCTTCTGATAGCTGCTACTCCATATAGAAGAGATTTCAGAACTTCGTCTAACCCATCTCTGTCCTGAGGTTGTGATTTTGTCCAGGGACCGGGGTTTAGTCATGAAATCTGCTCTTGCTTCCTAAACAGTTAGCTTGGTTTCCTATGTGTTTTGACAGTTAGCTTTGCCATCATTTTTTGTCTAGATTTTTCTTTGCTTAGAGCTTCCCTAAAGAACTGAGGTTTCATCTTTCAGAATCTGGAAGAAATTTTATGGCCGTGGCCTTTCTGACAGCTTTCACTCCAGTAGAAGGAACCTTTGGGATGTGGTAAAACTGATTTCAGATGAGTTCTGAAAGGCGACAGTGCCTGTGACCCCTTTGTGCAGTTATACCTGTAAGTCATTTTGTGTTCCGGCCATTGTAGAACAAGAAACAGATTGGCATTTGATGATTTTCCAAGTTGCTTCTCTCTGAAATTAGTTCTGCATTAGGCAGACCTGCAGAGGCAAACCTTATTTTTGTTGCACTGGAACAGAGCCAACATGAGCGCAGCAAAGTCAAAATCATTTATTCAGAAGCAAACTCCCCTCCTTTTTTTGTAAAGCTATTTTTAGGCAGTTGTTGAAGTCTCCTCCTCTGGCACAGAGCGTTTTTCTGTGTTTCACTGAGTTACATAACCTCTCACTTGCATGGGAAACTTCATCGACATTGTTCTAATTTAACAAGCTGAATTCAAGCATCTCTTTAGAATTTAAATTTAGGTAGATTTCTTTAAAATGTTGTTAGATTTAGTTACTTCCCCCTTGTGCTAATTCTGGCCTCTTTGTCATTCTTGTTGTTTTAATCACACATTGGAATGAGCCTTAAAAGTATATTTGGAAGAAGAGAGAGGGTCCAGATTTTGTAAAGAAAATGTATTCTTTCCCCTGGCAAAACATTGGATTGCTTAGTGCTGTAGAGCATTCTGAGGACGTCTTCTGTGACGAGCCAGATATAACATTAACCCAAAGAAAGATTAGAAGAACGCCAATCAAAAGTATCCTAAGCTATCCAGTTAATGGTTTTACATGCTTTCCAGCAATGTAATTGATTTATGAAAATATGACTACTGAAATGAATTTAGGCATGCAGTGGCCTACACATGAGAGGTTGTAATACAACAATAATGATCTGTTGGTATACATGTAATCACGCTGGTAAGTTTAGTTTCTGCTAAAGTTCTAAGTTAAGTTTCGTAGGGCATTTAGGAAGAGAATAATTCTTTTTCTCTTTTCTCCTTTTTTGTTTTCATATACACTTCCCATGCTCTAAAGACGAGATCAAGAGGATTAAACGCAAGCACAATTGTTAAAGGCATCATAAAACGCTAGCTGTGGTAAAGGGCTCATAGGTTATTTGCTCGTCTGTTGCTGTTAATACAGAATTGCTCTCTACAGTATGTTTTAGGGCTTTTTCCAACTCTCCAGCATGTTTTAAATAATGGAATTTCCAAAATGTCTCTTGGCTGACTGTTCCTACTGAAAGAAATCTTAGACAAATTTCATAATACGCATCCCTTTCTTCCCTAACTAAATTGTTGTGGGCCAAAATGCATTTCCTCCTTGGGTATGTATCCCAAGGAATAGCTGTGTCATTAGCTGCCCCTGTTGGGTTACCGTTTACCCAGATTATGCATTCAGCTTCGCATGTGTACCTCAGAGATGCGCAGACCCTGTTGTGGTGAGCGTAGCGTTTGAGAGTAGGTAGACAGATACACAAAGCAATCAGGTCAGTGACTTTATGCTTTTTATTGTGTTTTCTGAATTCTCCTCAGTACGTCAGTCCCTCCTTGGTGTTGAATTTCTCAGGAATATTTCTCATGTTCCAGGTGGCTTACCTGAGCTGCACAAACAAGAGCAGTCATCTCCTTGACTCCCTAACAAGATCCCTTTCTGCCAGGAGTTCAAGACACGCTTCTTTCTGCTGCTCTTTCGCTTCCTCTCTCTGCCTCCTCCAGGGCCCTCCTGCATGTTAACTCTTTGTGTAATATATCCCCCTCCCAGCTTATATTATCTGACCTTTTTCCAAATTCAATTTAATTTCCAAACCATCTGCTGCAGGTCCTTTGTATTATTTCTCCATCTTCACTGGTGTTTCCAGCACCACCCAGTTTGCTCTCATTTGCAGATGTTGTTGTTTCATTGTTGGTTCCCTTTTACCTTTAATGAGGAAGCTGGAGAAGATAGGCGTGATCAGTTAATGCCTCTGCATAACTCAGTACCTTGTTTGTTTACTGTGCCGAGGTGGTGTTTGTGTTTAAGTTAATTAAATTTTAAATCAAATTTTCCTGAGACAATGTCTACTTCAATATAAAATTCCTACTGTGACTGCAGCATCTGGAGGGGTTTTTGTAATAAAGTGGTGGTAGGGGAATGGAAGTGAAGCCACTTTCTGCTGTAGCCTTTTCCCATTTGTTACTGGAGTTTGCATAAAGGTGATTGGGAAGAATTTTTCAGGGTTACTTTCTGATTATTTTTTCTTTTATCAGCTGGGTATTATTGGTGAAGCTATTTGGCTAATAAATGAAAGCCATGGTGTTTTTAAAACCATTGTGCTTTATACTCCACATCAAGTGGGAAGGCACAGAATGGTAGTTGCAGAAGCACTCGCCCTGTGAGGAGCGGCTGAAGGATGGGGCTGTTCAGCCTGGAGCAGGGGCAGCTTCAGGGGGACTTAAAAGCAGCCCCCAGCACCCGGCAGGGTGGTTACTGGGGAGACAGAGACAGGCTCTTACTGAGGTGCATGATGGGAGGATGAGAGACAGGAGGCATAAATTGAAAAGGAAGGTTCCAACTGAATATATGGGGAAAAAAAACTTTTTTGACATGTGGGTGGTCAAGCCAGGAGAGCAGGTTGCCCAGGGAGGTTGTGTAGCCTCTGTCCGTGGAGATTTTTCAAGACCCGGCTGGACAAAAAGCCCCGAGCAACCTGATTTGAATGCAGTGCCGACCCTGCTGAGAGCAGGAGGTTGGACTAGAGACCTCCCATCTGCCTGGAATGGTTCTACAGTTCTGGGCCACTCATCAGGCCTAGGCTGCTGCTGACGTTGCAGATTACTCATGCCTCAGTATTTGTTTCCCTGCTTAAATAAAAATAAGCACATTCAATTAGCTGTAGTTTCATAAGTCTTTTAAAATCTAAGTTGCATCTCCAAGTATTCTTCTTATGTAAACTAACAGGATTTTTTTTTTTAATCTACTGATAGGTGCTTTGTAAAGAACTAATTTGCTTTTCTTTTAAAATGAAGGTAAGAACGCTCTTTGTCAGCTGGTCCTGTATTTCCATGATGTCTGATAACACAGTGCATTACTATGATTAATTTATAATAGAAAACAGGGCATTCTAAAACATCTGCAAGGCTTGCATGAATTGTGAGCAAGTTGGAACTAACATAAGCTATATGTATTATTTCAGTTCCCATCTGACATCCTGCTCTCTTATCTATAAATAGCGTACCCCTTTACATATTCTATTCTGAGCACTGCTGCTCAGTGTAGCTTGTGTGCATCTTAGTTCTTTTTTCCATATCTTTAAATAATAGAATTGGCATGGAAGCTTTATTTATTTATATTGTTCCTCTGCATTATAGCTGCTGCTTTAAAATATTTTAGTTATAGGATGATGATCTGTAATTTTTTTTTGTTTTTTTTTTGGGGGTACGGGGAGGCTGCATAAGCTCTTCTTGTTTCTCTGTTCAGCACAGATTGAAGTATCTTAACTGCAATACCTACTATACAATTTGCAAAATAAGTGTTACCGAATTGTAATGTCTGCAATAGAAAAACTCATTTCCATATTCATTGCAGTGTAACAATAATAGTTTTTCTTTCTTTCCCTCATTGTTTTGCTTTGAACAGATACAATCATTGGTGTGTTTGTGGTTTTATGTGAATGAAAGGTCTTTTCCCAATCACCATTGCAGGACAGCCTTGTTAATTCTCATGTTCCTAATCTAAAAGACAGTATTTGTTACCAAAACCCTGGCAAATGTCACCACACTTTTAATTAAAACAAAAAAAGTGAGTACTGACTTGAGAGTTTATCAGTTTCTGTCAACTAATCATTTTAATATCAATATTGTGCATAATTCGTGCACAGCAGAATAAGATAGTAAGCAATATTAGCACTGTGCTGTGCTTGCCAAAATAAATTCATAAAATACATTGGGGGACAAGATGGTTGAATGATTAGAGCGCTGGTCTGGCAAATGAAACACCTGGCTTCTAGTGCCAGGTCTGCCATTCTCTCTGATGTTTGCAAAAAAAAAGTAATCTCATTTATTCCTGTCTGTGGAGAGAAATACCATTCCCACTTCTGTAAAGCATTTATATAGTGCTTCTCACCTAGATTTCCAGATATTCCTACTTTTGTTTTCTCACTCAGCCTAGGAAATCCCAGGGATCTTTACCCAGTAGCATATAGTATTTGCGAGCTCTGATTCAGAAGAGCTGGCTGTCTGTGATGAGCTTCCCCACTCCTTGTTTAAACAAATACGGCAGTTTCTAGATGTAGTGCTATTGTCTATGTGAGGTGGAAGGTCAGACTAAATGACCTGGCCTTCAAGTCTATGAAATTACCTGGGGTTTATTGTATTTTATTTTGTTATGTAACATGGAAACTGCCTCAGTTAAATGCCACGACGCTATTTTGTTTTTACTTAGCTGAGAGACTTGGATGAAGGATGATTGAGGACTTTCTCTTAAAAGCTCTGCCCATATCATCATTTCAAAAAAATGGATTAGAAGATCATAATGTAATTCTGTTGTGCGAGGCCATGTGAGCCTCACCCTGGACGTGGAAGAGACTCGCTGATCTGTCCGTCTGCTTGCCTGCATGGGGAGAAAGCGGATGGAACGGATTCAGAAGTGGGTGATTCAGAGCGCGCAAGAGAAACAGCTCCATCCCACGTGCAAAGATTAGAAACCCAAGATCAGCCCAGTTAGAAATTAAACTGCAATGTGTAAGGCCTGCTGGGATTTCCGAGCGCCGGAACATTCCCATCTGTGTACGCTCTGCTTCTGGCTGTGGAGTGGGTTGAGGCAGACAGCGTGGTTGATTCTCACAGCTTCCGTAATTTTTTTTGGCAGTTCAAATCTGCCCACTGATAGCCACATAGCTGAGCATGTAAAACAAAACCTATTTTTCCATTGGCTGGTTCTGTAGCATTTGTATCTCCTGCAGTATATTGTCACAGTTCTGGGATATGGGATAAGGCTGGAACTGTGGGAACCTTTAAGTCTGCCTGTCAGTAGCATCGGAAAAATGTGCAAGAGTTGCACGGAAAGATGTTTATGTTTAAATGTAATGTTCTTGCCTAGAGCCATCTGGTTTGTACTGTCCTTGAATTCTTTTCCAGATCTCTCTCTTATTTTCTGATTTTGTAAGAGAGTGGAACATTTGCTATTAATTAGAAAAGAAAAGCCCTTAATGTCCCTACTCAAGGAAAACAGCTAACTTAAATCTCAGGAAACTCCAGTATATTAACTCAGAGCAGGGTGGTCTAACTGGCAGCGCAGCATACAGAACAAGTCCACGCAGCCTGCCATTGTAAGCTGAGAGAAGGAGAAGAGGCTGTAGGGGCAGCATGTGAAGCTCTGCTGCTGAACGTCTCTTTAGGTGCCTGTGCACAGCAGGCACCTGACAGCTGTATGGAAGCTATAGGCTGCTGTTGCTGCTTCCTCACACAGCAGGGATGAGAAGGTGGAGCTGGAGATGCCACAGTATGGCTGGTGAGCTGCACTCAAATACTGAATTATATAGCCAGCTGCTTCTACCTGCACAGGTGTCATGGAAACCTTCTGTCACCACTGGAAAGTTTGGACCCCTGTGACTCAGAAAAGGCTCTGCTGGTCTCAGTACCCAAGTGTTCAATGTCTAGGGATTGCTCTGTGGACTCCAGATGCTGCAGGCATGTTTCCTCCAACATGGAAATAGTAGAGCCTCTGATAGGATTACATGGAAGAGGAAACACTGATGCTGATAGTCCGTTGCTAGAATGGAAGGACTTAAGCCAAGCACAAGGCTGCCTATTCTGTGACTGTTCCCAGAGCAAGGAGGCGAGCAGGAGGAGAGGCGCGTGCATTTGGTTGACCAGTGTTCAGTCTGAGTGCGTTGTGTGGTTGGTGCTTCTACATAGGTAGGCACTTTGTGCTTTGCTCCTTCTACTTAAATGAGAACTGTGGGGCTTGTTTCAAGCCTGGCAATTTTTAAATAGTAGTTTTATGTGTAATTCACTCTGAGTCCATTTAAGGGCAAATTGAAACTTTAGAAAATCAATTTAGATACCTGAGGCTTAGCTATGCAGGAGAAGTAGCCTATGGTACCTTCTTTTGTAGATTCTGAGCACAGACAAAAAGCTCTTTGGTTACTTTTCGTTACTTGAAAATGGACTAAGCTAAATGGGGGTTGGGGACAGGAAGACTACTTATTGTAGAGTAAGAATATCCACATTAAAAATTAATATCAGTTTAATTAATGTTAGGTTTCCTAAACTATCACCTTTTTATGTCTGATTTATCTCAGCAGTATGTTGAAAGCTTTGTTTCACATCCTCTTCTGTTTTTTCTGAAATGTACTGGCATGTGATTTGGCTGTTAGTGGTGTTCCGGCTAAGCTAAATCATGGAGTGGTCTTATATGGAAGACAGTCCAAAATTTTGACCAAGTTTATTCAAGAAAGCTGAAATGACAAGTTACATTTTAATATTGTGCCTCTTTTCTAGCATTAACACATTTTAGACTTGGCCTTCAAGAAAAAAAAAGATCTAGGGAATAAATATGAAAATATTATTCTGAGAATTATTGTAAGTCACTTTATTGGAATCTTTGCAGAAGGTCCATCTGTCTCTCGAGGACAAGATCTGCGTGTCTTGGTGAAAAGAAGTGTTCAATAGTAAAGTGCTCAATGTGTTTTCGTTTGATTTGGGGTATGGAGCTGGGTGCAGTACTTCTGCTTAGGTACCTTTTAGAGAAAGATATAAACACAAGATTTTAAAACTTTGTGCATGAAGCTAGCATTGATTGTAATGGAAGGTTGGCAGAAACTCAGTTATCTCTATACTGCTAAATCTGATCCTTGTTACAAAGTGTTGGTTGGTTGTTTTTTTAATTTTTTTAATGTCCCTTACATTTGGTAACAACTATTTCTGGAGACAGGATTTGAGAGTTTGGGCAAGGTATCTGGAGCTGCTGAGTGTACTGCTTCTTGCTGTGTACTGAGCATTGCAGCCAAAATAGGCAAAAACGTTGCCTGCAAATTGAGACCATATTAATTGCTCCCTGCAATTAGGTAAATAGCTGCCTCTGCACGTAACAGAAGGAGGGAGAGGGTTAATGAGGGACTAACTCCCTCCTTAGAGGGACCGCAGAGCTGATTGGAAACAGCTGCTGGAAGTGCTGGGCCTAGACGAGCAGGGTAGTGCAGGCAGTGCAGGCACGGTGCTGCTGTGGGGAGGCCTCAGAGCTACAGCCTCGCAGCCAGCTCAGTGAAGAGACGCAAGGAAAAGACTGATAAGGGAAGAAGGTAGGAGCAATCCAGAAAAGAAACAAAGGGCAGACAAAAGTGTCCCCAGCCTGGAGCCCCCGAGGGATGTGAAATGGTAACTGAGGCCCAATAGGCTGACAGGAGTTCAGGCTGGAATGGCAGACTGAGAAAGGGATGCAGCCCCCTGAATACCCTTACCCTTTCTGTGTGAACGTTAAGACTTAAAATTATGTCAGCATCGTATAAAGTAGGGGTAGCCTAGGCATTAAAACTGCATAGCTCTGTTAATGGGATGCTCAGCTGGGCTGGCTGGCTCTGTTGAAGTGTGAGGAAACGTTACCCAGGAGGGACGCTGAGTATACGTGGCTGTGTTTCTCTGGAGCTGAGCTAGCTCTCCAGAGCTGGGTATTCCTGATGGCACTTATTAAAACGTGGCGTGTGGTTCATTGAAGTCTGCAACACAAGAGTCAAGTTAGCGAAAATTATTTATGGTATGAATGACTCAGATAATTGTCACATCTGCTCTGTAACATGGCGTTTTTACCTAGAAGTTGGCTTCCCTCTCTTTCTATACCTGTCGTGTATTTAGATATGCATCCTGCCTGCAGTTTGAACTGATGTTTGCTTCTGTGGCTGAGGATATTGGTTAAAGGCCAAACAATGCTTTAGCTTAAGCTGGAGCCTATCCACTTTGTAGAGAGGAAGCTGCTAATGCCCTTCCCGTTGTGTTCCCCTAAAGACAAAAACTTTTTCCTGCGATTGATGAAGTCAGCTGAGCAGAATAAAAACCTTAGAACTTATCAGCACAAAAAACCATGGAATATGCCCCAGAGATATACTTGGGAACATAGGGATTGCTTATATATGGGCTGAATGGACCCAAATGTTCATGTAGCAGATGCCAGTGATGTAATATATCCTTAGCTTGAGCGTGCCAACAGCAAAGAATGGTTAGCCCTGTCCTGCTAGGCAGTCAAGCACTGTCCTCCAGGGCTGTGATATGTATCAAGCACCAGTACTGTAAAACTAGAATGCTCCAAAGAAAGGCCGAAGGGAAAGAGAGCCTTCTGAACGAGGAGTAAATAGATTACGGCCTTTCAGCCTGATACGATAAGGGGGAGAAAGGAGTATGTGTTTTGAGACAGCGTTATAAATTCATGAGTGATTGGGAGAACGTCAGTAGGGAAACGGTTGTCCTTGAGTTGCAGAACACTGAAATCATTACCAGAGGAGCATTGCAAATGTGTGCCCCGTTCTCACACTTCTTTTTCCACTTTTGTTATTGTCCGCTCTCAGCAGGAGGATACTGGGCCGTCAGCCTGTGGTCTGGCCTGACGCAGTGCTGCTTAATATGCTGCTTGAAGTGGGAAACTACTGTAAGAGGGGAAAAAATGGGGTCCTGTGTTTTGACTGGTGTTTTTTTGGTTAGGTTGAAGTGGTTACTGCTTCACTGTTAGAATTATTTTAAAGCTAATGCTTTTAATATATCAAGATTTTAGGGGGCACAGAAGGTATTTCTGGGAATATACGTTAAGATAATACAGCAGTGTAACTCCACCTGAATTGTGAAGTATCGCATTGCAGAAGTGGTGAAACCGTGGAGAACTGAAAAGTAGACTTTCACTTTCGTTCTGCCAAATTATTTGAGTAATAAGCCATCAGCTAATGAATAAACAAATGAGAATGCTATGTGCGTGAGGAACCCTCTGTGAACAGTTGTACATGGGGAAGGTTTAGCTTTGGTATCAGCAAACATTTGGGCCTACAGAGTGTACAGGGGTGAAAAATAAGCCGTGTGTTAAATGGATTAATGCAGTGTTGATCCCTTTCTGTCAGGACAATTAACATGAGTAAAATGTTTGCTCTACTTTAAACAGATAAGGGAGTACTGTATTGTGTTCATCTGAAGATTAATGTTCCTATATGTGCAGCAGAGAGCACATGATTTATTTCCTGAACATTATGTAGATTTATAGCTGTGCCAGTTACTGCTGGAAAGCTCTTTATGAACCATGTTCACAGTGAGTCTTTTTTGTTATATGTTTAGTGAAAGAGGTCATAAGAAGGATGCAGACATTTTGAAGTGTTAAGTGGGATGTTTGTGACATGTACAATGCCTTTAAATTATACATTTTGACTTGTCATGACCCCTGATTTTCTTTTATATGTGTACATGTGTGTGCATGCATCTGTTATATAAATATAAAGCATGTATTTTATTCAGTGCTTAAGAAGTAACTTCCTTTGGTGTCCTGACTTCCTTAGAGAATTAGTGATGTTTTTGTGTTATTATTTGATGATTTAAAACAAAGATTACACTCAAGGAGAGATTGACAACCTCATGGGGTGTGTGCTTTCTGTGGGACCGTGCTCTAGTTGCGTTTACAAGTATGCAACTCTTGTTTATTTAATAGGATTGCATGGGTGAAATACAGGCTTGAATTTGGCATTCAGAGCCTAAGATAAGGAATGAACCTGCCTTGTGCTCAGCAGAGACAGAACGATGCAAATATTATGCCTATAGAACTCAAAATGTTAAGAGCAGTTTTTACTTTTAATTTTTGTTTGACTGAAGCTTTGAACTTTTCTAATTATGAACTTCTATAATTTAATTTATTAAGTGCAATTAAATTTTGAGAATGTTTGCACCAATTAATACTGAAGATTAATTGTCCATTAGACACTCTAAAACATTTAAATCTTAACTTCTGTTTTCTGAGAAATTGCAGGGAAGAAGTCATAGAAAATGCCTAGCCTTAAACAAAATACATGGTAGTCTGGAGTAGAGAAGATAATTTTTCTATTTGCAGAAATTTCACCTTACAAATTTTTTTATACTCTTTTCTCTTATTGAACAAGGCATTTTTTTCACATTAAAAAAAGCATCCTCATTTGAAGAACTGTATCTCATTTGCCGTGTCCCTACGTCTGAACTTACGATACAAAAGGACAAAAAAGATGTTATTGTTGAAGTGGTTATGAGAAACAGATTAAACCTTGTACTAGAATTTGCAAGAGAACTTTTCCCACCCGTGACTTGTGCAGACAGAGCCGTGAGCTGGACTGGAATTCTACTCATGACGTTTATGAGTGACACTTAGCTTGACTAGCTTCAGATTTGTTTTCAGTTCCTGGTTAATTGTACCTTTGAATGACTTTGGATGCTGTCTTTGCAAATCACTATCAGTAGTTGACTTAGATGTTCTAGTATGACTTTGTCATATTACGGAGACTTGGTTCTCTGCTAATTTTACAGCAGCTTGCTTTCAGATTTGGAGAAGCGCACAAAAAAAAGTGTCTGAGAAAAATTACCGCCTGAACAAGATGCTATGCCTGATGCTAAATGCCAAGATATCATGTTGGTTTATTAGTCCGGTGCACAATGAAAGAAAATACTTCTCCTGAATAGAATAATATATCTAGGTGTTACTGAAATACAAAAAACTATTTGCGTAAATTCCTGTTCACTGAACAGATTGAAGTGTGCCAGCGGTAGTCTCTGTGCAGCTTGCGCATGCTAGTGCGGTTGATAATGAACAGTTATTAACGTTTGGTTTTGACCTTTTCAGTTTGTACACTGGAGGTTGCAATGCTTAAAGTCTGAGCATTACAGTGCCTGAAAAAGAAAAATACCTTGATGCGGTTTTATTTCTTTCAAAAAGCCTGTTTCACAACTGCTACCGTGCTCGGCTTCTTTCTGAAGGTAGTTGAGGCAGGAAAAGAGTCTGGGGCATCATACAGAAATCTTGAATGAGATTTTCTGATAGTTAGCATCAGATATGCCATGCAAATAACTGGTATGAATTAGAGGGAGACAAGGTGTTGCAGGGCATTTGCAGTTTCTCTGTTCTTCAACTCACTGCTTTGGTCTGATAGAAAACTACTGTTTTTCACTAATGCATTTTTTTAAAATACATTTTTCCTGAAGGAGAAAGAGATTTTTTTAATGGAATACTTCAATGAAAAATTTATTTCCAATGAGTTATACCATAGAGAGTGAAAACTTACTTGGATAGACCTATGGACTTTCTATCTGGAGAGAGAAGAAAATTTGTTAGGGTACAATTTAGAAGTTGTGCTTGATAATTTTTCTTAACTCCTGTTTAACATGCTGTCATCTGGAAATGAGGATAGTTATTTATCTAAACGTAAAAAGCAAGTGCTAGTTGCAAACATACTAAAAAACAGCTAAACAGTGCTTTTTGGTTTTTTGCTGCAAGAAAGCTCCTCTAACAACGTTGCAGTAGCTGCTGTTCTGAACCTCTTTCCAACAAACCCATCTCAAAAGCTGAATCATCACAGACTCTTAATCAGCGCTGTATTGTGCGACAGTGATAATTTTCTATCCAATTTGTTAAAAGTGTTTTTTTTGTTTTTGTTTTTGTTTTTTTTTTTTACTAATAACATCCAGTGCAGCAGGTGTAGAACTCAGCAGAAGAAATGTGAACTCTCCCATAATTTGCCATCTAACTGTAAAGCTTTTGGCAAAATCAGCCAGCTTTTCCCTCGTGTATAGACCAGGTAATAAGAAAAAGTAGGCAATGCTAGATGCAGGACTTTCGAAGTCTGAAAGTACTGAAATATGTTGTTTACACATAAAATAACTCAAATATAACAAATTTTTACAGAGGTTTATCGTATGTGACTAGAGAGAAATTATAGAAGCTTTTCTTGCAGGAACTAAAATTATAGCATAGGTAATTTTTCTGCCTAAGGATTTGCATTAAACAAGTGTGAAGAAGTAAATTCCCCTTGGGGAAGTTGCTCATTCAAATTTGAACTGGTTTGATGGTAAGGACTGCCAGAAAACAAGAACTGAAATCTGCTTAAAACAACACGACGGATCTAGGGGATAGATCCTTGTGCTGAGAATTGACCTAGAACAGTGAGATGCTGGCCTGGGAACGCAGCATTAACAAGTTTTGACATTTACTGCCAGGAATGTGTCTTAACAGTGGATAATACCTGGTAAACCTTACATAAGTTGAATGTTGCTTATAGTACATTACCTTTCTAACATGCATTTAAAAAAAATACAGCTTTCTTGCAAGTTAGGTGGTCACTGGTTAACTGTGTCTCCCTGGAGAATGTGTAAGTGGTGGGTTGAATTGCAGGTGCCGGTAGCAAAGGCAGCGCTGGGAAGAATTGCCATCAAAATTGCTGTGAAGAGAGGCCAGCTGGTGGCCTGAGATGTGTGGAGAAGGAATACGAACCCTTTGGAAATGCAGCTAACCTCAGAACAATGAGCATAGGTAAAGAGAAAAACTGAACTGAAGGTAAATTGTTTTTTTGAGCATGCAAGCATGCTTCTCCAGAGGATTTTGTTGCCACAGCTGGAGACTCTAAACTTGTTTAGCTGTTTGTGAAGGATTGCTTGAGAGTTGCAGTTTTGGAAGCTACAGTATAGACAGTCTGGTAAAGCACTTCAGGGCATGAGCTGATCAAGAATCAGAAAGATATTTTCTTCCTAAAGATTTTGAACCGTTGGGCAAGTACCTTGTAGGGGCACTAGCTGTTTGGGGGCTTGGGGGGCTTTGTTTGTTTGTTTGTTTTCCCCTTTTTTTCTTCTGAAGCGTCAGATTTTGGTTTATGCCGGAAGCAGAGGGCCAGATATGGTGGATTACTGATTCCACCTGTCAGGACAAGTTTTGTCTCTCTAAATTTACAGTCACAGCAGATCATATAGGTCGTTCTTGAGACAAAGATCCTTATGTCACTGTAAGTACAGCTTTTTTGCTGTACTTGTTTGCAGTCTTATCTTTGGAAGTCAGAATTAATTTCCTGTTTGAGAGGTTTTGAAAAGAGCACAAGATCCATGGAATATCTTTTCTATTTTGTTATTATTTAATTAGCATAGTAAGTCGTATCTCTTTTTTGAGTGGCTCTCACATGATTGGCAGTCTCCTTTTCGAAAGATCTGGATTGTTGTCTGTCAGAAGAGACTGGAGGTGAAGCAGCAAGTTAATGTGATGGATAAACAGTGGGGCTGTTAGAAAACAAGTCCATGTGCCTGAGCTTATAGTCTACCTGTGACAGCTGTTGTATCCAGCGGTAGGACATGGGTCACCTTCATGCTAAATGCGGAGGGTGACTTGAGCGCCTTCTTGGGATTAGTCTTCTGCTTCTTTCTTTCTCGAGGACAGTGGTATCCCTGTCCCATAGGTGATCTTTGCAAACTGGACGGGAACAGAGAAGAGAGCTTTGACATCCTGAGATGTGCTAGGAAGAAGGAGCTGCACTGAACCTCAGCATTCTCTCTCCTTCTCCCTTCATTTTCTTCAGTTGTTTTGGGAAGAAGGGGAGGATAGAAAGAAATAGGTCTGTTTCTTCTTTCTATCAATCCAAAGTGTTGAAAATAGAAAATGTGTCTTATTGAAGTTACATTGAGAACCCTCCCCTGTCGGTAACTGTAAGGAGGTGCGAATGTTAAATAAATGTTAATAAATTGATCAAATCCTGCTTAGCTAATAGTGTAGACATACCAAGCTCTCCCCATCTCATAATGGTGTTCAAATATCACTTTCTTATTTTGAATTACAGAAAGGCTCTTCTGCGGTTGCAGACTATAAAGGCTGAGACTGAGGTGATATGAAGACAGTGTTTTGTCCTAGCATGATCCCCCGGACCCCCATTTCCATCCCCTGCATTATTTTTACCTTGCTCCCCCCTCCTTTGGAGGGCACGAGCAGGGCTGAGCCTTCATACGCTGTGCAAGAGCGTGGCAAGAGGGTGTCAGGGTGGCCGTGTGGGCTGCCTTGCCATGGGATGAGTAACACTGTTAAGAATCCAGAAAGAATTAACTTTTCAAAATATAGTTGTTTCATCTAGATCTGTATCTCCAGCTTCAGACATTTCTGGCTTGGGTTACTTTCAGGTCATGTTTTTAGGCTTTTCTTCCCATGTCTGCTAAAATTTTCTTTCCCGTGAAGATGTGAGCATCTGTTATAGAAATAGTCCTGAAGTCCAGCACTCAGATGTAGCCTAAGCATTAGTCCTGCCCTCAGGCAGGCTCATGAAGTGCAAATTAGCACCATGCTCCATTCATCAAGTGCGAATTGTCGAAGCAGTTTTTCAAAGGAAGATATTTTCCATGACTATGCCTTTTTTTGTTGTTTATGCTGTTCTAAAACTGATCCTACTCAATGTAATGTCAGTGCTAGCATTAGATTATCTGTTGCTTGACATTTTTGAACAACATTGTAATGTACTTTAAAGCAAGTGCTCTATCTTTATCAAACGCTTCACTGTGATTAAGGCAGGAGTTAACGTTTAATTTTTTTTAAGAAATAGTTTGAAATAGACATAGTATGTGAAGTGCCTAGAAATGTTAATTTCCATTTAAAAAAAAAAGTTAAAATTGTTTCTAAATAACAAACAGATTGAACACATCTGCACATTTTTCAAATTAAAACAAAATTTACCATATGAGCACTTGCTTCTTGATTTGCTAGAATTTGGGTGGCTCCATTCTGGCTTGTTTTGGCACATCATTTGTTTAATCCTGCACAAACATATGAAGTAACTGTCGAATGCCTAATATGACCTAGTTACTTTAGCAGGGTAGTTGCAAAATGTCCATTTCCTATGTCATTTAGAAAATTGATAGCTTTTTATATTAGCATGTAGCAGTTGTTTCAAACATAGTTTTAGGGCACGTTTGTAAGTGCAGCCAGCAATTCAATGGTATTGCTTTTTTTAGTCATTTTGACTTTGCCTTAGGTAATTGCTTAAAGGGCAGTTGCCAGTGGTATTTCAGGGTTATGCTCTAGAGATCATACAGCTGAAATTGTCTAGGGAATATCGAGCTGTCCTGTCACTACTTCTGGGAGATGGTTGTTATTTTAAGTTTTTTTTTCCATTCCACCTTGCCAGGCCATTTACTGAAATGGACTTTTACATTTGTTTTGTCATTTGTACCATGAAAGTGCACCTTTCATGGAGCATGGCCAGGAAAAGGAGGCATAAAAATGTGCAGGGCTGAGAAGAAAAATGGTTGAGCGTCGCTGTACATTTTTATATCAATCACTTGCAAATCAACACATTTATTTAAAGTAGTGCTGTAGCTATTTGTGGTCCTGCTAAAATATGAACTTGAGAACTCCTTTGAATTTTTATGTACAGCAAATGTCTGCAACACCAATTGCATATCCTAACTCATTTCATATGAAAGTTATGTAAACTTTGCCTAGGTTTTCTTTTGTCTTCAGCATTTTGAGATGTGTCCTAGTTGCATGAACCTGTATTGTAATTTCTTTCATTTTTTTTGTTCTTTGTAAGTTTTTCCTCTTGTACCTTTATTGCACAAGTCTTAAATACATACACATCACATGTTAAGGTCGTCTTTCACTTCAGCAGATTAGTGCCAGCCATGCCTAAGTTTTTACTGGGCTAACCTTGCTCTGGTTTTCTACTGCTGTCAACGGAAATTAGCAACGTACAGCACAATCACCACCCTAAACACGAAAATCCCTGAATTCAAACTCTAGACAAAGTTTTTTTTTTTTTTTTTTTTCCCTCCTCTCCCTCCTCCATTTTAAAATGTGTTTTTCGTTGTAAACTTATCTTGCTGACCTTTTTATTTCTTTGCTGGTGATTATGGTTTTGGTCGTTTTCCTCAGCTTGAGGAATAAGAAAGGTGTCAGAAAATACAATGCAATTCTTTCAAATTGGCTTTTATTGTTTTACCAAGCAGCTTGGGTTTTCAAATCCAGTGTAAAGTCATTTGATAAGAAAAAAATAGTTATGTTTTCAGAGATGAGATGGGCTTTTGAACATTTGATCAGGTGGGTCTGTTTATATTGCCTGTCCCTAAAATTGGTCATAGCAAAATACAAAAAAAAGTCCCTGCTATGAGTTATTTGCACTAAAACAGGCAAAACACAAGTCATAGACAAAATGGAGGAGAAGACAAGTAGAACAAACTGGTCATTTGATGTTAATATCTTATTACCATGATTTTGATGCTTTTATGGCTCGCTTGTTCTGTCAGAGGTTACATTTCTGAACGCGTGTTCCTGACCTGATGTACAGCAGAACTGTAGCTGGGGAAAGCAGGAAAAGAGATGGAGAAGGTAAGATCAGTGCTTTAATTTCTCAGAGAGAAGGCTGTACATAGGTCCGGTCCCTCTTGTAATTGCTCTATTGAAAACAGCAAAAGCGTGCCGTGAGTAAAACTGGTTTTAGTTATATGATTTTAATTTGGCTGGTCCCTGGTTGAGGAAGAGAAAAGTGTGGGTTAAATTCAGTGACCAGGATGACAGTTCACAATGACAGGAAAAATGCTGTGTGTAATAGTAATTGTAATGCTTTGCAGTGCTTTTTACTTAACCTATCATTTTCTCAGTGCCCTCCTTCATTGCCCTTTAGATCTTTCTCTTATTTTGTTTGTGGTATCAGAACTCTTGCAACAATATGTACTACAGGCATGTTACTAGCGTCCTGCTTCCTTATCACTCAGCTCACGTGGCTATCCCGTCTGCTTTTCTATTTTTGTTTTCCCCAAAAATCTTGAGAAACCTCACTGCCAGCAAACATTGATTTTAATTGTACTTGCATAGAAAATTTCACAAAGTGCAGTGCTAAAAGCAGTGTTTAAAGCACTGTGCAAACAATACATCATTAAATCATGTCTACCGTACTCTGTGAGATGATGTAGAAGCAGGTAGAAGTAAGCAGAGAGAAGTAAGGCAGAGACATGAAGGTCACAAAGGAGGCTGGAAGAGAGGTCAAAAGTTTGCTTCTCCTAAGATTGTGCCTACTTTTTGAATGTTTATATCTTCCAAGGCGTAGCTGTACAGTGGTTTGCATTTTAAAGACTACATTCTGTGCACAAATTGATAATGATAATTTCAGTAGCTGAACTGGCAGGATAGTATCAGGTACAGCATGTGGTATGTATGTGTTTGAGTAAGCAGCCTGCTGTTGTCCTTGCAGTAAATCTCATAGAAACTATAGCTTCTCATGTAAGGTAGGTGATACATTTATATGAATCCTATGCCCCTAATGCCTTTACTGGAAGAATTCTAATTTCCTTGGATGATAGTGGGAGAGACACGTTAGGAGGTTTGTCTGAGCCCTTTTCTCTCATTACTTTTGCATGTGTTGACTTTGCCTGCTCTGCTGGATAGAACGGGTGCATCAGCATCCCGTACTGTTTTTCTTCACATGGAATGTGAGAATTCAATACTTGCTGTATTAGATCCGAGGAGAATTTGTGAACAATGCAGGCTTTGTCAGTCAGCTGTTTTCCTTGTGCTCATGTAGAGCTCCTTGAGAGCTGTTGCTTGAAGGCTCAAAACAGTACGTAGTGCAGACAGAAATCTTCATGGTATCTGACTTAATTGTTACAAACTACTGAGTTTTTAATTTGTTCTATAATCTTGTGCTGTTAAGAGGCAGCCCACCTTGAATTATAAGCGTATGATATGAATGTTAGTGATGATAACTCTGCCTTGTCTATCATTGTTTGCTTGGGGGAGGGAGGGGGAGGAGGTTGCCATACGGCTACCTCCATTCTCTTCCCTTCCCTCAGTTCTCATATCATGTAATGCTCCAGTACTGCAGAATTGCAATAATGACTTGCTTATTGCCTTCCAGTTGAGGTTTTTAGATTGAGTCTTTTCATGTTTAATAGCTTGGATTATTAGATTTGAATTCTATTTTTTTTTCCTGGGTGACTTTTTTGTTGACTATAGCTCTTTGCTCAGAAGTTTGCTTTTTCATGTTATAGCAACATCCAAAGATTACTATCCCAGTTTCCACCCTGCCATGTAGTTTACAAACACACAGAGAAAAATAGTCTGTGGGAACTTTCACAGCATAACAAAAGATGCAACAATATTTTGTAACAACCTCTTTTAAGGCATCGGGGAGGAAACCACTTACGCTAGCTGTGTTAACCTTGCTTATTTTTTTTATTGCAGTAGTATCTAGAGGCTCCACTTGCATTGCATTACCTATTACTCTGTGCACTGGGAAAACATATGAAACTGAAGATTATCCCACCCAGCCACCCTCTCTGTATGTGATAACTTCATATTGTGTAGTCTGCCATTTCAGTACCTTTCATATGTGTTGTGTTATCCTTTTGGACCCCTCTTTTCCATTTTTCTTTTGTTTTAATGGTACTTTCAAACTGAGCTAGGCCAAAGCTATGAAAGTAAAGGATCATTTTGGATAATAAAACACCCAACAAACTTTGTAATAAATAATAAACCCTTTGGTTACTTGGAGAAGAGAGACGTACGTTAAAGGACCGACTAGCGTAACTCACCTGTCTGACGTCCTGCTTGGCAGGAGCTGTCAGGGCAGGCAGCAGCGTCACTGCAAACTAGACACAGTTTTTGCTGTTTCTTGCCTGGTTTGGGGTGTATTAGGGGGCATCAAGAAGAGCTCTGGCGATTGTGCTGTGGGAAGGGGACAAAGGTGCAAATCCATAGGAGGTCAGCCTCATTAGTTCCAGTGTTCAGAAAGCAAGTTGTTTTTCAATTAGATTTTTAAATTAACGGTGTCCTTTTATGCTACATCTCCGTGTGTGTATGTTATTGGTCTGGTATTTAATTAAAACCACAGCTGGTGATCACTTAATTATAATGTACAAAAGGGAATAATACTTACTTGACTGTGTAGCGTGGGCTTACTCAATTTAGAGAATTGTAGCCTTTTTTTGATCTACTGTTTGAAGGCTGTGGTGAGGGAAGCAAGATCTGATGAACAAGCAAGCTAGTGAGTTTCATTGCAACACTTCCCGTCTGTAGAGGGAACCAAGTGAAACAGTGGCTTATAAATTCACCAGCTTTCCTGAAGAGCGGAAGTCATGTATGAACAGATTGGTAAAATTAGTCTGGTGCTTGTTTGTCCATATTTTCCTGTGGTAGGAAGAAATGATTCAAAAGGCCAAGAATACTTCAAGATTCAAGGAATGTCGGAGTTTATTAAGCAATTTCAACACACGCGTTTGAAAGAAGCAGGCCTGAATTACTGGTTTTTCACTTGAAAAATGAGGCGGCCTCGAGAATCTTAAACTTACTGCGACATAAATAGACACACATGCAGATTTTCCACTGAAATGAATAACTCTGCATGTGCGTATGACTTCTTTTGTAACTGACATAATAAAAATATTTTAGACTGAGCTGACAAATGAGGATGCCCAGAGCCTCTAGCCTAGCTGGTTATACTGGAATTAAAACTGCAGAAAGCACATCCAGAATCGTCATATAATTGTTGTTTCTGTCTTGAAGCCGGAATTGGCCTTTTCTGTAACAATTGGAGTGCTATATATGAAGGAACTGTTGCCAAATAATCTAGTCTCTTTGCTCTGTTATAACTACTTGCACGTGTCAGTACACAGGAACACCTGTGCTTTGCTGGCTTCCGGTATTGTAAACTGTTTCAGTACAGATATCAACATTGGACTCATTAGCAGATTGACTGGAATTGGAGCAATAAAAATAACTTAAAAGAGACCCACCCAATAAAACGTCAGCCTGAGTGAAAAACTGCAGTAGTCTGACTGGAAGACTAGAAATAGGGTTTGCGTTTCGGTCTGAGTCTTGGCAGCAGGGCAGTGTTTGCCTTGTTGCTCAGTCCAGGGTGAAAGGTCATTTTTGTTTTCTCACCCGATATAATTTGGAATTGTTTCTTTACTACTACAAAGAAAGACTTCTGTATTGCTGGTTGTTTTTTTCCTCCGGACTTTTGAGTTGTAGCCATCGCTACTGAATATTGAATTCTAACCAATGCGTTTGGTGTGACAGTGAATGGGGTGTTTAGGAGAAAGAGAGTGTGCATGAGTTTTGAGTGTTGGATTTTTTTTTTAAAGTAAGAATTGTAGATTTTGTAGATTATGCTAGTTATCCTGGTCTGATATATATTTCCACAGGTTACCTGTTAAGTATAGAATGCATCTTTCATCCAAATAAGCTATTACAGAAAGAAAAACAGTTCAAGGTTTTCATCTGCAGCTTCAGTAAATCTGAATCATTGAAGCCCGCTGACATGAGACTCAGAAAAATGACAAGTGTGAAGCAGTAGCTTGAAGTGGAGTATGCATTAGTTGCAAAGTAAAATTGAGTCTTATGAATGGAGTTATTTGCTGCACCCGCGTGGAAACCTCTGCATGTCTGAAGGCATTAAAATGTGATGTACATTTTTTTTTTTATAGTGCAAATCTGAGTCAACTTTTAATCTAACACAAGGCTTGAGCTACTTTCTACTAAACTAATGTTAGAACTAATGTACACATTTCCAGCAGCATTGGACTTCATCGTATTTATCCTTTCAGTGCGTTTTCTGAGGGCGGAATGTGTATGCTGTCTAGAGAGAGAATTCCATATGAAAAGTATTCAGTGGTATGTGGATTATTTTTAGACTCTTTTGTAATATGAAAACTCCTGTTTACCACTACAGAAAACCACCAGTACTGTAACTGCTAAATAATATTTTCTCTCCTTTCAAATACTACTGCTGCTTATGGTACAGAAATTGGTTAATTTGTTTTTTCTTTCCTTTTTGTTTTCTAGCTCCATTTAGCAGCCCTGGCATCATTAAAGGGAGACATAGTGGAGCTTAATAAACGTCTACAACAAACAGAAAGGGAGCGTGACCTGTTGGAAAAGAAATTGGCAAAAGCACAGGTGAGCCGTAGTCTAAGATTCTGAAAACGGTCCTTGGTTTTCTGTTGTCCTTGCTCTTTGGAGAGCAATGTGGTGCTTGGAGAGAGGGTGAAGTATGTTAACCAAGTCATGAGTGAAAGAAGATTTCAAGATTGTATAAGAAATATACTTGCAGTGGTTTTAAGTTTTGTGTGCTGATGGCATTCTTTAAAAAAAAAAAAAAAAGTCAAGAAATGATTAGATTAGTTTTGTGTTCAAGTCAACATAAACGACCTGTTTTAACAAGTTAACAATGATAAAAAGTTCTTGTCTGTTGGTAGTGCTTTGGTGGTATGTGAGAAGTGGTTCTGTGATCTGTTTAGCTTTCAGTAAGCCATTTTCTCTGGGAAAACACTGTCGGTGGAAAGCCAAGGGTTAAATAAGAATAAGGTCTGAACTATAATTCTTTCTCAGCTCTTAAGTCTTTTCAGAATTGGACTATTATTCTTTGTCTTTATATCTACGATAAACAAAACCTTTGTTTTCCCCATACTGTTGTTCTGGCAAATACCTTTTATAAGTGCTTTACAGTTCAAAACTGATTCAAAACATATGCTTGAATTTAATGGGGTTAGAAAGAGAAAAGAATGTCTGATCACCTACTGACTCACAGACTATTGTTTTTCAGTCATTTACACTTCCATAGAGCAAGTCAAAGCATTTTGTCCAGTAAAGCATCCCATCTTGATCTGAAAGCACCAAGCGCTGTGACTCTTTCATTGTTAGTTAGATTTTCTTAAAAGACATTAAAACATACTTAAATTGTCTCTTTTCAGCTTCCATTCACTGGTTCTTATTATGCTTTTTCCCATTAATTTAGAGTCTTTAGTATTCAGCATGTTCTTGGTGGGGGCTTGTATCTTTGAGTGGATATATACTGGGGCATTGCCTAAAAAACAGGGGTTACTTTAACTAAAGCCATATGTAGAAATGTTTATGGAGCTTACCTTTGAAGTCTTTTATTTCAACCGTATTTTGGCCCTTGTCTGAATTCACTGATTTTTTTTTTTTAAAGCTACCTTTAGGGTTCACAAGCTTATAAATAATATTTTTATTGCAGCCCATCAATGCAACACTGTCATAGTCTTTAGTCACTTGGATATATGACCCAGAGTCACATTGGGAGTTCATATTGAAACATTTTTCAGCTATAATCCTGAGATTCCTTTTTTAATTTATTGTTCTCTGAGGTTGACTCCTCTTTCTGAGACAGTTTGATATGAGACTGCATTTGGCAATCATTAAACAGTCAAATGGGTTCACTGTACCCAAATAATCTACATCATCTTCTGCTAATCGCAAATCTTTAGTAGTGTTCTATATGTATTTCCAGATATTTGTTAAAATATATGTGTACGTGTGTGCTTCAGTCTATGAGTAGCACATTGCAGGTGCTCCCGTGCAACGATGATTCCCCGTTGGCAGTGACTTTTGGAGGGATTTTTGTTTAATCAGCCCTTAGTCACAGTGAACACATGCTCTGGTGATATTCCATGAAATTGGGGTTTTGTTTGATTGGTTTTGTTTGTTACCAGCGCATGCATGTGTGCAGTGCTCAATTTGTAACACTGAGGGTTTTTTTCATGGTCGTGTGCTGTGTGGTTGTGAACACGAGTAATGATGGCTGTCTGTACTATGGATGTGATAAAACCAGAATATCTGGCTTTTCAGAGTCTCTGAAAGCTAGTGTGCTCTTGCCATACCTTTTCTCCAAGCTGAAATAAAGACTTTGGGGACACACTGAAAGGAGAAGATGCAAAGGGTGGGAGTGGGGCAGGAAAGGAAGACTGATAGGAATAGAGAAACTTTAAGATGTTTCTGGACTGACTGAGCTTAACTAGTTATCCTGGGGTGGTTATTTAGGGCAGTCCATCATTGCTGTAATGAGAAGGATAACTGGAATGCCGTAAGCGTTCTGTAATGATATGGTTGTGGCTGGTTGCAAACTTTGTCACAATTGTTTTTTTGGGGGAAAAAAAGTTTTAACGAGCGATTTCTATAAAGTTTTCATATTTCGGTTCTTTTCAAATTCTTTTTTAAAAGCTCTGAAGTGGATAGAGAATCGTTTGGGTGTGACTGACATTTTAAAATAAAATCCAGTCCGTCATAAGGAGTAAGTCATTAAACAAGCACAGCTCAAACATTCAGTGTGTTGGCTATGTTTAAGTGCTGAGACACACTGTGGTGATACCACCTCATCTTTTCTTCTTTTTCTAACTGCATCACTTCCTTTTTCAAGTAGATGCTCCATTTAACATCATTTTTTGAACTTTTCCTCCCACTCCGCAGAGGATCATCCAAATGTGTGTCATATCGTATGTCATTTTTTCTCTACAACCTAATGTATTTCTCCCTCACTGATGCACATCAGAGGCTCAGAAGGCATAAATTAAATAAGGGATATTTGAGGTTCTGCGTAACCATATTCAGGTGCTAGTGGCTCAGTATTAAATCTCTTCTGCATCTGGACTTTACTTACGAAAGCAGCCCTTGTTTTCAGCTCCATTGACATGTTAAGCTCTCTCTAGAACAAATGGCTCTTGGACCATGTTTTGGTAACAACTTTCCTATCCTTTTGTGAGGCATATGAGACACCTTGGAAAGAAAGGGGATTAGTGATTTGCAGAACAGAGGTAATCTGAGGAGCTGTGGTATAAGAATTAGAGGTGGCAAATGGTTAAGAAAGATGGTTGGAGAGCTCATGCTTAGAATTTTTATAAAAGGAAGTAATTGATGGTTTGATGGAGCAGAGAGAACGAAAGCCTGTTTAAGTGATCGGATCAAAGGGCATATGTGGACATTCCTTATTGTTTGTTCCTGATGTGCAGCAGTCATGCAGGGATGCTGGGCCTAGGTAGCTCCCCCCGGGCATACAAGGCAGCGGAGGTTGTGTTAGCATAGCAGCCTGCCTGAGTGAGTCCCTTCTCCCTCTGCTGCTCGTTATAATGAAGAACCCTTTGTGTACATCCCTGCTCAGTCCTCCTTCCCCGAGCTGGGGGGGGGGTAGCTTATTTTCGTTATGGCACTGTAACTTGCTGCGTTCCAGTTTTTCAGCTGCTTTTATGATTGGGATGCATAAAAGTCTGCGTTCTCTACTTTTGCCCTACTTGTGTTCCTGATGTTGCTGATGTAGATTATTTTCCTGATGTCATTTTATGGGGCTGCTTTTATATAGCAAGGCCCTAACAGGAAACATAGAAACTGATAACCATAGCCTTACCAGATGAGGCCGAGACTTCATCTTGCTCGTTGTCCTGTTTCCCACAACAGTCAATAGTGAATTTCTTGGGAACAAGACAAGTAATGGATGGATCCCCAGACTGTCCTCCTGGCAGCCAGAGGCTGTTGACTTTGTGTGTAAATAGCCTCTTGTATATAGTAATAGTGACCCAAAAGAGCGTTTTATAATCCGGTTATGTTTGCCTAGCCACGTGTAATGAATGTGTGTATGCCGAGGCTGAGCAGAAGATCCTGTTGCTCTCAATGACAAGGAGCGTGGACTCCTTAATATTTAGATCCTTCTATGTTATACTTGATGAAAGTACTATCAAATGAAGATCATCAGAGAGGAAAGATGGTTATGGCTGCCCTTCCCCCCCCCCCCCCCCCCCCCCGCCATTGCTGTGATCTAAGGTGTGTTTCACAGGTCAGCAAAGCACTGTGTATTATCTTAAAATGAGAGGCACCACTGCAGGTCAGACCCCCTGAAAGCAGCACAAGCCAGGATTTCTGGTTATTGCACCATGAGAGAGTTGATCTCCAAAACTACAGTCTGTGCAGACCTTGCTGTAGCATTAGCCTACACCCTACTATTATTTCAGTGTGACAGCAGACCTCCTTGTTTATGTCTTTGTATTGGTGTGCAGTTTGGCACTGAATTGATTTCTTGAATGAAATATGCTGGAAAGTAGTGGCCAACTGCAACTAATCTTTTTTTCAAAATTTTTCTATGGTCATGAAGAGAAAAGTAGTGATTCTACTAGTTGTATCTGACCCTGTGTCCTGGCTCGGATAATGGTAAATAGCAGATATCTGAAGGGAGAGCATAAGAAACGCACATAGAAGGTTGTCCTCCTCCAGCATACTCCCTCATCTTTCAGCCATCAACAGTGTAGGAAGTCCCTGAGCCAGAGGCTGCATCATACTTAATAGTCCCCTATGGTCCTATTCTCCATGGATTTATCTAATCCTCTTTCTAATCCATTTATATTTTTGGGTTTTGCAACATCCTGTGTCACTGAATTCTAAAGTTTTATGGTAGAACACAAGATTTAACAACATGCTGGAAGTTTCAGCAAATAACAGCAGAAATGAATACTTCGCCTACTACGTTTTCCTTACTGTTACATCTCTTTCACCAGGCAGTTCTGCTCTCTTTACTCTTTTTTTGCTTTATTCCTAGAAATTTAGGGATTTAAAAATAAATAACTCTAGACACAGAGTAGCAAATCCTGTGTCACAGCAGCAGTACGTTCCATTAGTGCAATGATAATTCCTTGCCATCCTCTCAATTATTCAGAATTTAGGGCAGGATGGAAGAATTTGAGTATAAGAATAAAACCAACACTGCGTAGACACGTAAGAACAGGAAACTTCACTATGAGACTTCAATTTCTCATTTAACGAAGTGTATTTGAAATAGAAATGCATTGTCTTCAGATCAACGTTGAAATTAATAGTTCTCTTGTGTGGTGTTCTTGCATCCCATGGATTAGTCCTTTTTACTTGTATTCTTCTTCCACATCAAGTATACACAGAGTATACAATCAAAGAATTTCATTCTGACCTTGTGTGTTTTCAGGATTGAGGCTTGGGCATGATGGACGTGTGTTTATACGTAAAGTTAGATGAACTGATTCCTGCTTTAAAATCTGCCACTCCTCTTAAATTAAAACATTGTATTATTTGAGCAAAGATTTTTTTAGCTTCTGTCAGCCTGTTAGCCAGGTTTATCATTGTGATGACTTGAATTCTTCCTGAATGCTGCAGCCAGAGTTGCTTGTGCCTCCTGCAGGGCCTGAGGCACTGGGGGATCTGTTACTGTAGCACTGCTGCTGGTGCTTTCTTGCTGTCCTCTGACTGAACACAGTAAAGGTAACACAGAGGACTGCAGCGGTAACGTTTCTTGTGTTAGGGATTTGTGTACGTTAGTAGGCGGTAACATCATGTGCTGAAACAACATCTTTGAGTTGGAATACTTTCTCTTACCATCTTTTTCCCTCGTATCCTGTGGTCGTTTCCCAGCATCAAGAGGTCAGACCAAGGTGTTCCCAGGCATTGTTAATTTATTCAGTAATTTACATAACCTTTTTAGTCTATCTCAAAAACCAGCTTAAGGTCACTTACATTAAGAACTGCGCGGGAAACTTTTCTCTTAACCCCAGCAATGACTCCTCTTTTGCAGTCTTGCAGTGGATTATCCCTGTATTTGCTTTCCCAGTGAATTGGTGCCTGTGTTTTTGTCAGAATTTTAATGAGAGACTGGAAGAAGGATGAGGAAAAGGCTCTGAGGTATTTATCTTAAAACCTTTGTGTGGCATATGCAATTAACTTGCCAGAGCTAAGTATGTACACCTTGGAAAGAAGCGGGAATTGGTGGCAGATACTGTTCTGAGACTCAAAAGATGCCAAAATTGAAGTGGATGATGAAGAGACTGGGTATCAAGGAAAAAAACACTTTAGCAATGGGTACCAAAAAAGTATGTTTCTTATCCTTTTTAAGCTTCAGATAAACGTGGCATAAGAAGGAGCAAACCTTTGTAACCAGATGAGTTTTTCATTGCTACGTTTTCGGATTCATACTGAACTATATTTCCGTCGTTTGGATATTTTTGCCTTTTTCAGTGGAGACTTGTCCTAGCTGACCAGAACTTATTAGAAGTAACCCTGTTCCCTCCTCCAAGCTACAGTTGTCCTTCTCAGCATCATTCCCTGCCTTTCCCAGAAGTTTTCTTTCTGCTTTTCCCAGTTGCTTTTGCCACAAATAAGCTGAGGGCCCTTTTAAAAAAGAAAATGTGAAGCTGCTCTCTCTATATCTCCAGATTGCTGGTTGCTCGCAAGGTATGTCTGTTACTAAATGACGGTTACCCTGAAAAATGGTGACTTGAGAAATATCTGGAGAAAACAGAAAGTAAGTCTGATAATGTGGCTGAGGTCCATTAGCAAGAGTCAAGATAAACGATATTCTGCTTTTCAGTGCACAGCTTAGAAAGATGAAATGTGCTGTGACAAGCTTTTTATTTATTGTCTGAAAATAATTGTTACACACGCCATCTGAAATATCCTTTTGGGTTAAAAGAAAAAACAGTGCGCACAAGCATTATCCAGATCAATGAATTATGTAGTGTTTGTGGGCATCAAAGTGTGTTAGAGGAAATTTAGATTTAGAAAGGCACAGTAAGCAACTTTTTTATTGCACTTAATTTGTTCTAACACTGTTGTTAAACATTTTATCCCTGTTATTTTTGCGCTTTGAAAGCAGTAGTAGTTCTTCAACCAGTTCTTCAATGTTAAGATACAGAAAACTGCGAAATAAGTTCAGGAAGGTCCTGCAATAGTCATTATGTTGACTACTTGACATATACACTACACGTATATCATAAAGCCTTCAAGTAGTCAACATAAAGCCTTAAAAGCCAGGTGTATATTATCAGTTTTCTAAAATATGACCTTTTGCTCTGCTCCTGAGTCTGAAGAAGCACTCTGTCGTGGTCTAAATGAAACTGCATTTGACTCACTTTGGAGCTTTTGAACCTAGAACATCACTGCAGAATGGGATTTGGGGACAGTGTCCTTGTATAGTAGAGATGAAATCTGTTTCAGAATGTAGTGCAGTCCGGATCTGATCTTGTGCGGAGGGAAAGATCTTATACTGTGGATTAAATGGTTTTAAGATTTCTATTCTCTGATGATAAGCCTATGTTTATATTTAAAACAATGTTGTTTACTTTGTTGTCAAAGGGAGAGATGGATATCTCTTTCCTCTGCACCTTTTCCAAAAATAATGAAAAACAGTTTAACGCCTTCATGCTACAACCCTTCATTACGGTATGTGAGATAAATTCTTATGGTAGTTATCTATCACAAGATATATATATTACATTTATGGTGTGAAAGTCACTGCATGTTCCCCTGAACTTAAGAGGGGAAAAAAGGTTCTTCCACAATAATCCTGAAGCAAAGGATGAATGAGGAAAGACAGAAAAATTAAATATATATAAGAGGTACTATTTTGTTCCAGCCTGAACAGTGCTGGAAGGGTGTCCTAATGCCTGGAACCACTGTCTTTGAAACTGTATTTCTGAAATATAAAAATATCAAAATAAATTTCATAAAAATGCTAAAGGAAAATGTTACTGAAGCATAAATTACAAATGCAAGGAAGAATTTATGTAGATTATGTTCTCAAGCTGTGAATGGGATGGGCCCAGAAATCTAATGGCAAATTTTGAAAATTCTGGCATACCTGTTAGCACAGGTATAACTTTTATATATAAGACATAAAGGTTTGGGGGCATTTATGATTTGGAAAACAAGTTTTGATGCAACAGTGTTGGAGGGTTTCATATATTATTATGAGTTGTAGCTTTTAGCTTTTTTTAGTTGTAGTAGAAATGCTACTAAGGATCTTACTTTGCAGACCTTCAATTAACAGATGTGGGTTTTGTACTGTTGTTTGGTTTGTGAGTTTTCTTTTATTCACAGCACGGTACATACCGTTGTGTGGTTGCAAGGAGGCTTGACTGAATCCTGCCGGGGATCAGAAGCAGAGAGTTAGTCTTGCCCTTTCCAATCTGCTACCAAGCATAACGCCAATGAACATGCACTGTTGAGTGGCTGCAGTTGCAGAACAGCGGCAGAAACCAAGCAGTGATCTAGTTGTTTAAATGTTAAAATAATAAGCACGTGAATATAGAGGTATAAAGGATGTACATGTAAGAAAAATATGTTATCTTTAATAGCTAATAAACATAAATATTCCTAATGGAAAAGAAGATTTTTTTCCTGGGTTTTACCTGGTTTTATATTCATTTGCCCAATCCTGCCTTTTCCATCGAGAATGATGGGGGAAGACAAGCGGCTGTATTTCACAATCTAGTGTGAAATACTTAGCTGAGATGAAAACTATGCGAGATCAAAGGTGCTTCTTACCCTTTAATAGTAAGCTGTTCTCGTTTGGAAATAACATTGTTTTTCTGTGATGGTGTCCAGTGTGCCAGCTCTGACTGCTGTAACTTTATGAAATGATGTTAGCCTGTAGCACTAATATATGTTGGTTTTCTGTTTGGGTGGGTTTTGAGACCTAGGGCATATGTAGTGAGAACTATAGGACTATGCAGGTAGAACTGTTTTTGCAATCACAAAGGAAGAAAGATGACCAAGGAGAGGCATAAGGTATGATATATAGGCAGCAGATAGTAAATCTTAGAGGTCAGTCTGTGTGATGGTCAGGAATTGTGTCAGAAGGCTAATTTTGAAAAAAGAGTATGAGGAAAGTGAAAGTTATTTTTGAAAGCTGGTGGTGTGTCACAGTCTCAAAGTCTGGTTACTTTTGTTTATCCTAAGGCAGTTTCTGCCTTAGGACGTCTTCTAATTCGGGCAATGTTGGGAAGATCCCTGAAGATTCTTGATGCATCATGAACCTCACAGAGATTCCAGGATGAGATATTCATGATGTTCTGAGTTGCAAATGATGTTTGTATTCAGGGCAGGAAGGGCAGCTGTTTGATGTGTTTTAAAAAATAATAATAAAAGTACATAGCCTTTCAGTTCCTAAAAACTTGCCGGTTGTATACCTTTGTGTATCCGTCAGGATTTTGCACCTGTCCTTTTTCTTGCAAAGACAGTGTCGGTTTGATGTGTAAGAAAGCCGTTAATGGTGTGCAATTTTGCTTTATGTCTGATCTCTATGCGGTTATTCATAAAACCCTTCCTGTTCCTTTGTACCCTTGCTCTCTGCTTTAGTGTGAACAATCCCACCTAATGAGAGAGCACGAAGACGTGCAGGAGCGAACAACGCTGCGCTACGAGGAACGAATCACAGAGCTGCACAGTATCATTGCTGAATTAAATAAGAAGATTGATCGACTGCAAGGAACAACAATAAGGTACTGAAACTCCCTGGAAGTTCTGGGCTAAATGCAGGCATGGTGCAAAATGGTGGGTGACGTACGTTGTAAACATAAGTTGATGATAACTTTAAGGTATTTAAACTTGTTGTGACTGGTACTAAATGGCTGTCCATAATTAGGGCGTGTGTCCTTGGCACAATCCAGTGTTCTGTAAGGCATCCGTGTCATCCCAAGGATGAATGGCAGTGTATTCTCATGGGTAGAAATGCACTCTGGTGAGGCTAGTGAATCCTGCAGAGAACTGCACTGTGCCATCTAAATGTTCCTTTAGTTTAATATACATGCCAAGGGGCCAGGTAAGTGATAGCAGTAGCGGCAAAAGGAAGATGTAGCCACCCAACCTGCACCTCCTTTTTTAACCTTCTGTGGCATTCACACATCACCTAAGCCAAATCACTTCTGATGAGAAATACAGATCGTATGGATTTCAATAGCTTTTATTCAATTTGTGCTAGCAGTTGTGACAACGATACGCGTCACATTGTTGCCTGTTCTTGGAACAGCAAAGCTTGGGGCATTGCATTAGGCCATTACTTTGTTACTGTTTTAAAATAAAATTTACGTTTGACTACAGGAGAATACTTATTTTTCCTCACTTGTTTTTGTCTATTATTCTCATCGCAGAGAAGGTCAGACTGGAAAAAGGAAGGAGCTTCTTAAAGCTTAATTTGTGGGGATGCATGTAAGCCACTAGAATCTAGGAATTTTCCAGAGAAGATCCAATTAGAGTTGACACCTTTGTAGGTGAAGTTTACGTGATGCTCTTCCCATGTAGCAAAGTTTGAGTTTTTTCTTGCTTATTAGCTGCATGCTTTTAAGAAAAAAATGGTGTACTATATATAATAGAAAATACCGTTATGCATGTATACCATGTAATTCTATCACTAGTTTTATATGGCATTGATCTTATGTAGAAAGATAAGTACTGCAAACTCTAGTGGTCATAACTGGTGATAGCCATGGTGATATTTTTTTTCGGGTAAAGGTATCTAAACTGATTGTACTTCTCTGAAAAAATTGCTATGACTCCATGGTCATTCATGCTTGATAGCTCTACGGTCAAACCTTCCATTTATTTTGTTTAGTCACCGTGTTGTTTCAGCATGGCGCTGGCTACCCAGCCATCTTGACTTCTGGTAAAATTGCACTAGTTGAAAAGGCTGGTTGAAGAGCAAAATATGGGAAATATCAGAGTTGCACTGATATTTTTTTGAATGACAGAAAAACTCGGTGGAAAAAAAAAATACTACATAATAACCACAAGAAATTTTTGGGTGGAGTCCTTGGGCCAAGCTACATGTATCAATTATAAAGTATTGGAATTTGGTGGATGCTGTGAATGTGCTGCCACATCCATTAAAAAAGTCAGCTCTGGCATGCAGAGTTAGAATGAGTTTGATGCCAAGTGCATGCTGCTGCTTGCAAAAGTGCAGTGGCTGCTTTGGGGTGCAGGCTGTTGAAGGCATTGGAATAATACTGCTGCAACAGATGCCAAGCCACTGTTGCGTGTGATTGTACAGTTATATCGTACGAGCACTCGTTTTGCTCAGATTGCTGGGCTACCTCCTCTTTTTCTTTTTGTTCTACTTTTGTTAGGAAGAACAAAGCCATGTATGAAGTTTTTAGTTTTATTTCCTTTAATGATTGGCACAGCTTACTTTCTTGGGCAGCCCAATACCTTGATGTTTGGGGAATGGAGAAGGAAAATTCTTCCTAAAAATGGCAAACAGAGGTAGAATTGGAGATATTCCATCCGGTTTATAAAGACAACTGAAAGAAGCAGTGTTAATACTTCCTGCTGGGACTTTCTGTAAATTTACTTTACGATCTTCTTGCCTCACTCTTTCGAATGTGTAACATCTCACAGAGCAAGGGTGGTATAATTGCTATCTCTGCTGGGACAGGTGTGCTGATGGTGCTGCACCCTTGGCTGTTGGGAATGTGAGCTAGGGAGCTGGAACAAAACAGTTCTGCACGAAAGTGTCCTGGGAAAATGGCTGTTCTAGGGCCGTTCTGCTAAATCAGAATACGAGAGGGATTTTATTTTTAATTTTTTAGTATGATTCTTAGATATCTGCAAGTACGCATACTGAGATAAGACTTTGCTTGTAATATCACACAGTTTAGGCTTTCTGAAAGCAGTTTCTCGACTCTACTTTAACTACAGAACAGAGAAGTGTCTCCCCAAGACTGACTCAGAGATTGTTCGGTATTTTCATGTATAGTGTTTAGGCTGTAAAAATAAACTACCATGCAGCCAGAAGTACTGCTGCTTTATGACATTCTTCATGGTTCCTCCCGATGAACAAAAATATTCTGGAAACAATTAGAAAAAGCCAGAGTTGCACAGAGAGAATTTGACTATCTACTTGAAGCTGTAATATCTTTAGATTGGTAACTATCGATATGAGGGTAAGTAAGCACACAAGCAGCAAGAATATGTAAGTCTGAAGAAGCTATTGCGACAGCTTGAGGAGTTTTGGTAGATGGTGTAAGCTAATTAGTGTTCTCCGTTCAGTTTGTTTGTTTGTTTTAAGAACCTTAGGTGATGTCAGGGTGATTTACACAGCTTGCAGTGTAATGGCTTTTGCTTGCATGGTTCAGTAAGTCCAGCTGTAGGAGAGAACTTAAGTCACATGCCCGTGTCTGTGTCTCTTCCCAGGTATATTTGATAAGCTACTCTTAGTAACAATAGCCTGATGGGAGTTATTTTAGAAATGTCTGTTGATATTCTAGATTTGCTAGGCATTTCTTGGGCATAACAAGTTCCATGTGTGTGGCCACATGAAGTTAACTGCTGCTCTTCCGCTACGTTCTTCCAGCATTCTCTAATGAAATTGAGGTCATTGGTTATGGGAGCAAGCCAGCATTTCATCTGCAATTGTCTCATCTCCCTGCTGATGCTCTAGACCCCCTCAGCTGGTTTGGAAATTCAGCCTCACTGGGAAGAAAAGAAAAGAAAAGAAAAAAAAAAAAAGCTGTAACTGATTAGGGCTAGAAGAGAATTTCCTGTACTCGTACAATGTAAGTAGACTAGCTTTCTTGCTTGCTTCGTTCTTGAAGCCTGACAATGCAGAATTTACCCTCTGTGAGTTCAAGAAGGTAGCACCTTGGGGGTGAAAGGACGCTAAAAGTGGTCCACCAAGATGAGGATAAAACTGAGCAGGCTGAAGCCATAAATAATTGTTCTGTTTGTTCTTGGAAAATTTTAATTGGATGACTGTGTTTCACTGTTCTGGTCTGTGTTATTGGGGAGGAGGTGGGAAGAGGTGGCTTGTATTTGGCTTAAGTTTGTTGTAAAACTCAAGTCACAGAGCTTCAGTCAAATGTTGAGCAAAACTGTTGGATTTAAGAGTCTCTGATGTTTGTGCAGAGAAAATATAGAGCAGGTTTTGTCAGCTTCTTTCAGTGTGACTGCCTTTCACTGAGTGGTGCTAGCTCTGAGCTCCTGTTAAAGTATCAAGTGGATACAGGTGGTAATGTTTCCTCTAGTTCTGCTTTTCCCGTTTGCAGGAGAGGTTTTGTTTGTTTTTTCATTCGTTAATTCTCTATCCTTTGAGAAGGTGTATGCCTGCTGTCCGAGTGTGCACAACTTTATAAGTCAGGAAAACCAGTCAAATGGATCTTTCCAATTGCAGCAGTCCTATTGTAAATATTTGGGTATAAAGGATACGTAACTCTGAAACACAAAAAAGATTTACAAACTACGTTAATAGCGTACTAACAGGGAATTATGTCTATATTAAAGGTGAACGCTCCTGACTTCAGAAGCTTATGGTATTGCTATACATTGATTCAAGCTCAACTTCCTTTTTCTTAATCATGTCATTGGCTGGAAAAATTATCCATAATCCAGTTAAGCAGAAATAACTTTGGCCTTTGACTGACAGTTTTCCTTAGAAGTCATCCTGATGTTCAGCAGAAGAGAGAGATCAAACTGTTCGGTGTTCTAAACCCGTTGTTGTTTGGGTATATCTGTGCAACTCTGAAAATTATAAACAATAATACCAGAAGGGCCTAGACTCTCTTGCTTTCTGGTGCCTGCTAAGGATTATTTGAAACAGTTGTTGAGAATTTTGTAAGCCGTTGCTGCAAAACCATTAGTCTAGAATTACGGCTTTTAATCTGAAATGAAACATATTCAGAAAGTAGGTTGTCTTGGGGTTCATGAGGAAGAAGGAGAGTGAACAGACTACAGCATCACAAGAAATAGCACCTGGCGCTCAGAGGCATACCTACACAGTGACCTAGAGGTGTGATTCTAGCTTCTGAAGATGTACTAGGTTGGAGCTGTTTGGATTCAGTTCAAACACCACCGTGGATGTGATAGCGTTGGCTTCAGCCTACAATGCCCAACCCCACCTGTCTTCAGTGACTGATTCCCATGCTGTCGCAAGTGTATTGCTCTTTGTTCACAACTAGTTTAGGGACAAATCAAGCGTGTATATGCAGGGAGCAGTCGATTGGTGGGTTGCAGTGCGCATGTACCTGTAGTGTTCTCCATCTGAAGGCCTCAGAATGCTTTAAAAATACTTGTTAAAGGAAAAGAGTTGTTGAAAAAACAGCTGGCACCTGAAGTATGAAACCATCCAGTGTTTGCAGCCGTGAGGGAATGTGCACCTTACCAGTGCTCTGGCAGAACTTTTCAGTGGTGTGAAAGGATGCTAACAATGTGCTGGTTTTGCTCACTGACTGATGCAGTTTGTCTCAGTGTCTGTGCAGTGGTTGTGATCCTTGGCTGCAGCCTAACACGAGGGAAAAAATAAGTGTATAAGTACCTGCAAAAGACACTTTTTCTGGTCCAGCGCTTGACCCCAGGCTGATCTGTGCTTGGAACAGCTTGATCTGATCTTAACTGCTTCCAGCTTACCATGACATTCCAGCAGCAGGGAACCATCAAACAGAGCAGAGCAGGTATCTCATTTCTCCAGCCAGAACCTGAATGATGATGGCAGGGAAAGCAGCGTGAGGATTGCTGTGATGCCTTCAACCTCTAGGTGGTATGGCAGGAGTCCTGGGGCTAGTTGCATCTCTAATGCCACTGGAGAAGCACTCTCCCCTTCTAGGGAAAGAGGAGTCTTGGCCAGTATCTTCTGTTACTGTCAGCTTCAGTTTTAAACACAGAATTTCTATTTGCGATGCCTTCCTCAAATTTCCCCTTTGTATTTTAGCCCTCGATCTGTGCCCTATGAGGCCGCAGGTGGAGGGACTGATTGACCTTCCTGTTGCTGACGGAAGTGGATTTCTGATCTTTCTGGGCAGGTCGTGAGACCTAGAAGCATAAATTCAGCCAAAAACTGGATTCTCAGTTGAGTCCACAGAAGAGTGTGAGTGCTGCCACGTAACATGCTTTTCTAATGTCCCGAGATACTGAGGGTGCTTTAAATTGAAAAAAGAGCATTAGTGCTAGCTGGACCAAGCCATGTTGTGTTTTAAACGGAAAAGCTTTGCAATGAGAGCCAAAAGGATTGTGGTGAGAACTGATTGTTGTGTGTGTACAGCCGGCATCATTGTATGATCGGAGCAGCCTCTCATCCATTTGCAGGGGTATTTCAGGTTTTAAAATGTAGGACTAACTGTAGAGAGGCTGACGTATAATGAAAAAATGAATTACTTTCAGGCCAAAAAAATTCAGCTCTTTGAGTACATGGTAAGTGTTTTTGTCGGAAGCTAATTATTGTTGGCTTGTGTTATGGTTAATAATTAACTCATTCATTGAACATTAACTCATGCTTATGTGTCTTTCTTGCTCTGTTTTAATTCCTGCTATTCGTGATTTAGTTCTCACACTTTCTTAAACATGTGTTGCATAGCGCCTTGCTTTGATCTAAATCTTAATTTTAACCAGTTGACTTGCATTTTTGTTTAATAATAGTCTCTAACTGCTTCTGATAAAGTCTAACTTTCCGTGCACTGAAGCAAATGTAAGGGTTGGAAGAGCCTAATAGTTCCTAAGGAAATTACATCTCAGTAACTTCAGAAACCCTGCTTGGCAAGCAAGCTGAAGTTTCTTTTTTTGCGTTGTCCTGATCACTTGTCACCTCTGCCACTTTGAAGACTTTTCTTCAATCAGTGTTCCCTGTATGTACAGGCCGTCTTCTTTGCTAATTTGCCTGGCAAATCCAGTCAAACCTTCAGGCTAAATCCTGCAAGATTTCTGCATGAAAAACTCATCACTGTATAGTGCGCGCACAGCAGATTCAGATTACAGGTGCCCCTCCCAGATGCAGATCCCCAGATAGCTCTTTGCTGTTTCTTGCTGCCTCCAAATCCAGACAGCTCCATTTTCATGCTGTTTCTCATCCACCCTTCTGCTGAAATTGAAGCAAAGTGAACTTCTGCACTTGACTTAATGTGTAACAAAATGAGGACTGTTTGCTCACTTGTCAGAGGGCCTCTGCACCTGTATAAACTGATGTTTTTCTCATGTTTAAAAAGTGCACCTTACTGTCAAAATAATCATTACAGAGGTAAAATTTATTTTTCTGAGTCGTATCAGCAAGTGGATCAAAAGAAAAAAAGGTTTACAAATGTTCTCAGGCAATTATCCATTTACGTATCTTCTTTCCCAGTGCTTTGAACTCTTCATGTGAAGACAGGCGGGAAAAGCCCTAATTTTTTAAGCTCGTTAGCTTTAGCTAAAGTCTTCTGTGGCCTAAATTATTTTGGTAGAACCAGCTTGACAAATTACAGTTAGAACCCAGGAAATGGAGGCTTTTTGTTTCCCAGTAACTGCAGCAGTTTGATGCCATACTCCCTTCTCTCCCTTTTGAGAAGGGAAAATGAAAACCTGCCTGTCCGTGGGAGAATTCTGATGCACGTGTGTAGGTACATGCATGTGCGCACTTGCTTCACGCGTGAGCCTACGGCAGGCTCAGACTGAGAGACAGAACAAAACTGGTTATTGCCAATCCGCTCTGGGATCAAAAGCTGCCTGTGCAATCAAGAATGGTCAGTTAGGGAGTTACTGCATAGCAGTGCATGGCCTTCTTGTGTATAAGTGAGGACGTGTGCGTGTGAAAAAAGCCCCGAGTTCCTCTTATTGTTTAGTTTTGTGGTGATCTGGAATAAGAAAGACCTTGAGAATAAAGAAATCGAAGGCAGGCACTGGGTGCCGCAAGTGGCTGTTACGGGTGTAGCGCAGGGGAAATTGCTTTGTGGTGAAGGATGTAAACCCTTTTCTATTGGATGGACAAAACCCTCTTATCCTCAGTTGCATTGTATCCTGTTGCTCTGATTACAGGTCTGAAATAAGTGCCACGGAGCTGCTATTTCCTCAGAGGTTTTTATTTTTGCCTTTGTGCTCTCTCTCAGGGAGGAAGATGAGTATTCAGAGCTGCGGTCAGAGCTCAGCCAAAGCCAGCATGAGGTCAATGAAGACTCACGCAGCATGGACCAGAATTCTGTTTCGGTACCGGAGAATCAGTCCACCATGGTCACTGCAGACGTGGGTGAGTTATACTTCTTAGTTGACGTGATGCTTTCTAGCAGTAGCAAGATATCCTTGCCTTGGAAATGCCAGTCAAACAGTTGGTGAGGAAATAGATGAATCTAGGCCATGTTAATCAAAACAAATGTTGGAACTTATCCACAACCGTGAACTTGCATTTGAAGTAATCTCCATGCCTTTGTGTGGAATAGCTACAGAGTCTAAAAGGGGATAATCTGTTCAGGAGAGTCCCTAATGCGCAAAAAAAAAAAAAAAAAAAAAAAAAAAAAAGCTGTGCACATCCTTTTCTTGTACCAGCACAGTAGTCTAACCCTAGAAAAGAACTGCAGACTGAGTAAAAGTTGGGGGGAAAAGGCCTGGGGAGTGGAAGTATCTATCTTGTTTTTCTGCAACCTCATTATAAAAGCTATCTTGAGTTTTTGAAAATTGAGCCCTTTAAAAGTATTGTATAGAGATAAATTATTGAATTGGATTTAGCCCTGGATAAACCTGACCTAAGCCATTCAAGTACAGTGCAAGGAGAGAGCACCTCCAGGCAGTCTGTAAGTAACGTTTTGTGGTTAAGAACAAAGAGGGCAAAAGTATCTCTTCTTCGTACAAAAAGTATCTCTTCTTCAGAATTCCATCTGTTTTGCCATCCAGGCACAATTACTGATTGTTTGAGGAACCTGCAAGTACAAAAAATGTTACTGTAATCCAAAAATGCACGTGATTGTAATATAAGCATGAGCAGATAATAGGCCTAAAATGTGATAATATTCTAACTGGCTGGACACCATTGCAACCACAGTTAACCGCAGGCTAACAGAACTCCGGTGTAATCCTCATTGTGACTAACTTCAAGAATTCTCTTCAGACCATTCTCTTAACTGATATTTAAAAACGTAGCTTTTCTTCCCTAGGTAAACTGCCTGTTTATGTGGGAGCTTCTTTAGGCTGACACTGTACATGAGCAGTGTTTTAACAAATCATTGAAACAGTAGTCTGAATCCTTGTTGCAGAATGCGTGATCCTTACATATTAGGCCGTTAACTTGATGTGAGGCTTTAATGGTTATAATGCAACATGTAATATTTGCTTTCCTACATTTCATAAAGTGTCTTGAAACAGTTTCCACTTATTTAGAGCAGTGCACTTCATAAGTGAGAATTTTTTGCTGTTTTTTTTCCCAAGACAGTACTTTCTAGAAGAACTGACCTGAGAACAGGCTGACTCTTGGGCATAGTATTATTCATTGCCCTCAGGTGCAGTACAATAATTTAGAAAATATGTTGCTATTCTAAGTAACCATATAAAATATAACTTTTCTGTATAACTTAATAAATTGAAATAAATGACACCAATTCCAGAACTGCATTTGCTCATAAATGCAAGACCTGCTGCAGCACATTTGTATTTCAGTGTCTTGAATTTCTAGAAGCACTGACAGAGCAATATTAATAATAATAAGTATCCCACACCTGGAGTTCAACTTATTTTTAAATACTTAGCAACAGTGGAGTTAACATATTTTAGTAGAGGTTTTTATAGTCTTAAAAATTGGATGCTTTTGCTTTCAGAAGTAAATGCTTAATGTTAAGTTTCTAGTCAAACATATTCTAACATGAGTTCTCTTTTTCTTTCTTTCTTTCTTTCTTTTTTATTTGACAAAGAATTTCAAACTAATTTACTTTTCAGCATTTATTTTGCGGTTGGGGCTTTGAGTTTATTCCTTATGGGATGGAACTGAAGTAGGGTTTGTGTGCATTAGCGGTGAGTTGTCGTTTTAAGTTTCCGCTAACGGTGGAAAACATGGAAATAAAATGAAATACAGCAACACAAAATAAAATGAATGTTAGCCTTAGGGTTTCTTTCATTTATCCATGTTCTTCTTCCATGTGTATGCTCGGGTTTGTTTTTTGTTTGTCTGTTTCAATATTCCTTTGAAAGTAAATCCCCTTATGTGTGCGTTTATATATATGTATATGCATTTATTTATTTATATGTATACACGCATAAATGGTAAATAATCATGACCTAATAACAGTATGTATGGCCTTGCTTATTGCACTAATGGAACGAGCATCAGTGACTTAGTAAATACACTAATATGTCATGATACACTAATGCCTTTAGATATACTGGTCTACTTCCTATAAGCAATAAAACAGTAAGAGCGAAAACTATTAATCCTCTGTGGTTTATCTTGCAAAGCTCATGACTGGGTTGTAATAGTTTTCTGAGAAAAATGTCTCTCTCTAACGTTATTGTAAACCTTATTTTTTCAGGGGAAGAAATGGTGCTGTAGAGCCAAAACTTAGCATATGTGGTCTTGTGTGAAGGTTGTTTGTTAAAATGGGCAAAACGTGTATTATATAAGATGTTATGGAGATTAAGGAATTAAGCAAATAATTTTTTTTTTTTTTACAGTTAAACATCCTCTGTGGTATATGCCACTCATAAGTGAGTTCTATTATTAAGGGGTATTTTTTATGTTATTGTTAAAGCAAAAGGGTGATTGTTAGTCAGGAGCTGTGTTCAAGAGTTGTTTCATATGTGCATTGCCTATTCACGTTTGTTATGTAATACCGTAACTTAATTATAGGTGTTTTTTTTTTTGTCAGCAGTAATTTCATATCTATTCATACTACGTTGTGGGGATAGATTTGTGGTAATGAGTTTACAGTTATTTACTTTCTGGCCTTTCATTGCCTACCTCTTTCAGTCTTCTCTTGCACTGCGATTTTTCAAGGCATTCTAAAGTAATCCGATGTCTCATGCTTGTTAAGTTTTAGATGCAGTTCAGTGCCAGATTCCTTTAGGTCGCTTTAAAAACCTCAGCCGTGAGGCTCGTGTTTGGAAATTCTGACTGTAGTGAAACCCTCGGAGCAGTAGTATAGAAATAACGCCCTGCAGCAAGAGTGCCTGCCGCTCTTTTAAATAAGATACAGGAACTGATGGTGCACCACTTCTGTACTGTGCAGTCAGCAGTTAATGTCAAAGTCCTCTTAATTAGTAACCTAGAAATAAATACCAGCTAATACATTTGAGAGACAGCACAAAAGTGAATTCTTCCATGTTCCTTAGGAACTACTGCTATGTATCACCAAATGTGCACTTTAGAAAGATGAAAATGTGAGCTAGATGAAGTGTGAGCTAGATGAAAGATGAAAAGTAAGCTGGCAAGGTGTTTTCCACACAAGTGGAAGGTGCTGTGGCAATGCGCAAAGCGCCAGAACTTTGCCGAAGGACTGCAGGGGAAGTGATTCTCTGCCACCTCTTGTAATTCAGATAGTGTTCTTGTATATATATTGTTTATACAGCAGCAAAAAACAAGGGCTGCTCTTACACGTCATGCATATTCTGCAATTGAATCTGAAGAAGAAGTGGGTGTAAAAATGAAACACGGGCTCTTAAATAGTTGCTATGGGTCTTTTTTGTAAGCACAAGACCTTTGAAGTTGGGAGGTACCTAACTACAACTACAAAAATTTCTCTGAGAAACATCAAGTCATAATGTCATTGAATGTGCTGAACAGAAGAACAGGTGAATTTCCATAGAAAAACCTTTCAGGGTAAGAAAATCAGGATTGAAGGACTGAAGGGCAGAAAGACTGACAAAAAAGAAATTGCATATTCTGTTAGCATGTGGTGTCTTAAAAGTTTTGCCCCTCAGAAAAGAAAGCCCTCTGAAGTAAGAATGAGCATTTCAGATAAGCAGGGGGAGCGATATTTGTCAATTTGGAAATGACTTGTGGTTTGAGTTGAGATAGTTACGGTATTTAAGCCTGTCAGCTGATGAGGAAAAAAATGTCAGATTACAGGACATGCCTTTAACAAAAGGAGTGTTTAGCAGTTCTGCAACAAGTACTTCCTGGGTTAGAGTTTGTTGTTTCACTGAGTCACTCTTGGTTTCCATCAAATGTGTTCTTTTTATTTTGCAGATAACTGTAGTGACTTGAATTCAGAACTGCAAAGAGTGCTGACAGGTCTGGAAAATGTTGTCTGCGGGAGGAAGAAGAGCAGCTGCAGTTTATCTGTAGCAGAAGTGGATAGACATATTGAACAACTCACCACTGCCAGCGAACATTGTGATCTAGCCATTAAGGTATTGATAACATTAATCACTAAATGCAGTGAGTACCTTGCATGATGTGATAATATTCTGCAGAAATAGCACTTTATTTCCAAAGATGTCAAAATACTTGGAAAAAATCAACTCCAGCTCGTAGTATGTGTTCGTTAGGTAGTCATACACCTGTTAATACACTAAATTCTCCAAGGCACAGGAGGAGCTACTAATAGATTTTTTTTTGGTCTCAAAACAGATGCATTTGTCTCATCCTCACCTCAGAGGTGAGAGTAACTGGAGCACTCAGCAGTTAACTTACTTTCTGAAGGTTATCCAGCAAATGAATTGTTACTTGCTCAAGGTCACACAGCTGATTAGTGACTAGTAACTGAAACTGCAATATGTAACCCTTCTGAAGTTTGAGGAGAAAATGCCATAAACTACATGTCAGTTGTGGTTTTGCTGTCTTAATGTTATAAAGCTAGTATTTAACACAAAGCATGGAGTGATAGATTAGTTCTAACAAGACAAGCCAGCCACAGAAACAGGTAATTCAGTTGATACTTGTATGTCTTGGTTTTATTGTACATGTAACAGAACAGTAAAAGAAAAGCCTGGTAACACATATAGTGAAGGGGTTGTAATTCAAAACCTGAAAGCAAGGGAATAGTAAGGTGTCTTACTATAGAAAGGGAAACAGATGAGCAAATTTTTTTGTGTCAGATGGAAAAGCAGCAGTGACTTGTTTATCTATGAACAAGTGTAGCAACACTTTGCTCTTGAAGTGGTGAGGTCTGTGACCATTCCGAACTGCTCAGCTAGGTCCTTGGCATGCTGTGGGGCAAGGTCAGCTCTGTTCCTGGTGATGCCTAAAAAATATAATTGCCTGTAAAGAACTTAACATTGGAGGGTAGGTTAGTGAACATATGTTTGTAAGACAGAGAGATACTCGAGTCTCTTGCGTTTTCTGGAGCTTTAGGATTAAGTATTCTCAGTACTCGGTGTTCACTGACAAAGAGATTGTGAATCTTAGAAAACAGATGGAGATTAGTCTGTGCCTAGCGCACAAAAATCTCTGAAGTGAGAGGAGATGAGAACTTTTGCAGGAAGTGGATTCAGTAACATCACAAAACTGCTGCTAGAAGCTTAGTTCTCAAGCTGCTTGTTTATTTTTTTTTAAACGCCGTTGTTTACTGTTGATTCAAAGTAACTACAATCAGAGTTTTATCAGTGTAAGTAACTGTCAGCAGCTTCTCCCCAATACAAAATACAGTCCCTCTCCTTTCATGTGACCTCTCTGTGCACAACTATTTTGTAGGCCGTGGAAAGGGGAGGCTTCCCCGCTGCCTATACAGGGATTGTTTGCGTTGGACGAGTGATAGCACGCAAAGGATGTTAACGTTTCAAGAAGATAAGGAAACACTCTGACATGCTCAGATTACAAGTTGTAGAAGCATGTCACCAATGCGTTTCATGTAGCAAAAATAGGCAGAGCTGCTCTGCAGTTCCACCCATTGCTACAGGTCGTTTCTGCTTTCCTGCTTCTTCAGAGTGAGAACAGAGTTTCTTAAAATGCATAGAATCATGAATGGAAACCTGGAATGTTCTGTTTTTTAATCCTTTGCTTTTACTGCTGATGATTTTCTTCATTGTTGAGCTAAAGTATTAGTATTTAAAATATTTTGAATCCTCCTGCTTTGATGGTTAGAGTTCATTGTTGTTGTTAATGGATACTGATCACGTTCAAAATATGGGAGCATAGAGACAAAAAGGTCCCTCAGCTTTGTTGAGGACCGTAGGGCAGCCACTAGTGCTTATATATTTGCTAGTAGGCTTCAAATAATTTTCTGAGGAGAAGTTCCTACAGCTTCTTTTGTCTTGGAGATATTGCAAGGCATTTCTCCTTAGAGCATTATTTGAAGCCTACTAGCAAATATATAAGCAGAATTATAATTTAGATACTTTGTGGAGTTTTGTGTTTATGACTCTAAATGTATTAATGTATTACAGTTTTATGGGGGGAAATAGGAAATATGATTTAAAGGAGTAGACTGAACCTTGTTGCAAAAGTTTTGTCCCTACTTCTTCTACAGAGGCTTATGGAGTAATCTTCGACTAGTTGTTAAAAGTGTCTTGTCTTTTGTGAGTCTTTTCATGCCCACTAAGGATGGGACTCTTGCTATACCCCCATTTTGTTAAACAATATTAATTTGTTGATAACAGTAAAAAAACAGCTTTCCATTATCGTTTAGCCATGGGAGCATCTGTCCCCTTGCTGGTAGGGTGTGTGTGTGTGTTGCATGTGATTTTTCAGTTTCACCCAGTGGAAGTTGCTCAATCTCTTTTGCGCTGGATGGTGCCTACACAGCACAGTTCTCAGCAAGGGAAGGGGATGGGAAATGCTGAAAGGCATTATGTCCCAGAGAAAGCTAAACTTTTTTTTTTAGGCACTAAAAAGACTGTAACCTTTCTGAGATAATGTAAGCCTAGCCAATGTACGTTTTCTTTCTTTTGCTTCTGTGTCGCTTTTAGGAAAGAATATGTCCCTAGGGACATAAAGAGGAGGACTCTTTTTCCTCTGCTCTTCCCTCTCTTTTCCTTGCCTTTTTTGTGAAGCTGGTCCAGCATGGAGAAAGGCCCCGTGCCCTGCACATACAACCACAGACGAGGCACAAGCTGCTGCTTTCTGCCTGTGACTCTGGCAGAGAAATAACATGCCCATGGCAAAGTCATTAGTTTGTTTTAAAGTGCTTTGAGAAAAAATTGCCCGGATTACTGTCATTCACCTTTTTTAATGAAAATAAGACAATTGATTTGTATATAAAGGATCCCTCTGCTCTGGTGCTAGACAGTATGAAAAATAGTAATAGAATGGCTGACCGTAATTTTGAACAAAAGAAGCAAAGTAACGGTGTTGCGGGGGGATGGGTATATGCATGTAATCCTATATTTGCCCTTTACACATTTTTGTGCTGTGTACCGTTAGTCTTGTTTAATCACCGTAGTTTGGTTCTTTCTGTTTTATGGTGACTGTATTTTTGCAGACGGTAGAAGAAATTGAGGGTGTACTAGGACGAGACCTTTATCCAAATCTATCTGAGGAGAGATCTCGATGGGAAAAGGAGCTGGCTGGCCTGCGGGAAGAGAACGAGAGCCTCACTGCCATGCTGTGTAGCAAAGAGGAGGAGCTGAACAGGACCAAGGCCACCATGAACGCTATTCGTGAAGAAAGGGACAGATTGCGCAGAAGGGTAAGGCCTGCCAGTCATCTCAGCGCTGCATAGAAAATGGCTTCTTGTTACAGGGGACAACTGAGGAGTCCTAGTCCATGTAATTTTGCCATCAAAACAGGCTTCACTTTCATCTCTCTTCCTGTACAGGTTTTAGGGTTTTGTTTTTAAAACCAAGCTATATGAATTACAGAGCTAGGGCAAAACTGAAGATAACTGACAAAGCATCTACGATGAGCAGCCAAGGTGTACAACCATCTTATGTCAGAGATCCTGTATTAACAGAAAACCTGATATTCGTCTCCGAGGAAGCACGTGTAACTTGTCTATAGAGAAAGCAGACGTTCATTTAGTGAATTTTCCTGTGAGGCATGTTTTTTCCTGTAAACCAGAAATATGTCTTTGTTTTTGAAGAGAATTCAATTTGTGATTAGGAGAAAGAAAAAGAGCAGGAGTCCTGTCACTGGGTAGCAACTCTCTGAACGGAGCAATGAGTAGTCCCAGCCACGTCCTATTTCCCTGTCTCCATTTTTTGACTGTTGTGTCAGACCTTGTGTTTTGTGTGAACTCTGCAATAAGAAAACTAGAGATTGTTATTAGAAAAGATGAAAGCTCAAGAGAATGTGAGCTCAATCCCTGTTACCTTTTAAATTAGTTAACCCTGTCTCTGTTAAATCTGTAGTGTTTTAGCTACATATCAAATAATTTCTGTTTCAAAACATGGCTGTTTCAAGCTTGTGCTCAGCTTGGCTGATGGTTTTTAGAGGACCATATCTTATTAAAAATTGTTGAAAGTGTTACCCTTTAGCTAATGACAGCAGAGCAACTTTTTATGCAAGTTCTATGTTTCTAAGAGAGCATTCTTTTTTAGCAGCAATATCATTTTAGGATGAAGTTGTCCTTTTTGCCATATCTAATCTTCAGATATCAAGCTACAGATTATTTTGGGAGAACTCTCTAGCCTCCCCCAACCCCAAAACAAAACAAAACAAAAAAACGTATTTGCGATGAAGGAGGAATTGTGGTCTGCCATCATATAAAACATGATCACTTTTCTAGCTTTTCTTTCCTAAAATTTCCTTTGCTAAAAAGGTTTTCTTTCCTAAAATTTCCTTCTATTATCTTCCATAAGAGTAAGTAGTTTTCAGTCCTGATGATTTTTGGACTGGTTTTATACTGACTTTTCTCTTAAAACAGAGTCACTACCACCCCTTGAGCTACAGAAGTAGCGTTTAGGTACCTGGTGAATTACTGTAGGTTTTGAGGGGTAGGGAGTGGTAGAAGTGTGCGCTGGTGAAATTTGCTTGCACAAACACAGATGATGCAGAGCAGTGTTGGGTTATCATACAAGAAAATTAGGTGAGCTTTGAAGACAGACTTAATAGAAGTAGAATTAAATTTTGAGAAGTAAGGAGTTGCAAGTTCGTGTACTTAAAACTAGTAACAAGAATTTATACTGACAGCCAGGAGCTCCACAGCTGAAAAAGAGAAAAAGGGAAAGAGCTGTTGTTTGTACCCTCAGGTATCAGGATGACCGAACCGTTGATGCATGGTGGCAAACACAATCGTATGATGTACCAGATAAGGTGTTTCCAGTAAAGATAGGAAAGACTATTGCAGTTCATATAAATTAGTGGTGAGATCTGATCTGGAATGTTGTATGTAGTTCTTATCTCTTGTGCTCAAAAGAGTTCATTTTGAATTGACAACAAAAGATATAGAAGATGGTCCGAGAAATGGGCCACATACTTGGAGAAGCGACCAAAAGGGATGGTTATGTTTAACCCGACAAAACAAAATCTGAATACAAGTTTGATTTTTCTTTATGAATACTGGAGAAAGCAAACCAGAATGGGAGAAAATGGCTATTCAAGCTTAGGGACAAAACTGGAGCAAGAACAGATTAATATATACTATCTGTGACTACATTAGATTAGAAGTTAGCCTATAAAGTTTCTAACAGACCAGACAATTGCAGTTTTGAAGCAACAGTAAGGCCTAATGTTAATGCCTAACTAATTCTAAAATGGAATTTAAAAATAATTAAAGATATGTTTGATTAATATTAAAAGATGATGTAGAGATACCCATCAAACCCAGGATTGTTACATTAGGATTGTATCCGAAGGAAAGCGAAAAACCCTACCTTTAATTGGCCCATTTCATACAGCTGCACTATTCCTTGAGCTAGCTGTAGTATCTCTCCAAAACTGTACTGTTTTGTCTGCTTGCCTGCCATAGCAGAGGATTGGGTTAGATGATGAAGAAAATGCCATCTAGTCCTATGTACGTGGATAGTGCTTGGACTGGTGACTTTGCATTAGAATTTCCAGTGGAATTCCCAGCAGCAGCATTTGTGGAGCCACACAAGCGCTGGTTATGCTATGAAATATGTATACAATTTCCTTAGTGCAGGCAGGGGCCTAGGAGTATGTTAATCACGTTGATCTAGTAGTTGTTGGCAGCTTTGCTGGAGCTGCTAACATGGATGCTGCACGCGTTACTGACGTGTCTCATTTATGGAAGCAACTCTGGTGAAAAGAGAATTGAGATCATCAGTGTGTTTCGTGTCAGTGGCTAGAAGAATTGCCAGATGAGAGCAGCAGTGTGAATTTCGTTCAGATCCGTGACCCTAGAGACGCTAGGTCTTGAATTGCTCTGTAAAGATGGTGAGCTGTCTGTCCTACAAAACAGGACAGTTACGTAATGTACGTTCATTCTTTTTTAATTAAGGGAACTCTTTTTGGATAGAATGGATAGATGTGTCTTGCCATAACCTGCCGGTGAGTGAATAACTAATGTTGGACTGGCACGGAGCATCACAAGATCAAATAGACTGTACTGAGACACAACTGGCAGTTTTTTTCTTTTTCATTTATTTTGCATTTATAAAGGACTTTATTGAAATACACAGTTTTTAATATCGTCCTTAACTTGCAGAGCAACTGGTTTATTTTCCCCACCAGAGAAGTCTGCTCGTGACCTGTGACTGTCAGCAATACTGTGTAATTGGTGTACTGGAAACCATATTTGCACTTGTAATGTAACTTTGTGTCCATAGTTGCAACAAAATAAATGTTTTATTTGACCTATTAAATATTTTCTATATGCCACCTGAACTCAGAGTCACTTCAGATTATTTCCCTGGAGAGTGGGGAAGGAGAGCCGACTAAAATTTAGTTATTGTTCTTAAATTGAATTGGGTAAAGAGAATAAGCTGTAGTTGACCAGATCAATAGGTGCGTTACTTTAGCCCAATGCCCGTAATCAAGCAGAGTGCTCTCGATAGGTTTTTCTCAGACTTGTGAGAGATTTAATTTAATTAGGTATTTAATGTGTTCAGTTAACAGATTGTGCCGCTTCCTAGAACAGTAGCTAAGAAACAACATGCATATGGAGTTTTATTTCTCACGGGTCATTAGTAAATGAGGTCATCACTTATTTCTGTAGGTTATTTGCAATGCAGCTGCTAATTTCATAACGCAATTTATTTTATTTCTGCATGATACTGTAATATTAAAAATAAACATATTTAAGTCTGGGCTAGTCGATACCCTAGAAAACTGTTTAGCAGCATACCTAGCTGAGCCTAATTCTGAATCCACTAATGCAAACGAGATGCTGGAGAACTTCTGTACCAGTACCCGAGATTAACATTGGAATAAGACTGGAATCAGAGCAGTGCTATTAGCTATTGTTAAATGTAGCAGCACACATAGTAGCAGAAAAAGCAGTATTTGTGTTCTTTGACAAAATCTCTTCTAGCCACCAGGGAGTCAGTTGAGCAATATCAGTATAGCGTAGAAACTCCAGCATGACTGCAAAGTAAAAGATGTTGTGTTTTTTTTTTTTTTTTTTTAAATTACCACCCATGAAAGTTACCAGATTTGTAGTGCCTCAGCACAGTCCCAAGCAGTGTGTTGGCATACAAAGTGGTAGGTGCTGGCAGCGTTCAGGCTTCCCTGGGGCTTTTCTGAAGAACTAAGTCTAAAATGAAAAGGTGGTTCCAGCTCTGTGGAAGTCTATTAAATCTTTAGTTCTCTGCGTAAGCCATATGTCACCATTACAACTTGTGCGGTTAATCAGACGCTGCTAGTTTGGATGATATCTGTTCCTAACTCAGCTGAATTCACCAAACTAATCAGAAAAGCAAGCACTTTATGTTTTAGCTGTATTCTACTTAAGACCTTATTGAAATCATAACCCTGAGTGAAGTGGAAAAGCATGGTTTTAGTGTGTGATCCCTACGGCTGCCCAGGCTGCCCCCACTCCAAGAAATTTAATTTTAGCATGAGGGCTCTCCCAAAATACCTCATTCTTGCAAGCACTTTGAAACGCACCCAGACCACAGAAGGGGGTCAAATCCTTGACCTCCCAGGCATTCCTCAGCCCGCGCTCTTCTCACGTGACACAAAGCTGGCAGGAGCAGCTAGCTCGACTCTCCTCCTTTTGGCATCCTTCATGTCAGGGTCAGAAAGAATTGCTCCAGATTGCTATGTTATAGGTCTTCAGAGATGATTATAAGCTTGCACAGTTTAAAGTGATCCTTGAGCTCTTCTGTCTCCTTGTCTTTTGGTGTACACCAGAGACCTGAGGTGGCGGCCAAAAGCTATTTCCATTCCACTTCTCCTTCAGCTGCGTGGTATTTGCTTACACAGCAATATCTCAGCCTAGCTGTAAAAGAACTAGAGTTTTGCTTCTGTTTCCAAGCTTGCATGCAAATGCTCAGTGATTAATCTGAATTTCAGTGAAGAAAAGCCTGAGATAGGCTTATTGCCCTCATTTGTGTTTGTTTCTACCTTATGCTAGCCTGGTTCAGAATACTTCAGCTTTGTTTAAAAGCCTTCAGAGAATCCGCACTTCGCCTCCAGTGTCACATCCTGTCACGTCCTTGATTTTTTTTCCTTGCTTTGCATCTTTTATGGAGGTGCAGCACCCAGGTCTTTCTGCACGGATCAGTAGGCAGCACTTTGTCGGGGACTTCTGTCTGAAAGGTGGCAAAAGCTATAAAGCACTTGGTTGCCTACTTGTATCACCCAGTGAACTGTAGCTTTTCCTGATACTTACAAACCCATACATATAAATCTGTATAGCATGCTTGTTTTCCCAAAGCTTGATGTGTGTCTGTGTGGTGTTCCCTTTCTCTCTCCGTCAAAATTTTTCAAACTGTGGATTGATTTTCAGTTCTGTCCGAATAACAGAGCTGCCAAAGACAGTTGAATGATTCTGAGTTGCTTGAAACCACACATCTGGGTAGAGGGGAGAGATTCTCTCAATGCCTTAATTGAAGGAATGACTACCGACTTGAGCTGATTCAGAGCATTCACTGAGGAGACAGGCCCTTATAAGTACCAGAAAAGCCTTCCATCAGAGCGTAGGCGGTTCAAGGCCCGGCGTGCTCAGTCAACCACAACAGACAATCTTTAGGAAATCAGGCCTCGTTAGCCCTGGTGCTCATGATTGTTTAAACGTTTGGGAGAGGTTACGTTCAACTGAAAAGAATCAGTGGGAGGCCTGATGGAAAGCTTATCAGTGCTCAGAAGCCGAGAAGGGCCCTTGCCGCTGGCTCCGGTAATTCACCTGAATTATCACGTCCGTGGCTCGTTTTCCACCTTCTCCCTCACAGATTCGCAGCATGCGTAAATAAAATAGAAAGTGGGAGAAGTATATTCACGACCAGTACTTTGTTGTACTTCATCTTCCTCCTCTTTAACAAAAACAATTTGGAAGTGGTATTAAAATGCTGAAAAAATGCTTCATTACTTAAAGAGTTAAAAGATACTGCATGATAAAAGAGGTCGCAAGGTAGAAAGAAAAGCATCGTAGGCATGGCCTTTGTTTCAGAACGGGTTAAGAGCAAAAGCAGCAGGTGTCCTTTGAACGTGGAAATCAGCGATAAAAGCAGGGAGTTTGTAATGGTGCGTTCTTTTTATTGCGAGTATGTTATTAAATTGTGTAGTTGTGAGTACGCGCGCGTAAAGTACAAAGAGTAAAATGGATCAATATGTTTCTTGGATTTATGATTAGAGATAACTGGAGTGTCTTCCACTAAAGTGTTTTTCTATAACTCACTGTTGGTGTCTGCAGACATGTCCGTGGTGCCTGTTAATCACCTACACCGTCCTTTATAAATCCAACAGTACTGTAGTTTGTCGGGTGTTTTTTTTTCCTACCCTAGCTGTCTTTTCATTCATTTCTTAAGGCACCCTGAAGAAATGCTTTTTTTCTGGTTTTCTAGTCCGATTCTCAATTTTCAAGGAAAAAATAAGAAATGCAACTAAAGAATTGGTGCATGTTGCTAAACATCAAATATTAATAAATAAAATGTGAAATTATGAAGTTTTATGTTGTTTTAGTTACTTTAGAACGTCTGTTTGCATCTGACTTTCACAGTACCAAAAGTGAAAGAAAAAGGATATCCACAGAAAAAGGATATCCATTGCTCTCAAGTCTCTTGGCTGTATTGGCCTGTGTATCACTTAATCCCCCTGCTGTTGCTGTTTCCCAGGATCCAGCACTTCATTACTTCTGGGATTTCCATAATTCTTCTGGCTTCCTCCAGCCATATAAAAGATCTTTGCTCTTTCCTTTCTTTAATGTTGTCTTTCCAGGTGTTTCCCCAGATGTTTCCTTTATTCTTCTGAGCCCTCTCCTATGCCTTGTTTTATCTGATTCTGTAATTTGGTCTACTTGTCTGCCACTTTTTATCTCATGTAGAGTTTTAGGACCGCAGTGTTGATATCCTGCTGGATGTTCCTATCTTTGAACTAAATAGGAGGCCCAGGCTGAGGAAATCTTTCTTTAAATCATTCCTCTCTATTCCTCACTACTTCACAAATCCATTTCTCCCTATCTTTCAGCGGAACCTTTGGGATTTTTTTTCTCTTCATCCATGGGATTTGGCCAAATTTTTTCCAATTCCTGAACAATCTATCTGTCCCCTCTCTCCTATTTCTAAATACTTACTGTTTCTCATGTACAGTGCTGTAATCATCTTCTTTCTACTGGTAAACATAATCCTGAGCAGGATAACAGAACAAGCTTGTACAGTCACTGATCTCAAAATAAAGGAAGCCCGTGCATTCACCAATACAGAGAAGCCACCTCTTCTAAATATTTTTTCCTGAATTCCTTTTCTTTGGTCTTCCTTTATTTTTCCTTTAGAATTACTGTTAGTTTGGAAAAGTACTTTCTGAGGAGATAGTGCATACTGCTCTATTGGTGAAGGAAGTGCTAGTGACCAGAAATAGTTACCTGAGTTGTCTCAGGGCAGTCGGGTAGCTGGGCAACCCAGTTGGTTCCTGATTCTGCCTTGGTGAATGTGCGAAGTTTGAGTTCAGTGATTCCACAGGTAAGACAAACTTGTTCTGTTATTCTGCTCAGAATTACCATCCGGTACTTACTGCTACTGAAGTTAATGCAGTAAATAATAGCACTTAACGCGGCGCGCAGTTTCTCAAATGAAGGACTGAATTTGTAAACACATCAAGAAAACAGAGAGCTTATTAATGCTTTTTTAAGTTTGGTTGCTTCTGTGGTACAGTATTAAAGCAGTGACTAGCATAGATTGCTAACTGTGCTGTGCTTTGAGTTTTCTTTTATAAATGCTTTTCTGAGCAAAACTTTTTCTGGCTGTGGTCTTAGGTTGATTTTGCTTTCCATTGTGAATGTTATTTTACGAACCCTTAAGAATAATTGGTTTTGTAATTGTGGCTACTAATCACTGCTCAGTAATAAAACATAGACCAAAGAAAACCTATTAGTGTTAAACTTTTATGTAATATTGTCCTTACGTTAGGTGGTTTTAAAATTGGGAGTAAAGGAATGCACAGCGTTTTAAACAATTTTAACATGCTCTTTCTTGATTGCCCTTAACTTTGCAATGTAACTCACTTTTGGGCTGAACTCTTTCAGTACTGGCTTGTGGGCGTAGGTGAGCATTTTAGCAATTTTTAAAGTTGGACGTTAAGGCAGGATTTGATTTTCTCATGAATAAATCCTTAGTGGTTTTTCTCTTTGTTTGCTTTTCAACAATGCTGTAACTTAAGCACTTGGGGAATTTATTTTTTTTTTTATATTGACAGCCTGGGTTAAAGAAATAGTAATAAATGTTGATCTGAATTTAAGAAAAAACAGTTGTTTTTTTCCCCCTGGTGTTAATGCAGCAATACAAATCCTGTCTACGCTTGCACACCACATCTGCGAGCAGCAATGTGCATACATGGTTTATTTCGGTTTTAGACTTATCAGTAGGTTAAAATGATTGTTTCGCATCAGTGCAGCACTTCTGTCTTTAAGGTTTGCTTTGGTGCAGCTGTATCTGTGTGGGAAATCTCATCTGGGCAAAGGGATATAAAGGAGGCCTCAGCTGTAAATATCTAGAAGATACATTCTATGAATGTACTTTACACACAGCTGCTCACATTAACTTTATGATGGAATTACACTTAAAAAGATGTATAATTCTGGGGCAAATGCCCACATCCATTTTTCAGTAAGTTACTTTAAACACTAGGGATTCAGTTTAGAGGTTTTGTGTGCTACTTTTTGTAACCGGGAGACCGAGGGAAATGTTTGGCCTCACTTTGTTTAAGGTGTAGCACTCTGCCATGACTAAACAGGGAAGTGAATGTCGTTAGCTTTTTTGTGCTCTTATTGTTGTTATCTACAACCTTGTATAGTAATGCACAATTGTTATGCTTTATTTTGTAAAGCATGGAGTTTTTTTAGCACCTGCCTACAAATTCTGATACTTGACAGTAAGTCTTCAGGCAACCCTATCCTCAGTGTGCATAAAATCTGAAGCAGAAGCCGGAGGAGTCTCCAGGGAAGTAGAAGCGGACTGTAGGGGTTTGTAAGGGTCATAAGATACTGCTCTGGGGAGAGGGAAGAGTTTGAGCCTGAGCTTCTGCCTCAGTGCCATACATTGAAGGGATCTGTCTACGTTGTGCAGGGAACATCCTGACTGCCACTTCTTCAAGCACTGATCTGCAGAGCACTAACAGTGCGCTTATTGAGCTTATAGCTGAGCAAGGCCCAAAGCTTTAATGCATCTTTAATTTTGGTATTTTCTCACTGAGGGTTTCGGTTTGCTTAATCGGTTCTTAGTATGAGATCTCTCTTTAGTATGAGATCCCACTTTGTTCTGTACACTAGGTATCACAGTTGCATTTCATCCTACAAGTGGTTATCAAGCGAGCTGAACTCTGTTCTCGTTTCACTGGACTTTTGGTAAAGTTTCAGCAGTTCTGAACCCACACAGAAACTTTCATGTTAAGATGGACATTACAGCATTCCGGGATGTTTCCCCTTCGAATGGTTCCCTCTGCCTTCTCTCTCCTCATACTCTTTGTTTGAAACCAGGACGCTAGTTCTGTGGGGAAAAAACGAGCTCTGTCGCTTTCCCTTGTGGCATAACTGTGGTGTTAAGCAGACAATTTATTCTGTGTTTATTAGGAATTATTCCAAGGTACACACTATAATTGCATACTCAGCAATGCCTTTTGGCTCCTGCAGGCTTTTTTTTTTTTTTTTTTTAAAAACCTTCTAGTTCTGGAGCTCTTTTGATATCAGTTCTACAAGAATTTGATGTGTTACGAGGACAGTGCAGCATTTTGCAGTATGTGCTTAGAGAGACCTTCTGCAAACTTAGCTGGGCACTTTCCTAGTGTTTTGTTGTCCATACATTACTCACTTTTTGGTGGCTCTACTTAACTGTAGTTTTGAAAGCATGATTAACATTTCAATTTCTTTGACCTTTAAATATGATGATGTCATCCTATGATATTTTTATGTCAAGCGTTTCTTCAGCATTGGAGCTTTCCATGAAGAATAGGAGCTTCATCTGTTTTATTTAGGCATCATAATCTTTGGCTAGAGCATTAGCTTCACCCCGCCCCCCCCAAAATATTTTCTATGCATATAGTATGCATATTTTGCCACAGGGCAAAATGCAGGTTCTGTACTCAAGCCAGAAGCAATTGGGTTTGATGAGACAGTGAGAAAATCTCTGAAATATTTAAATCATAAAAATTCAAAAACAGAATATTACATTTTATTATAGGTTCGGGAACTGCAAACACGTTTACAAAGCGTGCAGGCAACAGGTCCATCCAGCCCAAGTCGTCTCACTTCTGCAAATCGACCTGTTAACCCTAGTACTGGAGAGCTGAGCACAAGCAGCAGTAGCAATGATATTCCTATAGCCAAGGTAAGCTATTGTGTATCGCAGAAATGCAGCTTATTATCTGGGAGAAGTGGGTTTCATTTGGCACAGCTGCTGTGTAGGCATGTGATTATTTGGGAAATATCACGTAGAATCCCAGGAGAGTTTTCTGGGGTCATAAGCAGGCCCATGAACTTGACCTGACTTAAATGATTTTAAGTCTCTCAGTTACAACACAGATGTCAATCTATAGCAATTTACTTATGGTTTCCAAAACTAGCCAGTGAAAAAATTATGATGTATTTTGCATAATATATAAGGAGTGTGGGGTCCTGTTTAACTTGTGCAGCATTCTGACTTCTAGATTGCTGAAAGAGTGAAGTTGTCAAAGACAAGATCAGAGTCTTCATCGTCTGACAGACCTGTCCTAGGATCAGAAATCAGCAGCATAGGAGTAAGGACTAATAAGCATGTGCATGCGTGGTACCTTCTAAATATGACTTGTGTCCATTAAAAGCAGCATTGTTTTTCTAAAGATGTGAGCTAACTGAAAATACCTTAGCAGCTATTTTGAGAAAAATATTTCAACAGAGTATAAGTATTAACAGCGTTAAGATTTCACGGTGGCTAGAAGTCATATCCTGAATGACTTTAAGGAGATAATAAACAGTCAATATTACTCACCGAGCAAAGGCTTTTCAGTTGCATTCCACAATTTCTTAATTAACAGAGAACTTCATTCTGCTCTGACGTGCCAGTGTAAGTTTAGTAAACACAAGGTTGCTACTGTAGATTAATATTTATTTCACTGAAAGAAGATCTTGGGTCTGACCTTTTGCTTAGCTTTCAAGGAGGTAAATAACTTGCCTATTAACCTATTTAAATCTATGGTGGACTTCAACCTTTGGTCAGCTAGAATTTTGAGTCAAAGTAACTTCTTAAAGGAGAGACTTGTAAATGTCCTATTCTCTTTAAAATTCATAGAGAAAACTGAATAATGAATATCTTGAAGTGAATACACCCAAGCAAACCCAGCTGTCATTCCAGGCAATCTGTGGGAGGATCCAGTTGCTATCCATTCACAATGATCTATTAATTATCCTGTGCAGGTGTCCAGCAGCGTGGCTGAACACTTGGCGCATTCCCTCCAAGACTGCTCAAATATCCAAGAAATCTTCCAAACTCTGTATTCACATGGATCTGCTATCTCTGAAAGTAAAATCCGAGAGTTTGAAGTGGAGACAGAGAGATTAAATAGGTAAGGTGAAAAATTAGATATGCTCAAATATGTTGTCTGCTGTTAGCTTTGTTGAAGTTACTACTTTTTGTACGTTTCATGGTTGAGTCTCAGCTCAACTCTGACAGCTGCAAATAAACGTAAAATGGAGTTGAGAAACAGGTGATTGAGGCAATACGCTAAGGATTCTTTTCCATCAGTATGACAATTTGGTTGTGTATTATTAAACAAGCGTGGCACCATCATCTGCACTGTGGAGTATCCTTTGCTATGGCTAACCAAGTAGACATGCGTAAAACACAGTGCTAGAAATAAGGATTCCTATAACTTACTCTTCATCATTCTAGAATTAGCTCACTTTTTTTTTTCTCTTAGAGAAACAGAATTATAGCATTAACTGTATCAGTGTACACTGATATGTGTTGGTGTGGAATACATACAGTTAGACTTCTGGCAGCTGCAGAAAGGTTGCAGTTAAAATACTGCTGTTAATTGCTGAATAAGCTCCGCCTTAGGCAAAGCTTCATGTCCTGTTTAGCACACAGGATCAAAACTGTGGATCAGGAACTTGAGAGCTGTGTCTGAGCATGCTTCCAAGTTCTCTCTTCCCCACTACTATCTCAAGTTTAGTCTAATCAATACGATATCTCCTTATTTGTAGCTCATGTTTTTGTAGTACTGCAAAATGTGATCTTTTTTCTCTCTGTGCCCTGCACAATTTTGCATTGACAGCGTGTATCCTTATGTGAGGTATCAAAGAGGAGGCAGGAGGTTGAAGCGGCTGTGAGTGTAGCACCTAGGAAGGTCAGGTTTCGTTTGGATCGCTGAAGAAGTGGTATACAAGCCCTTGTCTTTTTTTCTTGTGTTCGTCAAGAAGTTAGTGATTTTAGAGTTGTGGAGGATGGTATTGACTTCTTTGTTGGTTACCGTCTGGACTGTGAAATCATTTACCTGCTTGCTCTCACTGTATGTCCAACTCTGATGATTAGATAGAGTCCATTAGTGTGTGTTGCAGTTATCAGCAATGATAATAGTCAGTGATACTGATATTTTGAAGCTTTATTTTCGGATTTAGAGTTAACCTCACTGAGAAGAATATTGCAGTTAAGTTCTGATATGAGCTGTTGTTTGACCATTGCCAGAATTGTTGGAGATTTCATTGCATCACTGAAACTCAGTTCATGTTTTGGAAGTTGCCTCTGTAATCATGACTAAAATATTACTTTACGTGAAACCGTTATTCTGGATGCTCCAAGGAGAGGAGGCATTTATGCAGCTGTATGATCACTCCACACACCCACGCGTTCTGCTAATGAATGTGCCACTTAAGCAAATGTGGCAGCAGGTAGGGAGGAATGGAAGCAGAAAGATAAAGCGAAAAATTAAGATAACTGCCCCATACATTCTTGTGGCTGCAAAAGACGACTAGGGCTTTGTAATTGCTGCTCTTTCACAGTGAAACGTTATATTGATTGCATTTAATGGGAAGGAGAGGAGGAGAAGGAAGTGGGCTTTCCTACAGAAATGAGTATCGCCTTGGCTCTTGCTACGGGATATGGAACAGTCGGATTTTGCTGTAGTCATTTTAAAAAAAAATGCCTAGACCAAATTGTCATCTTTGTTTTAAATTATTGTTGTTTTAGAGTTTTCAAGACAGTGTCCGCACGCTATACTTGAAGGTTGTAAATGATTTCTTTTTCTACAGCCGTATTGAGCACTTGAAATCCCAGAATGACTTGTTAACCATAACACTGGAGGAATGCAAGAGCAATGCTGAGAGGATGAGCATGCTTGTTGGGAAATATGAGTCCAATGCTACAGCCCTCAGGCTTGCACTGCAATACAGGTATGTACCTACACAGAGGATGTCTCGGCCAGAAAAAGAGAGGGGGAGACTTGACAGAGGCCTCTGAGAGTGAAATTGTTGGTGTGCCGTAGTAAAGCTGTTTCTTTTTCATTCCTCCCTGAAAAATGCCACATTGGTTAAACTACTGGCCAAACTATGTAACTGAGGTTATTGGTACAAGTGTATCTCAACCGTAGTTCAGCAGCAGCAGTGAACTCAATCCAGTCATGAGACATTGGTTTTCTGCATTATTCAGGCACCTTTCACAAGGCCAGTGGACCAAGAAGTACCGTTTTACTCTACATAGTTTCAAGCAACTTCATCTGCCATCGATTGGATTTGTGGGTGAATCGCTTGGTATCGGTTTCGAGTATCTAAATTTGCTTTAATCTGTGTAAAAAGAGGGTGCCATTTAATTCCTTCCGCTGCAACTAATTTGGCGCAGGCATTCCTGGCAGTAGGACAAATTGTGTGCCTTTTAAGGAATGTATTCTGTTACATCAGCCTTGAGCAAATTATAAGGAAATGTAAATTACAAATAGGTGTGGTAACATATATACTGTTAAAAGTATATTAGCATGTAACACGAGCGAGTAACTCACAACTATGTTTAGTAGTTGTTGTCTTATATGGAGGAAAATCTTGCAGCCAGGACAGAGAAACAAGTATTTTTCTAAGTTTTCTTGGCACAGTAAGAAGGCCTGAAGAGAGCCTTCTCCAAGAAATAACGTTTACCATCAGTCATATTACTGACCATTTCACCAATGCTTCTGGAGCTCACCTCACATCAGATTTTTCCCCCTCTCTTGTTTTTCGCTGTTACATTAGTTGAGGCCAACTGAGATCATCATATGGAAGGAAGGACAGTTGAATGCTTGTGGTAGAAGCTATGTATGTGATGTCATTTAATATCCCTATTACCAGACAAGCAGTAGAGAATCATGTAGTTCATCAGCTACCTCTTTTTTTTGTTGCTGATTGCAGATATTTTTCCAGTCTAAATTGCAAATATTGTTGTGTGATTTTTGTCTTCTGTGATTTGCTTTCTCTTTTAGTGAACAGTGCATAGAAGCGTATGAGCTGCTGTTGGCATTGGCAGAAAGCGAGCAGAGTCTCATTCTTGGGCAATTCAGAGCTGCAGGTGTTGGTTCTGTGGGTAAGATGTCAGTGAATCACTTTATTTAGATTTGATTCTGCCCGTCTATTAGCATTCATAAGAGTTAGTTGCAACAGTGAATCATCTTATGACCCGCCACTTAAGAACGCTCCTTGCGTTCTGTTTTGTTTCCAACCGAATAAGGGAATCATTTTTGCACACTAGAAGGGGGAGGGGAGGGAGAGACTGGAAATAGCTCATAAATTTACCAGCAACTTAAATTAACCTGTGTATACCATTACAGGGGATGTCTGTTCTAGCTGTGGTGAGGCTGCTACAGGGATTTGCCTGTACAGAGTGGAATGGTTAAACAATACTCATGAGCAATGTAAGGCTTAGGACTGTACTGCTGTGGTAACTGCAAGTACAGATTGTATTTGTACTGGCAACATTCACCCACAAAAATTAAGTGTAGTCTATTAGAAGCTGGGATCAAAACAATGCAAAGCTATCATTCAGTGATTGCCAAAAAAAAAAAAAAAAGAGGAAAGCAGCTCTAGTTTTTCACCCCACCTTTTAACTTTGCCCTGGAATTTTTAAACTTTCTAGCTGATGTTTTACTATGTTGTCTGGGATATCAGCCTCTGTGTTCTGGGCTTATTTTATTTTGTGGGTAGTTAATTTTGTGACTAAGTTTTTTGAATATGTTCTCCAAGTAATAGAATAAGCCCCCTTCTATAGGTATATTTCTAAAGTGTGTGGAACTTCACATTACTGCTGGCTCCATTTTACTAATGGAATGACATGTTTACACGATGAACATAAGTCTCGTTTTTATAATCTCGTCCTCCTTACTGATAGGAGAAGGTAGCAGTAGTAATCTTGGGTTAGGAAGTGGGGAAACCTTTGGAAAGGAAAGCATAGCTTTTCATGCTGTGCTGAGATTTAGTAACTGCCTGGTTGAGACAGTAATTTATAGCGCTAGCTTCTCAGGAATCACCGAAATGTAAACTGAAAGCTTTTAGAGACCAAATGACCATCTGGCATCAGAGCCACAAGGCTGATGGGTTCAGCCTCTTGTTTTCAGGAGGCTGGATGCACTCAGTCCACAGTCACTGTGCTGTTACCATGCAGCTTATTTTGCATCTTTTCTAGTGCTAGGAGCAAGCCTTTGTGTACATGAGTTAGCCTATGCAAGCAGACCATGGAGTAAATGTCAGAGTGGATGTTTTGGGTTTTTCATCTACTTTTCTTCCAGAGTCTAGTCCTTCCTTTCCACAGTGTGCTGTGGTGCTTTCGCTGCTGTAAGACATTGGTAGCTAGCAAAAATGTGTAGTCTTGGATTTTCTCCTTACACAGGTGACAGAAAGAAATCTTAGAAAGGGAGAACATATTGGATACGGGCAGGACTTTATCCCACATGCATTTTATGAAAGAGAGAGTGTAATTTAATTTTATAGGGGTATCTGTCAACAGCTCTTAATTACAGTATTATCAGTTACAGTCCTGTGATAGAAATGGTGCCAACTTCCTGTTACATAACTTTGGGGGAAGTTGATGTTTGGTTTACACACTTCTACTTCATGGTGAAATTTGATTAGAACACCTAGATAAAATAGCAGATTTTTGGTTTGAATATAGTCAAGTTTTGCACCAACATCTGTCATTGGAAAATGCCTGGGAATTGCTTCTGCATCACCTGGAGCTGAGCACAGCCCGCTGCTCTTAATAGAATATTCTCACTTCCTTTCTTCTGCGTGAACATTAGTTCTAATGCACGCAGTTTACTTAGCAAGTGCAAAGTATGGCTAATTGGTCTTTGATTTGCATAAGGATTAAATGAAAGTCTTGCATAGAGCAAACTGTCATGCGTTTATGCTTCCTGACACCTTTTCATTGTATTTAGTGAACTATGAATATGCTGTAGCTTTGTTCTGCCTTTCAGTGTAGCCGCTAGCGTGTCTTACTGTGCTGTGCTTGCTTACTGTGTCTTACTCCAGCTGGAGTCACAATTACAGGAATGGCAACTGCGGTGTTTTCTGCCTTGCCTCTGCTGAAGGGATGGCTCAGTAGCTGCACAGTCCCTGCAGAATCTCTGCAAGTTACAGCAAATTAATGAAGACCAATGCTGTTTTAGTATGCAGGACTGTAAACTCTGGAAGTTCAGCTGTTGCTTCTGAGCAGCAAAGCTGTCCTTGAGATGGAAAGGTAACCAGTAAGAGGGTGTTCTGGCAGACTGTTAGGGTTGAGGTGAAGGTGTTTGTGAGCAAGGGCCCTGCAAGTGACCACACTGTAAAACAGCACTGGACTGATGGAAGTAAGAGTTGTAAATTAGGTTGGCACTTTCCTAGTGTGTTATTATCTTGAGCATCTTGGACTAATCCTAACCTGCAGTGCACATCATTACAAACAGACAAGCTCGTTAAGGTAAAACACGACTTAAGACAAATACCTGGGTCTTGTGGCTGGGAGGGCTATGCGTTGTGGCCAGAAGTCCAGTTATCACTGATGCTCACGCAGCAGTGAAGCTGCTTTTACGTCACAAACTGATAATTTATCATCATCATCTTAGTATAAACTTGAAAGCGCACGGAAGCGTCTCTGTTCTTGCCTTCATTTTTATCACCCTCCTCAAAACTCTGAAACAGATTGTTTGCTTGCAAACTAGGGGACCAAACAGGTGATGAAAACATTACCCAGATGCTTAAGAGAGCTCATGACTGCAGGAAGACAGCTGAGAATGCAGCAAAAGCCTTGCTGATGAAACTGGATGGGAGCTGCGGGGGAGCCTATGCAATCACTGGCTGTAGTGTGCAGCCCTGGGAAAGCCTGTCATCCAACAGCCACACGAGGTAACTGCAACTTATTTGGTTTCCTAATCCCCAAGCGTTTGATTTCGGACTGAAGGTTATGTTGCATTCCATCTGCTGAACTACCTTCCTCACCTCAGGCTGCTGAGCGCTCTTGATTACTTTTTCTAAGTCACCATGCCTCAGTGGTCTAATTGTCTTTAGACTTTGAGCAACTCCAGCCAAGAAGGATCTTGTATAGATTTGTTGCAAGCGGGTGATTCTGAACTTTGATCTTCCTTGTAAAGGGCAAAACCATTATGTTTGTTTTACCCCAGTGACTCTCTTGCTGTCTCACTGAAACTTGGAGCATGTAATTCTTGTTCACGTCTATTCTATAAGGGCAGCACAGATCTACAGAGGACCGGAGACCGTAAGTGTGCGTCCACTGGGTTTTTGGAGTGTTCAATGATTGTTTTCTAAACGTCAAAAATCCACCATATATTTCATTTTGAACCATTTCCTCTCTTTTCTCCTTTCCCTTTGCCCCCCTCAAAATTCTTCCTTCCCATGCTATTGTTTTTGCAATGGAATGGCAAACACGCATCATGAAGGATAGAGTGGGTTCTTTCAGGAAAGGGCTGGATATTGCAGTAATTCCTGAAGACCTATAAAATAATGAATCTTAAATCAGCTATTATTGCAGAAGTGTTCCAGTTCAAATACATCTGCCAGCAGCTTCAGTTTGAGTCTTTGCCTGCCTGCAGTGTAGTTGTACTCTGTGCAGTGAATCTGTGTAGATACAGAATTGGCAAGCATCCTGGATAAATATAGATGAACATTTTTCTGTGTAAAATTTATTTTGGTTTCTCAGATTCACTCTAAAACTTTGTTTTAATTCTGTCTTTGGGCCAGTTCTTTATTCAAATGCTGTCATTTTTGACACTTTTAGAAGTTTATTTTAGTACTTCATCATTTCCTCTTCTTGCCACCATCTCCTCCAAAAGATCTTATTTCCTGCCTTGACGACTAGCATGGAGTAGCTAAAAATCAGGAAAAAAGGTAGTCCAAGTGAATGAGGTTCAAATGTGAAATAAATTTAAATATTTTTTTTCAAACAAGTTTTAATGCTCCACTAGCAGTCCCAGAAAGCTGTATTTTTGTTCAGAAATGAATGTGATACAATCTGAGCTAGTAACACATCGGTCGGTCATGGTACCAAAAGTATTGACTGGCCTAGGAGAAGAGTTATCCAGAGCTGTTTTGCACACTTGACTTGCCTTAGTGTGTGTGCGCACTTAGGCCGTTTCTGCACCTACATATGAACGTGTAAGCAGCCATGCATGGCCACACCTCTAGCTAGGCTGAGCTTGTTTACCCTTCTTCTATTTAAAAGGGTCGTTTTTAGTAGTTTTATAGCTACCTCAGTGTTTTTTGTTCTTATGAGCTGTCTGGTACTCAGTCGATGCATAATTTATTTTTCTCTAAAATAGCTTAGTTGGTTGCCAGGATTGAATGTGGGAAATGTTTGAGGTTTTTTCTGGGTTTTGGGTTGGTTTGGGGTTTTCAGCCTTTCCTTGAAAAGTATTTGGTAGGAATAGAGTCTCGACAGTCCTTCATTTGTTGACCATCATTTTCGTTTTGTGAAGGGGGAGGATGAGGGAAGTGCGTGTGTTTGGTGAGGAGCATTGTCCCTCGTGCTTGGTGTTTACAGTGAACTTCTGGCGGCCATCTCGCAAGATGTGTATGTGTGCATGTACTGTTTTGAATAGATGAAGTTTCAGCAGAGTATGCTTAAAATGGGATGGACTGCAAATTTCATCAGTATAAACTGTGGCATGTAAAAATGCAAAAGAAAATGCTTGTGTGTGCTAGAGAGAAATCTGTTCGCTTGAGTCATTATCATTGCAGGCTAAATTTTTCTGGCATGGAGCAAGATGTTGTACTGAGTATGGTAACCACTGTTATCTGCTTTGATATATGTGGAACCTGAGAAAGAAAAGTTGCTCTTACTTATCCAAAGGGCACACAGCTTGTAAAACGGACATCCCTATCTGATCATCCCTTATTCAACCCTCCACCCCACCAGCAATGTAATTTTTCTTTGTCTAAATCCACATACCAGGAAAAATACTTCTGAAACTTTAGCTTCTCCGTATAATACAAACCTTCTTTTCTTCCCTTGTGTTGTGGTCAAATGATACGTGATAGCAGCGTGTGCAGACTTTTCCCTACTGTGACCCCTGTCTCAAAAGAGAAGCGCCCCCTCCTCAGCTCACAAACGCACGATATCATTGCGGCAGTCCATAGATGGAAAGCTGCGTTGGTTTGAAGGGCAAACACCTGTCTATATTTACATCAGTAAGCCTTCTATCCTAGTTGTAAAAAAATTGAAGGTTCTCCCTTAACTCTTCTCCCTGTTTTCCTGGCCTTTGGTTTTTAGTTTGTTTTTTTTTTTGTGTGTGTCTAGGACTCATGCTTTTTGGTGTTATCCTGCCTATATTGCCAGCTCTCTGTCTGTTCACGCGTGTTCCCCTGTCAGTTGGCTCCCTGCTGCTCTGGGCAGACCTCCCACTGCCACAGATCTGCCGCCTTCTGTGATTCTTTGATGTTGGTGGTTTCCATTTCCTTTCCTCTGCCACCGCAATAGCAATACAAGCAGATATAGGAAGGCCAGCTCTGGATTTCTAGCTGTTCCTGCAGGCTTCGTGTTTTTCCTTTGTCTTAAAGAACTTTGTCTTAAAGAACTCCCCTAAAACAGGGGAGTGGAGAGTGCTATGTGAGCCACCGTTAGGGGACCACTGTACTTAAATGAAAATGTTTTTACGTTATGTGACTCAAACATACTCTGAATCTGCAAGACTGATCTTTTGTCATTATTGTTTTGGTGTGGAGGCTCTTGATTGCAGATACATGTTGCTACCCTTTTTCTTTGTAACCAGAGTGAGTAGAGAGGGAGCGAGGTGATGAAAGCTCTCCTTCCCTGAGACTTGTGACAAATGAATAATTCTCCCTGCCGTTCAAAGCCCTGTAGAATAGGGGCTTATAATGGAAGGGTTGACCCATCTTTAGCTTTGGCATTTCAAATGAGTTTCTGAATGTCAAATCACTGAACACATTACTGAGAACAAATGCTCGGGGAGCCACCAGTGACAAGGGGTTAAAGATTGTAAAAGGGAGCAGCTGAAATGAAATGAAATGAAAGAGCATCACAGAGGTTGTTACTAGTGAAGTGAATAAAAATAATAGCGAGCATCTCAACTCATTTGGCTGGCAGCAACAACACAATAATGTTGCCAATTCGTTTTTGAAAATAAAAACAGCTCTGTGGTATAGTTGGAAGTCATAATTATTTTAATGGACAGAAGCTAACTATGGAACCTATACTGCACCTTGAAAAAGAAAGAGACAAAAGAGAAGGGCTGCAATTCTAGCTCTGCCTGAAAATGATGATGTGTATTCACTGCAGTGCTAGTGGCCTCAACCTTTCCCTGGATTCGTGGAGGGATAATCTGGCCTCTTACATGCAAAGGGAATTCTTTTCAGTATTACTTAGAACCACTAAGTATCTAAACTCAATCAAACACAGCGCTAAACCTCCCAGTCAGAATCACCATCAGATTTCAGATAAGTAGCTGACATGCAAGATTATCTTGGCTGAAGCGTGGAAATAAGTTATTTAGAAATATCGCAATAGATATCTTAATATCATCTATGGAACGCTTCATTGCTGGAGCAAATGATCCTGAGAAGGAAGAAGCAAGGTTTCACTAAAGTGTTCTGATTTTAGCTAAAAACACTGCTGTTTCTATTTTAGCTGGTTGGAGTATTTTTCCATTTCTGTGGAAAAGCTTTTATCTTTTGGCATTGTGCTGTTTCAGATATCGAGCCATAAGACTCACCTAGAAGACTGGTGGACCCATGTATGCTTTTTATCAAATGCATTCCTCAAGGTGTAAGGTTGCATGCAGACGCTCAAACAAGTTGTGTGGATTTAATACTGACAACATTATTTTAGTTCTGTCCGCTTTGCGTTATCTGCACCATTGCTGAATTGCAGATTTATTTATGGACTTGATTTTTTTTTAATACATTAACCAAAGACTCTGCAGGGTCATAAGGATAAAATTTTGTAGCATCCAAAAAGTGGTACACTCAAAGACGCTCTAGGAAGACCTATTTTATTTCCCTTCACTACATTGTATATGTAAATATTTATGTGTGTGAGTGTGCATGTATATATACATATGCAGTTTTATTGGCTGGTGTGTGTGCGTGCATGTGTATGTGTACATGTATGTACGTGTACATGTATTTATATACACACATACGCACATATGCCAGCCAATAAAACTGCATATGTGCTATACCAGCCAGCATTTTTCCATAGACTGTATATAAAAATTAATTTGACATCATCCAGGCATGACATCATTGTGTCAGACTTGAGGAATGAAACAAGTAGGTAGAATGCTTCTCTTTGCTTGTTCTGAATGCAGCAGCTGGGAGAAGGTGCAGACTGGTGGTGTGTCCTCCCTCGGTGTGATGAAACTGTGACCCCTCCCTGCCTACATGCTTGAGACATGAGAAACACTGCACATCTACTGCAGCAACTCCATGTGTCTTGTGGATGGTTGCATCACACTACATATGCATTTGTCAGTCTCTTTTCCTTTTGTCCTGATGGCCATTAGAAAGGAGAGCAGTATCTGGAACTGAGGCTGATGTGCCCACCAGCTGTGGGTGCTTAGCCAGAGCAGGAACGGGCCAGCGTTGTGGCTGTAGAAAGCCCTGGTGTTTGGCCTTTTGGGGGAACGCCGCTGGGGCGCTCTGCTGTGGGAGCTCAACAACATTGCAGCATATCTCTGTGACTCCTTGCACAGCCTGGTTCTCGCAGCAGTTGAGAGGGAAGGAGGGCAAACGGAGGGCCAGCTGCTTCGCTCCTGGGTGGGGGCTTGCTACCAAATGTAGGGGGAGAGGGAATGTGCTTGTCCCTTCTTGTTGTGCTGGCTGGCTGAGACCGCTCCTCCATTAAATTCCTCTCACCTTATTAAAAAGGAGGGGGAAAAAAAAAAGAGCATGCTAGCAATTCAGCAGAGGAGCCAGCTCAGCTGCAGGCAGGCAGGCAGGCAGCCAGGACTGCAGTAAAAGCAGCCTGAGTATCACTGGCAGCAGCCCAGACTGCCTTCCTTGGCTTGCACTGCTCTCCGCAAAAGGATACGTGTATAGCCGGAGATCTTTAAGGGCCAGATCTGTGAATATCCAGCGAGTATGAGATTCAACAATACAACAGTATGCGACAACAGTAGACTTCCAGCATTTGTGCTCAGGTTCCATTCCCAGAGGGAGGGCTAGATTTTCTTTTCTTTGTAAGTGAAAACTAAGATGAGCTGTTTGCGTCCCAGAATTTGAAGCCTGTGTAGACTTTAAGGGCTATCCTTTTTCCAACAACAGCTATTTTATATTTAATCCAAAAAAACTACAGTTGTAGTCTTTGGGTGCTGAGGAAACTTGCAATACCATTCAGTATCGAATTAAGTATCTCTTACGCTGTCTGTCCTCGTTTTTCCTTATCGGTATCTACTTCAGAAGGGTGCCGTTAGACTCAGTGGAGCAGTGCTTATGAAGTGTTTTGAAGACATGAAGGACTAAGTATGAAAAAAAAGTAAACATTTCAACCTGGAAGAATTTCTGTATTAGTATAGACACAGAGTGCTTTTAGCTTCACTGCAGATGGAAATGGATGAAAATGAAAGCCAAGATTGGTTTGCACTTCTGGTAAATATGGCACCGATTATCCCTAAGAGGAGGAGGGGATAATACGGAATAAACAGAAAACTGTAGTAAAAACCTGTAATGGGATATTTCACAAGGGGGAAAGATTTTGAGAAATCTTTGTAGATCTGCCAGTTCTCCATCTCCTCCAAGGCTGTGCTTGGAATTTGTGGAAAGACTCGTTGGCAACTATCTGAGGCACTTTAAAATCAGTGCAGCTTCGGCAGAAGTATAGCCAAAGAAGAGAAAAAAACCAAGGCGCTCTCTTCCTTTTTCACATGCATAATATATTTTAGGACATCATCCTGACTCTCACAGCATGTAGCGGGTGGGGCTTTTTCTTCCTCCAAAAATGTTGAACAACAGTGCAATTTGATACAGAAAGTGATTTATTCCCCTGCTGATAACTGAGATCATCTAGCATTCCAGACAAGCACAGTTAATGGATGACTTATCCCTCGCCCAGCAGCTGATTACAGGTCCTCAGGAGACAGCAGGCAGCTTTGAGTGAGGTTATAGAAACAACAGGGCATTTTATTTTCCTTTTAGTGTTATTGCAACTATATTCAGCCCTGGAACGCTAAGGCTGTGTCAGTCTCAGCCCCCTACAGCACTGGCATGCGTGTAGGTGGGGATGCAGCACTGAGGCACCCGCGCTCTTACCAAGGCGTTAGTTTTCCCTTTGTAGAATCGCTTTGTAAACATTTCTGAGGCAGGCTAATGGTCAGCCATTCGTTTGAAACTATCCCCTTAGAAAAAGAATGTTCCATCAAGTCTTTTTATCAAAAGAACTGCTAAATTATGGGCTTGTTTTAAACCCCTGCACGCCTGAAGGGATTTTGGTGTTCTGTGAAATTAACCTTAGCATGAATTGAAAGATGCTGTTGCCTGACATCTGTCAGTGGATTTTTTTCTCAGGTTGATTCCTACAGGTGTCCATTAAAAAAATTCACAAGATAATTGGTACTACCATCAGCAGATATAAGTAAGGGCTGGACTGATTCTCGTTTCTTAGCAGATGCTTCTTACCAAGGAAGATGAAGACTCAGTGGTAAAGCAGCACGCAGAGGCTTTCACTGCTAGGGTATCGCTGAGAAATCTTAAGTAGCGTTTTTCTTCAAACTGAAAAAAAAAAAAAAAAATCCTTGTTTCACAAGTCACTGTTCCAGGAAAACTAATTCAACTACATGTTGCTAAATATCTGGCTTTGCAGACAAGTAGCCACTGATTTGGTTTTCTCACGGGGCTTGGAGAATTAAATTCCAGCTCTGCATTTGTCATACCTCTCTGCATCTTTTGAACATTGCACCATCCAGTCCACGCTACCTGTGTCCTTTCTGTGAACTTTAAGTCTGTGTTGATGAAAACAAATCCTAAGTATTGGGAGAGTATTTTGTACAAAAATCTAGATCTTATTCCCAGTGTGTTTTAATGCTGTGCTTTCTCTTTCCAGTACTACCAGCTCAACTGCAAGCAGTTGTGACACAGAGTTTACAAAGGAGGATGAGCAGCGGTTGAAGGATTACATACAGCAGTTGAAGAATGACAGGGCAGCAGTGAAGCTGACAATGCTGGAGCTAGAAAGCATCCACATTGATCCCCTTAGTTATGACGTTAAACCTCGTGGAGACAGCCAGAGGCTAGACCTGGAAAATGCAGTCTTGATGCAGGAGCTTATGGCAATGAAGGTATTTTATTTATAGTTGTTTTTATTATATTTAACAGGCTGACTGTGCTGCTGACAATCCCTCTGTGCTACAAAACACGCTAATAAAGTCACGCTTACGGAAGGCTTTGATAGTGATCGGCGGGTGTTAAAGGGTTACTTTGTTGAAGCGAATAAGGGCTGAAAATTGCTTTCCAATAGTGAAAGTGACAGAAGGCAAAGCATTAGCAGTGACGAGATCTGTGTGTTTTGGATTAGGCGAAGACTTCATCCGTGGCTCTAAACTTGGAACGTTCTCCTTGACAAACCAAATGTTCTCTCTCAGAGATATGGCAGCTGAGTTGCTTGAGGGTGACCAAAAGTATGATACAACACTTCCCATGAGACAGTTCATTACTTTACTTACAAGCTTGCAAATGTGTGTCTCCAATATTTGTGAGCTGAAGCAGAACAAATTCACCTTCTTTTAATACTGCCCTAGGAGGAAGAATGGTCTGTCAAAAGTTATCATCCTTTGTGCTCTCAAGCACTCACTAGTCTAGGGCTGTTCTAGACACTTTGCTCCAGTGTGTGGCTCAGTTTAGAGCAGGAGCAAAGGCTATATGGTGATGAGTTGCAGTAGCAGCGGTTTTAGGAGAATACCCTGCTCCCTGAGGCCTGACTTTTACCAACCAGGTGTAGACCTGAAGTCATTTTCCACCTGGCTTCTTTATTGGCTTTGTGAATTTAGAGAGGTGAACTAAAACATGGGAACATATTAAAGGGAACACAAGTGTGCATCTGCATTCAGAAATTGTCTGCTTTTAGTTCAGTTTAAGTAAGTTTAACTTCTGTGTATTGACAAGTCCTGCTACAGTGAACTAGTGGCAGATATGTTAGATGAAAGCTTCTAAATCTGTAGATTTTTTTTTTTTTTTAGGTCCGATAGTGTTGGCTAACTGGTAGCTTAGTACTGATAATTGTATTCTTAGTGGTATTGCCTTTCCATCTGATGACAAACGTAATTTTGCATTATAGCGTTTAATATTTACAGTCCAGAGAAAAAGATTCCCTGGTAACACTCAGAAGTTTTAAAGTTATATTAGTTGTTAGAATATATTATGTCCAGCTGAGCAGTATATTCCCCATAATGAAAGCAAGTAAGACATACCGAAAGACTCTTGCAAATTATTAGATGTGTATTTCAAACATCATGCTTCCCGTTCTCCTTCTTTGCCTCCAGATCTTCGCTGAAATGTCTTGTACATCATGTTCACCTCTAGCTTTAAATCGACTGGCAAGGGCAAACTGCAGAGCTATCCCTGTGATTAATGCCTGTGCCTTCCTTAACTTCACAGGAACCCAAATAGTTGCACATCATGATTTCTGGCACAATTTTGAGTGATGGTGATCCTTTCATTCACTAAATGATCAGCTGTCTTTTGACATGTGTTTTGCACTCCTAACTAGACTTAGCACACTGGATTTGCACTGCAGGAATTGTCCCCGGAAGAAAATAACGTCTTGATAGTTTGTGTGCAGTGGAACCTGGAATAGACACACGTTTTACGTAGGTGTCTGGAGTCAGTGTCAGTCCTTTCTGGCCCAGGGGAACTGACAGCAGTGTCCGTTGGTTGTCACTTGTTGTACTTTGTGGGAATTCATAAGTTCAGAAAATGTCTAGGTTTCTGAAAGGGACATAGGGAAAAGTCTCATGCTTGTCAAAGCCTGGAAAGCAACTGCTCTCCTGCTGCAGAAATTGAAGACTCCCGCCTTTCTTCTCTGTGTGGAGCATTTCAAAAGGCAAATAGGCAGAGCTGTGCTCTGCTTGCTTTGGTCTTGAGAAAACGTGCTGCCTTATTAGCATCCGTGGTTGTTGCTCAGGTCCGCGTTGCAAGCGGCTCGTATGTTTGACAAGCTATAGCAGTGCTGAACCGAAGGGGGCAGTTCACCAGGATGCCGTCACCTTCGAGTTTATTATTCGTGTCTATTATTTGGAGCATGCAGCTCATACAAAATAGCCTATATATCTGCCTTCTTCTGAGATGATAGGAGAATTTCAATTTTCTTACGGCAATTTTTGTTTTACTTGAAGCAAATGGTCTCATGGTGCTGTGGGGGACTTTGTCAAGTATCTCTGTAATCTGTTCCCTCCATTCTTAGCAAGGTTTGATGGGGCTACTCAAGGATTTCCTACACTTTTGGGTGTTAACAACCTGCTGCCGTGTTCTTGAAACATGCATCTCTGTTGGAATCTCTGCTGCATCTTTCAGCACCTTTCATTTATGACTCCCAGTAAAAACTGGTCACCACGTGAGTTATGTTGCTTCTTGCATCTATGTGTTGTGCTGATGGTATTACACATTCATTCTTTATTATTGATGAATCTGGTCCGTAAAGAGATGGCTTGGGGTAGTGTCGGGAAGCCTCGTACTTTGTTCTGTTCCAGTGTTTAATGATGCCGTGTTTATTCTCTTAGTGATCCAGCGTATAAAACGTAGTAGGTCCACCACTATTTCTGTAAAATCCGATTCTGTGCTTCGAGCAATAATTAACCATGTTTCCAAATATATTTTTGGCTGCTGTTTGTCATCATTCAGTGGATCTGGCTTTGAGGTCAGTTGTTGTTGTCATGCCCCAGTTAGCAAGGAGATTACTTTTGATGGGTGTAAACAATTCTTGGTTTGCAGCCTTTTCCTGCATTTCAGAGGACTCAGAATCTAGATAAGAAGTCTCAACTCTTTCTTTGATAATTTTTCCTCCTTTGTGTACAGATGGTGATAATATTGCTTATAATGTGCTTTGAGACGACAATCTCTTTGCAGAAAATGTCAAGAATCCTTTGTTAAAGCATTTAACAAATGCTCTTATACCTGTATAGGGTAAAATACAGTTAGCCAGAGCTTTCATATATGCTTTATCTGCTCAGGTATTTGTTTTGCTTCTGAAAGATAATGTATTCCACCTTGTGTATTGTGATCCTCTTGGGGCCCCTTTCCATGACTTTCTAGAACATTTTGCCACGTAAGAGTCCTTGCTGTTGGATGTGCTCATGTCAGAAGAATAAAACACAAATTTTAATTTTGAGCGTGCTGTGGCATTTCTGATTGCGTTGAATCCGGGATGTTTTAACTTTCACTCATGCTTTTGCCCAGATTGGGAATTGGAATATGACTGCAGATACAAAATATTCCCCAGTATTCAATGGCTTTGTCTTGAAATGACTGCTAGATTAGGCGCTTGAAGCTTGTGAAGCTGCATGGTTCACCCAAGTCTTGTGCAATCAGTTGGAGGAGTGGCCGGTGGGCAGCTCCTCTTGCAGTGCTTCGTTTTGTAACTGCCCCTTGTGCTTCAGGCCCGCACTCTAAAAAAACATGTATGTTAAACTACAGAGAGGTTCACCAGCATCCTTTAATTAAAAAAAAGGGAGGAGGAGATAGCAGATATAGAGATAAAGCTGATGTTGCCATTGAAGTAAAATTTGGATGCTATCTTAGAAAACATATTTTCACGGAAAAGTTATTGCATATGTAAAGGCTAATTAACTCTATAAATAAACCTGACTTGCTTACATTTTGCCCCATCAAATGTTACTAGTTGCCACTGTCCCTTCAAGTGTCCGTACCAGCATCCTCAACTTGTAGATTCGATTTTTAACTTCAGTCTTTCCTTTCCCTTCCTTTCTGTTCCTTTTCTGAGAGCCCCTATAAGACATGGGCTGACAATCCCTCTACTTTTCCCCTGCTTTATCTTTGCTCCTCATCTTCCAAGTCCCCATTGCCCTGACATGAGAAGACTAAGGGATGGGGTGGAGGGTACCTTTGGAGTCCCCCCTTCCCCCCACCCCGGCAAGAAAAGTTTTTCCTCACATAAGAGCCAAAAGACTGTTCAAATTACTTCACAGCCTTCACTAAGTAGATTAATGGCTCTATAAAGTGAGGCTTAAGCTCAGTGCATATACTTTAAGCATACTAGACAATCCAGTTCAGCTCCTATAACTTTCATTTTTGCGAGGTTGGTATTGCTGAATAAGCCAATGATTACCTGCGATCGCTGTAACTGTACTGCCTCTGTGAGCGCTGCCTGCACTGTATCTGGAGAGTGAATTTTGGGGTAGGAACATGGATTCTCTTCTATGGAGAAAGTTAATCTAAATATGTGCCAAGATTTTTGTTTATATGGTCTTTGTTAACAATGGATATTGTACAAAGGGAATTGTATTTGAAGGATATGACAAGACACTTCTGACATTTTTGTGACCTAGCATATGATTTCTGTTTAAAAACATCACTTTTTTTTTTTTTTTTTAGACTGGCCATGTAACAGGGAACTTTTTTCTTTCAAAGATGTTTACAGAGTGAACAAGTCTAGAGCTTGAACTGTAATACAGAAAACAGCTAAACAGCTGTGTGAACTCAGTGTTAGAGCCCATGAAGTGAACTAGTGTGTGGCAAGCTCAAAAATGAGAACATGCTTCTGGAGGCTTTGGTTTGGGGGTTGGTTTGTTTGTTTGGTAGTGGGTTTTTAACATATAATATAGATTAAATTTTAGAACAATTTTTCAAAGTATTCTGCGGACACTGGGTTTTCATAGGTTCAGAAAATAACTAGACATTTCATGGAAGAAACTTTTCTCAAGAGTTGTTAAACCCAAAGACCTCTCTGGTTCAAGAATCCTGTCAGCTGTGATGCGCAGGAGGCCAGGAGAGTGGGCTGAAAGGCCGGCCACTGGGCTCTTGCCTTGTTCTTATAATTCTGCCCAGGCAACTCTGAGCTGCTGTCAGAGAGCAGACGTTCAAGCGGAAGTCTATCCCCACATAGCTGTCGTTACGTTACGATATTTGACAGCCTTGTCATAACTATCAGAGTGGCAGAAGAATTATGCACAAGAACTAGCTCTCAGAGTTGAGCTTTTTTTTTTTTTTTTTTTTTAAATGAAGTACCAGTTTCCATCTTCTGTGGATCATATTTAGGGAAGAATGTAAGCTAGTGCAATTGTAATGGACCTGAAATTGTCTGACCATCTTGAGGAGGGAGACTAAAACAGGACATCTGATGATGCTATTCGCAGTTGCCCTTTTTGGCTAATTGATTGTGCCACAGGGGCTGGCAGTATGAGGCAGGAATATGTGGTCTGTGTTTGCTCTGCTACTTCCTCAAGTTTCATTCTAGTGTAATGAGGTAAACAGATGCTAATTCTTATTTATCAGTTGCCTGGAAACTGTGGCACTTCAGGAGCTATTTCACAGCAGCTCAGGCACTCCTGTTTATGGGGCAACAGTCTCGGAAGGGCAAGGTGGAACCGCAGCTTCAGCAGCTGTGGTATCGCTCTCAGATCCTTGATACTCTAGGTGCGGCACCTCAGCTGGTCTAGTGCCTCTGGGTTTGTTTCTGAGAGAGTGATTAAGGGATGGCACAGCTCCTGACACTCGCTTAGTCTCAAGGTATTGCAGCCCTCTGAGTCTCAGCTTTGCAATACTTTTCAGTTGCTTTTGCTTACAAACATGCTGTGTAGTCATATTCAGTGAAAAAGCCTTCCAGATGCTGCTAGTGTTCTTCACTGAAAAGAACACTCTTGAGTAGTAGGAGTGAATGAATCCCTTGTTAGATGTGCCTTCCTTTTGGGTATGTAGTCCCAAGAAACAGCATGCTGATAACGTTTCTTCAACAGGAGGAGATGGCAGAGCTGAAGGCGCAGCTTTACCTTCTGGAGAAGGAGAAGAAGGCGTTGGAATTGAAATTGAGCACCCGAGAGGCCCAGGAACAGGCCTACCTCGTCCACATCGAGCACTTGAAGTCTGAAGTGGAAGAGCAAAAAGAGCAGAGAATGAGGTCTCTCAGCTCTACTAGCAGCGGCAGCAAAGACAAATTGGGCAAGGTCAGGAATTAAAGCAAGTCTCCAAAACCAGTGTGCCCCTTCCTCCCTACAGCGTTTAGCATGTTAATCATTCTGCTCTTCTTCTATATGTGCATGCCTTTTCCTCCAGTTATTAGATGATTCCTTCCATCCTGTGATTTATGAGTGCTTTTCAGGGTTACTGCTAAACCTTGGCTAAAATGAGGTTATTGTTCTTGTGAATGGCTTTGTTGTACTCCTCCCAACTAACACATAAGCTGCTGTGGATGAGCATGTTGTGTCTTGCCTGTTGCCAGGCCTTGGAAGCAGATAGCAGTGGTATAGAAGGTCTAAGCAAAACACCCGCCCCTCACCCCCACCCCCCACCCCAAAATGTGATAAACTGAAGGTCATTTCTCTATGAAGCAGCTAGAGCATTGTAGTTATAATCTCCTTTTGCAAATCAGACGGTCTGTAATGATTTGAGAATGAGGATTTTTCCCCTTAATATGAAATTTATTTAACAGTTTTTCCCCTTAATATGAAATTTATTTAACAGAAATATATTTAACAGTTTTATGCATTTTCATTAGTAGTTTGCGTGAAGAAATAGTGATACCTAGGAGAACTTTAATCCTGTTCTTTTAGTTCTGTGTCCCCATGAAACCTCACTAGTGTATTTAAAAACAAAAACAGAACTGTGGTAGGGCTATCCTTATTTAAGAGTTTTTGGCAAAGCATCGTCTGAATTTTTTTGGTCCTGTGCTGCTTTGCTTCAAGTGTGGTGTCAAAAGCGTGTAAGGTACCAGGAATTATGCATGCTATAGTCAAATTCTGCAGATCAGTGTGCTCTGGTGGTTTAGAAGACATTTAGAAGGATCTGCAGAGTATGAATCTGATAGTTCATTTCTTGCTATATTGATACGCTGCCATGTTTCTGTGACACTGTGATGTTTATTGCACCTCCATTTTTTAAAGTAGGTGGGAATTTAGAGGTTTTCAGAGTTCTTCCATTAGATAATAAGCAACTCCAAATTAGATAATCTTGGCTCATTTCTCAGGAATGCAGTGATGGCACCGCAACACCGTTAACGTTAGCTGAGCTGAGACCATACAGCGAGAGTGAACTGACTGCTGAACTGACAAACGCGCTCAGGCGGTAAGCAACTCCCTTTACTGAAGGCATGACTTGTTCTGTAGGTCTTGAGCGAGATTTAGTTCTGAGCCTTAACTCGTACCCTGGATCGGTTTTAAGAACTATCACAGATGTTTCCTTTGAGAAGGAAAAGAATCAAAGTTTGTTTTTCTAACCTTCCCCTCTCTTCTGCTATTGTTATTCGGTTGCTAAAGTCTTTCCATGGTGCTCCTCTCCAGTGTTCATACAGCTTCTCTCAAATCCAAATGAAGTTTATCCTTAAGAAACCTTTGAAATGTTGGGAATTATTGTTCCAAATTTAGGCAACAGGAATATGAGGGCAAAACCAGTGATGTATCTTGCTTGAGGGCATGCAGAAAGCCAATAGTAGAGATGGGATTTGAATCTGATCTTTGGTTAAGAAGGTTGGTTGTAGATTAGAACTTGGGTGAGAGTTGCAGGAGTGGGAATTACAGTGATTTTGGCGATTCAGACACTGCATTTACCTCCCTGTGTATGTAAGCAGAGCCATAGTTTGATTACAAAGGAACGCTGTTGTGTGAAACATTAGCTCTCTGACAAGAGAAAAAAATTGATGTCTTGACAAACTCTTTTTATCAACAGCCGTGTTTTAAGCCAAAGCTTTCAGTACGATTATACATTAACTAGGCGTGTGTTTGTGCAGCAGTTTTCACTGCACCCAATATGTGGTAGCGTTCATGGCAAAGATACTGTTTCAGTAATCGTTTCAATTCGTATCCCACCTTTTGTAAGACACGGCCATCTAATGTCCGATTTGGTTATTGTATTTTGAAACTGTCTAAAATGCTACTAAGGATTTTGGTCAGAAAGAGAATGTTTTGCTTTTCCAGCATTTGAGTGCTCTGTAATGGTGGAACATCCTCTCTGACAGCTGTTGCGTTTCATTCTTGAACCACTTTTTTCATAGGTGCAGCTCGTAGTGTGCCTAGGGACGCTTAAGCCTAAAAGGTATTATGTAAAAATGTAAGATCGTTGCCACTGCAAAATCAATACAGCTTATACCATTTGCTTAATAGTCTGGCAGTTGCTGAATGTTTAGTTTGCCTGATGCAGGAAACAAAAATTCTGTGGTTAAAAAAAATCAAAACTGTCATTTGTGCGTGGGTGGATAAAACCCAACAACAAAGTGATTTAAATAAAACAGTGCACAGAGCCATTGGCTTCCCCCACACCCCCCAGGCTCGAGTCCTGGTGTGAGCAGCTCTGTTGGCATTTTCTACCTTCACTCATGCCGTAGCTTTTTCCTGTTGTTGTTTGCTTCTGGTTTCAAGAAGGTGCCAGTGACCTTAGTTAGCAGAGACTTGAGTAAAGTCATGAAATGTGGTTTGTTGACTACACAGAGGAAAAACTTTGCTTTATCTACTGTGCCTTAAGTTGATTAGCATGGATTTCCAGCTAGGGGCCTAGCAAGTACAGTTTGTCAGGCAGAAATGGGAAAGAAAAATAATCGGATTAAACTGTACATAAATTTTGGAGCAAAGTCTGTGTAATGGAAATATGACTGTACTAAATGTGACTGGTGCTGCCAGCGGGGCTCAAGCACAGTTTCTGTGAGCTGTGTGGACAGGGTATTTTTCTCCCTAATCAGTGTGCCAGCCAAGTCAGGCTGAATGCTTAGTTTCCTTATCCTGCAGTCTTCTGTCTGAAAATCAATAGAAAGTCTGTCTAACACTTGGGGAAGCCATGCTGGGACGTGGTTAGCAACAGCTATGCTTAAAAAATACCAGCAATTCTTAATTGTGGTCTTGGCATAAACGGAGTCGCAGATACCTTAGTGAGATTTATTCTATCGTGGATTCACAAAAAGTTATAAGATAATGGAGGTGTATTTTACCCTGTGCAAGTGCTAAAACACAGAACGGTCAGGAGTAACTGTGGCACCTTTAGGCACAAAGTGGCTTTAACTGCCTGTCCTTAGCAAAAGCCAATTCGTCAGCGCTCTTTCCACTTGTGTGGAAAGAGGAGTGCCAGCACCCTGCATGATCCAGGAGGTCCTGCAGGCTCCTCCAGCACCCTCCTTTCCCACTAAAGAACTGGGACCAGAATTTCAAGTAAAACATAATTTTTCCAGTTACTGTTTTTGCTGGGGGGGGGGGGGGGGGCAGAGGGAGATGTGAAACAAGTGAGCTGAGTGCTTCCACACTGAATCTGAAACCTAGGGGCAATATTTAAACACAAACACTTGGGAGTATGTCATGGCTGGTTTTAGTTAGTGCACACATCCAGCCGTTGGACCTATCTATTGTACCTCCAGGCAGTAGATATTGGCGCAGGGACCAGCGGTTCCTAGGACAGGGGACTCAGACTTGACACCTCCCAAAAGTCCAGTTGCTTTTGAAGCTGTCCCCCAATCAGTGTGTGATTTCCTTCAGCAGCCCCGCTTGCTGCCCCTCTCCCCATGCTGCCTTCCCAAAGGCAGAAGTGCTGGCGGCTCCCCCCTTGGTGCTTTGCTGGTCTTTCCCTCTGTTGCTGCAGAGCTGTCACATCCTTCTCAGTTAATTGAAGCAGTGAAACCCAAATAAAACTGCAGGAGGCTGTTATGGCCTGGGTTTTGGCGTGGTTTGGAAGCATTAATGTGTTCACAGTCTGCCAGTGAGTTTGCAGCAGAAGTCTCGTCTGCCGAGGTTGCCTATCTTCCCTCTGCAGACACAGATTTTCTCTTACATCTGGAATCCATGTCTTGGAGCTCCCTGAGGTGTCGCTAGTAGTGCTCATGAGGGGAAATCCCAGGGAGGGGGGGATTCAGCAACTCCTCATTTATTGTTTCATTACATATTCTAGTACTCAGGGTATCCCATAGCTGTGTTCCATGTCAAAACCAGTCTTCAGGGCTTTCCGCAGAAACTGCTTTTCTTTTCCGTGGCCAACCATGTGTTAACTAGCAGAATTGTAAGTTATCTGGAAGTTATATGTTGTAAAAGTTGCATTTACGTTACCAAAGTTTCCAGTGTTGCAGGCTAGGACTGCTAATTTGGAAATGTTCCGTTTCAGGCAAGTGCGAATATTTTCTGCCAAAGACTCTCCAGCAATTTTTTCCCCTCCCTCCTTTCTAATAGGCTGCTGGAGTGTTTCAATGGACATGAAGCCTCTAAACTTCATTTTCTTGAGTTTGACACATTCATAAACGAGGTATTTGGCAGGAAATACTTCATTCTTGGGAGAGTGAAAATGTATTCCCAGCAGCCTGATGGCCTGGTGCTGACGCCCTTGTGGGCTGGTGCCGTAGGCCAGTTTTATGAAAGAGGATCTGGTTTGAATCTCCAAAAACCAGGAGTGTTACAGTCTCTGAGGGAGACCTTAAAATGGCATGTTCCTTACTGGCAAGTTCTGCCCTGCTGCTGCAGGGGAAAGGAGAATTGTAGATTACTTATTTAAGTTTCTAACTTAAAAGGCTCATACCAGCTTATAAATGTGTTAGATATGGCAGGGAGGAGGAAATAAGAAAGCTTTCTGGAGGGAGCGCTCTTATTTTAGCAGGTGACATGAAGAGTCTCTCCCCCATCTCAGTTCTTTTGAGTCTGTGCAGAGTGGCCAAGCTGGCCGGGACGAAGCTTCTCCCCAGACTTGGTAGAAATGTTCTGATTATTGAGGTCCTCCCAGTCTCTCATTGTATTTCCACTTGCTGATAGCTTTTGTGTCTGCCCAGAGGTATATTTTATTTATGTGTTTAAAGAATCCTTTATAACCATTAGAATATTTGGGCAGGAAGGATTGTGACAATAGCAGGTATTGGTCGTGATGGACACAACGCTTCATGTCTAGACTGTTCAGATCTCAACTGGGTCGGTACTGGCAGAAAATGATGATCTCTAATTGCTGTGCAGGGTTATGTGAGTTAAGGGAATTTTGTCAGTCTAACCACGTTTCAGTATCTACCTTGCAAAAGGGTGACTTTCCGCCTGGCGTCACAGCAGAGAAGCTGTACGTTTACCATGCCTGATGGCTTTTGAACCAAAAGACAACTTGATAGTGATGCTACCAGTGGGGGAGTAGCCATGTAGATAGAAAAGGGCAGTAATCAGTAGGACTGGCAGTTACCTTCTCTTAACAAAAAAGTCCTAGGTATTATATTTTGCACAGAGCTACTGTCCTGCCTCTCTAGAAGTGGAAACTCCATATATTTCTAGAAGTGCATAGAAAAGTTGTCTTATTGCAATAGCTTCTGTATTGAGACACAGTAATGCTCTTTGTAGACTCAGGCCCTTATGCCTGCCCCAGGACCACAACCCTGTGCTGTGCCAGCCTTTGTGGTTCGGGAGAGCAACCGTTTCAACAGAAAGCTGTGCTAAGGCAAGGCAGCAGCTCTTTCTGGGCACAAAGGCAGCTGGGGTTGTATCAGGCCACGTTTTTATTTTAAACTTCCACAGACTTCAAGTGTGGTGATATCCTAGTTTGACTTGGCTTTCAAGGCTCCCCCCCCCCCCCCCCCCGCAGTGTTCGTGATAACAGGATCCAGGAGTAGGTAGAAGCATCTCTGAAATTCTGGCCCATCATGAGCATCAATACGGAAATGAAAAAAGGAAGGCCTAAAGCCCATGCTGTTATAATGATTCAGATTTAAGACTTCTATTAAGAAGTGACTCAGTAAAATCCTCTTTCTGTTTGGCCAAAATAGAGCGTGAACACACAGCAGCTAAAGGCAGGGGCAGCGGGGAGCATTAGCACTTAGGAGCAACGGATGAGTGTGTCTAGTGCCTCGTCTGCTGCTTTTTGTCAGAGTTACGTTGTACTTGCTTGTTTCTGTCCTGTCACTGTCATGGCCATTAAACGGGGAGATGTGGAGCTCTGAAACATTTGCACGCCTCACACTGGCATGGACCGCAGCCATGGCTGATTTCAGGGATCTGTGTTTTTTCATAACTGTGCAGCCTCCTGCTGTGGTTTCTCTTGGCCGCCGGAGGGGCTCAGGAGGCACGGGGTGTTTGTGGAAATTCCCGCGGAGAAGCCTTCCTGCAAGAAGGGAATGGCTCACGGTGATATGAGGGACAGACTCCTCAGATGTCTTGGGTGGCTGTTTTTTCTATGTGCTTCACAAATAAATGTCATTTTTCTTTTCTTCTATTTTTGACATGGAATAAGTAGTTCTCCTTACCACTGAGTGGTTATCTAAATTGCTGCGCTGCTGTGCACTTTGACATGATTGTCACAGGGAGCTCCAAATAGCTCCAGGTCTGGAAAACTTCCAGGTCAGGCTGGCAAAGCTGGGTGGGAGGTCTGAGCACCAAGTGCGGCAGGCACTCGGCTGCCTCCCTCCAGGCCCGTCCTCCCTTTCTGCCCCCAGCCTGGGGTTTCCGTGATCACTCCTGGCCTGTCCCCCTGCTGCCGATGTAGCACACGCGTGTGGTACCCACTGATTTCTGAAACCAGCTCCGAGCTTCTGACAATCAGGAAAAGAGTGATAAAACATTGTACACCAGCAAAGCATGCTTTAAAGCATTTGCTGTCTTCTCCCTCATCAGGAAAGGATACCTTTGGATGGGTGGCAAGCAGCACTGGTGTACTGAGGTCCATCAGTGCCCAGGGTGGTGGGGTAGGAAGACATGGCATCTGAAGAAGTTAATATTAACTCTTTTGGCATTTGCATAGTGTTGTTTTGTTGTTCCTTAGAAAAATTTCTGTTGTATATTAGGTGTTTTCCTCAGCGGGCCAACCCAGAGCAGTGAGGCAAGCGCGCTCTTCAATTGGCTTGGGGATTCTGCATGCAAGTCTGACCTAAGATGTTAGTTTAAACTGCTGGTGAAAAGAGGATTAATCTGCATTTGTTTTAAATGTCCAGCTGTGCTCTCCTGAGAGGAGTGGAACGCCTGGAGAAAACGCCTGGAAGTATGTGTCATCCTGTTTAGCTGGAAGTGGAGGAGAAAAAGCCAAAGAGAGCCAAGTGAGGCAGGGTGCCGTGTTTTTATCAGGAGGATACGGGGAAAGGGATTGGGAGCAGAGTGGTGTGGGCCTCCCTCGCACAGTGGCATCGTAGCTCGGGGCCGTGGAGGAGATGCCCCTCTCCTCCCCCGGTGCCGCGAGTGGGGGCTGGCGCTCAGGGGCGGCCTGGGTACGTGGGTGCACAACCACGGGGCCTCCGGCCCTGGGCTGGCCACCCCAGGGTGGCTTTGTGTATGCAAAGCAGGGGGCCGGGGTGAGCTGAAGCTAGCGGTGTCCTTCTGGCGGGGGTGCCAGCCTGTGAAGGGCTCTGCTGCTGGCAAGCAGCGCTTCCTGGTGGGCAAGAGAGGATGTTCCCCGACACGGCAAGACGTAGGATAGTCAGGCCCCAAAGGGCCCTGACTCCCTCAGCCCTGCTGTAGAAACCTTTCTCGCCTCCTGATCTGGAGAGACCTCGTTATTCCTTTTTTGCTCCAGGTTTGGCAGGAGCCGTGGGTGCTCTTGACCCCAGGCAGAGAGTGCGGAGGGGTAGAGAGTGTGCTTGTGCTTGTTCAGCAGGGGAAAGAGTTGGCTGGGAAGGCTCCAAGCCAGGGGCAGAGAAACAAGCTGTCTGCGTGCCGGGGAAGAGCAGCTTCCTGCTTTTGCAGCATGGGGGAATTCTAGAGAAGATGAGCAAGGGCAGGAAAATCTGCCTGGGAAGAATTTTGGCATAGAAAACCTGAACGTGTCCAGAAAAACCCGGAAGGAAAGGAACGCAGAATTCCATCTTTGTTGCCAGCACATTAGACCTTTCACTGGACCTGCTGGTTTTTAGTGGATGAGTGTAGGCTGTAGGGCTCTGATTACACCTGCTCTGAGCTTTTAACAGCACAGTCGGGGATTTCCTCAGCTGACTTCTTGAGTGCCCTGCAGCAGGGAGCCCTTGCAGTGCAAGCGAACCGTACTCGCAGATCATAAGCTTGTTCCCTGTTTCTGGGGATACGCGCTCATTTTCGCTGTGGGTATGAGGTGCCGCTGTTGTGTTTTCCACAACTCCAACAGCCAGCTGGAAGAGGAACTATTGAGAGCAAAAACTGTGCAGGCTTCTGCAGTCCAAATGACTCCTGAATTGGGGGGAATCATAGGAATCGCGTTCTTCTGAAAATATTTGCCTCTCCCTCTCTTCTTCCAATCAAAATGCACACATAAATGCTTTCTCAGGATCCATATTTTTCTATGTTGCAGCCCAGGGGCACAGTAGCAGCATGGGTTTGGCACGTAAGCTTCTGTGCTAGTTCGTTCTCCAGACCCTGGAAGATTGCCTGGCAGGAGGAGACCCTGCCGCAGCCACAGAGCTATTCCTATCGGGACGATGTTCGAACGGTCTCGTGACACGCAGTTCCAGCCTGGGTTTTGCCAGGTTTTAAGAGGCTCTCATCCTGGAAAGATACCGCGTTATGAATAGGACTGTTTTCAGATGTTCTGTTTTATTAAGCCTGCGCTTGCTTGATTATTCATCGCCTGCTGATTTATAAGAGCAGTCAGGAAAGTGAAGTGGTGCTGCGGATTCCATAAAGACACCTAAGCCTGTAACGTAGTGATGGGACACAGAGTGCACCTCAAAGATTCATTATTACTCCCGTACGTTGCCAAACTAAAGGATCAGTATTGGAAAGACACAAATAAGGAGCATTCTTTCCACCCAAACTGAGCTAATTAGTGGTAGAAAAAGAAGTGAGAACAGTGAGCATTGTGAGGCATGGGATTTTATGAAGGGGTAGAGCTTTTGCTGACTGACCAGGAAGGTGCAGCTCTGAGGTCTCTGATCTGCTGCTAAAAGTAGAAGATGCAGCACTGTGGGAGAAAAGCTTAGTTTGCAGGCAATTGTCATTAAGCAAGTGTTTGCATCTTCATTTCCCAGACTAAAACAAGGTATTTACTGTCCCTTTGCTGTTGCTGCTATACTGTCCATATGCCTGGGTGAAATGCCTCTTGAACTGAGGATATATAGATAGATGTTTTTAAGCAGGAGCTGCAAGTCCAAAAGTGTTCAATTCCTATCTGTTGTTTTTGCCATATTTTGGGAGGTGTATGTAGAGCTCCAGCACACGCTATCAACCTGCTGCATTGCTTTCCATGGGAGTAAGGTAAGAGCAGGCAGCTGTGCTCTTTTCACTGACTTCTTGACATCAACACAAGGCAACAGAACTGTCTGGATCTTGCCACTACAAATTGAGGATGCATATGTTTTACAGGTATAATCTATGTTTGAGGCGCCTAGCTTTGAAGCATTACTCCTCTGCTCAAAGCCTATTTAGCTAGATGGCTTAGAACTAGCATGTGAAAGTTGTTTAACTAGCCTGGGGTAGTCAGCAACGCGCTGGTTCTGCTGCTTTGGCAAGCAGCAAGACAAAGATACTACAGGCCAGATGTGAAGAAACACTGCAGATGTTTCCGTGGAGTTGAGAGTGAACATTACTGCTCGAGAGGTGTGTTTGCAGAAACAGAAACAAAAGGTGATGCGATAGTCTTATCGGGTAGCACTCACCGTAGCAGCCAAACTTCATCATGCGTGAAAAGTTCCTCCAAGACTTTCTGTCATTTCTTTCTTAGTGCCTTGTCCATTAGGCTCCTGTTGCAGCCGGAGTGTTACAAATTTCAGCTAAAATAAATTGTGGCTCCCGTGGGACTGTGCACAGTATCTTCAGAGCAATACCTTTTCTTGTACTTAAAAAATCACAGGCTGATTTAACATTAGGTTTCTTCTTTGTTCCCCTCTCCCCCAAAAACTACAAATGCTTGTTCCAGCCGACTTGCTATTCCTGCTGGGTGGCAGGGCAAGATGCTGTGCTGCTGGGCCTCCTCCAGAGCCCCTGCTGGGCAGTTCTTGGGGACAAGCACCAGATTTATGCCACTTGGTTCTGTTCTTGCATGGCTCTTATCAGTGGTGTCATGCGCACAGTTAGATAATAGGTCTGACTTCTGCTGGGTCTGATCTGTTCTCGTTTGATCTTATATTGCAAGTAAAAACTCCGGGATTTTTTAGTTCTTATTTTCTCTGCAGAACACAGATTTCAACTATAGACTGTTCTAAGTCCTTCTATTAGCTAAAGCAGGGTATAAGAATTTATATTTGGGGTGAAGAAGATGGTGAGCTCTTAACACTTAAAGGGAAAAAAAGTGAGTAACCTGAAAGTTAATGTTACTTTAATCAAAGGTTGCATAAAGAATACTGAGGATTCTTGATCAACAAGGGCTCTCTTATGTCCTTTTTAATTTGTCCAGTACAAAAGTGTCGGCAGTGTGCTGGGATAGATTGCTAGCTTGGACTATTTCCCGGATGTATTTTGTCAAGGCCCTTCTGCTGCTGAAGATGGACCCGGTGAGACGTGCCTCATGAGCTGTCTGTGTCTCTGGTTATAAAATGCTGCCATGGCCAGGCCGGCCTTGGAACTGCAGGCTAGTACAGCAGGGATTTCGGAGCATGAGCTTGGTCTGAGGGCAACTTCAGAAGGTTTTGCAAACTCTGGGGCAATAAACTGCTGTCAGGCTCTTCAAGTTTTAGAGAAAGTCTTTTGCTGTCTCAGAGTGCAGCTTGAGTTTGGAGAAGTGCTTTTCTCTAGTTTTCAATGACTGCCTGAAAATGAAGTACACTGGCAGATCAGGGGTGTTCATTTTGGTTTGGGCTGGGTTTTTGGCCCAGCTGTCAGCCTTGCAGAGGCAGCCTTGGCTTGGAAAACCTTATGGAGCACTTCTCTTCTGGAGCATCCATTCGAGCAGTGAGGGGTCTGTGAGCCAGATCACGCCTCAGTAATGGCCTTTTCAGCAGCCTCATCAGCACGGAGCCCTCATGTTGGGATCTTCCATCTCCGATGAGTATTAATTCCCAAGGTGCTCAGGGAGCTTGTATGGGTGCTAGGTGTAGCCTTACTGTTGAGATGAAATCCAATTCACTCGCAGCAACACTGACTTGTGCAACAAAAACAGGAGGAAAAAGCTGATCACAGCAAGGTGGTTCTAGGCAGTAAAGCACGGACATGTGGCTCCATACGTGCAAACTTCCCAAATGTGATGCTCGGCATTAAAAAAAAAAAAAAATCTAACTTTGGTCCCCTCTCTTCAAATCTCATAGCTTTCTCTCTGTGCTGCCTACGCTGGGAGGGTGAGTTGCTGAGAAAGGCTCCTTGCTGTCTGCTCCAGAGCCCCCAGTCAAGAGCTGGGGGCAGCCGGTCTCGGTGTCGGAGAGGGCTGTGGGCAGGCGCCAGCCCCGCGGCTGGGAGCTCCCTGGGAGGAGGCAGCGGCCCAGGGGGGCTGCCCAGCTGGGGGCTGCTGCGGGGCAAGGGCCCAAGGCTGGGCCCCACCGTCACGGACCCGCAGGCCGCATGCTCGCTCACCTGGGCCAGATGGTGCCTTTTAAGCTATCTTTAAAAAAAAAAAAAAAAAAAAGCCATCTGTAAACCCCAAACGTTTATACTTATTCCTCTCCAGAACTTCTGCGTTGTTTTCTTTTTCTCTTTGTCTCTTAGATCACGAGGTACCTTACTTCCGTTTCAGCGCTCTTCATGTCATTTTTTGTTGGTTATTGTTTTAAACCTCACTACTGTAGATTATATGAAGGAAAAAAAAGAGCATTTCCTATAAGAAAATACCTGTGTGTTTATTTCTTCTGCATTTCTTGTGCTTGTCCCTTTGTGTCTGTACTCCCTTCTCTGGTTGTTCTTAACCTTCTCTGTTTCCTGCTGCCAAGTGGCCTGGACTCACTGGCTCCTCAGAAAAACGAGGGGGCTCCAATCAGATTGTAGTATCAGTTATTCAGGTAAATTTGAGGCAGTAACTGAAATTGACGGAATTTCTCTGAAGCTGTAGTAATTCATAAGAAAAAATTAATTTGATTAGCTTTACTAGTAATCCTAGTGTGCTATTCTTAATTAAAATTTCTGTATGATTACCATTGTTTCCTTTTTCGTCATCGTTTTCCTTACTGTCTCATTCAAGATGCAGAAGGCGGCAGATGCCAGGCATTGCATCTTTGCAATTATTTGTGAGTGTGATTCAGTTCATACAAGATCACGATCCATCAGAAAAGTTTTTCACCTTTTCTGTCTACTGCAGCTCTGATCCTATATTCCAAAATGATGAATTTTATAAAATCGATCTTTGGAAGAAGTTTAACATAGGAACGTTAACTCTGTATCAAAGCACTGTATCAAAGTTGTTTTTGTTTTTTTTTAAAAAAAAAAAAAAGCAAATCCTGTGTTGTCCAAGTAGTATTAAGGAAAATATTTTCAGCCTGCCAGTCTTAACACACGGAAGAAACTTGTTGGCTGCATGCATGCTCTTGCAAGTTGAAGTGTTATTTCTGTTTTGAAAATTATTTTCTTATTCCTTTTCTCCTGATCCAGGGAGAAGAAACTGAAAGCTAGAGTGCAAGAGTTGGTGAGTGCTTTGGAGAGACTCACAAAGAGCAGTGAAATCAGGCATCAGCAGTCTGCAGAATTTGTTAATGACCTTAAGAGGGCAAACAGGTAAAGGATCTACTAGCAAATGGATGCAATTTTTTTTTTTTTTTTTTTTCCTTTGGCCATGTTCTGGTAACGCACTGTAGTCCCCTCCCTAGCTGAATAAGGAGCTTCTGGACCCTTGTCTTCATGCTCATGACTCTTGAAGGTTATAGTTAGACGTGGGGGAGGATATAAACCTGCCATGCAGGATACTGAAAACTACATAACTAAGAATAGAGCAGGGGAAATAAGTTAATTTCAATTGAGTTGTTATTATTAAATGCATTATTATTAAACAAAAATGTAAATCCCTCCATCTGATCAGGTTTATGTATTGCAGTTATTTTGTTTAAATCTGCTCCCTTTTGCTGCAGCCTTATTAACAAACTGGCTTCCAAAACCCCTCTTCGGCAGCTGTACCTCTGTGAGCAATAAAATTGCCTCTCTTGGTAGTAACTTTGCATGGACTGAGAATATTATGGACTGTAGCTCTCCCTCCTGCAAAGAGCCTATAGCTCACAAAGTAATTTTCACTAACTGTATTTATAGGAGAGAAAGTTTTCTCCCCCAAAGAAACACTAGTTTGCTTAATGATGGGTTTTGTAAGCAGACGCTGGCTGTGGGGGAATCTTTTTGTAAAGCATTAGATGCTTGATGTTGTAGCATCCCGATTCCCAAATAGTGCTCTGCAAAGTCATCGTAAGCAACCCTCTAGCTGGGTCTTTAAGGCGTGTTTAAAAAAAAGTATTTTCAGTAATCAGTTTACTGGTGTAAAGGTGCACGCTTGCCCAAAAGAAATGAGAGAGGTTAGCGCTGATGCGAATTTGGAAAACAGTTTTAAAATACAAATTTTAGGAAGAGGATCAGTACCCAAACTTTGAAGTGCCCTCATGGCTTTTTTTTGGTAGCACTTGCTGTGAGCAAACTTTGAACGGTCTTGTATTGCCTTGTATTTCTAACAGTAACTTGGTAGCTGCTTATGAAAAAGCAAAGAAAAAGCATCAAAACAAGCTGAAGAAACTGGAGTCACAAATGATGGCCATGGTGGAGAGACATGAAACACAAGTGAGGATGCTCAAACAAAGAATAGCATTGCTAGAAGAGGAGAACTCTAGACCGCACACCAATGAGACTTCACTTTGAACGCGTCTCTTTCAACGACGGTTAGTGCCATTACAAATCTGTTTCTTTTGGAGGCTGGTTTTTAGGTAGCTTCAAACTCTTAAGAGCTCTGACCCTCAACACAGTTCAGCACCATCTCTAGGATTGCAGCTCTCCAGCCGTGAGCCATGGGGAGGGAGAACCTAACCATTAACCAAGAACTCTTTAATAATGAAAATGGACAGTGCCTGAATTATCATGCCATGAGCATGCACGTTGTCTGTGTCGTTATGTCTGTACTCATGCAGGTTCTCTTCCATCTTATGTCGCAAAGGCGACAGTGTCACATAACAAAATAATTCATGTTGAGATTTTATTTGGGGCAGTATGGAGATAACTGGAGGGTTCTCCCAATCCCCAAGCTCCTCCCTCTGCACACACCTTCTCTCTGTATTATGCTCCAGCCTTGCTGCTGCTGCTACATCAACTAAATAAGCAGATTTGGGGGTGGGGGATGGAAGTCTCTCTAAGATGATCGGCTGGTTTGCTGTTTGCACCACACCTGCAGTACTATTGCAGGTGCAGGTAGAGTAGGAAAACTCTACTCTTTTGTTTGGCCAAAAAAAAAAAAAAAACCCAACACCCTGGGCATGTCTGGGAACTATGGTAATGATATATTTCTTAGTTTGTAAGAGGACTAAAGGCTGTGAGTTTCACCCTGCCAGATAGTCTGTGCCAAGGTTGAGTAAGAAGTTATAGGAAATCTCCGGATATTGCATGTTGTATGCAATTATTTTCTGAGACAGCTGGATTTTCCTATTAATACATTATAGCCAAGGTTTTCTTTAAGAGGCTGGGCCGTCTTTGTCATGTGTATAGTTTTATTACATCTTTCTATGATCAAGAGGTAGAATGTCTTTTTTTATACTTTTGACCAAAAAAGGTACTTATTTATTAGAAATGTACCTGTTCAATATTAAATACATATGCACAAGCCTATAAATGTGTGTATGTATGGATGTACAACCACAAACAGAATGTGAATGGCTTTGTCTTCATATAGCTGCTTAGGCTAACTTTTGTTACTGTTAACATTCTTTTCTTTTGTTTAAGTAAGTCACATCATCTCAAAGTAAATGAATTGAAAATTTTGGCCTATAATAGTTATGACGGCTAAGTAAGTGAAGCGTGGAGATGAGGTGCTTCTAGGGAGCAAAAAATGGGAGTCTGACATGGCAGCAGTTTCGCATAGAATTTTCTTCTTTTCAACATAGCCAAGACCAGGCATGTAAAACAAACACAGCTGCCAGTTTGGCATTGTTAAAACAAGCATGGAGCCCAGTAACTTTGTTCAGCTGTTACTTCTCTGCTTCTATTTTTCAAGCTTTGTTTTATCCAGCAAATCCAATTTCAGGAGTCAGCTATCCTTTCTGTTCATCATATGACTTGTACATGTTGGGCTGCACCTCAGGTTTGCTTAGTGTGTTTAGCGCGATGAGAAATTTTCATCTAGTACTGCAATTCCTAGTACTAAGGAAGTATTTTTAAGAAGACCTAAATGGTTCTGTCTAGTCTAGTCTTGGTAGGCCAGGCAGCCAAAGCAGTTCTGGGAAGTCATGTTCAGAATATGGTATTAGTGTTAACTCTCGGTTACAACTGAAACGCTCACGGTTGGCGTTCATGCTCTCTCTCTTATTACTGTAGCTGTTGTTTTCTTCTTTCCTTAACAGTATAATTTCTTGATAGTTCCCTAGAGTTTGATACATCCAGCTACAACGCCAACACCATAAGTAAGTGGTTGATTGCAGTAGTGCAAGTTAAGACAATGCTGATTTCCAAATTAAGTTGTAGATGGGGTGTGATGCCTTTAGGTTGGTTTTGGTCAGTCCTCTTTATTAAGATAATTGCACAATTCCCACTTACTACTTAAATGGAAATTTTTGCAAATCAGATTGTTGAGGCAACAGCTGCATTGATTTCTTACTGTCTGTATGGTTTTGCTAAGTATCCATTGTGTTTCATTTTTTTGGCCAAGTTTGTCAACAGAAATGTGAGTTTTGCCACACGTGTGCTTTAGTAATAGCTGATCACACTTGTTTCTGAAGAAAGTAATCCACTGCGCACTCTGGTGAAAGTGCAACTACAGTTTGTCTGCTTGTATCTGAAACAAGTAACTAGAGGTCATCTCAAATTGTCAATGTGAAATACCTTTCACCTAAGGTAGCTAGTAGCCATTGTTGTACTGGATTTCCTCTTTGGATCCATTTTTTTTTTTTTTTCAGTTTGTTAGATTAGCTAAAGAAATTGTTAAGCCAGTTAGGCTTGAAGCCTTTGAATTGAAACCCATCTTTATGGGCAAGATTGTATATTAAGAAATGAAATGTAACTGGATTTAAAAATATAAAGCTGCAGTGTCCTACAGTGGGCCTTAAACAGGCAAGGATTTGCTGACTCTGTATAAACTAAGTGCTGTTTAATGCATTTACTGCACATCTCCCCAGCTAACTGTGCGCCAAGAGTGTTTTAGAATAAATCATGTATCATCATGAACGGTAAGTCACTCTCTCTTTCTTCCTATGGGGCTTAAAGACAGAGCAGCAAGACTGCTGTCACACAGCCTCTGTAGTAGCTTAGCTGTTTGCCAAACCAACACAGTAGCTTGCCTAAGCAAGTAGCTACTGCTTCCTGTGTTGGCACACTGGAAGAGGCTGGTAGGAGAGCGGTGAAAGGTTTACTGGTATTGTGCTTCGTATTTTAACAATTAGCTGCCAGTCCCCCTGTATTTGTTAAAAATGGCACTAATCCTGAGAGTGAATGCCAAAAGCCTACTTCCTTTTATGCAAGTTTGAAACACCAGCCTATAGACAAGTGTGCATTTTAACTTTACAGTCGATGCAAGTCACCGCAAATCACTGCAACTTAGCTCACTTAACACTTGTTGCAGAAATAGTACATTTGCAAAGCCAGAAAAATAATTGTTCACGCATTAATCTTAGTTTGTATTTTATTTTTTCACTTTCTGAATTGCTAGAGTGCATGAGACTTTACATTTCACTTTGCGTTCAGAAAAAAAACAGTACTTTTTCTAGTTACGTGTATAAATCTTCACCAGCTTGAATGTACTGCTAGCTATTACAAAGCACATGTCACTAAATTTGCATTAATGTCAGTATTGTTCTACTGTTTTTATTAGGAATTTCTCATTTAAAAACTCATTTAATATTGTACATTGTAAGATTAGAAACCTTTCAGCTTACTGAATTAGCTTTAAACGTATTGCTGCTTTTTAGTTTCCTAGCCGCTGTAAAATAGCTATTTTGTGTTTATTTGATATAGAATTGTAAAAACTGCATTTATTTATACAGAGACATTTATAATACTTTTATTTTACAAATGTTCTTATATTCTGAATAAATTTCTAATGCTATGTCTTTTCTTCTGGTGTTTCTTCAACATACCTGTCGTCATATTGCTGAGCGGTTCTGCTAAAAGGTAACACTATACCGTAATCTTTCTCTACGTGAAGTCAGTAAGGGAGGTGGATGGTACGGCACTGTGAGGAGTTACCATAAGGGGGACGTGCGATGTTGAACTCAGCGTGATCTGATCGATCCGTGGTTTTAACTGAGCTCAAAAACATTAAGACTTGCCACAGACCCGCCTTCACAGCTTCAATGAAAACTTTACAGAAATAGAAAAGCACATATGAAACTGTTTCCACATATCCAGTTCTTTTAATGACAAGCTTTATGGACCAAAAACTCTGTCATTTCATAAATACTTTCAAAGCACTTATTAAGGTTGACATACTTCCTTTCTTCAACACACCAGACCCCTTTTAAAATAAATTTTGCTTCCTATTGTTCGATGGGCCCCCTGTCCACCTTCACAATTGACTTTAAAAAATACTTCTTTTACTGGCACGTACATATAAATCAGTGCTGCTAATTGGCTTAAGGCAACATTAGTTTAAACATTCTATCATGAAAGAATAAACTGTACCAGCAGCACAGCCTTTACATTTCACACTGCAAACAGTAATGTTCATATTTCATTACTACAGTAAGTTATGAAGTCATTGACTTTAACTTCACAGAGAAATTACAGTAGAAAAGAAAATGTCAGTTTAGTCATAGCCTCTTAAATGATGTGCTTCAGTTTCTGAATCAGCGAACAACGATTAAAACCACAGCCATTAGTACAACATATGTTACAGGTAGTCACAGATTTTACCTACTCAAATTGAAGAGCTGACTAATGCAAACTACTCTTCAAAATAACATAATGGTTTAAGCAAGTTGAATAAAATCTGCAACTTGACATGGCATTTAACTCGCACTTAGCTGTAAATACTTTCTACTAAGCTAGTACTGATACAACACCACTTACTTACTTACATACCAGTGAGGAAAATGGATCAAGTTCTTGAGTCTTACAAAATCAAGAGGAAGACAGGTCATCTTTCACATATGAATGAGCTCTATAATAAAACACCGGCTCCCTATTTTTCTGCATGGAGTGCTGCACAGGATCTATCTCTTTGGACAGACAGGTCCTAAAATGTGTACAGCAATACAGTATTACCCCAAAGTCTATAAACAAAAACCCACCTCTCTCTGCAGGTTTTGGTTTTTGGTTTTTTTTTTTTTTTTTTTTAATGTTACCATGCTGCGCTAGCCCAGCCTCACTGCTCCTCAGGTGTGAAGTGTTCCCAAACGCTGCACTGCTGTGCAGCCATACCAGCTCACTTAAGAATCGTGCTGTAAGTACAGGCTTGAGAAATATTTGCTAGAACTTTTAATCGTGCAATTTTACATAACTAACTTTCCTGCATAATATAAGTATGTACCCAATGAGTAGGAATAAATGGATCATCTTCCTCATTTACTGATTTTATTTAAATATGCTTAAAACATTTGTAGTCAAAGTAAATGCTTCTCATAGTGGCTCATGTGTTACAGGGAACTGAGGTTGTGCTAGTTATGTCTTTAAAAAGGTATACATGCTTGTTTTAAAACAATTAATGCTTCATGAGCTATAACTATTTTCTTAAGCATATTGAACTCCTAATGGAAACAAAATGAAAATTAGTTTTTCTGATCAACAATTAAAGAAGTGTTTAAGCTTGACAAAATACTTATCTTTTGAACAACTTATACAGTAAAGTTCATGGTGGACCTATTCAAATTTAAATATTCTGTACCCTGTCAAGCTGTCTGACAATTACTTTTAAGTAATTGTAGGTCAGCATGCTTTCTTTTGTTCTGTTAGTATTGAGGAATGAATTGCGGTCGCTTCCCAGAAGTGCCCACAATGAGACCTCTAAGCATGAATATAGGTGTTATAGTCAAAGTGAATATAGGCAAAGCTATACACGAGTATTTTAACCTAAAATTTTCAATGAAAAGACAAGTTAAAACCCAAGCATTTAATTATAACGTACTCCTGCTAATCCAGATTTTTTTTTCCCCCCTCTTGGTATGATCCTGAATATGGCCAATGGAATTGCTACATATGTTGCCTTGCTTTAAGTTCACAACCTACTTGAAACAGTGAAAATGCACACACAGCAAAAATCCTACTGCATCTCCTCTCAGTGCCTATGTACAGTATTAAGAACAGTGCAAATACTAGCAGTTAGCCTACTACTTTCATTCTTGAACTAGACTATTGCTACAAATGCATAAGAACAAATACCTATTACGCAAGAGTAGTGACATTTCCAGGCCTAATTTACTGCAAAAGCACCTTCAGTTAGTTTGTAGAAAACTTACCCCATCTTAAATAATTTTGGTTGTTTCAAAAGCTGAAATACTACAATAACAAAAGCAATCTGAAATTAGTATGAAGTCATGTAAAAGCACCAGACTCTTTAACAGTTACAGTGCAAGTTTTAATTTCTTTAAGTAGAGAAACTGCTTTTAAAAAAATCAATGAGAGGCTATTCTACCAGGTCTCAATAGTTTTGAGCTTCCTAAAAATGTGTATAGAGTAACCTCCTAATTTACAAGATGAAGGCACCTGATTTTCAGCCTCTGGAAAGAAAAGAGAAAAAAAAAAACACAAGCACACAAACCCCTGTTGTTCAGAATTTATAAAAAAAACAAAACAAAACAAAAACCAAACAGGTAGCTGAAAAATTAAGCAGCCCACTGACCCAACAACTGGAAAGCCAGTCACCCACAGACCCGCAGTACCATGCTGTATACCACAGCATATTAGAGCTTGGCTTCTTAATGTAGACTTGCTCTTCACACCAGCACGTTATGAGTGATGCTACAGCCTACAAATCATCAAGAAAGCGCTACTGCTATACACTACAAGTCACCAGGAAAGCCTACAATGTTAAGTATAAGAGTTGGAAAACAATCTGAGAGCAAGTCTACTAGGAAGAGCCAAGTTGCAAAGCCTGCCTTGTTTTTGAAAGGAACTATTGGCATACGTAACAGCCACAAGTAGGTGAAGCAAGAACACAGCAAACGTTGTTCTCAACACTCCACGGTAAAGCACAGGAACTCTGGAGCACAGCAAAGCAGCCTGGAACAGTGATGAAGACCAAAATTTTAATAAACACTATTTATGTAAGTTTGGTCTAAAAAAATTTACATTATGTTTTTAAAAAAAAAAACCTGTGACTGTGCAATAAATAAAGCTGTTGCCCTGCTTCTTCCCAGTACCACTTTTCCCAGACTTCAAACTGTACAAGATAGATAGCTTCTTTCAAAAGCATGCATGTACATCAAGGAGTTGAAGTTAATATTTCTACATACATAATGCAGTTAGGCAGATCACTTTTCAGTCAAAGTGCAAAGCATTCTGGAAAAGCGAGATTCTAGAAATCTCACACTACTAAGACAGGAGAGTTATACAGTACTAGAAACTGCAAACTAATAGTCTAGACTCTCAAGACCCACGTGTTTATTGTTTCTTTTTGTTAAATGTTTGGTCATTTTATTCATTTTTTTTTTAATTTCAAGGACAGTGATAGATGACCATTCACAATTTGAATAAACCCCTTGCAGGCAAGCATTCTGACTTGTTTTTGCTCCAAACATAAGTAGTAGAATGATGTTTATTTTTCAAGTATCTTGACATCAGCTCTGACATGCAAGCAGTGACTCTTGGTTCTCTGTATTTATCCCCCACTCCCATGAAATTAAAAAAAAAAAAAAATCCATTACCACTTTTGTTATTTCTTCACTGTTTTACAGAAACACATGTAAACTGCACTCCTAAACCGGGAAATAGACTTAATTATAAAATGATGGTGAAATAAGAACATAAACTAGGAAGAGTAAACAATCTGAAACGTTCACGGTGCAGGGCACCCTGGAGCCTAAGGTAGATGACGCGACACCACCACACCTGCGTTGTTCTGGAAACCTTACTGAGAAAGCAGAAAGCAATGCTAACAAATACAAGAAACAGTACCCTTATACAAAGTAGTAAAAGTTATTGCATATTTAATCACATTTATTTGCAATGCACGTTAAGGCTAGATTTACTAAAAACCAGGACATATCTATAAGCCCCCTCTTTGGGCTTCTTAATGAAGCAACTAGTTTCTTTTATACTGAACCAAACCTTCATTAAGAAGATTTAAAAAAAAAAAAAAAAAAAAAAAGAAAAAGACCCAGTGAATACAGAGGAGGGCCAGCATCTCCTATTCATAGGAGGCACTTGCTTCATTTTAGAGACTTCCTCTGTCTGTAACATGATTTACTATCTCAATAGTTTATTTGAACTTACAAGTTCAAAGTACATACAGTTTCAGCAAACACCCCCTTATTTCACAGAGCATGAAAGTAATTTATCTGAAAAGTCAACTTACTTATTAAAGATTTCCACAGTCTGATATTTAATCATGCCTTAGGAGAGGCTCGTTAACTCCACAGGCAGCAGCAGCAACCTGGAGATATGAATACAAACTTCTGCCTTGCCATGAGTAAAGGCACTTTTGCTGGGAAATCAACTACTTGCAGTGAAGAAGGAACTAAAGATTAGTTTTCACCTGAAGCTGAGTTAATTTAGCATCCTCCAGCACTATCCCACCCTCTCAGTTGCTGCACTTACCCATTTACTGTTTTGAACAGCCTTTGGATACTAATTCTTTTTACAAGGTGAACCAAAGCTAGAATGAGTTATTTCACAACTTGGTCCTGAACAACAAGGCCCTCAAGACTCTTGTTCTCCAGAGGGAGGAAATGCTGCAGTCCTGCAGTCTGTTTCTCCTGTTAACTCATACAGGAGTTCAGGCTTCCCACAGCCAAAAGTGCTACAGCGTTAAAAGTCCCAAATCACCTGGTGCCAGGCAGATAAATAAACCAGAAGATAGCTCTAAAGCCATTTTTGAGGGGAAAAAAAAAAAAAATACTAGGCAATAGATGATGTAGGGTAGTTGAAGGAAGACCAGGATTGTGAGTTTTTTTGGATACCACATGAGTTGTGTAAAGAAAGACTCAGTGCATGAACGTTCACTCTGATGGGAGAAGAGGGCCCACCTGTCAAATAATCATTTGCACACCCTTATTTTACAGAAGGGTCCGTTGTAAGATCTGGGACAACATGCTTTTGTTACGAGCCACTGTGACAAACAAGGACAGTACATTTTTCCCAACTGCAAAGCATGTATTCAAAACCCCTTAATTTGAATCACGAAGAACAGATTTCATACAGTTTGTCACCTCAACTCCTACTGCTATTTTTTTCTTCACATCTTTGATACTGTTATTAAGTGTTGTAGCTGCAAGTGACTGAGGCTACATCATTCAAATGCTAGCTGCAAGTGCAAATCAATACTATTGGATATATACAGAACATACACTACGCTAGAGATCTAAGGACATCAGCACAGAATATAATAATCGGCACTCTCAGAATAGTTATTGCAAGCCTGATTAAAAGCCATTTAGTGTCACACAATGCTTCTATTATCCATGCACCTGCCTTCTTCCTCTCAGCAAGATCCAGAGGCTTATTTACATTCAATACAAATGCTACACAAGTAACCTCTAACCAAAAAAAAGTTTAAGCCTTTCTTTTTGGAGAGCAGCTGCAAATGGCTAACACAAAACTTTTAACTTCTCCCCAGTTTGGGGCAGTTCTTAGAACCGAGGCTAGATGTTTTGAACGGCTAAGTTCTACCCAGTTTGAGCATCCTCACTGAAGACAGAAGCAGAGTAGGTACAAGGCGGCAAAATGCTATAGATTCAACTCCAAGGTTTACTGATTGCTGGCCAATGAACAATAACTTTCAGTGTGAAGGAGGGAGGATATTTTGGGGCAAAAAAATGGAAAAGAAAAAGAATGAAAGGTTGAGGCTAGGTTTGAAATGTGCAACTTAGGGTTTCAAAATTACTAGGACAGACAAAGGATTCCTCTGAGAATCACTTTCATTGCCACTGCCGTACTATTGCAATGTACTAGAAAATGAAGAGCAACAATTCCAACAACTTCACGTTAGACTAGTTAAAAGTTTAGCAAGCTGGTATACGGCCAACAGTTAAAAAAAAATACATAGCAAGTTAAAAAAACAAGAAAAAAATGCCCTCTAATGCACAGCTAGGAATAGTGAACTGAACACACTGGAAAGGTACTTTTGTGGACAAAGGCAATAGTGCATTTAAAGTGCAACACTTCACCATGCCTCTCCCATACTGCAAAGAAAACAGACCCTTCCAAACCATCAGTCAATTCCTGCATTGCATTAAAAAAGAAAAAGACACACACACACAAAAAACCAAAACCAAAAATCATTCCTCCCCTCCCCCCAAAAAAACTCCTGAGAAAGAGTAAGGCTGGATTAGAAACCCACTCAATTGCAACAGGCAAGTCTGATTTTTGTTCTTAACAGGTTTGCTGTCAGAGGTCAAAACTTTTCATTATGGCATCATGGTCAAACTTGAAGCTCAAGAAAGCTCTCGATGAGAATGCAGATTTGTAATGGCCATTGCATGCCACAGACTGTCCCTCTACATGTTCAGGCAGTGGGTCTTCGCTGGAGCAACATATCTCATACGCTGCATCTGCTTAAAGGAAAAAAAAAAAGGCAAGGAACAAATTTTAAACAGCTAGTTAGAAATAAGTGGATCAATGACAGTATGTAAGTCTACAAAGCCATACATGAAAGGCACATTCAATTAACATTTACAAAGCCTGTGTGTCTGGTCATAAACTGGAAGGTAAGTCAAACAGCCACATTTACCAGCCATCTAGGGGCTGGAACAAATCTTAAAATTCGCGGCAACCCGGGGATGCTTTCAGTAGCCACAGGTTTCTGGTTTGCAACTCACATCTTACTTAGGAGGAAATAAACGTGGCTTTATTTCCTGAACAGGAAGTAGAAAACTGTGTGAACGCACTCAAAAAGCACTGGTTAATCCAAACTAGTCTAACAGCAACTGCAGAGCGCAGGAAGTATTATGACTAGCAGGACAGAAGGCTACACTTGGACTAACACTTCATTACCAGCATTGTGTTGATTCAGATACTATTTTCTGAATCAACACTCCGTTATTTTCACCCAGCAACATGGTGAAGTCTAACAGTTTCCACAATTAAAGAGAAGAAATGCAAAACCACATAAAGTTGACCAAAAAAAAAAAAAAAAAAAAAAAGAACTTCCTTAGAAAAATATGCCTTCATTACATTTGGCAGGTTGTCATACGGGGGGAAAACAAAAAAACATCATTCTAGTGCCTTCAGCCCTAAATGCCTGACACTGGATAGAAATTCAGAGCATACTTGCCTGTTTCAAAGTTATCTTGAAGTCTTCTTGGATTAAGCCTTTTTTCACATTTCTAGTTAAGAGAACGACCACACATTACACACTTCATAAGAAAATTACATTTATGTTCCTGGAGGTATTGCTGAAGTGTCAGCTAAGAGGCATGCTGGTTACATTTGCTTTGACATACCTCCTGATGTGGGAATTATGTCTTTTATAACTCAGAACGTGAATTCTGTGATGCTGCTTTATCGAATAAGCATGCTCCAATTCCACCACAAGTGTTTTGGAAGCATGCGAGTCAGCCAACCATTTTTAAGATGCAGGCTCTTAAGGAGAAATTTTCAGCATTTTCTAAATGTTTTAAGCCAGAAAGGACTTGCATATGATGGTGTGGAATCAAAGGGGCCCGTACATATGCCTGTTCTTAAATCTGACTGCTCTGAAAAGCTGGGGGGGGGTGGGGGTAGAGTATTTGCAAACAGGCAGCAACTGCCAATTAGAGACAGAAACTTAAGACATCTCTAAGCAAAAATTAAGTGCTAGCCCCAGGTATGCCACTACAGGTATACAAATAAAGACAGAAGTATGACCCTGTGCACTGCATTAAAATTAAGAGCTCTCTGACCTCCACATTCTGTTAGAAAACGTCTCTGGGAAATGAAGTGTTTAAACTAAAAGATCAATAATCACAGAAACATAAACAAAACAACACAGAAACATTTAGCCAAGTTTATAAAGAGCGTGCACAGTAACTGTGGAGCATTAACAGTTCCACTCGTTTCTATAAAGATCCTACAGACTCTCACCATCACAAAAACCACAAAATTTGTGGTTTTCTGTAAAACCACAACATTTCTGGGAAGTCAGTCCTCTAGATTTTCATTCTTCTACTCTCCGGGCTAAATGCAGCTAACCATTGCTATCTACAGAAATGATTTCACAAGGATGAGAGTTTATGGTTTCTTCCTTTTTATATGAAAACGAGAAAGAAGGTAAGAATTACAAACCAGAATAAGAAGAGTCTAGCTTACCGCCAGTAAATAAGTAACACTAAAGCCTGGACAAGGAAGTTGAGCTGCATGGAGAACTGGGGCTCAGTTGCTTGCACAAAAGCCAACTGAGTAGAATTACAGAACCATAAAGAATGGCTTACCTATAGATGTATAGGCATATGAGGTAAGAAATGTCATATTTCTACAACATACCTACTGAATATTCTGTTCAAATATACTTTTGACAGATGTGCACTCTAGCTATTACTGGAACCCGATAAATGAGAGAGCCACTACACGTTTCTTACCAAGGCGTGGTTTTGCTTAGCTGGTTGACTGTGGACTCCATTTGTTCGCTTCTTTTGGCTGGGAGTGTCTTGATATTGCTTTCTGCCATTGCCCCTCAAGTTCTGACTCAGCCATTACATCAAAAAAAAAAAAAAACAGTAAAGAATTTAAATAGCAGCATCGAGCATAATTGCAGTGTGACACTTTCTACTTATTAACTAAATTTCCCTCCCAATACCTCAAAACATTTAAACAATATTTTTTTGTAGACAAACTGAAGTACACAAAAATTAACAAAGCAACATAGACTCAAGTTACAAAAAGTAACTTTTACTCAGTCTCTTGCACTGTTACATTGTTATACAATAATACCATGCAGTTCCCACACTCTGATACACACGTACTAGTGGTATGCAAAAAACTCAATGCGGTACATGAAGGACGCCCAAAGGGTGAGCACCAACTGCCGTGCATACCTGAAACAACACAACTACTTACTGCCTGATGCCCACCCCCTCCAATGTCAATACCAAGCAAATAAAGACTGAGAACTCACCACAGTGGTGGTGGTGGTGGTGTGTGCGTGTCCCGCATGTTTTGGTTTTGCATGTTACGGGTGATAAAATTCTTTAGTTCCAGGATGGAACAATGAGCCAAGATACCTATTTTTAAATGGTCCAGATAACATGTTTGCCTGGAAAACATAACATACCTTTATTTTTAAAGCTTCAGACATCTCAGGATGATTATATGGCTTCTGTGGCTGTTTTGGCTTTACCCACTGCTCTCCTGAAAAGCCGTCTGTAAACACCTGCTGACTACAGCGAAGTTTGGATCTAGCACATGAAAAGAAACAGAATTTACAACACAACCTCAAGGCTATTAATAGCAAAACAGAAACATATTAAAGTTTTCTGCCTCTCCAGAACAACCTAGAGGACAAGCTGAACCGTCAAAACTACAACGATGCTCGCTTCATTCACCCAACTTTAGTTGGGTTGCTAGCAGGACGCCCGTGCTGTTTAGACAGCGGGTTGCGTCCACCTTAGCATCTAATACATCAATGGTCAGTGCTCAACTGGCCTGAATTACTGGAGCGTAGCCTTCCCCTTCAGGGATCGAGGTTTGAAGACTCGCTCTACCACTTTTAGCTCAGCTGAAACAAGAAAACAGTAGTACTTGTTCCCCTAGTGACCCCTTCCAGTATTCTCTTAATTGATTTTAGGCTTTTCAATACCCCTCTCACTTTAAAGTAGGTTTTATCTAGCTACTTCTGAAATTACTTTCCAGTACTACTACTTCTTTAAAGAGCCTTATTTTCCTTAGGGGAAATAAAAGCATTGCACAAAGTTATCTACTCATTCTAGCTTGCTTTTTGGATTGCCATAGATAGGACTCAATAAATTATCTCAGTTCCAGCATGCTTGCGAATTCACCAAAAGTTTAAAAAAAAAAAAAAAAGGAAAGAAAAAAGAAAAAAGCACATCAAGATAGTAATTAACCTTCCATCCTATTTAGAATCCTCTGAGATATTTCGGTAATCTTATTAACCCATTCTATTCCTGAAACAGGAACACTCAGAAAGAAAGGATGATTAGCTTTGTACAACCAATGTTTTATAGAAAGGTTACAGAGGGGTTAAACTGACCTGGATCTTACCTCGCTTTTTCCATGTTGAGCTTAGAGGGTGTGCTCCCAGTAGATGAAAATCCATTGTCGCTATCCGAGGAATCTCCATTCCTTCGAGAAATCCATTCCCTCAGTGGCCTGTGACCAAGCAGAAGTTCAATAAGATTCACTTACTAAAACAAGTCTAAAGAAATTAAAGTCTTTGAAAGGCAATGGCCTATTATTTGGCTCATCTTGAACATACCTGATGAAAGGAATGGCCATAAAAAATTTGTTAGGTGCTAAACCTAGCTTGGACTTTGGGGTCATGTCATTCCTGTGGCATGGTAATTTGTCGATGGAAAACCATTCAATATTCTAAAAAAACAGGAAAAAAAAAAGACACTGTTGTAGCATTAGAAAATTTTACAAGTGCACACCATCCACAATTATCTTTTTTAATGAAAAACTGCAACAAAAGACTTGAATTAGCAGATTACAAAAGTTTTCCACATAAGGCTAGTTAATGACAAGTCATTCTTCTGACCGCAACTACACAATAATCGTTGAAAGAGCCCATATTCATTGTAAGATTATATCATCTAAAATATAAAATGTATTATCCAGCAACAAAATTTTGAGCGAGATTTTTCAAAAGAACACAAAACAAAACAAACCACTGTGGACTGAATGCCAGAATATACAGGGAGAAGTTTTAAGTAAATTTCAAGGCCACTACTATTCTTGCTGTTTTTAAAGTGTCCCCAAAAACAGACCACCAATAGTAGTTCAAAAAACATCAAAAACAAGAGAACTTAGTTTGCAGAATGCGTTTGAGCTTCTATTACCAAACAAAAACAAAACAAAACAAAAAAAAACAACCAACACCATGGGAAGAGGACAGAATTTGTGCGAGAATAATTTTTACGTTGCAGTTTTAACTACTATAATTGTATACTTTGTGGAATATGGGGAGAAATCAAGAATTCTGAAAATACATTAAAAACCCATATGACCTTTTCTATTACTAAATCTTGCCCCAAAACCCAGCTCCAGATAAGATACATACATTCAAAACAAGGTACAGACTGAATGAATTTCTAGAACAATTCTACAGGAATTACAAAAATGACACGCCAGGCTGAATCAGATCAGATGAAGAAAGTATTTCAACATGGACACAACAACCTAATGTGGTAAGAACTCTTCATAACAGTAACCACGTGCACAGGGGTGGAAAAAAAATGAAGTTACTGTACTTTAAAAATTATCAGCTTCTACTCTTTCATTCGGTATTAAAAACGTATCACTGAAGTTCAGAGTTGCATGCTACACTACTTCTGCAAAACAACTCTTTAATGCCAAAAAAATGAGAGCTCCTTGTCCAGTCAACCACTAGCACCTTTTCCCATTTTGAAGCCAGATACCCTGTTCAGTGGCACCGCCTGCATAAAAATATGGGGATAGATGTTGTAAAGTGAATCGCACTACTAGAAAAATATCCAGTTTTCAAAGATGATGGGGGTCACCCACAGTAACAAACTTTCTAGAAATTCTGATACTTGAGTATTTGCTTCTTCCTTTCACAATGCCTTTTAAAAGCCTAATGGTACACAGACCATGCCCCCATTGCGTGCCCCCTCCCCAGCCTCCCCTTTCACACACACCATTCACTAAGTCTAGACTGTGTGAGCTATGACAGATTCTCATTAAAGAGTTAAGAGTGTTTCCTCTTCTAATGCGTAGGGGTTTGTATATCATCGATTAATAATTTTATCTTCAGAAGAACACATACAGTTATAGATGCAGCTTTAGCTAGGAATAACATGGAATGATTAACACATACACTATTTAGGTGAAAAGAGGGGGAGAATTGTTGTTTGCCTGCATGTTCTAATGTTGTTTTCACGATGAATAGAGGTGTCAGATAGGCGGTCACGAATCAGTCTTTGCGTCAGAGTTGCAAGAAGTTGGTAAGACCCTACAGTGGTGAGATGCCATTTGTAACTAGCATTTGAGACAATCATTGCATTTAGTAGTTTCATGATTTTACAGACCATTAGCTTAAAAAAACAAAAAACAATACAAAAAAAAACAAAAAGAACACCTACCACCCAACTGTCACAACAAAGCACCTTCACAACTAAACAAACCAATACATACCCGAATTTCCCTTCTAGTTTTAGGGTTGAATTTTGTGTTCTTTGGAACTCCTGGAATGATGTACAGCCGTGCTAACTGATCATTAATTCGCAGCTCGATGTATTCTTCTTTGCAGATATAATCTTTTATGTCAAACCCGGTTTCTTCAAATACCTGAGAAGTATATAGATGATGTTAGCGCGTACATTAAGATTCATCGTTTCAAAAACCTACCATGATGAGGGAAAGCATGACTAGTTTTCAGATCTACCTAGAAAAGCAGGCCTTGGCTAAGAAAAAACAAAACATTTACACAGATACATGCCTATTAATTGAAAGGGTGTCTAAGATCCAATGCACTTTACGTTTCTTTAAGACTGACAGATCTGTAATAACAAAAAAAAGTTGAAACAATCTTATGACACTTTTATGTATCAATTCATTAATATGAATGGTGAGTCTCCAGCTGGTCCTTCCTAAACATTTTTAGCATATTTTATGGTCTATGTTTGCAGTGAAAGATGGCTACATGTTTCACTTCCAAAAACAGAGAGGAAATGAAGCACAAATTAAAAAAAAAAAAAAAAAGATATTATTAATGAAAGCAAGTAACTGACTAGTTAGTCTTCAAATTAGTTCATATGACCCCTCTCATAAAAAGAGAAAACAAATCATCTTCCCTTATAAATATATTAAGAGTAGCAGAGCTTAAAAAAAGCAAAAACACACAAAAAAATAGAAAATATACTTTTTCAATTAAGGGAAGATACACTTTTCCTCCCATACTTAATCTTATTACTGTAACCAGTGTTTTCCCTTCCTAAAGGGTCTTTCCAGATGGTTTAATTGAATTCAGTGTAGAAATTCATCTCACCAAGAGAATAATCCATTCCATGTTGTTTTGCCCTCATCAATGCCTGGAACAGTAGTGAATTGTGGTCATATTGCCCAGTGAAGAGATCCTAAATTAGACCACGTACAGTGCCACACAGATGCAGCTTATGGTTTTAGATCTGTGCTGACCCAAGTGGAAGTAGTTCGAAGATTTATGCACAGAAATTATGGTCATGACAACTTCTGGCAGTATCTAAGCTTAGAAGAACTTGCCAGGTTAGCCACAGTAGCAGTCTGTCTCGGAGGAGACAGTTCATAGCAACAGCGGTGCTCACTGGTATAATTTAAAGCAATTTATCAAATGAAAAACACCATCAAAAGGGTTTTTGCCAGTATAACTGTGCCTGCATTAAGGCTGTTGCTAGCATGATAAAAAGGGGAAGGGATATTTCATGATATCCCTTCCCAAACTAGTTATGCCCACTTTCAATAACCTCCCGCCCACTGTGTTGCGGTTCATATTTTTATGGTCTCCCTGCCCTTCAAGCTGCAGTCCTTCAGACCAACCCTAATATTATCTGTCCAGTAAAAGCTTAATCAAGCACACTCTTTAACGGGTGGGGGGAGGAGACACGCACCAAATAATAAAATCAACTTTATTGAGTCTCTGCTCATCTTTCCCAACCCTTGAGTTGGGCAATGACAGTCCACTGCATCTATAGCTCAGATGTTTTACTCTTCGTTAAGTCATACAGTACTACATAAACAATGTTCTACCTTCAGAAATCAGTAAGGAATCATGTGAAAGTTCACATCTGTCCACTGCATAATAATGCACCGTTAAGATGAAATACCTGATTTTGCTTTTCCAAGTCCCGATTACATAGCTGAGTAGTGTGGAAAGCATCCTCAGGAAGTCAGAAATAAGGAATTTTTCATTCATGTGTTTTCAGCACATACGTATAGGAAGAAAACTCATGACTTCTCACATATTCACTCAGTCCAGTCAAGAAGAAAATCAATGCGTCTTACTACTTTCCTTCATCCAGTAAATTCTTTCTCAATTCTAGCTGTATTACGAGACTTTCAGTTACAGGAACACTGAGTTTATAACCAGTAATACTCTTTTACAGTCTATTTTTTAGCATACATACTCTAGCATACGTATCGGGTTTCCTGCAACAATAAATCCCACAGATTATTTTATTTTTATAGTTTACTTGCCATATATAGTGATCCTTGTTCCTGTATCACTGAACAATTTAAAATAAAGTTCTTCGCAAATTTTACATAACCTTCTACAACCTCCATCTGCCTACAGCATTACATAGCGCATCTTACCTAGGCTTAATTCCCACTCTTTTACCATCTTACAGTTCTGGTGGCTCTTGCAATTAATATTCCAAAAGCCACAGAGTAGCTAGATTTTCACAAACAGCAGAAATAATACTTAAAAGTTGACTGATACCGTAGAGCAGAACTTTTACAATAGCATTCACTTAAGTTAGCAAATCTGTGCAAGGCGATCAAAAACATCAGAACCCTGTGATTTTAAACCAGATAAACAAACCCTTAATAATCACTGCTGGCAACTCAGAAAACAACTAAAAGTTACAGTAGAAGAATCTTGCAAGAATGTACAAGTTATTTACCTGATTTTCATAAACAGATAATACGAGATTTTAGTTAGGTATCTAACACGCCTCCTGCTCTCAGCAAGATTTAATTTCTTTATCTTAAAAGGAAAAAAAAAATTCAATTTAAGAGAATCAAATGCAACTTACCTCTCTAGCAGCACAGTCATGAGGAGCCTCCTCTTTATTTACTTTCCCTTTTGGAAATCCCCAACCAGACTTTGCTAAATAGCCCTGGACCAAAAGAACCTGCAAAACACAAGGAACGCAACTGCCAAACATCCATTATTTTAAGCAATTTCTAGGAAACCTCTTCTCTTTAACCCTCAAAAGATACTTTTCATTGGAGGAAGGAACCAACTCTTAAGTATTCATTACCACCACCGCTTTCTGATAGAGTTTTCTGTATTCTAGCAAGAAAAGTCAAAACTTTCTACGTGTCTCATAATTCAGATAGAGAAAAAAAAAAAATGAGTATGAAAGAAAGCAAAAGTGTATCCACTGTCTCCCATACTTTACTTGCATATTCTATTCCTGTACACACTTCAACAGTGTCACATTTCTGCCAGGTCTCTGTGAATCTAAACTGCCTCTTTCTTTTTAAGATGACAAATGTAAACTACAAAAAAAGATTCCTTTTGCCAGCACACAATCCACGCATCCCACTAGTCCCTCACAATTATTTCCATACTTACATTTTCAAGTGTTTCATCGAGAATAATTGCACCATAGGTTGGCACTCCCATTTTATATTCCTTCCATTCATCTAAAACCTTTTGTACATCTTCACCTTGAGGCAGTAAAAAAGGGCAGTGATTGAAGAGTACAGAAGCATGTTAAGGATGCTAAATTTATTTATCCAGTTTCCAATCACATGCAGTCATACAAAGCTACCCACTCGACGTTTACAACAACCACTCCCTCCCTAGAGGGCTTTCTAGATACATTCTCTTGGAAGTAAAGACCATTACAGATTCTCACCATGCAGAGAAAACATGAACAACATTTATAACTCTAAAACTTTGAAAGCAAATCTACAAGTCCTTAAAAAACATCTTACCAAAACACCAAAGATGCTACCAATTATTCTCCAGCACTGTATTTAAAAACAAAACGCTACGGCAGAAGTGACATTTCTGGCGAAGGTAAGCCACAAAGGAAAAGATGTAATGAACAAGTATCATCTACTACACTTCATTTTTCCTGTGCTGCCTACAAGTACCAGAGGAACTGCTTTGGTCTGAAAAATACATTTATACCTTAAAAGGCTACTTGAACTTAACCAACAAGTCTGCATAGTATCCACTGACAGAAAATAAAAATTTTTCAGTTTATTGCTAAAATAAATACTGCCAGCCTTCCAAACAAAGTCTCCGATTTTCAAACTGACAAGGAATTATTTTGGATAGTGAAATCATAAACAATATTATTATGAAGGTTAGAACCAAGACTCCAGTTCCATTTCAAGAACGTATGGGAAAAGGTTAAAACAAAACCACTCGCTGGATTTTGGTATGAAACGTACTTGACAAATTTTTCTCTAACAAGGCATAGATCAGGTAGAGTTCTGCAAGGCCTGACACTTAATGAAAAAAAGCAGAGGACGGCCATACGAGTTCAGTAAAAACGCATCCTCTCCCCTACCAACGGAGGGGCTTCTAGAAGGATCCTGCAGCAACGGCCAGAAACTCTGAACAAATGCATACCATTTCCCATGAGGGAACGCATACCGTCTTTAGCTACACTCACACTTGCATCAGCATTTTCAGTGAAAGGCTTTAAATAAGCAGAAAGCATACCCTGGAGAGTTCCAAAAGCTCCTCTCTGAAACCTACCCCAGTCTGCCAACTTGTGGCCACGAGGAAAAGTCCAAGTGAAAAATCCTCAGAGATATTGCTTGTTTTCCATAGTTCCAAAGCAGCAAGAGAAACATCTCTTTTGTAGAAGTCACAAAATTACGGGAGCACTGAAAAGTTAAAAATCACATGTCTAGCGGATAATCACCAGGACGCAAACAGCCATTTTCCCACTGCATGTACAAGACACAAAGTTTCACTAACAATATGCAGGTTCCACTTTATCCACAGTGTCTGAAAACATTTACAGTAATAAAAAGGATATCAGCTTTAGCAAAATCTCTTATCCCACACTGAGGTAATCCTGGTGTGTTTTGCATGTAGAAATCCAAGTAAAACCAATGGGCGAGTTCAATCTGAAAACATACTCTGATTGCATTGTCTCTCTCTTCACTCGGAATGTGCAAAATAAATCGGCTGCCAGGAAAGAAAGAAAAATAAGATTAGACAAATCTATCGATTTAAATGAACCTAATAATGAAAACGCGCTACAGCAGCAGTTTTCCTAATCTGAGTGCAGAGCAACAGATCTCCCTGGTGGTCCGCACAGCAAAAAGTTTTCACAGGAAAGTAAGACACAGCTTTTAAAGTTAGAAAGGAGAATGGGTCATGAGGTTTGTTCTCTCCCAAAACTCAATTACAAGAAACTAAATAATTTAACTGTTGTGGGGGGAAAAAAAGAAAAAAAAAAGGTGAAGAAAGCCTATGTAAATGGCTATATTACAAAAATGAAACAATTTTTAAATGTCCAGTAAAAAATTTCTGTGAATTCCAATATATTTCTTCTGGGCACAAGTTAAAACACATCCACGTATCTTTTTAACTGAAAAGCACAGTAAACTATTAATCTACATGAAATGTAAAGTCTTTCTGATTCTGGCAATATGATCTTATCCCTTCCCTCAGTCTGAAGTAGAAAGCGGAGAACTGGTTTACTTTTCAAGTCTATTTTTCGCTTCTCTCCTACTAGCTCAGATATGAGCACAAAAAGATGAGACTTCCACAGATGAACCTTTGAGCAGTAGCACTGTATGACAGTTCTTTTTATTCAAGAAGCTTTCTGTTTTGTTTTTAAGATCAAGAACAACAGAGTTTCTCTTCAGAAATTTAAGGTCATCTGCCCCATTGAGCTTAAACCATTTGCCAAGGCTCTTCTAAATTCAGCTCTTGAGAAGTACCATCTCAGTCCCACAAGTGCATAGTATTCTTGCTGGAAATAGAACTATTTAAGATGTCTTTAATTAAAATTTTACAAGTATGAGCGAGTAACCTTTTCACTTTCACGAGTAACTCCTCCTACTTGCCAGTTTTGAGGTGGCAATACCCCCCCACATTGCTTCCCATTTGTAAGGCTCTATTTCTACTCAAAGTTACCCTTACATATAAGGCTGCTGTACCTCAAAGGTATGAAAATCAAGTATATTTGTATACACTTTATAACTAGTCGATGATGCTTTCTTGCCCCAGCACTGCCACTGATCAAGAATCTGAAGATGCAGTATGCAGAAGCAGTACCAAAGAAGAACAAGAACATGCCAGCAATAGGCTTAAGAGTAATACGAACAAAGCCAATTAACTTTTTAATACCTAAGTAGCATTCTTCACTTTTAAGCCACTTGCGGTACCTGAATCCCAAAAGAGGGACTGAATTGCTAACAACAGGTATCTCCAGCTTGTACCTCCTAAATTCAAAAGATGAGGCAACAGTACTTGCTTGCAGGAGAAAGTAAGGTCCAAGCAGCCCAAATCCTAAATGAAGACTCTGCAATAAGACGCTATATCAAGACTAGGCAGCCCCACTTATTTATTTAGCAGTCACAGAGTACAACTCAGTAGTAAGACAGCACGATGAAAAATTAGTATGCATGTAAGATTTGCTAGTTAACAAAATGGGTCAGAGCAGTCCTGCTCCTGAAGCATATATACAGATTAATTTGCCAAAACTGGAATTGTTATCTGAGCTTTCTGTAATTCTAAAACAGCCTAAGAGGAACTCTATAGACACTTGAAGACGTTCTATACCTGGCTTTTGCTTTCGACTTGTTTTTACATGCTGCCAAGTAACGTTTCGCCATCTGAACAAGAACTAAGGTGTAGAAATATCTTAATTTAGTTTACTAGCAGGTAAAAGCTGTGATACAGCTTTAAAAAGTTCCATTGCAAGTGACACGAGACTAGTGTTTAATCTTATTTTTGTTATCCTTAGGAGTATGGCCTTACAATTAAAACATTTAACAATAATCACCACCACCTATACTTGATCCTCATGCAGACCTCTGGAGTGGAATATAAAAGCCTACTTACTACTTCCTATAGTGGAAAATTGTTTATTTTTTAAGAGCTAGTTTATATTGGTTCTTTGCTATGGGCCTCAGTGCTATATAATTTCAGTATTAGATTCTGTGAACTCACAGCTATGAATGTTTGACTCAGAATTTAGCATAACGTTACCTACAGTAACGGGTAAGTGGCATATGGGAAACAAAGCCTATAGTCTGAAAGCCCCTTCATCTGATAGCCCTTTCATCTGATCTACTTGATTTAATAAACCCATTATGCAAGAGAACTTTTAATAATATGCATTAAAAAAATCCCACTACGTTTAAGCTTAACTATAACCTACATGAAATCATTATACATTCCACTGCTGAAAGCCTGGGCAAACACTGAATGTAATTAATATGGGAGAGAACATCCATAGGTACACACTGAAACTGCAATATTGTTTTCTATTGTTTTCTTTTTTTTCATTGTTTTTACACAAGAAATCAATGCAATAATTTCCCTTTTTCAAGTAAGCACTTAGTTTGATGTTAAATGCTATAGTTGCAACTAAATGGCCAACCTTTACCCCCAGCAAAATACTTCAGCATAGAAATGCTGCAAACCACACCTTGTAAATACACTAGCCTAATTAATAACTTTAGGCCATAAACCCTGCCTAAGAATGTAATTTAGGCCTTCCTACAGAATAAGTTTATATATCTCAAAATCAACTTGCTTCAAACCACTACAGAGAATAAAAAGTTGGAGACTTAGCCCAATTAACCATACAATTTAATGCTATTTGGCAATTTAAGACCAAACCGTTTGATACAAGAGGAAATCCACAGCCATCCTGCACAGTGCAGGAGAACTTGGAACCTATAATCCACAATGATAAAAGAACTGAGGTGGTAAAGGTCACCCAACAGTACCTTGTGGTTTTCCAAAATATCACACTCATCAAAACAAAAAAAAAAAAACAAAAATATATCACACCCACCTCTCAGGTCATACAAAATTAAAGTATCAGCTGAGGTGCCTTTGGTGCTGACAACAGCTATGAGAATTACCTGCAGGCACTAAACTAGCTGTAGCTGCCCTGCCCTGAACACTGGAATTATTACTCAGACTAATTGGCTGAATAGATGGCACAGCTGCAAATGATCTGAGGACCTACACATGAACCTCTTTGACTGGCCTCTATGTGGGATCAAAGGAAAGTGATTTAGCTTAAAGAAAAATTTAAATGTATCTTAATTTAGCTGTTCCTTATATTGACTACCTCTACAACAGGTTACACTGGTCTTTTTGTCACAGGGAAAAGTACCAAACGTCAAGCAGGTCAACAGCAAATACAGGCAGAAGTACTTAAGTTGACGTTATCTTGTGAATATATATACACAACAGGGTTCTCCATTTGACAAATACACACTTTTCTACCGAGAATCCAGACCTTTCGCTTCAAATAAGAGGAAAATATTCCTGTCCAAAAAGAATACAAGTCTGAAAGATACTCTGACACTATCAAGACGCACAAAGAGAGTGGCTGTATTTTGTGCACATCTAAGCTTTAACTTAGCTTCTTGGCTTACAAATGAAATATATTTACATATATACATACACACACACATATATACCTATATATATATATTCACAAACATACAAAATCTTAAATTACTGGGCAAGTTTGGCTTGAGAGCAGAAATTTTTCTCTTTTTAGCTTGATAAAAGTAATATAAATTTTTGCCATCTTCTAAAAAATCAACAGTAATTTAGATTTTTAGTTGACACATTGGTACAGTTCATATAGAAACAGCAGAGATTTTCTAAGGGCCTAAGCTTTTATTATACTGAAATTATCATAATACTTTAAGTATTGAAGGTTTGTTTGCCAATAGTATTAACAACAAAAATCAGCGTGAGTTGTGCTAAAAGTGACTTTAAATTAAGTTCAATAACTAAGGATGAAAACTTGCAAAGCTCCTTCTGCTAAGATTTCCATATCATACAGATTGAAGAATGCAGAAGTAACAGATCTTCTAACATTCTGTTTATAGTCAACCAATCCAAGTGCCCCACCACTGATCTTCCACTTCCTTGATTACTCCCTTGATTACTCCCTTGAGTCAAGGCCTATCAGGTCCTCTCACTTCCCCACTTTCTCTCCTTGCCAAAACATCAAAGGTTGATTCCTCTACTCCTTTCAGTTGCCCTGTCCATGCCCAAACAGGGTAATATATTTGAAACAGGGCTGATCTGTCAGCACTAATGAAAGTCAGGCCCCTAACCTACCACTCTGTGGCTTTTAACTAAAGCCACACCAGTAGATTCATGGATTCATGCAATTAGAAGACAAAACAGCATTTCAAAGGTAGAAGATGACAGCAGCTCAAAGGAACACCATTACACAGATAGCAGGACCAAGCCTAAAACAACTTAAGATCCAGATTACATGTGTGCCCTTCCATCACGTTCCCCATGAGAGTCAAACAACTAAGCTGCCTATTTCAGTTCTTGAAGTATTGGAATTCCCGCTCCTGGTTCTCTGGAAAAATCTTAAATTCCTTCCTCATATGTGAGCAGACATCTAAAAGAAAAGCCCCATCTTTGGGGTGGTCTCTACAGGGAGCTCAGAAGAGACACGATGGATACACGGACATCTTTCAGTGGCTAGACTTTCAGAACTAAAATTAAGACTCGGGTACTGCAAAGTCTGACTCTTGCATTAGATACAAAATGAAACGGTAATGTGCTGAACAGTTCCAGTTGCCTGTGGCATTCTGAATTCTAAGCACTCTCATTCACCTGAGAACAGTAATTCCAGGTAAGTGGACTATCCTTCATCTCTGGCAACCATTTTCTGTAGCACATAAATACTTCAGGGAGGTCCTTTCAATCTAGTAAGGCGCAAGGATTATTTCATGCGATATATCACAATCAGTTCTAGATATCAAATTCTGGAGATGACACAGATGAGTTCTAAAGTCCAAAAGACTGCTTCAGTAACGATCAGAGGTTGAGATCAAGGGAGGGGGAGCCTTCTCCCAAAAGAAAACAAAGCTTTTGTGTCTTATGGCACTATGAAAATTTAAACGTGTAGCCTTTAGGAGAAGAAAAAGCGATCATTCGTTTTAAAGGATCAGCAAACAGGAGAGAACAATTTTGGAGCGATGGGCGTTCCTTGACCCCCTTTTTTCCATCTCACCAGAGCTCTCTTTTCTAGAGGAGAAAAATCTGCAGAAAGGACTCTCCACCACCCCCCTACCAATCAAACTTAGACTTTTCAACTATATACATCACAATAATTCATCACAACACGTACTATATCAGCCTCGCACTTACAACTCCCCTCTCGCTCGCACAAACACTGCCGATGCAGTTTTACTTCCTTGGCCACACGGCGTAAACTTCTGAACCGCGAAACACTGGAAGACAACCATGAAGCACCTTCCGCCGCTCCAACCCTCTGCCCTCCATTTCTTCCGCGCTGCTAACTTAGCTCTACATCGGTTTTCGACTACGGTGCAGACTACAAAGTAGGTACCTTCTCCACCCTGCCAGGGTAGCTTTCAACAGGCTCCTTACGCGGTGGCACCTTCGGCTACGACCCCCCCCCCGCCTCACACACACAGCGAGAGGCTCCTGCAGCAGCAGCAACGACCCCCTTTCCGCTTCGCAGCCGCCGCAGCGGTCCCCACACCCCCTCCTGCCCTCCGCACAACCCGAGCCCGCCGCGCTGCCGCCCCGGGGGCCCAACGGACGGGCCGCGCGCGCGCGCAGCTGGGGGGAGGGTGGGGGGGAACGTGCGCGCGCCCCCTCCCCCCGCAACGGCCGCGCGCCCGGGGCACCATGGGAGGGGGCACCGCCGCGGGGGGGGGGAGGGGGAAGAGGAGGCGCTGCCCCGCCGGGGCTGCGCAGTGGGAGGCGGGCCCGGCCCCGCCCGCGCGGGGCGGCGCGGAGGTACCTGCACAGGTCGTCCAAGACGCTGCTGGGGATCTCGGCCCGTTTGGTCTCCATGGGGAAACGCGGCTCATCCCGACGCGACGGAGCCCGAACCACAGCACGGCGGCGGAGGCGGGACTACGCGGCGCCCGCCCAGCGCGGTGCGGAGCGAGGCGCGGCGGGAGTGACAACCCCTTGCACCAATCCTCGCGTGCGCGCGGCGCCCGGGGCCGCCCACGGGGGGAGGGGGCAGCGTGGCTCCAAAAGGGAGCCAGTCACCTCTGGAGATATTAGGGGAAAGGGCCAATCAGATAACGGCGGGAGCGAGCCAATGGGCGCCGCTGTGATGGCAATGTGCAGTGCGCGCCTGCGCGTAGGGGCAGCCGGCCCGGGGAGCGAGCGAGCGGCGCGCTGGGCGGCCCGCCGCCATCTCGGCCCGGCCGTGGAGGCCGGCGGCTGTAGGAGGCTCCAAGGCAGGCCCGCCGCGGGCTCATCCTCCGTTGTCGCAGCGGCCCTCGGGGGACTTCGTGCAGGGCTGCAGCCTTTGCGTCGGGTGCCCGGGCTGCCGCGCGGAGCACCAGACAAACCCCCCCTTAGACGGGTTTATCTCCTCGGTGAGTTCCGCGTGAAGAAGTAAACTTCTTTGAAATCTGTCTTTGTTTCGTTCCTCTCTTCTCAAATTCACGTTGGATGGGGGGAGGAGCAAAGGAAGCATGTGACAGCTTACGGGCTTTAAACCGAGAACACAAAACATTAAACGTTGCGTTTGTTACTTATTTTCCTTATCATAAAGACTTTCGGCTACAGTCATAAAGTTTAACGCTTGGAGATGTTTAAACCTTACACTGTAAATAGCCATAAGCACAGAAAGTATTTTTAACTTCAGTCGAGGCTAGAAGAAAAGAAATACGTACCAAACAAAAACGTCTCCCAGTTCACGTTCATGGAAAACTTCTGTTGCGATTACAGCCACCAGGGGGTGTCCGCCGCACTTGTCGCAGAAGTTGCATGAAATGTTAATGAGGATACAGCCCTGCCTTAGGGAGCCACTTCAGCTGCAGCAGCTGGAGGCCAATAGCTGTTGTTGCCTTTGGTTTTTTTAATTAGAAGTGTATATTTAAAGCTTATTTCTCAGACTTGCTCCCTTGGTGGCTATGGTACTCCTATCTCTAAACATTCCCCTCGAAACAGCCGTGTCTGTCTGCAGTGCCGGTGATGTTCCCGCTCCCCCTCCTTTCCTCAGCGCAGAGCCTGAGGAGCACTCTCAGGGTCTGCTTCCACAACAGCCTAGTGAACCCTGCTGCTGCTAGCCAACTGAAGGGCTATGATGTCAAGAAGCCAAAAGAGCAGAGCCCTGATGTCTGACTGCAAGAATCACTCTGCTGGGGTTCCTTTCCTTTTCTCTATCTTTTTTCTTCTCTTGTATGCCCATCTACCACTTCTCGATTAGTTGTCATTGCTGGGGACGTAAATAATTTTAACAGACATGAAATATGTCTTAAGTTTTTCCTACAGAAATTGTTGTGCTGACGAGTGCTTACGTGAAGAAAGCTGAAACTCCAAACTGCAGTTTCCCTGGTGCAGTAAGATGCCTCTCTGGTCCATAAACATCCACATCCTGGAGGACATAAGGAAAATTTTAAATTCCAAGTCGGAACCTATCTGAAGCAGGGATCAGGGAAAATTAGCTCCTCCTGCTAATGCTTCTCCCTGCTCTAGTACCTCATTTTTTAACACATACGTGAAACCAGGAGCCCTCCACAACTGTTAAAGGGAGAAAAAATATTTTAGAAAACACACTTTGATGCCATAGCTGTCATCTATGCTACTATTACCCTGTTCACGGTTTCTGCAAAAAAATGGCAGATTAAGTTATGAAACATTGTTGGATAGTAGGATGCTTAACTCAGGAGGACTGTGCTAACTGAAGAACATAATGACAGTTTAAACACAATGCTGCCAAGCCTCCAGGACAGGGGAGCTGGAAGAGGAAGCACTTGTCCATTTCTGCTTGCTGCACTTTTGAGACATGTCTGAAAAGGTTAGTCAGAGCAGAAGTCTAAGAAAAAAATATATGTTAAGTAGAATTTGGAACTGCGTATCACTGGGTGTTTTTTTTTTTCCTCATTTATAACCTTGTTGTCAGTGTTATGCTGTCAAGCTGCAAGAGCAGTCGGGTACTAGGATGCCCAGGTATAGAGCTGGGAAATTTTTCCTAGTACCCACAGCACCTCACAGCTCCAGGCAACCTGCAGAATAACCCACTCATACAGTCGAGCAAGTTTTTAATCTTTGCTTATCAGTCAGTCCTGATTCCATAGCAAGGCTACAATAAAAAATTTGGAAATGAGTATTTTTCTGTTTGCATCGGGACAAGGAAAGAAGGTAGCAGAAAATAAAAAAGGGTAAGCAGTTTGTGCAGTTCGAAGGGAAGCACAGAACAGGATTGCACAGGAAACGCCACAGTTGAGGGTGGAGATAGCTTTGCTTGGAGAAGCTGGCCAAGGTGGAGGGTAGAATTGTGTTCAATAGGAGGAAACTTTTTCAGAAGCTAAGAACCAGCCAAACCCAGATCTCAACAATATGCATTTGCAGCTCAAGTTAATTAGAACGAAGACTCTGGTAGAGCCTGGAGAGTCTGCAACCAACTGACCTGGTCTGAGGCTTGCCTAGCTTATCAGAAGAATCCATTTTTCCCAATCAACGCTCCAATAAACTGTTTCTATACCAAAATCTCCAGTAAGGGATAGTTAATGGAGGTAGCAAGGAGGCTGAGAAGCACTGCCTTACTCCTAAGCAACAAGTCAATGCAAACATCCTCTGTTAGAGGAACGGATGTAAACCAAATGGTATCCAAACTAAAAAGCCCAGATAGGCACATTCAGTATTGAGAGCGGGCATCCATAAAGGGCCAGTGTTATCAGGGAATTGTGAGCTCAGCACTCCCAGTTGCCCAAACTGATACTCTGACTCAAATTTGCTTAAAAGCTAAACGGTGACAATGTGACACTACTCCCCTCCTCTGCTCCCTTAGCGGGTGTTACATGGCACACAATGGGAACGGGAGGGCTCACACAGACGTGCACCTCTGATGGACAAAAGGAATCAATTAGTACTACGCTACCCCTGCTGAGAAACAAATTGCTAAATATTTTGAAGTGAGGTTTAGGTATGGCAAATCACCTACCCAAGGTTAATGAAAATCTAAGGTCCAAATCCATGTATGTCTCAGTTCCCTGTTTCTAAGGAAGACTGCCACAAAGATCTGAAAATAATCTGGCAGGGTTTGACTTTTTTTTTAAGAGAGAAGCATCACAGCAAATGCCACAATGGCGTGAAATGCAAGAAATTATAAAAATTAATAAGATGTATTCAGTAGAGTATTTGGACAAAGTATGGTATCTAAATCCTGGTGAGATTCCCTGAACCCTGCAGAGGAGGCCAGAAACCTGTGGGAAAAAATAAGCCTGTGATCACATAGTTATTGGATATATAAAGAGCTGCCCTAAGTCTTCAGAGAAAATTTAGGCATGTAGGCATTTCTTAACATTACAGTACTTTATTCAAATAATCTTCTGGTTAAATCCTTGCGTGTAATCATTAATTTAATTAAAATAACATGTATAATGTTATATATACAGAACAAGCATGAAGCAAAGCACAGCGCACGCTTATGGGGCATATCTACGTGATTTACTTAAGGCAACACCGAGCTCACAGGCTTAACTGGCTGATCCGCATGACAATTTACACATCCCTTGGGCAGGATCATCCACTCAAACTCCAAGTTAAGCAGATTGCTGGAGGAAGTATGCACCTGTGCTAAAGCCAGAGGCTAACCTTTAATTCTTGCTGGATGGATGACAGAAGTGGACCATAGCTCAGGGTGAAGACAATAAACAGGAAAACAGATTAAGAAGTCGGTGAGCACATCTCACCTCTAGGCCTTTCTGATCATAAAATCAGACCAAACAGCTCAAACCACCAAAGTGGAGAAGCAGAGGAGAGACATTAATTTGTATTAATTAGAAAATATAAGCAGAAAAAGAAATGGTGTAAAAAAGGGGAAGCAGAAGAATGGAGGAGGACCATAGAAAGGAAATAACTCTGCTATGTTCCATTTTCTTTCATTGCCTCTTAAAAAGCAACCCTCAGGGGGAAAAAGAAGACAGCCTCTTAAGCATGTGGTTTAAGGGTGGAATTCTCCCAGGCCAGGTGTCTCTGGTAACTCGTGACTTCCGACATCAGAGTTTGGCAGTAGCCCATGACTTCAGACTTTAGAGTTTGGCATTTCAGGGTAATCCACTGCTAAAGGCGCAGTAGCCTGGACTAATTGGCTACTGTCGCATGTGCTTTTATTCTGAGCACACATCTAGGTCACTGCTACCTTCCAAACTTAGAAGGTGGGAAAGTTCTCATCTCTTGGCTCTCCCAGAGATTGTCCTGTTCCTTTTTTTGTTTCTCTTCATCGCCTAAGGAGTTCACTCAGTCCCTCCTATAAGTTTCCCCTTTAGGCTAGCAGCCTTCAGGTTCCAGTGTCCTTTGATCTTAGTATCAGGCTTTGCTGGGAACAGGAAGGAGCACTACTCGATATGCTCTCCGTATTGTGCTGGAAGAGCTTTGGTATTCTCTAGTACAGCACCCTACCTTTGTTTCTGTTTGCCTTTTCAACTTGATTCTTTTAATAACCCATTTTGCTCTTGCTCCATAGCAAATAATTCATCACAAACACAGGAGTTTTGCACATTTCTGTTAGTAATTTTCTCAACACATTGCAATACACAAAAAAAGAGCCTCTTGTTTAGCACACATCAAGTGGAAGAGATAATAGTTCTGTATCTAAAAGAATGTCTTCTCAATCTTTTGTATTAGGCCCCCTTTTCTATAATGGCTCGTGTCTCATTTGCCCTTCTCCAGTCCTTCAGTTTTACATACACAATCAGAACAGCATTTTAAAAGGAGCCTAGAAAGCGTGAGAAAAGAAAGAGGGCAGACGAGAGAAAGTGCAAAAGAGGGAGAGATTCTAACAAACAAAGACTGAAGGAAGTTTCCCTGAGGCTTCTTGCACTCCTGCAGAATGGGACCTGACTCAGCAAACCCTTCCTCGGTTCGAGAATTGCTGATTTAGAACTGAGCAAGTCCATTGATTTTTCCACACCTCAACTTACCCATAAGCAAAATAAGAGTAAGACTGCTTTCTGTATCATGTAGTGATGCTTACCTTACGCCACTTTTAAGCCTTTAGGCACATCAGAATAGCAAAGTATTCTTACACAGTTGGGGAATCTTTATACTTGACAAAAAAAGAGAATCTCAAGGAACTTGCTAACATTTCTAATATTACCCTATTTTAAATTCAGGTATAGAGTTTTATTCTGTCTGAGCTGAGAATGAAATCTCTTGACAAAGCTTGTTAATAACCATTTCTTACGGATATCTGAGATATTCATCTTCATAGATTTCACTGCAGCAGCACCCCTTCAGGCTATATAATGCATTTGCCAGCAGTCCTCCACATTCTCCATAAAAGCCAAGAAACATCGGGTGGATATCGCAAAGAGAAGGAAATTAGGGGGTCTGGAACACATACAAGGAGAGGCTCAGGGACGTGGGTTTGTTGTGCTTGTTCTCAGAAGAGAAGGCGAAGCACAGGTATCTAATTGCTATCTTCAGCTATCTACAGGGAGGCTATAGAGAAGCAGAGTGTCCTCAGCAGTACCAAGGACCAGGACAAAGGACAAGAGGAAACAGTCACAAGTGACACCAAGAGTAATTTCAATTTCAAGCATTGAGGAAGTCTCCTCTGCAAGTGTGGTTAAGCACAGGAACAGGCAGCCCAGAGAGACTGCAGACTTTCCGTCCCTGAAGATTTTCACACCCCACTGGCCCAAGCCCTGAGCACCCCGGTCTTTGATGTTAGCCCTGCTTTGAGCGGAAGATTGGACTACATGACCAAATAGATCCCTCCCAAATTAAAGTATTTTATGACTCCATTAAGTAAGAAGAAAACTTTTACCCCAAGAAAGTTGAAATCACGGGACGAACCTTTGAGCTGGGGTTAGAGAGCAGGCATTCCTCCCTCTCTCCTCCTCACCTCTGCCTTCTAGTAATAGAGCTACTTGAAAGAATAAAAGGGGTTTCCACAGTTAGGCAAGTTTGTCTTCAGTTCCTTGCAAAATGCAGACTCCAAAGACAATGAGAAGTTGAAAGGATGATGTGCCACTTAGGTTTAATTTTTTCTCAGGTAAAGATAAGAAAAAAAAAATTTTTGAGGACAAATCAGGATTTTCCTGCATGCTTATGAGTGACACAGATTCGAAGGAAGCACATAGAGTCTCCATTACAAGCTATAAAGCTGAGTCAGATGCAGAGGAGTTACTGGGAAGGGTCAGCCCAGCCAAGGATGCTCCCAAGATTAAGTCATACCCCATAAACTATATTTTGTTGGCAAGAACAGTATGCATACCATGAATTCTAGGGTACAGTTACAGATGTCCACTGCTGCCCTCAGTGCGGTCACACACCTTTTGGGTAACAGCGTAATCAGGTTATCATAACCTTTCTTCTAATTCAGGTCAATTCCTGCCTTTCCGTCTCTTGACTTTTCCTCATCACTTGGCACCTGCAATTTGTGATAGCACATACTGGCTTTTTCCCTCTTGCTCTGCAGCGCCGCACACAGTTTTTTGGGGCGCTAGAGGTGGCTACCTGAGGGTCGCGGCCGGAGGCCGTGGCGCGAGCCCCTCGCCCTGCTGGCCGAGCGGAGGCCCCCAGTGCTCCCGAGTGCCCTGCTAACAACTGCCCTGCCAAAAAACCCCAGCTCGGGACAGACACGGTGCTGAGCACGACCCCGAAGGATGACTGAAGCTTATTTACACAAGAGATTTAGTTTCTGTTGCGCTTAAAAAAGGTGTGTGTGGGGGGGAAGGGGCTGTCTGCTCATTTAAACAACAGGCATTTTCACCCTGAAGACGCCCATGGCCTCACACCACGGCTTCAGTCTAGCGCTGGCACCTCGGCCACCACGCCGTCGTACCCGAGCCGACGGGCGCACCCCGCGACGGCCCCCGCAGGCCCGGGGGAATCCGGGCGCTGCCCGGCCTCCATTTCGCGGCGCGGGCCGGGCCGGGCCGAGATGGGCTGCGCCGGGGCAAGATGGCTCCCTCCCTCTCCCCCTCCCCCTGCCCGCCGGCCGCAGCGGCTCGCTGGTGGGCCGCCGTGCCGCCTGCCGCCGGCGGGGCGGGGCGGGCTGCGGTGGCGGCGGGCGGCGCCAGGCGCAGAGCCCGTCCCTCGGCCGCCGCGTGCCCGCGGGCTGTGCGCGCTGCCGCCGGCCAGGGCTGAGGCGCAGCAGCGGGCGCCGGCACCGGTCTCACCATGACGGCGGCGATGCGGCAGCGGTTTGACAGGTTCCTGCACGAGAAGAACTGCCTGACCGGCGTGCTGGAGAAAATCGAGAGCAAGACTGGCGTGAACCGCACCTACATCGCCCTCGGTGGGTGCCCGCCGCCGCCGCCCTGCGCGGTCCCGGCCCGCCTCCCCCCGCTCCGCGGCCCGGTCGCTGCGTGTGCCCGCCGGGGTGTCGCGCTGGCGCCGGCAGGCTCGGCGGGGGGGCCGCGGCCGCTGCCTGCGGCTCCCGCGCCGCGGCTGCGGTAACGGCGGCCGCGCCCTGCCCGCTCCTCCTGCGCCGCGCCGCCTGGAGCCCCCCGGCGGGCCGCCGCCGCCCTCCCCGCTGGAAGCCCGGCGGGTAGCGCCTGCCTCCGTCCGGGCCTCGGGGCGGGGGCGGGCGGAGGGAGGGAGGGAGGGAGGGAAGCCCCGGCGGCCGCGCCGCCATGTACCCCTTCAGCGCCGCAGGTGAGGGCCGGCGCGGGCGCCCCGCGGGACGCGTGTCCGTTCCCCCCCCCCCGCTAACGGCTGTCCGCTCTCTCCGCGCAGCTGTCGCCGGGGCGGTGGCCGTGTACCTGGTGATCGGCTACGGCGCCTCGCTGCTCTGCAACCTCATCGGCTTCGCCTACCCCGCGTACATCTCGTGAGTGGGCCCGGCGGGGGCAGGGGGGTGCGGGGGGCGCCTCCTCCCGGGGCCGCCCTGAAAGCAGGCGCCGCTCGCCTGCGGTGGGGAGGTCGCGGAGGATTAGCGAGTTTGGCTTCGGGGAACGTCCCCGAGCCTTTTGCCCCTTTTGGCCATGACTGTTACTTAACGGGGATACTGGCTGAGGGAAATTCGGTTGCACAATCACAGCCCTTTGCTGGCCCAGGGCTGTTGCTGCGGTGATCAAGGACCCTGCTCCAAAACGTTGCTCCTTTGCCTGTCTCCCTCTCTGTTGTTCCCTCCCACGCCCGTTTCTGTTAGCCGTTGTAGTCCCTGGGTACTAAGTAAAGAACAAGCTTTCTTCCCATCTGGCAGGGCCTGCGTAATGAATTACAGATGGCAGACGTTCAGCAATTTTCGTACTTGAAAATCTGTTCCCATAGCGCATCGTGCTTCAGCTTTGACTTTGTAGCTTTGTCATCTTCAATAGGAAGCGGGATCACTGTTATCTTATTTGCTGCAGCAACGGTATTTGATAAAATATATATTGATAGTTCTAGCTGAGTGCGCTCTCGGATGTGGCAGGAGGGCGCTGATGCAGCGTCAGCATATGTTTAATGCAAAGCCCTGTGCAAGGGTCCGGAGACAGAGCTGCGTTCAGGGACGGTTTGTGCTCCAAAATAGCCTAGCTGATGAGAAGGTGGAACTGAAGACACTGAAGCACCTTTTAGGAGTAAAACACCCTAAAGCGTTTCATTTCGTCAAAGGATGGCGCAGGAAAGCCTCCTTAGAAGTTTTGTTTTTAAGAATATTGGATATCTTTCATGAGCATTGGATTTTTAAGTTATTATAGTAAAATGGATTTCCTGTTAGGTAAAAGCACAGTGGAGTATGTTGCAAAAGGCTTTGGAAATGTAGTGTATAAAAACTTCTGTGTAGCCAAATATGTTCATAAAATGGAAGTTCTTCCCAACTGTACTAATAGATTGTTAAAACACAGTGTTTGCCTTTTAAATAATGGTGCGTAAATGCAGTCAGCAACTTTAAAAAAAAATATGTTCTTTGTACTTAGGTCCTGGGCAATACAAAATATACTGCTTTGCTTGTTCCTTCTGTTATATTTTTCAGCTATATTGAAGATTGACTTAGTTTTAGACTTGGACAAGATTAAAACTACCTCTTTAAACATCTTAAGATTGCAGCGTTTAGAAATATAAAACTTTTTTCTTACAATGTCACTGGTGGGCATTAGTTTAGAAGATTATAGGCCAAGAACAACTCCAGAGAAACTTAGATTTTTATTTTTATAAAGCAATTTATATTTAAATTTTATTTTTTCATTAAAAGCTGAAAGTAAAAATATAGGTTTTCAGTCTATAAGACTTCAAAACCTTAAAACAGTTGCATAGGAATTGTATTTATGTAATAATGTATGTCTGAGGTCACTTTGATATCAGTACTGTATAAAAAATATATCTAAATTTTTTAATTTGTTTTAAAATTTGGTTTTGGGCCTATATTTTATACTTAAAATATGCCTTTATTCTCTCTGTCTTTGCATATGTCTTCTGACTATGTGAACGTACAAATGAGCACAGAGAACAGTTGCATACTGGCAGCTTTGTTGAATAAACTGATAAAAGCTCTAAGGGCTGTGAAGGCAAGATAGTACCAAATAAAATGCAGATAATGAGTTTTCTCCTCTGATTTCTTTCTCCTTCCATATTTGGAAAATTTGTTTTACTTTGAGTTTATCTTTGTGCAATATGTCTACCGTTCCACATGCAGGAAGATGTTTTAAATCTATCTTAACGTAAAAAGTTACCTCTTTCATGTTAGCACTGTGTTTTCTTTAGGGGCGAGTGCATGTGGCATTGTCCTTGGCTGCATGTTCTGCTTCAAAAATAATAATTATCTGAATAACACGCACATGAATACAATGCCATTTCTGTTTTTTTTCACTTTAATGCTCTCACTTTAGGTATCTTTTTAATGCTAAAATATTTTTAGGAGAAACTTAGTTATAATCTTATATTAAAATTTTATTTAAAACGCATTTAATCCATTACAGTGGTTTTGGAACTATGTATCCCTTTAGCTATTTAATAGCATTATTTATGTGTTGGTACTATGCACTTCTCAACTTCTTTTTTTCCATATCAAAATTAGATTAAATACATCTTTATTGCTTAAAATCAAACCTGGAGCATTATCAGTATCTCTTACTGAACAAAGTTAAGGTAGCACTTGCATTGCTGAGTGTGCCTTACGCCAGGGTTTTCCAGTGGCAGCCTGTGGATGAAGTAGCCTGCTGACAGCACAGCGGGGCTTACTCCCTTGCCCTCATTCCCAAATGCAGAACTGGGCTGTAGCGTTTTCCCATCCGTGCTCCTCTGCCCTAAACCTTCTGGCAGTCCAGCGCGGGTGCAGAGGAGACACGGGGAAGGTGTGCTAATGTGCACACCATGGTCCCATTCTGCTTCCCCTTTTTCGAGTGTAAGGTGCATGAACTCAGGAGAGGAAGTATTGCCTTTGCCAGTTTGTACAGGGTTACAGGGTCAGCCTGGCAGCAGGGGAAGATGGTGGCCTTCAGTCTGCTCTCTAGCACGGGCCGCTTAACTGTGAACAAGAACAAGAATCCTCTTTGGTGCTCGCCCTTACACTGGGCTAAACCACGATGAGATAAAGCTGAATTACTGGAGAGATTCTTGCTTCCCTTTCCACTGCTCCGGATCCTGTACTGCCGTTAGGGTGCTGCTGAGTGCTGTTGCTCATGCTTGCAGACCCAAACCCCAAGGAGGGCCACTGGGGATGGTTTGCTTATTCCTCACTTCTATTCATTCTGGCCCTCTTGAAAAGACAGTTGAAGAGCCTGCTCTGTGATTTGGTAACAGTAGCGAGATTTACTTCCTAGCGTTGGGCACAACGTCAGCTCTCAAGTGACTCTTCCTTTAAGTAAAACTAAGCGCTGTGGCTCCTGGAAGAGGTCAGGGAACAGAGGCAGAAACTGAAAGTATTAGGCAGTGTTAATTTGATGTTTACACAGGCATTTCAACAATGGGACCAACTGTGAAACATCTCAGAAGGGTACTGAAAGGGAAAAAGAGATTACTTTTTCCCAGTTAACTTACACTGATCTATTGCATAATAGAAGACAGCATCATTTATGTATTGTGGTTGACCGAATTGTTTAAAATAAGAAATAACTACATAATTCGTCAGGCTTCTGCCTTTTCAGAAGGAAAGACGCTCATTAAATGTCAGGAAAGATGTGTGTTCTGCAAGAACTGTGAGAGAGATCACATCCTATCCTTACAGCTTGACTACAGTGCCAAGCAGGCTACTGAATGAGTGACCCATTAGGTATGTTCCAAGTCTAACTGTTAGTTTAGGATTTTAGTATTGGATTATATTGGTCATGATAGTTACTGTCTCTTCTCTATGCCTAAAAGAAAGAATAGTAGATTAAAAACAAACCCAGAGAAGGATGCTCAGCTCATAATTCAGTCTGTTCACATATGAAACATGTGAAGTTTTATGGATGTGCAAGTTTCTGACCATCAGGCCCTGTATAATTCTGTAGTTTATTTTCTTATCACTTATGTTGTTCTTTATATTCAGTGTATGTGCGTGTACGTGTGTGTGCGCCTGTGCTATGCTGCAGGTGCAAATTTCAGTGGAGAAGCGCTGGGGAGTCTAGCCCCTTCGTTTGGCCTAGCTGATAAGGTGTGTGTGACCTTCAGTGTTACATGACACCGCTGCAGCTGTGTGGGTGCCCGATTTCACATCAGCCGGTGCTGTGTCAGCCCCATGGAGTGCTAATGAATGCACAAAGCCAGCCCAAGGCGAGGGGGACTCCTTGGTTAATATTGTAACTGTTTTGCGCAGGCACAGCTGTTTCCCTCCCTCCCTCCCCCTTCACATTTAGCTTTGCTTTGTGCAAGTCTATGGTAGGTTTATACATGAAGGAGTTTTCTTCCTCCAGTGATACAAAATCTTCCAAAAATCCAAGTCTTTATGCTCTGTCATCATCGAGGGTCTACTCATGAGGCTCTTACGCAGGCAAAATTGAGAAGTGTTTCTTCCAAGATTATCTGGCTGCATCCCAGAAAGTCAGACAATTAGGATTCAAGTTTGTCATAAAATTCTAGTCCTATTCCCTCCAATTCTGTTCAGTGCTCGTGAAGAAATAAAGTAACCTGTCTGAAACTGAAATCTAATGTTCATTTGCAGCCTTTTGTGATGGCAGTAGACCAGCATTTAAAACTTTGCCACAAATGATGGAAGCAACTTTTTATATCTTTACTGAGCTTTAACTGCACAAGGGAATAGTCAGCCTAGATGGAAGAAATTACTATTGGCAGTTTTTAAATAACTGCCAATATTTTCATTGCTTCCCTAAACTTGCCAGGGTTAGTCTGTTTAAATGTAGCTCCACCCATAACCAGTGGTGGTTAGCAGCCGCCACTAAAAAAAAAAAAAAGAACGAGCAGGAAAGAAGTCTTTGATGACTAAGAAATGCATGCAAAGGATTTGCTGAAATTTCACAAGTGCTGTCACGTCAGTGTAAAAATTGCCAAGATGAAAATGGCTTTGGGCAATAAAAATGCCTGAACTTATTACTGGTGTCTTGAAGGGAGAAAAGCAATATAGCACAATCATACCTCTGCTTTGGCTAATTTTATGCTGTTGCTTCAATTTAGCTGGCTTTGCTGTGTAAGTGCTGCTCATGTCATTTTATGTAAGACTTAATCTAAACTGAATGTGCAGAGGTAGAAACAAGCAATTCAAGTCCTTATTTGAGTGTTGTTATAGTCTTGAGCTGCCTTCCTAGTTCCTTTGCCTCTTCCTTTGGTCAAGGATGCTTTGAAAGTGTAAAATCATTCATGTATTTGTTGAGAGATAAGGCAGCAAATTTGTTTTCTCTAAAAAGAAAGGCTTTCTTTTTTTCCCCACGTGGAAAATGCTGCATGCTATGTTAATATTCTTGAGTAATGTTCCATTGCTGCTTTTTAAAGATGATTTGAGCAAGATGATGTATCTAACCATATTCACAATGCTCGGTTTATGTAAGAGCAGAAAGTTTCCAAATCTGTCTTCGTTTATACTGGCTCTTTTCCCATCCTATGCTTTTTTAATGAGGCTTCAAACACTAAAAAGAATTTTAACTTTTGTGTATGTTCTGCCAGTCACTTCCTCCAAACTTGTTTGCTTTTTGTCTTCTAGGTTTAAGAGTGCCGTGTGTCAAATAAAAGCTCTCTATGTCGGTTGAAAGGAAAGCACGAGATTTGTCCAAAAGATAGCAAGTGGTCACATACTGGAGAGAGCATCTAACATAACAATAACTGTAGGAAAATTATAATTGGTTTTCCATATATTAAATTTAGCTTAAAAAGATAAAGATCTTTGAGCTACAGGTCTACAATTGGAATTAAACTAATTGGAAGATTTCCAGTTTCTAACTGATGAGGATACTATTTTTAGGGAATGCAGATATGTTTGAGACATAATCAATGCAGGCACTTTACAAGACCTTCTTAGTCAAGATACGCTGCAGTATTGCACTGTGCTTGCACTATTCTCTCTTACTGAAGTGGTCTCTGGATACCCGGCTGATGGAGGCCTACAGATGTTAATGGAACAGTTTGACTTACACAAGCTGGGGTTTGCTGGCGTATATTTCTAAGCTACCCTTCCTTGTGGAGAATCACAGTACTTCAAAAATTTCTTGTGCTAATTCTAAACGCTAGAAAAATTGAGCTGGACTCAAAAGCGAGATCAGAACAAATATTGGATTAGTGTTAGTTGCAGTTCTTGTTTGCTTGTTTGTTTTGTTTTGGTCATGTATTTTAGTTAGGATTGAGGTCTTTCTCCGCATCTATGAGACTCTTGAGCATAGAAGAGCCGGCAACATCTTGCTGTTCCAAAAGGAAGGGCACCTACTGTCACTGTGCATACAATGAACAAGATGCTTAAGGAATTTTTGGATGAGAATAATGAGGCTGTCTTCTGCTCTTATGAAAATAAATATTCCATGAGATCTTGTGTGTGAGGGTCTGTGAACATTAGATGAAACTTCAATTTAGAACTTAGAGCTGAAGAACAATATTAGAACTGTAATAAAATTACACTTGAATATATTCTCCACAATGCAACATATCTTGACAAGAAAACATAACTTATTTCTGTATTGCTAGAAGAATATAGCAGCGGCCCAGTCCTCCTCTATTCAGTGAACAACAGTGCTGTGTTTGATCTCTGGGCTTACACCCTAAGCAATACCAGCTGTGGAGAGGCAATCACTGAACGTGAAATATTTTTTTCTTCAAACAAAACTGTCACAAAAAAAGAGGACACCAGAAGTGTTGTGTCTCAGATCATTAGCAAGTAGCTTCCTCTTGTGGAAATGGCAGCATGTCTGTACTACAAAGGTAAGATGTAGTTGTTGTTGTTTTTCTTAAACTCCCTGACTGCACGCTGCTTGTCTTTCCTGTCAGCACCTTGAGGGAAGACAACTGAAAGACTTCTGTAATATAAACAAACAGAATTAGACATTACAAAAACAGGGCTAGCAGACAGTGTAGCAATACTGGTCTGATTGCTAGTGTGGACAAGTACAGCCAGCGGTAAAGCCGGTAAAGCTTAGCAGGAGAATGCAAGCGCAGGCGCGCTCCACGAAAGCCAGCAGTGACTTTCCTTGCCTGTGTTAAGTTTGGAACTGCAGCAAATTCCCTTTCTAGAGAAGGCACATGAATAGCTTCTAGCGGAGCAGCGAGCTGAACTGTGCTGGTGTTGCTGCTGGGCCACGCTGCCTGCGTTGCCCAGATGGTGTGCTGGAGCAAGCAGTTACCCAACTTTCCCAGGCAGATGGCCTGGGGAACTGATACAGGTTAATCTGTCATGGCAAAAAAATTAGGGGGGAGGGAGAGGGGAGAGGCGAGTTAAAAAAACTTGAGTTAAAACTCAAGTTTTAGCTTGAGTTAAAATTGGGGCACTGATTATCATATAGCCCTTGTTCCAGCACAAGAGAATGGGTAAGAATAAGCAGAGCAATGAGGTGACAGGATTGCTGCTTTTTGCAGGAATCCAGCTTTGTGCTGATGTAAATTGTAGTTTGTAGAATCTGCTTCATTGTTAGACAAAGTGCCCTGTGCTCCTCTTGTTAGCTTAGTCTCCATTTTCTTTGAAGAAGTGAAGCTGGAAGGCGCTTTGTACCACTGTTGTGTTACTTGGTGTTGCCTCCTACTAATATCTGGCTCTCCATGGACAGCGAATCCCCTTGCTGTCCCTTCATGAGTTCATCTACTGCCATCTTCTGGATACACAATAATGATGAGAGCAGGGAGATGGCAGGCTTGTGCGTATACAAATATTGCAGAGTATTTGGCAGAAAGATGTTTTGGGGATCTGGAAGTGCATGGCACTATTAGTGGAGATGGTACGGAGGAAGAAAGATGGAAGACATAAGGCTTTTAATTGCTGGAAGAAAATGAAGAAGATAAAGTAATAAAGCACATACAAATAAACAGGTACTTCCTTCATTGAAGTGATGCCAGGTGCCACAGAGGCAGCCTGCCAAAGATAAGTTTGACATGAGGAAGGTGCCAAAAGTCAGAGGTCTGTGTTACAACTGACTGTTGATCCCACAGGGATGACTGGAGAGCTAAAAGTACATTACTTTTGAATAGCAACAAACTGCTACAACGAGTTGAGAGGCACTGGTAAATGTAAGATCCAGAAGTACAGGGAATTTCAGTTTTTTCAAGTTAGAGAAAAAAAGTGCCATGCACAACTAAGAGAGTCAAAAATATGCCTGCCCGCTCGTGCAGCGTATCAGTGGTTAGAAAACTGAAGGAAGGGTAAACAACATGTTTTCTCTTCTTTAACTACAGCATGAGCACTGGGTTTAGTTTAAGCGGTGCCTTGTGGGATGGAATATCTAGGTTGATGCATGGGTGGTTTACTGTGCACCAAAGATCTCTTGGCTTATACTGGAGGCTTGTGTTATATCTTTTGTATTAAAATGTGATGTGCACCTTTGCAAGAGTCATCATCAGGTGTGCCTTGTAAATTGCGGGGTTTTGAGTGATCACTTTACACGGCACTAGGGTAATAGATGTTGGCATGTCTGTCTTGGTTTCTGGCTTCCACTTCTTATTGGCTGGACTCAGCTCAAAAAAGGCCAGCCTCCAAACCAGTGAAATTATAATAAACTTTTTCTGTGAGTACTCTCTGTGTGAATTAACACTAACAATAGCTTGTTGTGTTGGAGCTAATGTAGGAATGTGTAACAGTCTCTTCCTGGAAAAGATCTCATTTTTGTCAAAAGGAGCCAGATGCTTTATGTGAATGAACTGAACATAGCAACGTGCTAAAATGAGACCAGCACGTATTATCAGGTAACAGGATAAAAAAAATCACGCTCGATCGAGAATTCACTTGGACTGATTCTGAGACACACACACAATTGAAACTGAACTGGTATTCTGAAATTGTAGTTCCATAAATGAATGTAGTTACATAAAGCCCTGGACTGCCAGAGAAAATGGCAGCCTCAGCACTTCCTCTTTGGCCTCACCAGTTAACAGGGCATCAGGGAAGAGATCTTAAAAATGAACCCAGCCAAGAAGTTTTCTGTTGGGTCACCATCTGCTTGCACAAGTGGCAACGCTGGCCCATGGCGAGTCCTTTTCTCTACTGAACAAACATCTGTTTTTAAAATAACTGAGCAGGAATGTTGACTATCCAGTCTACTGGAAGCGGTTCATAATGACTGCTGTTACCTCTGACGTGCAGAACTACTGTAAGTAGTTGCTTGCGGCTTTAAATATAGTTCTCTACAGTTAGCGTATAAACACCATATACAAGCTGACAGTATTTCTTCTTTTCTTTTTTAAATTTGAAACGCGAGGTTTTGGATGTTCCTGTCTTTGTTAGGAGACTGTAATGTTATGTGCCTCTGGGACTGACTTACCTGGTGTTAAGATGTACCAATAGCCATTACAGGAAGGCTATTCTAAATTTGACTCTAGTGCCAATGTCTCATGATCTGCATTCATCTCTGACCTGTATCCTTTCACTTACTAATGGAGATTGCATTTGGAATAGTACACTGATCGATTCATGATTTAACAGGGAAAAAAATAAAATGTTCTTGGCTTGAAGTAGCGTACATGACACGTTGTCTCCTCAAGTTAGTTGCACAGAACGTTACGGAGGTATAATAGTTTCTTACAGAATAAGTTACTAAAGTTAATTCTAATTATGGTGAGATTCAGTTGTTCAAAAGAGAATAGTTATAAATGATTAAAAAAACATATTTTGGATATTTTACAGAACTACATTGTACTTGCTGATTCTTGAATGTGAAGGATTTTCTGTGCCTTACTCTTGAAATACTGTGTAAGTATGGAGGACGGAGATAGCTCTTGCCTTTCTTTTATTTTTAAGTAGAGAAGAGCTAGAATATGGATTCACACTGGCACTCTCAGGTGAGGGACATATTCTTCCCCATTCTGAGGCAGAACACTCATCGAATACTTTCCTTTCTTTGACTGCAGTTAAAATGTTAAATCCCTGATGGCCCTGCTCTTATCCACTCTTTCCTTCATTCCCCTCCCGCCCCCAGCTAAGTGGGATTAGAGCTGGAGACATTGCTAACGGCCGCAGTTTGTATTTTAACTTCTGAGCTGACATTGGTGGCTGATACCTTAGTGGGTGTGGTAGGCGTCTGCTCAGTGAACTTGTCCTATGATATCTAGATCAGACCATTATAGGAGGAGGATTGGATTGTGCATTGGCTTTCACAGCATGCAGGACAACAGCATCTGGATGGTGTTGGATTTTAACCCCACACCCCACACATCAGATGGTTAAACCAGACAATTTTTTGTCCACTTGTAGTACTACTGCTTCTGAGCATTTGACCATAAAGTGTCTTGTTCATAATTCCCTTATCACTGATAAAAGCAATCCTTATTTTTTAGATTTCTCAGCACATCCAGGAGGAAGACTGAGAAACCTGTAGGATAGCATGTATAGCACAAAAACTCCAATTAAAATAACAGTTCTCCACATCAAGTAATAATTTGACTTTTGCTTGGCTAGGCTACAGGGCCGCCTTTCTCTCCCCCAAATTAGTGGTCCTGTGATTCCTAAACCTAAAGGACAGGATTTTAGGGTGGCTAATTCTCTGTGTTGCCAGCATTCATATCATTAAGAGTTGCTTAAAATAATTTTGTTTTTAGTTAATTTAGTGCTATGTCCTTGGGATTAGTGTTTTCAAATGTTTTTCTCCAATGCCCTCAGGGCTAGTAATTCATAGCTATAAAAACAGCTTAGATTCACCTTTATTGCTTCAGCACTTGAGGAGTCACAGCGTTACGGTTTGACTGAAATTTGCAAGATTGGCAGTGCTTCCTCTTAGGTGCTATCAGGGCTCTTTCACAGATCATGAATACTTGGGAGCAAAAGCTGCTATATCTTGAGATTTTTGGATGAGTGGATATGTTGTAGACATAAGCACATGCTGAACAGGTATCCCTGTGAAGCTGAAGTACTTTAAAAATCAGTGAATACCTGACAGACAGGAAAAAATGCATATCTCTCTAACTTCTTAAGTCTGCCACTTTGTTTTCTATTTGTTTGTTATTAGGGATCTTTCTTTAAGGTCCATATGGAGGCAGTCAGTTCCCATTCTCTGATTTGACTAGGCAGAACATCAACGTAAGGAACTGCGGCAGCAGATGGTAAAAATTCAAATGGGGCACACCCATAGCATTGCGTTTATGGAGCTCTTAAAGGTCATTCATATTTATAGGAGAGAAAATAAGGTAATAAATAAAGTATTAGCACTGCGATACCACGTCATCTGCCGTTTGCTTCAGCATTGGAAATTCTAAGCTTTCTGATGAAAATTTCTAACTTTCATGATTTCTAAGATGGCTTTAATAACGTCAACAAAGATCAAACAATGTCTTCTTAATCTGTGGATGGCTTCAAACAATGAGTGGAAAATAGCAAATCTGTTAGCTGTTTCATCGCTGAGCATCCTCTCAACAAATACCAAGCTAACATGCACATTGTGAAATCCCAGACATCCTTCATCAATATAAATGCCTCTAATGCAGAACTTGTCTGTGATTCTGTGATAACCAGAATAATTCATGCACTTAAGGCCTTCAGCAAGTTCTCCGTAACATTGAGAAACTTTGCAGTGAGTTTGGCTCTCTCCTTTATTTGTCCCTTTGTTCAACACTGTAACTTCCCTACTAGTTCCTTGTACTTTTTTCTTTCCTTCTAGAAGTGTAGTTTCACACTTTGAAAACAGCCCAGATCAGTAACCCTCTCCCTCACCTCCCCTATCCAGTGATACTAGAACAACTGAAAGAGAGGTGCAGGTGTAGGAAAAAACGTAGTTTAGAGTGGGAGGGCAGGAGCTAGAGACGTTGGCACTGCCTTTAAGAAAAGTGCCAGGAACTGCTGTTTCCTAATGCTGTGTTGTTAGGAACAGCAGTAAGCAGACCTGCTGCTGTCCAGCTGTGGCAAACCTGTTTTTCCAGTTGGGCTGTGTGGTACTTTAACAACCACACCTTGTTGTGCTTGCGTGGGACAAGGGCTATTACTATTCCCCACAAAGAACCTTGCTGACAGCCATAAGCTCTAATGGAAATAATACATAAGTATAATGCAAGTGTAAAATCTTCATACTGCGTAATTCGGTCCAGTAGCTAAGCCAATTTTGTGTGCGTGTGTGTGGTGGGTATGCTAGTACTTTTTCTAAAACATAAAGTTTGTCACATGATTGATTTTTTTCTTAACCTGTAGAACTAGGAAGTGGCACGCTCCAAAGGGTTTGTGAATTCACAAAGCAGGAAGTGTACTCACAGACACCGTCTCTCTCGAGTTTCCGCTCTGTAAATCTCCCTAACTCTCAGAATCTTCATTTACAGATTTTAAAAGAAAACTTTGCACCTTTGCACAGATGTTGCTTCAGCAGAAACGTGTTTAATATTGAGGGAATAAAAGTTTAAGAGAATTGAAATGAAATTCATTAAACTCAGTATACCAATTTTAAACCTATGGCATGAGTGGAGAGGATAAATGCTTTTTAATATTCTCAAGTTTCACATTATCAAATTCACCCTTGCTATCATTTCCTTCTAAAACACCATGCCAGCAGTACAGGCTGGGGGCTGATCTGCTGGAAAGTAGCTTTGCAGAGAAGGACCTGGGAGTCCTGGTGGACAAATTAACCATGAGCCAGCAGTGTGCCCTTGTGGCCAAGAAGGCCAATGGGATCCTGGGCTGCATTAGGAAGAGCGTTGCCAGCAGGTGGAGGGAGGTAGTCCTTCCCTCTACTCAGCCTTGGTGAGGTCTCACCTGGAGTACTGGGTCCAGTTCTGGGCTCCCCAGTACAAGAGAGACACGGAGTTACTGGAGCGAGCCCAGCGGAGGGCTACTAAGATGGTGAAGGGACTGGAGCACCTCTCCTCTGAAGAAAGGCTGAGAGAGCTGGGCCTGTTCAGTCAGGGGAAGAGAAGACTGAGGGGGGATCTCATCAATGTGTACAAATATCTGGAGGGAGGGTGTCCAGAGGATGGGGCCAGACTCTTCTCCGTGGTGCCCAGCAACAGGACGAGACGCAACGGGCACAAGCTGAAACAGGAAGTTCCATCTGAACAAAAGGAAGAACTTTTCTACTGTGAGGGTGACGGAGCGCTGGAGCAGGTTGTCCAGAGGTTGTGGAGTCTCTGTTCCTTGGGAGATATTCAAAAGCTGTCTGGACACAATCCTGGGCAATACGTTGCAAGTGACGCTGCTTGAGCAGGGGGGTTGGACTAGATGATCACCAGAGCCTCAGCCGTTCTGTGATTTTGTGAACTTTTTATGGTAGTAATCTAGGACTTAGCAAGTCTAGAATCTCTGCTCTACTTCTTTTACTAAAGAAAACTCATGTGCATCTTTACTCAAGCTATTTTGTTGTTAAAACTATATAAACTTGAACTACGTTCTCCTAGCAGTTGGAGAACAAAAAGGCATTTAGTCATTGAATAGGAACCCTAAGACTTTACTAGAGATTGTTCCGCACTGTTCTTACTAACACAGGCTACATCATAATTTGCAAGTCCCATAGGAGTGGATTTATAGAGCAAAACAGTTGGTGCTGCAGCTATGCACGTTTGGGGGAGGGTACTTTGCACAAGCTCTGTTTTGCTTCTGTGGAAGCGAAGTGGAAGTGCTTGTTAGTAGTTAGAGCACGTCTTCTGGTTTACCTTTTCAAAAAGGAATCTAGCTCACGTACGTGATAAGTAAGGATGTTTAAGATTCGCTTCAAAATCCTGAACTAAATTTAAAATGTTAATATAGATGCATGCAGAACTGGCCAAATACTATCCCTTCTCTTCTCTTCTTTTCCATCCAACGAACTGATAGGGGAAGAGGCTCTTTTTTTTTTTTTTTTTTTTTTTTTTTTACCCACAGAGCTAGAAATAGCTCAAATATCTTTTCTTTTTGGAGCCTCACATGTAGAAAAAGGCTTTGCTATTCAAAGATCATGAGCACGCTGTCTGTATGATAGATGCTATTTAAGCCTCTTCTGTACAGCATATAGAGAAATTAAATTAGGGGAATTCATGTATAACAACAAATCTGAGACATAAAAACCTCAGCATTGTAGATGAAACTGGCACTACTAACTTGCTCGCTTGTTTTGTTTTCCTCACAGCATCAAGGCTATTGAAAGCCCCAACAAAGATGATGACACACAGTGGCTGACTTACTGGGTTGTGTATGGCATTTTCAGCATAGCAGAATTCTTCTCTGATATCTTTCTATCCTGGTTCCCTTTCTACTACATGCTAAAGGTAGGTTAATTCATTTCCCCCTCCCCTAACACAAGATTTTTGATGTAACTGGTTTAATGTTTTCAGAACAAAAAGATGACAACAGATTTCCCCTGGAATCATTCCTGGGTCACACCTTATTTTTACATGCTGATTACGTGTAATTTGTTATTCCAGCACTGTGAAAGTGATCTGCCTAAGGGTGATGGTTTTGTGGAGGAAGACAGGAAGTTGAGGTGGGTGGCAGGGAAAGAACTGTGGTGTTCTATGAAAGAAGAGCCTATTCAGGTGTACAGTGGAAAGCCAGTATATGAATATGTATGACGTATACTCACATTTAATAGTTTTGAATTCATACAGTGCATTTGTAGATCTTCTTTTCTAATTTCTTGATGGTAAAAAAATGTGTCAAGGATTTCTTCATGCCAGCACAACACCCTTTCTGAAGAGCGTGCAATTGAAATTCAGGCTGACCTAGCAAGTGAAGACCAAACACAGACGGCTCTGATAATACCGTTCCCAGAAGTACCGCGTTTACATCTAGTGATGGCATGAACAGTAAGACACTTTTCTCAGTTCAGCAAAAAGCATAACAACTGAAGGAAGCAATTAAGATAAATGCACAGCTTTCTAAGATAATCACTGAAGGGACATACATGTAAAAGCATTTACGGTCAGTAGTGGGGAGAAGCAGAGATTTACTTTTGTGATATAAAGGCAGGCAGAAGGCTTTGGCTGAGAATCAGAAAGCATTGCTAACTGGCTGGAAGGGTGGGAAGAGCTTGCTTGTAAGGAAAAGGGGAAAGCCCACAGCTTGGCACTTTCAATCTAGCTGTGACTAAAATCTCTTGCAGTGTAGTTTGTGGTGTCTCTAGGTTTCCTTTATGATCTTACGAAACAGAAACTCAGATATGTCATACGTGCTACTTTCCAAGTCTCACATATGCTAAATTTGCATATTGACATTCATTTTGTACAGCTTGTAGGTTGTACGCTGGACTGACTGAGTCTTGGCTACTTGCTGTTTCTGTATACCTTGATATGCAGGACTGAGACTGATCTTAGGTGTTCCCATATTTCTGCAATTCAGAGCTTAAGCGCTGCAGCCTCAAAATGCACTAGGAGTTTTTACAGATGGATACAAGGCACGTTGAAGCACTCCTTTGAAAGCATGCGTTACGATGTTGGCATATACTTTTGTTCTACAGCTGAGAACTATTTTGGATTTCCTTGGTGGGTTTTTTTGTTTTTTTTTTAGTAATGCCTATTTTCTGGTTATCTATCTTCTTTGTTCTCTAAAGCATAGGAAATGTTTACAACTCATGAAAAAAATGATTTTGTATGTAATCTGCTTCTCTCTTTTTCAGTATATCTCTTGATTATTTAATGATTTCTCTGGCATTAATATATTGTAGTCAAAGAAAGTAGCAGAGGTTATTCTAGGAGTATTATTGGGAATGGGAGGGAAAGGAGACTCCAGAGCTTACTCATAGTTCTTTCTTTGAACACTAAAATACTGTTTCAGAACAGAATTCCAGCAGATACTTCATACTGGTTATATTATGCAAAGTGCTACTAAGAGGTACTCAATCAAATGAAGTAGGAGTTTTCATTGTGAGGGAAGTAACACTTCAAATGCGTCAGACTGACATCAGGGCTTTTGACTTCAAGACAGCAGTTGTCTCCTCTCACCCCTGCCCCCTATGCAATTAATTACTGATTTCCACTGAAGAGCTGTTTCACTTTCATGAAAATCAACACCTTATTTTAATGACTAAAGTAGACTTTTGAGTTCACATCTGCAGTCATATAAGACACGCCTTGGGTTTTGGTAGTATTCTACCTGTAGAAGCATGGAACTGATCATGGGATCACACACCGTGTTTCCTAGCTGCAGTCATTTCATCTGTGGTAGTGGAGAAACTAGTTGAACTGTTTTACGCTGCCAGGGCCAGAACAAGTATTAGCACCGGATCCAAGTGTTTTAAATCTAGGTCAGGTAACTGCATAATGGAAGTAACTCCATTCCATGAACACCATTCCCTCCTGTGGCTGTACTGCAGGCACCAAAAGAGTGTAATAACTTTTTTCCCCCTAGTTACTCTTTTCACGGTCTGAGCTCTGTCAGTCTCTTTTAGACCATATTAGGTTTAATGGTCTATGTAACACAAAATTTCACAAAAGACTAGGGAAGAATAAACTAGACTTAACAGTCTGACACTGTCAAGATTTGAAAAGACCGAGACCTGCAACTTTGGTACATATCCTCTGGAAAATATATTTAATCATCTGTTTCAGTAAATTTCAGAAGTAATAGGTATTTGAGAACAAACCTGTAACTGGAAAAGATTTAATTTTTCCTTGACTAGATTGGGACAAGACTGTAAATTCAAAATGACTAATTCTTTTCCTAGGCAAGAAATCAAAGTTTCCTTTACTTTTAGTTTCAGAGGAAGTTGGACTTACAGCTCAGGGACTTCCTAAAACAAAGGAGAGCTAAGTAACATCTGTGTGTAGTGGGACAAGTAAGATAATTGTTAGTGGCTAGCCGGTTATTCTTTGCAGGAAATAAATTCAATATACTTCTCAGCTTTTAATGAAAGATAACAGGACAATATATTATCATTTATATTTTAGGCTATATTACATCTCAAATAAACAGAAGCTTTTGAAAATAAGTATTCCATCACTTCTTGCTTTTATTTTCTCTGAACACACTTAGTAGCAATTGCTACTAATGCCATATTTTATTGCACGTTGAATTATTTCTTTTAATTGACTGAAATGCCCCTGCTAGGCATTCTCATTGGTAAGCACTTTACTTTGAAAAACTTTACTTTAAAAAAAACCTTTTTTCCTCTTCTGGAAAAACATCTCCCTTTAAGCTATTCTGATAGCTACAACGCATACCTGAAAGAAAAAAAGCTTAAAGCTTCCCTAAAAGGATGTTAAATTGGTTTAGCAAAATCTTCCATAGAATGCAGTTGTTCTCCCCAGGAAACAGCTGTACTTTTTGAAGACATGTCCTATCAAGATACCTCTCCAGCTCCAAATACATCATAAATGGTTTTATCTAGGGGAAGGAGAAGTGGCCTTTTAAACAAAACAAAAAAAAAAAGGCGAGTAGCACTCTCCTCCAGAAGTAGTAGATTAAAGATCTTTACTTCAACAGATGAGCATAATAGAGAGAAATTTTATCTTGGTGTTCGTTGCAGTGAAAACTATGCCAACATGTCACGTCTGAACAGCAAAATGTGTAGGATTTTTAATCTCAATATCCCTTCCTTATCTGAGGAAGAATAGAGGGAAGATAATCCAAAATATTTGGAAGGTTTATCTGAAGACTGCGTGATTTTCATAATTCAAAAGAGGTTTTAATCTTTTTTTGTTGTTAAAGTCATACCAGAACCTTCCTTTTAAGATAACCTCTATTGACTTAGTCACCTTTTAATGGTCAGCCTGTTGTTAGGAGTTTCTTATGTGACACCAAAGTAATATTTGGGTGTGGCTTTGTATTTGCAGTTTTCCAGTGGGAAATCAAAAGTGTGAGGGGAAGGAAAAGAGACAGAAATGTCTAGCTAGGCACAGTGGATTTTTGAAAGGATACTGTAATCAAATTAGTTTCTAGGAAATGCTTTTATGTTATACAGTATACTGGAAATCTCATCAATAAGTAAAAAGCTTTGCTTATGTTTTAAAAATTACTTTCTCTCAGAAGCTCTGCTGCATGCATTGAAACATGCCTTCGCTGTCTCTTCAGCCACTGGAGATACTGCTATGTGAAGATATGTATACTGGAAAACTTTTGAAATTTAAACTATTAAAAGAAATGCTGTTTGCCAACACTATTGAAGGGCGCCATTATCACTTTCATTTAAATACAGAATTTTAGGTTGCTTGCAGTTGTACTGTAGTTTAAATGATTTAGTTTCATGCTTTCCATTTTTGGTGTCTACTGTATGTATTTGGGTTTGGTGTTTTTGAGGAGGAAAAGTTCAGGCTGTGTGGGTTTTTTTCCCTCCCTCTCTCTCTCTCCCCTCACAAAAAGCTGTGGAAATCCTCAAATGGTTAATCATGTCTAAAGCAAAAGAAAGCATATTTTGCTTGAGGTTGTGGTGTTTTTGATTTGTCTTTTCAGAAATCTCAGGTAGTCTTCTCTGAGAAATTGTTCTGGCTTTAGACTGTGGAGAGGGTCACGACATCTGATAATGGTGTACGCTTTGTGTCTAGAAGGAACTATACCATTGTCGAGAAAATCTGCCTAATTTGGTTGAGGTTTTATCATTGAAAAATGTTTTTGTATAAACTTACAGAACAGAAGCAGATTTACTTGTGGGACTTCCTGCTCTTTGAATATTTTAATCTTGTTTGCATATCTGTCTTTGTATTTTATTGAACAGTGAGACTGAAGCCACATAAAAGGTGCTCCAGTGAAGACCGATATTTATAATACACTAGCAGCTATCTTTTCAGCCCCCCTTTTAAGATACAAAAATAGTACTGTACTCTCTCTCCCCTTTCCCCCCCCAAAAGCAGAATGTGGTATAAAAGCTATATAGCTAAACTGTGCAATCTGAAAGTGTTTCCCATGTCTGCGCTCTATGCATAGCTTGCCTCTATCCTGTCTTCATGTCAGTTTTAACATTGGGGTGCACATCATCCCGTTCTTCCCTGTTGCATTTTCAAGGTAAGGAAGTGGAAAGGACAAGAATATGTTCTGGCTGGATTTAAGTGACTGAGGGATCTAGACCTTCAGTCATGCCTAGCTAGGGAGACTAATGTTTTGTCTAATTAGCTTTTATACTACTAAACTAAACAAAAACAAAAACATGCAATGGTCTTTTTTTTTTTTTTTTTACAGATTAGCTTTTTCACTAGAGGCTTCCTCCTTTATCCTATGAGTATGCATGAAATTATTCCAATATAAGGTTCATTACATGAAACAATACTGATACACATTGTTATTAGGCTGTGACCATGCAAAATGAAGGTCATGTACTGCTTTAAATATACTCAAGTCTGTGACAGAGTTAAGAAGACAGGCTACACCTTCTGTCTCCTACCTCCTTTCCTGTACTAATGCAGATGTCCTTGTTCCATGTAGTGTGGCTTCTTGTTGTGGTGCATGGCTCCAAGTCCTTCTAACGGGGCAGAGTTTCTCTATCATCGAATTATCCGCCCTTTCTTCCTGAAGCACGAAGCTCAGCTGGACAGTGTTGTTAAAGACCTGAAAGACAAGGCTGCAGAAACTGCAGATACCATCACTAAAGAAGGTGAGGAAAAGACCATTCACTAATCACATCAATTAGAAAGAGTTCACCTTTGCTACTCTAATGTTAAAGTTCGTATTTATCATCTCTGGAAAATATTTTGTAAAAAGATTATATCAACTTTAACGGTGAGGTCAGATTTGGATGAAATTACCAAGTAAAGAAAGAGGATTGCAGGCAATTTTAACTTCTAGGAATACAGGTATGCTTGCTGAGAGCGAGCAAGCTATGGCTTGTATGAAATAATAGCTAATTAGCTCATGTGTCTTTCCAACATACATATCCATAGAAATACTCTCTCTGTAGAGAGACAGATCAGCACATCCTCACAAGACGCCTTCTGCAAATACAATTATTATTTCAGTGCATTCTTGCATCTCCTAAAATACCATCTCAAATACCTGGTGCTACGGCGGAACGTCTAGTAAAAATCCTTGAACTCCAACAAACAGCAACATGTAAAATTAAGTTTTCTTGTCTATATAAGTATTTGAACTTTTCTCTCTTCTGAGCAAATTTTGAAATAACTTAATTTTTTTTAGAATGGCCTCCTAATTGTGTCACAGCCTGAAGCTTGTTTAATTTTTACTTTTATTTCTCTGCATTTTAAACTGAACCCTTATACTCCAAAATGTCTGATGATAATTTTATGAGTAAGAAAAAGAATTGTATTTATTAAGTAACTGACGTAAAAGTTTATTTAAATTTAATTTGAAAAATTTTGAGACGATACTTCAAAGCACATTAAGTCTCCTTGCTCTTGAACACCACGTGCAGTCTGATTTCCTCTTACCTAACTTGCCATTTTTCCTATCAGTATTTCAATGATCTGCCTTTCTTTGTCATTCTTGGAATTTTTGCTGCATGACCCTTACTGAGTCATACTGGTAGGGAGAGATCTTAATGTTCTTCCACCTTGCACATGGGATTTCTCTGTCTTCTTTTCATCGCGTACTCCTCTTTCCTATTTTTAGATAAAAAGATTTGCACATATGTGTATTATTTTTTTTAAGAACTTGTATCCACACACACACACACACACCTGTGTTAGCATTATTCCAGCAATATTTCTTCAGCTTGGTAGTAATTTCTTGCTGTGAATCTGGATGTCCTAGACACCGAGTAGCCCTATTTTCTCCCTAAAATAGAAGTCAGTCAGTCTGTGCTGTTTATTGTGCAGCTCCTTATGTATGGTTTCGATTCACTGCACAATTTATTTTTGAAAAGCCTTATATTATCAGTATCATCATAATATATATATATATATATGCACATATGCACACACACACACACACACACACACACTAAAACTATGATGTTTCTTTTGTAACTTGAAAGGAAGATAACATTTTTATGCAGCTCGAGAACACCGAATAGGCCACTAAAATTAAACTTTTTTTCTCCTGCAGCCAAGAAAGCAACAGTGAACTTGCTGGGTGAAGAGAAGAAGAGCACTTAAACTATTAACTGGATAAAGAATGTTTCCCTACCACCTCCTTGATAAAGCTTGATGCTGCTGGGGACTGTGGTATAATTTTAATAATGTTGCCTTGGAAACATTTTGATATTAAAGGAATGTGTTGTACGTTTGCTTACTATTTTGCTCTTGTCTGTATAGAAAGTAAGCACTTTTATTTAAAAGCAATGCAGTGGGCAGCATCGGAAGCTTATTGAAAATATTTTATTCATCTTCATGCAGAAGAAATCTTTCAGTAATCACCTTCTGCAATAACATAAATAAAAAGTATATATCCCACAGGCTCTGCACTTTAGTTGTCTCTTTGTGCATGTAATTACTCTTAACACTTTAACTCTGGTGTGTCTGGTGACATAAAATTTTTGTATGAGGAAACTATAGCCTGAAAGGATTCTCTTGAATATGCAGGGAATTATTGAGAGGTGGCATAATGGATATATTCCCCACTAATGAAGTTGTAAATGATGAAACTGTTGTTCTAGCCACCTGATGATAGAGATTATTCAATGTTGCATGTTTCATTGTAACTTACAGTTATTGGTACAGTGTGTGTATTCTTAAATGGATAGATACTAAATATGGGAAAGAGTAACTTCATTCAAGTGATCCAGCTTACATTAGCGTGAAGTAATTTGCCAGAAATGGATGCATTACCTTGAGAGCACAGCATTACTAAAGTACAACTCTCTGCCTTTTCTTGCTAAAAGTTGTCATCTAAAATTGAAAACAGAGTGCCTTGTAAGATCACACTCAAAAGCACAAACCACCTTTCACTAGGGAGTGATGCTATTACAAGCCTTTTTTTTTTTTCCTAAAGCCCTGTTGAAATAGTTAGTGCCCTGGGTGTCAGTCCCCAGAACTACATCACTAATTATCACCACAACCTCTGTGAGCGTTTTCTGCTCATAACAAATCTGCAGTCTGTTCTGATTGTACTAAGAACAATGCTGCATGAGCACTGAGCAGTCTTAAGGAACAGGGATGGTGGTGTTGAGATTACTTGATCTATTCCTGACCAATCAGTGCGAATGCAACCAAAGTTGTTACAAGAAGAATATAGTCTGTTTTGCAGTTCATGGAATAGAATAGAACTTACTTACAGAACATGAAGAAGTTGTTAAGCTTAAACTTTTGCTATGTTAAGCGATTTCTAGGTCCACCATCCTAAATTGATTAGGCTGTAATCTTAAGATAAGGCACTGAAGGCTTCTGGCGTTCCACAAGTTGATGATATTATAAACATTCCCTCTAAATTTTCAGAGACTAGAACTGTAAAAGATTGAAGCGTGCACTATTATTTAGTAGATCACTTTTGAATTTGAGCGATACCTATTATAAGAACAGATGTAACAGTGTCTTAAGAGTAAGCTTTTTAGCCTTTAAGCTGGAAAACACAGCACTGACTCTGTAAGACAGCACTTACAGCTGTCAAAGAACAACTACAATGGGGAAGCATGAGATCCACCATGCATCGTTTTTTGTCCTACAGCATACACGGTTTGTTATTTGAAGGAAGAACACGGAATACTGCAGTATGTAAATGAAAACATTTGGCTGATTATTCAGTGACGGCTTTTTGTAACGAATGGATCTACTGCAAAGAATAAAGTTTACAGCAAAGTTGTAGATGTGAGCAAGTAGAAAAGTCTAACAGCGACTCACAATTTAAGTAACCTCATTTCTTGTCCTAGCTTCCTCTGTCTTTAACCCACTGAACTTGGCAATCCATCCTAAATCCTCATGTTGTATTTTAAAGTTATATGCATAGCAGTCATATGTGGTCAGTTTAATTTTGTTTCACCTCATAAAATAAATTATGTTAAATAATGATACTTACATTCAATACTGTATTTGATTTAGGTTCAGAGTACTACAAAAACTGCTTTTCTAAAAGCTGTTGGTAAGTCTGAGACTTTCCAAGACTATCCAGGTCTGCAGCAGAGACAAAACTTAATTCTCAGACAAATCATCATTTCTTTAAAATACTACCATTATCAATGAGATAAAACACTTCTTTCAGTTAAGTGTTAAGGGTGACCATTCCTTTACGTTTCTCAAAGAACTTACCAGTTGGGCTTTCGATCAACTTCCTATATTTACAACCCAGTATTTCTTGATCCAACAGCTAAATTTGTGCTCCTTATCAGATTTCTACTTGAAAGTAGAGCTACCACCTGTTTGAAAGTTGTTAATATAACTTGATCTTGTTGTTTGCATTGTTGCAAACAGAAATGACCATCTGGAGCATTCGTGGGCTTTCACAGTGATTTAATTCTGAGAGCTAAACGTATCGTGTCCTCAAAGAAAGGGTGATTCTTTTCGGACTGAGAAACTTCCTGGGAAGACTTTAGTTAAAAGTAAAGATTCAGGACTAACTTTGCTGTCTAAAGAAAAACAGTATTTTCTGCAGGAAGTTACCTTTTCCTGCAAGTAACTCCACTGGGCTGGCCCCTCGTATCAGTGCTCTTCTCAAAGTTGTCTTCACAACATTTATAGGACAATGTTAATATACACTTCTAATCAATGTCTGTGCTGAAGTTGTAACATGCTAAATAAAAATGGATACAAATAAAGAGATTCTTACAGGACTGGTATAACGCTTCAGTATTTCTTAAGAACCTTATACCTCAACACATAGAGAAACCGAATCAGTTTAAAAAGGCAGAATGTCTTTACAGGATGTTCACTTCTCTACCCAAACTTCATTACCATGGAACTAGTAGGAACTTCTCTAAAAGCATGATGGAAGTACTTCTTTTGCTTTATGACTAGATCTCATGGTGCAATGTAGCTGTTTTAGAGCGCTGGACCTTAACAGAACAGTTTTGAATACAGATCTGAACAGTGAGCACAACAGACTGCCGACACAGCACAGTTTTCAAGACTTCATAGCTTTGCTTTCCTGAGGAATTATCAAGGGCTAGGTCCTGGGAATGCAGGATCCTATAGAAATGTATACAGGAAACACTATAAACTACAGGGATTTCAGACTGTTTTTTCCTCTCCCATTGATTTTCTAGTCTTCCATAAGTGATATAGATATATAATACGGCATAGTTACTGGCAGGTAGGAGTGTTCACACTTACAGTTCTTTCTGCTTGAAGTGTAAGTAGGACGTTTATTCCATACATTTCCAAACTCAGCAAGCAGAACAAAAGAAGTTCTTAGAGAAAAGCAATAAAAACCCCACAATGATACAAACACCGCTAATGATACTAAAATAAAACTGAATTTACTAAAACAAAGCAAGATAGTTAGCAAAGAATATACCTTCTTGTAAGTAGTGGAAGACATGACTAATATTTGCCAGGTCAAAACCTCTCAATGTTTTTAATTTGACAAAGTTAAAGTGCCTTGAGTTTGTGTTCCAGTCTTGTCAAGTTTGTACAATCAATTATACTTTGTACAAATATTCTGAGAATCGATGTAAACATATTGACTAATTCCTTAATCCTCTCCTCCAAAACTTTCAAACTCAACCAACCATAACTGCCCTATGCAAAAAAGGAAGAACAGGGTTTAAAACAATAAATGACAAATTCTTGCAGGTCATGATACTACACAGAATTATGTTAAATAGTATATTTAGGCTCAGCAATCATTTGACTACAGGCAAAGGATAATAATTTTGAATAAGCTGCCACTACTGATAAGAATATAATAAATACATTCTGTCCTGCAGCAAATCTTAAAGAGAAAATTATGTTCATAAGATTTAGTGATTATTCAGAGACATAAGTATTTCCTGTACACTGCATGTTCTGCAAGCATGCAAACAGAGTACTGAATCTCAGTCTTGTATTTCCAGAGAAATTCTACATCCAGTGCGATGGTATGAAGCAGTACTTCAGCATTAACCACCTGGAAACCATTAAGGGAATCCTCTGTTGTACAACCACACCGACACAGCCTTGTGAAGAACAGATCTCTTTGTGGTCCATAAAATAGTAAGAAGTGCCTGAGCAAGAAACGTGGTGGGTGACTGTCAACTCATGAAATAATAAAGTAAAAATAACTGAAGATGAACTTTGAATTTAGCAACCTGTTGGAAGGATGCATTTGCTGTAGGCAATGGAATTCCACAAAACAAAACCACCTTATGTGCCTACCATTTTCTATTACTGCATCCTTGCAAGAGAATACTGAAAGCCTACAGACTTAAATTAGACTTTTCAAATTCTGCTATCTGGAAAAAAAAAACCTTGACAGAGACAACGAGAAACACATGCTGTTTCATAAGAAGCAGAACTCGACCGCATTCCACTCAGTTCCTACCTAGAGTTTCCTCCGCTCACTCCTACGTCCCATGCTACCGATTATTTTCATTTCCTTCCCATCTCCCTTATGCCTACCACCACAATGTAGTCGGTATCTTTTCAGGGCCTTGACAAAAGACAGCTAATTTGGTAGTTATTTCGCCAGTTCTAATCCGTACCTAATCTGAAGCTACATATATGCTGACTGGACAGCCAATACACTAAATGCAGTTTGGCCAAAGCAAACTGCCAACCAGGAAGAACACGTGCTCATTCTCCTTGCCTTTTTTTGTTCCATCCAGAACACAGAAAGTTCCTTCACTGGATGCGTTAACAGAGTCTCATCTCTCAACTCGGCCACTGCACTTCATGACTTATGGGAACTCACTGTCTCTGAGAACTCTAGTCATTGCATCATTTCAACCAAATCTATCAAGAGACTCAAAAGTTATAAAGGGACAGATGAAGTCAGCGTTTGTATTAAGCCTCGCTTCTTGAAAACAGGCAAAAAAGCCCTCTCTAGAAACCTATACCAAGACATAAAATAACCTAACGAAAGCCAGTCTGTAACTGGAGGAATTACATTAAGACATAGCTAAATCTGCAGCTACAGAGAGAAAGAGAACAAAACAAGTGAGCCACTCCACCTTTCATGCTCTCGGTACAGCACGCACAAACACCACAGACAGATAAACATATGCTGTCCCAAAAGAAAGCGTTGGCTAAACGGCTCCAATCATTCAGCTACAGGCACCATGAACAGAATATACATACAGAGATGTTTAAGAACAGCTATTTTCCCAAACCCTGGTCTTTATGCAATCTACCTCATGGCTGAAGGTGAAAAATCACATACGGTTATACGTTATTATCACTTCCCAAAGTAAGATACATTTCCACATACAATTTGAAACTCATGGTCTTTACATCCAGAATTGAATGATGGTGGTTGCGATTCTGCTACAGCAGACTTGCAGCTACAGCTACTTGCTCCCTTCCGTATATCTGAAAGAACCACCTACCTTACAACAGTGCTAAATGTTCATTTCTACAGTTATTCCTTTCAATGTTGTTTGCCTGCATGTTCAAATCTGCTACGTAATGCCTATTGTCAGTTTTCCTATCTGCTGCTGCCACAGAAATTGTTACAGGGAGGCTGATTTTTGAGCTCACGTGCCTGTTTCAAAAGTTTAATCTTTGTCTAGGTACTGAAATACCAACACAGGAACATAACAAGTATGTATATTTAAATATCTACACTAGTATCTTTGAGACAGATATCAGCTTTAATATCCATATTCCTCATCTCAGAGATACAGAGTCAATTCCCACCCAGCAATGCATGTCCTTAATATTGCCACCCACAGGAAACCATAGTTATCCTTAGTGCTATTTTAATAATTCTACTCTTCTAGGCAAATTCTCACAGAAGAGAGTAAAAGCTAGACAGACTAACTAACAAGACTGCCAGGTACCAAACACCTTAAAGAGATGTCCATTACCAGCCAATTTCTGAAAAAAAAAAATGGTTTTCTATCGACAGCATTGAGATCGAGAATTCTAGTGTTTTTGCAGCACCCTTCTCCCTACCTCCATTTCTGCCAGTCCCCAAATGGACTACGTACAATGCAGAACTGTCCCATTTTTCCAAAACTAAAAGTAAAATGCCAGAAGACACTTTCCTTGCAACACTTGAAATGGCCTGAATTCCATAGATATCAGGGTCCTGAACAAACTGATCCATCTTTCTAAACAAAGAAAAAAAAAAAAGACTTGAGAAACACATTCAAGTCCTGAGAAATCCTGTAGGACTTAACATTTTTTTTTAAAACGACTTACTAACAATAAAAAGAGGGAACAAAATTACGCCAAATACAGCTTAGATTAGCTTTATCTATGTCAATTACATTATATTTTATGATATTGTATTCAAATTTTTAAAGGAACATGAGAAAGCTGAAGCGTACAAGTAAGACTTCTATTTCACCAATCAGACTATAACAATCTTTTCTCGTTCCTGTTCTCTCTTTTCTTAGGGGGGTGGCAGGGGAGGGAAAAGAGAGAAGGAAGCAGAACCGACAGGCCTGCATAATAATCTGACCTAATATCATAACCCACTTGTTTTTAATCATCTAATTAACTCAGTTCGTCAAAAAAAAAAAAAAGTAAAAAAAAATAAAATAAAATAAAATAAAATAAGAAATCCAGAAATGAAATAATGGTTTGTAAGCTTAGCCAAGGCAGGAAAAGGGAAGTTGCGGTTAATTTTCTGATCCGTCATTTATAGGACCTGTACTGCTCACATAAGAGTACTTCCTGAAGCAAACTAGAAAGCAAAATGATAAGCTCATATAAGGGTAGGGGAAACGGCAACAAAACCCCACAGACTTTAGATCCTTAATGGTAGTAATTATTTGATTTCCTAGTAGAGTGTAACTTGTTTCAAAAAATTAAAAAAAAAAAGCTTTACACAAAATACCCTGACAGCGTTCTTTGTTCATTTGATTAAACCACAGTTTAAGAAATTTGGTGTTAATATTACTCTTTGCAGAAATGTCTCCCAGTTTCTTCATAAGGTCCTTATTTTTAAAATAACTCAACTAGTTCTGTTTCTTTAATTGGGTAAGTTAGTAAGCAACGCAACTAAGATCCTTTCTTAATCCACACAGCATAGCGCAGACAAATTCTTTGGATGTTCAACTTACGGCCACTGTAAGCAGATATCCAGTATGATTTAACCTTCATATTTTTCAAATGTCAATGGCCTAAAGCTGTGACTTGCAATACTCATGCATAACTATCATAACTTCATAAGAATCTATTTACCTCCATTTAACATCATGGAATTGAGATATTCTCTTTTATGAAGTAATTTTCACAGAGCTCCCTGAAAAATAAAGTTTCAGAGAAGGTACTCAACTAGCAGGAGGAGCCAGGAATAATTTAAACCCCCAAATCTGTGAAGAATTACGGTCCATTTATATATTGACTATACTTTCAAGACTTGCTTGAATACATTACTTACTACGTGTTCCCAAGTTGCAACTAACCTTTAACACTTTCTTAATTGCGTAGAGCGTAAGTAGCTAAGTAACAGTCTCTAGCAACCTCCACTTGTCTTCTAACATGCCTACTCTTCCTATCGCATAGCATCCTAGCAACTCATGGAAAAAGGCCAGTGAACTAGCTTCTCAGAATTTAGGTGCGTTTTCCAGGAGAGATCCTCCAAAGTTGGTATGTGTAAACTGTTAATTCTGCAGAAACAACTAATCTTTATATTCTATCATGCTAGATCAAAAGATGTCTTCCAGCAAGTCATTCTATTACACATGGCCTATATTTTTTTACTCCTTCACTGTCATGGGGTTTGGTCTGAGGAACTTTTTTGTAACAGCTTTCGGATTTTGTACAACTGTAGTGAGAATGAGAACACAGCATACTTCATTAAATGCAATACAAGAATCACTCTTACTGAACATTACAGACAGAAAATACAAACAACTTTGAACTGTTCACAACTAGAGGGCTCTATGTAGTTGCACTATCAGCACCTATCTATCAATCAACTTCAAGGGGCACCAGTAGCTTACTAAGCTACTAAAAAAAAAAAAAAAAAGGGGCAGTTCAGTAGAACAAGAAATAAAAGTATTAGAAGAAAACCCAAACTACAAGCACTAGCAATCTGAGCAAGGATACCAAGCACAACCCTTTGTCAAGTTTCATTACTTTAGTAAACTCTGACTATTCTAGAAATGACAATTCTAAAAATAGTCATTAAATGTCTAGATGGATTTCGGATGCTGCTCATCTTTAAAATAGGGGGAGAAAAAAGGTGACACCATAGGATAGCATACCTGATAGATAAAGATGAGACAAACCCCAAGAGAGAGAGTATCTCCACATGGAGAACTTACCAAAATAGTCTGGTTAACTTTCCTCTAGTACTCATTTATGAAAGCATCCAGCTCATTTTGTTTTCATACAGTAAGGACTAGAAAAACTCATGCAGGAAATTCTTAACTGATAACTGGTACTGCTGTTTCCTTTTCTGTCTCCTTATACTAAACCATTCCTCACTTCACTTACACAGTGTATTTCTTGAGTTCTTCTAAGGTTCCTTGTTGCTGACAGCTGTTCTGACCACCTCAACTTCTCCAATGACTGACTTTTTGCCCCTGTCCATGGGCTACACGTCTATAAAATATAACATTTTATTTTACGTTAGCAGATATTGTGAGCCTCAGACGTTTGAAACAATATTTGAGAGATTAAAGGTAGAAAGTACATTTCATAAGCTCTCAAAACCAACCTGAAATATATGATATGGTATCTTACATTACAAAAGACACAAAGGAACAGCTATTTTGTTCAACTAACTTAAAATGTTAAAATATTATCCCTACAGTAAGTCACATACATCTTTTAAGTACGTTTTGGAGGGGAAAAAAACAAAAACAAAACAACAAAAGAAATGCTCTTCACAAAAGTGTTTATATAATTAGATTTTTCAAAATTAACTTGTTGCCTTTATTAGTACACTTGACAGTTGTGAAAGATAATTAGCAAGGAAAGTTTACAGAATCAATTTCACTCAGTTACATTTTTCTTTTAGCAACACAGACCATTCAGAATTAAAATAGTCACTTAACTAGCATAGAGAAATGGTGTACTAAGGCAATCAGTTTTCCGGTATCTAGTCTGCATAAGTTTGTTTGTTTGTTTTTAAAAAAAACTGAATAACACTGCGTAGTTCTTCTGGAAAGAGTAATTCTCCCAGCCACCCCATTTGCTTATGTTCTTTCACCTTCAGAACTGCATGTTAGCTTTTGACTTGCAGGCTGTATGTAGATAGATTTGCTGTGACACAGAGATGAGGCAGTTACATGCATTCCAGTGCCGGAAAAAGCAGGCAGTTCTATTCAGCTTCACCTGTGGGGTTTTTTGTTTTTTTTTTTTTCTTCCTCCTTCCCTCCGGTATCTTTCACTTCAAAGTTGCAATCAGTAACGTGTCCATCCATATCTGTAGTAAGCACAGCTATGTAAAGTAACAGTTATTCCAGATGTAGGCTCATTTCTTTTTCTTCCCTTTGCCTTTTTTGCCTCCTTCTCCTTGCTGGAGACTTTGCTCGCTACCTCCCATTTTTTGTGTTCTTGTCTTCAGTTTGGGAATGGTTTCTGCAGCATACAGCATCACTGATTTACCTAAAAATAAAGAGAGAGAAAGAGAGAGAGAGAGAGAGAGAGAGAGAAAGAACTCACAAAGTTAAGAACATTCACAGCGTTTTGAAAGTTAGAATCTTCAGCCCCGGCTCAGTTTTTTGTTAAAACAGATACAAAATGCAGAGTTGTTCTTACTTTCCCCATGTAGCTGGAAGTTTGTGCAAAGCTTTAATCAGATTTTTAAGCCCAGGACTAATGAAGTGTCACAGCTCATTAGAGCCTTGTCATTATTTACACCAGATTATGATCTCTCTTGCATAGCCATCAAGACTGAAGTATCCCCTCTTGGATTACCTGTATCAGAGCGGCACATGACCTGACAGTCTCCAAAGCATCGACACCCTTCCTACGACTCTCTCCCCCCTCACTTTCCAATGGCCAAAAATTGTTGGCACAGAATAACCAGGCAACAAGTGCAAGCATCTTTAGAAAGACACTAGCTCATCTTGCATGGGCAAGTAATTTATGGAACTTTCAGGGACCCTCCCACTTTATTTTTAATTTATGTAAACGGTGAAGAGAAAATAAATACACACTCAATATTGTGTTTTATCAGTTTGCCATCTGTACCAATGCTTAACTGATGCATATAACCTACGAAAAAGGTGGAATTTAGCCATTTTAATACAAACTCCTGTTTTGAAAAATGATCCTCCACAAAACAACAAATCAAAACTGAACTGTTGTTTTGTTCAATACAGCACTCTTGCAACTTTCCTCCAAATCCTTTTCAGTTCAAGCCCTGAAAAAAGGCAAGATCAAAGACAACAGCACTTTACAAACTCCACTCACTTGCTTTATTTGGTTGACTTTAAAAGGTGAATTTATTTGATGTTAAGTTCTAAAATTTGTATTAGTAAAAACCATTAAACAAGCTGATAATATAAGACAAACAAAGCCTTCCTGTTTGTTAGTAACAGTTAAAGCATCTAACCCAGATGCTCTACTCACGTGTTGGAAACTGAGGTAAACACGGGTTGCCATCTTCTTGTTTGAGTTGAATTCGTACTCTACCCCTGTACTGCACATCACGGTTCCACTCTCTAGGATACATCTTATTTTTCTGTCATATGAAAGGATAAACTTATTTTACTAGGAATATGAAGTACGGGAATGATTTTCTGTGCAAGCTATCCAAATCACAGCAGCCTGCATGGAATTCTTTTGAGCAGGTCAAACCCAGAGCCACAACTCTGCAGTATCATCCATCAGTTAGCCAGTGCAATAACACCCAAAGTCATAGTTTAACTTTTCCAGAAGCACTGCTGCAACCGGTTCATTGAATAACTTGCTACAGGGTCCACTGTACTACTCCATCAGTCTGGATCACAGCGACACGGGTTTTGTTTCCTCTCCATGGCCATGAACCCTTCTGGAACATCTTGGGACAATACATGAATGGGTCAGACGTCGAGGCCCGCTGACTTCAGATAACTCATATCTTTTATTTTCGTTAAAATAACATTACAGGCTTCTTCCTTGTACTGGCTATTTTACAGGCTAGTGTGCAATAACAGGAATATATTAGTCGTCTTGTGAAAAGCCAAGTGATTTTGTACAGACCTTGGATGCCAGTCATTAAACTCTTTGATGAGGATCTAATTTCTTTAACAAAATGCAATAGATGATTAATTCTAAAAAGAATAAATGGCGAAAAAAGTTCCCTTTTAGAAACTCAAGCTCATTCCCTATGGGGAAAAAAAAAGGTGAACAAGTTAAACTATCTAAAGACCACGGGAGTACTGAGATGATTACTACGGTACTGAAAACTAAAATTCTTTGGCTAAACCATGACTTCCACAAAGGTTTCAAAGGACCCTGAAGATTTCATACAGCAGAATCCTATTCCTATAGGACATTATTTCCAAAAATTAATCATCTTTCATTAGAAGTGAGCTACTTTTTAATATTTAATTTGTATAGCTCCAGGTTGCAAAATGAGTTTTTATTCTGGCCCTTTTCCATTAGAAACTTTCAAGCATCTAGTATAGTCTTCTCAGAAGGATATATATACCTACACACTTATAAAATATATACATATATTTTACAGTTAGCTTTTTTATAAGGTAAAAACATCATTATCTCCGAGATATGTGATTCTTGCCTTGCATATAGTTTTCCAATATCTGCTTAAGCATGATGTTCAGTTATTGCTCAAAGAAAAGAAGCATCTTGGCTGACAACCAAAGTTTTTCCATTACAATTTGTCCTCGCTTGTAAGAAAAGACATAACGAAAGAAAACCTAAGACCCATACCAAGTTATTTTTATTACCTCTACAAGCACGTTGAATCCAACTGCTGCACACACATCTTGGATTTCTGTAGATGTTGGATTTTCAACAGCCTATTGAAACAACATGTTACAGTTATTTTTAATTGATGAATTACCTAAACAGGGACCCGTTAGGCCCCTCGGCAACTGCTGCCGCCGCTACCCCAGCGCCCTGCGCTGGCGTGGCCGCTCACCCCCGGCTGCCGCCCCAGCGGACCCCCCACCCTCAGCCCGCTTCAACCAAACGGGTTAGAGGTTTCCTACCCTACACTTTGCAACTAGAAAAATACCGTGAGGGAGGGAGGGAGAGGATCACGACTACTTCCGGATACACTAAAAGCAACAACTACTAAATCTATGTACCATGTGCATAGGGACAAAGCACAGAATACGGGTGACATTAAGACAAGTTAGATCACCAGTCACACAGACTTTAGCCTACTACTGCTGTCTGCATCACTTCTAAATTCAGCAAGTTCTGCCGTAGATTATCAAGCATATTAGTTTTCAGTACTTCATCTTCCTGCCAAAGGGGCTGCTCATGTGAAAGCAGAGACTTAAACCCAGCGCTCTTCTAACAAGTCCACATGCTGACAGTAAGTTATCTTCAAATACATTGTAACTTCCAGTTCTCAGCCTATTTGCTGAGAAGGACAGGGAAGATAACAGCTTTGTCTGAGACTTGGTTTTATTTTCCAACTCCCTATGTACTACCACAAAGCAAAACATTGTATTTCTCCCACAAATTACTTTGTCTATAGGTATCCTTCTTCCTTCTGCTATTGTCTTCTTGTTATTTAAATAAGCTGGATAAATGCAGATGAATCTAGAAGACAAAACATTGCAAGATTAAGTAAGTAATATCAGCTCCTTAAATTGTTTGCGCGACGGTAAAATGAAAATAAGAAAGTCCATTTCTATAACACACGAGTTCCCCACAGCAGTTTAGAACAGCCACTTATTTTTCCTTGGCTAACTAGCAAGACATTGCAAAATCCCATTCTCAGTTATTTAAGGGACTATCACCAGTTGGCTGAAACCTTATTTGCAAGAAATCAGTTTCAGGAGCAAAACGCGGACAAAGGAAGGGGCCACCTCCTAGGCTTTTGAGAGCAAAGGAGGTTGAAAGAGCATGTTTTGACCCATAGCATCTCAAAAGCTAAAATCTAATATACCCATTTCCTTGAAAGATTGTAGTACCCTCATTGCTGATCGATTTCAAGTTCTCGATAAAAGCATTTTAATCATGGATTCGTTTTTCCCTATTCCCACAAAGAACTACCCAAATTTAGACAAGTTACAAAGCCTTTGAAAAACTACGCTTAGAGACTTGATAGCGCTAAGATCTTTCAAAAAGTTCAACCTTTGTCAAGCATATATAAGGACAAGAGTGACAGAAACTCACTCTTCTCATCAGGCAAAAATACTAGCAGAGCAGAAACTAAGGAAGCGATCAATTATATGGAGCAGATTAGTATTCAATGAGCTGGAGATGGACGAGGAGTCACTGATGCGGATTAAAAGGAAACACCTCTGAAAGAAAGCCTGCCTTGCTGAAAAAGTCTGCCTCAAGAAAATACCTCTTGCTGATCCTGAAGTTAGCCTCAGTCATCTCAACTCTCATTACTCTTCTACTCTCAAATACCTTTCCACAGATATTTTCCTCTATTAGTTACAATCCTCTTTACAGACCAGTTACCCCATTTTTACATAAGTGGTAGAGATCTGCACAGGAAAATTCTAATCTCATTACTGACATTCACAATCATCAATACACTGCACTACCCACCATCTCCTCCTCAGTTTACCTTTTCTGAGATTTAAACGCATTACATGAAAAAAAAATGACATGGCAGCGTAACATCAAGCACACCAGCATCAGGAAAGGCTAAATGTTCACTTCCTGCTTCGACAAATAAGTGAGTTATAACAATCTCCCCCATACCACCCTTGAACAAGCTGAACCTTCTCTGCAACGAATCGCAGAGGTAAGGGGCACCTGTAGATTCCTCGACTTGCTGCAGAGCATGTGGACTGCACACTTGAAGGCTGCCCCTGGAAAACTGCTTTAAATTCACCACCGTGAAAATTGCTTGGGGAGACTAGGCATTTCAGCTACTCTAGATTCAATATGTGGCCGTTAACCATATTATATTTGTAACTGGTTTTTGAAGATACATAATAGAAATATTAACAACCAAACACAACTCTCTCAAGTCCTCAGCACCTCACGCAGGACACCTAGAACATTTTGTTTAGAACAAAGCAGCGCAAAGAAGCGCACAGCACCGCGCGTTACACTCCGCACCGGCGGCCCCCAAAGCAGCCCGACGGCTCGGAGGCGCGGCCGAGGCAGCGCCGGGGAAGAACACGGTGGGGGGGGGGGAAGGGGGGAAGGGTGCCTGACCCCTCGCCCCCGCTCCCCACCTGTTAGGCCCCTCGGCCACTGCTGCCGCCGCTACCCCAGCGCCCTGCGCTGACGCAGCCGCTCACCCCCGGCTGCCGCCCCAGCGGACCCCCCCCCACCCTCAGCCCGCTTCAACCAAACGGGTTAGAGCGGAACAGGACCGGAGGACGCAGCCCACGCTACCTCTCCTTATCAGCCGGAGACGCGGCGGCGGCGGCGGCCATAATAAGTGGCGGCAGCGGCGGCGGCGGCGGCGGCAGCGTTCACCGCCGCTGCTTCCGTTGGCCCGGCCTCGTCACACCGCCCTCCCCCCTCCCCCACCAGAAATCCCGCCCCCTCCTTTCCAGCGACAAGCATTCCTGGCACCCGATTGGACGAGGTTGCTGTCTCTAAAGCGCACCAGCCTGTAGGAGGGCGCGACGTGGCTCGCGGCAGAGCGCGCGTGCGCCCCGGCTGCGCAGGCGCCGCTGCTGAGGGGGCGGGCGGGCGGGCGGGCGGGGCGGAGGCCGCCTCCCACCGCGGGGCGGAGCCGGAGCGTTGGTGGGAAACGGGAGCGGTGAGGAGCGCTCGGAAGCGGAACGCTGCGGGTCGCCTCGCCTCGGCGACTTTGTTCTTACCAACCCCAAAAGCGAAGTGAGCAAGCTTGGCAGCAGGTCAACGTTCCGGTGCGAGCGGCTTCGTTAGAAATGGCGCCCGGCTGCCAGGGTGGGCGGGAGGAGTCTGTGCGGCTTTCCGCGGGGGGCTCCCGGGGCTGGCGCTGTGCCGCAGCGCCAAAGACTCGCAAAGCACAAAAAGCTCGGCCCCTCATCTGCAAAATGCTCCTTCCCTGCCACTTCCTGGAAAAGCCAGCGCTGTTGAAAAGTTGGGGAGTGCGGTGTGGCGGTGTGAGACTAACTGACACAACCAAAACGTTGATAAGAACAGGAAACGTTATCAAAGATTATTTCAGGGCCAGAACTGTGGCTCGTGCAGCGCAGGTACCCAAGGGCATGACAAGCGATCCAGGTCTTTGAAGCCAGGAACTTTTTGGTCAATGTTTTAAATGTTATGTGAGGATGATCCAGTACTAAGAAATCCTCGCGATAACTTGCCAGCATTTCAGGACCCTTCAGTTACACCAAATGAACTGTTCTGCACGTACGAAATTTCCAGAGACTGTATCAAGGGTGACGTTCAAAGAGCAAACTTAAGTTTCAGTTCAAGCTGACAAAATGACTGCTATGTTTTGTAACTCATTGATAGTAACAATGTTGCACTGTCTGTTAGTGATGTTTCTGTTGACTACTTTGTGCAGTCTCAGTAGTGAAAGACCACCCGGATTTGCTGTTTGGCAACAGCAAATCGACTCTGTCCTTCAGGAACATGAAGCGCACAAACTTGCTGCTGGTAGGACAGTGCAGCAGCGATGGGCAGACTGAATGGAGTACAAGCCCTAATGGAAGATGAATTCCACAGGGTACATTTTGTGCATTGTTACAGTCACTAATTAAACCTTTTCACGCAGCAGCTATGCTCCAGGACACACAAAGAACAAAGTATTTTTGCACGTTTTTCTGCACCTTTTTTCCTGCTTCAGTAAAGCATGTGGCTGTCCAAGATGAAGAACTGAATAGGAGGATGCTGAGATCCAGTGCAACACAATGGAACTTCCAGGGAAGGACTGTAAGGACAGTTCATGAAAACTTAGAAGAGTTGAGAGTTGTGGAGAAGCTTCAGGAAGAATCAAGGTGGCACCCAAACATGAGTTATTTGGGCTATTGATTCTTTTGAATGGTGGGAAGTTTTGTTGTCTTTTTTCTTTCCATCTTTGGTCTCATTATGCCAGAAGTGAATATACTGTTCAAACTACTACGGAAGTGAAATACAACTGAGTGGTCTCTGCAATAGCAGCTTTCAAAAATGTGATTGTAACTATATGGGAGGAGGCCAAAGCTTTGGCAGCCCTTTAGAAAGATAAAAAGCTGACAACAAAAAGAAAAGTTACACAAACTGAGCTGAGTCAAGTTGTGAAGGAAGCTTTTGATCCAATAGCTGTCCATGCTGAAGACCGATCGATTTTTCAGAGGGTGATCCCTGGTTACTTCAGGCTGCCTGATGTGGAGTTCTTTAAAAAATATATATGTTATTTTCCTGAAGGGAGATAAGATCGACAGCAATCGACTGTTTTCTGTTTTCAGACCAAAAAAAAAAAAAGAAAAATAAAAAAGACGCAGCTTGGTATTTTCTGCTGATGCATAGCAGTAAAAGTGGTGTAAAATTCACTACCTCACTGTTTTACAAAACAATATAGAAGAAATTTTCAGTTAAATGATGAACTCCTTTCAAATAGAATCATGAGACCTATCAGAACATCAGAACTGAAAAAAGATGTTCTTGACACTGAAATGTGTGCAAAACCTACCTGAGGAACATGAAAAGCAAGAATAATTGGATGCTTTAGCAGTGCTGTTGATAGAGAACAACCTAGTGAAGCCAAGGAGCATTTTGCAAGGCTGAAGAACAGACAGGCACAGTCTTTTTGCGTGATGCTGTGAGACACTGAAGAAAAACATACCTCTCTAAGAGGTAATTATTAAAACTAATTATGTATTTAAACATATGGCCTTTTTTTGTTAATATATAACAACAAAACATTCTCATCTTAGGATTAGCTTGATAAAGAATTACCAGCGTGGTTTAGTACCACATTGTTCTTTCAAGTCTTTGTTGCATACACACACACATGTCTATTAAGAGACTTCTATTGAGATCCCCACCAACTAATAAGTGTTAGAAGTACCACTGCCTTGGGAGCTGTTGTCCAACTTGTCAGTGCTTAGCCTGTGCCTCAGTCAGGGTGGCAGAAGCAGGTTCTGCCAGCTGCTGTGACCACCGTTCAGCAAAACAGGCAGAAGGGGAGGGAAAGAGGGAGGTGGGCAGGTCAACACCATTTGCTCCTCCACTGCCTACATGCATGCTGCATGGCAGTGCGACCCTGCAGTGCCAGCGTCGTGTTTCCCTAACAGCAGGCTGTGGGCTGTCACTTGCGCTCAGGGAGAAGGTGGTCCTTGTAGTTACGGAAGCCTGCAGCAATTGTTTACGGCATTTAACATTGACTGTACATACAATATAAGCTGTGGACAGACTAGATTTCATTATATTCACTGTGTCCCAGTACCAATATCTAATATGCAGGGCATACTCATGGTCTGATCTTTAGATGAAACATATTCATCACTAAAGCATGTTATGCATCAGGCTCATTGCAGTTTATTTTTGTTCTTCAGATAACAATACGTCTAACCTGGGACACACGGTCTTGAATCCCCCAAAAGGGTATAAAGCTAGATCTGAAAAACAATGCTCTAGCAGTGTTTAAATAAAAGAACTACCTAGTGCTTTTAGGGAAGAAAAAAAAAAGAATTATTTGTTATTGTCACAGTTTCAAATACAATTAATAAAAATTAGGCTAAAACTTAATGAACAAATACTAAAAGTTGTTTCTCCATTGTGCCATTCTTTTTTCTTAGATTTTCACAATGTTTCTAGTATCTCCGTTACTTTGTAGACCACTCTTTGGTGCATAATGGACTGCTATTAGACAATAGATTGAGAAGCACTGCTGTGACGTTACATTAAAAATGGCAGCAAACACAGCTGCAACTGGTGAGTGGCCCAATACTATTATTGCATATTAAGTTTGCTCTCAGTCTGCCCACTTAGTTTAGGATCCTGAGAAAGCTTTTATATGTTTGTTTGTTCAATGTTGTTATATTTGATAACTGCGTGCTATTTTTTCCTTTGTTTGAATTCATATAGTTTAAAAGCAACATATATAGATTAATGATTTCTCTTTTAATATAATATGTAAGCTTATTTCTGCATAGCACAGAAGCTACATAGCCAATGACATAAAGGATTTTTCACATCTATTTCAGATGGAAAAAATTATAAACAATTATTGGAAATTGCGTTTGCAGAGTTACAGATTGAATTATGCAGCATACCTAGCTGACAACAAGGGAAGCATGTCTTCTTTTCTGTAGATCCTATTATTTTATACCAATCTCATGTCTTGGTGCTAGAATTCACATTATCTTGAAACTAACATGCCTAAAATGAAGCATTAGGTACAAACATGCCAGTTTAATCCCCACCATCATTATAGAATGAGCTCATTGGGTATATGGCATCCAGCCACTACGTTCGTTCTAGTGTCACAAGGAATTTATTTTAAAGTTGAATTCTGCATATTTCCAGCCTGAAGAATTCAGAGGCATAAGTAGGTCACAAAACACACTAACTCAGGCATGTAACAGGCACGTGCGCTCTCCAAATATCTATTGTCCCTGACATCAGAAATTCAGTAATTAAGCTATAAAGTTCAAAACCTGACAGCTCTTAAACATTTAAAGCAATGTGAAGATAAGGTGTAATTGCTCTTGAGGATAGGTCGCATGTATGTCTGAAGCAAAATTTCACAATTCCAAATAATGCTTTTGTTTAATACCAGAGATTACCAGAGATACTGGTCTCTGAAAGCTGTGTATGACTTCATGAAGTTATTCTGTTTGTCACAACTATGCAGTGGAAATGGAAATGGCATGCAATTAACATTGCACTACATGCATTTCAAACAGAATTCTGTCATAGCACACACCACAGCAAGTAAGGTGTGCTCAGTCAAACCCTATTTTATGACTGTGAACTAACAGAAAATTATAATCAAGGGCCTGTAAAATTATGAAACAGAAATTCAGCAGGGGTTGTGATACAGGATGGCACATTTCACCTGGGATAAATCCAAATGCCCTAACTGGAAGTGGCTGCCTAAGCAAATGCATCTGGACTGAGCCAAAACAATACCTCTGTGTATCACTTGAAGTGTCACGTACAGTTATCAGCTCATTCAGACCTAGCTTAGGTGTTCAGTTTTCTCTAACCAAGTGTTACACTGTATAGTCTAAACATGCTAGAAATGCATATATAAAAAAACAGAAGGTGCAACACTGCTGTAGTGGACTGCTGATAAAAAGCAGAACAAAGAAAAGGGATGTAGGGTGAAATCTTGGTTGGTTCAATAGACATTGAAAGGAAGGGTTGAGCAGAGGAGGAATTTTCCACAGTCTTTGTAAGCAAGGATTCAAAAAATGTATTTGTAAATAAAATAGAGGGAAAATGAGTGGTAAGAAAATAAACCATTTAAATGGAAACGCTTCATGAAATATGACACTAAGATGGAAGTGCAGGCAGGTGTAAACTAGGTCTGTCTGAAAGAGAACGCTGAACAGTGTAGAGAAGGAAAAAAAAAAAAAGAATGCCGTACTTCATTTAGATTCACAAAAGTGGTGTTTGCATACCATGAAACTTCACTATGCAGAATGAACTATAGCATCTTGGCATATTGCACTTTTAGAGTGCTGTGTACAACCACTTTCCCAAAAGAAGTGATTATTTTTAAATCCATGGACTACTCCAGTTCTATCTTAGTAAGCCAAAATCCTGTCTTTCAAACCTTAGGGGGTTTCTGGAGGAGCACAACCTCATGCCTGTTCTACAATTGAAGAGACAATTGCACAACTTACTCCAGTACTCAGCAGAAAAGTGCCTTCTGTTCATCTGCATGGTAGAGTCCTAGAAACAATCCTGATAGCACATGCACCCTTAAAAAGGCATAAACATCCACAAGATTTCTAAAGCCATATTGGGTTTCCTTGTTTCAATCTGCTTAAATGCTGCACCGTAACAGCAGCAGTGCCATAGCTGCCTTGAAATAGTGCTCCTGAATGCTATTCAATGCAGAACTAAAAGTCTTTTAGAATATCTTACCTAGACCCAACCCTTGACATGGAGTAATTCAGAAAATACAGCCGGTACCGTATACAGTATTTCTCCGAGATACAGGGAATAGCATGCACCGCATTGCCAATGGACTCTATCCAATCTCTATTTAGCTGGCAACAAAAAGAACTGGCAAAATGCAAATACAGAAAATAGGGATTTCTACCCATCTCTAATTCCTTGCTATTTGCAAAGAATATGTGACTGGGAAAAAAGTGTAGGTCTCAGTTTTACATCCAATTGTTTCTTGGCCTTTCTTTTTTGCCTTGTGTAACAGCTGGCAGCTGTGTAAAGTCACAACTGTGCAAAGTCAGTTTGTAAGAGCAGAAGGAACCATCAGTCATCCATACACATATGCGACACAATAATACACTATTTGCACTGAACTCACAGCTTTCATTTAAACTAGGGGATTTCTGTCTGAAAGGCTTCCACGTGACTTCAAACACTTCAAGAGCGTCAAATAATCCATCACAATTAGTCAGTTGTTCAGTTATTCTAAGAATAAAGGTGACAACTCCCTTTCCCAATGGAAAAAAAATAATCACATAAAAACGAGAAGTTTCTAGCCATTCATATTATGGCTTAATCTTTACATCTACCTTCCTTTACATCTTCCATGGCTACTTCCGTACAAAGTGTCTGCCATCACAGACCTTAGTAACGATCTAGGTAAGATGCACAAGCAAATCCGAATTCTCTTTATTGTATATCCACACTGCATCCCACCACCCCCCCACCCCCAACAACATGCTATTCTCTACAGAGGATTTTTAGGTGGAGGGACAGAATTAGGCATAAGCTACCTTCATTCAGTATTAAATGTAATCCCTTAAAACATCCTAGTTTTCTTGATCCTTAATTTAAACTGTAGGTGATAGAAATAATGCTTTTTTCCCTATAATCTGGCTTTGAAACGTTATCTAGCTTTTTAAAAACTGCTAGTAAGGGAATTTCCTTTTCTATTTATAAATTCAAACTAAAAAGTGTATTTTTCTGCTACCAAAATACCAAATCAGCCAACCAAACTCATTAATCCTGAAATGCAGAACTCATCTTCTAAACTATTAACAGAGAGAGCTACAAATACTAGAAAACACAGTATCTTACTAACTCAGCAACAGTGCATCTTTTTTTGTTCAAATGCTTCTGATCTAACTATATGTCAAAGCCTAAAGTGAACAGAAGGGTACAAAATATGCAGGTGCATGTATGTATAAATATGTATGTTTGTATGTTGGGAATTCAACGAATCCAGGTCCTTTGATAGTCTCTAATCAGGGATTAAAAATGCATTCATTATGGAAAAAAAAGAGTTGGAGTTAACTGAGTCTCTACTGTGCTTAAAAGTCATAATGAAATAAGCTCTTTCATGAACCTCTGGTAAATAATGGAGAGAAATTATGGAATGATGTTGTGGGAGAACTAGATTTTGTTCTGTGGAATTCATTTGAAAATAAACATGCAAGAAAACAGAGCTCTATTGGTAAATTCCACGTCGCTGAGCTTATTTCTCATTTTTGTTTGTATGAAACATGACTACCAACAAAATCAAATAAGAATGTTTTGGAGGCATTAGTTCTGATATGCTCTATCATTGTCTAACTGTCTTAACAGCGACTTCCTTTTAAATTAAATTATATTTCTAATACAGCAAACAGACGCCTAACTTTTAGTAGTAGCCGAGAAAAGAATTCCACTCTGACAAGGTGCAATCAAGAGGAAATTTTATGTAGCACTGCAGGTAATAAGTTATGCATAGCAAGCCTAAATTCAGAATTAGTATACTGTGAAACAAAATACATTAGAATAGTTGAAGGAAGAATTAATTACAGAGTTAGGATATAAACAGTAATGCATCTCAGGCAGAAGCAAACAACAAAACTGAAGGAAAGATAATTGCGGGCTGAGTTTGTTAAGGAGAAACAACATTTACAGGTGGGAAAATGCATCCAGTCTCAGAGGATGACAATTCTTTGCAGAGAACCAGCACAAGCTTTAGGCATCTTAAATCCCACCAAAAAGCAGGGCGTGAGAGATGTTCGGTGTGTACATCAGTCTTGGGCTCATTCTCTGGACAGAAGTGCGTTTCTCTGAGTGAACAAGCCCCCTCTACATCTTCACGATATCCTAATTGCAATTCCACAGCCACTCAAGCAAAGGATGTTTCCACAAACAGCAAAATGAGAATACTTTTCTGAAATCTTACAGTGGCAGAAATTCATAAGCATGTAAAGCCAGAACTGTTTGGAAATTTCACGAGGAATAGATCACTTGCAAATCTATGCTAGGGAGGCATTACCCAGTCTTCCAGTAAGTAAACAGTGCATGTGGTAGACTGAAATTTGACAGCAGAAAACTGAGGCATCAAATACACACTTTTATATTCATCTAGACATTACCAATTGATTCCAACACCTACATTACTGTTGCGAACTCTTAAGCTCTTCAGCCCCACACCAAATTCCCTTGCGCTTCCAATACGTAACCAAACACAACACATAAGCAGCCAACTTACCATTCTGACTAAAAACTCAACCTTAACTACATTAACATTCTCTATAAACACATTTACAGATAAAATCTGTTATTCTGCATACAGGAAACTATGAAGCTCCAATGAGGTTTTTGTATGTGATTTGAAATGAAAAAAGAGTGTGGGCATTTTTACTGTTTTGCTTAAAAAGTGCAAAGGAGATGGCTGTGGAAGCAAGGTGTGAACACATGTGGGTGATCTGGGCTCAAGAAAGTCTTCAAAGTTTTAAGCATGTGGAGGAGGTCGTGCTTCTTATTGACTGACAATTTGCTTCTGATTCACAGCTTCATTCAGATCACACATCTCATCAAGAACAATGCTGTCTGACAGGTGGATGAAATTTTGCAAGGCATTACAGTAGATAAATGAGGTTATGTTTAGGTGGAAGATTGTTAGAGACACTCTTACAGCAGTTCATACTATTTAATAAGAGAGCAAGGTGAGAAAAAGACCATTTGGGAGGCATCTAGCAACAAGAGAATACAAGAGTTTCCAAGAGTCCACCTAAACATTTTCCAGAACATCCCTGTAAGTAGGGACTGTCTTTATTAGGGAAGGACCCTTTCAAGCCTTTCCCAGAAAACTAGTTGCAGTAAATATATTTACCGGATGGATTTACTGCATTCAGTTTAACACGGAAAAATTTTAAATTGTCACCTACGTGTTATATATGACAGAAAAAACATTTTTTGGAAAGTGTTGAGTAACTTTTTGTTTTTAATTTAATATTCCAAAGTGAACATCAAAAATTTGCCTGTCAGATTAGCAGATAAAAGTTTTGCATTTTCATGGCCTGCTTGCATACTTTCAAAACGAAATCTCAATAATTTGTAGACAAACATTGTTCTCCCTATGTAGCTTATGGAATTTATTGGGGAAGATATGAAAGAATTCTTGGGGAAAGATGGCCGAGTCTCTGAAATCTTTCCTTTTCTCCCCTTTGCCCAAGACACAGCAACTAAGTTTGCCAACGCCATCACAGATACTTGTCCACAGTGAAGAACATAGCGTAAATTATATTTGCGTTTTGAAGCCAAGTCTTGCTTGAAACATTATTCCAGTCATGTCAGGAAATCCCGGCAAGGCTTTCAGTTCTTCAGCTGGCATGTCTGACAGAGAGTTTTGAGAATTATCTTGAAGCCTTTAGGGGAAAATACTCTGATGGAGAATTTCAAATGAAAAGTAAAAATAGATTAGTTCCCTTTTAAAGTTTGAAATGTTTAGTCAGAAGAACTTTCACAGAAAGTGAGCAATAACCTTAACTGTCGCACACACGTAACTTTCATCAAGAAACTAAAATGAATGTATATTTAAAAAAGTGAATTAGAATTTGCAAAGTGGTCATGTTTCCACTTTCAACATCAAGAGGACAAAGCTATAAATCAGTCTGAAATCAGCTTTATGAGTATTTTCAGAGTAAACTGATTTTCAGGTACTAGTTCAATATGTACCGGAAATGACAAGCTAATTCAAGGACAAGTAAAGGTCTGCATGCGAATCGCAGAAGTTCTACCAAAATCTGGAGAAGAAAATCCGCATTCTAGAAGAACAGTGAAATGAGTCTTGGATCCCATAGCTCCATGCTTTTCTTCTTTTTGACTTGATAGAAATAATGTCCTGTTACCTAGTGTGGTGACTTCACATAAATAAAACCAAGGAAAAAGCCTAAATCTTTAGCAGCGCAAACCAAATCCGTCTATCATTAATCTAGACATCATTACAAAACCAGATAAACAGAAAATAGCTTTAAAATGTATATGTGGGTGTTAGATTTTATTTCCACCATCCGTTTTTATAGCTAAGCTTAAACATATCTTGGTATCCTAATTGCTAACATCAATCAAACATCATGGGATATCCTTAGAGATGCTATAAAGGGTCTTAATGGATATTGAACATTTTAGATGCAGAATCAAGAGAAATGTAGGTCTGGAAGGGATTTCTAAAGGTCACCTAAGCCCATCTCTCTGCACAGAGGCAATACGAAATATACTCAAGCCCATCCTTAAGAGATGTTTGCTAAACCTCTTCTTAAAACTTCTATAATGGAAATTTAACAACTCCCATGGGAAGCATATTTCACTGTTTCACTACCCTTATAGTTGGAAAGTTTATCTTACCTATATCATTTTTGCTACAAATATAGGCTAGTTATAAGGTTATTAAGAGAAACTTCCCAATTATAATGATCATGAAATACCTCCCAGACTATCTAGAGAGGCCACTGCAATTTTCAAAGACATTCTAGTGCACAATACACATACAATTATTTATTGTTTCACCTCATCTTTTTTTTTTTTTTTAAATAGCTCAGTTATAAAACTGTAATCAGAATTTCTTTATCTGGATTCAGTTTGACTTTAAACTCTTAGCAAGATGTACATGTAAAGCTGATGCCAACTGACCGTCCTGGATTACACAGTATACGTACCTATCAACAGTTAAAAGCCCAACACAAAAAAAGTATCACATAAACTTATATGAAAGATGGTTTTGCATTTTAGACACAGGGATGGAGTTCTGTATTCTACTCCAATAGGAAGCCCTGACTTTGAACAAATCACAGTCTTTCTCCACCTCTAGTTCTCCATCTTTAAAAGGACAGTAATACTGATAATAAAGGTTTTTGTGATGACTGTTATATGCAGATACATTAAATGAGGAGTGCTGCTGGTTAAGAGACTCACCAGATGATATAGAAATATAGCATGCCTATAAGCAAATTTGATGGGAGACAAAGTATAAATGAGGAAATAACATACCACTTCTTCCAAAAAGGTTATTTTGGTATTGACTTTTAATTTAATCTTAGTTGACTTCTGTTGATAGCATCTCATTTCTGTTAATAAAAAGTGCATTTCATATGCAGAATTTAAGATAAAAATAGATTAATTTCAATATCAGAGGAAGTACAATAGCCACAGATGTGATACACTCTACAACTGCGTTAAAGCTACCATAAAGTTAAATTGCTCTATTTCAGGGAATCCTGATATCAGGACGTTTTGGATCCTGCATACCAATTATTTAGAATGCTAACTTTAGAATAGTCGAGTCGATACACACAAGAAGCCTAGATGCTATGTCATGGTTTGTTCAATCATACGCACAATGGTTAATATTATATTCTTTTATAAGTGTCTCTGCTTTAAACCAAATCCCATCTAAATTCAGACCGCATATATATTTTAAGCACAGATTTGTCTTTTCAGCATTGTTTAAGCACAAACCATATGCGCATCAAAAAGGCTTGAGGCAGCAGATGTTCTGGTTTGTGTATACAACTCTTCTTCTACTACAGTAATGAATTTCTTATCATGGAATTTTTGCAATATTTTTCCCTCGATCATTTCTAAAAAATAAATAAAAAATGCATGAAGATTTCAAATAGAATTAAAATTTCATCTTACAGTCACTATTTCACATTCTACATTATTTCCCAATTAAGAAAAAAATCTTTTGTTTTATAAATATTACTTTTATACATACAATATTGTTTCAGGCTTGCAGTCAAGAAAACAATTATACTGCTTGGCTTCTGGAAATACCCTGCCTTTAGCCTTGTTATGCACCTGAGATGTGTGAAACCGTCTCAATTACAAATATAGTACAGAAGACCTAGGGCCTGATCCTGCAACTCTTATAAGCATCCTACAACCAGCCATTGTCAGTAATAAAGAAGGGTGAATAGTGGAGGTGCATGATTCTGCTGGACCAGGCCTTAAGTGTAAGTGCATTATACAAGACATTATAAGGTGACATCTCAAAATAAAATATCGTCTTTTTATGTAATGCAGAAGTAACACACACAATTTACATATAGTAATAATTTATTCTGAAATGTTCATTTTAGCCTCTGTTGAGACATCACCCATGTCTCATTAATAAAAGAGCAGCCATCTCACCTCAAATACCAGAATATACAACAAGTTACAGCATAGCAAAAAAATTCTACCTACTTGAAGATAAAATCTAGTTCAGGTAAAATAATTTTGTTCAAGGTTTTACAGTTACACAGTTTTCCTTTTGTTGCAGAGCACAAAGAGAGTGTAAATTGTTACACCATAGCTATCTATGCACATTATGTGACCACAGAAATGTTAATCATTGCTTCAGAAAATGAACCATCAGTTCCATTCATGCAGAAAAGCAGGCTGGGAAAGCTTGTTCAGCAGAAACCATATTACTGTGAATTTCACAGCCACATGATTAATTATTGGGTTAGATGGACTCACAAATACTAAAACTGAGTATATTTTTTTTTTGCATAAATAATACCAATTCTTCCCTGATGTAGTTTAGTCAGTCTGTAATCTAGAAATGATTGATAAAGCAATATGACTGTATCATCTCTATCTGTAAGGGTCATGATTTCAAGACAAGCAATATTTAAAGGATTATGGGATGGGATGCTAATTAAATACATGTTAAACATACTGTACAAATATAATTGCGTTAGCAATTTTACTCCAAACTGTCGATCAGGTATCCCTCCAAAATATTACCAATGAAGACAAAGTATACTATCAAATATGGCTTCCAGAACAAGGACCCTCTAACAAGAATCAAACCTATTTACAAAAAATAAAACAACAAATAAAACCAATCCCCAGTCTTTTAAGGTTTCATTTGGAACAAATGTTTTCTCAACAGGTGCTGTAAATAATACATCAGTTCTCCTTTTTTTTTTTTTTTTTTTTTTGATGTATTTAAACAGAAGTCACCAGGTAAGAGCCCGAATGACGTTTAGGGCTCTGAGTTCCGCTGGAGTCTGTATTTTCTGTCTTCGAGTCACGTTTCTTTGTGCTGTTATTTACCGGCGTTGGAATTTGTGATGGCCGAGCAGAACTGTTGTCAGCACTACTTTTCCTGGGGCTTGGATTGTAGTTGAAAGGAGTCACTCTTGCTGCAACAGCACCACTGGGAGAGCTATGTTTACTGGAGCTACTGGAACTGAATGGTGTACGCTCACTAACAGTACTTTCATTATTTTCTGGTGCAGGAACAGCGTTATTCTGCATAGGTTTTGTTTCAGTTCCTTTCTTGTCTGGACTGTCTATTTGAATAAATGAGTTCAGACGATTTTCTAAACCAATGGTACGAACAGGAACGTTTCCATTCCCTGCATTTTGTTTTTCTTGACTCTCTTTAGAATCTTTACCATTCACACCCCCTTTCTCTGAAAGGCTGTCAATAACAGGGGGAGTATTGCCAGTTGGGGACCTTCCAGATCGAGGATTATTAATTGGGCAGTCTTCTATCCTCACCCACACGTCCTCTGTCTTCGAGACAGCTGGTGCCATCTGATAAATTAGAGTTTTGGAATCAGAGCCATTTGTTGCACCTGAGGAAGAATGCTGAGGATCATTCATTATTTGAGGAATTTCATTTTCTTTTATTTTTCTCCAAGTACCTTTAGCTGGTGCTTGACTTTCTTTACTTTGCTTGGGTCCAGAAACAGAACTTCCATATTGCTTTTCATCTTCACTCTTTGCCTTTTCACTGGATTCGGAAGAAGCTGACAGAATTGAGGAAGAACTTCCAGTTCTTCGCCAAGTGCTGACACGAGGAAGCGAGGAGGAATGCTTACTATGCTCACGCTTCCATGTTCCTGATCTATTGATTGGCAATCTAGACGGACTCTCAGAATGAGAGCGAGCTATATCATGACGTTTCACTGGTCTCCCATCATATTCCACAGAAGGGCTCAGATTAGGGGGTAATTTTCGCCAACCACTAGTCTGGGCAGTTGAATGAGTGGATAAAGACATATCAGGAAGAGACGGACTTAAAACTGGTGTCTGTATTTGGGACCTAGTGGGAGAATCCGGCCTGGAAGGAGACAGAGATTCAAATGAAGCAGACTCTTCTAATTTCCGTCTTAGGGTTGGACTCGGAGCCTCCTTAATAAAAGTTGACTGACGAACTAGCACAGGTCTCTCCGATCGGTCAGATTCGCTTCCGCTAGATTTTGTGGATGACATTCTGGACAGTTCAGTCTTCTTGTTGGATCCACCACTACTGAGAATCTGGTTTAATCCTTTTGAAGCAGACTCACTTCTGGGAATGCCACTGTTACTCTTAGGTAAGGCAGTTTGCTTTGCAAGGTTTTGCTGGCTCATCTGCCTGCCCGGTGATGTGTAAGACATTCTTCCTGAACTTGAAGATTTAGTTGAAGCTGTACTAGGAGATGAGGTCCTTGGCAACTGAGACAGTTTGTTGGGAGGACTTATACCATTTCTTCCCGGGGAAATTGAGTTTCGGCCTGGAGATTGCAGAGGCCTGCTTAATGGCTGCTGTTGAGGTCTGGAAGGAGTGGAATCTCTAGATCCGGATCTAGAAGGTCCTTTACTTGATCCACCCTGTTGAGAGGGTTGCCTAGTTACAGGAGCTGGCTCAGGTTTCACTGACGACTTGACTCCTCTTGGAGAACTAGTGCAACTTTGGCCTTCACTGGGACTCTTGGAGTTTGTGTTTTTCGGGGGGGGGCCTTTCTTGGAAACGGGACTAGTACTTGAGGAGCTATTTCGAACTCCCGGAATATGAATCATTGTCCTACCACGTGAAATTGAAGGCATACTTGTTTGTTGTGGTTGCTTTAGCTGGCTTGAAACTTCTGAACTGGAGCGAGCTTTTCCTGTAATTATACTTTTATACACTTTTTTCCCTCCTTTGATTCCTTTATTTTCAGATTCTACTTTTTTAGACTCCAATGTGCTCTTCTCCCCCGGCTTAAGAATTCTTGGACCTTTATTACTAGTAAAAGGCTTTTCTTCTTGGTCTGGGGTAAGATGAAATGGTGACCCTAGAGAAATACCAGATTTTAATGAAAGGATAGAATCAGAGTCTGATGAAGCTTGTCTAGACAGCGATGCAGCAGCTGCAGCTTGATGCAAGCTACTAACTATAGAATTTGCACCTTCTTGTATAGCTTTCCAATCAAAGTTCTCTGAATCAGGTGAGAAACCGTGCTCTGAATCCGGCCTCTGTATATCTCTCAAATCCAGGGTTAAATCTTCTGCCAGTATACCACCCATATTTCTGGAATTATTTTTTTCACTTTCACTCTTTACTCTTGAAGGCTTTTTCTTTTTAGGCATAGCAGAACTAATGCATTCCTGCAAAAGATCATCTTCCGAGTCAATGCTAAGAGAACTCAGGGAGCTGTTTCTAGAGAAACATACAGGTGTATCTTCAACATGAAACGACTTAGGTGCATAACCGGAAGTCTGAGGTCTACTCGATTCTATCTGTGAATCAGGAGCCTCACTTCGTTTTGCAGGTTCACTTTCTTTGTTGTTATTGTTTTCTTGATCAATATCACTGAGAGAACTAAGAGATGAATTGCGAGAAAAACAAACAGGTGTGTTCTCGATAGCAAAATTCTGCATCTTCTCATCTGTAGCTGCTCCTCTGTCTGGAATTTCTTTAGTTGACTGAGAGAAACTTTTAGGCTGGCTTCTGCCTGGTGGGTGTTTTTGACAGACTTGTGTCCTATTACTTGGTTGTTGATTTGAAGACTGCTCGGAACTAGTGCAGTCTTTGCTTTCCGTTTCCTTTGCTTCTTTTCCTTTTCTTAATTCTGCTTTCTCCCTTGAAAGGTCAACATCATCATCATCAAAATCTAAAGAACTTAGGGAATCATTCCGTGAAAAACAGTAAGGAGTTCCCTCAATAGGTGTGTAATGATGAGGGGAATCAAATGCAAAGCTTCCTCTTACACGCTCTTCATTATTTGGAAGTTTGTCATGAAAATCTCTTGAATTATTTTTAAGATGTTTCTTTGTGTCTCTGTTTTCTGAATAGCTTCTTTCATTATTAATGTTGCTTTTAGGCTCTGTGTTTTTTCTTATGCGTGCTCTGTATTCATTATTCTGGGGAGCAGGCTTTACTGGTGATGTTGGCTTCTTTTTCTCACCTTCTGATTGGTTTTTGTTACTTAGAGATGAAGATGCTTGTTGAATTTGATCCATTATCTTCTTCACTCTGAAAGGTTTGTGACTTTTTCCTTTTGGCATAGCTGAGTTGATGCACTCGGCCAAAATATCACCCTCTTCTGTTTTGTCATCGTCCAGTCCTGAGGCAGTCACAGTCGAGCTTTTCACCCTCTGAGAGTCATCTGTACTTCTGCCTTCTGTAGGAATGGTGTCTCTCTTCTCAAATTCCCCTGAGTCTGTCCCAGCACCCACGTTCTCTGCATTGGCCAACTCATTTGGGGGTGATTCTATCGTGAGATCACTCAGAGATGTAGCTGTCGAAAAATTTATTGGTGTACCCTCAACACAATATACCCGTGGCATATCATCTCCAGGTGTAAAACTCACATGCTTTTGGGATTGCAGTCTGCTTTGTGAAGGCAAAAGTTTGTAAACTGGCAGCTGGCTTGGCTTCCTGGCTACAGGAGGAGGTATTTTTGAAGCAGATGCTTGAGAAGGCTTTTTGGCTTTACGTGACGACTTTGTTGGCATTGCAGAAATAATACATTCTTCCAGTATTTCAATATCGTCATCATCAGAATCATCCAGAATGTCTTTTTCTGCTTCAGTAGGCTTCTCTGCTTTCTTCTCTTGGTTATCCTTTGCGTCATCTGGCTGTTCAGGTTCTGCTTCGTTTCCATGCTCATTTTCATGTACTGGAGGCATGATTCTTAACTCTACATCTTTCTGTATAAATGGTTCATCAAGACTCAGAGCACTCAGGCTAGAAGAGCAAGAAAATCCATCGGGTGTACTTTCCGTGGCAAAATGCAGTAACGTATCAGCATCTGGCAACACCTGAACTCTTTGAACAGCTGCATTCACGGCTGCCTGTCTAGGACCAGGTTCTCTCTTTTCTGCACTAGGTACTTTACCTTTAGCTGCTTCTCTCTTTACTTGAGCTCCTTGGGCAGGGGGTGGAGTTTTACTTCTGCTTGGAGGCATTGTTTGTCCAGGGCTGTCTGGAAGATCACTGGGACTTATAATACCACTTACCATTCCACTGCAAGGCTCGCTTTGAACGGAGCTAGCAATTGAACGGCTTTCGAAACTATCCAGGGAACTTACAGAAGTACATCTGCTGAACATGAGCGGAGTCTCTTGCACATAATGTTCTGGTGGACTTTTAGGAGTCTGTGCGCCACTCTTCGAGGGAGATTTGGCACCTGAAGAAAATTCAACAGCTTTATGTCTAGAGGAATCAGAAGGCGATAAACTAGAAGTCTGAAGTCTACTCGATTTTGTTCTAATGTGTTGTGATGTTGATGTGACTTCGCTTACTGCGCCTTCTGTAGACAGAGTCCCACTGTTCTCTTTTAGTTCTGCTATCTGTAGTGTGTTATTAGCATCCGTCACACGGGTGGATTGATCACGCCCCATTTCATCTTCAGCTGATGACAACGATGACAAAGAGCTACACCTTGAAAAACATATCGGTGTATCTTCCACACAGTAAGTTTGTATAGTTTCCTGATTAATAGAGGGAGTCTTACAGGAGGCAGTCTTTTGAGCATGACTGCCTCTGCTCTGTGCAGAACTTGGGTGAAGCTGATTCTGTCTCTTTGAACTAGCTGAAGGGGCTGATGTGTTCCCACTACTTGAGGAAATATGGTCAGTTTTAGTGCTTTGCACTGATGAACTCTTTGAAAAAGTAAAAGACGGCTTCTGAGAAGACGGAGGAACTTCTGTTGAATATTTTAGACTATAGTCAATAGGCTGATCTACATGATGTTCCTCTTCATTGTACTTTATGCTATAATTGGTTGGTCTGTCTTCTTCCTCTTCATGTTGTTCCTCCTCAGAATAGCGTTCACTGTAGTTTGTTGGCTTATCATCATCATAATCATCAACCTGGCACAAGGACTGGTTTACTTTCTGATTCATTCCAAGAGTGGAGCCTACTCTGTTCTGATCTGAACCACTGGATCCTCTTGATCTGAAGGAAGAAACACATTCTTGCTGTCCAAAAGGTGACTGATATTTCATGTGCTTATCATCTCCACTCTCAGAATATACGGGGTAAGTTGCGTTTTGGCTCCTGGACTGCCTTTGTTCATTTTGTTTTATTTCATCATCTATTATGTGCTTAGGCCTTGCCCATCTTTCATTTTGGGAGGGACTCTGCCTTCCAGAATTTAACTGTTCATCCGAATATTTAAGACTATAATTAATAGGAGTGTCCAGCTCTCCCTCATTGTCATCCATATGATTTGCACTATGTATCTTATGTGCCAAGTCAGCTGGGTATTGACCATAACTGCAAAATTTACTTTCATCATCTTCCGAGTACGATTCAATGGAAGGTTTCATTTGGCCTCTTTTACCATAACCATCGCTGCTGCTGACGCTATTCAAACTATCATTTGAAGCTCTCTTGTATTCCATTTTTGTGTAAGGCACAGGACATGTCCTGTTGGAATTTTCAGCTTTAGGAAAGTACGTATTTGAGTGAGTATGGGCAGTGGCTGCTCTTCTCGGGGCATTTCTGTCCTCTGTCAAACAGTGCATTTCAGAAGTGGAACCAGAACTTCTGTCTTCTTGTGGAATATGCATGCTCGTTACTTCTTCCATAACTTTGGCAATCTGAGCTGCAGCAGTAGAAATCTGCATTCCTATTCTCTTGGAGGAGTTCCCGGTAGTCTCTGTACCTGGATGATAGGTATTCAAACCCACTGCACGATCCCTATCAAGATTTCTGTCTTTCTCAGATCGAGAATTTTCTGTATTCCCTCTACTGGAGGAAGAGGAACCAGGCAACACTGTAGTATTTAAATATGGTGAAAGTACAGTCACATTACCAGTATTAAAACTCTCTGATCTGCAAATCCCATCATCATGCCGATTGGCGTCCAAGACATACTCACTGTATATGTTTTGCTTATGTCTCTGCTTATTACGGTGAGAAGCTTTTGGGCTTAAATTATCAATGTTGTCAAAAGTCTCTGATAAATGCTGAGCGTCTAATTCTGCTTCCAGTGCCTTTTGTTTTCTAACATGAAGGGATGGTAAGCTTGATCCTGGAGACATAATATTGGCATCCTTATATTTTGCTGGCCTGTTTGCCATCAGATTTCTTAGAGCTGCAGCACTGCCCATTGCTATCATTTTGTGTTTTGAATGAATGAGATTTTTGAGCATGCTAACTGCTCCCATGTCCCAGAGTGCCTCCTGATCCTTTGCATTTCGTGCAGAAAGATTCCACAGGGTCCCACACGCATTACTAACTATTGTCAAACTGTGTGACTTCAGGTGCTGTAACAAGGTTTGTAAGCAGCTGTTCTCTCTCAAGATTTGCCTGGTGTTGAGCAATTGAAAACAAGAGTTAGTAAGTGGCACTTCAAAAGGACAAAACAACAAAAATCTATGATGCTATAAGCAAGTTTAATCCTTAGTAAAGATAAAATATGAATTCTCCAGGGCAAATATACCTTATTTTTCCTCAATTTTAAGCTGAATGCTAATCAAATTCTGCTGTGGATATGAATAATTTGCTCCCACACAACCCTCTCCATACGAAACAATTTTCCATTCCGGGTGGTTTCCTATGGCTGAAATAGCTAATGAATTTCTCTTGTTAGGAAAAGCTTGCAGTTCAATTCATCATTTAACAAGCAGCAAATACATTAATCCTTTTACATAGTCCTGTTATCTAAATGGAATATCAAATCTATTAAAAAAAGCTAATCCTTAATTACTGTACTTAATACATGCATTCATATTAGAACTCAGTCATAAAAACTGTCTAGTAAATATACTTTTGGTATCACTACAGATTTTCAGAAAACTAGAAAGTATATTCACCTGTGGTCCTCATTAGTAGCAATTAAGCTGGAAACATTTCTTAATATTCCTCCTCCACTTTCAATGATGGCTAAAGTGTTTGTTTGGCTCCGGTATGTCAGTGTGCCAACTAGAAATGCAAGAGCACCATCAACAGCACATATATCAGCTTTGTTCTCAGTGCAGTGTGCTGACAAATTCCATAAGGCACTCAAAACACTTTTTAAGGTGGATTCCTAGGAAAATAATAAAATTACAGAATTAAAGAATTTTCAATTACTGATCAGAAGCCCTCAGCAATATGTAAGCCAGCTTCAATGAGGTTTTAATAAACTTGTTTTTCTAGCTCCCGTGGATGCAAAGATAGCTTTGGAAACGTGAACCAAAAATAAATGAAAGAAATAATTCCTGCTGAATCTGCACAGAGCCTGAAAACACAGCTTGGAGAAACAAACTGCTTCACCGATTCTATCCCAGACTTGCAAACAACAAATTTATTTACCATGGAATCTGGCTTCTTTCCAGTTAACTACAGAATTTAATTTTTGTTTGGCATGAAATCTCTACACGTTGTATACTGATGGCCAATATTTTGCTTTCTGTTTTCCTGCATATGCCACTCCATTTCTCTTGTTTTCCTCACAAATATGAATTAAGTGTGTTTCAGTTTCTGCCTTCTGTGCTGATAAACTCGAGGCAGGTGGCACTGCACCCATACCTGCTTTTGTTTGCTTCTCTCTCCTTCCTTCATCTATGAATTTGTTACTGCTTGCGAGAAAGTTTGAGCCACAGTACTTGCCAGCTACCGTAATAGTAAAAAGGGTCTGTAGATTAGCAGGCAAGGGACTCTGGGTCAGAATATAATCCTGTCTGGATACCAAGTATACATCTATAGAATGGCAGAAGTGGAAGTCTATTTATTCACAAAATCAGAAGATAGTTTTATTAAATGGCAAATAATAAAAAATGCTATTGGAATGTGCCATTAGAACAGCACAGCTCATGAAACTGAACAGTGAAAGCTATCAACCCTCATAAATAAAATTCCAGAAATGTTAGTGGTTCTCAGATGTCATTGCTACACTGTGATCAGCTGCTGCCCAGTTAACTCAAAGCAATTCTCCTCTTCCAAGGGAACTACCTGAAACACTTCAAATATTTGACCAACGGCTTATGTCAAAAAGGATAATATCGGTATTTTAGGTAAAATTAATATAATCTCTTCAAAACTTATCTCATAGTCATTTATATATGATACCTTCTTAACTTCTAAAGCACATTCCATCAATGCTTTCACACTCCCAACTTCACGTAGAGTCTTTTTACTGTTTACATCTGCTCGCCAGGACAAGTTCCTCAACACACTTGCAATGACCTGCAAAACAAGAAATAAAAATAATGTATTTCAATAGAGCTATTTCTTTAGTAGGTTATCAGCACATCCTCCTGGATTTCCGGAACACTATGGAATCCATTAACAACGGTAACGTTCAGCTAATGAAGTAGCCTTCTGCTGAAATTTGTTTTCAGTTCTAGTCCTAGATATATCGTCCAAACGTTTCCGTTTGGACAGTTTGAGCAAAGGTACTGTTTTCTGTGTGCGTGTACATGAAACAAAGTTTTGAAAGCAGGTTCCCTGCTTTCCACATAGGCTGAAAAATTGGACCAAACGTTCAGATTTGTGCTCTCTTCTGATGTCTGTTGTAGACTTCTTATATAATTTCAGGAGAGAAATTTCTATTATCTTTTTCTCAGCTTTTCCAATTGTAAAACCGGACAATGGTTTTTACCTTCTCTATGATATTGATTTTCAGAGGTACGGTATGATTACTTTTATTAACGCTTCTAAAGCTCTTTTAAGTAATTAAAAAAATACACTGTGATAATCAGAATAGTTACCCATGGAAGATGGGTAGCCATTCAGCCTAAGTTCTTGTTCTCGGCAGCAACTAGATTGAGGTGCTTCAAAGTAAAATGCAATTGGGCACCATAATGGACAGCCCATAATATTTAACTTCATCCATTTATGGGCAGGCGTAAGCATGCATTTTTTCTATGGCTGCTCTTGTCACAGGAAGTGCATAAGCTTTTCAAAATATTACTAAATCATTGGTCTTGACATTTAATGCTTAATTTAAATTTCTTAGTTTTCATTTCATTGATAATTTCCTTGGTATCACGATTGAAAAAAGTAATGGGCGCAATTTACCTGTGGTATATCATTCCTTATGTTGTTCTGTGTCTCATGTCCTCATTTGTTTAGGGTCAAAACTATGTCTCTTGCAATACTTGTAACAGTCTTTCAATACTTACAATATTCTTTCAATGAAAATATCTTTCAGGACTTAAAATCACTAATTTCATTCATCCCAAATCGTTTCTGCAGGTTTTTTTGACCATTAGGTGATAAGAATTAAAAAAAAAAAAATCCAACTATTCCAAATTATTCTTTTCTTTTTAAACCCTTGCTGCACTGAGCCGATGTTTTTGTTCACTGTCACCACAGCAGTTTCAGGTCTTGTTTTAAATGAGCTGCCAGCACTCATAAAGGTAGTAATGCATATGAATAGCTGAACCCGCAGTACTTTCAATTTAAATACTGAATATCATATGCTGTTTAAGATCTTTTTACACATCTCTGCATTTCCTCACAGTCTCTTTAATCTTGATAAATCCAAATAATCATACAACGCTGTGCCCTTGCAGTTGACTTCCTTTTCCAGAGTACTACATATCCATAATATCTGTCCTAATACCAAATCAGAGACCTGTTTTGTAATTTTAACTAGTTACTCAATTATAATTAGTTAGCTACTCCTCTAGTGGGGAAAAGTCTTAAGAGATAAAGTCAATTATATTTAAAAATTGTCCTTTTACCTATTTTCTGGTGATTCACTCAAACTGTGAGGGTTTTCCCTTCCAAAAGTTGTTCCGATTTATTTACATTATATATTTTTTAAAGGGAACTACAATTTCATATTTAATAATTTTAAACAATTTCCATACCACTGAAGAACAGGTCTGTGCTCTACACTCTCAGGGTCACCCAAAGCACTTTACAAGGTTTAAAAAAAAAAAAAAAAAAAAAAAAGATTGTTTACCAGGTGTTTTTCTTTACGTGGCATAAGCCATTGGAAGAGACCCTTTTGGTGTCACATCAAACACTTTGCTGACACTTACAATGCTTCTCTGAGAGGTGCTAGTCTGGAGAGCTGGCATGCATGTGCTAACAGAACAACCCCATCAAGCGTAATTGTAGATTGCCCTCTGAAATAGAGCACTCTCTACTATTATTCCTCTATTATTTATTTGCTGCTAGAGTAGAAGGAACCTCAGATGCCACAATACTGCATTAACCAGCAGTGTAATCCCGGTCTGTTAGCACTATCAGCAGTAAACTAAATGAGAGAACCTCAGACTGCTCACGCTCATCTTGAAAACCAGACTTCCAATAAGTTTTGTAGTCTGTATATAACATGTACTTTGGTGAAAAAACAGAATTTGACCCTCAGTTGAGCATTTGTACAGCAACAAAGTTGTACTTCATAATTTACAGAACAAAGACAGATACAAACTTTGCATCACAGATAATGTAACTTACTGCTGACAAGACAACACAAGAACAACAGTTAAGAAAAAACACAATCAGACCAGGAAGGATGGTGCATATTTAAAAGAGAGAGCCTCATTTGAAGGGGGGGGAAAAAAAAAAAAGAATCTCTGTGGACAGCACACTAGAGACTCCATGAAAGAAGACCTGAATTCAAGCATAAAAATAAGGTGGAGAGGTAAAACGAGTAAAAGGAAAGTAAACCTTAGGAAAGGAGAGCAGAGATACAATAATTCAGCATAACACAATGAAATGGAAAAGATGCAAGACGACGGAAATGTCTAAGCTAAGGGAGTATTTCATCTCAAAAGGAAGTTACCTGTTGCAAGTCTTCACTTTCAGATTTTAATTGGGCTACAAGAGCTCTCATGCAGCCCTTCATAGAACATAATGTAGCCTGTTAGGAATCAGGAGGGAAAAAAAAAGAGAATTAAATAGCAGATTAGGCAGCTTGATTGTGCGTAATGCTTTGATATTTTAAGCTAATCATCTCTGAAGTTCAACACAGCTTAGTGAAATAAGCTGCCAACAACAGATATTTGGTCTACGGCTATTAAAAAGTTAAGCATAACTACCAGTTTCTATTCTGGGAAATACGTGCCTGCTAAAGGCGTGCTAAATCTTGTATTTTTGACAACAGGCCTAGGACTAAACCTGAAACACTACTAGTTTGCAAGCCATCTTCACTATGTCCTAGATAACACACTGGACACTCCCCTGTAAGTTGATAAGGCATCGCTACTGGCTGCCTGGTGAGTTTCACAATCATACTTTTTATTTCAAATAAACTTTGTGAATCTTACATCAGACAGTAGTATGAATATTTAAAACTTACACAAATACATCAACATCCCTGAGCCTTGAAGAACAAACTGCCTTTTTAAGTACTTGAAAATCTGTATGGCTTACATTAGTAATTGTTGGTGACACGCATAACTAAATTAATTAAATTAATTCCTCAAAAACAAAAAGTAGAACTGATACTCATCAGCTGTACAACACATCTGTATCACTGAGCAGCTTTCTTTGTGCTACAAACCCAGTAACTTCAGCCTTGCAGCAATTACTAATCAGATGATTTTAAGAGCCAATATTTTGTGAAGACTTTATTTGTAGCAGGGATTTACACTTTACCGTGTTTAAACCTGGAGCAAAAAGTGAGTAATATGAAACATGGTTTTATTTCCATTCACTCTTGAATATATCTTCCGTTAGAGTAGAAAGATAAAAGTCTTGTCTGAATGAAATTATTTTAAGAGCCATATCTTGGAAAACTCTGGGACAAGAAATTATTAATTTTTTTTTTTTTTTAATCATTTGAAAGCAAGGTCCCCAGTTGAAATCAGGGAGTCCATTTTATCCTCAAGTTATTTAAGTAGTGCCCATTATTAGCCAGACATGCTCCAAACATTTAAGAAAGAGGATCCAGACTGAAGATGACTGCAAAAATTCATCAGACAATAATAATATAATTCAGTGACAACTCTACCAAATTTGACTCAACTAACAGTTTCAGTTCCTAACTCTCAGAAAAACCAATCATTATCCATAATCATTGGTCCATAATCATCAGGTGCTACATGTTGTGGAAAGACCTAGTGTACCGTTTATACAGAAATAAAACCAACAGATAAAAATCCTGAGTTTCACTGACAAACTAAGAGTAACTTCATTTCATATGAAAGTTGATATTACACTTGTGTGATAAAACATTCAATTTGTGGCCTCCTCTGCTAGGAACAGCATGGAATGGCACAATTCTTTGGGAATTTCTGTTGTGAACCCAAATGCGAGTAATATCCTATCCTGGAGATTTTCATCACTCACAATTTAGAACAACAGTTCAAACACAGCTACAAACTGAAATTACCGTATGCCTGAAATTCTCTCTTACCTTGTTTGCCACATCTCCAAAAGTCAAGTTTGTCAGAGCCATTCCAGCATACCTTCTTAATGTAACACTATAGTGGTCATTTGTAAGTCCATACATTTCACAGTCCACTTGCAACAGTTCTGCAATGGCCTGCAAACCTCCTTTAAAAAGAAATTAAAAAAAAAAAATAAGCTTAACGTAAGAATATAGTACACACACCAAGGAGCAAATTACACTCATATATACAGAAAAAAATCTCAAATATGTGAAACCCAAAAGGGTCAGAAAGATAAACAATAATTTCTTAAACATATTGTTAAATACTGACTCTGGACCTTGAATCCTGTCCTTAGTATAAACTGAAAGGCTTGGTAGCATGATCTTAAGATGATGGGGGAAAGGTGGGAACGGGGGCATTTTTGAAGATGTAAAAAGCACACTCATCTGTTAATTTCATCCAATGAAAATCACATTTGGCTGATGAACTCGCACCAATTACTTACAAGGCTATTCAGAAAATCTGGTAATTATTAATTTAATAATTATTACTGAATTTTATTTTCCCAGAAAAAAATACATAGGAAGTTTTCACTGATAATAAAAAGTGGCTCAGAATTGACAGGTGATGGACTACAAAATTCAGCCTGCTACACAGGAACCTATCAATACGCTTAACTCATGATACAAAACCCCCCCCCAGAGAAGTAGTCTCGATTCTAAGTCTAATATATCTAAAATCACAAATGTTTCCATGATAATAATACTCTTCCAAAATTCACAGCTCATGCCAGGAAAAAGAGTTAACTTGCATAATAACCTGTCCAGTGAGAAATGGTCTAGCGCTAAGTTCATTTAAATTGCATCAATCACTGACAGGGCAACTACTGATACAAATGAACTCACGATTGTTTAAACTAGTAGCAAAAAAGCTTCATATTCAGTGCAGCATACAAGAAAGGATTGTCAGCATTCCCAGCAAGCTTTTCAAAGGAAGCTAGAGAAAACCATTTGGTCTTACCAAGCTCATTCATTGCATGCCTGTGTTCTTCATCAAACGAAAGTTTCATCAAAACACATACTGCAGGACAGATCTGATGATCAACTGGAGCTGGCACTGATACGGAAAAAGGATACGGAAAAAGATTACTATTTCCTAGGCGTGTTATTTTGTCTAGATCATAAGCTTTCCAAAGAGAATCTAATCTTAGAGATAAACGAATTGCTATTTACTCAGGATTTGGATCACCGGCAAGATACAAAACCAGACAACTAATTAGGAACACTAATAATAAACGCGTATACACAGAGGCCCAAGATTACATCTATGTACTAGAAATAAGTACACTTGATGCTGAAAAGACTCCTCAGGAAAAAGAATTTAGGGAGAATTCTGAATGCATGTATTGGTAAGAAATATGACTTCAAGTACAAAAAAAATTATCTAATTCATTTGGAAAAATAATAAACTTAGCGACATAAATCAATAAACTTAAAATTTCTGGACGCACTAAATAATACAACATCTAACGTGAAGCTGTTTCCTTGGCTCTCTTCTTCATGTCCTTATGAATGGTTAATTAAAGCCTTTGTTTCATAACTGAGAACTTTTAAAGTTCATAATATCGCAAACGAGACTGTCTAAAGCACAAATTGTATTGGTACAACTTATTCAGAGCCCCACTTCTGCAAAACGATTCTTGCACTAAACTCCAGCACCCATGTCAGAGCCCACTGATTTCGGTAGCATTACTGACATAGAGGTCTGCAATACAAATTTTAAAAATGGCAACCTTAAACCTCTTTTTAATTCAGAAAAAGTTATGTAATCGTGAAGGGTGTATCTTTTTGCTGCTGTTGTTAAAGCTGTTCTCTGAGAAAACTCCAATTCACTTAAAATGGCACTTCTCTGGTAGTTTAATACCGAAACGTTTCTTATGTACAACATTTTAAACAGCAGTTTACATCATACTGAACAGACTAGAATGAGATTACTTAATTTGCGCCCTCTGTCCCTCTCCTAAGGGAAATGTGTGTCCTGAACAAACAGCAATTTGGGATTATTTTTTTATTTAGATACAAATCATTACCCATTGAAATGTACAAGAGCAATGAGTATAAAATTTAATATTAATTCGTAGGTTATAAATACAAAACGCTAAAATTGTGTCTGAAAACCATAGAAAGGCCTATGATTTAAAGACCAAATTTATAAATGGGATGTCACATCAGTAATAGATACTATTTCCTAAATCTACCTCAACTTAAAGTATATACATATTTATTTAAAAGAAACCTAACATTATATTCAACTAGAAATCAGATTTTTTTTTGGTAAACTCACTGTTTTCGAAACATCTTTTAAACATTTCCACACCGTTCACAGAACTTACTTGGGTTTTTGTCTTGGTCCATGCCTTGTTCATGTGCCTCCTGCCATTCCCAACATGTTTCACAGTAAGCACGGATTTGCTCCAAAAGATGGAGCACGCGGATTTCCCGTCTGCCTCGCTTATCATCAGGCTGGGAGTGAATGATGTTATGCAGTGCGGCACTGGCTCTGGCGCGGGCCTCTTTACTACCACGAGAGTTGCCTAACAACACAGAGTCTTTATCGTTGCCATGTAAAAGCTGGATGAGGAGAGGAAGACATCCAGACTGACGCATGGCTATGCAGCTGTCTTGGGAGCTAGACATTGCTAGCAAAGTTCGCGACATGTCATCCTTATCATGAGTACCAAGCATTGACAACAATGAATACACCATTTCCACCTGCAGGTCAAATGATTTTAAAAATACAGTTACATTTAAAAAATACATATTAAATTAGATTAAAGTGAAGTTCTGAATGGTACACATCAACAAAAAAGAAAATGTATTTATATAATGGTGCCAGAATTTGTACTACTTACAAACAATAAAATAAGTACTACTGGTTCTTCATCAGTTCTAACGTTAATAAATCTCACTTAGTGGTTAAATGGCTAGAATAACTGGGTGGTAACTGAATGTAACTGTACTAACCTACAAGATTAATCAGGAAGACTTCTAACTCTCCACTGTCCAAAGGGCTAAAGAAACATACTGATGAAAGTGCTTTAGTTTGGAAATGCTAGAATATATTTAAATGAATTTTATCTCAAAAAGAATGTTCTGTATGAGTCACTTTCAGTTAAAGATGCTCTTCAGTGAAAAATTATTTGATATGTGGAATTAATACAGTTATGCTAGACAAAGGATAAGGCTGATTTCATTAATTTTTAATTCACATGGTAATTTAAAAAAAATCTTACACACATTAAAAAAAATTTCCTTTAAAACTATTTCAAATTAACACATCATTTTGTGTTAGGATAAACAATTTGCACAGGGGCCAGATTATTTACAGCTAATGCAGAACTGACTAGGTCAATTAAGCTTTCTTCCAGTTTCAATGGATAACAGAAGTGGAACAAATGCTCGTTTAACATGTACAATATAAAGTACTAAGCATTTGTCAAATAAATCAAGCCACTAGAAAAAGAGCATTACACATTAAATTCAGAGCAACTAAATTTCAATTCAAAAATAGCAATTTTTGAGGGGTTCCCTTGGTTGTCATATAACACAGCAGCCAATGCACTCTCAGGTTTGTCTTTCCCATTCCGTTTGCTTTAGATGAGAAATGTGTTTGGTTCTCTTAATGAACTTTTAGTAGAAACAATATGATGTAAAAGATAACATTAGATACTATCTAGATACCCAAAGCTCCTAAAGGCAACAAAACCAGCAATGTTCCAACACACAGCACAACATATAGAAACTACCAAAGGGAACTGTTAAGTAGCAGTGGGTGTGTTTCTTTAGAATACACCAGCTCAACAAGAAATGAGACTTGTGGACTGTTGGACAAAGTTTCCTAATAATAACACATGACACATGAGTTACACAAAAATTGGATGGCAGTGGATAGAATAAGCAGTGAGTCTGTTAAAATGTATTTTTCTAAACATTGTAGACTTGCTGAAACAATGCACATCTTAAAATTTGTAAAATTGTATGACGACACGCAAAATTCACTGAAATAAGTCTTGGAAACAATTTTAGGGTAGTCTAGCATCCCAATTTGGAGATCCTGAAGTCCTAGACTGGAAAAATCCAATACTGTATTAAGCCAATCCATTTGGATTCTTGAAAGAGAGGGAATTTAATCTGCTTTATGCATGCCTCTTGACAGACATTTTAAGCGGCAGCTTTAATCCACAGTAATTTAGATTTGGAAGGTAAATTTTTCTCAGAGAATAAAGCTGAAGAAGCCATCCAAATCTGGCCTTCAGACTTGTGGCACATATAGTATAGGAAAAGCCATTTTTTTAATATAGATACAGATATATGTGTGTGTGTGTGTGTGTGCGCGCATTTTCTTTATATGTACTACACACAGAGGCATCTCTTTCTGCTTCTGTAAATGTAATTCCTCTACTTAAAATCTCTACTGCTTTCCATTCTTTTCATGCACTAACTTCAATTTTTTCCTACCCTACAGCACGCTAATTTCAACCTATTTATTTGCTTGTTTCCTTCCACACACAGTCCCTTTCCCTGCATTCAGGGCTCCCCCCTTGTCTGCACCTTTTGGGAGTTCTATATTTTATAATGGAAAGCTACAAACAGACACTCCAGCTAACGTTACCTCCATTTTGTGCACACGTAACGCTGCGGGGCAGAAATTACAACATTATAACGCTGTTTTAAGGCCAAACGTAACTTAATACTATGTCAAGCTAATACGCCTTGCTTCGCAGGGGAAAGGGCTCAGCAGCACCACAATGACCATACGTCTGACTGCTGATGCCAAAGGTAGTATAAACCCCAGTGGTTCAGGAAGTCAACTGTGTTACAGATTTGCCCTTTTTCTCCTCTCTTTTCATGCTGTTCATGTATTTTGAGTATACTCCCTATTGTGTATCAAGCTTCCTCTCTAATTTTTCAGTAACTTCAGAATATACTGCAAGAATGTAAAAGGTTGCTTCAAAAGACAAAAGTATATCCAATTTCCACCAACAACAGGGAGAGTGCAGCTAAGGAGGTTTAGGTTAGACATTAACAAAATTTAATGGTAGAAAGAGTGAAAAATTGACAGATACTGCTTATCATTAGTTTTTACTAATAGGTTAGACAGCTGTCATGTGCTGGCAAGAACACTTCTGAGAGAATTAATGCTTTATTGGGGAGCAGAGATGTATTAGATGACCTCCTCAATGTCCCTTAACATTTCCTATTTTCTAAGAATATTCAATTCAATTTTTTTGGTTACAATGACCATTTCGTATTTTTTCTCTGTGATTCTATGTCATATTATCTGAACTATTATAGAGAGAATGAACAGACATTTATCATCATGACGGGCTTGCATAACATTTTTTTTTTTTTTAATTTCTTAGCAATGGCATCAGTTTTGAGGATTCACACTTTGGAAAAGTATTCCAAGGTCTACTCTTAAAAGGGCTAGTTTTCATAACGGATTATACACATCAGCATCACAAGGTTTTTAGACCTCAAGTAATTTCTGGCAATCAAATTTTCTTATTGTAATAATTCCGTTAATGAAGCATCAGCAATCAAAAAAACAAAAAGGGATTTCTGTGCATGTATTTTAAAAGTTGAAAAAATATTTTAAATTTTTAATTCCATAAATTTAGTATGTGTGGACAGAACATTCAGCTAATATTAGTACTACTGGCAAAAACAATGAGGTTATTGTATTAGTAAAAATGTAGCATTAGCGACCTGTGGTTTGTAATCTTCGGTTACCTTGGTACCCAGATGACTTGTCAGTCTGCGAGGAACAGAGTAGTTGTTACTAGAGCTCATAACACTGGCTGTCTCATGGTCCATTCGAGCAGCAGAACCCTACGAATTAAAACAATATTTCCGTATAAGACAGAGTCTAACTAGAACACCAACTACTGCCTGATTCAGTTTCAGCACTGGATAACAGAATCATACTTATAATGAACTGATAGCATGTTATTTCGGTTAAGACGGGTATCCTTCACCATCCCCAACACAATTTAGATGTTATGGTTAAACTGGTTTTATTACCCATTTTCCCTAAATGCAGTATCAGAAGAGTTATATTTTTCAATGCGAGTATTTTCTAATTACTATTTTCACCAAGAAAAAGAAGAGGACTTGGCAAAAAACTGAATTATGTTCACTATAAGCGGTAATTTCTCTAGAACCTATTATTGCTAGCATGCTCCTACCTACAATACCAAGGCCCAGCTTATAAGCATCTTTGCTTTTTTAAACCATTGGGTACTTACATTTTTCCTTATTTTTCCCTCCATCTCTTAGCCTCTCACTCTCCTCTTTGCTTTTTTTTTAAATTAAAAAAAAATTTTTTTTTTAAATGTTCTTTCTTTTTCTCTGCTTCCCATCTGTGAAGTTTCCCTTACTATATCCCTCCCTCACAAGACGACTCTGTTCAGTTTGGGGCACTTAAAAATACGTCTGAATAGTGAACACTGTAAGGGAATATTGTTGTGTTTGTTTCCTTGCTCTGCTGGGTGAGCTTGCATCTTGTCTCACAGCTGAGTTGAGTGCCTTACAATATTGAAGCTTGCCCTGTTGTCCTGTGCCTGTCTCTGCTTGTGGTGACTTTTTCCTGTACCAGCTCGCACAGGGAGAAGACAATTTCCAAGAGTCTCAATCCTTTCACGTACATCTAGGTAAATATGTTACCCAGGGTGATCAAAATAGGTGCTAATATAATAACTGTTTATCTAGAAGCATGTGTTCAATGTAACAGCCCAAATAAAAAATAAACTCCGAAAGTTAAAAGATTACCTCATATTCTACGTGTTTTTAAAACATTGCTAACTGTGAAGGAATCACAAAAGCAAACTCCTACAAAAATCATAGCTATTACTAGACCATGTCAGTGGCATTTAAAAAGCCATGCACAAAATAATGTAAACCATTTTAAAGATACAGGTCTCTTAATCTACTGATTCGCAATTTGTGGACCTAAAAATATGAGTCCGTTATGAAATTAAAAGCCATTAGTAGCTTACTGACGATGAAACCAGGACAAAATTTTCAAAGGAAGTGCCTACACACCTAATTTAGAAAATGTGAGCACATAGGTTGAAATCAGTGATAAGAACTGTACATGCTCAGTCACTTTTAGTACCAAAACACTGTTTTACTGAGGTAGTCACCAATTCTTTGTTGATCTAGTACAAAAGCTAAAAAGCGATTCATGAAGTATTAGCTTAATTTGCAAAACAACATTGTCAGCCTACCTGGACCGCTGAATATGATTTTATCAATAAAAATATACACCACACTGAAAAACTACATAAAAGACACTCTGAAATAACTTCTATGATGTTTTAGGTGCACTAGAAACAAAAATAAACATTTCTTCCCACAGTATTTGCTATTCATGCATTTCAACATTCGAAACTTGAAGTCGAAAGTGACTACAAATAAAAGGTAGAAATAGCTTCATGTAGAGTTTGTCTAGATAGAAAAAAAATTCGAGTTATGCTGGAATATGTAAACAGACATAATTATACTCATTCCACTCTCCATCTGAATCCAGAATATTTCATCCATATTCCGGAATAAGTATTAGCATGGGATGCTAAATAGGTATAACTAAAACGCTTTAATTCACACATTATTTTATTCTAATATAGATTTCCTATGTAAACAAGCCCTTATTCTCTCTGTTGAGGCTAGGAAAAATTGAAAAGTGTAAAGCTTAGAATGAAAACTATATTGGCCTTTCTAAATTATTTCTTTTAATAATCTGTAGTGCTACGAATATGGGAAAGCAACATGAGATTTTTACACTAACTGATCACATTACCTCGTCCTCAAACAACGCGCAGAGGATTACAGGTTCTGTACATGCCTGAAATTCTCCACTGTTAAATTCAGTACGTTCATTTTATCCAAGCAAGTAAAAACGACCCAAGTTTGCAGCACTAGCTCTTACAGGCCTTCATAGCATAGACAGAAATAGCATACTTTTCCAATTGCTTCCCCCAGAACTGCACCAACTGTGATCCAGATAACTATTTCCTTCAGTGCCATCATTTGGCCTTACTACTTGGAAGATGCCAGGAGGCCCGAATGAAATGTAATTATCTTTCTTACTGGCTCCTAAAGACTGATCTGAAAGAACTAGTATCAGAGAAGTGTAACCATTCATCCGAGAAACTGAAAAATAACAGAGAGATGTAACACGGACCCTTCTTGTGTAGACCCTTCTCTTTCCAAACTTTCTCCTGTCCTACTTCATTTGTGTTCTCCTTTTATACCTTTCTGTCTTTCACTGTTAAGATGACACAGAAAAGGACATGACTGAATCCTGAAAACCCTTGTCTTCAGTTGGCAAATTTTCAATTAATGTTGTTCACACGGCTACAAAACCAATTAGCTCCAAATTATTCAGTTAAAACTTTCTACCCTCTGCTTAAAACTGATTGCTCAAAAAAATTAAAATATACCGAGCTGAGTTATCCAAAATAAACGCTATGCCCAATCCATTAAGCCTATTCTCTCTGGACTTGCACTAAAAGTGAATAATCCCCAGATGTCTCCCAGAACACAGATTCAGAGCCCTGGATCTGGCAACCTCCAGGAGAAAAGAATACAAATACTTTAAACGTTTTTATGATGCAAAATTCAAAACTGCTTAAATCCTAAACATAAAACTGCGAATGAATAAATGAATCCTCCACTTGCATAAGTCTGCCAAGACACATGACAATCCCTTCTTCCATGTAAAATAACTGTTGTCCAAAATAACTCCTGATTCATACAATGAAGACAGAAAATACAGCCACAATACATCAATTATTTAAATACATTATGCTTTCAACCCCAAAGCAGCGCTGAACTATTTTTTTCCCCAAACAATAAAGCTGTCATAAGAATTAGAGCGAGAGCCTCCAGCAAATGCTCGGATATAACAGAGGGAACCTAATTCCAAATGGTTATCAAATATATTTCAAAAGTAAAACCGTAGGCCATTCCTTATGTTTAATCAAATGAAATATTCAAGCCAAACTGCACTATATATACCCTTTCTGATAAATCTTCCCATATGAGAAGCTTTCAGAAGGATTTAAATAATTCTGCTTCCCTAAAGTAGCAGAAATACTTTACATATGAATTCAATTATCAAAATTTATAGTGTGAAGTTTTCAGAACCCAAATTACTAATGCGAGTATCTCAGCTGCAGTTGGAAATTATGAAAGGAATGAACATTACCACATGGTAAATAAACCAAAGTATTTTTAGCCCAAAAAGGAAGACCCAAACTTGGATAAATATTAATTTTAAGGAGTAAGTAAAGAAGAACTTAATGTAGTCCTCTAAGTACCCTGCTAAGGTATTTCACTATTAAAGGAACAACAAAGAAAGATTATTTAAAAGTAATTTGATTACCCTTCAGCACACTTCCAGGAGATTATCTCATTGATACTACCATTTCAAATAGTATCTAAAATAGTATTACAGAAATATTAATGATAAACTTACTATTTGGTTCCTTTCTTTTTTAAATCACTGATATTTCAGTGATAATATCTAAAGTGAAATTTTGAAAAATTTCCCATAATTAAATCACATTCCTAATATTAAAGTTTACTTATTATAAAATACATTTTCTCTAGTCGTTCTTCTTATCTCCTTTTTTGTATTAGGCTCATTACTCACTGAAACAAAAGAAAACTGCTCCCTGCATTATGGAATATTTACACTTCATCCTCTTAAAACACTTATTTCTAATAAATATAGGAAATTGCTCACTTCCAATGGAATGAAGAAAAATGTCAATGTTTTAAAAATGAACAGGTATACAAATACAATAAAGTATATACCGAAATGTAAGCATTGCACATTTCAAGTATGTAATTATACTATCAAAAACCAAAATAGCTGATTTACCTGACCAGTGCCAGTAGTTGCCGTGCTGGTTTCCGCTGCTCCTTGACCTTCATTCTGCCTCTCTGTATCATGTGAACCTGCATCATGCTTGCTTTGAGGTGTCCTCTGTTAATACAAGAGTTTATGAAATTATATGCAGAAATGAAGTGCACGTTACCATTCAAAGCTCTCTAAAAGTGTAAATGCATCAGTGCTGTATCTTCTCAAAGCCATTGAACAGCGCTTACTATTTCATAGCTGTTAATTATTGAGGCTAAGGGCTGAGACTGAGCATCTTAGAAAAACTGCGAGATGAAAGTGAGGCACGTCCTTGGAGGATTATAGCCCTGCAAGACAAAGGATTTGCAGGGAGACACAGCAACACCCTTCTCCACCAGCTGTGCTCACATCGCTATCAGAAATGTAACAGAACTGGAGCAAACAGCTGTCTTCTCTGCAACGTCACATGGTCTATGCATTTACTGGAGACTAGCGCTAGCACAGTCAAATTAAGCTTCACGTTCAAACACAAACGCTTTGCGGGTGACAGAAGGATATACACACACTAAAAATCCTTCTACATCTTAATGACAAACAGCGCAGGAGTAACCACTTTGCCACAAATAAAATTTAAACAATCTGCTATCGATCAACCTCATCATATTGCCAAAACGAATGCAAATGATACAGCAACCTGGTACAGCCACGTTACAGTTCCTGAAGGCGATCCAATTTTCTGTACAAGCACAGGAAAACTAAACTGTTGTCACTACCACTCAGATCAAACAGGGAGCGCGCAAACGGAGACGGTTAATTCCCCGACAACATAAGCAAAGCTCCTCCCCCACATCTTCTGTCCCTCTCCTCCCCTTCACATCAACCTTGCCTTTACTACACGCTATTTGTAAAAGCAGCAGCAGCTTCCTATTCACAACCCCTCCTCCAATATACCAGGGCGAAAAATAGTCAACATAACACCCAATTTCACGTGCAACTCCAAAGCAATTCTTACCAGATACTACCAGGGCTTATCTCCCCTTAAACGCACCCCGTGCGCTCGCAACGCCTACAAACACACACCGCCTTCTCCGCCACATGAGTCATCAGCAGGGCTCCAGCGTGAAACACCTTCAAGTTCACAGCACAGATTTTCACACTTTAGCTACTGGCATCGTTTGAAGGGAGAAGTGCAAAGCTGTTCTCTTTGCGCAGACCAATCCACGGAGTCAACTATAACACGCAGCCAGCAGGTAACTGGCATTTATTGAAGCTGATTCTTTCTTTATAAACACATACACATATATGTATGATTTTAAAAATATCTATCTATAACTTATTATTGTAAATAAACTAACATTCGCCTCTGACAGACTGTGGGTTAGCGGTTATAAAAGTATAACCGCAACAGGGATGCCTCCTCTTTGCATCATCTCTTAACACCAAAGGTAGGACCTGTGGATTAAAACGTGTAAGCTACCAGCCGCATCAGCCAAAGAACCACAGTATGTTAAACTGCAGCAGATGCGGTCATCTCTGCATGTGGTACAGCAGCTAGAGACCGGCACACAGGTCCACTGTGCTCAACCGAACCGTGTACTTTGGGTCGTGATTTCTGAAGAACTGTGAAGCAAAGTGAATTGTGTTATTTCAGCAGCCGGTTTCTCGTGCGTACCTTGTCTGAGAGCGCCTTACAGAAGTGCTCATTACATTGTCCATGAAATGGATGAATAACAAAATCCCATTTACGCACTACGTGATGGCTGTAAAAGCGTGCAAGAAATATTAACACTGGTTTCTGAGAAGCCTTGGCTCAGAGGCTATAAGCTCAAGTGATGTATATAGTTCATACTTTAGTATACCTTTTCTTCTAAGAAAGCTCTTTTTTTTATCCCCCTTCCCTGAACTTGCTCCTTGAAAGCTCCAGGCTAGATGCAGGCAGGAAAACTGCTTCTCGTGATTTATCTGCAAGGGCTTGGTAAAACTGAAAGACTGCAAATCTTAGTACAGTTTCCCTTTCTCTCTGCTTTGTGAAGACACCTCGTCTGCAGCTGTTCATTTAAACTCTAAGAGCGTTCACCCTCAGGAGGCATCAGCTGGGTTCACAGGCTTCTGTCATTTCTGAATTCTGGTATCACACTACTAAAGTAACTTTACGTTTTGAAGTTACTGAGGATGCCCATTCACTTTTGTAGCAAAATGGTGAAAGACGGCCAAGTTCCTATTACAGGAAGACAGAGAAGCCCCCTCTCGCTTGTCACTATACTCTAAATGCTTCTAAAGTGAACAGTAGCTAGCTATCACTTATCAATTCTTAATTTCCCCGTATTTACTAGTAGAAAAAAGACAAATCTCTGGGTAATTTGTGAAGCTTGCAAGAATAGTATGCCTTCATCCTAGTTGCTGAGATAACCTATTACACATAATTTTGCTGAGTGCTTTGAGAAAATGAGTTGCAAAAGTAGCCTCTTCTGTATTTATTAGGAATAATGACTTTTTTAGGCATAAGACACTAACTCTCTCACAATACTCATTTATCACATTAATTTCTGCGCATTAAAAACTACAGATACATTATTATTTTCTAGATATCAAAGAAAGTTTATTTTACCATAATGGCATAGCAGATCCAAAAGCTACAGACATACAAGTATACGTAAGAACGTAAAACCAAGAACGATACAACCAACAAAGACAAGCAACCATGAGACTGAAACTATTTTATTACAATTCAACCATAAAAGAAAAAAAAAAATCTAGTGAGTCAAATCCTTAACAGAACTCCTAATCATCAAAGTGCTTTGTAAAAATAGCTTAAAAGCTTGCTGAGCATAATTTCTGCACATAATAAAACCTTTACGTTTTATCTACAGCACCACTGTCTAATGGAAACACGTATTTCAAATGATGGATACTATGACAGAAGGGCCTGTGCCACCGTAACAAATTAAAAACACCATAAAATACTTGCAAAGAAGTGGCTTTTTTTTCCTTTTAAATGCAATTTCAGATTTGTACCTGACAGCCAGCATTCTATTTTTGGAGGGTCTAACTCTAAAGTGGGTTGCAAATCCGTAAATCTCATGAAATATATAATAGAAGTCTCATGAAATTGGAAGGTAACATCACTCACAGGCAAATTATCACAATTTTCTAATTTATAGGTATTTGTAACTTTGCCAAGCATTAAAAATGTGCTAAAAGGTGTGCTACAATTTTCTCTGCTTCTTTATCTCCCAAAGTTATTTGACAGGGTACAGTACTATACTCGGGTCATATACTACAACATATATTGCGCTTAGATTCTACGACGACTGCCATCACCACAGGGGACAAGGAAATCAGTGGACAAGCTATGGAATTTATTGTTGTTGTTATTAATTCTTTACAAACATAAAGAGCACAGTCAAGTCGGGTATCACTACATCAGGCACAGCATAAGAATATAGCAAATGCCTCAGGTTCCCGTTTGTCAGTTACACAGACTTTGAAATTTGACTGCTACTACCTTTTTTCTTGCCACCGGGCAACTTCTGTACAGAACAGAAAGCACTGGTGACAGAGCAGTCAATTATTTAAGGCTATTCAGACTAAGTGCATACCTCTTATACAATGTCACATATATTTAACTAATTCTGACCGTTGGTAAAATTCTTCTCTTTAAAAAAAGAGCATGACATCTTATATTTCTTCTCTGCCAATAAACTGACCTCTGCCTAAGACCGCGTACTTCCTCTGTCTGCTCCTCAACTTACTCTTCCTGATTCAGCACTGCCTTACATCTTTCAAGTGCTTGTATACAGGTCCCCCACCAGACTGCCCTTCAAAACATAACCCCATCCCTTTTCTGAAACTTGTCAACAGACTTGTCTTTTGATGCATAATATTTACTCTTTTCTGCCAAACATGTTATTTGCAGAGCTGCATCCACGCTACTACTGGATTGCAGTTAGGGGCTGTCAATGGAGCGGATAACGAATGAGGTGGTGTTTGCTGCCCAACTTTTCTCAAAATTTATAGTAAATAAATACAAATCAGATCACTAAAAATAAATTGTACATTTTTTGTTCAGAAGCATTTTGATAGCTTTCATAACACATTTTTTGAAAATACCCTCAGCTTAGTTCTAAAACAATACTAATGATATCCGTCCAACAACAAGCTAGACATTCTATGCGGAGAAAACCCGTACATTAGAATGGTAAATTTTGTGCTTCCCTCATCTTGCTGAAAAGCAGAATCAATTTTGATATTGAATGAGGAAATGTAAGAAGTGAAAATTAAGTGTATCCCCATCCTGAAATAAAAAAAAGGAATGACAGGCACCCCTCTCACATGGTAAGAGTACCACCATTTTAGAAAAAAAATTACAAACGTCATGCAAAGAAACCTCTTGTAAAACTGTGTGAAAATAAAATTATGCTGTAGTAACAGGACTCAATGAAAGTCTATGGCAGAACATGGATAAGAACCTGACCTTCCTGGACTATTGTTCTGGGCCTAAAAGACAGCAGAGTATCCTCTCTTTTCTTTTCCCTGTCTTGTCCACCTTCTTCTGTCCTATGCCCTGAATGTAGCCAAGTCCTAACAAATTATGTGGTAAAGACTAAGTGCAATTAAAAAGTGCATCATGTTCACACAAAAGGAAGCCACACTGTTTTATACTGCTGACTTTTCAGTACTAAGCAATTTTATTATTTTTAACGTGTTTCTGTTTTATTTAAAGAATAGTATGTTGCATGCCATCTGGGAAAACAGAAATACCGTCATAGGGAACCTTACCACCCCCCAATGCTCACTGGTGAGGTCTATACCAAATATCTTTAAGATCCAAAGCACTAATCACAGATATTTGCATTAAAAGAACGTCTGGTAACTCGAGGAGCCTATTATCTGAGATATGGATGCAAACTGCTCAGTAAAGAGGATGTTAAAACTTTTTGTAAGCTACTGACAAAGCCTGCGCTAGATAGCAAACAAGTGCTGTAGACCAAGAATCCTAATTTCTTTTTCTGCTGAAGAACAAAGTTGTCTCTAGACTGCAGATTTCACAATCAAGTATATTAATTCAAAAAAGGTTTATGGTTAATAGGGGAGCTCGTTACTTTGAAAACAAGCTCTAACAAGTGTGACCTGCTGCATCTGCTCAGTTACGGTAACTTGTGAAAGGAACGGAAGATATGTAATTGTGCTCAAAAGAAGAGTCATGAAGCTTAACTTTGTAACAAAACTAGAGATCAGAACTTCTAATTGGCCCTTCCTGACATCTACCAGATTGCACCTTCCCTGTGGTTGCTATATTCCTCTGTGACAATTCCTATTCATACAACATAAAAGTCTGATTAGGAGACTGGAAGCCCAATGCTATTGTCATTTAATTCAGTTGCTTAAACGCTTAATGCAGCTGCGCAAGCCTGCTAGTCAGACTACAGGAGAATTGCGTAAGCCAACTGGGGAAACTTATTAGTATGAAAGCAAAAGTCACTTCCTCCAAAAATAAAATCTCTCTTTCACCACAGGGTGCTGACAGAAATAAATGAAAAGGTTAGGAACTAAAGTGAAGGAAGATGGGAAGAGGCCAGAGAGAAAATACTATCAATTTTTCTGATAATTCCATTCTCTAAAATGTTTAGTGACTTTTAAAAGCAGCAATCTATGGCATAAATCCAACAAAATTGCAGCTGGATCGGCTAAAGCGTCAAAACACTAGATAACTTTAATTATAAACGCTGCTGTTTACGTCACCCAATCTAGAATTATGAAATCGTTTACTTTTTACAGGGGGAAAATCTACATCCCCTTAATAATTTAAAAGTTGCCCTGAATTTTCACAGTAGTTACTTTGGGTGAAGACAAACCATAAAACATTCAGGTCCAACATACAATTTACAGTTAAGTTACAGGTACAAGAAATGGAACTGAATTTGCAATTTAATTTCCACTATGAGTGCAGTTTTTGCTAATGGCAGGCACTATTACGAACTTTGTCATTTACGGGAAATATGATCTTGTACTTGTTAATACAGAAACCAATACTTAAACACTAAAAATATGCAGGGCTTCTATAATGAAATCTGGCAGAAACTGTATTCACCTTTTTTGGTTATCTTCTCTCAACAGATAAGCAAACCAGGAGGCTGCTTATCAGAGATTCAGATTTAGAAAGAAAAGTACTACTAATTTATATAATTATTTGCTAAAACCAAGACTCAGACTTTGTGATATATTGCATTTTGGTCTTTTTTTTGAAATTACCAGTTAAATTTTTGATTGATATATCAATATTGATGAAAATATAACAGTAGCACAGAGAATAGTCAAAGTATTCCACCCTCAGTTCGTTGGTAACAGAGCAACACATTACCAAATTTTACTCCCAAGACTGTTACAGCCTACCTACATATATTGACTAATTAATGAACAGTGTCGTCACTTGCTGATGCAAATAAGGCTGTCCACAAGTTTACTCTTTTAAATAGGTGTGGTTTGTTTGTTTTTAAAAAACATACCCTAGTCAAAAGAAGGCAAGTAATCGCTTACTAACCTCTGCTTCAGCTGCTTGTGACTGCAGGAGCTGTCGTATACGAAGGATGTCCTTCTCTATTTGCTGAATCCTTGCCACTCTCACCTGAAATGAATGTATTTTCATGTTTCATTTTTAAAAACTCCTTACACTTACTGTATAGAATGATAATATGAGAAGTTCATTGCAAATATAGCTGGCTACAAAACAGAACTGCTCCATTCATGTGGTAATTGCATGAACCGCAGTAAGACACAGGCACGACTGTAACATTTTCAAAACAGAATGGGTAATTAGGTTTTTAATATAACTAAGCACTAACTTGGATACAAGATTAGATTGTCGCACAGTACAAACTCAGGTCAAGAAAAACGCTTCGGCAAACTCGCACAATTTTCTTGCTTCCGAAATTGATGTTCTGCGTAGATTTTTAATAAATTATTTCCCTTTCACGTCAATGTTAGAATTCTACTTGCCTTACACAGATTTGAGAGAGAGTTATATTTGCAGAGTGCTTTGAAGGTATAAAATGCTGTCTGACTTGTATTATTTTCAGTTATTAGGATGCTTTGGTGGATTTGCCTATGCATAGCCTCTGAATATTTTCCATTCCTAAAAAAAATCTCCAAGAATTTAGAGGGTTAGTAAAAAAAGAAAAGTGCACATTGCTTTTTTGGCTTATCTGGGATTCTATAGATATCTCTGAATTAATTTGAGTCTTTTATAGCCATATAAAAGTGGCCATCTCACTTCCCACTGCAATCGTTCTGTGGTTAGTAAACGGAATGCTGAAAAAACAAACTTTACAGGATACATGTACTCTACGTAAGTTATACTGTGCACAGGATGCATTATGACTCTGTGAAGCGAGTGAATACAGTAAGTGATACATCCTTGTACCAGCCTGATGATAAATTGGCGTTATTTGACTTGAAAATTGGGCAGAAAATAAATAGCCCAGTAATATAGCAGGATATGAACCGAACACTGAACTGATTAAATAACATTTGCCTGTATAATAGGTAGGTTAAAAATGGATGCCTAGTTAAAATAAAACAAAACAAACAAACAAAAAAATCCTGATCATGTAACCTGAATAACAGTTAGAGTGCTACACTAATAAAGGAAAGGCTTTGTGCATCTAGTGGGCACTGCAAGGATTAGCATTATGACTAGCCTTATTTAACATCTTTGTAGTCTGGAAGTGGAAATAAACTGAACTTTAGAAGAGCTGCAAATGCCAAATTATACACATGAAATAGAAACATAACGGAATCTAGAGATTTTAGAAATATGGAAGAAAACATAATCACCAAATAGAAGTAATTCTTGAAATATGCACAATAATAAGCTGCGGGAAAAACACCCTAAACATCAACATACAGCGGCGATGCAAAATTACAAAGAGTAACCTATTAACTAGATTTGGATTGGTAAAGCAAAACATCAGAAAACAAGGTCAGTAGCATTTTAAACTGAACATACAGAGCAGGAGGCAGACAAATAATCCATCCCCCTTCTCTCTTGGATCAGGAGATTCTTAAGTATGAGAAAGATGATAGAAATATATAACTGGGTAACTGTACATTGGTGAGATGATGCATAACTGACAGAACCCCTCTCTTCTTTGTCTTTAAGCACGATTTTAATTTTTCATCAAACTGAGTTTCTTTCTATGTAACTAGCAAGTTATTCCATAAAGGGATCAAGAAAAAACAAGTATGTGTATGCATATACGTACATCTATAAGTGGGGAATTTATTTTTTTTTTGCAGAAGAAAGAAATGTAAAGATTACATGGTTTGTCCAGTATCAGTGATGAAGTCTTTGAAAGGGCCAAGAATTCAATCCATATATCCCAAATTTTAGTTCAGAGATAGAAACATCAGACCCTTCTTCTTTCTGCTTATTCATTTTTTGTATCGCAGGGGACCTGAGGAGTTCAGTCGACCACGAGGATATTTTGTACCAAACGCTGTACAAGCAGAAAAAAGAACAGGCTGACCACTGCATGAATTCCTTGGGCAACAGCAGGTTATCCATGCTCATGGAATCAATATTATATATCTATAATACTGAGTCGTCTGCAATGCCAGCCTTTATATACCTCCATTCTTGCCTTCCTCGAAATTACATTTTACATTGTGTCCAGTAGCACAAATGGTCACGGAAGAATGAAAATACAGAGCCAAAGGAAAGCTGAAAAACAAGCAAGTTCACTATACTTGCCAGATATGAACGGTTCAGTTTATGCATTTGAACATCACAGTGGAGTAATCCAGAATTTGCTCTGAGGTATTTATACGTCAATTAAGTTCTACACAGTTTTGGCATCTATACCTTGGTACAATGAAACCAGGGGGAATTACCAGCCAAACTCAATAACAGAGTGCAGGAGGATATAGTTATTTCCTCTTCCTATTTTATAATCTTATGGAAATTACAGTGTCTATTAGGATTACATATAGGTGTTATACATATGTATCGGGAATAAAATAGTTGTGGTAACTACCAACAGGATGGAAGATTATGGTTTTCTGAATTAACGTATGCCTACGGGTTCCTCCTCCCCCACCCCCAAATTAAAAAAGAACAGGTAGGGAAGTAGCTACTTTAGGGACAACTTAATTACTTTCATAGTGATATAACTACAGTCAAATTGCTTCTTGCAGAGGTTTCATTTATTCTGCTTGAGTGCACTTAAAATTTGGCCAGCAGCCTACTGTATCCATTTAGCTCACTTCACCTTCTAGCTGCAGCTTGTTAAAGAACTTGCTCAGAAGTTCTAGAGTCGCTTCAGTATTACTTTCTTTTACAACAGGGAGAACCAAGCATACACAGACAGTCTCAACTCTGTTCTGCCTTCATTTGGAACTGGCTGCACCCAAGTCGCACAGTCGCCTTGGTGCAGGGCAGCCAATAAACCTCGGTAACACAGCCATACAGCATCCTGACCAGAGCCAGTTATTACCCCGGCAGCTTAGAACAGGGAAGAGTGAACTTGGGTCTAAGCGCTTCTATATAGACAGACCCTTACACAACCATAACGCACATACCTGATAGAGCGAGCTCTACAATTAGCGTGTATGTGTTTTGCTAAAAAATACAGCCACGGACTAACCATTTTTCAGAATTTTCTCTAGAATACCTACTAAATTATTCTGCTTTAAAGCCGCTTTAAATTTTAATTACAAACAGAATTAATTAGAAATATTACTTACGTAGCAAAATTTTGTGTTGAGGTAAATTCAGTGAAGAAAATAAAGCCTAAAGAGACACTTTCTGTTCAAATGACTTATTTTTGTAACACTCTAGGAAAAAGCAGGTTATTTTATCAAACTAGTTACTTAACATCCATGGAAACAGCTGGCAATAAATAATTCAAATTGTCCCTCTGCTACTGTGGGGGAATAGCTTTTATAACCAGTCAACAGCTGATAATTTCATTTATCGAGTTCCCCACAGTTACAGTCTGAGTTATACTTCCAAATGTATGTGGCATGATTTGCATACAGAACTATGCACATACTCATCATGAACACAACAGAAACCTTATTTAGAGCAAACAGTTTACAGGTATGGATGTGAATGACATTTTGCTAGTATATCTTATTTTCAAAGATTATTCCTTAATACATGCTTTCTGGTAAAGGAAACTTAATAGCAGCTGAATTTTATTGTAAACTTAAAAGCATAAAGTTAAAAACCCAACATATTGTTTTGTTACACAAACAAATTAAGCAGCTGCGAATACACATTTGTTTGAAGCTAAAATTGTAATAAACTACAGTCAAATAATGATTTTTTTTTTTTTAACCTCTCCCAACTACTCACAAGTCGTCTTTTAAACAAGCAAAGAAAGGTGCTTTTTGTTTGAGTGGTCTTTTTCTATGTTTTGATTCCTTTATTTTGTATTTAAAAGGCTAACTGAATGCTCTAAGGTATCACTGTGTTTGCACACAGTTTAAAGATACATGAATAATTTAATGACATCACTGGAAAACTTTTTCCAATCCTTTTAATAATGAAAGAAAAACTATACCTGTGCTCGCTTCTCCATGTCCTGACAAGTACCTAGTTGTTCTTCCATTGCAGCTCTGATTTGCCTTGCCTCATACTCTAACTGCCTTCTGGTCATGTCTGTTTGCAAGGAGAACTGAAATTGAAATGCAGAGAAGGCATTTTAGCAAATGAAGTTGATGCAAACTCTGTATTTCTCTGAACAGAAGCAGAACAATTTTTTCCACATGGAACTTCATAAACAAATAAAACACGAATAATAGACCTTTAAAATACTACTACATTCTTAAAAATAAGAACACAATACTGTTCAACCCAAAGACTACCTGCAAGTCTGTCAAATGACTAAATACAATATATAAACATTGACACAGTATCATTAAAAACATGGAACATTTGGATGCTAACGTATGTCAGCACACCAACAAAAATTGTTATGTTTTCCATCTAAATCTGTACTGGCAAAAATATTCATAGGTGTCAAACTACTGCACCTAGTGATGGTGTTCATGCTACTGCTATCAATCCTATTCTTAACTATCCTGTTTAAAAAAAAAAAGCATAGCTGTTGAATTCATAACCTACAGGGAAAGGTACTCCAACTTTTCAAAGCACCAGAAAGGCTGGTTTATAATATTAATGTAATTTAAAAAAATAGGTCTTTGCAATTAATGGGGAGAACAAAAAATTAACAAGAAAGTTCATTTTCAGTGCAACTCCCTCAAGCTTTATTTTAAAAGATCTCAGAATTATAGAAAAGCCTAGGCTGGCAGCAACTCCTGGACATCACCCGGTCCCACCTTCTGTTGAAAGCTGGGCTTCAGATTAGGCTATCCAGGGCCTTTTCAAGCCAAGTTTTGAATATTTCTAGCCTGGCAGATTCCACCTCTTCTCTGAGCGATCTAATCCAATGTTCAAACTGTCCTCACGGTGAAGAATTTTTTTTCTTATATTCGAACAGAATTTCCCCTGAAACAACTGGGTGCCCTCCTGTCCTGTCACCATGTGAAGAGAGCACCTCCCATCTTCTCTATAGCTACCTTTTCAGTATTAGAAGACTGTCATTAGATCCTTCCTAGGCCTTCTCTTCTCTAGGTTGAGCAAGATAATTTTTAAGCTGAAAGTTTAACTACTACTCATATGTACACAAGTAATTTATTCAAATATGTGGAAAATAGTACTAAGCCCAGTAAACATGTTTGCTCAAAAAGAGCATTAGTTAACATCATCTTCTGATGCACATGACTACCTCCGTCTCTAACTGTTCTTACCAGATGAACACGATATGAATTTATCTATTCAATTTCTGAAAAGTCAGTGGTTTCAGATATGTAGCTATATGGGACTGGCAAGTAAAACAAAATGAATGCCATGGAAGATCAGAAGATGCATCATTTAAAGATCAGTGAGAAATGCCTTTCTGGAAGAAAATGGGACGTGACAAGCAAACACTGCAGCTGTACTTATTTTTCAAACTTCTCTCTAGTCTGCTCTCCAGCAAAAAGGTACTAGCAACTAAAGAGAACACAAACCAAAAACAATGACTGCATGAATGTGTGAAAATCAAAACTAGAAGGCCTATTCATTCTTCGCTATTAGGAACAATTATTCACAAGTATAACAAGACTGTTAAGAGTATAAATCTTTCAGGAAGAAGTTTTAGACAGCACCAAAGTACTATGTTGCACTGCCAGGTTTAAAACAGTACTATTCATACAGGTACACGGCAGAACTTTTGGCATAACCTTGGGATCATGTTATTGATGGTCACTGAGAGAAGACAGAAATTTCATTTTCTTATTTGTTCCAGAACTTTTCCTGGTATGGAAAAGGGAAAAAATCAAAGCCCACACACACTAGTCATTTGTACCACCAATAATATGCAGAAATCTTATAAAGACAGAATTAATAAGCCCTTTCTACTTGGGATAAGGATCTTAAAAGATCCTTAAAAGGCCAGAAGGAAGCCTTCAGCTGCAGACATATGAAAAGAAAGGTGAAGTATGATACATGACCCTAGAGCCAACTGTATGATGGAGAACACACAGAAATGAGAAGGCTATGCATTTCAAAGCACAAGATAAAAGCATAAACTGAACTGAGAGATAGAAATTTGAAACCATGACGAAATTATGATGAGGTTAAAAAGCTTGGAAAATTCTTAGAAAATTCAATTAGGGCTGATGTATCTTTTCATTTTTCCTAGAAGTCAACTCTTCACGGTTTTTGGACAATTACTGTTTGCAAATAAACACGTTTCCAACAGCAAGTTCTCCCAGAAGACTTCAGCAAGGTCAAGTCAGAAAGCCAGCAAGAGATATAATAGTCTATAAATACGAAAAATGCTACTAAAAAGAAAGGGATAATCTGTCCTTCCTCTGTGGATAGAAAAAGAAGTAATGGGCATAAATTACCACAAAAGAGATTTAGCACATCTGTTAAGCAAAACACTATAATAATAAGAGTTAAAGTTAATTGATTTTCTGTGAAGCTGGGGAGACTTCATCTTAAAAGCTACAGTGTATTTAGTGTGACACAGATACACCTGACTGCCTTTGGGAACAGACTGCATTTCCTCAAGGTCTATTTCAGTCTTCCCCGCCTTCCCCTGGTTTTCTGATCAACATGGCTGTGACTTAGTTTTAGATTTACTGAATGGCAACTGTTTTACCCCAGTCACTGAAGTGTTTTCATACTGTATTTCCATTTCCAGGAAGCTGACTAGCTCTCACAGCTAGTCAGCATAAATACAGCTAATCTGGTTCCTGTCCAGATATGCCTCTATAAGGATGGGCAACCAAGCCTTCACAGAACTGCACGTACTAAGGAAACGCACTGTAAGTACATGCACGTTGCTAAGGTCTGAAAGTAGGAAAACCTGTATTATCTGGGATATCAAAGATTTTCATTATCCTAGATAATGCTGATGACTATAACTAGTTTGGAGATGCCAAGGTAAAAGCTTGGAGGGTCATTAGACTCTGCATAGCCTATAGCACCATTTTACTCACTGTTCTGAATTAAGAGCTCCTGCGTAAATTGTCTCCTAGGCTAATATCGCTCACAAAACTAAAAGAGAAATAATGGAACTGATAGAGAAAAGGCCTTTGGGAGATACTGTTAAAGAAGAAACCTACCGACATGTAAATCTTTTGTCATAACGACTTTTCCAGTGCTCCTGTCTAGCACTGACATTCATACCGATAGGTACAAATTTAAACTAGTAAAATAGTATCTGAAAATCGGGGAACTGCAAAGGAAAAATGCATTACTTTGACTTAGTTAACTTTACATAGTGAATAAAACTGCTTTACATATGAAAACGATAGTAGAGAACTTCCCCAAATTCATAAAATACACACAGCATCTAAACAGAGATCACAGCACTAGATACAGAATGAGCATGCTGAAATTGCTTACGTTTTCAGTAAGGGGGAGGCTATCAATCCTTTTAGTAAGGTTTTGAAGCTGAGCATAATACCAATCTTTTTCTTTCTCTTCCTTCTCAAGCTCCGCAAGCAACAGAGATCTATTAAAAACAGAAGCAGGAAATGTCTCACTAGTAAGTCTTCATTACCAATATAAGAACAGCAACAAGCATTGATATCAATACCAAAGGTCATATAAGAAAAGAGGTTTGTTGAAGGGGGCACTAAAGGAGAAGTTTGAGCAGGGGTTCTGTTCCCTGGCCCTAGCTGAACAAACTACCCACTACACTGTGCTATGCAAGTCAGTGTGACTTTTCGTGCATCAGGTCCACCTCTATAGAAGAGATGATAGCTACCCCTCATTACAAAATCACTTGGAAGTCTGCAGCTGAGAGGCATTTTGTGAAAGCTATGTTCAGGTATTCGCCCTGTGCTAACTTGCATCCTGCTACTTTATGACAATATGCTTTGTATAATGTAGCAAACTACAACTGCTATGTAAGAAAAGGCTTGGATTTTGTGGTAAATAGATCTCACAATACCATTACTAAATTCCATTATCTTTGCTGCCTCTGTAGTGCCTTCTCACTAACTCTGCCACCCATGCCAAAACAATGCATAAAACAAACAAGTTATTTGCATGATTATTAAAAACATTTTAAAAGAGTACCTTCCATCAAATCTTATAGGCAGGATACATTTACAGCTGCTTAATACGTTTTAAATATGTAACATAAGCACGTTGCAGACCCAAGTAGTATGTGCTAAAGGCATCAGAACATCAATATAAGGAATTGAAGATGTTTATATGCAAACTCTGAGAACATATCTATTAAAATAGCATTACATACTGCTTTATCAACCCTTTATAATAAACCACATTTATACAGTTGTAAAATTTATCAATACAGTTACTTACTATTTATTGTTATCACATTTTTCCTTCTAAAATACATTTTAAAATGTTACGGTCAAAATCCTGCTAGTACATGTATACAGACAAGTCAGTTCCTAAGTTTTTTAGTTTCTTACAAGTGCTTTCTGCGAGCACTTCTCTCCCTTCTGACACTTTAATATCGCTCATTAACATCAGAGGAAATGCTAAAATCATATTAGATTACAGATGATATAAAGACAGGTGTACTTCATTAAAAAAATTAAACGAGCATACCATTCATAAACAAAATTGGACTGATAATGCTGAAGACCGAACTCAAACACTCAGCCATAATACCGGAAGCTGCATACAAGTTTGCCCAGTACTATTTCCCCACTCCTTAACTTCTGCATCCTTTTCTCTCTAAACTCAGGTTGTGAACTTTCTGACAAGAGTCAAGCGAATCTTTCTAACAAACATACACACATCATGGATAATTACCACAAATGTTTTGCTAAGGAACAAAAACAGAGCATATAACAAAAATAAAAATCCCCCCTGACTACTTTGTTAATGCAGCTCAGTCACGATTTGGTAAGATGATTATCAAGCTTTGAAATGAGAGAACTTCACGTAAAATAAAGGTTTTGAAGTATCTGTCTGACCTAGGTCTCTTCAAAAATGTTTCAAATAAATAAGTTTTGACGACTAACAGTTATGGTTCCATACTCAAAGCAGGCGATTTGAACAGTGCTCAAAGTGGAAAACGAAAAATTTACAGGATCTGGTTTATGTTAGTAAATGCTAAACTAATAGCTCTATTTTTTTTTCATTTACACACGGGCAGAACTGAGAATAATACTGACAAGAATCCATACATCTCAGAAAGTAAAAAAACCAGCATTCTTGTAACAGTTTAGAGGTATACCAAAGTAACTGGCATTGCCTAATCTAATGTAAAACCACACAAGAAAGGAATCGTAATCTTAATGACAGCTACAATATCTTTGAAAGAGATTAAGGAAAACCATACTGTTACACTAACTACTCAGTTGTTGGGCTGTTCTCCCTCACTCCGGATGCAAGAGACTGAAAAACTACACTCATCTAAGAGCGCTGAATGTTTTTAAGCACGACCAGAATAACGTAACTTTCCAGATTTGATTCAAAAGTCAGGTTGAAACAGAACCATTTAAGATGTCGAGGCAAACATAAAGCCATTTATTCGGTCAACTTTTATACTAGATGGGCTTACAAGTAAAATCAGTGAAAAAAGTAAGAAACAACAATTACCCTACTGTTGCAGGTAACCGTAGCAGGATTACAGGGTAACTGTAATCCCCCAGTTGCAAGGATGGGTCTGGGCAGGAATTCCTTAGGGCAAGGACTGTAGCCCTGTTGCCGGGACACTTTAGTCAGACTGAACAAAATGCCACTAGAGCCTACTCAGGGGAAGCCTGTGGGAAAGGGGTACTCACTCCCTTTCACCTCCCACCTGCCCATCCTCTCACACACGCCCGCTCTGCCTATCTCGATGCACGCAGACCTTCTGCAGGGCTTGCCTTTTTATTCCCCGTGTGTGCCACTGCACTGAGCGCGTCCAGTTTGGGAAATGAAAGTTACGGAAGTAAAATTAACCCAATCCTTTTTTCACAACGGTATGATGCTTTTTCTAATGGTATGAATCAGATCAGTCTCATCTGTTGCCGATCAAAACTATACGAGGACTTGCAAATGTCACGGGATTGACTAATTTTGCCTCTGGATGTCAAAAAACTGGTAGTAAAAAGAGGAGGGATTATTTTCAGCTAACCAACAGAAGTTCTTTTTAGAAAGCAGGTAAGTGAATAAGTGATTAAGTATCTCCTGTAAAATGTAGAGCATTCAGTTTGGGAGTGAGACATTGTGCCATTCAATCTGTTTTGACAGGCAGAAAGGATGCTAGAAGCAAGAAAAGAAACTTAAGAACCATCAGCGCACCACAAATAACATAATGCATGCCCTGGGGGGGGACTCCTTTCATTTAACAGGACCGTTTTTGCTTATGAGAAATGCTTTATTTGGGCTTAGTAGGTTGGCATCATTGCTCCAGGAGGAGGATTCTGGGTTTCACAATGACTTTAGGTTTATTAGCCTGAAGGAGCTTGGTACATTTGCAGCAGGTTCTGCCTCAATTTCCTTGAAAATAAGCAGAGTGGGTCTCTGCAGATACATCTGATCAGCTGCTCTTTGCACTGACATTTGTACCAAGTATTACACCAACCAGAAGTCAAGCTCCTTTTGCAGCCATCTGGAACTTTTTGAGGTCAGGAGCGAGCTTAAGGTGGAAGAGCTGTTACTGATCCAAGAAAAGTTTTGATGGAAAAATCCAATGCAGTTATTTCATCTCTTTATACTCCAAGACTGTTTATATCTATATTCTCACAGTATCAGAATATTCTGTTCTCTGTCGTATGCTCTCAAGTTCAGTGAGAATGCAGCAAGGTAAATCAAACAAACTTTTGGAACATTATAGTGCTTTCATGAGTAAAAAAAGTTTCCAATTTGAACTGCTTCTCTGAAGCATGTATGTTTCCAAACTCTTCTCTAACACTTTTTTTTTTTTTTTTTGAAGCTCCCACCAATAAGTGAAGCTGAATGAATGCAAGATCAGACAAAAGCAGTTTCTTATTTCGGAAATCTTTTTTGAATAAATACGTCAATCTTTTTCCCAGTTAAAGGGGAGAAGGGAAACAAAATATACACTATTCTACTTACATCATGTAATTTCATTTATAATTAATCCTGACTTCTATTAGTAAGCCATAAAATGATAACACCTTAAAAAGGTACAAATTCCTGAAGAAGATGATCTGAAAAAAACCCAGTATTTCAAAGAGCAGTTTTTTCCGAACATCAAAAGCAAAACAGGTACAAATGTCTTTCAACCAAATGATGCATACAACATGGAAAATGAAATTTCTGCATGAATTGTCTGCAGAAAAAACAATTATTGACTGAGACAACAAACTTGTAGGATACATTAGCTGTTTCTGGCTGTTTTTTTAGCTATACACTTCAGTAAGTCAGCATTTTTTGTGCAACTGCGGGAGCACTGCAACATCCTCCTTAGGCTGAACACAAATTTTCCAACATCTGATACAAGCAAACACTGCTGACAGATGCTGGAAAGACTTGGGTAAGTAGCCCAGTCAGCCAAGAGGAGATAAGAGCAGGGAGAGAGAAGTCATGAGACAAAGAAAATGCTCAAAATAAACACTAAAGAAAAGAAGAGTGGAATAAAACAGAGGAAATAAAGCAGGAGAACAATTTTCATTCAAATTTCATCATTTTAAACACGTCCTAAGATCATCGGCCTAAGTGGAAAATTATAGAACTGACAAAATGTTTAATTTTTCTAAAAGACTCACTAAATTGCCAAAGACAAACTGACCCAAAAAGTAACTCGCAATGTACTTCGAAAAGTTTTGTTTTTGAGATAGTGTCTTATCAAATACACCTGAAACTAGCCAAAGCGAATGCAGAGGGCATTTAATAGGTAGTGTGTTCTAAACTGGTAGCACAAAAACATATATCCCTCCCCTCTTTTGGGGGCTTTGAAACTAGAAGGGAGCTGAGCAAAGGAGAAATACGTAGACAATTTTACCTTCATTCTGGTAACTGAACTAATTTATTAACTTTTTCCTTTAGTATATCATTTTTTGGACAAGCTAAATGTTCAGTACAAAGCAAATTTCAGCACTTTTCTCTAGATCCTTTTATTAATGAAAAGCATTTACTGAATTTCCCAAATTTGCACACACTTAATAAATGATCTGCTCCTCCCGAACACTCTTGCCCATAAGCAGCATATACTGTGCCTGTGTATTCGATTATTGGATGGGTTACTGGTTCCCTTGTTTTGGGTTTCCAAAAAACGTTCGTTTTCTTACCACACTGCTTTAACGTTTTGAGGCCTGGTAAGTTCCATGAGTTCTTTCATCCCCAAATTCTGATTCTTTGGGCTATCCAGGGTGCAATGCTGATACCTTAGTATTCTTACACGTCCCCTCAAATAGCGTAATAAACAGGCATTTTTGATTATCCGTCGTTTCACTAATAATGAAGCTAGATGTTATCTGGCCATGCCTCTGCAGATTTTCTCAGCAGCACAAATCTTTACTCCCTCAACTGTGATAGTAACACTGCGTTTCATAACCAGATCAGTGAACTCATCTGAAATTAAAATGTCCCTCTTCCTTTATTCCAGGATTATTATAAACAAAGAGCAGTTCACTGCTTAAGCCGTCTTTATCGTTGAGAAAAATTTCTGAAGAACTATCACCTTAGAATCCACAACAGTGGGAAAAAGATCACAGATGAGAAAACAGACGTATTAAAGCCCCTGAAGAACTCCAGTTGCTGGGAACGAATGCTTCTTGTTCTGAGTGGCCTGGAATTCATTTGAACCACAAATGAAAGCCCCAAGTACACTTATAGATTTTAGTATCACATGCAGTAGAATACAGCATCGGAAAAAATACGAACAAGATGAAATAAGACTGTTACTCTGAGTAAGAACCAAGGTGCTGTCCGTATGAAACATCACACACAGAAAGCTCTGTTCCATCAATCTTACTAAACTATACGCACTAGGAAGGAAGAGCACTTGCATGTAAAAAAGGAAGCATGGATAGCCATGAGTTCAAATGGCAGACACGTCAGATCCTTAAAGACTGGGACGACCAAGTGGGAAGAGATTCCTGACTTAGGGGGAAATATCCACATACAGCCCTTCATGAATCTAGATTTTATGAGAGGAAACACACACAATTAGTGCTTCTGACTAGGAAAATGAAAAAACGGAGTGGCTGCTAGATGAGGCTCAGAATGGACCCATAAGACATTACTTTCATTTAACTGCTACAATCCAAAGGGATCTAGACATACTACCTCAGAGGAAAAATGTACTCCTTTCAGCTCTTGATTGCAAAAGTTTTACTGAACACCAGGAAAGGCCCTTCGGGTTTTCCACAGTGGTGCCCACAAACCTTTTTGATACACACAAAGCTTTTGTAGGACAGTTCCAAAGAGGAATTTTTTTAAAAACTTTTTTTCAACTATTTGACACAAAAATACTGTGTTGCAATTTATATGGTTTTGCAGCCCCTTGGTCTGACATCCCATCCACTTCGTAGCTTTCAATGACCAAATCTTTAGAAAGTCCGGCTTAACGAGAGGCCTCTGAAACCACCTGGGATTTTAGTCAAATTTATTTTAGGATATCAAGAAGCCTTCAACAGAAACAGCTGCCTGTCTCTTGCTTTGCATTTCCTTCATAAGTGTTTGATGTGTGGTACATCTCTGTAATATGCCCTGGAAGTGTGTTCTTCACATTAAATGGATACCACTACTGTGCAAGAAAAAACAACTTCATTATTTTGCCAACAGGCTTGACATCCTATAGGGATGACATCTTGGAGACAGATTAAATGCTTTTGTTTGGTAGTCATTTTTGCTAAGAGAAAGAAATCACTAGGTAAATGACTACTAACATCAAGTGACTCATTAACAACCTGTTGTAGCTATTCGCATTTAAACAAGACAAAGAGATTGCACCTTCACATTGCCCCGCTTTCAGCACTTACCACTAGTGGTGAGGAGATAAAGAGGTGTTTGGGAGGCATCATTTTTCAAACTATAAAGATATTTAAGACGCTAACGCTCTGCTGATGAAAATAAAATTAACTTCAGAAAACGACCCGCAACAATGAAATACATGAAGAAGCAGTAAAAATCATACTGTATGCTTGAGGATTTTTTGTGTGTGTGTGTGTGTGTGTGTGTGTGTGTGTTTAAACCTAATGTAGATTCCAGATTCCTAGTTTTTCTTAACTGTTAGGATAATTCTGAGTACACCACTAATCAAAATCATACGCATGATAACTAAATATTAAGCGTGAGATCTTAAATGTGTCAGTAAACTTGCATGTTAAAATTGAAAGAAGTCAGCACACACTGAAGGAATAAATGAAGAAGTTTACCTCTCTTTTTCTAGCTCTTCTAAATAACCAGTGCTTTCTCTGCTTCCATTCATAAAACCTCTTCTTGGAAATGATCCCATGGGAACAGGACTGCACTCTCCTGAACGGCTCGACACAGACCCTTCCCGGCTCCCATATGAACGCATGGACACTTTTGGCCTTAACTTCACTCCAGGGAAGTTACTGCTTTCCAAGTTCAGTTCTAGATAATAAAGAGCAAATGTTTTCAGGGCTGAAATTCAGCAGCACAGCTCTTAAAGATCATTCCTACTTCACGTCATAGTTCATGAACAAATTTATGATTTTCTTTTTTTAAAAGGAAACAGTTAAAACATTTTGCCTCGGTATCCACAGAAGAGCATAATGTGAACAAAAATAGTCTTGACAGCATAGTTAGAGAGTAGTAGTCCTCTGAACGAGGAGATGCTCAAACTACAGTCCTGCCAACCAACACAGTATCTCCAAACCAGTTTCCTTGCCTCTTCCCCAGAGAACTTGGAAACAGGCAGAGCGTAGCATAAACGTCAGGTGAATTGTTCTCGTGGCCCACTTCCTAACATCATCTTTCTCAGGGCTCTTGCAGGTGCTCCACCATCGTATAAATGATGAGAACTGTCCACCATAGGGGCCTAAACGTGGACGTCCTGTACGATATTTCTGCTGCTGTGACAGAGATAACGGACGTATGGCAGGGAGTCACTGATCTGGGCTTGCTCTGCACATCCCATATAACGGCCTGGATGCGCATTCCACCACATTTCAGGGAAGGGGGCACCAATTTCCAGCAGGACAGATACAGTTCCAGCAATACCACAGGGAGAAGACAGGGCATGTAAACAACTTTAGAAAATTGACAGAACTAACCCACCACCAATTTAAACAATTAAATCCATTTTTGCCAAAAAAGTGAATAAAGTGCAAGTTGTATTACATGCAATTCATATGAAGCCCTACAGTAACAGTAGCAAAAGCACAAAAGCAACACAGGAAGACATTCTCTTTAGAAAGCGTGTCTTAAAACACTGAGCAAAAAATAACAGGCACCGAGACTACGCCTGACTGTCAAAGTTAGTAATGGAAAAAAGATGCAGCTGAGCTGGAAAATTTTATCCCAAAGCCACTATTACTAAGAAGCAAATGAACTTATTTAAAACATAATTCTAAATTTACCTTTAAGTCGTTCCAGTAAATCAATTTGTCCAGAAGATGCCATTGCTTCGTCTTCAATACTTCCTTGTAGCTGTTTCAGCACCTCCTATAAGAAATTAGCATAATTAAGAAAGCTTTACAATAAGCCACAAGGTAAATACATCTTATCCTGCCCTCAGTTATACATTTAGGTAACAGCTACTGTAACACCAATGTAAACTATCCTTCATATGAGCAGTGATCAAGTGCTATAACTTTAATTTCTGTCAAATAAGTTCCTCATTATTTTCCCAAACACTGTCACAATATAAAGTCTATCCTGATTAATTAATCTTCTCTGACAGTACAACTTATTAGATTATTTAAAAGTTCTTCTCAAAATGAATGCTCACATCTCTCTAATTTACAGATGGAGAAATGGAAGCAGAGGGAAACTCAGAGTCCAATTTCTCAATGTGTGTACCTGAAGTATGTCTTACAAATATAAAATCTGGATACATAATTAAAAGTTACTAAAGTATCTTAAACACTACATTTTTTGAACCTCAAAGATATCATCAGCAGAAATAATCTCCAGGGTTTTTTTCCTGTGAGGCCTCATCACCACCATATGCCAGAAAGGACAGTCACATTCTTCTGCTTACTACCACTACCACCATGCCTGTGAGGAAAAGATTTAGGACTCCTTCATGCGGCTGAAGCTTCAAAGCAAAGACCATCCCTGCACGCTATCAAGAACTACATGTGATCAAATTATATAGCTGAAGGAAAATACTTCTAATGCACAAAAAAATTCATAGCAAACAATGACTACTAGATTAAAAGCGGCTCGCGCCCTAGGGTTCTATTGCTCGGTGGCCTAAATTCAGGTGGAAAATTAAATGAAAGCTAGTGAAAGCCTTTTCCCACATCATAATAGTGGATACATCAATAGCAAAAATAAATTGAAAAGACTGGCCAGAAGGCAAAAAGCCCTTACTGCAATTTAAAATATGATTTTTCTTATTACGCTATAGAAAATATTTCTTAGAAAGAGTCAGAAAAAAAAACTCAGAATGATGAGAGGTGCTCCATACTTGTCATAGACAGATTCTGCACCTAGAACTGTACATCTTCTGTTCAGTATCTTAGATCTAATGAATTTTAAATAACAGTTATAAAGATCTCCATATCACTATTTTGCTATTTTAAGAAACCAGCATGCCTTACCATCAGTGTTAATGATTCTTAGAACTTGTACAGAAGGTACACTAAAGGCATTTTGCTCTGTTTGAAAGGAACAAGAACAGCATCTACAAGAAGTCAAGATACTCATTTTAAACAGATATAACACTCAGTTTTTCCTGTACTCAAAGCGTTGTTCCCAGTACAAAACCGAGATAAAAAGATTTTGAGTAAAGAATTCCACAGGATGGTGGAAATATCATCTCCAAGCACTAGTATCAGAACAAACAGTAGCTGCACAGTCACCCTGCAATCACCCACTATTTAATTACATGCCGTTATTCCAGAAACAGGAATTCTGGAGTAGTCACATTAACCATGTCTACACTGTTCTACCGAAGTAACTCTGAAGATGACGCTGAGGCCAAATTTCCTGAATCTTCATGTTGCCTGACCTATAGAGAGCCCCAAAAGTGTGACTACGTTAGTGTTTTAGTTCGGAGCACTTTGAAGCCAGTCTCCCAACCGCCCCTGCTAATGGGACTTCGGTTCACACTGTAGAGTAATCTCAGTGTGAACGAAACTCCTTTTAGATCCAGCAAGCCAGCAGTTACCATTCTCAAAGCGTTGATGGACATTCACTCCACGGGACCACACCGCAGCTAGTTCAAAGCAGAGTCCCTTGTAACACATACCGTATGGCTAGTGGGTCCTCAGCATCATCCGAGCCACAGGCCTACTCCTACTGCGCTACCTGTTCATACCTGCACAGTCTTTAGGATCAAGTCTGATGTGATAAAATCACTACTCTCAGAAAGAAAATCCCAGCTGCGCTTGTGCTTTTAAGTACATTTAAGGGCATCCTCATTAGCCATATGGCTCAGCCAACTCTATACATAACATCTGTCCTGTCAGCAAAGTCAGACAAACAAGTAATCTGGTGTTTTTCAAAGAACGGCTCCTACGTTATCCGACACAAGGGCAGATAACATTTGCAGACAGCAGACTTCGCTTAAAAGCCTGAAAGGGCAATGTGGATATGTGGAGTGGTCTTGGGACTATTTCAGGCTTCTGTCTTCTCCCCAGACCTGTCAGCTCTGACAAATTTAGAAATAGCTGGTGAATCCCCTTCTCCTGAGAACAGCACCTTGCTGCAGGAAAAAACTCCTACCCAAACCTCCAGCCCCCTCCTCAGAAGCCTCTTTCTCACCTCTCTGCTTGGTAGTTCTGCTATGTCAGAGATCCTACGTTCAGGATACTTTCCCGCATTACGAGTCCTCTTGCTTCAAGAGCCAATATGAACAGCTAAGTGGAAACACTGTCACCACGTTACTGAATTACAGGACTGAATGGTGTCCAGGTAGCTCAGGACTGCTGTCTGTCTCTGAATATCAGGTATTGGCCACGGCTTAGCGTCAGCCTACCGGATCACAGTTCTCAATTTTCTCTGCCACAATTCATTACTTTCGGTTTTAACTTTTATTTTTTTAACTATCCTTTCACTTCTTTTTTCAATACCACACACACATTTTCAGTGCACAGGAAAAGCTACCCATTATTTCTTTTCTATACAATCATTGCTTAGGTAACAATGCCTTTATTAGGCTATAACAGCGATTTCAAGCTCAGTCACCATACACTTTAAAGTCTAAACTGACAAGGTAGCAGCCCTGGGGCCAGATACTGGTGGAAAATGAGACTGTGCTAAAATGACAAATTGGGAATTTAGAATTTTATCTGAGCAGAGGGACTGAGCAGTGTCTGCAATAACCAATTTGCAGGTCATGGAGAAAACATGGCAAATTATCGATTACTGTGATATTTATTTACTTACTATAACTTCAAAACTCATGCCTTTCTTGAGCAGTTCTCCCATTTTTTCCCCTCAAGATTTGTAAAGTTTTAAAACAGTACTTTCCACAAACAATAATTTTGTATTTCTTTTAATAGCTTGTCTGTTAGATAGTGTAGAATCTTTTCCACATATAAGCTTGAACCACTTTAGCTAAAGCTATATTAATATTCTATTTGCTTAGGCAAGTTTGAATCCATACACTAGTAATGGTTTATAGCATTATTCTAAGCAAGTTCTTTAGTGACTCACTAGTGACTTACCGATAAAACAGGCACACAACCATAAGTGTCTATAACGAAGGCTGCAAAAGTTTTGCTCTATTCGTTTAAAGAAGGAGCCTAAACATAACCAAGTTTACCTTGTCCTATTGGAGGTCTACAAGAACACCTACGGAGGAAAAGGAGCAGTCCCTATGACTCATTGTGACTAGTGCAGCTCAGATTAGGGCTGTCAGACCCACGTGACGGGATGAATCACTTAAAGGCAATAAAGGGAAGATGCAGCATAAGTCAACAGTTTACTGTAAATTCATATATTTTTCATGGGAAATTATTTTGGAAACCTTAGAGAAAACCGTTAACTTCAATCTGTAAAAGAAACCTGTATATATTTTACTTTCCTGGAGTACAAGGCTAAATTTTGGTCTACTAGCTTAAATGGTTATGCTGCCTCCAGAGAGAACTCTGATATTTAAAAAGGCTTATAGAAAAGTATAGGTATATAAAATGGGAAAGCAGAATAGATGCTGTGAGTGCCTTGTGGATTGTGAAGTAAAGAACTAATGTCAATTTTTCGTTTGGGCTCTATGAACACATTCCTGAGCTTACAACTGATTTACGGCTAATTAAGCAAGCACGATCAGATATATCAGCAACTAACAGGAAAATTACTGGAAAGGAAAGTCTAAACAAGTATCTTCACAGCACGTGCACCCAGCTAAATGGTGAGGGTCATAAATAAAATTGCTTAAGGGCTTTGAATTTAATCAAGCTGCTACAAAGAAAGGAACAACAGAGAAATAGTTCTAATAATGCCAAAATTAAAATCTCAACAACTTGATTTAAAGGTATATTTAATTTTGAAAAAGTTTAAGCATATACATATTAATATACATATTTATAAACACTTACAAACATGATTTCTGCACAACAACATTCTGTTTTAGGCATATACCTCTCCTCCGGCAGGAGAGGGAGCATCCGTGGCACTTTACTGTTTCCATGGTATATTCCAAATTACATTTGAATAACAAATTTCACTGTGAGAAATTTTTTAAAATTTGTCCCTTCTTGCTGAGCCCAGTAGAAATTCTGTTAAATGGGTTTAGTCTTTTGTAAACGTTACTTTTTTCCCTTTCCCGTTTAAATAGAATAAGGCTTTTTAAAATTACATTTTCTCTTTTCTGAGACTTCCGTGTATTCAGAGAATGCCAAATTAAAATCACGATGAAGATCAAATATACAAAATCATTAGTTGTACTGAATTACAATCACTGGCAGTGGTGTGCCAGATACAGTTCAGTATCAGTTGGAGTAGGAAGCAAACAAGATATTTTGAATTTACTGGATCTTTTAAAGGTAAGCACAAACCTGTATTTAAAAATATTTGCCACAAAAGCTATTCTATCAATCAATTTTTAGTAAGATGAGTGTCATTCTTACCTGTTCCTCCCTCTTACCTAATAACTAGGTCCTGAACAAAGAGACATTCCTGTCATTTACATAGGCAATTCTTTTCATGCTTGTAAACAAAACTAAAGATTCAGTTCTCCTTTGGTTTAGGTTATGTATATCTTGGTTACCGCTACATTTGCGGCATTTGAGTATAAAAACAGGTTTAACCGCAAAAATGGAAACAAGTGTTTACAATTGCAGATAGCATTTGAACATCTGTCCTAGCACCACTCAGGATAAGAATAATGCATACTGAATGATTGAAGACTATCACACTAAACCAAATCTACAGTGTTTCTAAATGACACCATTGGTACTCATGTTTTTACCCTAATATGCTGAAAACTAACTTACAATTGCATACTAAGCTGAATGTGATTTTAGAAGTTCAACCAAAAGCTGTGCACATTGTTTCAATTACTATTTGTTTAAAAGGGCAACAAAAAGATAAAATACACTAAAAGCACATCCATCACTCAAATTCAACAACAACATTAGAAGATGTCAAAACAGTGGGGAAAAACAGAATCCTGCTTTCAGTGCATTTATGGAGAGCATAAATCTAAAGGTCAAGGTCTGACGTGACCCTCCATAGTTATCTGAACTTGACAGTTCGTTAATACTATCACATATGCCAGCTATGACACTCATAGGGGCTGAGTGAGAGATATGGGGAGTAAGGGACTTATTCCATAAATTTCGGTGACTTACATTATGGCTTAATCAGGCTTGGTGGAAACCCTCCTGATTGCCTGCAGTGTCAGGCAACTGCCCTGGCTGCTCAACCCTATAACCAAGTCCAAATGATAACAGCAATGATAAAAGTATCTCTAGCTGTGAGGAAACACTGCAATAACTCAACTTTTAACCTTATAAAAAGAGTAAAAGCATTTGTTATGTGAAATGATGTTATTCATTTTCATTGAGTTTTCTGAACAATGACATTTTTATAAGAAAATTATTCCCTTTATGCCACCAGGCTCAAGAGCTGTCACTTGTTGTAATCATGTACTGTATTTTATTAAGTTTTTAGTGCAAGTTCTCTGTCAGATCAACTTAAGTATCTTATTTTATGCTCAGAAAGAATACTGTCTGAAGTCATGCCAGTAACTATAACTACCACTAGCTCAGTTTTACCTAAAATTCCTCTTAAAAAAAAGAAGAAAAATCTCTGATTCAATTTTCCAAGCAATTGGTATTCTGGTAGAATCCTTAGAACAAAGGCTAAGCTAAAAATATTAATTATCCTAAAATCATGCCAACAAGCTGAAAAAGACACACTCAATATAATGCCCCACATTCACTGATACTTAAAATGTCTGTTTTGTAACTTACTAAATATTTTTCATAACAATTAGTGCATTTTTCATAACGTGCATAACATAACATTTTTCATAACATAGTGCATAGTTCATAAAAAGGTGATTTGCAAGTGTTCAGCTGCATCGCTTGTGCGGCCACAGAATAGAAATATTTATCAGAACTTATTATTTGACTCAATTTCTAAAAATCCACGCAGCTTAAAGGAGTTTCTTTCACTGGCATATTATAATTTATCAAATGATCAATGCACGTGAATTAATATCTTCAAGTTTAGCATTCATCAACTATTTTTAGAGGATGTCTCTAAGATACTATCCCTTGCACGTCTATTGCACAAACAACATTCTTTTTCCTCGTGTCACAATTTGGTTGTGACGGTCTCCTTTATGCACTTTAGGTCTGACATCACCTCTTCACCCCTGAAGGGCATGGGTGCACAGGACTCAACAAAAACGCTCCACACGTGAAAAAATCCAAATTAGGGTAATGGAATTTGAGAAGGAAGGTGAAAGCCCACATTAGACAAAACAGCATACGACGTTTCCTACGCTAGCCAAGATTACTGTTCTTCCTTGAAACACTTCAAAAGTTCAAACGCTTACAAGTTTGCAGAGTTTACAACGTGCAAACTGAAATAAAATGGAAACCAAGCATACGCTGGAAAGAAAAATACCAAATGAACTACTACAGCAGAAGGTGTAGAAGCTCAGAATTTAGTACCTATTCCACAAATATTTATGTGGGCAAGGAACATTACTTCTGAATCAATGGCTTTACTCCCTAGCTGTTCATCAAGCAAAGTGTTAACAATTTCAATAATATTTTTATGAGTTAAAATCTTTTAGAAATTTAGCCTTAAAGTAGGCATTGCAATAGAGACATTGTCAATGTGAGACTATTAGGCAGCAAAAAGACTGAGCTAGTACTCTGTCAGCTTGCACCTCAGAACTAATTCCCCACATGAACAGCCTTTATGTTCAAGATTATACTCAGCTTATCTCACTTTCAAACTAGAGCAGCTAACTAACACCATGCACAGTAACGACTGCTCATACAGCAGTTAAATAAAATAAATACCAAGGCTCCAGGAAAAAAATAAGAGAGCTAGTATCACTATGCAAAGAACTTTTTAACAAAATAAGGAGTCATCATATTCTGCCCATTTATATCATGCCTGTTGTGCAGAACAGGATGAATGTAAAGCTGAGAAAGGTTTTCATTAAAGGATGAGTATATGAATATCTGCTGTGCAAATGTCCATATAGCCAATCATCTGGAGGAGGAACTAACTTTCAAAGCATCATATCCTGTGCTGCTACTATACTTTACAAAGCTCTCACTAACTAAACAGCTGTAACATGGCATTTCTACAGCTAGCTAATTCATTACTGTGCACAAAGACTAAGTGAAGTATCTTGTAGTGCATTTAAAAAAATGTATTATTCTAGAATAAAAAACATAACTCAGTTACACTGAAAGCAAAAAAATGTCATTATTATCTAATCAAACCACTTTTGTGTCTTGAGCTGATTACAATAATTTGCTTTTGAACAGTCTGTCTAGGGTGCTACAGCACCACGTGAGATCTGTCCCTTGGGATTCTCACTGGATTCTCTCCTTCCAGCTCAACTTTCAGCACACAGTAAGTTTCTCACAGTGCACTGGAGTCACTCAATTGTCAGGATGCACGCTACCCACTCATAGTGAGACCACAGCCCTTCAAGGAGGTATAGTCTGGATAAGAAAGTCAGCAGATAGAAGAGATTAGAATTTCAGTTTAATTTTAATACGGTGAATCAACAATAGATTTTTCTGATCAGAATTTATATTTTCTTTGAGTAAGTTTAATTTTTTTCCTGCAGACTGCATTTCTGCCAAAAAGTAATTTTGAATAGAGATTCTTGACTCACTACAGATCATTCTACACCTGAAAATCTGTGTTTGAAGACTTCATTTGCAGAGGTAAATTAGAAAATATCACTTTATACAAATGTATACTTTTTCACCCTTAGTGTGACTATCATATGCGCTAACTTAAGAAAGTTGTTTTGTAGAATATGTGGAATTGTATCATAGCACGTATAAACCAGGTGACAAAAACAGAGGTGCGTCCTCTACCCTAAGGCAGGCATTTCTTTAATGTTTTCGTGTGCAAACCCAAATAAAATGCCTTTTAAATCTTTCTTGTGGTACTTTATTTTTTCATTCAACAAGCAAAAATAAAAATAACTTCTATTGGATAATTTTCTACTTCTTTATAGTTAGCTTGTGTCAATCTCAAAGTCTGTTAGCACTGCAAAGCAAACAAAAACAAAAAAAAACAGAAAATCAGCTCTGAGTGTCTGATTCTTTGCCATGTTCCCACCATTGAAATCTGACACAAGTTAAGCTTCACAAAAGTTTCCATAGTTTTTCATTTCAATTCATTGATTCCCTCCCCAAAATTCTTTCTCAAAAGCAGGAAACATATTACAAAAACTTCTCTGGTTTGCTACTGCACCTTGAGCTGGTCTTCAAAACACTTTTAGTCCCTTCTACGTTTCCCTTTATTATCTGCTGTGATTTATGTTTCTGATTAAAGCTCCCTTAAAGCTGGGCCACAACAAAATTCAGTGAAGTATCAAAGAAACCAAGACAAAGCCTCCACTGTGTGCCAGATGGAAAACGCATCAAAACAAGCCCTTAAAAATGAAAGTTGGGAGAAGAAAAACAAGCTCTGTCAAGTCAGCAGAGCACACTGTCCCCTATAAATAACTCTAAAAAGTCAGGAGTACAAAGTACAAAAACCCCTTAACTTTGGCCACATAAGCCAGAACGTTGAAAAATCACTCAGACAAAACAAACTTGATTCATTAGAGCTGGCTGGAAGGTACACGGAAACAATGCCAGGACGAAGGCAGATCCAATGCGGGCACCGCTTCAGGAGGTACACTACTTGCATGGCAATGAGCAGATGTCGAGCATGCTAGAAGAGTTGAATTAACTGGTGGCACCCAAGCTAAATGAAGGGGAAAAAAAATGTATGCTCAGCTACTGCTAATAGCAAGCAAGAAAGTTGCATTCACTCACATCTCTATCGAGGTAAACGGGGTTCCTCTCCAAAAAGGAGTAAGCCAAACGCATGCAGGCAGAACCGCCGTGATGAAAACGCACAAAATGACAAAAGCAAAGGGATGGGGTAAAACGTGCAGGATGTCAGCACAGTCGCTGACGTGGCAGTGGCATCACAATGCTGTCACTGATTTATAAACCGCAAGCAAGCGACTCAGTCATACCGGCACTTAACACTGCTCAAATACTCTGCTCCTTTAAACAACAAGCTACCAACTCCGGTTTCCTAAAATAAACCCTTTTTAATGCGCCAAAGTTACCCTAGTGCGACCTTATGTAAAATTTTCAAAGTTAGACTGTCACCCGTTTAAGTCCCAATAAACATATCACAGAATTCAATTTTTCACATCAAAAATGTTTTCTTGAAATTATTTGCAAAGGTGTTCTCCACAAACATAAAAACTAATACATTGGGCCTCATGGTACTCCTAGACAGTCAGAGCTTTGGGGTGGATCTGCTTAGACCTTCTCACCAGCTCCTTTGACTGAGCTCCCCAAAGAAGATAGAAAAGTTTTTAAACCAGTAGTGCTAAGCTATAAACAGGGACAGTAGGCTAACCCTAAACAACAAAATACGAACCATCTAAATGAAGAAAACTCAAAGTGGCTTGAAAAGATGCTCCAATTTCAACTCGCACCCAGCCGGGTGGCTCAGGACAGCAGCGTGCTCCGTCGAGGCTACCTGCTCCAGGGAAGGCTCTTCCCATGCCCTGCCAGGCCCCGCTCTCCGCTTCCTGCTCCTGCCCGCAGCCCCTCAGGCTCTCTTCAGCTGCAGGCGGCCCAGCCGCCACCGCTGCTCCCTCCCTCCCTCCCTCCCAGCCCCTCGAGAGCACCAGGCACCCCTGCTGGGTGCCCTGGCCAGGCACCCCCACGGCACCTGTGCCGGCTGTCCCAGAAGGAAGGGGAATTCTCTGCCCCCCTTCGGCCGCTCTGCTCCCACCGCTCCTCCCAAGGGAGGGAATGGACCTGGGCGAAAAGCAAGCTGTCCTTCACCTGCGTCAGACCACACGTCCATCCACACCAGTATTTTACGCCAACAGCAGAAACCTAGACAAGGTGCTAGAACAGAACAGAATATACTATTCATTCCTCCTCATTATCCCTCTCCCCAACTTAACTTATTGATATCCCACCTCTGGGGGTACTAATTCCCAATCAATTCTTTTGACAAGCAATCGCTCCCACGAGTTACAGGAAAAAGTACCTTATTTGCTTGTTTTCCACTTGCTACCTGACAATGTTATTTCATATCCCTTAGATCTGGTATTGAGAGAGGCCAGTCATTCCCTATTAACTTTCCTCATATTATTTATGATTTTATGGACCTCAGCAACCTTCTCCCCTCCTGCCCCTCTCTCTCTCTCTCCCCCTCTCTCTTCCCCAAAAGAGTCCCACTCTATTCAACCCCATCACTTAAGGAAGCTGTTCATATCACCTAGTCATTCTTGTTGCACCCACACTAGTTCTGCTATGTTCTTTCTGAGAAGGTTCATCAGAATATACTGTTCAATGTGTGGATGCAGCACATATTTCCGCCCTGATGTAATTATAGGTTTTTATTTCATTATCTAGGCCTGTTCTATTACTTCCCAGCATCAGACTTGTTTGATCCAAATCAAGCATTAAACTGACAATTCTGGAGCGTGTGCGGGGCGGCGGGGGGGAAGGGAAGCTGACTTTTTTTTTTTATTTATTTATTTAAAAGATCTGTGTTAACTGCAAGACCTCTCCCTACGTCACATTGTTGCCAAGCTAATTCAGAATCTCTTGTTACGTATATAAAGTTAGGACTGTTTTCCCACATGAATTATTTTACACTTGCGAGCACTGAATTTTATCTGCCGTGTATTCATTCAGTCATGCAATACCATGAGACCCTTCTGCAGCTCTTCACACCCAGTTTTCATTTTTACCACAGTGAAAACCAAACTTTTTAAGAACTTTTTCGTTCTTAAATAACTTAAGAATATGTTGAAAAATTCAGGTCACAGCAGAGATCTCACTAGAGACACTACTGGTAACACGAAAAAAGCCTGACTGTTTATTTTGCTCTTCAATTTTTATTTTTATTTTTTTACCTTTTAATCAGGTAGTAATCCAAGACAGAACCTTCTCAGTCTTTATGAGTCTTTGATGAGAGACATTACTAAAATGCTTTCAGAAATCCAAGCAGATTCATCAATGCCAATACTGCTTTCCTGCTACTCAGTGACTCCTTCCAAAGAACTCTAACAGATTTGTGAGCCATAAGCGTCTCTAAGAAAACAGTGTAAATTCTTTGCCAACTAACAGTCCAAATCTATTCTTTACTCTAGTTTCTGACAATGTGCCTATTATGAACATCAGGCTTGCTGGTTTGTAGATCTCCAATTTTTCCTGGAAAGTCTTCTTAACATGTGGCATCACACCTGCCACCTTCCATAAATCTTGTACCGAGGTAATTTTAAATATAGATTATGGAGCTTTATCTTCAGCTGACAAGAAGAAATGGTTGTAAATATGTAAAAGATCTTGCAGGAAAGTTACATGTGCATAAATTGGTTAAGTAATGCAGATGTCTGTTGAGTGAGATCAAAAAATAAGAAAATGAACACTAAACTTTCTTCAGTTTGGATTCTATAGTTTGACAGTATGCGTATGATACTTATGTGTAGAAGTATCCGAAGGGAGGGTGTCAAGAGGATGGGGCCAGACTCTTCTCCGGGGTGCCCAGTGACAGGACAAGAGGCAACGGGCACAAGCTGAAACACAGGCAAGTCTGTTTGAACATGAGGAAAAACTTTTTGACTCTGAGGGTGACAGCACTGGAGCAGGTTGCCCAGAGAGGCTGCGGAGTCTCCTTCCCTAGAGATGTTCAAAAGCCGTCTGGACGCAATCCTGGGTAATGTGCTCCAGGGGACGCTGCTTGAGCAGGGGGGTTGGACTAAATGATCTCCAGAGGTCCCTTCCAACCTCAACCACTCTGTGATTCTACGACAGTGTATCATTGCCCTTATGTTTAACAGATAAGAAATAAAGATACAGATGGAAGGCAAGTGAAAATTTGTCAGGGAGGAAGTTCGGGGACTAACGGGGTACCTAACTAACAGTCAGAGGATACCTCTTAGGCAATAAGGTTGGCAAAGTGGAGATTACATAGAAAAGACGCACTGGGCAAGAAGTCATACTTGCTTGAATTGCTGCAAGGAGGAAACCTATCATAGAGGGAACTTCATAATCCATGATCAAACAAGAAACGACTGGCTGACAAACTGATGAAACTGTTGACAGAAGGGAAATAATTGGAGTGACTACGATTTTCACTATCCAGACCTCATGATTTACTCTAGTAAATGAATTATCCTCTTTCTTAGGCTGCAATCTGCTCTATCTTAAAGCCAAAGAGATCATACCTAGATCTTCCCAAGTGCTTAAGAGGAGAGGGTGGAACAGGTTATACATTAGACTTAACAGTTCAACAATGTTACACTTAAGTTCCTTTAGAACTCTTGGGTAAATATCACTTGCTTCTGACACTTCACTCTAGCTGTTTCACCCCTGCATCTTAATACCATTCTTCCAAAAAAAATTTTATTTCTCTATGCCTTGCTGAAACGTTCTACTGTGTGCCATGTCAACCAAAAGTGTTTTCTCCAAAGATAAAAAGAAAAAAGGGAAAATGCAAGACAAAGCTAAAAGTAGTCTCCCTTTGGAAACAGATGGGAGAGCCTTGTTATCCGACACAGTATCTCGAGCAAACTGTTCAAGCTTCTGATACTCTAATCTAAGAATTGCTGCTAGATTCCCGAAGGTGGGATTACACATGTGGGTCTCCATTAAATGTATGTATCTGCCATCTACTTGAGAAATCTTATGTATAAATACATAGACACATACATATATTAGCTTATGAATTTTGTCATGTACCAGGAATCTCTGTGAAAACGTTAGGCTTCAAATTCTAATTTGCAAGCACACGGCTTACTAGATGCTGTATTTTACCATGATATATGGAACTAAGAAGTATTGTACCAGACACTAATATATCTCCTGTCATCTTCTGCACATTACAGTGAGGATCATTAAACACTGCTGATCAGAAAAAAAGCAGCTTTTCAAGATTAAGTACCAAGACATGGTGGACAAGCAGGACACCAATCACAAAATGGGGAATCTGAGTTGAAAAAAAAATCCCATCTCCTGCCTACGTGATCAAGGAAACGTTTGATAAAAGGGGTCACAAGTTCTGAGAGAGAGACTCTCTCAGCAGTCATTTTAAAGTAAACTTTAAAGTTTGGGCAAGACGAGTAAAGGGTACCACTAACTTCTGAAATCTTATGCACCTGCAAGGGTAAATTTCTAGAAAGGATGCGATTCAGCTACTGGGAAACCTGCTTTGTTTTTTGGTTTTTTTGTTTGGTTGGCTGGCTGGTTTTCCTTTTTAACTCTTCTTAACTCTTAATCCACACAGACCACAAAATCCTACTTCCAAACAAGATGAACAAAGAGTTCACATCCAAAAAGCGTAAGACAACGTCCAAACACTGCAAGTTGATTTACTCCTGAAACATTCCGAACATCAATCTTTTGTTTTATTAACAAACTGATGCTAAAATATTCAAAGCTAAAAGTATTACATTTTTAAGATTATCTCTTTTTCTCTTTTTAATAAAACAACTAAGCTACCATAACCATTTTATTAAGTTGTTAACTTGCTAGTCAGTCTGTTATTCCTGTTATGATTTGTATGATCATCCCTTTAAATAGTCATAAAAATATATGAGAGGAAGTTAAAGTTGCACAGAAAATAAAACACAATTATAAAACACATTATTTTACGATAAAATCATACTCAGATCTAATAAGAAATAAGTTTTCTCATATTCTCATTTCTGCATGACAGAAACCATACCAAAGTCAGGTGCCATGACATCCTCCCTAGCACACATCCTACCTTCAATTCAGCTAATTTAAGTATTGATCAATCAACCATAGGAAGTATGCACAGCATCACAATACATCTGGGATATTATATTCTATTGGCTTAAAATAATTTATTTTGCAACCACATTAAATTGTCTTTGCTTAACCTTGCACAAATGCTTTTAAAATCAAAATGAAATTCTTCAAAATATTTTAGCAGTTGTTTTTCTGTGTAGTCAAAATCCATTCCAATCCAACAAAGTAAAACATCACAAGATTTATTATCCTGCTTTCTAATTAGCAGAAAGAATCCCACAAACACTACGGATATCCAAAATAAAACCACTCTTTGACCTGCACTGCACATGAGAGTAACCAGCTCTCTAGCACTTGTCTTTTAAACCTGAATTCCTTAAAAAGGAAAACCCAGAAAATTATTAAAACTAAAACCTTTATATGAAGGCAATGATCTGCTAAAAAAAGAACTCTAGAAACCAAGTAAGTATAAAGAACGATGAACAAGTAGCTTAAGATTTCCCTAGTACAAAAGTTTAACCATTGATTTGTTTCTTTCCAGTGCATATTTATGTAAAGCTTTTGCCATTTTTGCATCTTTTCTGTTGACCTTTTTCATCCATTCAACCTGTACAAGACAATAACAAATTGCATCTGAAAGGAAAAACCTAAATATGTAATATAAATTGAATCACTGGTTCCCACAATGCTTGGGCCAGAAAAACGGAGAACTGATCTATCTTATGGACCAACACGAACTTTTAACATTAAAAATTGAAAATATTATTGAAAATATGGATACAATGATCACTTAAAGAAACACTGACCTAAGGGTTTTTAGAATTTAAAAATACAGGTGACTAAACCTGTCACAGAATAGTTGGGGTTGGCAGGCACCTTCAGAGACTGCCTGGTGCAGCCTCCTGCTCAAGCAGGGGCAGCTGGAGCAGGTTGCCCAGGACCGTGTCCAGTCAGGTTTTGAATACCTCCCGACGACGGAGGCTCCACAACATCTCCAGGCAGCCTGTGCCAGTGTTCAACCATCCTCAGAGTGAAGAGGGATTTTCTTATGTTCAAATGCAATTTCCTGTGTTTCAGTTTGTGCCCGTTGGCTCTCATCCTGTCACCGGGCACCAGTGAAAAGAGTCTGACCCCATCCACTTTACCCTTCCTCCTTCAGATATTTATAAACATTGAAAGATTCCCCCCCACCAACCCAAGCCTTCTCTTCTTCAGGCTAAAAAGCCTTGAGGAAAGTTGCCATCTTCTTAACACCACAATTTAAAGATGTATTTTTTTTAATCCAATACATTCTAAATAGAAGAAGAAATGAACCAGACAACTATTAGCCAGCTCATGCCGAATTTACCCTATCAAAAGCGAACTGTAAAATGTAAATTAGCTTCAAAATTACACCAAGTGAGATTTACTTTGAAATATTTGCCACAAAAAATAAGTATATATTAAAATACAGTATTTTCCTTTGAATTTGAGACTAAAACGCTCGTTTGTGGTAAGTATCTGAAAATGCCCTTTTCCACTCTGCCAACTACCATAACATATGCTAAAGCTCTTCTAGACCACTAAGAGTTACATAATTTAACATTAACATGGTATTATTAACACCACACTGCTTTAATGGAAATAAAATATGACCAGCAAAGAGGAATCACGGAAGGGACACCATATGTTCTTTAATCTCAACAACCGACATTTATTCAACAATTGTTCTATTACTCATGTTTTCTTCTTCTTCAAAAATTGTATTCGGATGCTGAAAAAAAATCTAGCTTAACTTTCTTCTGGTGAAGTTTGGCTCTCCTAAAATTCCAGGAAAAATTTATATAGCTGCATAAAATTCACAACAGATTTCATTCAACCTGGCTTCATTAATTTAAATAGTACTTTAAAGTACTAAAGAGTACTTTAACGTGTCCTCTTGAAGACTACGCTAAGCAAAATAATCACAAAGGTTTAGATTACACAATAAGAAAAATCACCACAGAAATACAGTGGTCAAGACTTCTCTTTTAATAGAGTTATTCCAAACATACTTCAGCATAAGAGAGCAAAATTTGAACTTGATCTTAACTTTTACGGGGAAAATAAATGAATAAACAAATGCAAGAGTGAAATACATAAACCTCTTCTGTACTGGGCAGAAAATGCAGCTAGTGCTTGCATGTCTTTATTCTCCATAGGACATGCATTAGAACGCGCCTGAAAAAATTTGAGAAATTAAAATCCATTCTAGTGAAATTCTTTCTATTTTATTATTGCTGCACGTTGAACACAAGATACAGGCAATAAAATGAGTTGTAAAATAGAATGTAACTTTATCGGTACTATATAAAGATGAAACGGAGAGCTTTTTACACACAGAACATTATGTACAATAGAGATGACTTTCTTACACAAGACAACACGCTACTCATTTTACTGTAAAATCCAAGCAGAGACAGAGTGAGTGTGGAAATCGAGGATTACATGTTACTGCTTTGCTATTTCTTGAATAAAGTTAAATTACTTGTACTTATTCCCATCAAGATTTGACATGGGGAAAGATATTAATATGAATTATCCATGATATGGGAAAAAAAAAAAAAAAGAAAGAAAAAATTCCTTGGCAGAGAACTTGTCATTTACACAACCTAAGGAGAATAGCGTTCATTTGCAATATATTATCGAGAAAACGGAGGCCTTTTTCTGACATGAAGAGTTCTACATTTATAGACAGAAAGTAGATACAACTAACACTGAACTGCTTTTTTCATTTCTTTACAAATTGTACAGATTTTCAGAAAGAACAAAACTGTAATCTCTGTTTTTTGTTCCATAGTCTCTGTTTTATGTAGTTACTCCTATTATCTACATCTAGAGATTTTAACCACTCTCCTATGTGTATGGGCCTACATCATCACCATTGCACTGACCATCAAACAGCATATTTGTTTTTTTAGAGAGAATATTTTATCATACTGAACCGCTGTATTTCATCTGACAGTAAGCCAATAGTAACAACTGAATTTCCCAAGTTAGTCATAATACTCCCAGGGATTTCTTTTGTTTGAACAGTTAATCCCTAAGACAACACAAATTAAAAATACAAAGTGGACATTGTTTTACCAATCATTTTGGCACTCCTGATATCATATCCATCTTTATTTACCACTAAAATTCTTTTCTGGTCTGCAAACGGACTGTTTTCCCTTTTAAACATGAAATTCAGCTTTAAACACAAAGCATACAGACATTGTACTTTACTATATAGGTCAGTAGTAGTTTATTAAAAAACGCATCTGCAAGATGAGCTCGTGTTAAGCTTTTAATTCCAGTACGATTATCTTACATTTCTGAAACGGAGAGATTACAAAAGTGAGGCACGTTTGCACAACATTTTAACACTACTGCTCTCAAAATCAGTTTCTTTAAAAATGTTCAATGCTGTCTTTAAGGTGTCCTCTCAAAGTATTTTCTTCAACAACTGATCAAGGAATAAGGCAGAAAAGCAGATATAATAAACATACTAACGGTCCAAAGAATTACTGAGATGTTTCTACCTCAGCACAGATCTAAAACAGTTTAGGAACGACGACGTTGCTATAAAAATGTCACAGAACCACAGCTCATTTCCCCCGCTATCAATCCCTTTCTCCCATTCATATTTGGGATTTTATTTGGTGGTAGGGGCTGCTAGGCCTCTGTTTCATTCCAAAGAAGCTACTTATGTGCTAACCCAAAGGATTAGTTTTTCAAAGTAGTTGGAGTTCTAATTATTCATACGGCAGCTACAGGACTTTCAGCCCTCCACTTCTCTGGTTCTTCTATTTACTTTCCTTGTAATTATCCCTAATCATGGCACTGGAACCACACAAACCATGAAGCAAGCAGTTTCCTCCAGTGGAACACAGCCAGCATGCACTTTCTCCTGAAGCTTGTAAAACTGAAATCATCTCCTGACTAAAAAGAATCCTATGCTAATCTCCACCAAACTTTTTCACCCACAGATGGCAATTCCACAGATCACTCCCATACCATCTTTCAAATTCAAGCTTAAGTCAAAGCAAGATTTGGACACATTTCAAATACATCCGAAATAAACAAAGGAAAGAAACAGGGTCGCACTTCAGGTCCAAAGAGCAAACACTCACGAGGAATGGAACTGGTGGGGACTTTCTGATAGAATACAGATGAAATAATTCAGATTAATTGAAACAATGCTCTCCTCCAAATGAAAAGAAACATACCGAGTTTGGTGGAGTTTTAGGGGGAAAAATTCCTCAGATCCAGGATGGCATTTCAGAGAGAGCAAATACGAGGTATCTACTGAGAATACACTAATAAAGACTCTTCAGTGGAGTGTGATAGAATCACTTTCAGCCTGGTGGTCTGCCAGATTTGAAGCAAGGATATAAAGCTGTCCCACATCCCAAATTAATGCCCTAGAGTCCAGCTTATACAGCTGGTCTGTCTCCAGGTCACTGGAAATTTAATTATGTACACAGAAGTCAAAAGAAAAAAAATCCACAGGGGAACAAAGAAGAGAAAAGAGACTTTTTCTCTATCCCCTTTTCAAACCACAGGGAAGATCATCTCTCCTACTCTTCGCGCCCTTATTTTAGACTGAAATGACAGGGAGAGAGGGGAAATTATTAATGAATCTGCGATAATACTATCTGCAAAAATGAAAGACCTAACTCAAACTTTCTGATATGTACTTAAGCAAAACATTATTTTCAGAGTTGTTAATGCTGAATATAGTTTCATGTAGCTGAAATAAAGGGCTATAATTTCATTTTAATTGCAGAAAGCAAAACCATTTTCATTTTGCAGCAAAATGCAGGGATTAAATATAACTGAAAAATATGTAGTTCTTTCAAGTTTCATCACAACTACCAACACACGAAAATTTTTCTTCTTATAGTGAATACACAGCTCACAATCTAGATGCTGGAGGAAAAGCAGGTTCAACTAGAAGTATTTTTTTTTTAATTGCTACAGTCCTCATGAGCATATTTCAGAAAATTATAAAACAACTGTAAATTTGTCAGATGAACCCCCCAAAAAAAAAAAAAAGGAGATGGAAGCACAAATGTAGTTTAACACTTAGAGTACCTTTACGCTATACAGGAGTATATGCAGAGATTCCAACCATTTCTGAGCCATATTAGGTTAGGCACCAAAAACAATCCATTTTTGCCAGCTGTTAGCACCAAAAAGCAGGATTTGTCAACTCAGGCACAGCGTTATGTTGATGGACCTATATTGCTTGTGAAATTCTGCCTTGTTCAGTGCCATGTACCACACCCACACAGCTGTACATATATCTTGCTGATCAAAATCCATCTAAATCCCATCAGAGCCTGGAGTTTCCTCTTGGATAGGTCAGTGCCTCTGAAGGCCTATACCTAGCCAATAAACACTAGATGGACAGATTTGGGTGAAACTAAAAAGTATGAATTTAGGCCTTGGGAGAGGTTGGAGACTTGTGGTCTTATTTTAAAGATGAACTTTTATTTTTGGGATGTTAATTAAACATTGCAATTGTAACAAAACCAAAAATTTGTAAACTTACCTTAAAATACTGTGAAAATCCCCAGTCTCTCCCATGTTTTCAAAAGCTGAGCAATACTTGCTTTGTCATAAACTATGCTAGCAGACTGGACTTCCTGCTGGGAAGTACAGCAGTAGTAAAATGGTAGTGCTTATCATGACACTCCAGAAAAAAAGACAGAAGAACAGGAAAGTGTTTCTAAAAACCATTTGAAGTGTTGTTTTAATTTTCAATTTTCAAAAAAACAGTTTGCATTATCAGGTAGATTTGATTAGCATAGTTTTTCCTTACACAACCTGGAAAAGAATTTTTTTTATTTAGAAGCACACAAAACTTGTTAAGTAACTACCAGTCCATTAAAACACCTGAACACAATCAAAAACAAAGGTAGTAACAGAAAAGGTGATGCACACAGAAATTTACTTTACAGTACCTTCATGTTAGATGCCTCAGTTTCCAGTTTTGTTAGGTGATTTGAGTTGTCCTCGAGCTCTTGTCGAAGATTGGAGTTTTCCATCTTTAAGGCCTCAACTTGCTTTAACAACTGATCATATGAAGCTGCAGCCATCCTGGGCTACCCTCAACCCTAGAAAAGTAACAGATAAGTTTTTCCTAAAATGTTTAATTTTAGTGTTATCTAAGCATGAAATTACATCTCACTCTTTTCCATTAACCACTCCATGTTCTAAACATTTAATTCCAATCCATTATATCAGGCTATTAAGGCCTAGAACTAACGCCGATTCAAAGGCTTTTTTCAGTGGGTTTCCATTTGATACACATGTTTCAGCAAAGGAAAGAAGCTGAAAACAATTGCTTCAGGTATTAGGGAAAGCCAGAATTCATGAGGGAAAATTATACCATCACACAAAAGCATCGTCACCATTAGCACTTCAGTAACAACAATAAAACACTAAGGAGATAATAGACTATATTTAATCATTTTTGAATAGCCAACAAGCACTGTCAACCACATCTATAATACGCTGACTGACTGCCCACATATGTTATGAAGTGGAAGAGAGTCACAGATGCTCAGCTCTCCTTAGAGCAGCACACACTAATGGAGATATTGTGTGAAAGGAGAACAACAGTAAGTACTGAGCAATTTTAACATAACAAAAGCATCAAATGTAGTAGTAATCAAGTCTTCTGCAAAATTCCTAGTCATAAACATTAAAATAAATATTCCGTGTATTTCTAACACAAAAAGTGGTTAGATTTCACTGTAAAAAAATAGATAAAGGGCTATTCTTAGTATCAAGGATACCCTACACTGAAAATATAAAAAAGAAGAGTAAGAAAGGTATGTTATATAAATCATGAAGTAAAAACATCAAATGTGCTATTATAGTGATTTTGTCCATAAGTCATGCCTGCATTTTCAGTGATATTTATTTGGGGTAACATTGTAACACAGCCCTAAAACACCACCACAATTATCCAGCCGTTACCAAGTAGCACGAAACAAATACTCTGATTTAAAGTATAAAATGTAAATTATTTCCCGCTTTCCAAATCAACACACCGTCAGAGCTGTTCATCTCGGAAACGACGCGCAAGCTAATGAAAACCTGGCTGACCGCATCTGCGGCGCTTTACAGCGGAAGCTATCGATTTCTTCCTCGTCGGCCACTCTAGAGCCCAACAGGAAGCCCAGCCAATTCCACCCTCAGAACTTCCCAAGCAAGTATAAGACCTGCAACTCAAAAAAAAAAAAAAAAAAAAAGCTTGGGGGACAACATGCCTATTCCATCACTACTCCGGTCCTTTGGAAAAGCTCACAGTCAGAATTTCCTGTATGCTCCTGGAACGTATTGCAAACGCGGCGGGCGGGCTGCCTTGCGCAGGGTGCGAAGAGCAGCACGGGTCCCGCGCCCCCTCTCACCACGCCGCTGACCGTTGTAATTACAAGGTCAAGTAACTGCTTGGGGAAGCAATTTTGCTCTCCCAGACGACTCTTAATTGAATTATTATCTAGCTAATTAAAAAGTAGGTAAAAAAAAAAAATATCCAAAAGGTTGGACTTCTCCTATATAAAATTGGAAAACTATGTTTAATCTCTTAAACGTGAAACTCAAAGGAAATAAAAACAACAATAGATAAAGATGGGAACAATAACGAAAGCTGTACTGCTTTTTGATGTGACTAGTTTACTTCCTTTTCAAGGAGCAAAGCTTCGTATCCCAGACACCTCTCATCAGGAGCAAGAAAGAAGCCTGCCGTTTGTGGAACAGTGATTTCAATGACAGTACAAATGAGCTGAAGAAAAAAAATCCCGAATAAATCTCTTTTTGCCAAGATGGCCAGGCGGGACCGGAGACCTCGACTGCAGAGAAACGACGGCAATCTGAAACAACTGCTCTGTTGGACGGATTCTGTGCTTTTATCATCAGCCAGGTCCACCCAAGAGGTGGAGGGCTGCCAAAGAGCGCTGGGGGCCGGGGGCGAAGCGCACTGCTCATGTTCCTTTTCATGCCTGTATTTATTTGGTAAGTACTACTTTGCCACTCTAATAAATAAAACCAACGTTTCTTTTCAGAACATAAACTCCACGGACAATCCCGCACAAGCCCATGCAAGGGTGGGTAACTTCAAAATGTTTTTACTTCAAATCGCTATAAATTAGTATCATTCTGCAATATTGATACAACCCGTTGTTTTATATGAGGCTCTGGGATTACACTGCATAAGTAGCATACCTAAATGTCCATTTGTTGCACCTCTGGCATGTTAGAAATATACCTCAATTACATTGCACGTTTACTCATTTACTTCTAATTGACAGAGGCTGCTGTGTGCCATGTATTTGACATGCCCGTCCTTTCCAGCTAATCATCTTCTCACCTCATGTTAATCAGTGGTTAATATGAAAGGACAGGTAATGATTAAAATATCAGATTCTTCCATTTTTTTGGTCCAATCTGAGAAACTCTCATTCATCCACTTGGAAGTCAAAATAATCTGTCACGTTAACAGGACACATAAACGCAAAGAAGAAAACGGAAAAAAATGAATTGAGGAGAGGAGCTACAGTAGAAGAACAGCAATTGGGTAGCTCTGATTGTTTTAGATGAAAACAAGCTTAAATGTAGCTACATTAAATGAGTAAGAGTCTAGTTATGGAGTGGAGGTTTAAAATTTTAAGTAGCGTATCTTACATAAAGTGGCTGTCAACTCTCGGCAAAACCAACTTTGAGGTAGTATTTCAAATAAAGAAAAAAGTTTTACTCATCATATATCCAATAATAAAGATTCACTTATTTTTCCCTTAAAGAAGTAAGCACCCCCCTCCCCGAAATCCACCAAAATTCTCTTAACTGAAGCACTAAACATCGAATGGTTTCAAACAAGCAAAATAACTTTTAGGCATGTTCACCAAACTGTTGATTTCAAAAGATGTGATAAGACTCAGAGCAGAATTCAAGACTGGCTTTAGGCAATCACAGTATGGGAGCGAGGCCGTGTTTTACCTCAGACTAGGAGTCACTCACTGATTTATGCAGATGTCAAATACTACTGTGAAGGTTTTCAGATAAAAAAACTATTTGGATTAGCTCATTGCCACAAGCTAGGCAATCTAAAACATCTTCAATTTTTGTTTAATAACAGATTTTGTCCACGATGACAATAAGTTACATTTTTCACAGCCAGAAAGGAAATTTGCTCCTCAAAAATATTTTGCGCTTGGCTCAAGGACAGCGTTTTATTTTATTCTCCATTAACATTTCATTCAATTTTCTTGTGTGCTCTTTACAGAAGAAACCCAAAAGATAAGAAGAACCCACAAACGTTTATTCATGCAAACACTCATTATGAACGATACCTTTCCATCACAGAATACAGACTTCATATCACAAAATAACCCGTATATTCCCAAAAGTTAGATAATGAATCTTTTGGTAATCCAAAATATCCAATCCAAAAATATGACTAGTTTGAATTTCTTGTGCTGAATTTAGAGTTCAGAGTACAAACACTAACAAGTCAAATATCTTATTTCTACTCTTTGAACCGCTCATAAATTGCAGAAACAAAATAAAAGATAAATGAGGAAGATTAATGAAGCCATTTGGGAAAACGCAGCAAAGTGTTTCAGACCTCTGCACGATGGCACAAGTTATTAAAGAGAAATCCTTATAGACTTCAGCATGGTCAGCATTTCTCCAAAAGCACACGACAATTTTAGTAATAGACAGTAACGCTGTATTAAAAGTTTCCAAGCCCCAAACTGAAAGGAGAGGCAACACGGTCCCTGGCTACCTGAAGGCCAGCTAAACACCTAGTGCTGGCACAGAAAGCACTTACTGGGACAGGAGCCCTATTTCTAACTTTTTTCGGCATTCTCAGTGCCGCACAGCTCTGGCACTCACTGCACAAGTCCCAGCTAAAAGCATCATCTGAAAGCCTGCAACAGCACTGAGAAGAAGCCTGAAGGGAAGAGATCCAACGTTACTGATGCGCTGTGGGCTCGGAAGGCATGGCATTGCTTTCAGTGATGCTGGCCGCTACCCTGGCTAAGGTAAGCCCCGGGATGCTTAAAGGGTTTACACCCCACCACAGCACAGGAGCCTCTCTGACATAGACCTCTCTGACCTCCAAGATGATTCTTGTTTCTCCTCGCCTGTTAAAGGAAGGACTACCATATATTTGAGGCAATCCTACACTCAGGCTGATACAGTGAACTACTTTTTAGAAATGACAGATCTAACCTACCACAAACACTGCACAGCATTTGAAACGGTGCCACATGTAACGTCAGCTATGGTTATGATAGAGATTAGTAGAAAACTGTACATAGATAAGGAATAATTTAAAGACAAGATGACAACGGGCTGTGCCGAAAGCAGAACTGTTGGGCTTGGGACAGGTTATTCATCAAATCTCCCAGGAACTAGGCTGTGACAGGCATTATTCATTATTTCATTATTGACCTTGGCATAAGAAGTGGCTGAGTGGCAACAAAGCTTGATGTCATACATTCAAGAGGCTTCATGAGATCACAGGACTGAAACACAATATATAAAGGATTCGATGACCTGAGGAACGGAACAGTAGAAATAGGTTGAAATTAAGAAACATAAAACGCAAGGTCATTGATTTAGCAATCACTAACAAGAGCTACCACCATGAGCTGGGATCCTGTCAGTTGGAAATAACGAGCAGGGAGAAGACTAACTTGAGCCTTACCAGTCAGCCACAGAAAGCCGGAGCGCTACCAACATGATACTAATACAAGGAAAGCAAACATAACCCCTAGAGTTACCAGGTTATTTTACAAGATACAAGTAACGTTTGAACAAGGATACTCTGCACAGTTTTGGTCAACCGTATTATGAAAAGTGAATGTAAGTGGGTGCGCAGAAAGATGCTATGTGATCAGGAGACTAGAGGGTCTCTTACAGGAGAAGAGACCAGCTGAGCAAGCCTTTGCTGCTTCAGCAAAACAAAGGCTGGAAGGACACAGCTACATCTTATAAATATTATTAGGGAGGGGAAAACACTCAAGAGGGAGAAAAATATGTATGTTAAAACACAGTACTGACACAGAACAAATGAGAACAAATGACCAACAAATTGGTCATTCATGAATGTAGACTGGAAACGTCATTAGAAGTTGTAAATTCAGAAATATCCTTGCCTAGCTGACTGCTCAGGAAGGAACTAGGCTTAACAACTCAGAAGTCCAATCTTATGTTCCTAAACATATATACCGAAAGATACTGCACCTATTTTCATTCCTACAATCCATTATATCAGTGCTATTCAATGAAAATTAAATTGCTTCTCTACATTCATTTGTGTCTTTTTCTCCACTATTCCATCTTTCAGTGTCTTTTGGAATAATGAAATGTCAAAGTATTTCACAAAAGACATAGTTATTTCATTTTAAGATTGGGGAAACTGAGCCATAGGTGATGTGCGACCACAAAGCAGGTTAGGCTTTCCCATGCCGAACTTTGTGACACCTTTCAGCACTTAGCTTGCAGAGTGGAATCACAAGGAAGACGCTTACTAGCTGTTCCACGTATTTTGAGTAGACACCTAAAAATTAAACTTAATTCAACAGTCATTTGCAGCGTTTGCTTAGGTATCCAACTACGTAAATGTTGTTAAGAACACATATCCCCAAGTCTGCTCGTCTTCTGGAAATAGATACCTACCAATAACCCCAGACTAACACTTGCATCAGATTGGAGTTCAGGTCTCCAAATTCTTGGATTTACGCTCCAAAATTATTCCTTTGGCTACAAAAAAAGACTTGATTTTTAAACACAGAAGTGGTGGCAGCAGCAAAGGAAGAGAAATTGATCCCTACCCATTTCTGGTCATTTCTTAGCAGTCAGAACACTTGCCCTGGGGAAACAATCAAACTTGGGGCCCTCTTCAGCCAGCCAGGCTTCCACACACATCCTCCCTCCCTCACTGAAGAGCCCAAAGTAAAGCAAGAAATAGTTTACACTTGGCCCTTTGGGCTGAAGCTATACCACTGCATACATATACAGAAACATATTCCAGATTCACGGGGCCAAAATCAGTTTAATCAAGAAAAATTATGACTCTTCACTCCACGTAGGAAGCCGCTACACTGGGGAGTTGAGGGAAAAGCAAGAAGATGAATTCTGGGTGCTTACACTTATTTTATACTCTACCTAACCTAAAGCAATTTGCGTGATACTTCAAACAGTTCAGCTTTGGGAAGTTCACTATTCCACTTCAGAGTCAGGCCCCCTTTTACACTCTCACTCTGCATTTCGTTTTGCAGCGTTCCAGAAACAAACGGAAGAATGCAGATACCCTTATTACTGGATCTACTCCAAGAAATAACTCTCTTGGGATGTAGGCTTAAACTTACCCGATAATAAACGTCTAGAATCTAGGTCTCCAGGCTCCCTGACCTGTATTCTCATCATTAAGAGATTTCTTCTCTTCCACCGCCTATCAAAGTAAGGCAAATCTATGACAAGAAACTTCACTACGCTCTACTGAATCAGCAGCTTACATGAATATACATATCAAAGGAGACACTCAAAGTGGATACTCTTTCACACACTAAAATCAAAATTAATCAGCAGCCTAAATTTATGCAAATGCACTGTTAAAATTTAGATATCCATTTTTCTACATTTAGAAAATTATACAAGTAACAACTACCCAGGAATCGGTAATTTCGGTGGGCTCTTTTTAGTCTGAAATCCCAAGAGACAGGCAAAAACATCAACATTCTCTGAAAACTTAGTTTTATATTAATCAGAGTGTTCTTCTGCATTTGATATCAATAAACATGCATACTCAACATGCCCTGAAGAGGTTCTGCTTAACAATTAAGCTCAACAATTTGTGATATATTAATTAAATCTCCTTATGAAAATATTTCAGACTCCATTACTGTTTTTTGCTCATAAAAGCTATTACTACCAGAGCTTTCTATTTTTATAAAACAACTTTTATAGAACTGAAGTCTAGTCTTAGTAAAACCCTAACATGTCTTTTCTCAACCATGTGGTGAGCAGAGCGCGCTAATGCGCTCTACAGCAACTGGAAATTGTTCACAGTGCAGTTTCTTTGCTTACAGTTGTAATCCTTGCACCTAACGTTCATGAATATACTGTTATAATTTAGTAAGGTTAGAAAGGACTATCAACTCTGATTTGTTTCAATAGCCACAGATTTCATCCAACTACCCTGTGCTAAGCCAAATATCTTGTCCTTGTTATTTTTTTAACCATTCTGCTGATTTTTGTCATTTACTCCAAGGTGGACTAACGGGGAATTGTTCTTCAAGAGCAAAATACATTAAATTCAGGAAAAAAAAGAAACGTATGTAGTGGCAGACCATGCTGTCATTAAAGCATATTTTTGAGGTTTTCCAATTAGTTAGTTATCAATCCTTTTAACACATTTCAAAAGAGATTCTGTTGAAGTTCCAAGCCTAAGGCTTCTGACTTGCAAGAGCCTAGTGCCATCGCTGGGCCAGCTGCACGGGGCAGGGGGGGCCTGCCCCGGCTGTCTGCCCTACCCATCTCCACCACGGTCCCACCCAGGGAACAGGGGCGGGCTCAGCTGCTCAGGCAGCAGCTGCTGAACCACTGCAGATTACCGCTTGACATACTAAGGTAATCTGAAATAGGTGTCGATTTAACTTAATATGCTGGGCCATTAACCACAATGGTTCAGCAGCTGTTACATGAGCATTTCCAAAAGAGGGGCAGGGCTGACAGACAGGGGCAACCCGCAGCACAGCTGTTCCAAGGTAAGCCAGGCCCACTTGTTAATTTTAGCCCTAAACGTACAACTTCATACTGTTACCTTCATCAATATATTTAAAGCCTCAAAGAGAATGAAGTGAGGATTATTTGGCCATACTTATTTTGAACGTATCAAACCATGCTGATTTGCATTAATTCAATTTCTCTGTTGACTGAGTCCTTTTATCAGCTTTTCCACCACGCTGACTGGAGCTTGACTTCAAGTTAAAATGTTCAGTGCTTTATAGATAGATATCTTTCCGCTTCTCCTTTTTTTTTTTTTTTAACTCTAGCTAAGTATCAGCATTCTTCTAAGTTTTTTTGGTGTTTTAATAATTTATCAAAAATGACTATCCATGGGCCAGAGACTGACTTAGTTCAGTCAGGAGCAAGTTTTCCAGGCCTCCTAATTTAAAAATGCTTAGCCTTCACAGGAGTTGTTTAATAATTTCCTTGTGTACTCACTGACAAATACTCCGTCCCCTGCAGGTGATTAAAGGCCATTATCCTGATTCTTTCCAGAGTGCTCAAAATCATATTTCTGCCCTTTTCAGCATCACTGTGAACAATTTTGTTACTTCCACCTGGGAGCAAGCCTATGCCTTACCAAAACGGCTTTTGTAGCTAATGTATTTAATCCTCCTACCCCTCTGTGTATTAAAGAACAAACCCAAAACTTCTGGTCAGTAGCAGCTGGAGAGGAAGCTATTTTTTCATCTGGGCTATGTGGGCACACAAACATAACGAGGAAATGCCCATGAAGGGAAGAGCAGTGTTACAGATCTGGTACCTTCAGTTCATATTCTCCTTTGCTCTGTGTTAATGTGCCCAGGCACATCAGCCAGAGGAATACAGGAAGGAGCAGGAAACAGCCACCACTGAAAACTTTTTCAGTTGTTCACGAGCTTGCTTTAGCAACCACGACTTTGACACCGGAAAGCGGCTTGCAAGGTACGTAATGATATTCCTTTTAACAACGTCTTAAATGCTGAAATTTGCAAGTTGTTCATGAAATGATATCAAAAGAGAATCCCCAGATTAGGTGCCCTCTGAATTCCCTACTTTTGGGAAGGGTTTTTTTCAGCCATGCAGGAAAAACAAGGCCCAGATTAAAAGCCATTGCTACTATCAGTTTCCTAACAAAATGTATGAAAAGGTCAATCCCTTTAAAAGGAGGCCACGCTCGACTTTCCCTACCTAAACCTCAGCTGCATAGAGAGGATTTTCTTCTTAGTTTTTCTATCTACCTCTACACGAAGGTTAGCTTTGTACAGCAGAATAAAGTATTTAGGTGTTAATACACCTGATCTTCCTAAATCCTTTCAGTTGTGGGCAAGGGCGGGGGTTATGTCTCCCCCTCTTTTTTCCTTAAATGAATCTGTAATTTGGCAAGAGCTTTAGAGACACTGTTCCTTAAATTCAGTAACATAAGAAGTATACTGCAAAACCTATGGTGTACCAGCTTTTGAAAGACAGCTAGAATTCTGTCGATCACAAGTCAGCCTGCAACACCGCGGAACACAGATAAGCACAATTTCATACACTTTGTCCTAGCAGACACATCATCTGCTTTTCCTAACCAAAACATAACTTGGGGTCCCAAAATAATAAATGATCCTTGTTCTCTGCAACTGTAAGAGAAGGAGGAGGACACTTACGATGGCAATCTCATCTGAAGTCTGTACTGCCTTGCTTGTTATAGGTCAAGTATGAAGATTTTTTTTTTTTTTTAAAACTAGAAACAACCCCACATTTAAGATTTTACTAGAGAACGCTAACAATCCAAAACACATTCATAATAACACCACAGAAAAGAGGAGAACCTGTAAGTCATACATTTCAGGCTATGAACGGTCCAGTTAAGTTTTCACACTGTCAAGGAAAAACAACCCAAAAAAACCCACCCCACTTCTTCCTTCAGCATTCTGGGTTGGGAAGTTCCCTAGCTTGTTAGTCATGCTGCATTCAGAATAGAACTGTGAAAATACAAAACATGATTTGCATTTAAATACTATATTGAACACAAAGAGTTCAGACACCGTTTGAATCATAACTTATATTGGATCGAGGATGATTCACAAGCCTGCACACTCATGCTTCGTGAAGATCATCTTTGCTACTCGTGGCCAATTGTGTACGACCTCACTACGTTTGACTTGCTGCTTACTTTTTATTTCTCCTAATCTTCTAATGGTCCAATTCCAGAAAGTGTAAGCTATTACATTTCTGAGACAGGTCTCTTATTCTAGCTGGAAACACAAGCTAAAACCATTAACATGAAATAAATTGATTTTAATTAAAAAAGAATGAAAAATATGTTAAAATCAGGAAATATGGAAATATCCTTCCATGTTGGGTACTCTATCAGGGTCATCTTCAGGGTTCACTTCAGCACCTGAAGTGAATAAAAGATCATTTATCTTGTAGGAAATACATCAGCATCTGTTCACACAGGCCCTGTTTGAATTTTGGAAAACAATCAGCCGAGACTCAAGTCTTCACTAGCAATAACTTATTGTCACAGCAGAACATCAGCATCAGAAGACTGTTTTTAATGCAATTTCATTACATTCGCAAAAAAGTAATAAATAACATTTCATCAACATAAATATTCCACCAACTGAATTAAGATACATGCATAAATCATTCATAGGAATTTGTAAACCAAAGGAGCCAATTTCAGACATGCATTTCCAACATATGCTATACTATGCTGATGATATACTAATAATTATACTGTTCTGTGATAACACGTATCAGAACATGTATCAGAACCCAACAGTTTGCACAAATATTTTGGCAAACATGATTATGTGGATTTCAGGGACAATGTTTAGGAAAGTGTACAATTATCAATTATTTAAAGAATTTAAAAGCTATCTTTTATTCATGCTGCCATTTTTAAGAGTGAGACTGCTGCTTCTCATAGCAACTACTTAGCTTGTCGCATAAAACAATACAAAGACTGTCTCTTGGAAGGTTTAAAAAAGTAAAGGAAAAAGCATCACCATAATAATCAACGCAATCGCTATCATGCTTTGTCATTCTCTTTCTTTTCAGGAAAAAACAGCCAAAGCACCTTTGCATCTTTTGCACCTTCCAATATTTGAGCAACTATAATAAACATTCAAAGTGTTATAGGACAAACACCCAGTATCGCCATTTTACCTTCTGAATCCAAGTACTCCAACTGGTAAGTCCTCAACTAATGCTTTAAAATTTAATGCCATCCAGAGCGTATCTCACCGACAAGACACCTATGACTTCCATTCTAGAACAAGTGCATGGCCTACATGGAAAATGTTTTGAGGGGATGTTTAATATAAAACAGAATTTCAAAATCTATGATAGAGTTTTCTTCATCAAGGGGTTTTCATACATCATTTTATTGAACAGAACTAAGGAGAAGGAAACATTTTTTACCAGTTTCTTGCAGTTTCCTTAAAAACACAGAAGAGTCTGCTTCCATAAAACTACTTTCAATGCTTACATTTATAGGCATTTTCTCAGAACCATAGTTTGGATAAAATAATCAGAAATCTATTAATTGCACTAGAACTAATACTAAAATTGACCAAGTATTAAAAATATTTAGTAGAAAGAATATTAAGGAGCACTTCCCATGCAACAACAGGAGAAAAAAATCATTAAAATCTGAAATTAATCTGTACTGTGTTATTCAAACATGTACAGCGATCTACTGAAGATACTTCCACACCAATGAAAAAGCTGCGTCTTCCCTGCTGCACCTTTAGAAGGCATCTTTCAACGTATGACTATCCAAACCAGACTAGTCAAAACTGGGTTTTGCTGATGCCTTGAAGAAAATTCTGTCAAATGAAAGACGCTCCCTACGGCTCACGGTCATAATCCTAGACCTATGCGGACGGAAAGCATTTTAAATTTGGACTCAAATAACAAATACAACCAAATCATTCGGCAGCACGTTTGTCCTCCAAAAAAAACTATCTTACATCTTGGCAGAACCGGAGCGTTTTGCTGGCAATGACCTAATTACTAGAATAAAAAGCTGCATGTCTGACAAAGAGAAAGGAAGGACCCACCGCTTCATACATAATTTATTAAGATTTCCCACAGCATTCGGGTTAAGTCACAGATCCCAGCGCGTCTTTGTGATGTTAAATGAATTTCTGAGGAGCCGGGCGATCCTCGGGCACCTCCCGGCCCCGCTCCGCGGCGCCCGCTGCTCCCCGGCCGCGGCCCCTCCGCAGCGCTCCCGCCGCCGGCGCGGGGACGCGCTGCCGCAGCGAGGCGGCCCCGCCGCGGCCCCTCCGCGGCTCGCGCAGCCGGGCGGCCCCGCGCTACCTGCTGCCGCCGCCGCCGCCGCCGCTTTGTGTCCCCGCGGCCGCCGCCGGGGGCTCAGGCTCCCGCGCCGGCTCCCTTCTTTGTTACGCGGCGCCCGTCTCCTTAGAGACCGCGTTTCCCCCCTTTTCTAGGTCAGCAAGTCCCCCCCCCCGCATTTTTTAGCCTGTTTTTTAGCCACAAAAGCCGCTTTCTTCTCCCCTCCCAGGGCTGCCGCCTCCCTGTCAAGGCACGGGGGAGAGCCGCAGGCAGCCACCCCGGCTCTGCCGCGGCCGGCCCGCGCTCCCGCCCGCTCCCCGCGGCCTGTCAGGCGCCCGCGGCCCGGGCGGCAGCGCCGCCGCCGCCGCCGCACTCACCCCATCGCCGCGGCCGGCTGCGCCTCCATCCCGCCGCCAGCGCCCCGGCCCGCCCGGCCCCGCCCGCGCCCACCGGCTGCGCCGCGCCGCGGCCAATACGGCCCCGCCGGTCACGTGCCGCCCGGCCCCGCCCGCGCAGCCAATGGGGCGGCGCGCATGGATGAGGCGCCCCCCCCACCCCTCCCCGCGGGGGGAACAGCTGCTCCCCCTCCCTCCCGCGGGCGGGGGCGGGGCCGCGGCCGCTCCCCAGAACCGCGCGCTTGGGCTGAAGCGGGGGCCGCTCGCGCCCCAGCTGCTCCCCGCCCGCCCAGCGCGCTGCGGGGCCGCGGAAGCGCCGCGGTCGCGCGAGGTGACAGGCGGCGGAGGGAGGGCACGGCGCCGCACAGCCCCTGCAAGGGCACTCGCATCCCCCCCTAGGGCCAGGCTGGGGCAAGATCGCCCGCCCACCCGAGAGCTGCTGCCCCTCTGAGCACAGGCATCAGGCAGCCACGGCATGCAACATCGACCGCGGTGCCTGCTAACGCACGCATGCTCGTATCCTAACTTTTGGGGAGGTTTTAAACCGCCAACAAGGCGGGCAGGATCATGTCATAACTGCAAACAGAAAATAATAAAAAAAAAACCATCGCAACCACCCCCAATTCTATATTGCAGCATTAATGCTCACTCTTCTGTAGCAATGGGTACAACACTTAAATTCTTCCTAGGGGAAAGAGTCTCTTAAGTGTCTGCATCACTTCGCTTGTGAAGATTATCACTCTGTTTCTCCTCCTTTCAATTAAGGGACAGGGATCGAATACTGTGCAAGACTACAAACAAGCCTTTGCATTTATATAAAGGATGCAAGCACTGATAATAGATGGTTTTAGAAAAAAAGGTTCTGCACGTACTAGAGCTAATATACATTGCCTAGTTTCCAAAGAAAACACACAGATACTTGCTTTACAAAAAGGCAACTAAGCGTTTCTCCCAATGTCATCTCTAATGTATTTACACCTCAACAAAATAACATTTTCATGTACTTTTCAGACACAATTTTTTGTCATTACTACTTGCTGGTTTTATAATAGAGATAAAACGTATGCATTTAAGCTATACCAAATTAGAGCAATAAGTACAAGTTCAGTGAGGAGTGTTGGAGAAAAATCCAGAAGATGGATGAACAAACAAATCACTTCAGGACGATTTTAGAACCTCCTTCCAGAACTGACCTCTCCCTCCAAGGATAGAGAGGTGAGAGGTTATTAATGAAGAAGACGCAAGACTAAAGCAGCATGCTACAGAGTACAAGAGACAGCAGAAACCCTGCCATATGTCAGCCGTGTGAGCTTGTGGTCTACATTTGCTCTTTACAACAAGTTTTATAGATATCAGGTAGTAAGTGGGATGTTGTTAAAAAAAAATAAAAATCAGTTCTTATATAAAGACAGCTTTGCTTAAAAACACACTATTAGGTTTTTTTTTTATTCTCTGGAAGAAGTATTCTAGACTAAGTCTCTGAGCAGTGCAGTCCAACATCCGAACAAAAAAGGGAATGATACAAGACTTCAAAAAACTGCAACGCTTTATGAACGAAGCAAGTGAATGCCCTCCCCTGTGACATTTCATTACATTATTTATGGCAATATTTGCTCATGCAAGTGGACGTAACGATATATGCCTTTTTAATGAGCTATCTACCCCCACATGCTGGAGGAAGTTTCATTCTTCCTATAATCATTTCCTTGAGTTGCGTGGAACTAGCAGACTCATGATACCTCGTGGTTGGGACCAAGTGAAGTTAAAGGCACTACAGGCCTGCGCAGGGAAAGTGAGCAGTTGCGAAACAATGCTTAAACACAACTACTTCTGTTTCAGCTTTGTTTTCAAGGCTCATTTTTCCAGTCGCACAAGACAATACTGCAGTCTCAGGAAAGGCGCTCCTTGTCAGCTACCCTTTCAAAGGTCTTCAGGAATAAGATGTGTAACGTGTTGCCTGCTGCCTTCAATGTGGTATCACACAAAAATCTTCAAATGGTAAAGCATTTCAAACACAGTGAACTGCAGTAGTATTCAAGGACTCCCTGGGATGAGAACGATGAAAATGTCTCATGCTACATGGTTTTTGTTACGCAGCTTCCATTAGTTACAGCCATATTTGATGTCCTCCTGATTTTTGATAAACTCAGTTTCATTTTAGATTCGCGTATACTACAGACTGTACTAGCGAGTTAATAATCCTTCAGCTGTAAGCTGTATCATATTACTCCTGATGGTTTTAAAAGTTTAGAACCTGGTTTTCCATTAGATCTACAGCCATCCCACTGATAACAACGCCACTGTTCCTCCTGTCAAAAAAGTAAAAACTAAGCGCTCCTAGCTGTTGTGCAGCTCTCTCTTGCCTAAAATTATTTAAGTCAGTCAAGCTCAAATAAGTGCACATATAGCTCACAAAATTTACATTATCAGCCGGAAAGTTGCTGTAACATGAGTTGTGCCTTATACTCCCATCAGGTCAGTCAAACTGAGAACTGTAATGGTTTCAATTCATGGTCATAATCTGCAAGTGCAATACAGTCTAGAATGGCAGTTTTAAGCGTTCAAAGACATACTAAATGCGAGAGAGGCTGAAATCCTATATAATTCAAAGCTAAAACGCATACTTCTCAGTTAAAAACTGAGCTTGAGAAGTAGACTTAATTTTCATAGATCTCCTTCTAGAATCCAAACTGGGAATATCAGAGATCAAAAGCTTCATAAAGTATTCATTTACCCACGTTACACCACACTTGCTGCAGCTCTGAAAAGCCATAAGCTATAGTTCCCAGCCTGTGAAGAGATTCTGGTTAGTCCTGACCTCTTTCTTTATGAGCCTGGTACTCACAAGTTGGCATAGGTTTATGTAAATTCAGTGCTGATAAAAGATGTTAGATTCACTGCTCTATAGCCTCAAGTTCTGTATTTATTCACAGAACAAGCAGAGCATAAGCAGCAGCACAGACTCTCTTAATACCTCCTGCCAACATGACAGCTGAGTGGGAGGCAGAAAGCTTTCCCTTCCTTGCTCATAGTAATGCCCATTCTGTTATGATTTCTATAAAAAAAATGGTAGCTTATGTTCTGTGTCTGTCACATGCACTTGCCGCTGGAGAAAAATCCAATTTTATATGAAATTCAGTTTAATATACAGCATGTTACTAGTAGTAAGATGATCTTTCTCATATTGTCTGTTCCAGTGGTGTTAGGGCACTGATATACAACCAAACAGGTGAATGGTATTAGGATATAAACTCTACTTACGTCTTTCAAAACTACTGTCTAAGTGCAGTACTGTCATCCATTGACCCTTCTGATATTAATGAAGCAGCATTTGATTAAAATAAATAAATAAATAAATAAATTGGTCTCTCTGGAGAAAAAAAGGAGCACAGAAAGGAATTTTACAGAGAAGAAAGTCCTGTTTAGACTTCATTTTTGGCTAGTTACTTTCTAATCTGGCAGAAAGAACAAACTAGGCTTTTCATTTTCTGCAAAATACCATTGCCAAAACCCAAGACAAGTCTAGGAATATCTACTACATATGTGTATTATATAAAAACTTAAAAATCTATTAAGAGAACTAAATCTTTGCTGGTAAGCTATCAACTCCCAGGGACACAAAAGTTTAGTATTTGAAAACATCAGCTCAGTTTCCATATTCACAGTTTGACTATTTGTATTATTTTGGCCCAGATCCCTGTAGTCTACCCAGTACAGTGTTCTCACACAGCTAAACGAGATTTTTTTGCTGTAGAAGAGGAATTAGCAATCTCTTCATAGAATACTTGATGCAAGTCAGGCACTGTTTCCCAACCTCTTACTGCATTTACTAAAATCCAGTCTGAGACCAAATAAAATTAAGCTATAACCCTGCTTTTTTATTTCCCGTACTTGTCTCCCTCATCTACAAAGTGGTGCTAAACAGAAGCCCCAGAATGGATTAAGGTCCATTCTGAAAACAAAGGATGTTCCCCAAACCTTTATTTGCTTCATAAAATTAAGAATATTACAACAGAAAATGCAAGAGATTGTGGGTTTTTTCAGATAGCTTGACCATAAATGGGACAGTTTTCTGTGCCTTCACCACCTCACCCTCTGCAGCAGTACCCTTCTCCCTCGAGGCCTTTCACCACTTCATATATTTGAAGTGATTGATATTTCATTACTAGTCATTGTGCATGCACAGTACTAACTACCTTAGAGACTCTGGGCACAGCAAGTGGGTTGGATAATGAGTTAAATTCTCTCTGTTGCCAGGCATTATGCTTGGTATTACTTGCAAATGTGAAATGTAGTAGTGGCAAGTTAAAAGATTTGTCTTCAGAACTTCACTTACTAATATAAAATGCAAGTTTTACACATTGATTTACATTAGGCTACATCTTGGGGGGGGGGGATTAAATAAGTGGCGTAAACAGATTTTATTAACAGAAAACAGTGTGCCCCTTCACAGGGTCAATTAACTGCAGGAAAGACCTGCAAACATAAGCTGAATGAGAAAAGCAGAGAAATGCATGCTGTTTCATTTCATAAATAAATCAGATTTACAGAATGCTATCTGCTCTTTAAATCCATTATTGTGTACAGCTCTCTACGGTTTGCAGTTCCTCTGTTTTGTCTGGAAGTACTGTACTCTCTGGGACATCTCCCACTCATACTTTCTTCCCTCTTACTAAATTTTTCCATCTCCATGCAGGTTTCTTGCTGCAACTTCAGTAAGTGAAAGTCTTGTGCAGGGAGAAGGAGCACATCTCTCCTCACTACAGTTAAATCTAGTAACATGTCATGGACCAATTTATAATATCAGCCGTATACGTTCTAGCAACAGTACAACAGCAATAACGGAAGGAGTTTTCATAGCAAGCCAGCAATCCAGCAGACGTCGCCATCCATTTCCCCATTCTTTTATCTCCACTGCATAACGAACCCCATCTGACACTAACTTCGTGTCACATTAACTATGGTTTCCTATCCTCTAATTAAGAGCATCACAGTATCCTTCTGTTGTATTGCTTTGTTTCCTCAGCCGCAGCTCTTGTCATGCATGTGAGTAGCTTACTATATCTGTGCTGTAATTACTTCTTAATCCAGCCATGCCATGCATTTTCTTTCCCTCCTAAACAGCTGCATATTTTATTCCGTTTTTCAGCCTTCCTTTTACTTCCGATGCTTTTTTTCCCACCTCTCCTTAATACTATTGCAAAACAAGGCACAACACTCGCCAGGCCTCATTTCTCATGTACTTATTCAGAGTACAGGTCTTTATCCAGAAATATTTCTGTTCAAATATCAACAAACTGAGTTGTTACTCATCCCAGGCTTCACCTCTGTAAGATGTTAAGAGGCTGCAAGTCAGATCAGTGTTGTGCTATACCTTAAGGTCTTCTGAAGAAATCAACAGAGAAATAGTCAATACATAAATATATCAGTTCTTTCCTTCTCAAACTAACTGCAGATGTCTATCTTACCCAATACTAACATTCTGCATTAGTTTTCATAAAAACTTCTGTTTTTTAAATGAGGAAAAAAGCAGTCCTTTCCAAAAAGCTGTGCTGCAACAACATAAAAGGAAGAAAAGTTTAAAGAAAGAAGAAAATTAAAATGGATTATGCTTATTCAATCACAGAAATCTGGAAAACTATTTTTCACAGATATGAGCTGGAAAACTGTCATTTGTCTGTATCACTCACTGAAAGAGTCTACGGTGACCACCTAAACAGAGAGCTGACTTTCAAGTTCAGTTTGTCTTACTCCACAGATTCACATATCTGCCCACCCACTTATTCCAAACCTCCAGCAAAGTAAAGGCTTATTCAGCCCCTTTGTAAACCTATAATTGCACATTCTAACCCATCTTTAATTCAGTTTCAGTAATCAGTTAACTTTACTGAAGGCAATACATCACACTGAACATCGTTCATGGGAAGAACGTGTCCAGTGTACCTCAGCCAACCTCTGGAAGATTTTTCACAGTAAAAGCTCTTCCTAAGGGAATTTGCTTATTAACACAGATTTCTCCTTTCTACCCCATCTTGGCCATAGAATAGCAAAAGATGGAACACTTGCAGAAAAACTGAGGATTTCATGTTTCTCAGTGCTTCCCCAGACTGCCATGCTCTGGATCCGTCCAATCTGACCTAGAGTTACCTTTCATAATCAAATCTTTTCGTCTTAGAATATTTCATCCTTAGCCGCAACATAGCTGCTGGCTTTTCATGCAGGGTTGCATAGCTGTCAGTTGCTCAGAGACTGAATCAGAGTCAGACCTGGTAGAATAAACCGAGCACATGCCTAGAATACCTACAACAGCCTGAGTTACACAGATATATTTTGCTTATTCTTAATATTTAGCAGACATAAGAAGTTACAACATTCACATCTGTTCATGACAAATGGATGACCACACATGCAAACGGCTGATCAGATTCAGCTTCTTGATAAGCTGAGGTTGAAAAGTCACCACTAGAAAAAAATGCACGCTACCTGGTTGTGTGAGCATCCCAAAACTCCACAGCACTTTGATAAATGGAAGCTCTATTATTTCAGTGGTATATTTACCTTTCTCTTGACAATCTTCTTTTCAGTCTTCCTTTTGTTTAGGTTGAACCAGATGTCCTTCATCCAAAAGTTGATTTCTTGTAAGCATTCTGACATTTTAGTAGTGATAAATCAGTTAATCTATTTAGCTGCAGGTCACCAACATGTGTGTTTTGCCCAGGACATTGAAAAGGAGGGAGGGTCAATTTTTATGGGACCCTGTAAACAAAGAACTTTAAAAAAAATTTACCACCACCATCCTCCACATTTGCTAGGAGGGGGTTAAAAACAAAAAAAAGCTATCAATCTTTCTATACCATATTGATGACAGCTTTTTAAACTCCCACTGCAGCAAAGGCTGTAGCACTGTCTAGAAACACAACACAAAGATCTTACTTAGTCATGGCCGTGACTTTAGTGTCATCAGAATCTCTTAAATACTTAAATTAGGACCAGAGCCTCAACAGAGGCTCTTATCTAGAGGAAGATGTTCATAACAAACCAAACTAGAAAACTCTCCTTTACAAGATAAACTGTTGTTGTGAACTATGAGCATACACTCATCTTCATTAAAATCTCAAAAAAGAAAAAAAAGGCCAAAGCCAAGTTCCAGCATATAACGTTCAGTGTGAAAGTCCTCCTTTGAAGGACCTCAAAAATGGCTCTGAGGTTAAGACTTACACTGTATGGCTTAAGTTATGTACAACTTACTTGGCTCAGCAAAGAGGAGGCTGTTTTTTATTATAAAAGTATTGAAAATACTTTTATCAAAAGCTTAACAAGACTCAGTAGCTGGAAATTAGATAGATTGGAATTAAAATCCATAGTATCAGTATGCTTAATTGGATTACAAAAGCCCAGCACAAATTGAGTCTATAAGGTGAGACGGTATTTAAGAAAATTTGATTTTGAATGTTGTGCAGCTTCTGTGTAGGGGTCATACTGAATGGCATGGGGCTTCCTTCTGAGCTTGAAATGCATTAGATTTCACAATTCATTTGATCCTTCAAAAACTGTAATTCTCTGCAGTGTGTGTACACTCATAACACACTGCAACGATTATAATCGAGTCTTACACTACAGAGATTCAGCTGATTGCTTGTTAAAGCCAGGACAAAAAGTCCTCCAGCTCTTCTTCCCAAGACCAATGCAGAAATTGCTTTCCAACTTGCTGTCTTCTGTGAATGCAGAGATGAGCTGGCGCCGGAGGTAGCACTCTCCCAGCATGGACCGGCGCTCCCAGGTAGCGCAAAGAAGCCTCACAGATGCCTAGCCAGCATGCAGTTTTCCTCTTCATAGCCATATTAATCAAGTGTAATGTTTCACGTCAGATTTTTGGTTTAGCTTTTGTTTTTGAAGTGCTCCTGCTTTCTTCAGCTTATTTCTTAAGCATAAAATGCTTCCTCGGATGATCCGGGTCTCACTTCTCTAGGGAGTTCGCTGTTACACAAGTGTTTAGCATTGTGGCATCCTAAACTATTTTTTTACTCCTCCTGTGGCACACAGTTTAGTGGGTTATTTGAAAGTTGAAATCTGTAGTCTGATGCTTCTCTTCTTTGGGGGTTTGTTTTTGTAAAACCTGAGCAGTCTAGAACATCTTAGGTTATTTACTCCCAATAATGAAGCTTCATCTTACTGAAGAGTCAGTAAGGAACAAAAATCCAAACATACATTAGGGTGGGTTTGAGAGCCTACCCTGTCCAGTATTTAGTCAGTACAAACACTTTTTTGAACTGACCTACCTGCCCACTGGAAAAAAGAATGCAAAATGCAAATACTCATTGCATCTCTAGGCAAGCTGCTTCCAGGAGCAAGCTCTATCCATGCAGCACCAGTGCTCAGCGCTCTGCACTTTTGTAGGCCAACACGAAGTTGGCCTTTCTGTGGCCCATTCTTCACCTTGAAGATCAACATGCAAAGTAACAAAACAGCATCTGAGGCAGTAGCTGCTGAACATTTTACCGCTGTCAAAGTTACTTTCCTAAAGTACTGAGAAAAAGCAACTGAAGTAGTTAGAGGGGTGACAACCATGCCCAGAACAAATGAGTTGTCAGTGGAATAATCCAGAAGAAGAATGCACCGTAAGTCTGTCTGAATTGGGAAACCAGGAGTGCTTTCAAATTCCTTGCTCTAGTTGATGGATATTTGAGCAGCATCTTGGCAGACACCAGCCTTCCTCCTCCAGGTGGGATCCTGGGCCACTCAATTTAGATGGAACTGAAATACCCAAGTTACATGCCTTAAATCTTAAAATCGTTATGACACAACTGAGTAATTAAGGTGTATGAGGTGTTGCAACTCTCTCGAAAATATAAGCTTCTCAGGCTAAAAGTACCATAAAAAAAAATCACAGAGGGGAAAAACATCCTACTGACTACAGCTACATTTTGTATCTCAGATTCCAATCCCTATGGACATGGGAAGGGAAAATTTTAAGTCATTACAACCATATTTAGGAAAACTCTCTGTATTGCTAAGCGCTCTAAAAGAACATTTTCCTTTTTTTGTCCTACACATAACCCCAATACTTCAATCTTAAATGAAGAAAAGATGTATTTTCAAAGATCCCCAAGGCAAGTCAGCTAGAATGTCAGCCCTAACTCACTGAGATTTAGGAGCAAATATAACTGACAATCAGAAGTTCCTCCTCAGCATGAAATTGTATTCTATTGATTCATGACTTTTAGAATTGTTTTGTATTTTTTAATCAAGTACTGAATCCCTTCTAGAAATAATTTGTACTGTTTTAATGTTAAAATTCAAGTCATTTAAGTTTAAGCTTGCCTGGTATTGAGTGATCTTGAGTAAACTCTGGCAAGCGTAAGACATTATTTGCAGTTTTTAATCTGTATAGAAACACTCTTGCAGACAAATTTAGTGCCTGCAAATCAAGATAAGCCGACATTACAAATTTTAAACTTTCCCCAGAAGTCTGAAAGGGGCCGTTGTGTAAGCTAATTTCCTCAGGTGTCAAGATGACAACAGAAATCTTCATGGTAGATATTTTTGCTTCTTCCTTGTCAGAATAAATAAGAGATCCCACAACACTGGCAAAATCCCTTCTGTCTTATGAACAGAAAATCAAAGTTCTTCTCCAATAACAGAACCGGTAGTAATTGAAATGTTCTTATTCAAGATTATGGATGAATTGTTCGTCAGCCTCACTTCCTACTTTTTCTGCCGTCTCTGAATTTTTTGTCTTATCTTGTGAGCAAACGTGTCTTATCACATTAAAGTTTCAGGTGACAGTCATGTTATGGCACTCGCTCATCATGTGATCAGACACGTAGCTGACTAAGGCATCTGGATGAGCGATTTGACTGGAACTGTTTCCGTGTGCTCAGATGGGCACCCACCACATAAAAGGGTGCACCTACGATTTGGACATGTGCTACAGCATGACCACATCTATGGAGTCCAAGTAATTCCACAAAAGGTTGTATAGCATGACTTCACTAGAAGATAAAACAACTACAAGAGTAGGTGCTTTCTCCTCTACACCTGGTTGATACTTTCCTGATGTTCTTTTAGTTTACAGTTTATTACCTTTCATTTTCCTAAAAGAAAACGCTAAGAAGTGCTAGCAGCGTGCTTCATGAAATCTTATTCCCCAGTTCAGCTGCCTGGCAACAACCTACATTGCAGGCTAGGAGCAGCGTAATTGCTTCAGTACAGGAATCGTGTCTTTTTATGGATTTGAGGTTTGCCCAACACAAAGCGATTCTGATGCTTAATGGGTTTCTAGAATTCCCACAATGTAATTATATAACAACTTAGGGAACACAGTAAAGAAGCAAGAACGATAAAGAGCACTAGCCATGCATGTTTACAAACAGTTCAATAAACTTAAAAATGTGAACTGAATAAAATGGACAATTCTCCTTCAAACAATGAACTAGGTGGCAAATTGCCCGCAATGACCATTGCTAGAGTCCATAAAAAAAACTCTGCCCCTTAAAAAGTCACAAGTTAGAAAATTTTCAGGCAATACAAACTGCGATAGAGCAAAGAAATTCCAACATTCCTATACTACCTATATTTAGAAAAGAAAATTTTAAAGGCAAAAATTAATGCATTAGCAGAGACCAAATGCAAAGCTTAGCCGTGGTAGACAACACGTTGAAGTAAGTTGCTTTTCCATCATTCTGTGAAGTTAAAACATTCTAAAACATAAAATAGTATAGCAAATTACAACCACGCTCTGTCGTTACAACTGGTTTCAGATCTTTATTGCTGCATGCGTACTGGACTGTCACCTGGAATCTTCAGTACCTTTAGATCATTTTAGGCACCCTTTCAGTCATAAAGAAAATGGCTGCACATTTTGCTCACTAGTCAGACAGAGATTTGGAACAGTTTAAAGACAGTCAAGTACAGAAACCTACTTTTTCATGCAAATAAAGCAACACACAAATCCACTGGTTTGAGAGGAGGACAAGGACTCCTTTTCTCCATTCAATTCATTCTTTTCAGCTTCATGTACTTGAAACATTTTTTGGAAAACGCTTTATAAATTAAGTCTAGTTCTCAAAGTCTTAGCAATGACATTTAGACATTTAATTAGGAAGCCATCACTTGGACTGGCATCTAAACCTTTTGTCAGAGACCTAATTCCACATCAATTTAAACATACCATTAGCCTTATATTAACTAATAAGTCTCATAACTTTCTGGCTATCGGATTGCACTGGCAAGCATTAACATAACAGTGAAGAGCATCTAAATGAACACAAGCGTACAGTTCTACCGTGTACACATTAAGCTAGTAACAGTAATCTAAATAAGACAAAAACATAACCACATTCATTTATGAACTGGCATACCCTGTGCTTCTTGACACCGTGGATGCAATTACAGCAGACTGACAGCCAAATGAAAAAAGATTTGATCAAACAAATTGTTTCATCGAGTCCCAGCTGAGTCCAGACCTTAAACCTTTCTGGGGGTTATTCTGAATCACATTTAGAGATCTACACATGTAAACTCAGTACCATTACCACGTTTCAGCGTTTTAACCGTGGCCCATATTCAGTACATGGAATTTTAAAAAGTCACAAACATACATAACAGTATTTATAAACAAATAACCTATATACAGAACCAATGGAAAAAAATTACATTCGTTAACGTCCTTTTTCAGCTTGTATTTTTAACTTAGATCTGTGGTTTTCACTGAAACAACAACAAGAACATGCAAAATGCAGAAAAATGCTAGAGCAAAGTGCAGGAACTCTACTCTGTGGGTTTTTTCCTACTCTTGTGGAAACTGGAATACTACAGAAGTTTGAGTCACTACTCTGCTAGACTTGGCTAAAATTAGAGTCCTATACAATGAAGTGCTTGTAGTTGAACAATCTGGACACTGGGGACAAATTACAAATACAGTAATTCTGCTGAAATGCGGAGGAGGAAGACTGATACTAAGAAAATTAAAAATTGGATCTATAAGGAAATTGGGAAGTATTCAAAGCTGTGCTTAATCCCGCTATTGATAAAAAATAAATTAAGTCTGCAAACAAGCTTTGGGGGATTTTTGCTACATTTTGTAATGAAAAAAACATTCAGTTTAGCTTTGTGTTAAAAACCAACAACGTGGAAGGAATATGGCCACAGAGCAGATTCTGCTAACCTCGGAGTCTCATTTATCTCAACGTTGCCCACTGACACAATCTTCTTGGCAGTGATAGGTGCCAATTATATTGTCAAGGTTACTGGCACTGAAGCTTTTCACCTCAGAATTGCTGACACTGAAGTTGTTGATGCCAAAAGTAAAAAAAAAAAAAACACACAAAAAAAACCCACACACACCCAACAAAAACACACACACACCCCACAAACCTAACATAATCAGCATTATTTTTTCTGCTGGGTCTAGATTCCAGTGTATAGCGCCTGCTGACAGGCAACACCTTTCCCCAAACTCTTTCCACATCCAAGTCCTAAATGATTAATATGGAACAATCAAGGATATTTAACACGAGCCCTTGGATTTGCAAGTTTTGGACTGGAGCCCTTGGATTTTCAAAGGGAGCAGAGATCTTGTATACAGTTCTTTCTGGGCAGAAAATACAGAAGTTGCAAACAATCACAGTGAGACAAGGCAGGCATTTAGCTCAAAAAATCCCATTATCCAGGGCAAGCTCAGTGCTCCTTTTGTGGAATGTCCAACTCAAATACCTGAATCTGTTTTTTTCCACAAAAAACATAGATGAAGTCTTAAAAAACAAACAAGCAAAGAAAACAAAACACAAAAGTTCTGGGTTCAACACAAGTTCAGTCTTACATCCCTTTTACTATAGTTTAAAAAAAAAAAAAGAGAGCGAGAGAATCATAGCTATTTATCCCTTTATGACCTATATGCTTTACACATCATAAATGGGAATTTTCTACTCTAGGAAGTCCTAAACATGAGCAGAAGTGACACTCCTTCCTTCCAGCAAGCTTTAAGCTGGAAAGGCACTGCATCAGTACCAATAAAATCTGAACTGCTCTTTCAGAATGAAAGTAGTCTTCACCGTCTCATAAAAGTAAAGTGCTGCCTTAGCTATTTGAAGATTTTATCAAACAGCAGAATGATGAAATGGCCAAAATTTTCAATAAAACAAGCAGGTCGCAACACAATACCGTAAGGTTCAGGGCAAATGCTAGGTCAGCTACAGGAAAGGTATTTTCTACTGAATAGGCAAGAGTTCTGGGAAGGTCACCCACTTCCTTAGGCCCTTTCAAGGCACTAAGCAAACTCCTGACAGAACGTTTCAAAGCTTCGGGAACCCGAAGTCAGCATTTACTTGCACAGAAAGTTCACAAATGAAAGCATGCCAAACTGCTGGTCCTAAGAACAAGCCTGCTAGAATTCTAGAAATTAGCTGAACTGCACCTGATTTTTACTGACCTGTCTGCAACTACTAGCGATTCAAAGTTGTGACAGCCACTCTCTTTGCAGCCATCAACACCAATGTGAAGACCAAAAGACTTTGTAAGGAATTTTTCAATTATACGAGATGTGTTTTGAAAATAGACAGTGATTTGAAAACAAGTAAGTACAGAAACATGATATTTATTCTGATTAGCAAAACCAAGACAAGTAAGACAGTAGTCTAGGGTGATGTCAGCAGTTTGAGGCAAAGCGGAAATTCTGTGCAAGGCTCACATGGGAATTTAAATCTGTTAAGACAGCCCTACTACGACCAGCCTCCAACAAGCAACCACTGATGAATTCACTTAGTGTGTTTACTCAGATACTATAAACACAAGATGCAATAACAGAAGATTACGAACTTTTTTGAACAATCTACTTTGCTCCATCTTCAAAAGCTGTCTTGTTTTACAGTTTGATGACTCCTACCCTATTCCAAAGGATGTTATATTACACACAAAGCAATAGAGGTAACCATTGTCTGACAATAGTGCCAATTAACACTACTGCAATTAAAAAAAATAAAATAAAGTCACACTTTCTAATATCCCCTTTTCCAGATGGTTCAACAGTAGTCAGCAAAGAATGGATTGTATTATTAAATAAATCAGAGAAGTTATATCTTTTTGGTGCTAGAAATTTTTTTCGAAATATAGAAACATTTTCTACATTTCAGGCAGCCTAACAGCAACTATCTTTCAAATAAAAACAAAAGCTCTTACACCACACTACTAGAAGTCATAATCATTAAAACATCCATTAGGGTAACAAGTCACACGATTGGTAATGGTACTACATGAACCTGCCTGCTCCAATTCTTACGCTACAGCCCTCAGAAAAGCTTCATTCCTAGAATAAGTCGGTTACTACAGTCCAGGACAGTACTGTTACCATGTCTGAAGTAGGTTTTGTTTAAAAACAACAACAACCACCACCAACTGTAAGAGTCTGCTCTCCAAACTACTAAATTCCAAAGCAACTAAGTGAGATCAACACGATAAATTTATTTCCCAAGACATCTTCCAAATCCCCTCACACATATTCGAAGAAAGGTGCATTAGCGTTTATTACACAATACAGAATATCCAGAAATTGCATTTAGTATGTAAACTGTGTGTATGTGTTTATGTTTATCTATACATAAAAATACTACTGAAGACCTATGAAAGAAATGATTATTCAATTCCCTGCATGTGAACAGATCCATTTCAGTATGTGGTCCTTTTATAACAGCATATACTATTGCTTTTTTTTCCCCCTACCTCATCTCCACACCCCAAACACCGTATGGATAAATTTGATCTTCAGGTCTACCCACACAAACAAGAAATAACTAATCCCACCAAAAAATAAAAATATGTAAGTATAGCTGTATATGCCCCCTCAATTTCTCAGTATAAATGGTTCTGCAGTACACCCCTTTGTTTCTGTTAATTACCACATATAACTACGCTTTTACCATCAAGAGCTTTCCATATATTCTTCCTCAAATCCAGGCACAACTGGCACGAAAAGTAACACTACCCAGAAACAGCACAAGCTTGGCAAATCAATCAGTTCTCTGAGAACACAGATCAGCTGCAAGATAAAGACATTGCAAGCAAGAACCACAGTGCAGTAACAGCTACCTATACAAACAGGAAAACTGGAGTTACAACTGTCAGAGAACGAATATCAGCTATCCTACACAGAGAACATCACAAATCTATTATGAAGACTGGTACAAAAAAAAATTAGTTATAAAAATCCCAATGCAAGAAACACTCTTTGCAACATTTCTGACAAAAAAAATTTGCCTCTTACATACTACATTTTCTTGTTTTTCTTAATAGCCTACAATTTCTAAGGAAAAAGACAAGCCTCATGGGTCATTTCCACTAGAACCACAGGGATATGTTTAAGCTTACAGTACTTCTGATTTTCAGCACCATGCTCGAACCTCAGTTTTTGTTTACATAACCAGAGATCCCCAGTCCATGCCATATTTTTATTTCTATCAATATTTATCTTTCTGTTGCCAAAAATCAGTTAAGAAAAACACTCCTATATAATGAAAGTCACAAGAGACAAACCAAAACAAGGAAGAGGAAACTGTTTCAGGGTATACAGTAACAGCTCTAAGTCCTATCCTGACATGTTTATTCAGGCATTCAAGTAACTTTATTAGATGAAAAGCATCTCACTACCTAAATAGGAAGTTTACAATCCAAAGGCAAACTCTAGTAGAACCTGTAACAACACAAACCAGAGGGGGCCGGAGGGAAATGCTCGTCATTGACCAACTGAATTCAATTTACAGTATAGCAATATAAAAAAATCTGAAAATCTTATTCCAAGAAACAGCAGCCAAGCACGAAAAGTCATGCAATTCTTAATATATGGTGACTTAGCTTGAAGTGAAAGAGCAATGACAGTAGGCATGTGTGAGATTATAACTAGCTATTTATATAAAATTTACATATAGAAGCTTGGGATTTCTATGTAATATACATATAAAACTATGATGCTATATAGGAATAACATTGCTTTGTTCTGAGCAGATTCTTTGCTAGCACCCTTTAAGTGGAAGAACAACAGCTATGTAAGATCACCATAGCAGGGGTTTCAGAGAGGAGAAAAAGCTCAAGTGATCCTGAGAACTTTTTTCATCAATAAAAGGAGAGTCAGCTCACACAATTTATGCTTTCACAATTTCTTTGCACTCCTGTCACACAACAATGAGAAGTTCTAGTTTCCTTCCAGTTCTCCCCGCGTGCCAGTTGCTGCAAAAAGGCCAGTCTACTAACAGCCAAATTCAGTTTTGTACGACTCAGCATCTCTCAGAATCTATTTAAAGCAAGTGACGCTCATAGCATTAACTGCATGAATAGGAAAACTTTTTATTCGGATCTGATTTCCAGAAAAAGTGTGCAGCTTCCACACAAAGCTTTAAGTGGTGGGTGGGTCAGCAGAGTTCAGAGAATAACTGAATGGTTAAGGTTGGAAGGGATGTTTAGAGATCTAGTCCAATGTCCCTGCTAGAGCAGGATCAGTTAGAGCATATTTCCCAGGATTGCGTCCAGATGGCTTTTGAATATCTCCCAAGGACGGGGACTCCATAACCTCACTCGGTCACCCTCACAGTAGAAAAGTTTTTCTTCATGCTCAGACAGACCTTCCTGCGCTTCAGCTTGCGCCCGTTGCCTCTCGTCCTATCGCTCGACATCATGGAGAAGAGTCTGGCCCCATCCTCTTGACACCCCCCCCTTCAGATACTTATACACGTTGATGAGATCGCCTCTCAGTCTTCTCTTCTCCAGACTGAACAGGCCCAGCTCTCTCAGCCTTTCTTCAGAGGAGAGGTGCTCCAGTCCCTTCATCATCTTTGTAGCCCTCTGCTGGACTCTCTCCAGTAGTGCCATGTCTCTCTTGTACTGGGGAGCCCAGAATTGGACCCAGTACTCCAGGTGAGGCCTCCCCAGGGCTGAGAAGAGGGGCAGGATCACCTCCCTCCACCTGCTGGCAACACTCTGCCTAATGCAGCACCCCAGGAGACCATTGGCCTTCTTGGCCACAGTTAACTTCTTGTCCCCCAGCACTCCCAGGTCCTTCTCTGCAGAGCTGCTTGCCAGCAGGTCAACCCCCAGCCTGTGCTGGTGCCTGGGGTTCTTCCTCCCTAGGTGCAGGACCCTGCACTTGCCTTTGTGAACTTCATGAGGTTCCCCTCTGCCCAGTCTGTCCAGGTCCCTCTGAATGGCAGCACAGCCCTCTGGGGTATCAGCCATTCCTCCCAGTTTAGCATCATCAACAAACTTGCTGAGGGTGCACTCTGTGCCTTCCTCCAGGTCATCGACGAATACATTGAACAAGACTGGACCCAGGACTGGCCCCTGGGGGACACCGCTAGCTACAGGCCTCCAACTAGCCTGCGCCACTGATCGCAACCCTTGGAGCTCTGCTCTTCAGCCAGTTCTACTACAGAACAAGAATAAAGAGCTCATAAAAATCACAGTCTTAAGAGAAGTATCATCATATTATTTCACATAAGTCTAAATTTTTATGCTGAATTATGAAGTCTACTTAATTAAAAGTCTGTTCTTCTATCAGAGATTAATAGTTCTATCAGTTTGTGAGTAAGCTGCATCTCTAAAGAATAGCTTCACAGTTGCAAAAGAGGCTTCAAAATGCTACTAATCCTTAAATTTTAATTTTTTTTTTTTTAGTTCACCATTTCTACAGAAGAGTCATACTATTTGTGCTCTAACACAACTGTATTGACTAACTAAAAAGACGTTCTTGCTTGCTGAATTTTACTCCTCAAGGTAAGGGCAAAATACATTATCTTCAGTCTGACAGCGTTCATATTTTTAAAATTTTATTTCCACTAGTGATAACTAGTACTAATCAATCACCATCTAATAGACACAAAGGAACATACTTGTGGAAGCCTATTAATCTTTTACTGTCCTATTAATCTTTTACAAATTAGCATAGATTAGCCTTGTGATTATGTCCAAAAGTACAGCTATAACAGCACGTGCAGACAGTGAAACCAAGCTGGCATTTCTTACTCATTTTAATTTTTCTTCCCAACTGCCTCTCCCATAAGCCTTAATGAAAAACAGCAAGTCCACTCAACATCACCTTCTGACATTTTAAGTGAATGCTTACCGCACAGGGGCTTCATCCTCCAGCTACACCTGATGCAACAAGACACAAGCTTTTTAAAAATAAATGATTATCATACAATAATCAAAATAAAGTTCTGTAACAGCACAGCATCAGCTACTGTCGAAATCACTGCCACAGATTATTTTAATACTATTTTAGCAAACTGGTACTTACAATCATAATCCAAGTCAATTCAGATCAAAAAGCCAGCAGAACTTCCAGTGTTTTGGTATGCAAATAGGAGGAGTCAAAGCTGAGAGCTTACAGTAGAAGTGCTTTTGCTTTGCTAATGTTGCTAATAAATGGAACCTTGTCTGATGAAGATAATGTGAATTTGAAAAGCAAACTACTGGAAGATCCATCTAAAGATCAGTTTTAACAATGGGATGGCTACTGCCAAGCAGAGCCCTTGTATATTTATTTAGTACAGTCAGGCTGCTTTTTAAAGCCTACAATGGAGACTTCCTTAAAAACTAAACTTAAAACAATAATCCTATAAGACTCTTTTATCATTCACAGCACTGACATTCTCATTAAAATGGGAAAAGTTAGTGGTGTATGTTTTGCTCCTCAAGCTCTCTAGCTGCCTGGTTTCAGTGCATTCATTCATTGTTCGTTCCATCACTGTCATACAAGTTACTAAAAATCACCCCGTGAAAAATGGTAACCCGATACAAAGAAAAGACGATGATGCATTGCTTTCCACTGTCCAGATTCAATGGAGACAATTTGAAGGAGAATATTCTGAGGCCTAACCACAATAAAAAGTAGACTCTCTCACTGAGTTTCAAATGTAGTGAGAGAAAATCCTGAAATTCGTGAATTTCTACTGCATAGCACCATGAAATAACTTCTATAGCAAAGTTTGAAAGCAAAAAATGATAACATGCCCCACATCCTGAACCAATTCTATGCTCTCACATAACATTCATGATACTTCAGAACAACTTGCTACACATAAAATACTTCAAAAAGCACATATTTAACAATAATATTATTAATTTTATTTATCACTACTGAGCTGCTTGAAACAAACAGGAAAAGTTAACAACTATAAAAAAAAATCCAAACTATTGTGTTTTTTTAATCAAGGTCAGAATTTTCAAAATCTAGCCAAAACCGACTTAGCCAAATCTAACTTTTTCCCATTTGATCATCACAGTATTAAGAAAGTTTTATTATGAAATATGCTAATGTTTAGTATTAAATGTGATCATGGAAGGACATAATTCCCTTACCCAAAAGATTATCTAGCTATAAGAAAGTTCCAGAAATAATCTAAAAGTTAGGAGAGCAAAAACATATACACAGAAACATATTTTTTAAAGCACCCAGAAGGTTCTGCAAACTCAAAATACAGGTGTGCACTGGGGCTAAGAGTTATTAGTTAAAAACAAAAGCTGACCAAAACAGTATCTGAAACTTTGCGTGCACAGTAGCAGAGCGTGCTGTTGAGGGTTTTACAATTTGATATTCCAAAGAAGCTGCAATTGCAATGTTAGTTACTTCACGTTTTCTACAACAGATGTCTAGGTATCAACACTTCACATACTCGAGTACATATTTCGTTGCATTTGCTAAAACATGTTCTTATGCACAACAGTGTTTGCTTCTGCACTATTCAGAAAACATTTTGTGTACTAACCTGCTATCTCAAACACTAAGGGCAAAACTAAAAATATTTTATAGATTATACCACCATTTGGATTGCCTGAGTTATCTGGTTTTTTCTTTATACCAGTAAGTATAAATACAAATGTATAATTTGGCAAAATATAATTATTTTGGAACCTAAAACGTCCAAGGAGAGCAAGTACTTGTAATTGCAAGGTCTTTTTCATTGGGCAGAACTATTCTATAAACAGTCTTTATCATAACTAGAGGAAAAGAAACATATCAAGGAAATTGAAGCATAACAATGACCTCAAGGCACTCACTTTAACAAGTCTAATATTTCTTGAGTGCTTAGGATTGGATGAAACCACTGGGCACACAATTTTTGCCGAACCCAGTTTAAAAATGTAAGATTACAGCACCTGAAGACAATAGGAAAAAAAGCTCTTTGTCATTTCAATTAGAGTGGCATAATCTTAATTAACTCTTGCACTAGTCCTACCGCTAGCAGGAACAGACAGCATTTCGGTAGGCTATCAACTGGGACGTTACCTCCTGAAACAAAGTTTTCAAATCTGTGCTTTTCTTTCGGAGCACAGAAGTCTTCTCTTGTTGATTAGCAGTTGGTAGAAGCAAGTACCTGAAATTAGCTTCTGCAGAATTTCACTTTATTTTCAGGAAAGTTAAAAGGTTCTATGACAGCTTTACTGAAAGGCCTGCCTTCCCACTTTTACAGAGTACTACTATCATATAGTTTATAGCAATTATCGGGGGAGAGGACAGGGACAGAGACACAAACCGATTAGTTATGTAGTTTAGTACACTTGCATCTTTGCTTCTTCCGTCTTCTGCAGTTCTACAACAAAACCGACGTTTACAGAAGTCTGAACTATTTTGCTTTACGTTCAATCACTTCCGCAGCTACGAACAGCAGCAGAGGCTACAATGACCTCAGGAGGCACTGGGGCCGTAGTCAGACAGACCTGTACGGATCCACCCCTCGCTGCAACAAGTTACAGAGGAAACATAACAGAAGTACATAACGCCTACTGACAGCGAGTTTTGAAGTCAAAGCCTAACCAGCTGCCAGAGGAAGGTTTTGCAGGTGAAGGACTCGACTTTTAAATTCCTTTTCACAGAAGAGGAGAGCTGAGCTCTTCACGAGAGCGAGCCGCCGGGGCCTTGCTACTACTGCAGCATCTCAGCTAGCAGATACCGCAAGACGCTTGGCCAGATTTTGGAGCACAAAACCACCGAAGCCAGAGCGCGTCACGCCACCGCCAAAAGCCCCCGAGAGCTCTGCCATTACGCGAGCGACACCTACCAGAGGGAGCTCCCGCCGCGCGAGGGGCAGCGCCCGCGGGAGACCGCCCTGGCCGCGGAGGGGGGGAGGACAGCCCGCCCAGGCGGCACGGACACCGGCCGCGGGCACACGCGAGCCCACGCCGGGCCGGGCCACGCCGCCGCCCCGGCCCCCACCCGCAGCTCGGCGCCCCCGGGGCCGCCACCCCCGCCCACGGGCACTCACCTGCCTGCCGCGCTCTCCCCGCCCGCCAGCGCTGCTGCCGCTGCCGCCGCCGCGACTCCTCGGGCGCCTCCCGCCGCTGCCGGCCCGCGGAGCCCAGGGCGGCGCCCCCCGGGGCGGCGCGAAGGGGCAGCCGGCGGGGCCGGGCGCGCATACGGGGCGCGGGCCCGGCGGCCGCTCGCCCCGCTCACCGGCGAGGGCCGGCCCCCGTCCCGTCTGCCCAGCTCCTCATCCTGCCAGCGGGCTCCGGGGCAGCCCCGGCCTCCTGCCCAGCTCCTCCGCCGGCTCAGCGCCCGCCTCCCGCAAGCGCGCCCGGCCGCGGACGCCGGGGGTCTCTCGCCGGCGAGCCCGGCCCCCAACCGCCCCCCTCACTCGCTTCCCCGGACGAATCTCCCCGCCGCCATCTTGCCCGAGGGGGAGAGGGGAGCGCGCAGGCGCAGCCCAGGGAATCCCGGCCGCGGCGGCGGAGGTACAGGAACCCGCGCGCGTCGGCGGCGGTGGCGGCGGCGCGCATGCGCGAGGGCGGGAGCTCCTCCGCCCCCTCCGCTTGGCGCACACCTGCCACACGGGGCGGTGGCGGGGGGAGGGGTGGTGGTGTGTGTGGAGTGGCCGTTACCCGCCAACCGCCGCCTTCGCGGTGGCTGCCGCGGCGCCGGGCTGGAGCGGGCGCTGAGCGCTGCGGGCTCTTTCTGTTTTCCCTCGCACGGAGACCTGGAGCGGGACAGGGCGGGCTGTTTTGATAGGGCAAAGCCGGCGGACGGCGAGAGCCTGAAACACGGCTCGAATAATAGCTGCCAAACAGATGTAGTCCCTGAAGGGTCGCCTGTCGTGGTTTGGAGAATAAGTACGGTCAGGGGGAGAAAAGACAGGCTGCAGAAAGGCCACTCGCCCTGGCAGAAAGAGATGCACGCAACGAGGTATGGCAGCTGAGGGCAAAAGTTGAGAGTGCTTTCTCCACGTGTGTATTGTTACCCTCCTGCAGCGGTCAGGCCAGCAGGTCAGTGAGACAGTTCCCCTTCACAGAAGAGAGACGCTCTTGCCGATCAGTCTGTGTTTATCCACGTGGTCAGGGATCTTTATAATAAACCCTACACCTTTACTGCAAGTGAAAACCAGCCCCTCGGGTCTCTGCCTCCCATGGTCCGCTCCAGCAGGCCCTGGGTGGGCAGAGGTGCTCTGGTAACTTGTTAGCTCCAGTCCACTGCTAACAATGGGTTATGCACAATGGCCAGCAGGTCTGCGGTTTGATACCAAGGTCCTTCATCGCTTTTGGCTGAACGCCACCAGGTCCTGATAACTTGCCTGTTGGGGTTATACTTCCTATAAAGTTACTTCAAACTGATCTGATGCCTCTGACCTTCTCATTGGGAAACAGATGTAGGGTTGGGACTCTCCCCAGCATCCCCAGCCGCAGTCTAATGCAGACAATTCTTTGAGCCTCTGTGCTATAGCTTTGACATCCTTGAGCCCCCCCCGCCCCCTTAGACCTTTGTCACTAGCAGTCTCACCGATTTCCTAACTACCTTCTGGCTTTTGATGTATTTAAAGACCTTTTTACTGCCAGTTTGAGCATCCTTTGCAAGGTGCTCTTCGAATTCTTTTTTAGCCCTGACCGTGTTTAGCCCAAACATTTCCTGTTTAGATTTGACCTGCCGCGTTTTACAGGCTTTCTGTTCTCCTTATATGGGCCTGGGCAAGCTCTGCCCCCTCATTAGGATCAAAGAAATCACCTTCCTAAGCCCATTCGCACTCCTCTTCAGAGCCCATAATCAGAGGTAATACTAGACTGTCACAGCCCCCTGTGAAACTGGAAGTGGTTTTGTGCTGATGAGTAGTTGAGCCTGTGCATTTTATGTTTAGGTATTGTTTGCATTGTTTATTTTACTAATGAAGTTATTTCCAGGATTAATATCATTGGAATTAAATACACTAAGCAACAGTTATACACAGTTCAGCACAATTAACTTAGTAACATTTCATTTTTATTGGTAAATATTACTAGTTTTTACCTTCTTTTTACAATAAAGTGAGTCAACTATGAGGGTTACATATAAGATTATACACAACAGTAATAAAAACGTATACTCTGATGCTTCTAAAAATAAAGAAAAATCATTTCATACCTGGGAGATAACTCATTTTTAGCTGCAGTTTCCATCACTGCTGTGTTCTGATTTCTACTTTTCCATTTCAAGGGCCATAAAATTGTATCCTATAAACCATGATCATGAATAACTAACTACATGTGAGCTGATGCTACTGTGTGAACTCATATAATGAAAATTAGCTTAGTGAACCAGTGTTAGCTGCTCCAAATGTATATTTTATCTAAGCAAATGAGGTGTCAGACTGAATGTTGGAAAGGCAATACTTCTTGGTACATGTTTTTGTAAGTTCAGTCCCCTTTAGAGTCCCTTGCCTAAAAGCTAGATGATGACGAACATAAATTATTTTTCTGAGGAGCTGGGAATAAATCAAGGAGTGTCTCATTGTGTGACAATCTGAATAAAAACAATTGTAAACGTCTAGAAAAGCATGAAGTAACCTTCCTCTTCATGAAACGAGAGGAACTTTCAACATTTTTTAAGTCCGGTTTATGAGAGTCTGTTTTCAAATAAATTGCATTTGTGTGTCAGGTGGAGAGTTCTAACAATTAGAGTAACTACTGTTAAAAGGGAATTAATCTTAAACTGTACCTCATTCAGGAAGACTGAAAACATAAGAAGGATATTAAGGTAGCATTTTTTTTAATTATTTTCATATTTATTATTTTCCAAAGTGGGAAAGAAAGAAAAAGAAGAAAGAAATCATAAAAAAGAAATCATAAAGAAATCATAAAAGAAAGAAAGACAATAAATCAAAGAAAACCTAAAAAGAAAATCAAAGAAATCATAAAAAAGGTAGATCAAAACAATTTTAGGAAAATGAATCAACAGCAATAGTGGTATGCTATTTGCGGTCCCTTGGTTCCTTGAGGGCCCTATAGGTAAATAAGATAATCGGATGGATTTAACTATGAGCTACACCGTATGATTGTTGGGGTGAAGTGCTAGAATCAGGCCTATCTCCACAGGAAGAAAATAGAGAGAGTATCTGTCCTGGCAGTGAGGCTGATGGGCTCTGAGGTATTCTGAGAGCATGTCAAGCAGCAGCTGCTGGGCTGTTCCAGCTATAGCTCCTCCCTGGCCCCTGTGGCTGAACACCTGCTGTATTGCTAGGGAAGAAAGTAACTTTGGCTGATACACCATCTGCCTCCATGAAAGGGACAGCAAGTCACTGTATCAGACTCTTGAGCTAATCTGCCTTGTACAAAATAAAGGAATACAAAAGAGGTGGAAAAACAATAACTAGTTATGATTCTCAAGAGACCTGGCCATAATTGCTCTAAATTGTGCCGTAAGGAAGCATGTGCTATTTGAAATTAGCAGGAATTTGCCCTAGGAATTTGACCTCTCCTTTGCTTCCCATTGCTCCTTGTCATGCTGCCCCTACCCTTTCAGGAAGGGGACATAGGGTTTGTCTGTGTGCCTGTTGGGGAGTCCAGGACAAAAATGTGTGCATGGTGTACCCAAGTAGCACAGAAAGAGCAGACTGGAACATGTTTCTTAATATACCTTTGAAATAGCGTGCTTTCTTTTCTTTCCAGCCTGCTGGCCAGTCGCTCATCTGAAGATTATTAGTATTTATAGTTTTGTTTTTCAGAGCACTTTCAGATCAAGATCAGATTAGAATTCCATTTTGCTAGGTGTTTGACCGGTACACAAGTCAATTTTTGCCTGAACAGTTTAATCATCAAATTTAAAGCAATATGCCAGAAACAGATTTAAAAACCTAATGGGAGATGGAAAATGACAGTACCACTAATTAGTTAGACTGACAAATGAACAAGCTGATCATACTGAAGATAGCATTCTGAAAAGTTGTAGCCTGTTCTGGGGTAACTACCCACCAAGAAGAGCCATCACTTCATATCTTCAGATGTTTGTTAGAAGATGGACCATTTTCAGAAGTGTTGTTCCAAGGGCATTTTGGCAGCTCTTCCTAAAAAGCTGCTAACCTATTGGTCCAGGTTTTACATAAATGCATGAAAAATAAATTATTTAGGAATGATGTTAACTGTATTACAAAGCAGAATTATATTCTCCACGCTCTACACAGGAAAGCATTTCTCACAATTGGCAGTTCCCAGTATTATGATGAGAAATCCATGTAGTTGATTTTAAAATAGCATCTTGTAGGAGCCGTTTTGTCAACAATTACCTTGCAGAATAAAGGCCAGCCCAAAGGACTCTCAACATGTAAAACTACAGAGAGAAAAAATTTAGGTAGTCGTTTTACTGATTCCTGCTGTTGATGGCCTATTCTTCTCTATTCAAGGATTGCCAATCCTATAAGGCAAATGACCCATAGCAAGGAGGACTTTCCTTTTTTATGCTTGATTTAAGCAATTAATGGTCTAATATTAAAATGTCACTCACAATGCACTTAGCCTTGTGCTAGACAATGGAATATTAAAAATAAGTTGTATGTGAGATTTAGATACTTATATGCTGGGTGGTTTTTTTTTTCTCTTATATAGTTCTTATTTAAGGGGCAGTGTACTTCAGTGGCTGTAGTACTGACCTGGGATTTAGGAAATTCACATTCTCTTCCTGTCTCTGCCCATGAACTCTGCTGTGACACTGAGCAAATCATTTCACTTCTCTGTGAACGGTTAGCCCTCAAAACCTTCTCCTGTCATGTCTATTTAGACAGTAATCCTCTCAGGGAAGTAGATATTAGGTGTCTATGCAGTGCCAGCACTGCAGAGTCATCCTCTTTTTGATCACATATATAATATTGTTATAGAGGAAAGCAGAAATAATTTTACAACTCTTAAAATAAGTTGTCAAAGAATCTCAGAGTTAGTGTTGTATTTCCTGAATCAAGTCATTTTATTCAAAGGAACACAGAAAAAAGGTGAAATTTCTATAGGTTAATGTAAAAATTAGAAAAATGTTTGAATGATTTCTACTGTGAGTTAGTTGTAGTCAACAGAAAGTAATGGGAAAATGAGAACTCACAACACTTCGCTCCTGGGGTTCCAAACTATAACAAAGGAAAAAAAAGATGCTTTTCCAAAGAAATAGTCCTGAATTTAGATATTATGTAACCCCAGAATCCTAGGGGTGCATTTAGAACTGTGTTTTTAAACTAAACTTTAATGTTGTTAAATAACCAGCATGGATCCATCAATTAATTAGGTCAGAGAACCCGGAGCAACGAATCATATTTTGAGTTGTTGGTGGTTTGCCTGGCTCATGTTAAGGTTCACATATTTAAAGGAAACCAAAGGAAAAAACAGTAGATGTTAGTTAGTTAGTTTCTGTTAGCCAGAAAAGAAAACTGATCTCAGGGTTAAAGGATTAAAAATAGAGGTGTCCTCTTAAAGCCGCCTAATTTTTAGAATCATAGCATTAAATTTATCCTGTCAGTCTAAGGGAAAGTGATAGTTGCATGGAATATGTCCAGGTTTTCTGTGCTAGAGTTGAAGAGAGAAAGAAAAAAAGAGACACGGGTCTTAAATATTTATGAAAAATTACTTTGAGTGTAGTCCAGAGAATGAGTCATTTTGAGTTACATACAATTCCAGATAGCTGAAGAGGTCTGAACTTGCACCCAAAATCCTTAGCTTTCTAAAAGAGTGCTTGTGAAATTTAGATGTCTGCATCCTTAAATAATGCTGCTATCTGACCTGAGAGATAGAAGGGCAGAGAGATCCTAAAGACTAAATTTAGTTCAGGTGCTTGTCCCATTGAAATCTATAAGCCCAGAAGATTTTGATGCAGTGCTTGCTTCACAGTAAGAGGAGATAACTGCAGTAAGACAAGGAGACAGAGTCAGAGTGCAAGCTTCAGAAATTACTTTCTTGGATTACCGTAGCTCCCAAAGGCCAGGACACAAGGGACAGATTTTGGGGAGGGGGAACTAGAAAGCAATTTTTACATCAGAAACATTGCCTATGATCAACAGAAGAATTATACGTGGTTGCCAAAGCTACTAAATGCATATTAACAAAAATTGTGTTGTGAGTAAAGACAGGCAGTGACCAAGTTAGAAATATTATCCAAAATATTACAGTCAGGGAAGAAATGTTAGCAAACTTTTTTCAAGACAGAAGTTGACTCTACTTTACTGAAGAAAAAACAAGGTGTAAACGGAGTTTGTATATCCTAGAGTGTATTTCAGTAGCTGTGTGATTATAACAGTAGCATCTCCTTGACATCTAAGCAAGCAAGAAAGGCACCCTGCCATGGAGGTGAGGACTACAGGATGGTGTCTGTTTTAGAGAAGTGACTAAATTTGCCTAACACAGAAGAAAATACCTGGAAAGAAATGTAGTGAATGATCAGCTGTTTAACCAGCGTTTCATGGCGTTAGAGGCTAACTGTCCTGATTCAGACCACTTCAGCGCAACACTACTTAATGACTTCTAGGATGTGGAGTTTCTTCTCTCAAAGAAACGCCAAAGTTTTTATTTTGCTATGTATTGTACCAATGAGATTTTCAACAAAATGAGGCATTTTTCCTTGAGTGTCCTCTTTTCCAGAAAGTTATTCTGAGTAAAGCTTATTATTCCGTATACATTTCCAACTTCATACCTGTGGCTAGAAATTGATATGTAAACACGTGCTGACGGTTTTTTTACGGAATCGACTGGGGAAGCCTAGCTGTGAAAAATCAATGTATTTTGTGAAATGTGGGCAGTAGCTTATTTAAAAAAATGTAGTTGATTTAAGAAAAGCATCGTAACATTTACAGCAAGGGAATAAAGTATATTAATCATCAAAGCATTAGCTCCTAATAAGGTTTTAAAATTAGCATTATGTAGGAAAAGCTACCTATTCCGATAATGTTATTCATGAAATACTTTTTTATTTGAGCCATTCATTATTGTAAGTTTTTCACACATAGCTTATTAATAAGGAATCAAAATACTCGTATGACTGTTTATCCCTGGATGGTTGTCAGTGGCTGATAATATCATGATCTATTTTGTGCATGTAGAGTAGGATCAGTAATAGAGCTTAAATACCTCGAGCTCCCACTCGAATCAGAAGAGATAGAACATGTATCATGCTGCAGGAGCACCAAAAAAGGGGATAACAAGCAGGCAACACGTACATATGATAAAATGATACGTATTGCTAAACATATATTATTCTTCAGTCTTGTTTTATATTTTTTTCTGTCTGAACAACATAAAAAAGGAGTGAAAAACCAAGTCAAACACCAAATATGTATAATAATCTCTGGCAAGATTTGTCCAGTCAAAAATAAACATTTAAAAGTGACTTCCTCAGTAAGAATTATACAAGGTTGGATTGTTAAATCTTCATAATTATTTACGGATGTCTTACATGAAAAGCTTTAGGTGTGCTTTATTTCAGTAGTTGCTCTAAAAGATTTTGCCGTTCAGCTCAGTTTTCTTTACTGTGACTCGGGTAGCTGGCAGTTTGCTTAACATTCCACTGGGAACTTCTGTGGACCTAGCCAAACCATCAGCGTGATGACACTTAAGCATAGAAAAAATAACAATGGTAAGCAGTTTACACAGTAAATATACTAAAACTGAACTCATAAAATAGAGGTGCGTGAATTTGCTGATGTGGTAATTTTCAAAACTAGAAAAAATACAGCCAGGTGTCTTTTCATCCAAGTACAGGTGTAATCCATTACTTCAAACAGCGAGAGTAGCATGGATTTCAGGTGAACCATAAGCCCAGTGAAAATAGCATTGTTACAAAACAAATTTTTATGGATTGTTCCAAGTGAAGCAAATCTCTGTTGTCTTCCCCAAATTTTCTTATGATCAAGTATGATTCCTTACAAAGATCTTTAGCAGGGAAAAAACAATAGAGCTTCCAGTAGCGTGGGCTCGACATGTTTTTCCTCTCAAATGGTTGTTATCTAGAAAAAATGAACTAACGCTGCTGATACAAGCATTTTCAGAGTTCTCTCGGGAGAAAAATGTTTTAAAATATAGGAATTGTAGGAGGGGAATAAAGAAATACTTTTCAGTGCTTTCCAGAATATGGTGTTATATATGAAAGTCTTCATATTTCATCCCAGCATGCTTATAGTCCAGTATGTAGTATAATAATTATTTCATATTAAGACTTAATTTATGTGAAATTCAAGCAAATATAGCAGATAATAGAGTGTGCTGATTGGCTACGGCATGGTTTCGGACCATGAGATTCGTCTCAGGCATCTGAAGTCTTCTCAAAGATAGCCCAGGGGGCAACGCCTCTAGCTTATTTTAGCCACTTAAGATAAATTACCCTTTAGAGTTACCTGTTTAACTCCACTGATCGTAAAGGGAGTCTAGAGGACCAGCTTAGCCTTAAATGTCCAACTTTTATATTCTTAAATGAAAATGCATGATTCTTATCTCATATGCTGAGACAGGACTTATTCAATACAGTAATGCAAGAAATTAATGCAAATTATAAAATAAAACCGTTTAAATGCTTTTAGCAAGCTGCACAAGCATCTACACAAGTAGGTGGTTTTGTGTAAAGGACATACATAAATTTTATTCTTGGACCTTATCAAGGCATCTTTCCTTCACATTTCTGATTGTTACTCTCAGCGTATTATCAGTAATGTTATCCTTATCTGAGATGCTGCTACTGTTTCTCTGCAAAAGAAAAGGCTCTGGGGCCTGAATTACCAGCTCTAAGTCAAATATAACTCCATTTAAACAAATGCATCAGTATTGGCAAAATCAAATATATATATATACACGCATGACCATCTCTACAGTAGGTATTGTTTCTTTCTAAAAGTCTATTGTTACTTACTCGTCCACTGGTAGTAAGCAGTTTTTACAGTGCTGATGTGATAACCATTATCTCTTTGAAAACCGCCTAAACTAAAACCCCATGAATATAACTACATCACATACAGGTGGCAAATTCTGAGAAAAAATATATGGTTAGAGAGTCAAGATGTTCCTTCATAAGCTTGGTGAAAGCTTGGTGAAAAGTTTTGTGTAGTAGCAAAGCTTCCTTCATTGACTTGGTCCCAGGTCACCAGCAGGCAGGGGGCAGCCCCAGCTGCACTGGCCCTGCCGTGGTCCTCAGCCCCAGCAGCCAAACCGCCCCCAGGGGCACGCGCTCAGGCGTATGTTAAAAATTGAGAAATATGTTTTGAGAAAAATTTATGGTTTCAGATTAGGCCATGCCCAAAAAACTGTGCCAGCACCTACGTGACAAACAGTTGCCAGTTGAATTATCAGTTTTCTAAGAAAAGATTATTAAATGTTTTGCTAGAGATAACCTATAGCTATCAGTATTACTGAATTCATCATTATAGAAAAGTCCTTACAAAAGGCAATGATAAACATCTGTGATTGATAACTTTCAAAATCCCCACTATGTCACTAGAGCTGTACATCATAAACCTATTTTGAAAGAATGACATAAGATTTTTAATACACTGAAGAGAAGATATTTCTGCTCAACTGGAACAGAAATAAAGTGTATTTTTAGTGCCATACTTTCATGTGTTTCATATTTTTATGTAAGATAAATTTCAGGACTTCTAGTCATGATTCAGCAAATAAATGCTTGCAAGCAGCTGAAGTAATAATTCTTATTACTCAATCAGTTACTTGAAAAACAAAGCTGTTCTGACATGCATGTTAAGTCCAGACCATAAAATTGAGCCAGTATTTCACATTCACAGGTGTTAATACTGTCTAGATTTTTTGAGGGATGTTAACGTCAAATAAGGAGAGTCATATAAGCAACAAAGGTTGATAGGTAAAAGGTCAAACCCAAGATAAATCTTCAAACGCGTTCTGTCAGAAGGAGAGAGAAGAGGAGATTTAGGGGTTTGTTTGGTTTCTAGTTGGGAAGGGACAAAGTGAAATAGCCACTGGAAGTTAAATTTCCATTTTTTATGGAAGTTTGCATAATTTTATAGTGGGCATTTCTACAGACTGCTTCCACTTTCTTTTAAGATAGGGGCAAAGCTGTCATGAGGCAAAGGTATTCCCTGACTTACCAGATAGCTTCAGTGAATTGGCCGGTGTTAGAACACAATCTCATCTTTTGACTGTAAAAGGAGAGTGCCTTCATAGTTGAACCTGATCACTGAACTGCACGGCAGCTGGTATCGATAAGATATATCAAGGTGTCATCAGATCATAACTTTCTTCTTCTGTTTTGCCGTCTCACTGTTAATGATGATACAGCAAACATCCGCACAAAGGAAAAACAAGCCTACTGTGACTTTTTTCCATGACCAAGCAGCAGGCCAGGGCCACTGCTGGGTCACAAATACTGCTGATCAACTCAGAAATTCTAGCAGCAGCGCAGTTGACAGAATCGGTCATGCAGAATGAAAGTCAGGGCTGTGTTCTCTGAAACCGATGGAAACTGGGCAGTGAGATGCTGCCTGACCAGAGCACAGATCTTGAGAAAATATTTTGGTGTGGCCAGAATGCAGAAGTCAGATCTATGAGGAGGAACCAGGGCACATTTCAAATTCTGTCATAACCTTTCCAGAAGTTAGGAGAGGGATGTATAAAGAAATTGACATTTTAAGAAAGAGGGAGAAAGAGAACAAAAGAGCAGGGAGTATCAGACAGAGATATATGTGTCTGATGCAACAGAATGCCATCATTTGCCATTGTTTCTGGGTCAGTGTGTACCACTTCATGGAGTGGTAGAACTACTAGGTATAATATATACAGACTACCTTAAAAGAGATTACTTGTAGTGTCAAGCACTAAAACATTAAGAAATCTGAGGGTGAAGGTTGCCTGTGCAATCTTAATTCATTTCATTTGCATGTGTATCCTGTGGAGCAGTATTTGTTCATACTGTCATATTTTTTCCACAGGAATCTAGAGTCAGTCAGTGACTGCATCTACTAAGAACATAAGAATGTGACGTGGCTTAGTTATGCACTCTGTAAAGAGCACCTTGTTCTGTTTGCTCTGAACTGAAGCTGCTAGTTTCATTTGAAGCCGCTTAGTTCATATAATGGGAGAGATAGTAAAGAGTCCTTCCATATTAACCCTCTCTTCTATGAAATGCCCTCTCAGTCATCTTTTTTCCCGGCTGAACTGTCCTAACCAAGCTAGTCAATCCTAGTATGGAAGGCATACCAAATCCTGGACACCCTTATCTGCACCTCTTTGAATTTTACTCTGTGCATTTTTATATACTCTATAGTGTATACATTGTACTATACCTAACATTCAAAATACAAGGGCAGCATGGGTGATGCACAGTGACATCTTTTGGAAATCAAAATAGACTACGTCAGCAGGACCTTTCTTGTGCGTGTGGTTACTGACTCCTTCAAGGAAAGCTGATGGATTAATATGTAAGGAGAAATTATGCAATAGTCATACTGATTCTTCCCCAATAGACCATATTTATCCATGCTTCCACTAATTTTGTTTTTCGTGGTGGCTTCCACTAACTTGCCCAATTGCAGAAGTCTTCTTACTGCTCTTTAGTTCCTCTTCTGCATCTACTCTGGAAGCGTTTTAAAAAGTTAGTGTCAGACTAGCCAGTGTCAGACTGACCACAGTCCTCTGATACTTGGGCCCACTGAAAAAATGTTGTGTGGTTAGTCTCTCAGCAATGTCATCCTTCAGTTCCTTTAGAGCCCTTGAGTGAACGTCCTTGGTTCCTGGTGATCTGATATTGTTTGTTTTTGTCTTTCTCCCTTAACATGTTTTACTAACGCTTGGATTTAAAGCAGATTATCTGACAGATTACCTGTAAGGAAAGGTTTACATTCTTGTCCTTCTTGTCTTCTTTTGTAATTCTGTATGTTTGATTCTCACAGAGAAGCTCGATTTTTGTTGATGTTTCCAGCAAGTGGGGTACAAATGAATCATATGCTGTATTGAGAAATGTCCTTGTGATGGATCAAAGGCATTGTTAAGCTGATGGAAAATGATAATTTAAAAAAGGATTGGGTACCTCTCTGAAGGTATTTATCACTTTTCATATGTCAACTGTAATTATACTGAAATAATTATGTTAATAGGGAATCTTTCATCAGTAAATATAAAAATAGTCTCTTTTACATCCAAGAATCTTGCCATCAGGAGAGAAGAAAAGCTAAAGGTTTCTGAAATGCAAGAAAGTTATTGAGCCAAATCCTGCAGGACTTGATAGGATGAATATAATTTCGCATCAGTACATTCCTGCTGGAAACATTGTAGAAGTTACTGTGGATTTGCTAGTGTAGTAGGACACAGTTAATAAGGATATACTTCAAGTACATTTGAAAAATTGAATGTGCTTGTGTGAAACTGCTGAATTTGAATGTTTGTAACTCTGAGCATGCTGAAACAATTTTGTTCGAACATGGCTTAATGTTTATCTAATTTTCCAAATAATCTAAATCTGAGGTTTCTATTCTTGTTAATTTTTAGTTATTTAGGCACAAATATTTGAATAATTACAGTTCTGAATATTTTACCAAAATTCTATAAAGTTAGATAAAAACACCTACTGACTATTAAGCATGTATATTTTCAGACCCAGAAGATAAGTAAAAATCTTTAAGCAAGTTTAAAAAAAGAGAAAATTGAATGGACTGTGATTTAACTACAAAATTAGGATTGTTATTTACAGGTGAGGCAGAGAAAGTATGCAATGTGAAAGTGTTTTCATAAAAACTTATTTTATAGTTCTCCGTGGTTACAGCTTCAAAGTCCTATGAAAAGTAACTCCAAAGTATTGGCTGATATACATATACCTGTGTGTATTCAGATTGTTTGCACACTACAAACTACAAGGCAAGCAAAGTGTCCCCCGTCCTGACTGAAGCTTTTGAATATGCAGAAACAAACAAACAAACCGAAACCAAGAGGCTGCTAACCTACAGAGGTAACGTGAGTGAGAGAACTGGCTTCTCCTCCTCCCTGAGTGACAGTTGACACTCTTAGCATCATATAATAGATAGCACCTTATAAAACCAATACTGAAGCTGAAGCCCAGATTCTCAAAGGTTTAACTGTATATGAAAACCTTTGCAGAAGCAAGGTGTATGTTCCTCAACTGAATCTTTGTTACTGATAGGTATATGTGATATATATCGCTTGTATATGTGATGGGAAGATTCCAATTTAAGTGTCAGTGAGAAGGATAAATTTGCATAATTAGCATCTGGAAGAAAAATCAAATGTGATGCATCACCATACATTTCTTTTTATTTTTAGAACTGCAGTTTAATTACCTCCGGCACTGTCACAGCTGCTACATGATTCTTAAATATTTTCACTGAGTAGTTGGCATCTTAATGGAGAGATTGCCTCCTGTACATTCTCTCCTGGTTGCGATTTTATGAAATAATCTAACTGCCTGAACTATAAATACCCTATTACAAAATTCTGTACTTCACTTCTTGTGCAGTTTCTTAGTTGGAGAAAATAAGGAAAGACAGAACAGTACAGAGGGCCAGTTTTACCCATCTTCTTGCCTGTATCTGTGTAGCTGCTATAGGACATTTAAATACATAACTAGAATATATAGTTTAGTAGAGTTAACCTGTGTGAAGAGTGAGCAAATAACTATGCCCCCAATTCTGATAAGATGAAACCTAATCTGATACTTTATATAACAGCTATGAAAAATGTTTGCATCTAGCAATCTAGAAATTCACATGTAATGTTTTATACTTTTTGAATTCTCAAAATGTACATGATTTGTGGAAATGTTATTCAATCAAACTTAATATGATTATTTTAAGAATACTGCCAGTTCCTGAAATTAATGCATTATCGTACGTTATTCAAAACGTCTCCTAATGTGCTGCTTCATTAAAAAGCAACCTAAATTCCCATAAATGAGTTCACAAGACAGAATTAAAGCAGTGAACAAAGAATTAGTAACACTAACAAATAATGATAAATAATTAGAAGTAGGCCTGAGTTGAAGATCTTCTTTTGAGACCTTGAAAACATTTGGCTCCAACCTTACTTTTTGCAAATCAGACAGGTCCATAAAATAACAGTATTTGAAATCCACATTTTCGTCATGTTAAAGATGAAATATTTACTGTGATTTCTTATACCTTGACTAAAATACGCATTGACTGAAAGTAGTTCCTGCATACAAATACATTTATATTACTACAAAGCCTCCACCGTAACCTTCTCTCCTCTTAGTTATTCCCTAATATCTTTCTGAATTTCTCTGGTTGTTTAGCATTCTCATCTGATACTGTAGATGAATAAACAGAGATTCAAGAAAGAGAGATTAGCAGATTTGCCTTAATTCAACCGTCACATATATAGTACTGCAAGAAATTCATAGGCCTTAATCGTGGAAATATTTGAGCATTTACTTAAGTTCGTTTCATTGAAATAACAATTCTGTGTAAAATTATGGGTTTACATAATCATTTGTATGATTAGAGCCTGTGGATTATTGATGAGAAGCTTGGATGAAAGAATCAATAGATTTCATTTCTCTAGCTTCTTCTGAGATCTGATCTTGAAACTGGTTGTCAGGTTTGCGGAGGATGCCGAATACATATAAACTTTCCTATGCAATCAAAAATATCAAAAAGATCAAACAGGGAGGACAAACAGTGAAAGCATTCCTGTCTTCTCATGCCAGGTGCCTGCCTAGGAGGAGCAGTCGTGCCTTCTTAGACGGTTCAGTGTGAGCAAATCTTTCTTTGTTTTAAACAGTTCATTCATTGTCTACTTTGAGGAGCAGGGGAACGGGAAGAAAAAAATTATATTCCTGTTCTGGATGAAATACATGGTATTTGTATATTTGTAACTGATAATAAAAAAATCAGCAGTGTTTGAGTTCACAAAATGTTACAAATGAGGATAAGTTGCATGTATGAAAAGTAGAGAGAATATTTGCAGATAGCTGCTCCCACCTCTCTTAATTGCTTATTTGATATATTTCTGCAAGGCAAGCATAATGTAAAGATGGCCAAAGTTCACTGAATGGATTGCACACTGAAAGAGGTACTTGTGTTTTTCAGTCCGTAAAAGTACACCTGCTTCTTCTGAGGGGCTATTGTATCACACAGTAAGGTTTCAAATGAAACCTTACCACCTAACACCTCATAAAGCCATTTATGATCAATAAATGAACCACTTTTTAAACAAAAAGAACAAATTTCTAATGGTATGGTACAGCTACTTATGCATATGTATTCTAGCAAAAATGTTTAAATGTTTTCTATCTCAAAAATGAATCACTGGAAGTAAATGATGCTTCTCCTATCTGGTAAGATGCGCAATACCCAGATCCTTCATCAGCTCCTAGTGTTTTGAATCATATAGTATATTTCAGTGTATTCTTTCACAAGATCTGATGCATTATGCTATCGTCTAATTTAGTATTGCATTTCATTGCAGATTAAAGAAAAAAAAGAAGCTGAGTAGAACCAATCTTCGCGTTCTTTCCTTGTGAAAATGAATGGCAAAGAGACGTTAGTAGCCTTACTTGATTCTGGCTCAGGTATGTCTGAAGATTTCTAACTCCAAGCTTGCACATATGGTTACATTTCTTATTTTTTCCTTTGCTTTTTGTTATTTTTTCCATTCAAGAGTTTTTCTTTTCTCTCTATGTGATGCTAACTTCCTCTACTTTTTACAGATTAGCAACACACATCTGTTTACTTCAGAGCTAGGGTAACACACAGACTTTTGTCCGATGTACAGTCTTACTAGAGTGTCAGCATGATTGTCAGCATAATTTCTTGTACAGGTAATCATTAGTGACCACAAGTTAGAAATATAATGTGCATCTCTGTTTCCAAACGTACAAATCCATGCTTCTGGAAAACACTCCCTCAGCTGCTCCTCTCCACTGCTTATGCACTGACATTATACCTTGATTTCTAGAGTTGATGGTTATTTTGGGAGATTTTTTGGCAGTAAGAAAATTGGTGTTTATCGGTCACGTTTCCTAATTTTTAATTGAACAATACAGAACCTTGAGTCCAGCTGATGTCACTGGAGTTAGAGAAAAAACTGGAGCCATGCAGAAGTAAGCTGAGATGGCCCTTGAGTCTGGTTTCAGTAGATTTTCTTGCTTTTTCTTATAAACTTTCATAGCATAATTCCTGAGAGAAGCTTAGCATAAAACCATGTTAACACTTCTACTTTTCTGCTGTTGCTGAAATGCTACAAACCCATTAGAGTATGACAGCTGTTTTATTGATATGGAGGAAAAAAAAGAATAGGAGGGCTATATTTGCTTCCATATTGGGGTTAAACTGAAACAGAGATTTCAATTAAAAAATAAAAACACATTTTCTTCTGAAATAATTATGTAGTAATGCTAAAAACAACAACAATGAAAGCATGTGCTTAAACCAAACATGAGTGAGGATGGAACCAGTCTCATGCCCTAAAAAAAGTGATTAGCCCTCATATATTTCTGTCCTCAACACTTTTTGCAGCTGTGTTGCTTCGTGCTAGTAATACTTTTAAAGAAAAAAGATCTGCTTTTTGGTTGCACTTATCAGTTAAAACCAGAAATTCTAAAAATCTTCCCTTACAGGATGCAAATGGTAATGTTAGTTAAGCTAATAAAAAAGATTAAGTTGACATATAAAAACATAGGCTTATTTTCACTTAAGAGTTGCTTTGGTCTGTCTGTCTCAAATCTAAGAATTTACGTAGAAGTAATTCTTTTGTTGTTGTCCCAAAATAATTGTTTAAAAGTACCAGGCTAATTAGTTTCATATTTTTTTCCTTCTTTCCTGTATGTTTTGTGCTATTCGGAAAGGAAAGACTCCAACAGTTAAGTTTCTATGTACTCCTTATTTCTCTTCTATAAATAGCCATCTCCAGGTGCCTTTGTGCAGTAACCACTGCTGTTATAGAATGTGAAACAGAGTAAAAATGACAGCTGTCACATTTCTACTGGTCTCTTTTAAGCTTTTAGAATGAAATTAGATGATCATCAAGTGATTCACAAGCCACGTCATCCACATTCTATCTAATAGATATTACATTTAATTTAATGTATCAGAAGGATGAGCATTAGTGTCAGAGAGTTCAAGTTGGAGGTTATGAGACAGGGTGTTTTTTTTTTTTTTAAATATGCCCTTATGCATTGCCCCCCCCAAGCATCTTCTAATGTGCTGAATGACTCTAATGAGCACTGAATATGCAACTAGGCGTCACTTTTAAATATTAACATTAAGAGAAAGCGTTCAAATTAGTATCACTGTACTATTGCAGTAAGGGCGATTTATATAGAAATTGGTGCTGGTCTCTCCTTGCATCAGTCAGATGAAGACTGAATGCAGAAATATCTGCCGTAAGATCTTTATGGCAGGTATGCCTAAATAACACTTCCTAAATAACATTTTGCAGTGTTCCTGTGTCTAAAGAATCTCTTTAGCCCTTTGTGCTGTCAAGTAAATACAGTATAGCCACGTTTGCTTACAAAGGAGGTAGGAATGAAAAAGATATGAAAGAAACTGGCATGGAATACACATCAGCTGGCTTTGTGGCAAATGAAACCTGGTTTAGTCACAAATAAGACAGTATTTTATCTGTAGCCTCCCTCTTCCAAAGAAGCAGCATTGGAAAAGAATTGTAATGAATGGATTCAAACCGACTTGTTCTGCGCACCTACTTTGTGAAATTAGGTGCTGAGTGTCACCCTCTGAAGTAGCCCTATCTCTTGACTTTGACTAAAGGAGTTTGAACAGATGAGCAGCAGCCAAGCAGGTGGCATCCGTGTCTCAGTCCTGGTTCCTCCTCTACTTTCTTCTTGACCAAGGCTCATTCATTGCATCCTTCTTAAGGGGCAGCCTACTTCCCCCTCTGCAGCCAGCCAGCCAGATCGGCAGACTTGTATGGAGGACTGTTGAAGAAAAAGGACCCTAGCTCTGCCGAGTGAAGAGTGAGCACTTCCTCTCACACCCATACTACTCACAAGTAGAGCAGCAACAGAGGGGCTGAACCCCTCTCAGAGCCAGATCTGTAATGTGAGCAGTCTGAATATACTCACTAGGAGAGGCTTTTTTTCCCGCTGTTTGGTCATGTTAGTGAAAATCCGTCCTTTGTGATTAGTCATTTCCTGAAGGAAGTGTGGGGTTTTTTTGGTATATCCTCTTAACGGGAGTTGATGAGGAAAAACACATGTTTGAATGTTATTTCCAATGGGAAAAACAATAAGGAGGAGGTTAGGTAAATGAAAAGGAGGAAGGACGGACTGAGGAAAGGGAAAAAACAGGGAAAAGGACAGAGAAATAGAAGTAGAGAAACCTATATCCTGACAAAAAAGGAGTGAAAGCAGCATTTTGTTATCCTGTACTTGTCTGTCGGTCTCTAAATATTTGCACAGTCACTGTATTGCCCTTCTGTATCATTGATATACTGCAGCCTATAAAAATATAAAAGTGAACTTGGCTATTTTCTACGAGAAAAGGGGAGTAAAATGGGAGACAACCAGATCTGCATTGTGAGGGAAACTGCTTTATTCAGTAGGTGAATGAAGGGAGACAGTGACAAGAGCTTCTTGACTTTTAATTCACACCTTGTGAGCTAGATCCATCTGGGAGTTTTGCCTTCAACAGAGGCAGCTCCGCAGTGGTGGCAAGGGGATTGTTACTGTCCTATGTATTCTAGAGATCACAGATCTGTTTCCTTTGATGGGGGCTGAGATCCACTTTTAGAAGTCATGGTAGAAATACTTTCTTTCATGTGTGCTTCAGAAATACAGAAGATAAGCTTTATACAGAGTCTGTTGTTATAATACTCATTGTTTACTTGTTTAAAGCATTCTCACATATTCCTGTAATTTCAAATCACAGTTGAGTAGCTAAGGAAAACTTGAGAAAAATCAATTAAAGTTTTGTTCCAAGACTAAAAGGTTCAATACATAACTTGCTTACAGCAATTTTTTACCCACAATTTTGAGCTGGATTAATCTGTTGGGGAGGGGACTGTTAATAGGACGAACAGGTCAGGAATGAAGCTGGCTTATTTGTGGCATAAGGGCACTTAAAATGTTTTTGATAAAAAATGATTCTAAACCAAAATGGCACTTATTAATAACCCGAGGGATTATGGCCAGTGTCTAGTAATATTTCCTAGACATCTGGAATGATCACAGCAAAGAAAGATCTTCAAGTGAAGAACCCTGAGGTTGTTTACTTGCAGTGCTGGCAGAGGTCAGAGATTCAAATCTTTGACTGAGTGAGCATCCCTACTAGAAAAACACTTAACGCTTGGATCCAGATGTATAAATGAATAGCCTGAATGGCCGGAAGGGATCACTGTGATCATCTAGTCTGAACCCCTTTCGGGGATTACTTCTGTTTTACGCTGAATGAGTCTTTGTCATAAAACACAAACAATCTTGAGAGAATGAGCTAAGAGTACTAACCAATAGGCTGCAGAGAATACATCTGCATGATGTTTAGCAGCAAATACAAACTCTTTTGGCCTGTTTGATCAAGCGGTCACATAGTCATGGTTAGTGCAATTTTGAGGTTAATGTAGCAATGGTAATGCCAGAGGGAACAAAAATTACAGCTAGATGACTGAAGTGGGTTGATTGGAAATTGTATGATGAATGTAGAATCTAAATCTAACTAAATCTAACTAAATCTAACTAAACCTCAGCTTCCTTAAGTGAATGCGAGGTTCCAGACAGCATCCTGACACTATGTGCTGAGTGCTGCAAAGTTACGTACTTTTCAGCTAATACACAGATGTATAATTAACTTCAAAAAAAACACACACACAAAACTTCTTTAAAAACAAGTATTTTAAATTTTACCTGCTTGTCTTGTCTTGTTTTTTTTTTAATCTCTATCTTAAGGGCTCTCAGTTTTGGGGTCCTGTCTATTAATCACTCATTCTAATCCCTGTTGTGTTTTTTCCTGTGAATAAAAATGATTTCTCCCCACAGGCTAGTATTGGTTGACAGCTCTCTAGTTATTAGGTGTTCAGGTTCTATAGCCACATTCACTTTGTGCAGTCCTATGTTGCTCTGTTAATGTGTCGCATATATTTATAGTATTAATGCATCTGACTGCTTTGCCAAATAATTCTTTGCTCTGCATAAGTGACTTCAAGCAAAATTCATGATATTAAGTAGTAAGACTATATGAATTTTTTGGCAATGTATTTTGGAGTTTGCTGCATCTGTCTTTAAAAAAATGAAAAATCTACCTCTATATTAAAATACTTAAAGTTTGAAGGCTGACTCAAAAGGCATGAATTATGTATCATGTGTGACTACTGCTTGTCTGTGCTAGATTAGAAAAGAATGTTTTTCATTTGATTTGATTACTCATAACTGGAGCACTAAATGAATGCAAAATTTGACACTTTATTATATTTTAAAAATCCAACCACAGAGTAATTTCTAAAACTGAAGGAAATATACAGGGATATCTCTCCTAGTAGACAGTTGTGATTCATAGGACTTCATGAGTCTTATAACTGCATATCAGTATTCAGAAGCCCTAGATAGATTTTTCTTCCACAATTTTGTCTGACTGATCTTTGAATATTTATGTTTTTGATGTCCATAGCATCCTGTATCAGCAAATTCTACAGTTTAACATTGGTAGTATGAAAAATTACTTCCTACTATTTCTGTTAAATACTTGGTAGTACAGCTTGATATGCCCCCAAATTACAATATTAAAATAAGAATTTGTGGGAAAAAATTGTCACAGGTAAGTTAAAGTACTACTAATGTGGCATATATTTTATTTAGTTACTATTGAGAGAAAATTATCTGGTAGACGAGCCTTTGTCAAAACATTATCCAAACTTTAATTTTATGGGCTGCTTGGATAGTAGATTTGAGATTGCTTTGAGCACATTGCAGTAGATGTATTTTCTGTATATAGGCATCTGAAGCGTTCAGAGTCATTACTCAATCTCCACCTTTTCTCCTCTCTAGAAAATTAAGTAGAATGCTTTTTAAATGATTTATCTCATGAGAAAAAATGTGGTCAGATGTGGGAGTCCAAAATTCTTTGGAGAACTGTTGCTTTAGGGTGATCTTCCTGAAGCCCCGTTGATTTCAATTACTTACACCGTAAAATTTTTTTTGAATTTGTATCTAAATGTTCTTTAGCTTGTTCTTTTCCTGTTCTGAAAGATGTATTCCTACTGTCTTGTTATTAAATTTTATGTGTATGAAGAACTGAGTCAGAATATTTTTTGATGGTAGGTTGAAAGAGCCTTTATTATTTCTAATACTCTTCATCATTTCTTATTTGTCCTTATGTACTCCAGCTATTATCTTGTACTCTTCCCTAGCAGTGTATCCTTGTTTTCAGGTTTGTGTGACTCCTCTTTGATTTTCAGAGCATTAACAAGCTTGTGATATAACCATTTTACTCTTGTAGTATACATCCTATTTTTCTGTCTTTTTGGAATAATTCACTACTGTTTTGAATGTTATCTCTTTTAACTGCTAGTTTGCTGGACCTTTTTTTCCTCTTTAGATTTGTTCTCATAGAAGTTATCAACCAGTTCCTTGACTTTGCTGAAACTTGTTCCTGAGTGTGCTCTGACGCGTAAAAAAGGAAAATGTAAAAAATCAATTAATTTTTTAAAATACTGTATTTTAAAGCCAGTGTTACGGGTTTTGGGACTGGGGCTTTGAATTCTCTGAATTGACAGTACCATAGTATATTATCTAACAACACAAAACTCATTGATGTGAGGTACTTTAATGGGTAATTTGGTTTCTTCAACAATTTTATCCTCCGTGTATACATTCATTCTTCTACAAATTTTTTGCAATTTGAAACGATTTACTAAGCAAAACGTGTGCCGTAGATCTCTTAAAGAAGTTGACGAGACAAATACTTGAAGTTACTTATATTAATCTTTTATCGTTTTGTCACATCATTTGGTAAAATAGTAGCACATATTTTACCAAGGAAGAAATCAAGTAAAGATGTTAAATGACCTGGCAAAAGTTAGGGAGGAAATATAGGTCATGCATGTCACAAGACTTAAAAGAAGTCCTTGTTTCCAGGTCCCCACTTACACTTGAATGTAGATATAAAAAGGAAGGAAAGCATATGGTCTACTCAGAAAACACAGATGTAAAGATCAAAAGCGGAATAGGCCAAGGAGGTCACACGATCAACCACAAAATTTGCTCATAGTCTTAGTATTTGGAACTGCTGTGCATGTAACACTGGAACTTGTGGGTCAGCTGTGGGTCTGTATCTCTGAAAATTGCAGCCCACAGATACTTCTTTAACTATGGAAGCAGTAAAAGTTGTGTCTGTATTAACTGTTCTGTGGAAGAAAATGAGGGATGCCTTCAGCTTATAAATGCATAAATATTTCCCCATCGATTCTCTAAGACTCTCTTACTATTCCTAGTAACCCATCTACTCCTTTATGTTGCCTGAATGGTACTCTTCAATTAGAAAATACATAGATAGGCTCATGAAAAATCTTCCAGAGGAGTTGCTGATATGTAAGAAATTAGATACAGCATGCGATCTTTTTCCAGTAGCAACCAGAGTCAATAAATGTTCGTATAACTGCCCTTCGGAATAAGTAGACTATTAAATTATTAGTTTTTGTACAGTTCAAATTTATAACTGATCATTTTGTACCAATGCGTGTTCTACAGAAGATGACCTTCATCTCTCTTTTCCTGTTAGAAAAGTAAAGTGGCAGTGACTAATTGTCTGCATGAATATCTATGCCCTCTTAACAACAGTCCGTCCAGCTAACTGTTGAGAGCCAAACATTACTCTGTCATCATGGTTTGCAAATGGCAACTAAGTCAATTATAATTCAATATAGGCAGGGAGTGAAATACCAGTACCACGAGCTATTATGAGCTACTATTTACAGTGAAGTGCATAACCAGAAACACGTAATACTGATTCTGCACTGCACTGAATTATTTAAAGATAAATTTTCAGTCTAGAAATAGATGAGAGAAGTACGGTCACAATTCTGCAGAATGATCCAGTCTAGAAATCCCATAGTAACAATCAACTGTACTTTGGATTTATAGAGGTACATGTACAGTCATGTGGCAAATCTATTTTGAGATGATATGACTGTGGTTATTCCAAATGAGGTTGAAATGAGACTATATTCGATATAGACAAGTAACAGTCTTTTGAAATGAATGGCTGTTCAGTAGTTAATGTCAAGTACTGTAGTATGACTTCAGTAAGGCTACCCACTTTTAAAGCATAATTTTGTGTGTTAGCACTCTTCAGAGGACAAAATCTTTCTTGATCCTCATGTGAAACTGTCGTCAGTCTTTGATTTCCAAGCAGTTCAGGAATCTCAGCAGTGCACATTCAGTTCTGAAGGTGTACAGGAAGAACAAAGTAAGCAGCTTAACATTTTAAATCTCGTTTACCCTGTCTTAACTTCAATGACACTTCTTTCGAAAAGGAAGTTAATGTATAGGGGCAAAGAGGATTATGTTTCCACTGCAGTGTAAACACTCAGCATAGATCTCAAATTCTGATAGCTGACTGCATAAATAGTTCTGGTTATTATCTGTACAAAAACTGTTCAGATCAAGACATGTACACAGTGAAAATGGTGCACCTTTGAGCTAAGAGCCACTTAAAAGCTGGAATATTTAGCTCTGAAAAAGTAATGTAAGTGTTTTGAATTAAGGAGTTAAGCTCTCCAAGTAGGGACAGTAAATTCCTGAATATCAGTCAGTCAGTCAGTCGCTAAGAAAGAAGACGTATTGAATAAAGGTTTAAACTTGTATGCAGAGGAGCTTGATAATATTTTTACCTTAGCACACCCTGATATGAAAAGATACGTGATACAAGATATCATTCCCTCCTTTTAAACTCGGTGTAACAGAACACATGCTTTTCAGAGCTTTCCAGCCCCCTCAAAGGAAAATACTATTTTTTTCTGCACTGTGATTGTAAATGAATCCTTAAGGCTTTTCTAAAGCTTATCGGATCCAAAAATATTTCACACATAAAAAAATCAAGCTTAGAAGAGAACTGTTTTAAGTACAGAAAGATTTGATATCTCTGAAATAGCTCTCTGTACTTGTGATCAGAAAACATATAGTGTTCAGATAAAATAGGCTCTTTCTTAAAAGGTCTGTTCCAAGTGCATAGTCTGAGTTTTGATGAGTTCAAAGCCTGCTGGGATAGCTTTCTGAATTATAGGGAGATGACAAGTTTCATCACAGACTGCTGAATCTGCTCCTTTGCTTCCACAGAGTTCAGAAAATCAGCAGAGTTGCACATGAGCTTCAGTCCTGCAGAGCTCCTCAGCACTCATTCTGCAGTGTTTAGTTGCTCAGCAGGTCTCCTCTAGCTGCAGTGCTGCTGCGTTCTCGAATTTTTCAGGGCTAGAGCGCTATAGAATTAGACCTTTCTGCATGACTAGTTCTTTCATCAGTCACAGAGATGACATCTAACTTTTTCCCAAAGAATTTTTAAGTAAAGGAAGCATGGATATTCTTGTTTTGGCTTGGTTGTATCAACAAAGTAGTCGATTTTTAATTTTTCTGCACAATGACTCCAATTTAGCGTAAAAATAAAAGAAGCGTAAGCAATGAATTATCTACATAACAATGGTAGTTCAAGACCACCAGGAAATGAAGTTCAACAGGTGTTTTGAGATCCTGAAATGAGAAACTGCACTAGCACAGCCAGCATCTATAATTTTTATTTACATATGCTGTTCACAGCACAAGATTTTAGGGTAACCGTAATGACCTTCACAATTCAGGAGATGCATCTGCAAATGTCTATGCAATGCATAAAGGATGGGCAGATGACAATAATACCCTTCAAAGCAGTCCTACGTAAGAGGCCCCTGATCAAGTCGGTGTCCTAGGCAGGAGGTTTATGCAATAGTTGTTCAGTAACATAAGTAAAGTTTAATAATAGTAATTTTAAATGGAACTTGTCACATCTGGTGTGATAGTAGGAGCCCAAAACTGATGGAAGCCTATAGGGAGGGAAAAGAAGTTTAGGGAAAGGCCTCTAAAGACCTATCACCTTTATAATTGGTATGCCATATATGGTCTCTAGGGAAGGCAAGCTAGGAGTTAATCAAATATATGTACAGTGAGTACTTCTCGTAGTATATTATTTATAAAGTATCTGGTAGCCTTGAAAATGTTAGTCACTTGTAGGGAGGCTAGAAAAATAAGGTAGACAAGAGGGCAGGGCAGCTCCCTGGGATGGAGTTGGGTCTGTGTTCACATCGAATATATCAGTACTCAAATTCAAGCACAGACACCTTCCATTCCTTATTGATGTAAGTCAGGAGCTCTGGTTACCAAAGTTAACCTCCACTGGAAAAAAAAGGATAAAGAAGAAACAAGAGGACAGCAGCAACCACCCTATTTTAAGGGGTATCACTTACTTCCTTCATCTGTCCTGTGCATAAAGCAAAGCACAAAAAAAAGCGAGCATTTTCGTTCAGTGAAATACATTCTCTCTAGCCTCGCATGTTTGTTCCTCACTATAGTTCAATGAACTTTAATGAAATTTAGCTCATTTTTTTAATAAGGGGAAGTTGACCTTTTAGGAAGCAGTAAGCCTTAGTGAAGCATCTAGTAGACGCACAGAGTTAGCGTCCAAGGCTGGTGTGGCCATCCTGAAAAAAGAGTGATATATGGTAAAACACTGCTTAGCTGGCCTACTGGATTTCACTTCTTGTGTTATATCAGTTGCAGCTAAAATATGAGTTTGATTTCGGGCACTTTTAAGTTTACATCTTTTTGCTTAAATAGACTTCCATTTGTAGCTGAGTTTCCAACTTCACAGTGAAGAACTCAACCCTTTGCTTTGATAGCAGAAACTTAACATCCTTTTTCAAGTTTGGCTACTATTAGTATAGTCTCAGGAGACACCAACAAGCACTAGGTGTATTGCTTTTATTAAAAAAAAAGAATCCAAACAAAATGGTGCTGTAGACACTCGGCACCTGCAACCCAAGACAAGTTTGGAAATTCAGGCTTCACGGCATGTTTCTTGCCATGTTGCCAGGGCCAGTTTGGAGGCTGGCACGCCTTCACAATTTTATCTGTAATCCTATGGCTGACCCACCAGATCCCACCAGATCATCTGTGAAAAAGGCATCATTTTTTGTCGTGATTGTTGCCATTATACTCAATGGCAAAATGGAACCATTTAACAATTTAAACCATCCAACTAGCATTAAAGAGATATGATAAACTTTAGGCTAATGACAGTGTCTGCAGAAAAGGGAAAGGTAAACAAACACTGTACTTGCCTGACGTCATTTGAGGGACACTTTTTGTCACTGGAATTCATAGGGCTTGCTTACACCTAGATTTTATACTGCTGTAAAGTTTAGCTAGGAGTGTATTTTCCAGCCAATAATGGGGTGTAGACACACATCGTGTGTACAAAGAGTAGTGCCAGTGAAGAAGATTGCTGCCTATCAGCCTCTCCCAATCGGTTAGCTCAGTCTGTCAGATCTGATGGATGAGCTACTCAGTGTAAGTGTTTCCTAACTTGAGTCAGGCAAAGAGAACTGGGCTAATAAAGACTACTTAAGTAAACCTGCAGGCAGAGTTGAGGCACGGGGGTGACACGCTGCTGGGGGCGCACCAGTGAACGAGTTCTGGGGAAAACTGTCCAATTGCAGCCTCGCTGCTGCCTTACAACTTCTGACGAGGACGCTGCTATGCCAGCGTACGCAAGCTTCTACTGCTAAAGCGTGTGCTTCAACACAGAAACCGAATACATTGATTTAAAATGATGTAACTGAATTCCCTCAAGCAAGGTGATGTACTTGAAGTGTGCTGTTATTAAAGCAGTGCAACTAGAGTGGCACATGAAAGTAAAAGAGTAACATGAGGATGTAACAGTAAATTAAGACTAAGGCACAAAGTGAGTTTCAGTGTGTTGAGGGCTGAAAAAATGTAAGAAGCTGTGTAAACTCGTAGTATATTGGGGGCAGCAACAAAGGAAAATATAAGTCAGTGATGAAATAAGGGAGAGGGAACTAATGGAGGAAGTGGAGAAGGCTGAAGGGTTCAGCTGTCTCTTTTGCTTCTCTCTTCATAGGAAGACAGTTATAGCTTATTTATGACCACTGCCTGAGCAAAACATAGTTCTAACTAACGGTTAAAAGAACAGGCCAAAAAAATGGAAAGAATAGGCTTGAAAGAATATAGAAATAACTTGCCTGTATTCAAATCAGCACTGTGAACCTCAGCAGATATTTTCAAGAACTCTTCAAAGAAAGAATAAGGGCAGGAGAAAGACAACTGTGATACTTACCTCTAAAAAAGGCAAGGGGAAGGGGTAACGTAAAGAATTACAGACCAGTCTTACTTGATTCGTGGGAAGATACTGGGGATAAAATATATGCAATAGTTTCTAAGCATTTGGATAATGAAGCAATAATACATAGCCAATGTGGATTTGTCAAGAGCAAATAATGTCAACTCAATCTAATTTCCTTCTTGACAGAGTGACAGCAATAGCAGATGAAATGGGAAGCCGTTTCTATATGTATTGACTTTTGAAAAGGTCTGCTGCTGTCCCATGTGACATTTTGTAAAGCAAAGTAGTAAAATATATTCTGGCTTAAATTACTAGTATGTTCATATACCGCTGGTTGAAAAGCTGCTCTTCGAAATTAGTTATCAATGAGTTGCTGTTAGACAGAGAATTTCAGGTTACTGTCCTGAATCCTTTGCTAAACAATATTTCCGTTCATAGCTGAATACATACTGTACTTGTACACTTTCCAGATAACATGATGATAGGAAAGGCTGCAGTCGCTCTGAGGGGCAGAATCAGAATTCAAACAGTCTTGAAACATTTTTTTGCATAGACAAAGTGAATTCCACTTTCTCTGTTTTAGTTCGAACAGTAGACTGAAAAAAAAAAAAAAACCCCGAGCCCCACCCTCACTAGTGGGGGAGTTGTTCAGAAGGCTGTAGTTCAAATAAAGTAACAACTGTTACTATCATTTGCACGAGTCCTTATTTTATAAGCACAGACAGTAAGGTGCTTTCTCACGCCTGGGACACATCTCTGCTGACCCCTTCCATTTAAAATATGAAGTGGTGGGAACATGGGTACAGGATGAGGCTTTACTATATGTTTCAGTGAAAGCCCAGGTAGTGATGGCGGTTAGAAAGCTATCAGTTGCAGGTAGTTGTTAGTATTTCTAACAGTTTTTAGTACTGACAGTTATTAGTATTTCAGCTTGTTGTTACCAGCAGTGGAGCTATAAGTGAAGCAAGAGCAGAAATCCAAAGAAGAAGTGTAAATTCAAAAGCAGACCTAGAGGAGGTAGTTCATGGTAAAGTCATTTGCTCAGTCTCAGTGTTGATCCCTTTGCTTTTATCTCACCTGAGTAGTTTTTTGTTTTGCCTCAAAACCAAACTGGCGAAATTAATCTAAGTCTTCTCTAATGTTGCATCTTCTAATGTTGCACCCAGCATTCAAGAGCTGAAACGTATGAAAAGATTGCTCTGTACTTCTTCGCAGTAATTTTTTTTCTGGGATATCAAAAGAGCCCACAAAGTAAGGCAGGACTCCTTTTAACATGGAGGCTAACACGTCAGGCTTGTCTTCTCAGCACTTTTCACGCATGTTGAACCTACTATAAAAAACAGAACAAAGATGGAAGTAGGAATGTAGATTGGGATTTTCTGACAGAGACAAGATCAGTCAAAATCTCAAAGGTAAGCAATGCCTTTTCACAATTAGTCTGCTTTAAGACACTAAGTCTGTGGATTATATAGGAAACTGCTTGAATAATGTTTCAAGTGACTTAAGAAACAAGTGGTTGCCATTTGTTTCTACCGGAAGGGAATAGATAGAAGAAAATGGTAGCACAGTAGGGAGAAAATTGCAGTGCTCCGAATGCAGCATAATAAGCAGCAAGGTCAGTACCTTAACTGTCTTGATTTGCTGCTGTTAAAATAGCTAGGGATTCTGTAAGGGTAGTTTTGCTTTTCCCGACAAAAGTTTTGTGGTCATGCACACAAATGTTTCTAAACCTCTGCTGCTGTTTTAAAGAAACACGTTTCGTTGGAGTATGACATACGTTAGAAAAATAAAATAGCTGATATTAAGTTCTCTGGTTTTTTTTCCTTTTTAGCTTCCTTTTATCTTTCTTGATGGTACTAGATGCATATTAACATGCTTTAGAGCTCACATCTTGCCTTGTCGTTGAATTGATTCGTTTGTGTATTTTCCTCCTCTGAACTTCTCCCCTGTTCCTTTCTTTTGGATTTTTTTTTTTTAAATTTAAAGATAAACTACCTTATAACTGAGTCAGAAAAAACACCCCCAATATACTAAAGAAGTGACTGAACTATGCCATCTAACCTCAGCTGAGGGACACAGGTCCCAAGTACTCTTAGAAAGGACATTTGGAACCGGTGTTTGCTACCTGTAGTGCCAAGGCTCAAAGAGCCGCTCCCTCCATGTGAGTGTAGCTGAAGATTTTAGAAGCTCTGGGGAGAGATGAGTAGGACGATCACTGTTATGGTATGTGTACAACCTATAGAAAGCAAACTAAGACCAGGTGTGCGTGAGGATCCTTTTTTCAGTATGGCTTTACTGGCACATTTCTAAAGGGAAAGCACTCCTCTGTGGAATCAGACATCACAGCTCTTTCTTGTGTTACTGACAGCAAAATGAACTCAGCTTATTTGCGTCTCTTACTGAAGCTTGTTTGGCTGGGTCCAAGAACAAACTATACAACTGGAATTAAAAAAGTGGAGCTGTGTGCAATCGTATATACTGACAATGCTGCAAAACGTGCTCCCATGTGGGAGCCACCTCCATACTGAACAGAATCACAGTAATACCGTACCATGGGAATCTGGATGGGAGAAGGTCTCTCAAGTCAGGCTTTCTTTCCAGCCCTTCCCTTCTCTGTGCCCTGCTCCAAAGACGCCATTCAAAATAAAAGACCTGTTGCCAGGCAACCTCTTGCCATATCTTGAAGTAATTTTGTCATATGGATACGAGGTGCTGATGGCTGGCTGGATGTATTAGAGACACAGGATACTTCTTGAGCTGTTGTGAAATGAAAAATAATCATACCTTTCCTAATTACATATACGTGAGATAAGGATCAGGCTTATTAATTATTAACTGTCTTTCCAATCAACTTTACCATTAATCTTCATAGAATGTGAGTTTAAAATGTAACAAATGAAATAAACTTTGTACTAACAAGAGGTCAGGCGACTGTTCTGCTAAATAATTAGAAAAGAACAGCATTAGAACTGAGATTCATCAATGCAATCTACAGTCCTCCTGCTGTTTGATTATCAACTCATTAGTATTTAAATACACTTATAAATATTTCCCTTGAAATGTGCAGTTTAAACCAGATAGTTATTATAGTGCTATGGATTTATTTCTTAATTTAAATTTTTCATTTAGCTAAATATTTTATTGTAACACAGCTCTCTAGTTCCAGATGGGAAATAGGAACTAGTCCATGTAATTTCATTTTGATCTTAATAATGAGGAGTAGAGGGAGAGGAGAGTAGGGAAGTCTAATTGATCACCCAGGGAGAATGAGACTTTACTTCATTTCCTTTTTCCTAATTAAGTAATGCAATAGTGGATGAGTTAAACATGCATATAGTGGGGATGGTCCTATCATCAGTGCAATGTCAGCATAAAATGAATGTTTTCCTTCAGTTTAATTGCAAAATTGTGATGAGCATAGGAAGCATTTATTAGAACACATATTAGGTTGATCACATTTGAAATTGCATTTTCCATGTCTGTAAGTAGTCTTTCATTTCACATTTAGACTTTGTTTTTTAAGGTGAAAACTGATAGTGACTGTTATCTAAAAGGGATCGTTTAACCAGGCTCTTCAGACTAAAGGTAGAACACATGGGAAAAGTCCACCTCTGAGAATACAGTAGAGTTTAGTTGCATGGATAGTCCATTCTATTAACATTTCTATTTTGGAAACAGAAACGGAAAAAAAAAGGTCAGAGCTATCACTGCATTGCCCTAAACCACCTACTCTTGTCACGGGCAACCTATTATACTTTTGTTATCTCTTAAGACCTTGTGTAAAGCAATGAAATGGATATTTAACTGGTCAGGAAGAAAAATATGCATGATTTTGTGAATTATAAGGAAGACAGCTTAAATTTTTCTTTTGCTTTTCCTTATGTGAGCAGCAATGAGACAGCAAAAATAATGACCTCTTTTGAACAGCATTAAATTGCAAGCTGATTCTCTTTTTCACTTGCTGATTCTCTTTTGACCTCAAACCTCATATTCTTGGCTACAGTTACACGCTTTCAGCAAGGGGAGCGGAGGGCAAGTTTCTCAGGACCCTGCTCAGTACAGTGTGACCCTTAGCCTGGGGACCCAGGCACCAGTTTAAGATAAAGCCGCATGAGATGGGTTTAGGTAATACGAAAGCTCGCTGGCACAAAGAGAAGAGGAGGCTCTGCTCCTGACTACTGTGGTTTTACCGGTTGCCCCTTATGCTAATTAGACTTCTTCATAAGCTGTTTTAATTCACTGAAATGGCAGAAATTACCCCAGAAAAAGGAGAAGGTTTTTTGTTTGGTTTGCTTGTTGCTTTTGTCAGTTGAGTTATTTCAGTGAAGGGTCTGACATATTCCAGAGCAGACAGAAGGGCATGGACAAGGCCATGTGGCCAGGGGAGGGAAAAGAAAGGGAGAAAGGTGGCAGAGGAGATTTCAGCTGCAGGTGGCACGAGAACTTCTATAAACTTACAGATAAAAAATCGGGAGATACCATTTTGAATTCCCTTGCGTTGTGGAGAGCCACAAAGCCAAACCTCCTGCTTTCTGGATAGTCGATCTAGCAATTAGGCTATTGTGCATAAGCTGACATCTTCTACCTCTTCTCTGACTCTACACACAGATGATGCTGTGATCTGGGCATACCAACTAGCTCAGGCCCTGAATTGTTATATATTTAGCATGAAGATTATTAAGAAGTGCTATTTGGTCATAAATAAATTCTAAAATGGAAAATACACATTTCAACTCCTTTCTCACCTCCTCAGTAGTCAAGTATGGAGAAAGACTTGAAAGCATTTAATGCCTATGCGCTGTTGTATTTTATATGCTGCAGTTGATTGTCCTGGGAAAAGGATAGTAAAACAAATACATGCTGCATGCTAAAATACCAGTTAGATGTAGACTGAATTAGAAAATATTTAACACCTTTAAATCCCTGTTACCTGATATTGTCAGTACTTGGAATAATGCCGTGTTATAGAACGGCCAACAATATGACTTTAAAGTATGCAACTTCGTCTCCAGTAGGTAGTAAGCAACCTTGGAAGTCACACTGTCCGCTTCAGATAGCTAACTAGGTACCTACACAACTGTCTTCCAGGCTGCGCTAGACCTGAGGGTATGACTAAGTAAATAACCAAAGGGGAAACAAAGTAAGGTGTGAGCAGTCAACTACTCAGCAGTAATTGAACTTGCATACAGCTGTGCTCCACAGCACACAGGAGATAACTTACTTTGCATTTTACAGGGGCAGCTACACGGACTAGCCAAAACGCTGTAAATCCTTAGTTCATTTTTTTTCACACTGGAGTAGTCATATGGCAGTACCTTTGGTGTAAATGAGTGCTAGATAAAGTTGGTACAGGGCAGAACTCTGATTTTTTTTCATATTTTCCTGGAAAACATTGGGGTGCATGTTAATTTGTGGCCTGCCAAAGGTATTTGAATGGCCTTTTTGGAACTAGACAAGCAAAAGGTTTGCCATTCCCGGCAAGAATTCTGTAGTCAGTTAAACGCCTCACTGGTTTAATTAGTGTGTCATCTTCCTTTGATCCAAACAAGGCTATTTGGCAAGACAACTGAAATAGCTTGAGCAGCTGCTTGTGTTGCACACCCTAGTTGCTAACACCAGTGGAACCGAACAGGAAATATTTGCAATGTTTCCTTTTGTTGCCTCTATGTCTCTCTTCACATCTTTTCCATGCGGTATAGAAGGCTCGGGCATCTTTTTTAATCCTGTATATTTGTAAGCATTTTTATTTGCCTTTAGTGTTCACCTATATTTTTATCTGATCTACAGGTCTCTTGGTATCCAAGAGGAGGGACACAAACATGCTTTACACGCTTTCCATAGGCACATGTATTTTATGTATCTGCAGAACATGCAGCCTCCATTTGTCACCGTCGAGAAATCAGAGTGGGATCAAGCTTTAGCTGTCGTTAGTAATGCACATCTTTCTGCAGCTGACATTGCAATGAACTGATCCAAAGAACATTTGCTTTTTTTAGCTCTTTGCAGGGAGTGGTGATAAAGCACACTTTAGAAAGGATTGAAAAATACAAAAATATATTGAACTGCTTTAGTTCTAAAAAGCTTGCCTTTTAGGTTGCTCACTGGCTCTGAAAATCAAGACTAAGTCACAACGTTCTGAGATATCTTATTGTTTATGTGTTTCATTATAGGCCTTCAAACCACATTACCTAACCAGGTTATCCTAAGGCCATAAGTAGAGCCATAACAAAGGTGAGGTACAAGGATTGTACTATATCTGATAAGGATATAGCCGTCATTTGTTTTGTAAAGAGGACCATATTCAGATAACTTCCATCCCACCAAAATGCTAAGGCTTAGTGTTTCCTGGTGGCCAGCTGCCGTGCAAGCTCGTCAGTAAGAGTCAATGGGAAACAATAGGCAGAGGAGCATAAGTAGAATTTTGGCCCACAATATGAGGTTAGTAAACAAAAAGTAATGGTTGCAAAATATTTTGATTCAAGTATTGTGGAGATGGAGATCAGGATCAAACCAGAAGCTCTTTTGAGCATTTGTTGGTGTAGATACATCAGTCTCCAAATAAAGCCCTTTTTTTTTTTTCCAAGTCAGCCTCTGGAATTCAATAGTTTTCTGTGTAGTTGTTTACAAATCCACTTATGTTGTGCTACTCTTGTTTTATTTGATGTAAACACATGGCAGTTCTTCCACAGAAGTTCCACTTTCAAAAAACAGATGCACGAAACAGAAAATGAACACATCTGTATGTGCTTAATGATTTTCTTTAATCTTCTAAGACTATCCTAGAAAGATATAGGGAGGAATTAAAAAAATGTTCTGTACATCTGTTTGCTTTTAATGTGTGTAAAACCAGCTAAACTTCCCTTTCAAAGGTTTTATTTTAAGCAATGGTTGTGGGAGAAGACAGGTTAGCTGCAGAAAAGCAATAATGTCTCTTCAAGTGGACTGGCAGTAGAAAACATAATATATCGGAATGCTATCACAACCAGGCATAACCTCACAAATTATACACACACAAACATCTGCTTCTGGATTTATTGATGCATCAGTAAAATGTAGCATGTTGCGTGGGATATACAGAATGTCATACAATAAAATTGCGGCAGTCTTAACAATGAGCTTAGGAAACAAATGTTAGGGACAAAACAAAGAGAAACTCGGGAGAAGCAGAACATATTCAGGCATTGCCTTGTCTTTTCAGCTGTATCCTTGCAGTGGTGGTGAGACAGATGGGGAGTCTTCACAGGAGCTTGAGCATGCCTCTGTAGACATCTTTAGGATGAGAGGGAATCATCTCTCCTCTTCTGTTAAGAGGACAAAGATAACCTGTCCTATGTCGTTTCAGTGCTTCCCTTTTCTCTGGTGATACATGTCTAGACTCCACAAGCTAGGTGTCTTGACATTGCTGAGTACCCCCACCAAGATAATATTTCCCTGCAGAAGTCCAAGTCCAGGCACAGAATCATTCTGCGGGGAATAGGGCTGCCTTGCTCTGTCTCCGACAGTCCGCGATGCCCTCGCTTCCCTCAGCACTAACTTGGAGAGGGGAGTCCTCAACCTCTACCACAACTGGCAGTACTGCAGAGGAGGCACGCTCTTTTTTTTTTTTTTAAATTAATGTGAACGTAGATCACCAGGAAGCAATTGGAGCTTTCAGAGTTTAATTACACACTGTGTTACAAATATTAAAATCTAAATACACAGGTGAAGAAATGGAATCTTTTAAGAGAGTCCTCCCTTGGTCAGCTAGATCCATATTTCCCCTTTAAGGAATGAGAATGCACAGTTTCCATTTTGTGCCTGCTTTTTTCTTGTTCAAAGCGCTTTAACTCCTTCCCACTTATCATTCAATTTAATTCACCATCTGTTCACCCAGGACTTAGTATTTTCTGCTGAGATATCAAAGGAAGACCACATTAATCAAACATTAGTACTTTTGAAGCAAGCAGGATCTAGAAGCAACAGACATATAAATCATGACACCTAATTATATCTCGCATTTTTCTTTAGCACTGTCTGTAGGAATGTGTGCACTTCACAGGTTGCTGCTCTATCCTGAAGTTTAAGGCTGCAGAGACAGGCATATTACATTTTCTTCATGACATTAAGAGGACTCAGGTGTAAGTCTGACTTACAACTAATAAGCTGAAACCAGAATTAGTGCTGTACCAGCGTATTTGCCACACATCAAAATAAGGTTAATAAATACACACAGGAAATAGCAAAATAAGGTCAGAATAAAGATCATTAGAAGTCGAGTTCTTGAACAAAAAAATGATGATTTGAGAAAGTGTTTAGACAGTAGAGCCAATTATTGTCAAAAAGGACACTGTGAGAGCTATGAGTAGGTAGGAATCGGTTAAGTATAAGAAATAACTAAACTGCAGTTAAAGGAGAGAAGTGATTGTTTTAAGAATGTTTTCCATTCCACTTAACACAATCACAATTTCTCTGACTCTATTTTTCGCTTGTTACCAAGCATTTAGAATCTTTTCTCAATAAAATGCCAAACCCTAGAATTTTTATCATTTAGTTTTCTTCTGACTGATTTCTTTAATCAGGTCTCTAATATCTCATCTAAATTTCATATAAATTTAATATTTTTTTTATTGCCCGCGTAATTTGTCTTTTCATAAGATGTTATCCCGCTATTTTGGGACAGCCTCCAACCTTTTCTTTTGAAGGTGTTCTTCTCTCTAATAATGCAGCTAGTTAGATATTCCTACTGCAGAACCAGAATCACCTGTCTGAAGAACTTTGTTGAAGGATTGCAAAACCCATAAATAAAAAGTTCTGATCAACAGCCAGAACTATATGGTATATTCTAGATCTCTCCTCACACATTTTAAGAGCCCATAATATATTAATATTGTAGTATGAATGGATGTTTTGTCCTATGAGTTTTTAATTGTGTACTGAGAGAACGTGTAAAGGAAATATCATCTAAAATTGACCTACCTCTGTTTACACTGGAAAAGATCTGAACTTTTGATAAATTGCAACTTCATTTGCCTTTGCACAGCCTTTGCCATCTGCATGACTTAGGCATGTGAGGAGCTGTTTTGTTGTTCACTACATCCTGAGCGCCCCTGTGCATCTGCTTCTGCCCCTGTGCGTCTGATTCTGTTTCTCTTGAGTTTTGCTATTGCATCCATTAAGCTTTGTATGAATTTACTTAAGAGTACTCAGCTCTCACAGGATCAGGTGCAGAGGTCAGGACCGAGAAAGACTGTTTGACTCTAGGTGGTGGTGCTTCTATATTTACACACTAGAAGTAAGTGCAGTCCTTGAAAAGGGACTTTTCTGTCCTTTGTCAAATGTTGTGACCTCTATGACCTTAGTCTGATTTTGTCTGTACTACAGCTCAGTTAATTTCAATGTACTTGTTCCGGATTTATGTTCCTCTAGGACAATGATCAATTCTTATGTCTGTCGTCAGGAGTGATCCTGGCTATTACACTTACTGTAAGTACAGTTCTAGGAAATAATTTTACTATGCCCGTTTTGCTGCTAGGTTGTTACTGTCTCCTGACATTGAGGTAATAGCTGGAATCTGAGAGTTTATTTCAAATACAAGGGATATATTATCATTTGAATAACAAACTCTTTAGTTTCTAGGGTCTAGCTGGGATGTTCATGGCTCACGGGATGTGCAGGCTGCCCAAATATTTGCCTTTTATTCAGACCTGTTATCAGAAACTCTTTCTGAACTGATAGCTGCCAAGCAACAACTTCAAACCGCATATGTAATAGAACAAACTCAAAATTGTATAACGCATACAGAATCTTCAAGGAAGTCTTTGGCATTACTTTGGCGCCACATTTAAATTCTGGACTAGTTAATTCCAGAAAACATATAAAGAATGTACGACCGTTCCCTAGTATGGGAACCCAGAACTTCTCAGCCAAAGCTGGGCCTCCGTCACGCAAAGGTCGGTTCTGGGCTGAGGCTCTTTGTGTGTATCATAATACAATGTAATATGACAGATTCATCTCTATGGGAGATGCTGGTTATGAAGAGAGACGTGTAATACTTTGATGTCTGTAAAGGTCATGTGTAGGCCATTTGAAATGAAAGAAAAATGGCTTTTGTTCTGATGCAGTAAGAAGCATATTTGTTCAGACCTGCAAGTAGCTGCAAGTCCCACAGAGCAGCTATGAATTCAACACTCATCAACGGGTTAATTTATTAAAAAAAGGCTACTTTCACTAGTTGCTAGGTAACAGTGTAGTTCCCTCAGGCTTGTGATCAGCAAATGAATTTTTCTGATGATGCACTGCTGGTAACTGTTTATCTCGCTGCTGATGCCTGCATAAAGGAGGACTTTTTCTGAAGCTTCTCAACAGTGGAATTAGTTGTGTTTGCCCAGTTTACTCATATAATTTTAACTGACCTTGTAACTTGCAATGCTAATAAAAACCTCATTATCATGACTTACTTTACATGTAAATATCGTTGTCCACTGTTGCACCTTAAAATGTACACCTGCAGTTTAAAATTGTAGTTGGTATGAAAGCTGCAGCTGTAAATTTCTTACTCCTTCTTCATTTTAAATTTATTTGTAACATTAGGTCGGTGCATTTTCCGATTAGCTTTTAGCCAAAGGAAGTAAAAAAAAAAAAAAAAAGGGAAGTAAGTTGCAAGGAAAATTGAATAGCAAAGAAAGCAAGCAGCTGCAGTCTACAGATTTCATTTTCTTTGCAGTAGACGTTGCACTGGAACACAGGTTGCAAGGCTTCCTGCTAGGGTTCTTTTTCCAAAGAAATTGTGTAGAAAGGATTTCCATTAAGGTCGAAGGAGTTCCTACTGTGTCGTTGAATAAATTCTTCGTGGAAAAAAAACCATAGCATGAAACAGTAAAAGCAGTTTCACTGCAAGTTTGTGCTGTGCAGATTCCTTAATTTTTTTGCATATTATTGGAACTAACTAGTGCTTCATGGGAAATAGGCTGTCAGTTTTGTTCACGTGTGAGTTGTTGCCTGTTTTGCAACTACCAATCCCATTCTCTAAAAGAGCTGCTGTCAGCTAAAAGAAAATATTCCTCCATGAACGGACACTGTTTGTGGAACAGTAGGTTACCATATTACTCTTGATGACAGCTGGGAGCAGTTCTAGAAGTCATTTTGAGGCTCTTGCATTGTCATGGCTCTCCGCTAATAAAACGTTCCTTCTGTCTAATGCAGAATGTAGTGGCTCTTTGGCTGTATTCCTGTGTAGGTGCAGTTGGGATCCAATTATAGGATGAATCAAGGTGACATATATGCTGTGCATCGGGCCTGCAAATAAGATTGTGCTGAGATTAGAGATTGATAAAAGGATAATCTGCAATAAGGTTATTCTGTGATGTGCATCAGTCTGGGGTCTTACTGTAATGGAGTAATTCATCTCTAAGGATTTCTATTCAACAAAGGAGAAAAATGACATGAACTAGGAAGAGGATATATTCAAAGTATCTCTTGTCAGTTTGGATAAAAAGAGAAACATTTAACTCAAAGAGAAGAGACCTGAATTTGTCTTATCCCTGCAACCACTGTATATTGGACAGAAAGAAAAAAAGCAAGCCTATTGAACAGCAGTAGAAGCAGTAGAAAGCTTATAAATGAAACACTGTATTAGACGGATCTTCTGCAACTAGCAACTGGGTCATACTGAAATGATTCTGCAAGCGGAAGGTTTTTCCTGATACTGTGATTTGAGATTAAACTGGCAGGAAACTTCAGCAGGTCAGTAGGATACCCTGAGGGGGAATGCTGACCATCCAAAATTTTGATGGTCGCCCTGATTTCCTAGGGCTATGGAAAATAAATATCAAGGGATACTGCTTGAGAAAAGTGAAAGAACAGAAGTGACCAGAAGGATGACTTCTCTGTATAATTTTAAGTAATGGAAAATATCCTTTTATTGTTAGGGATTAATGGCACGGCACCTTAATCCTCCATACATAGACAAACAGGCTGTCAAAAGCCTCTCACTTTTTAATAGAAATTGAGGGGAACCTTTATTCAAAAGCTGGCTGCAAACTGTGATTTTTGTTCTATGGGATTTCCAAGATTTGGAAATTTATTTTCACCCCGATTAAGTCTAACATTTTAAATTTCTATTAAGACCTGATTTTTAAGCAAATATTTTAAAACAAAATATGGTCAAAATGTTCTATTTTAATATAAACAAAACATTTTGTTCTGCGTTTGACCTTTCCATTTTACAGTTGCGAGCGTGTTTCAGTATGTTGGTAGATGGGCATTTTCTGAGGAGAAACATAATTCATTGCAAAAATGCTGACTTTTAAAGCACTTGGTTATGGAATAAACACTTTATTTGCATTACCTGAAGTGCAACTCACTTGGACCAATTCCTTTCTTGTTTCTGTCAGCTGCTGCTCTGGCTGCCTCATCCAAAGTACTGAAGAGGCCTCAAGATATATGTGACTGCGTTTGTTCTTAAAATGAGTCTCCTCCAGGGTTATCCTAGTTTAATCACCTAAGAAAAAGCTTCCTTCTTCTCTAGTCATTCTTCCAACTGTATTTTCCTTTGCCTTTGACACCTCTTTGACACCTCTTCCTTTATTTTCTTATCTAACAGTGCTATTTGCATCCAAAATGAGAGTAGGGCTTGCTAGCTTCTTCCTAGAATCGCAAAAGTATGAAAACAAAGGCATTGGTTGGGTCAGAGAATTTGCTAATGAAGACAAAGGCGTTTGCCACACTGCCTGGAGTTTGATCCTGACTGGGTAATAAGCAAATGTCTTTGGCATCTGGTGATTGCACATTGCTGTGGGATATTAATTGGACAATCTCCGTCACATTCCCACTAGGCTGCAGCTTCTGGCCTTTCGCATTAATGAACGTGTTCTCAGAACTGGCACTGTTGTGCAGTAGGCAGCGTCAGCCCAGAAGCTGTGGCTCAGGAAGCCATGGAGATGCAGGGATAGACTCCTTGCTGCTCCCGAGCTTCTCATCATATCTGGAATGACTTATATCTGCTTGATACTGTGGCTGATTCTGTGTCAAACTCAGCCCTAGACTGAGGTTATATTTAGTTATATTTAGGTTATATTCCACAAGAAACAGGGACAGAGTCAGAATTGAGTCAGAACAAAGACTATCCTGTAACATATCTCTGGCAGTATCTATTAGTGGATTACTTAGGAAATTATATAGTAATATAGAAAATATTAAGTATTGAAGTATGGAGTATCTAGCAATCAGTAACTGAGGAACTTCCTGAACTGGAGGTTGAATTCTAACTGTTGTGGTTAATAGCTAGGATTGGATTTGTCTGCTGTGATATTTTTAAATCTCATTACTACTTCAACTCCCTAACTTCTGAGGACAATGAATTCCATGGCTTCACTGTGTGTTGTGTTCCTTTTACTTGGTTTAAACTTGCTGCCTGGTAACTTCATGTTGTGCCCTTTGTTCTTGAACTGAGAAAGAGTAAGCAACTGGTTCCTGTTCAGCTTCCCCTCACTTTGTTCGACTTCTCTTCAGCTTTTCCACACTGAAGGATCTTGGTCTATTTAGAGTATCCTCATACAGAAAACAAAGCTATTCTATACTTTTGATCAACTCTGTTGCCAAATCCTCTACCTTTTTTACTTCCACTTCATTCTTTTTAGTGGGATGATCAGAACTGCGTGTTATGTTCAAGATGTGGGAACAGCAGAGTTTTTACAGTGATATGATGATATTTTCCGATTTATCCTCCATTCATCTCCTAAGAGTCCTTAGTTTGTTTTCCTCTAGCAACTTATATACCTGTTTAAGCACAACTAAGCACTGTGCTGACATTTTCAGAGAATAATGACTCCAAATTCCCTTTCATCTAGACCTCCCAGTTTGGAGCCAGTTCCTGAGTATGTATAGTCAGATCTTTTTTTCCCCAGGAGATTCAATTTCCATTTACTGGCTCTAAATTTCACTTAGCATTTTACCACCCAGTCACTCAGTGGTAGATGATCTCTCATTGCAGTTCTTTAGGCTTTAGATTAGACTATCCTGAGTACCTCAGGATTATCAGCAAGCTTTCTTGCCTTTCTCTTCCACTCCTTTTTCAAGTCCTTTTTGAACATATTTGAGAACACAGTCAGCAGTGCTCGGTGTCGGTGACCCTACTCATAACTTCCTTCCATTGCGAAACTTTTCCACTTATAACTGGACTACAATTTTAGAAAATGCAAGAAAACAATGAATCAGACCCATTATATGTAGTTTGAATAGCTTCTGCTTGAGCCACTCCCTTTTTACTTAAAAGAAGGAATCTGGCTCTCTACAGTTATTAGCCTACTGTATTTAGAGCATACTAAATTCATACATATAGTGACAACAGTAGCTTTGAAGATTTCCTTTACGCTTATTATCTGAAATGAGAATATTCAAGAAAGGAGCAGGTAAGAAGGAGGTGCCTGAAGCATTTTCATAATGGGTATTATTGCAGCAATACCACTACAGCATATCACATTTATTTATGGATTTGCAGCTATCTTTTCATGTTAGAGAGGGGAGAATCAGCTAAGTATGAGGAATTTCTTCTCACTTCCTGAGTCAGATGCAAATGAAATATATGCAGTTCGTTTCAAATAGCCTTCTAAAAAGTCCTTTTGATGTTCTCTTAGTATGTATGAAAAAGTATATTATTATGACCGTAATGTACTTATGACAACACTGATATTTAAGGTACTCTCTGTCTTTTTAATAGGTTTTAAAAAGTTTTAAGTGGGAAACATCAGGCAAAGGAAAGAGAGGGTGACTTGATGAGATTCTTCACAACACTTCAAGGATTGAAACAGCAATCTTCGAAATTAGTATCTTAAGCAAATTGAAGAAACTAGCCTAGAATAGACTAGTTGCCAATAATGGACTGTATGCAGGTAAAGGTAAGAACACTGGACTGGAATAGATTTTTCAAAAAATATACATCGTCCTGAAATGTAGTGATGCTATTAATGCAAACAGTAAAGGAAAAGACTTCTATAATGATAATCTTTTTGAATTTTCATCATCCAGTGCAAGGTAATGCAACTCAACAGCATTTTACGAGAGAATGGAGAAAAAGTAATGCCGGTTTGAGAAAATCAAGTGTTATATTTTTAGAAAGAAACTTCTGAAGAAGATGAACAGAGTTGATGCAAATTACTTTTGCCTGTGGACTTGAAACTCACATTGCATGGATCTGACTGATGTGATGTATTTTGCTACTTCTCTTGATAACTTTAGAACTGCTCTTCTAAGACAGGACTATTAAAGAAGGGGCCCTTTAGCATGTCCTAATCTTTAAAGATGCTGAGATCTCATAACTCTATAGATGCTGTTTGCCTCGTTAGTCTTTAAACACAGCCAGCGCAACAGAACCACTCACATACTGTATGTATTAGAATTTTTTATCTGTGTCTCATTGCAGGTGAATAAATATAGCATTTTATGAAAAGGTCTAGAGAAGGCTAGGGAGTATTATATAATTTGGCTACTTTTGAAAATTCCTCTAAGGATCTTCTAAAAAACTCATTTTTCTCTTCAGCTCATAGTAATCTCCGTACAGAATAGGTCTTGAAAAACTCTCCGTTAGGAATATCATATAAAATGAAATGGTATACTTGTGTGTTTGACACAGAGACTGTAACTGAATATGTTCTATGTCAAACAGAAGATCTTGATTAGGAAAGCATTTGCAACTAATTGTGTGCAGATATCAAATAATCCTGTTTAGCTTTAAAGCTAGAGACCACGCCATCAATCTGTTTGGGAGCGCCCCTTGCTAGCTCTTTATGTCTTAATGTGTTTGTCTAAAACATTTAGAATGCTAATTAATGCCAGTGGTAGTGAAGTAATTTGAGCTGTAGATCTTTGGTAATGTATTATTTCACTTGATAGCTCTGTGTTACTATGGTAACTACGCTACGCACGTGTTTTAGGGAAATGTTTGTTCACTGTGGCCAACGCTGCTCTTATGTGGTCTAGAAAACAGTGAACATGGAATGAACGCAGTGGAAACACAGAAGCAGCAGAGTGGGATTTTTAGCTCTCGCTTTTTAGCTCAGGATCATCAGCTTTAGAAAGCAGCCCTTCATTTCGTCTTTGAACTGCATTTTATAGTGAGTGCTAGGAGGAATTTTTGAAATATTATACATCAAATAAGCTATGGAAATCAGTAGTTTGGGAGAAACGTAGGGAGATTAATAAGGATTTTTTTAATAGCAGTTAGACTGGTCATTTCAATGGCAGGAAAGGTCACTGTCCACAGAGGCTGAACACCTTCATATCCCAGGACAAAAAGAGAAATCTTACAAATTTTTTTAACCTAGCATTGCAAATGCTCATGCCTGTGCTTAATGTTGAAGCAGCCAATCAGGGACACTTTTTATTTGCTTGAAATTGAGCCTAAATGCTATTTCCACAGGCTACGGGTAGTATTTTTTGTTGTACTCAAAGAGGAAACACTTGGAAGTTAGCTTTCTAGAAGTGTTTAAGAAGAAAAGGTAATACTGTTGCTTTGTGTTGAAAATAGGAATGGGAAAAAAAAACTAATTTCGAAGTAAATAGCTTTGATTTATCTCTAACACATAACTTTACACCATCTGATTTTAGTATATTTAATGAAATTCTTACTTATATGTGTATTTATTATGAAGGGGAGGAATGAAAAGTCCTTTATAAATGAAATTTATTGTCATTTTCCATAATGAACAAAGTTTTAAGTAATTTCTTAGGTCATGAGTAACACATTCTGAAAGCCTGGAGAAACAGGTGTATCTTTTAGTAGCTATGAGAATATTGGCGAAAGATCTGGTCATTCGAATTAAGATTATATGAAAATGTAATTTATAATAAAAATGGGGCAGGGGCAAAGATTGAAGTTACTGAAAAACTACTTCTCTCAAGCTTAGTTGTTAGAGGAAACAAAACAAAGCCTAAACAAGCAATGGATAAAATTGGATCTATGTATTATCTTGAAGTACCCAAGTCCCAAGCCTTGAAGGTAAAGAAAGCACATGAGTGAGCTGGATAACAGAATAAGTATATGCTTGTTAAAATTGCAATAACATGAAGTTGGGAAGGAAGGTAGTAGTCTGGAGGGTGGGTATAGAAATCAAAATGATGTGGCAAATAGAAAAATTGGGGTGACCTTTAGAAGGAACAAGGGCAAGAAAGGTAGGAGTTATCACTAATAAAGCATGGTGAACAGGTGATGAAACAGCAATCATTCAGAAAGGAAATTGGGGAGCGCTAGATTGTAAGACAGACATCAGTAAAAAAAAAAAGGTTATACCATTGCAAAACAGGGAAACACTAGTCGAGAGTGTATAAATAGATATAGTTGAGAGTAATAAATATGCGTAGATGAGCAGTCAGTGACTGAGACATATTCTGCCCCCCTAACACACAGACTTCATTGCGTACTGTGCAGCACTAAGCTGTTGGCCACACAACCTCGAAACCTGGAGAGGACACATGCCAGAAATCCATGAGCAACTTAAGGGAGCTCCTTTAAGTTCATGAGTCCAAAGCATTCACAGGTTCTTTGCTTAGGTCGCTTTTTGTAATTTTGTAGTTCTTTGTCTGAGGCTGGTGTCGCCTTCACTTACCTTAACTGTTCCTTTATCCTGACTCAGCTGAAATACTCTTTTCTGTGTCATTCCACAGACATTTTTTCTCACCCTTCCTTATTTCCTTCAATTCTACTTAGGAAGTCTTAAATCACACAATGGCAGATACTGTTCTCATTAATGGGAAGGGGTTCAGTCACTCCTGCTAGCTGTTGCTTGTGGCAACTACAGGCTATTTGGCCTATAACAGAAGGCCTGGAAGACATGTGCATTAATAATTTGACTTGAAAGACATATGCATTAATTTGTCTGCTGTACTCAGCTTTGGTAAATCTCAGCTGGAGTCTGTGCCCAGATTTGGGTATTGCCCTTAAGAAAGATGTAAGTAATTGGAGAGACTCTAGAGAAGATACTGAAGGTGATCAAATATGGCCTATAAGGAAAGATTAAAGGAATGGGTGCTCTTTAGCTTAAAGAAGGCTAACATGGAACATGATAATAATCTTCAGTGGAGTAAAAGGCTGCCGTAAACTCAGAGGTAATAAGCTACCTGTGCAATGTGGAAGGGACAAGAAGTAATGCACTTAAATCATAGCAAGAGATATTTTAGCTAGGTATTGGGGAACATGTTTTAATGGGAAGCGAAATACGGAAAGAACTGCCTGGGAGGTCTGGAGGTCTTTAAGAGTAGTCTGGACAGACATTTGTAACAGGAATGACAATGGATAAGAGGATCTCTCAAGGTTCCTTCCAATTCTGCTGTCTTTGATTCTGTAACTCTACTATTTTTTTTCCTCTCCTGATTTTATTTTATTCTAGTATATTAACTGTTACTCTAATATCTTAAAACTTTAGGAGATTTTTTAAATTAATGTATGTGTATTCATCAGGTTCCACAGGAAAGTTATTTTTCCATGGTTACTGTGTGGTGACACATCCTTTAAATAATGGAGGGCACCTTTCTTGCTGGAAAGTGAGAGGGGTGATACTGTAACACACAACCAGCAAGAACATAAAAAAGTGTTTGTGGCCTGCAGTTAAGGCTTCATTCTAAATAGAGAAAAACATGTTAGCCTGCAGCTCTCTGGATGAAACAGATGAGCCAAGAGTGGCACCTGGTGTTCGGAATTTCTTATAGATTTTAATCAGGAAGTCATCACTCTTTCACAGAATCACAGAATCACAGAATGGTTGAGGTTGGAAGGGACCTCTGGAGATCATCTAGTCCAAACCCCCTGCTCAAGCAGGGTCCTCTAGAGCATGTTTCCCAGGATCACGTCCAGACGGGTTTTGAATATCTCCAGCGAAGGAGACTCCACTACCTCTCTGGGCAACCTATTCCAGTGCTCTGTCACCCTCACAGTAAAGAAGTTTTTTCTCAGGTTCAGATGGAATTTCCTATGTTTCAGTTTCTGCCCGTTGCCTCTTGTCCTGTCACTGGGCACCATGGAGAAGAGACTGCCCCCATCCTCTTGACACCCCCCCTTCAGATACTTATACACGTTGATGAGATCGCCTCTCAATCTTCTCCAGACTGAACAGGCCCAGCTCTCTCAGCCTTTCTTCAGAGGAGAGGTGCTCCAGTCCCTTCATCATCTTTGTAGCCCTCTGCTGGACTCTCTCCAGTAGTGCCATGTCTCTCTTGTCCTGGGGAGCCCAGAATTGGACCCAGTACTCCAGGTGAGGCCTCACCAGGGCTGAGAAGAGGGGCAGGATCACCTCCCTCCACCTGCTGGCAACACTCTGCCTAATGCACCCCAGGAGACCATTGGCCTTCTTGGCCACAAGGGCACATTGCTGGCTCATGTTTAACTTGTTGTCCACCAGCACTCCCAGGTCCTTCTCTGCAGAGCTACTTTCCAGCAGGTCAACCCCCAGCCTGTACTGGTGCATGGGGTTATTCCTGCGTAGGTGCAGGGACCCTGCACTTGCCTTTGTGAACTTCATGAGGTTCCCCTCTGCCCATCTCTCCAACCTGTCCAGGTCCCTCTGAATGGCAGCACAGTCTTCTGGTGTGTCAGCCACTCCCCTCAGTTTAGTATCATCAGCAAACTTGCTGAGGGTGCACTCTGTCCCTTCCTCCAGGTCATTGATGAATATATTGAACAAGACTGGACCCAGAACAGAACTGACCCCTGGGGGACACCACTAGCCACAGGCCTCCAACTTGACTCTGCGCCATTCACCACAACCCTCTGAGCTCGGCCATCCAGCCACTTCTCAATCCACCTCACTGTCCGCTCATCCAACCCACACTTCCTGAGCTTACCTAGGAGGATGTGATGGGAGACAGTATCAAAGGCCTTGCTGAAGTCCAGGTAGACAACATCCACTGCTCTGCCCTCATCTACCCAGCTAGTCATTCCATCAGAGAAGGCTATCAGGTTGGTCAAGCATGATTTCCCTTTGGTGAATCCATGCTGACTACTCCTGATCACCTTCTTGTCCTCCAGATGCTTAGTGAGGACCTCCAGGAGGAGCTGCTCCATCACCTTTCCAGGGATGGAGGTGAGGCTGACAGGCCTGTAGTTTCCTGGCTCCTCCTTTCTCTCAGCCGGTTAACCCTTGTCTCCTGAAAAAAGACCTATTTCTCACTGTTAATAACGTTTTGTTTGGAAGTTCTGGTATCCCCTGACCTTGGAGTTTGATAAGCTAGGAAGAAGTCAGGGTCTACCCTATGATACGGGCGTTTACCTACTGCCATACACATGAAAACCTGTCAGAACCTTTGAAAAAAATCATGACCTGCACATGCTCAGGAAGTATCTGATTGAAGTTTAGAGGTAAATTCTTTGTACACTGCATTTCTCAGGGTCTTATGTGTTACTTGATGTCACCTCAGAGAGACCTGGACTGTCTCCCCCAGCCCTGAGCCTTGTAGACGAAGCCCTCCCTTTAGTTAATTCTCCCACAAGGCCCAAGCCAGGGGTGAGAAGGGAATAGACAGCTGAGACTTTCAGCACTGAGAGCCTGTCTTTCCTGCTGTTTTACCCCTGATGGTGCTCTGGGTAAAAGAACAATCTCTGACTCAAATACAGGCAGGACTTTTCCTGTGCAGAGGATAGCCAGAGGAGTGAGCCAAGTGCAGGGGATGAACACTGCAGCTGCCCAGGCATGAGGCTAGTATGGGACCTAGAGAGGGAAACAGGCACATTAGAAGTAAGAAAGGTAAGAGGAATAAAAATTGGAGGTCAGAGGTAGAGAGAAGTAAATCAGGGAATGAGAAGGTAACTGAGACTGCTCAGGCAAGGTAGTTGGGAGATACTGGAGCTGGCATATAGCATCTGGAGAAGTGAGACAAGGACAGGTGGACAAAAGAGCTGGGACAAGAGTCAGAAGCTTGAGCAGGGAAGGTAAGTACTAAGCAGGGGAAGAGAACAGGAGCAGGACAAGGAGTAAACAGTGGTTTAGAAACACAGCTGAGAGAGACATAACAGAGGGAACTGAGCAGAGTAAGTTAAGCCTGAGGAATAACAAGCAGGAGAATCTTTGTTTCCGCGTCCCTGGCTCTACCTGGTGCAGTTCAATTCCACCTCAGACAAATATGAGCTTATTTTGACTAGACTGACACCCCAATAAGCTGTAATGCAGCTCTGTGCAGAAGTACTAGCTTGGATCCTGGAAGAAGAGCAGCTGCTTTAGTGTGTTGATGTTCCTGGGTTGATAAGTCCTGCATCAATGCAGCTAGTCCTGGAAACAGTTTATTTAGTGCTTGTGTGAGGCTGGACTGCATGTACCTTGAATTCGCTGTCTCTTTACTACCAACAAATATCTGTGGAGCTCAAAGGTGAAACATCTCTTTCATCCCCTGCTCATATCCCTCATCACCCTCTGCAAAGAGGATGATACTTATTTGGTTGGCTCCAGTGGCAGAAGTCTGTGCAATGGACCAAGAGCTTCCAAAAGTGCTCTGTGGATTATCAGCAGGATGCCGATCATCTGACAAGAGCTTAATTAGTTTATTAGTGTTTATGAAGTAGTTGGACACAGTTGTGAGGGCGTCATAGAAAAGCCTATAATAATTCCCTTCAAAGCAGGGAAAAAGCAGCTTGCAGAAAGCTAGGCTCAGGACTACAATCAAAACTTTGAACAGCGAGGAATAAAATCGGCAATTAATTGAATGCTGCCCTTTCTGTACATTAACTCAGGCGTGGGCTCCAAAGGAGGAAGGGGATGGGCAGATGTGATTAAAGGCTGCCTCAGACTGTATATGCACAAGTCACCTTAATTCTGGCATCTGCTGACTTTGAAAAATGTGAAACTTCAATATATAGAGATGCGGCTAACTCAAGGGAGTCACCAAGGACAGCAGACTGCTGGGAGAAACAAAATGCCTTAACTTTTCTGCCCATGCCGCAGCCCAGAAAAGCTAAACTGTCTGTTTGTTGGTGCTGCTGGGGCAGTGGCAGTGTGTGGCAGCACCTACCCCAGGTCACAGCTGGCTGCTCTAGCTGCAGCAGTAACGTTCACCCTTGCACATTTCCTTGGCAGCAGGAGAGCAGCAAGTCTGGTTCCCCAGGTACTGCCTGTCCCGTCCCTCACTCCTGCTTCTCATGGCAGGCGTAGCAAAAATCTCTCCAGTCTCTTGCCCCACATCCTCAGTTTCGCCCACACTGTGTAGAGGAACAGTGTATTTCAACTTTGATAATCATCTCCTCCTAACTTTTTCTGCAACTTAAAAACAGCCAAAGCCCAGTCATGCAAAAGTATCAGAGCATGATCTTGCTTGCAATGTGGTGAGGCTGAAAAAACAAACTCCTTCCCCCTCACTGCACCCGAGCTGCAAAAGCACCGATACAACCACCTGCAACAGCTGGCATGGCTCAGGCGTTGGAAGGAGAGCTGCTGCTTGGGCAGTTGTCCCCCCCACCCCTCCCAACCCCATAAATTAATCAGCAGATCGTGAGTGTTCAAGCTTGTTAGACCTCTGATGAATGTCTTGAAGAGCCAGGGTATATGGAGATATGAAGAGGAGAGGGAGTACTTGAGAGGAAAAAAAGAAATTTTGGAGCAAGGGAAACTCTCAGAGCAAATAGATAAAACTAAAGTAGAGAGGTTAAACTTGCAAGGGGCAAGGGAACAGAGGTTCTCATTGTCCATTTTAAGAGAGGAAAGCATAGCTACTGAGTTATGAAGGAAAAAACAACCTTGTTAATAGACACATTCAGCAGCCTGTTTTGAATCAGTTAACTCATAAACTCAAGTTGTGTAAGCCATGAAGAATGACTGTGTGCTTTTTGATTCCATACAGCTTGAATGATAATATCTCTGAAACTTGGATGTAGTGTACAGTGGGACTTGGAACCTGTTCTGTGGATTATGCCTTACACACCTGATAGTAAACAAAGCAAGATGTAGTGAGGAATGTGTGGTTTCAAGATACAATTTTATGTCACACAAAAAGAAACAAATGCTAGAAACGAATGCTGGTGAAATTGCAAGTGTGAAAGCTATTACTGTTTCCTCAGCCCTTGGGTACATTTATGGATTGATCAAATAGTTTTTTTTTTTTTTTAATCTGGATTGATTAAGTGAGTATAAACTTCTGTTATTAAGTTCAGTTTAATGTGTAATAAGATACTTCATGAATGAGTGGAAGTAAGTTAGGCAAATCCTACCAGATCTGTTCCAGATAGCTAATCTACTCTTGCACTTGTAGGGAAATGATAAGCATTTTCAATTTAGATTGGAAAAAAAGAAGTAGGACTAGGTTTCTATGCATTGCATGGCACTCCTTATGAAATAGCTGAATGGCTTTTCTTTTATAATGACCATGGTTTGCTATGAGAGTTCTACTCCTGCTAATCCATTTGAAGTAAACATACATCACACCTTACTATCTTTGTTCACTTTATTGAAGTAACTGCAGCATTCCGGTATAATTGCATATGCCCCTGTAGCTAGTGAGCAAAGGTGATATAAACAGTGTGTTACAGAGACCACTGTATTACATTCTACAGTACTGAATGTTTCATCTATACTTTTTCAACACATCATTTCCTAAGATGTCTGAAGATTTCCATGATGAAGAATAGCCAAGGTGGTTCAGAGGGGAATCCACGCAGCAAAATAGGCCTCTAGCATTTGTAAAATTATTAGCATAATACATTTCCTGGGATGCTGTACTCAGATTAGTAGCTGCATATGAAATATCAGAATGATTTACCTATAATGTAACAAACTTTTGTGCATTCTTTCAAATAGGTCATAGAATATGAATTGTGAATGTTGGTTTTTGTGGCAGAGCGTGTACCACAATGAAGAGTCAGACTTATAAGGGAAACGCTGAGAGCTCACAGTCATTTCAAGCATTTGCCAACTACCTTTGAAGTCCTTCATGTGCTAGAGAAAGCAAAACCTTTCAAATATCAAACGAGAGATTCTGGCTTCCTTATTGATTGAAATCCTGCTCCATTTTTGATTTTCCTACAAACCCCAGAGAGTGATATGTACCTACCAACCTGCAACTCCATTCTTCTTTTCTGTTCAGCTCCTAACAATCTGGCTTTTATGCTCTGTGACCAGTCAAGACTGCTCTGAACAAAGTAACAAATGGCCTCTGGCCAACTGGAAAATGAAACAACCATTGTCATGTCTTCATTCTCCTTCAGATACGTGTGCCTGTGCTCTTTTTTGTGCCTTGTCTTGTTTGGGCTTTTGCGATATTGGCATTATTCTACTCATGTTCTCTGACTACTCCGTCAGGAACTACTGTAAGTATATGGTATCTTTCTCTCAGGCAGTTCCCTATGACATTGTCTTTGTCAGTCTAGCATCTTTTATCTACTGAGTTTGCAGATGTATTTGATTATTCTCTGTGACTGCCAGTTTTTATTACCATTATGATTATTTGTGTGTTCTGGGGTAGTATAAACCAAGGAGAAAGTCATTCTGCGCAGGAGTTTATAGTACAAATAATTCATTACTTGCTCCCAGAAAACAGAGAACTATATAGTTTACATGCAAGTCTCCCAGTCATCCAGTATTGTATCAATTTTTTTTTCCTGTAAAAGTAACGCCTCATACTTTTTGATTCACAAAAAAATTATGAAACGAAGACTCAGAATGGTCCCGGATAAGAGACAAGTTTCTATTTTGCTTACAGTTAATTCCAGTCTATTATTGGTCTATGTTTCCATTACACTAACACTACTACGACATGAGGGCTGTAAAGCTTCTTTAATTGGTCGCATTCAAAATCTGTTAGCTGGTCTTCCCCAGACCCTGTAGCAGCTGGCATAAAGATCCTCTCCCTCTTCCACATTCTCTTGGCATAGGCTGAAATGAGGATATTCTTGGGAAAGGGGAGCAAGGGGAGCTCTCCCTCTGTTTGTGCCGGGACGCTGTTAGGTCTTTTAAGAAATGCACATCTGACCACATCTTTCATGCTTATTCTCTAAAACTGCAAAACTAATGGTAGGTGTGTATGTTTATATGTGTGTAATCCTGAAAGAGAGAGGCAGAAGGGAGATACGACAAGAGATAGAAAGCTGATCAGGAGTTCTTCTGCATTGCACCATAATTAAGAGCGTAATTTTTTTTTCCTTTTAAACTGTGGTACCTATATTTTAAAATAAAGTTTCCTTACTGTGTGGATTGACCAGGTAGTTTCAGATAGAGGAAAAGAATTTGCATTCAGGATTTCTGGCCTGACTTGTTCAGAGACTGGAATATCAATTCTTGGCCAAGTCCAGAGACACAGGTATAGGGATAAGATGTGTGTACATGCTTTGTGTGTGTTTGTATGTAGGAGCTTGCTTCCATCTCCATAGAGTTCTACTTTTCTTGCCCTATTTATGATTTATGTTAGCTCCTGGGAACATTTCTGAGGTGTACTGTATAATATTCTGCTTCAAGGGTCATATTCTCTTCTGTAGAGAAATTCCTGCTTTCCTCAGTACTATAGAGAGAATTGCTCATTAGCTAGGTAACTTTAGTGCTTCTCTCTTTCAAGATTCCCTTGAGGCTTCAGAATCATTATTTAAGATTTCATTCAATAAAATATCATGGTCTTCTGGGCACAAACGGCATCTCTTAATTTATGACTGACGAATTTAAGGCAATCCTGACAATACTGCAGTAATATTTATGGCTTGTGTTTTGAATGCCATCTAGCGGTAGAACCATTTATGCAGCTCCCAGAGTACAAAAGGGGAAGAAAGCATCTCTCCTGCTACTGTGCCTGCAGACCTTTACCACAAGGGAAGAATACCTGTGATGGACAGACATAAATAACGTACAATGGATTGTTAACGTTAGTGGAAGGTGACTAACTGGTCCTGGGACAACTAGAAATTAAACTTGAACTGACTGTTCTTTATACATTTCCTGTACGCATTCAAGAGACTGTAGCAATATTAATGGTTTCTAAACTTACTACAACGTTTTGTGGAAAAGATTGCACAGCTAATTCTTCTTCACATACTTTACAGTGCACATACGTAGAATATTGTCCATCTTTTTAAACTAATTTGCAAAATGTAGTAGTTCACATAAGAGTGAATCACCAACATCTTTGTGGTTATTTGCAACAGGTGAGACTATGTGTTTGATTTACACAGCTGCAAAAGACAGCTTGCTGTCCCCTAAATGTTTTGCACTGGCTATCCAGATTTGTGTAGCCAGGCAAACCAGAAAATAGCATGTGTTGAACTGCTAGTCTTTGCCGCCTCAATCCTTCCTCATATAAATAAGTGAAACTCAGTCTGCAAAAAGTGAGTGCAGCCCTAACTCCTCTTCAGCTGCTCTAATCTGCCTGACTTGGCTCACCTGTAAAGAGCTCTTGCTTGACTGTTCATCAATGGCTGCTGAAAACTCACAGGGTGTAGGCTTCATGCTGCATGCAGTTTTCTTGCTAGCAAGAAGGACAAAGAGTCTTCAGAGGCTTCTGGCTTCTCCTGTAGCTGTGCCCTATGCCTTTCTTCCTATCCTGATTCAGCCTTCAGTTCTGAGTTCTTGTTTCTGCTCTTGTTTTTTGCCCCCTTGTCTTGTTTCCTGTTACGGACTCATCTGTTTGACTGTGGTCAGATCTTGGTCCTGCTACCAAAATGTGCTAGCTTGGATCCTTGGTTGATGTGTTTCTAGCTATTTCTGGACTCAACTTGTTCTGAATGTGGCCTTTCTTTTCTGTATCTATTTGCTTGTTCACTGAAGTAGTGATGTGAGCAGAAAGTTTTTCTGCTGCAGAGGAAGTGCATAGGGTGACCCTCTTTTCCCAGGTGGCTCTCAGAAAAGTGCAACAGTGTGCTGCTTGCTAGAGTTGCATTAAAAAGACATGTCTCAGTCATGAAGTGTGAACATACTGTAGTCAAATGATGGCATCACTGCAGTACACAGTTACTATGCTACAGGTAAGGATTCTTTCCCCAGTGTTTCTCTGAACTTTTGTGCTTTAATATTGAATTATGTTCCCCTTCCCTCTCTAACCAAAGAGGAGAATTGCCTTCTCCACTAGCCTCTTGACTGTGTACTTCTATGAAGTATACTATGAAGTCTTCAAACAGGTTGTGAATTCTACATCATGTTCTAGGACTTACAAAAGAGAGTTACAGAGAAAGCTTGTACCGCACCTAACTTTCAAAGGGAAAGGCATGATTTTACTTTGAACATTTTAGTCAACTTTAATTTTCATTGATCAAATATAAAGGATGAGTTTACAGTCCATGGAGATTCAATTTGGAGCTAAGTTTTGTCTTTATGAGAGAAGTCTTTCAACCACAGATTTAAAAAAATGATTCTGTGCATTTCTTTGATAGTACTTCTATTCTCCTAAAGTTAAATATCCTTTCTTGCCTATGAGCTGCCTCCTAAAAATGTTATTGGACCAGAATCAGAGATTTCAGGAAGGATGGAGAAGCTCACAAATGGTAATTGACCCAAACATTAAATCCTTGCTGAAAATTGCTACCTTATTCCACATATACCACATACATCCATCTGTATCACACAAATCAACTGGATAACTTGGACATACCTTAAGTATTTCAAGGTTGCACATCTGTATTTGACTTATTTTTGCAATTTTCTTTTACCAAGTAGTTATTTTTCTTCAGGTTTTTAAGCTGAACACTGTAGGCTTGTATTTGTGTTAGTGCAAGGGAATGAGTGGAACACTGTGAAACTCACCAACTTGGTTTAATGGCTGAGCTTTGTTAAGAGCACATACTAGAGCAGAATAAATTACAGGGAAATTCAAGCTAGAAAAAAAATCATGTTTTCAGTGATCCAATGTGGTGTTAAAATGGCAAGTAAAGGAAAAATCACATTTGAGATCAGGTTTTTATCTTGGTAATGCCCCTTCAGTGGGGGAAGCGGGGAAACATTGGCTCCTTGTCTGTTGCTTTTGGCAATAAGCTCTGCAGTGACAGATCATCATGATTTCATTCTGATATTTGGCTGCAACAACCAATTTTAATCAACTTCAAAATAATGCTTCTTTGTCTGCCACAAAACAAATAGTGTCAGTAGTTGGAGCCATCACTTGTCTGACTAGTTTTGCTTATGAGGATTGTCAGCAAGCACAGAATAAAATTCATTGAGCTGGGTGTGCATGGAAAACTTAATGAACTCAGCCTCCTCATAATTTAAGAGGTGACCCCCATCTCCCCAGCTCTCTGATAAGCCTAGGCATTAAATATCAACTTGTGTATTTCGTTAGTGACATAGTCCAGCTTTCATGGAAAAAGAGGACAATATTAGACAAGAAAATAACAAGGAATTATATAGCCTAAAGCATGGTGGCTTTTTTTTTTTTTTAAATAGGGGTATTGTTGAGTAAACAGAACTGAGCACAAGATGTGGAGCATCAGAGAGCTTCATTAGACATGCAGTAAATGCTGTCTTCATGAAAACTGCTTCCAGAATCATTACAAGTTTTTTTCCAGGTATTTGCCGTTCAGCCATCTTATTTGGTTATCTCTGACTTTGGAGTTCTCTTTGTGCTTCTTCCAGGACAATGTATTTAAAACCTTTTTACAAGAAATGTTATTCCCATGGATCTTTGCCAGGTCGTGTATGATAGATTTTTGGTGGCACGACATACCTGATAATCCAGTAATGTTTGTATCTTTTTGTTCATCTTGTGCACCCATATTTTGAGGTCTCTAGAAACAAACAAAAACCCAAGCAAACAAAAAAAGGAAATCACATCAGCATTATCATACCCAGTAATGTGACTTTGGCTCTCGTTGTGGATGTACAGCTTCACCATCGCACAGTGAAAAATGGTCTATTCATCTGCAAAGAGGAGTAGCAGTATAATAAATTATGACTGTGTTATTCATTTGAGGAAGTGCGTGCTCCTGATACTTCAGGAGGAAGCAGTTACTTTAAGGCTGTTCTTTAAATTATCAGTTTGGAAGTGGTTAGACAGGAGCCAGAAGGAAAGATGTGGGCTGGCTGTTTCTCTCTTTTTAGGGAGCGTGCAAGACTCTTCTGTGGGCTTTGCGCTTCTCACAATCCTATCAAACCAATGTCATAGCCAGGAGCAAAGGGCAGAAAAGAAAAACAAAACGGCCAGTTCTTAACAAAAATGATGCATTGGGAATGTGGGTCCTGTGGCAGAGCGAAATAGCTAGGCGCTAGTGCTGTTTGCGGAAAGCTGAGATCCATGAGAATAACAGGCACGCCCCTGCTCCCAGCTGGTTTCTTGCAAGAGTGTCAGCAGCGTGCTTAAATATGCTGCTTTGTTGTTGACTAGGCTGAGTCGGTTCACGTGTCCTACCTTCACTCTATATTCTAATTAATGCCATAGAAGACAAATTCAAGACACTTAGAGCACAAGATATATGAAGTCTATAAGCTGATTGTTTTCATTGCCATTGACTTCACTGGAGGACAGACACTTGTTTGTGATAACAGCTGAACTACTTACTCCTCAGTTTGCTGAAGCAAGACTGGCCTTCTGTTAAATAGAGTTTTTCCTACGGTATTCAGAGGTTTTTGTTTTGTTTTCTCTGTCCTGTAGACTGCCATTATCTATGAGAAACACAACCACATGCAACTTCTCTGCAGTGAGATGAACAAGTCTCACTCCACTTGGTGTGGCAATTTTCTTTACTAAACTCACTATTTAAAAAAAAAAGTGTCTAGAGATATGGAGAAACTGGAATAATCCTAGGACCATGAATTATACACCAGAAAGCAGGAACATCTTATTCTGTCTTGTGTAAGGTGGCAAGGTAAATGTTTCTATTTCTCATCTTTCCTTGTACAGAAAACCAGGTTTGTTCACACATGATCTTGCCGTGACTACTTCTGTGCTGAACGAGTCGAACTTCAAGGCTAAATTCCAGATCTATAATCCCACTTTCCTGAGGGAAAAATCCCAGTGATATTATTTCTATGGACCTGTGATGCTAGGAATTTAAATATTATCATAGGACACATCTAGTATCTTTTTAGTACATGAAAACTAGAATAAAACTAAAAATAAAGCGACAGCAATATTTAAGAACAAAGATCCACACACTGAGTTTTAATAATTCCAGTTATTGATAATATAGGATTTGAGAGCTGCCTTTTTGAAAACATGGTTTAATGTATGTATCCTTTTAATTCTCTGAGCCTGTTGACATAACACTTCTACTCTCCTCAGAAGTCAAGAGCTGTCATGTTCACTAATGTTTCTAACCACAGGTATTTTTGATGGAGGAGATGAGAAATGGCATGTCAAGAGACAACAGTCGACTTGTTTATACATATGAGATTGGCATTTGAGATGTAATCCCCGCTCTTCCCCTGACTCAGTATAAGTCCTTGGTGAAATGACTTAACCTTTCTATGCCCCAGTTCTCTTGACTGTAGAGTAAGCCTAGTGACCTCTGCCTATCTTGCCTGCTGCTATTTGTGAGGATCAGTCACTTATTTTTATGCTTGCACAGTGCTTTGAAATAGTAAAGTTTAGCCTCTATTATTCCTCTTACTGATATTTTTGAATGCTGTGCTTGTCATTGCTATCATCATGAGCGGATGTTGGAGTTTCCTATCATAGAGGGTCAGAATTTGATCTCCTTTAAGTTAATATTATAATGAGAAATAATAGATATTTAAGGAAAAAGGAGCTTGAAGGCAAATTAGAGTCCAGCAGATGCTGGCTCTGGAGGCAGCACTGACAGATGCTGGATGTCAGAAGAAAATGGTCCTGTGGGAAACTCATCCTGTGAAGAAGACAATTGTTTTTAAGGGCCGTGGCTCAAGGACTTTGCAGTACACATCAGTCAACCACCCTTTCAACCAGTCACACAAGTTGCTGGAGAGGGAAAAAGAACAAAAGTCACCTTGCTACTCTTAAGATTTTTTTTCTATCAGCTGATTAACAACATGTCAGAAAACGAAAGACTCTTTGGCAGATGAAGAATAAAACCCAGTGATTCCCTTTTTAGGCTGCAGATAAATAAACAGCCTCGCGGACTGCTGAGAGAGAAGATGCTTTGTTTGGAAATCATATTTTTATAATAATTTTTTGTGTCCGGCAGTAAGTCTCATCCTCCCCCTGCTCCAGCATAGTTACCAGAGCACTCTTACTGAATCCCTCTTACTCGGAAGGATAAATGTAGGAATAGAAACAGTCATTGATCCTAATCTGCTGTTGTATTACTGGCGCTGTGCCATATCATGCTCTCTGTAAACTGATTAACTGCTGTGCTGGTTGTAGTAAGGTGTTGAGCAGCCACTGCTGTTTGGGAGACAAAGTAATGAAATAGTGGGAAGTGTAGCAAGAGCTTGCACAAGATCAGCTGCAGACATTAGGAACAACCTTAGATGTTACTAACCAAAACTGCCATTCTGCAGATAAAGAACCGTCTGCTTCTCTGGCCGTAAGTTTAAAGCCTGAACTCATTAGTCTTGGACCTGATGACTGTCTACAGCCTTATTTAAATACCTTCACGGGATGGATTGTGGCGTTGGGCTGGCCTCAGGGATGGTATCTTCTGGCTAGCTCTCCTCCAGATAAGAGTTGTTCTGGCAGAGTTTCCAGCCCTTGATAAAGAGCAACACCAAAATGACTGTTCATTAAAGAACACTGTCCTGAGCAAGCTGATACTGTGGAGAAGACATCTTGGAAGAAACTCACAGGGAGGAATTTTCTCTAGGTGTTGTTGCCAGTAAGCCTGACTAACCAGCACGCAAAACCTGAACGAGTTAATGGTTTAATTATCACTGAAAAAGGATTCTTTTGCCAGGTTTGTCTCTGTCTACAGAGAAGTATACAGGATAATCTCAAAACCCAGCAACTGTTCAGCTGCTCGAACTGTCTCCATGAATTGAAAGCTCATGCTCTCACAGAAGGCAAAATGAAAACTCATGCTGTTAATAAGACTTCATCGTCATTATGACTGAATTACGAATCCTGTATGAGACATGTCTAAAAGGCATCAGGAATGATGAGTTAAAAAAGCTTATGAAGGGAACGCCATGTGGTCCGAAGAAGCCTGATATGTTCATATACCCGTGCAACCTAACATGGTGTCTGATTTGGTGGCTGTCTTGCACATATTTATGCAGATGCAAACAATATTCCTACATGATGGCCATCACTTGCTTGTGCACGGGTATAAAGTTGTGCAATCTCCATCCTTGTAGGTTTTCAAAACTGGACTAGATAAAGCCCTAAGGTAACCAGGTTGGGAGTCAGAGCTGACTCTGCTTTGAGCAGGAGGTTAGACCGGAGACCTCCTGAAGTCCCTTCCAACCTGAGTTATCCTATGATCCTAGGGTTTTACTTTGTTTGGCATCTGCTGAAATATCAATTCTGATCAACAGTCTCCTAGACTTGGTTATTCTGAGGCAAGGAGGATTACATAGGAAGGAACAGGAAGCAGATGAGCTTCTTAAACTTGTCCCTGAAACAGAGTCCTGTTCCTGGAAGCTTTTTGCTACAGGTTGAAACCAGGTTGAGTAGTGTCATGCTGTCTTTCAAAGTATGAAGATATTAGATGAAACAATTGGTTTAGAAGACCCAAGTATTCTGGGGGGGGGGGGGGGGGGGAGGGTGCGGACAAAAAAACAGTTAAAACTCTTTCGACTAGCTCTCTACCACTCCTTATACCTCTTACAAAAAACTGAATTGCTATTAATAACTGTTATGCAGTCAATATTGCCTTCTTGGGTTTCAAAACTCTTCTATAAAGACAGCTGTATAAATAAAAGACTTTTACTTAGCTTTTAATGATTAATTAAATGATTTTTGATACTATAAGCAGAAGCAAGCAGAAATAAAACATAATTAAACTTAAATGTTAATTGTGACCTCAATAACTTTATAATCTGTGGAAACACATGTCTATACATATGCAAGGAATGATGTAGAACTTGGTTATAAGCTTTTTGGGGGGTTAACAGGCTTAAGGGTATAAATAAGCAGCCATTCAAAATGGTATTTCAAGTATGCTATCTTGGCAAAGCAGTAAGATGCCAGGAATCTAGGCCCTGTCGAAACAGTGTAAACATGATATAAAATGCATGCACAAGCAAATTAAGAGTTCATTGTAATGTGCCAGTAGCAATGGAAACTTTATGAGTGAACTTGGTATTATGAATATGGAGAAATGGTAGGTAGTGAAGAGTAAACTTTTCTATAAGAGTACTAGTAGGGAAGGAAAGGCTTAATCTCATTAATCTTCTCCTCACAGATGCAGTGCACAGAGCTTTTACAACCTTGGAGCATCGTTGTATCAATTCTTGGCAATCTGTGCTATTCTGTAATGTGACGGATTTGAAAATGTGCATATATTAGAATACTAATACATTTTACACATTAGCTGAGAAACATAGCTAGTTTGTTATCCTAGAAAATGCAAAAATATCCACACTATAATCAACTTGTATATGACATATATAGCGTGCTATACATAGATGTATACTTCAGCATCAAGATACTCAGGCTCATTTTTTGGCATCTAGTGTAGGATGCTTTGTTCTCAGACTGTGATAAAATCCGTTTTTGTTTTTGAGGAATAGAAACATATTTTGCGTCATTAACAGTTGCTTCACTTTGTATGTTTAGCTGCAAAAACAAGGTAAGCCTTGGAAGCGTCAACAAACTTGACCTGAGCTACCCTTATACAGCTAGCTGTTTACCCTAAATGGCTAGGAGGAGCTGCCCTCAGGCACTTCATTAGCTCCCTGAGTGAAATGCCAGGAGCAGGTGTTTAGAAACTGTGCTACACTGTATAGCAAACTAAAAAGCCAGGAGAGGAAGGCAGCTTTGGACTGTGGTGAGCTCAGAAGGGCTGTGGGAGCAGATAATAGAGAGGAACACCCATGGTGCTAGACCACACTCCAGTTGCCTTCAAGGCAAAATGTTACATTTGAGGATAAGCCCAGTGCAAGCCCTATTTGCACTTCAATTTCATCCGAACTGTTTACGTTTCCATGACCCAGTCTAATCCTGTCTTTCTATCCCTGTTTGGCAGGCCCAGCACCTACAGAAACATCTGCTCAGAGTCCTTTTACTATACTTTCCTCCTTGTTTGTGGGGTTTTTTTTTCAGTTTATATGCATTTTTTCATTTTCCTTCCTTTTATTTCTGTCTTCCCTGATGTACTTGTCATTGTTTCTTTTCTTTTTTCTAGATTTCACTTCTCTCCTGTACACTTACTGTGCAGTTCTGTCATCCAAACCTCAAACAGATCTATTTTTCCTCTTCCCCTTTCTTTTACCCTTTCCTTATATTTTCCCCTTTCCTTTCCTGTATGGGAAGTAGAGTTTCTTTTCTGCCAGCTGAGTATTATCATGACCAAGTAACTTGAACTCAAAATCCAGTTTGGCAAAAAGTTAAACTGTTAGGTGTACAGAATAATGCGGGACAATTAGCATTGCCGTTCTCTTAAAGGGCATGTGAAATTCATACTAAGACAATGTGAAAAGTTGCAGTAGCAGTAGTTTTAAAATGTTATGAGAATCTCTTATTTTCCTTGTCTGTCTTAACTCAGGCAAACTGAGTTCTTTAATTAATTTGGTTTATTGAGTGACTTTGTGCCCCATGCAGTTCTCATTTACTTTTTTTTTTGTGTTGTGAAGAAAGAATCAAAGACTATCAAATGATGCACACACAAACATATCAGTCATGTCAACATATTAGTGATCCGGTCTAGCCTTCAACTCTGAATGTGAACTGGAGCAATCCCTATGCGAGCTCAGCCTCCCTCAAATGTGGAGATTGGCATTGCAGCTTGAGGGAGTTCTTTCCATCCTCTGACCACAAAAAGGAAACTGGAGACAAGTCAAGGCAAGCAACATGTGACAGGCTTTGGGGTATAGTCTTGCTTATCTGGTATCTGAGTCTACAAGATATATATATGACAAACTGGTTATTTCCTAAATCAGTTGCAGGGAGCTACTGAAATCCTCTTGCTTATGAAATCATCATAGAAATGTATAGATACTGGAGAAGTGTCCCAAGTCTGCTTTCACTGTAGCTCTTGACTGATTATGTATGTTCTCCCGACAACTATTGTTTACTACATTTTCTACATCCAAGCTACAGCTAGAGAGGACTGTTCTCCCAGGAGGCGCAATCCTTACTAAAAATTGTACTAGAAAGTTTTGGGATTTCCAGTTAAATCAAAATTTGACATCTCACTGCGTTCTACAGCTGATCTTATTCTTTTAGTACAGATCTCACAATATTAGAAATCAAGTTAGTTATCGGAGAACTATAGCTTTAATTTTGGAACTCTAAGGCTAACACTGAAGAGCTTAAATCCAAATGCAGCTGTAATATTTGAACATCAGAACACAAATGGAATAAAGACTTGATATCTGTAAAAAAAAAAAAAAAAAAAAACCCAAACCAAAACAAAAAAACCCTGCCTTTTTAAAATTAAGATTCATAGAAATGAGTTTAATAAACTTTATAACAGTAGTTTTCTCTTTCTATCGGCATACATGCTATCTTTTGCTTGTGGGTGGCAGACACGCCGTATTAAAATATTGATCTTAATTGGCATCTGTGTCACTTTAATTAGCTCCTGAGTAGTTGCCTCCCTTAATTGGCTTAGAGTTCTGGCTGGGGGAATCCTCTCAGCCTGTATTTGGCTTGTCTAGGTCATGGTTTAGATTTAGTGTGTACCTGGGCTTATTTCCTAGGTGTGTGGAGGTCTCGGGTAGCTGTATTTCCCTCTGGGAAACAGAACTGAGCGTTTCTTGGCAATGATGCCCCCAAATACTTGCCGTGAGAATGCAAGGGAGAGCAGAGGAAAAGAAGAGATGATAGTTACAGATGCACGTGATTTCAGTTGTGTTTGAACAGCATGGGGCTCGTAATCAGTCATTCTGCTGTTGTCTGAGTCCCCTGTAACTTGCCAGTCAGCATGGCCGGTCTGTCACCGGGATGAAAGATGTTTCAGTAAGTGTATTCAAAAGAACTATCTTTTGCAAGAATATCAAAGTATATCTAATATCTTGTAACATGTATAGCGCTAGCTCCCTGAGCATGAAGGTTTTGGCACATCATTTCTCATTGACTTACTCCAAAGATATGGTTCTGGAGCTTCTCTAGTGTGGCAAGAAAGAGCACAGTTGTTCAAAGTCAATACTCTCCTTTTCTGCACTTTGAGCGTGGATCTGCTCAGTCCCTTGTTACCAACAAAGGTGATGGTTTATTCTTTGGATAATATTCATTGAAAAAGATGTGTTTTTCTCCACAGAAAGCTCATCTCCTGAATGTCCGTGGACCTTTATGGCCTCTGTTCTTCTGCTGATTGGTACCCCAAGGAACCTAACTAAACTGTCATGGCATGAATTCAAGTCCTGGAGAGAATGTATTTTTTTCTCTCGGTAACGTAGATGGTTACATCTTGCCACTCAATTATCTTTACTATTAAAACATATTTAAGCTCTGCTGAGGAAGCTGAGCATAAGCAAAATGGAACAGGATAATCTAGTTCTTCTTTGCATAGGGTAGGCTTGTCAAAATCTTAACAGAAGCTCTGTAAAACCACATCACACACAAAATTAGGCTGAACAAACAGTAGCTAATTCTTTTTTTTCTAAAGACAGGGATTTTCTAAAGATAGGGTTTTTTTTCTTGCTTTGAAAGAAGTATATGGATTTTTTAATTGCTAAATTCAGCTCTATAATTTACCATAAACATTCTAAAAACTTTATCTTATTCTTGGAGTGAGAAAGTACATTTAATATCATATTCTCTTTGTTCAAAAATTTCATAGACATGGCTTATCTAAAAACTGTGCTTTTCCCCTCTCTTTCAATCACAAAGTGAGAGATTTCAAAAAATCTTAATCGTTTACTTCATCATTGAGTGTATGTTAGCAGTGCTGCCATCTCCTAGGCTTTTGTTAAACAAAACAAACAAAAAAAGCATTTTTGCTCAGTGCCATGTTAATTCAGAGCTCCTGAAGGTGTTTATTGCTCTAGCAGTTCAAAAAAATTTAATCAACTGCTCAAGAGTAATTTTGGGGGCTTCTAATTTGTTTTCTGATTATCGCTGCTTTATAGATCTGAGTCATTGTTCTTAATTCAATATTTCTCATATTTAAGTGGTGTTGACTGATAATTCTTTAGGGGCTCTCTAAGTGTATTAAGTACAATCTAAGGTCAAATCACTGTTTTTGGAGGAAATACAAAACTGTTTAACATATGAAGAAGGTTTATTTGTAGTATGCCTTGGACAATGCATTGTTATTGCCCAGTGGTTGCATACATGTCTGATGTGTAGTAGTAACGCATAGTTCAAACAGATCCTTAGATGATAGCATCCGTGACTGTTTTAAGTAAAACTTTTACTAGTGAAATGAGAAGTGTGAATTCACTCACGTTTGTAACACGCTTAAACTTCAGGTTCTGAATGCTGAAAAGTGATATGTGGAAATGATTCTTTTCCATTGTCTGCCTCAATCCTCCTTTTGGGTAGAAGGGGCACAAATAAGTATACCTCTCAATGGGATGCTAAACGTCTTTTGGAGAACCCCTCTGGAAGGACTGTAAATATCTGAGAGCAGTCATAAGGCAGCGATGTCTGGGCAGGTGAGCGTGTGCTCAACTAGAGCAGTGCAATGCTGCTGAAAGAATTGCACCTCTTTTTTTCCTGTGAAGGTCCCCATCCCTTCTGGACAGTAACTGTTGAACAGTATTCTTCGTAGGAATCTTTTCTTCCGTGGAAGGTGGAAAGCGTTCAGGGTTGTACCTTTAGCCCAGGGTGTATGTGCTGCTGTTTTCTGTTTTCGTTTTACATCTCTTGCATTAGTACTCAATGCTTTTCTCTGCTCCTTGTGTGAACAGGAAGCTAAATCCAGGAGATGTAAGTGGTTGCTCTGCGTCTTGCTTTAATTTTTCACTAGTCCCCTGGAAGTCCATGTGGGAGCAAGATATGATTTGCTTTACTACAGACTGGGAAATAACAATGATAGGGAAGCGATAGTGATAACAGTGATAATGGCTCAAGAAAGGCCACCATGCCTCTTACTACATGTTCATCCACTGGCAGCAAATGTTTATGAGCAAAACGGTGTTAAGATTAATGAGAAATGAGGTATGCAAAACTTTCCTTCAGGCAGTTAGTCTTCTTGCTGGTGTATCAGAATATGGATGTAGGTCACTGCACATATGGAAGTGCCTGTGACTCTTGGTGTCTTGTTTATAGGACTGCATTGAAAAATACTTGATTACAGCTAAAACTGTTTGTTGTTATGAAGGGGTGCTGGGCCACAGTGACTGCAATGAATCGTGCTAGGTGTCTCATTAACTAGGCAATGGACAAAAAACACCTTTATGCCCTAGTCCCGCGCTTACATGCCTAAGTTAAACGTGTCCGTAAATGTATGTGTGATGAGAGTTTATGTCAGCAAGTTTTCTTTTGCGGTGCTTGACCTGTGTTTTTTCTTGTAGAGGGAAGAAAAAAAGCAGCTCAGTTTCCTAGTGGATTTGGAAAACAGATGACTATCTTAAGTTTCTTAAAAGTTCTGAGCTGGCCTGATACTTGAAATAGTTAGGAAGGGCTAGTCTCATGCAGCGTGGCACTCCAAGCAAAGCTTAAATGCAGTCCTACATTTTTCCTCCCCTCTAAACCATAACTGTTTTGCTTCCGTGAGCTCCTCAGTGTTCATATTATCTCCTAATATAGATTCCATCCCCTCTTCCTCCACTCCCATGACAAATTTCCTCACCTTTTCAACTCAGGACCTCCTCACAGGTTTATACCTCAAATAGTAGGTTCTGGTACTACTGATGGATCAGCTGCTAGCTATGCTCTCAAGGAATAGATAGTTAGGAGGTGATTTTATGTGTTAGTAACTCTGTGCCTCAAAACACTGGCATCAGCCGAACATGGTGAGTGCATGTATTTTATATTCCCTGTGGATCAATCAGCAAATGTGCAGTAGCTTGATAAGGATCTTCAGAAACAGAGGACACTAAAGAGTTTACTTGGACTGCTTGTACCCAAGACTGGTCTTCATTTATGCTGCTCAGCTGTGGGATTGTGATTTAACAATATGAGCCATTTTTAAATTATAGTTAAAGGTTTTAAGACAGATTTTGAGTTCACTGAGCCTTCCCTCTCACTTGATGAATCGGTGATTTATATATGTATAATGACTTCAACTGACTTAAGGGGTAATTTCTGTCATGATGTGCATGATATATGGATCTAAATAGACTAAAGAGAAGGAAAAAGGAACCATCTGTTCCCTGGAAGACTGTCCGTTGTCAGAACAATTCAAGAAATGCATTTGAAAAATGTGTTGAGAAAGAGCAGGAATAAATGTATCTAAGTTCCTTGTGCTGTTTCGATGACGTTCTCATTGGGTATATCTAGCCCAGCAAAGTTAGGAACTTGTTTTTAAGCTTTTGCATTACTTTATATTCTGTAACTTGTTCAAAAGGCTGTATTTTTCTGAAGATATGTGATTATACAAGCCTCGGTCTAACAAATCTGTCCTGTGCCCCGATCTTCACAGTCTTCATGGAAAGTACTGTTTTTGCAGGTACAGGGTGTAATACAGAGATCCCGGGGCCCCCTTGAACAAATTTACACGCAGCCTGCATCAAAGGAAATAGAAGTGGTATCTCCTGGGAGCAGCAGGGACTCATGTACAGCAGAAGCTTAAACGCTGAGATATCATTCCCTGGGTCTCTTACCTACCGGGCTAGTGAGGGTTTGTCAAGTGAGAAATCTCCTTATGCCCTACTCCTATGCAACGGGAGCAGGTTAACTATCTACGAAAAAACATTTATGCACATGCTTAAATGTGCACACGCAAACTTTGTGTGCTCTTCAACAGGACGCCTCGTGTGCAAAGCTAAACAAACGCACGTGTACTTGTGGGATCAAGGCTTAACGTTCTGCCTGAGGGCAAAAATCATGGGATATAGACGTGTGTAGCAATTAAAATACACAGGTGGACTAGTAGGAACTCCAGCAACTATATACAGCAGACAACGGGAACTTTTATATATATATATATATATATATATCTATGTATATAAATTTTACGTATATAAATACACACATGCACACTACTACAGAGCTGCTGTTTTTTAAACCAAATATATGTGTAGCTAGCCCCCGTCTTTAACAGCACATTCGGGAAAGTATTTCCTGCCGCTTTTAAAGCTGACCTCTTCTGGACTCTCACCCGTGTCTCTTTAACTCTTGAAGCGCTTCCGCGTAAAGCGGGGAGGAGAAAAAAGCCCCCCGCTCTGGTGCCGCTTTCCCCGCAGCCCGACCCCGGCCGGCCGCAGCCGGGCCTCCTCCGCCCGCCCGGGGCTGCGCGGCCCCGGCGCCCCGCGCCGCCGGCCCAGCAGGGGTCACTGCTGCCGCGGCGCGGGGCCGCTGGCGCCGGCGAGGGAGCGGGTGGCAGGAGCGGCGGGGGTGAGCCCGCGCGGGGCGGGCCGGGGCCGGGGCCGGGGCCGCCGCTCCCCCCCGCCCCCCTCGGGAGCCGGCGCAGCTGAGCGCGGCTGCCCCGGCAGCGGGGGCAGCGAAGGTCCGGCTCTGCCCCGGCGGCGTGCGGCGCCGATGCCTGGTGGGATGCCGTGAGATGCGACGCGATGCGATGCCGCGGCGCCCCTAGCCCCGGGCCGGCTCCGCAGGCTGCGGCGCTGCCGGGGGCAGGGCGAGCCGGCGGAGCGCGGTGCCGCCGGGGCAGGCGCTGAGCAGGCAGCCCGTGGGCGGCGGCGGCGGCGGCGGCTCCTCCGCGGGGCAGGTGGCGTCGGCCGGCCCCCGCGCCGCGTGCATGGCCGTGCCGCCCGCCCCGCGCGGAGGACGGCACCGGCGGAGCGGCGGCGGGTTTCCCTTCGGCTGGGGCTGCCCCGGCGCCCGGCAGCGCTCCCTCCGCCTCCGCCTCCGCTCGCCCCGCTGAGGCAGCCGGCGGAGGAGGCGAGCCGCGGCGGCGGCGGACAGCAGCCTCCGCACATGGCCGCGGGCCGCCGAGGGACGCCAGCCCCGCGCCGGCCGGGCACCGCCGCCGCCCCGCTCCGCTAGGAGGGCTCCGCGGCCTGAGGTAACGCGCTCGCCTGACGGGACCCCTCCCGCCGCGGCGGGGAGGGCTCCGCGGCGCCCGCCCCTCCACACAAAGAGGAGGCGAAGCAATGTGCGCGGCCGCGGCGCGGGGCGGCTCGGTGCCTCCCCGGGGCGGGGGGAGCCGCCGTGACAGCGAGCCGGGGGCGCGGGCTGCGCCCTGGGCTCTTTCCTACCGCGGCTCTTTTCTCCCGTTTCTCCTAGGACGCTCCCGGCACCTCCCGTCCAGGCTCCCCCGCGGGATGGCCGCGGCGGAAGGCGGCCCCGCGGGGCTGCGCGCTGCGCCCTAGCACCGCCGGGCTCCCGCCGCCCCGGCCCGGCCCGCCTGCGCCCCGTCCCTCGCTGCTGCCGCCGCCGCCGCCGCCCGGGGCGCTTCCCTCGTGCCCGCCTCGTCCCGGCCATCGCAGCAGGCATGGGCTGTTTCTGCGCTGTCCCGGAGGAATTTTATTGCGAAGTTTTGCTCCTGGATGAGGCTAAGCTGACCCTGACCACGCAGCAGCAGGGCATCAAGGTACGGGCGGGCGGGCCGGGCCGGGCCGGGCCGGGCGCCGAGGGGCGTGCGGCTCCCTCGAGCTCGGGGGCCGAAAGGGAGCGGGGCAGGCGAGGGGGCCCTCGGGATCCCTCGGGAGGGGGAAGAACGACAGGGAGACTTTCGTTGCGGTCTCCCCAGGCTCAGATGGATCGGAAGGACGCGCGGCGATGGGCGGACGTGGCTTTGGAGAGCGTACTTCCAGATACGCAGTTAAGCGAGCAGGTGCTCAGCGCTCTGGAGGACGCGGGGTACTGCGTACAAGTGCTTTATTGTACGTGCTGGAGAAAAAAAGAAGGCGGCGCTGTACAGGGCTGTTGTACCCCCCGTCGAGTCGCTGCCCCCCGCCGCGGTTTGGCCGCCGCCCCTCCGGTGCGGGCCGCCGAGCCCCGCCGCTGGCAGCCCGGCCGGTGGCAAAGCCGTGCGGTGCGGCAGATGAACTCTTCAAAGAAGTCATCTGCCAAGCTCTAATGAGTGCTGACAGAGCATGTGAAAACTGAGATTTTTCTAAAGGCCCTTAACTTGGTCCGGTTTGGTGAAGCCTGATGACAGCAAATAGCATGTCTTAGACACTTGAAGCTCTTGTTCCAAAGCACAGGGACTTGACTTTATTTGCAACGTAAGAACGTAGTTTCCATGTTGGATCAGGGGAAAAAAAAATTCTTCTAAATTTATTCTTGACAACAGCTAATCTATTTTAGCTGAGATGTTCAAAAAGTGAAAAATGTCCTGCAGTAGTCTATAATGTTTCAGCTTGAATGATTAAAGTCTCATGAAACAACGGGGGAGAAGAAAATCTAAAGGGGGGAAGGGGAAGCCAGAATAAGTTTATCAATGATCTGTGGCACTACCATCTCTGCATCTATTGAGGATTGCCAGGAGTTGCAGAATCGAGTGTCTGTAAATAGGCTCATAAATCCGTACTTAGCACAGAGTAGTAAGCAGATCGCTAGGCAGGCACTGAATTCAAATGTAACTGGCCCTTTGAAATTTAAGTTTAGACACTTCTGAAAAGCTTACCTTTATAGATGCAGATGTGGATGTATGTATTATATGTGTATATACACTTTTGTTGCCTGTAAATGTGCAATCAGATTATTAAAAGAATAATTTGTGAAGATAGTCCCGTGGGTGGCTTCCTGAATCGAAGCCGTGAAAGGTGATGGGTTTATGCAGAGTCTAATAAAAATTAACACCTCAATGAGAAAGAAAGGATCTGAAGGTGTAACTTATTCTTGAGAGCATACGACTTGCGATGTGGAGAAAGGTATAGTTTAGCTCAGAGCATGGTTTCCTGTCGTAGTTCGCGTGGCCTGGCTGTGGTGTGATGCTGAAGGTTTGGTCTTGTTCCACCTGTCCTTTCTTTGTGCTGAATCTAACCATTGAGTGGTTATAGGTGAGTTGGAATGGCTTATTGATCTGACAGAAAAGTAACAATTTGTTAATATTTTGGGGTACATGCTGGGATTGCACAGCAGGGGATATTAGGGAAAGGAGAATCTCCCTTTCTATAGCAGTCTGTTTTTTTGGATTAAATTTGTATAACGTGAAACCACACCCTACTGCTGTAGCTCTCTCTATGAGCCTTTGAAAGCTGGCAGGGAGGAGCTGCACAGCCCTCCCCAGCCACTGATTTCCACCTTTGTGTTTCTCCCTTGCCTTTGTACCCGCGCAAGTGTTTGTACAGCTGCATGTGAAGAGCATTGCAGATCCAGCTGAGGAGTAACTGTTGGTTTTCCTTTTGCTGGGTTAGTCTTCAGCTGGGTCAGTGCCTTGATCAGCTTCACAGCTGAAGGAGGGCAGAACTGGCTTTTTCAGCTGAGTCCTGGCCTATGCCATTTTAAACTGCTTGGGAAGCTTCTGTGTTGCTTTTATTCTAGGCTTTTACGTTAAAGTTATGTGATTAAAAAGTCTCTTTACAAAGAAATAAAATTTGTGATGTTCTGTCATTTTAAGCTTGAGAAACATCAGGTGTATAAGCCTTTTCTGCCTCTTTTGTTTTGATACCTTTGTTAGCATACACACATCTGAAAATGAAGGGTGTCATTTTATTTGTTTTTATAATACTCAGCTTTCTCTGTGCAAGGTACAAATTATAAATGTTTTTATGTATTCTATTCTAAATCAAAGATGTTCTTAGAACTTCAGATCTTGGATCTGGTCTTTCTTCTGTCTTCACACTTTTAATTGGGTTTATAACTACATAGGAAACTTAAGTTTTTGATACTGTTTTACAAATTTTCAACTATTACAAAAGCAGAGATTTTTAAGTGATTATAAAAGCAACTTTGATCTCTTCTCTTCCCCCAAGCAGATTCATGTCTGCTAGAAATGAAAACCACAACTTAATAGCTATTTACTCTCTGTGTTCTTACTTGGTTGTAGTGGAGGTAGTCCTGTTGTTTGCTTCAAAGGGTGAAAGACTGAGCTCTGTGACTTTAGGAGTCTTAGGCAGCTTGATTTCTTCAGTGAATCCGAAAGAAAGGCATAAAGTGAGTATTTGTACCAATGTCAAGTTTTGAAAATGCATCGCTTAGTTTGCGTTATCGTTCTGGCTTGCTACGTTTGACATCGACTGCAAGCGGCAAAATGCGGCATTTGTGAATTACCCTTTTTTATTAATGCATTTGTGGTACTGCAGAAGTGGGCTTTAAGTTGTACTTCAGATTAACACAGGGAGCAGAGAAGATACAAGATTAAGGCATCGATTGCAATTCAGAGATACTTAGCTCTTCTCTGTGGATTTGAAAGAGCTCCTCAGAGAAAGGAAAGGATAGGATTGTTTTTCTGCTCCCAGGTGGGGAAGCTGAGGTGCAGAGAGGTCAAGTGACTTTTTCAAGGTCATGCAAAGAGGTCAACATTGGAGCCAGCAATAAAGTCCCCAGGCCTCCGGGCTGGAGCGCTGGAAAGCCTGCCCTGGGCTGCTTTGTCTGGAGGTGTGTTAGTGCTGCTCTCTTCTTTCTAATTGCTCAAACGAACTCTTGTTTCTTGTATTTTGTTTCGATTTTCTCACTGTTACCAGTGCTGTCGTCTTGTTCTGCCTTTATGTCTTTGTGGTTTAAGATAAGAGCATTGCTGTGTGAAAATGTGAAAGTTGGCTGTCCAGCCTTTAGGTTTACTGCAGGTTGATAATAGCTAGATAATCAGGAAAGGGCATTGAGTGTCTCATTATTTTTTGAATGTTTCCCTGTAATGCATTAATAGAGAGAGAGATTTTGATTAGTACATATTTTAAAATAATAAAGCAACGGCAGTTGTTAGTCCAGAAGATTTTGGGTTTAGAGGCTGTTCACCAGTTCTGGGACGATATGTCTAACCAAGGTATATGGTATCAGATGGAGGCATCTTTTCCTACTATCAGATGGGGTAAGTTCTAAGAAAGGTGGTCAGGATGCTAGTTAGGAAACAGGTCGTTACAAGCCTTGTACTCCAAACAGGGTAAGAATTGGCTGTTACCTGAAGCAAAATAATCACTTTTCCAGGACTGTTATTTTGACTGCTCTTCACATAGCTGAACAATAATTTAGGCAGGCTTTACAGTGAGGTGTTACCTTCTAAGTTTGTTAATGTCACAGAATATGTCAGTAGTGTTTTGATACTATCCCTGACTGCGGATGGGTTGTGTGCGTTCTGTATATTGGCTTCATTAAGAATTGGAGTAATTATCCTTGCAGAAGGAAATTGGTGTTTTGTTGCACAAATTTGTTGTCAAAAGTCAAGGAAAGCTCTGTGGGTCCTTAGAAAATACTGCTGTGAAACATATTTGTTTGTAATTACCTATTTCAGAAAGAACTGGGATCCATATATGTAAACAGGAACCTGGTCAATTTTTCTACTTATTTTATTTGAAAATGTTATTTTAGGCAAGCATATTTGTTCCCTTCTTCCTGAAGGAGTTCAAAATATTTTGAAACATTGCGATTTTATATCTCTTTGGTTGTAATAAAAGTCTTCAAAAAAAAAAAAAAATTAGCTACTTCTCTAGTGCACAAACCAGTTAGACTTAAGTCTTTTGGTAATTGCACTTTTGAAGTATTCCCTGAAATTCCTCTCTCAGCACTATTTCCGTGCCATTAAGTCCTATTTAATTTGACATATACTTGATAACAGGCCAAGAGTGAAGTTTCATAATAAGAGAAGTGATGGATAGGATAGCTGCACTAATTTTTCTTGGAAAAAATTTTCTTGGACTCTCTTTACACTGTGTGTTAAGGTAACATTATTTTATTTGGTCATACCATCTAACAGTGATGTTCTGGACAGCATATCACTTAGTATTTTAAGGGGTTTTGTGACATACAAGTTGCGTGGCCCTCCGCACCAAGTTACATTTCATGGTTTATAAGTTACGCTTGTAGGCCAAATCTCTATAAAATGTACTCGGCGGGCACAGTTTCCAAGGAGCATGTGTGGCATTTATCTGGAAAGTAAGCAGACTGATTTTTCTGCATGACAATCTCCTGAGATTTCAACAAAATGGGACCCAAGAATTTAAAAGCAGTCTTCATCATCTCAACATATTTTACAAAAACAAACAAAAAACCACATGCACATGTGCGCGCAACCCCCCCCCCCCCCAGAATAGCGAGTGACTGAGGTTAGGATCTGTGTTAAATGACTTGATATGTAAAAAGAAAAAAAAATTCTGAGTTCTTCAGAACATGATACATTTAGTAAAGAAATTTCTGGAATAGTTGACAATACAATTTAGTATAGTATATTGAAATAGTCAGGTTAACATACTGTTTTTGGAATATTTTCTTGGATTGTTCCTAGTGAGTTTGTCAAGATTAACATCTTCGTTTTTTCATTCCATGTTAAAGATTACTTTTTTGAGCAGTACAAAATGCCCCAGGCTTTATGCCTTCAAAGTAGACTATATATCAGAAAATTTGGGATATGCTTTTGAGATAATCTCATGTAACTGTAGGGACTCCAAGCAGTCAATATATGAATGATAGTTTCCTCCTCTCCCCCCCCCCCCCCCCCGATGTAGATGCATAATGAATGCATATGTCAGGAGAAAACAGATCCCTATGGATAGGGAGATCTCATATTTTTTTAATGAGTCTAATTGAGAGTTGGCATTACAAGTCAAATTGGCAGTCCTTTGCTGAGTGAATATGGGATGTATCCTTTTTGATGGTGATTTTTTTGCTGTTGTATGTTTCTGCACTTTTTAAAAAAAAGCAAAGCATCCTTCTGTGATAAATTTGCTTTTTATGCAGATATATTTTCAGAAATCCTAAACATCTCTTTAATGGTAAATTGGAGCTGCTTTCCATCTCTAGATAACTTGGGACTGTGTAGTTTGCCTCCTTGTGCTACTGAACTGTAATATCAAAGCTCAAGCATATTAAATCTGTATTTTTTTTTCCTTTTCCCTGTTTAGTATGGATTAATTGATACTTTCTAGACAGAGATTCTTTTAGATATTCAGAATATTGTTTTGAAAAGAACAGTTAATAAAAGGACGGCATCTTGAAATCTAGCTTTTTTTTTTTAACTGAACCAGTAGTTTAAAAATACAATACTATTTCTAAGTCTTGTTTACAACCTTATTTTTTCTGTTGTTTATAAAAGTACAGTCTACTGTTATATGTGCATCTTTTGCACCGCAGCAGGGAAACTAAACAGATGATATCCTCAAGCTCCCAGTGTTAAGTGAATACATATTTTCTTCTTTAATGTTATTGATATAATACATCTAAGGGTTGTTTGTAACAACGGCAATGAAAACAATTTTAAACTGAAGCGTGGATTAATGATACTCCATAGCACTTACATGCTAGAAAGATGCAATTCTTCTTGCATTTTTTTAATAGTGAGTATAAAATAGGATGAAGACATCTAAATTCACCCTGAGTACAATATGGTGCATGTGCAATTGTGCAGCTTTTCACGTTTCCGTCCTCTAGTAAAAAACAGAATGAAAGAAACAAAGGGTTTCACAAACCTTGCTATAAATTAACTACTCCTCGAAATTACTGTCACATATTTGAAATAGATTACTAATTTCACCAGTATCTTTACAGATGAGACCAGCAATTTTGAATACACCAGGGAATAACCATATAATAAATGAACACTGAGACACTTTATTTTCCCTAGGTGCACTTAACTAAATTAATGAAACCAGCATGACAGCAAGAAGGAAATCCATTAACTTTTAAATGAAGTTACCTCTTAGTCAACCTGAGCTTCGAGCAGTAATATTGTCAGAAGGATCTATTTTGGTGGTTTTAATGGGCAATAATTTCTTAATATAATCAGAGCAAATGTAAACTGTGTGAGGTGGCCCTTTTATTAAACTTTCTTTGCTTTTCTGTAACTTGAAGCTAACATTTCTTGCCTTAGAGTATTTAGTATAGTTAAATACCATCAGCTGATGTTTTAATTATTTTAGGTTATTAAAGTTGCTAGTTGTAAACTAAAATTCAGCTGCAGAATTGCAGCCCTTCCCCTTCCCCTCAAGAAGGAAAATCTCTAAGAATTGGAACCACGTGATATCAGGGGAACCCGTCAAGAGACCGGGTAGCTGAGGAGATGCTTCAGAAAGAGGATTTAATTATGAAGCTGTAATTTTTTGTCCCTGCATAGTGTTAAATTTCTGTTGCCAAGATGATATTGAACATGTATGAGAAAATAAGAAGTTTATGCATTGATCATGCTGCATGATTACTGACATCCATATTTTTGTTAGAAAGATGAGAGATTACTGATACATTTTCCTTTCTTGGATCTTGTCAGTTTTTTTTTTTATTTCAAACGTTATTTTTTTAAAGGGAATTTCACCTTTGTAATGGTAGAACAGACAAGTTAGCTGAATTTTATTCAAAAGTGAGCTCTTTGCAAGTTAATAATCATACTTCAGCATCTGAATTTTGCAGACTGCATTTTTTAGTACACGTTTTAGATACTGTGCTTTCTGATCAGATCTTGGGCTAACGTTATACCTGTTTAATAGTTTAAAATAAAGATCGTAACTTCCGTGCTGACTATTTGTGCTTTTGTTTCCACTTTGTCTTTTGCATCCTATACCCCTGGGGGTGGTTGAACCCTGCAGGCACTCGGGTCAAAGGGACATGCCCAAGATCGCCCTGTGCTATTACTCAGAAGTGGAAAACCAATAAGAAGCATTGCAAAGGGAGAGCTCTACTCTTTTAGTTTTGTTGCAATATTGAGGGGGGAACCTGTCTGTTTTGCCAAGCGGGGAACGTGCTCTTTCATCTCTGACAGAGGCTGTATTGCTTTGTTTATCGCTCTAAGTAGTGTGTGTCTGTGTGGTTTTTTTTAAGCTGAAATTCAAATAGTCATATTTGGAGATTAATACATTACCGTAAGCCATACCTTGTTTTTACTGTTGTCTCTGCTAGGTGTAAGTTGACTGTGCGCAGTGACTCTTTGGGAGGTGGGCTCTTTTCTGGCCCCTTTTTTCTTTTAAACAGATTAGTCCTGTCTAAGGAGTATAGAGACCACAAGCAGCAGTAAATGCATCTGCATTCTGTGTTTGAAAGAAGGAAAAGAATTGTAATGGTATTGGGAGGTTAGAAATAGAGTTGGGAATAGCAGTGAGAGAGGGGAAGAAATGCTGTGAGGACAAGCAGAGAAACCTTTTGTGAAATGTAGTTCTAGTAGTTCCTTTCCAGAGGTGGAAACAAGAAACCTCAGTGGTTTCTTTCAATCGATAGTGTAAAACATTGCAGAAATAACAAAAATAACAAGTAAAATTTAAAATGCCTACGTAAGCTTTTTGGATCATTGTTCACGGATGTCGTCATTGAACTGCCTGTATCATTAACCTATAGAACCAGTGATTTTTTAAAATTTTTTTTTTTTATTTTGTGCGTTTTAAAAAGTTTCAGAGGTGTGTAATGACTGCTTTTAAACAGCTTTTTCTTTCTCATCTCACTGGTTAAATTTGTATTCTTACTTGTTGTAATATTAAGGAAATTTACATAATTGGCAAACAGCCTGTCCTGTTGGTTATTTTTATTAGATAAGTTTAATAAGGAAAATCCTTTACGTTCTAGGAAATCCAGCTACTGCTTTAGTTTACACTTAAAATATTTAATAAATTCATTGTTTTATAGTCATGGGTAATTATTAATGTAGAGGGAAAAGTGGGCTATATTTTGTATGGTTCATGCACTTATTTGTCAGTATTTACCGTCTATGCTTTGCAGGGTGGAAAATGTTTCTCCGTAAGTCGGACAAGGAGACAATCCGTCTTCCTCTAGGCTTAGTTCTTGAAGTTTCAGATAGGTGGGTAAAATCGGTATGTGGCTGAGTGAGCCAATTTGATAATGAATGGCCTAGTGCTTTACTATCTTTACTATGTTCCCAGAAAAAGAGTACTGAATGCACTTTGAGATAAATTCTTTGGCCATGTGAGACTAAGTGCCTTTTAGTAATGGAAAAGGAGGACCTTTTATATCTCGATTGCATGAAAAGTATTTGGAAAGCAGAAAATGGCAGTTTCTCCATGTAATTAGTGGTAAAATTTGGCATGACTACTAATGTATGTAAGCACATGCTTTAACACTTTGTTGAACTAAAGGAAGTTCAGCATTTTGCAGGATTAGGCCAGAAGAAAGATCATCCAGATAAAAATTGCTGGAATTAGTTCTTATTTTCCACAAACTATATGTAATTTCAGTGTAACTTCTCATTTATAGCAGTCTGAAATCAGAATACGTTATTTGTAGTGTCACCAAAAATATTAATATCTAGTCAGATATTAATGCCATAAGAATATTACAGATTTAGTGCCATGTGGATTTACCATAGGAAATTGGTGAGGCTAACTACTCGGGATTCCAAAAAGCGGAAGAACGCTTAATGTGAATAATGAAGAGTGACTTCAGCACTAATTTAAAACTTGAAGCATGTGGTTAAATATCCCTTCTGAAATAAGATAATCTCTAATTATTGGTATGAAACGTAATATAAAAACAGGTTTTTGCGCATCTGCATCCTGGGGGCTTCTTGAACCACCCTCAAAACTTACTGGTGTTGGCTGCCATCAAAGAGAGAAGAATACCACACTGGGCCTCACCTATGGTGTAATGCTTCTGTTTTTATGGTGCTATGTGTTTGTCTACAGTATAGAAGGGGTGCCTGATGTTCACAAAGTAGGATATTCTTCTCCCTTGTCAAAGTTATCAGAGGGAAGTCACCTGTCTTTTAGAGTCAAATATTAAATACAGGCTGGAAAGCTGTGACTATTACTACTTTTTCAGGTTTTGTTCATGCTGAGGAACCTAAAGAATCTCCATTTTTTTGTGATTCTCTGTGGCCATGTCTGTACTACCTGGGTAGACAATATAAGGGAGTGAATGGCGTCCTAGACTGAATAGCGCAGACTGGCCTCATCTGCACCGTGTTGCTTGTAGCCCAGAGCTTCTCCTTTGGGGCTCATTTGAAGTCTGCTTGATGCCGAGAGACGATCTTGTGTGTGTGTGGTTGGTTTGTTTATTCAGCATTCCAGAAAAAAAGAAAGAGCCGAATCTCAGACCATCATAATGCTGATTTTCGTACCATGACATTGAGGTGTGGGTGATATGTTTCAGGGTGTTTTGAAGGTGCGTCAGTGGCTGGATGATGTTGAACACTGGCTTGAGCAACTGAAGCCAAGCTATTTATCTTAGGCCCATGCAGTAAATGATCCTGACAGCTGTGCCTGGATCTTCTTTTGGAGGAATTTAGGACGCTTTAGAAGGGAGCATGGGACAAAGGTACCCTAAATTCATTATCGGGGATCAGGAAACAAAGGCCCTGGGCCAATCAAAGAAACACAAATTGACAGTACGATTACACTTGCAAAAAGCTTTTCTCATGTTGCTGCTCCTTCTGAGGAGGAAGGGAGGAAAGTCACAAGACCCTGTAATGGAACCCTTTGGAAGAGGTGTGTGAATGTCCTGACTTGCCCTCAGCTTTTTTGGTTTAATTTGCATTGGCTGCTTTGGGGAGGGAAGGAGGGAGTTGGCTTAAAGGTGTTATTTTAGTAATATTTTCAGGATGGAAAAAAGCACATAAGTTCAAAAGGTTAAATGTTTTGCTTCTGTTTTGAAGTGATGTCAGATTCTTCAGCCATATTCTTTCCCCTGTTCGTTCTTCTCTCCAAGAGCCCCTCAGCAGGACCTGGACGTTCTAAAACATGTGCCTTTTGTTTTCATGTATAGCATTTAGGTTGGCTGAATACTTCAGTTTTCTTTTCAACGCTTGCTTTTTTCACCTGGAGCCTAGCAAGCTCTAAAGCTATGGTAACGTATTTGGAAACAAAAGCTTTTGGTCTCCTTTAAAGATGTCATAGTTATTCTGGACTATTTTGAGCGGTTCCGTGTAAATAGGTGTGGAGCAGATTTACTATTAAGAAGATGCTCTTGGCCTTCTAATTCCTTCAATTCTTAGTCTATCCCTAGGCTGTATTGGCAAAAGCCAATCCTCTTCCCTCAGAAGAGTGATTTGTAATAACATTTCTTTTTCGTGTGAAAGCAGTAGTGAGTTAGCAAAGCACTTCCCTGACTTGGGAATGCTGGAAATGGAGAACCCGGTTTCAATTCCAGAGAAGACAATAGGTGTTCTGGCATGTTTTGGCACCAACTTCAAGAGGAGCCAAATTGGACTTGATTTTTCTGCAAGCACGCTCAATTAATAAGTGATGACGCTGAAAACAGAATGTGTTACATCTTGTTCAAAGATGTTAGATGTTGTTCACATGAAAGAAATGTATACACTTACAACCTTTTAAATAAAAGAAGCTCGACTTTTTCTTTGTCATCCTTGGCCTTTCATCAGAGTTCAGGTCTTGAGTCTGGCTGTTTTGAGCATGAGAGCTGTTTGTTACTTTCATGACTTTATTCAGTGATCCTAGAACTGTGTTTTCTCTCTTCCCCCTTTCCTGAAAACAATCTGCAATAGAAGCAAGTTTCATGAGCTATCTCCTGAAGTCTTTGGAGGGAGGGCAAGGCAAATCAGGTTTGTTTATGACCCCTGCTGCTTTGTAATAGGTGAACAAAAGTCAGCCTGGTTGGTCAGAAAAATAATAGGTTTGTTCTTGACTTGTGTGTGTACAGAAATTAGAGGGCGTTGGTGAAAGAAAGATGTTGGTCAGGGAATCTAGAAAATGTCAAAAGGAAAAGAATTTCACAGAACTTGATTTCTTTTGTTTTTCTTTGCATAGATCTGTCCTGTTTGTGTTTTTGTAACACTGAAATTTTTAATTTAGCATGCAGAAACTACAGAAGAAGACAAAAGTCCTACAGGAAAGCATGCTACTCATTTGGTCGTCTGTCTTTGTTGAGAGAAAGGTTTGATTTTGGGGGGAGGTAGGGGAGACTAAACTAGCTGCATTAAGTTCACTGAGGATGAACCAAAAATGGTATGTTTTTCATTGTAGAGTGTTTTTTTTTTCCAGTTACATAGTCTGCATCTTGAGCCCATGGCATTTTCTGTTTTATTTTTTTTGTCCATGAGTGCTGCACAGGTCAGGGCTGAAGCTTTGCAGTAGGGCAGCATAAAGAAATACTTATGCTGCTGCATATGATGTACCTGTGTTGTGCTTAAAAAAAACCTCTCTCCAAGAATCTTAATCCAGACCTCTTTGTAAACCAGTAATGCACTCAAAGAAACTCCAAACCCAAGAGTCTAGGCGAACCTTTCTTCTGTTTTATTTAAACCTACCATGTGCTTTCTCTTGCTGATGCTTCAAAACAGCCAGTTTTTTATATGCTTGCTGTATTGGAAGTTTAAGCATGCACTGAAAAGTAACAAGAGTATGAGCTAACATTCCTAATTGCATTCTCCTGTCTTCTGAAGTCATGTAAATGTATGCTATACCTATCTTTACGCTGGAGGTGATTATTTTTTGCGTGTGTTTGTTGTGTGTAATCCACCATTGGGTTGGTGTAGTCTGTTGAATTTAGCGGAATTTCTTCTGCCTTTGCCAGCAGAGGATGTGATTCTTCATCATAGTAGGCATTTCTTCCTGCGTGCATCTCACTGGCTAGAGCAGAGTAGACTCAGTGGTATTATCTGTGAGAAGAAGGATATCTAACAGACTGCTGCCTATTATCTTGTTTCTCAAGCTTGCTCTGATCCGTATTCCTTTCCTTGCATACGGAAGGAATATGGGATAAGAAGATCCAGTTGAACTGTAGAAAAGTATGTAATCAAATTTTGAACATTGACTTCTGAGCAAACGGAAAGTGAAGCAAAAGAACGTGTTCGACCAGTAAATTACAGGCTCTGGCAAAGTGTAAAGTGCCTTTAAGAAGCAGGTGTTGGCTATGTAAGTTCACCAGGCGTACAAACATGCTTGCCTTTTGGAGTCCGTTTAGGCCATTATTAGGAACAGTTACAGGGAACAGGAAACCTGATCTGACTGATAGGCTTTTTGTATTCAGTACAGGTTTGCAAAAAGAAAAAAAATCATAATGCAGGGGAAAACATGATTCTTTTTAGCTCTTCTGTCTAAGCCTGAAACAGGAGGGGGGAACCAGAAGAAGGAAAATCAGTCTAAAGGAAATTGCAGTAGTGATTGTTTAAAGTAAACACAAAGGAAGTCTTGTATTCTGTCTGTCAAGAGTGCTAACCATTTTTAGTCTGGAAGAAGGGGCTGAACATTTAATTAAACAATAACCTTTGACTTTATTCGTTTATACTCCCTTATTCCTAACAGTAAGGGATATATATATATAGATTAAATGAGATTATTTTTTTGTGTACAGATGTTTCCTGCAGTGCAAAGTTAGCGCTCAAATTTTCACAGATGTTTTGAGCATGTGCAAATTTATAATGATGATTGTTTTAGTCAAGATAGCACTTGAGCACACTGATAAAACATCAAAGTACTCTACAACGAGCCAGCACAAAGGCAGGCCCTACCCCAGAGCGTTGTCAGTCTGGGGCTGAAGCAATACACAAGTGAGTGAATTGACAAATGTGGGAGGAGGGCAGCTTGGGAGGGAGGAGAAAAGAGGCCAGGTCGTCATTTCAGGCAGTGCTGTTTCTACACAGTTGAACAGCTGATTAGTCTAGAGCAGTTCTTTTAATAATAAAATTTTCAGAATTCTACTGTAAGTAAATAGCCCCGGGGCATCTGCCCCAAATTACAGGTACATATGACCGGTAGCTTTGGACTGATCTGCTTCCAGGTCCTGTGTGGCTATCACAGTTTTGGTTACAGGTATGATAGTTTTGTATCAAAACATTTATAAAGGTAAAACAGTGTGGAAACAGTTTATACTGATGCAAATAATTTTGTACTTACTTAGCTTAACCCTTCCTCAAGTAAGAAAGACAACAAGTTAGCGTTAGCAGTTTGGCAGCCCTTTGCTGGGGCAGGCTGGGAGGGAGGTGCACAGTGAGTCCTGCAGCAGCGTGCAGAAGGCACTGTCTCTGTTTTTTAGGCAAGCCTGAGGATTTTAAGCATCTCTGACACAAAGGTAGCAAAGATGGCTTATCTGCCAAAGGCCTAGCAGGTAATTCCACAATGAATACTGACCTTATGCATACACAGAACCCACAACCTACCAAACCCATTTTCTTTCAAAACCTTAAGATTTTGTTTGCATGCAAAAATTGTCTTTCTGACTAACTGGAGGTACTTTCATGAACAGAAGTTCAACCTCACTGCAGTCTGTTTTGTTACACCGCTGTAATTGTGCTTATTTTACTATAGGCTACTTGTTTATGGGAAAAGGAATACGCTGTACAAGTCTAAAGCACCTTGACACAAATATAATCCGTAGCTTAGATATTTTCATATAGCAGAAAAAATATTTGGTGAAGTCACAGACTAGTTTTGAACCCTGAAGGAACAGATGTTTTTTTGTGACCAAGAATGTCTTAGTCTACTTGGTTTTAGGTAGAAGGCTGGACCTGCTTGAAAACATTTGTTATTTTGAACAAAGGTTTGTTTTGGTTCTGGGCTTTTGCTTCAACTAGGAATTATATCCTCAAGTTACATGGCAATCTTTATCCAGCTCAATTAAGCCAAGTAGAAGTAACAATTAGGCTTTAGTCAGCACACACATGTTCTGCTGTAAGGGAAAGAGGTAATATTTTCCTTTGTCAGATTACCTGAAAGGTCATTTGAGCCATAATGTGTCAAAGCAAAAAAAATTCAAGATGAAACAGCAACACATCATGCATGTGAAAAAGAAGAGATTGGAAGGATCTGATCTTGGTGAGGAGGATGCTGCCTGTTAATGTCAACGGGGATTATATTGTGTCACATTATCATAAACAGCATCAGAACTGTGCGTGAAAGAGATAGACATGATATATGTTTTCAAAAGTATTTAGGTGCGTAAGAGTATTTCCAAAGCATTTATTTGTAGAGCTCCTGCTTGGCGCCCATCTGCATCCTTAGGCACTTAGATTTTCATAAATCTCCATCTCAAGGTCTAAACTACCAGTTGCAAAGCATTGGTGTATGAGTATCATTTACCTCAAGTTGCCTTTATGATGCCTGGGGTATGAGAGCTAGACTCATGAGCTAAAACTGGGAAGCAGCATCTTAGCAGTTGAGTTGGCGTTTTCTTATTTAGTGCTAGAAAAAAAGACAGAGAATTTTTATGCTGTTGAGGCTGTATTTTTTTTTAAAAACAATCGTAGATAATTACATGTGGATTTAACAGTTCTAAGGAACAGCTGCTGCTGACACAAAGAAACATTTGCCTCTAAGCAGTACTGTAATTCTTCACATAGGAACGTACTAAAATTGCTTCTCAAAAGGAAGATTTGACTATCACAGTCATTTATGTAGTGATACGGAGTTTCTAGTTCTAGGCCAGGTGATTCAGGTAGGTGTATGCCCTACCTAAAATTAAGTTCTTTAGTGGGACTGCAACATCTCAGTTGTTTACTTACATGCAACTCTTCTGGGCTCTGCTGATTCTTACAAGCTTCTGCCTAAAGGTTTGGGCACATAATCAAGCTGTTACAAGTTAATAACATAGCATGTGTCAGCTGTGGTGGCTATCTCCATGCATGAATATCAAATATTTGGTAATTCAGTTTAGTTTAGACTGCAGCGAGAGGATTAAGTTAGTTGCATTACCTTTCATTTGCGGTTGGCTAAGAGCCTGCACAGGTTGCGGCAGCTGTAGCTCACCTTACGCGGGTATCTTTTTAGGGTCTTTGAGTCCTATGGAAGGCTTGAAATCTGCAGGGTTTCAGACTGCGGTTCTGATCATGAGTTTCATGTTGGTGTCTTCTTCGATGCAAAATCTTTTATTTTCTTTCTTGCTCTCTTTGAAAATAACTTGTACTTTCTGTTGTCATGGTTGCAGAGAGAAACTCAAAAACATGAACCCTGCTGACTCCTAAAACCAGTAAGCCTGCATATTTCTATGAGGAAGTTCAGAATTAAAGAAAGCTTTGTGATTTTGTGTGTGTGTGGTGTTTTTTTTTTTTTTCCTTGAAGCTGAAGTCGTCATTTCTCAATGGCTAGGATTGCCTGTGTAGAACACAAGGGGTAAAACTGGATAGATAGGTCATATAGTTAATTTATAATGTAGTTACAGTAATTCATTCCTCATCTGTGTTAGGAAGCTTTCCCCATTATCTAGCCACTTTTGTTTTCCTTTAAGCTACTTTAGTTTTCCTAACTTCAGTGGGTCTGTGCACAGAGTACATTTAATCCTTAATGTTTTAAAACATGCTGTTTTATAGGATATTAGAGGACTGTTTATACTAGGAAATGGTGGACATCTTTGACTTTGGGCAGGGGCAGGTGCCCGGGACAATTGCCTGGCACCTGAGATGAGGGAGCGTGTGCCTGTATGGGGCAGTAGGATGTATTCAGATGCCTTCAACTACTATATCAGAGATTCATGTACCTAGACAAAATATCAAGACTGGTTTGCTTTGGCTTTAGCTGTTTCTGCTCTGCCCAATGCTTTTTGTGTACCCCTGTGAAACTTTCCCTTTGTTTCCACTGTGTGCGCGCTCTTTAAAATCCTACCTCAAAAATCTTGTTATGCCTCACTTGACTAGTGCTTCTCTTTCTACTGTTTTCCTTCCCTGATCATGAAACAAAAGGCCTAAGTCATCTAAACAATCTACCTGGTGTCCCCCTCCCTCCTTTGGTCAGTCTATTTTTTCCTAGTCTGGTAAGTGAGAGTGTGGGGGAGAGACAGAGCTCTTGCAGCAAGTAGAGGACAGCATCTGCCCGTCGCTATCCATGATAAAAAAGCAAAAACTTTAAGCAGCAATTTCGACCGTGGGCAAAAGGTTGTGTATAGAGTTGCTTTTTCACTGTGTGCAGCGAATCAACTGATGTCGTTAACACATTTTAAATAGCATACGTTCTTACTTGAGAAGTAAAACAGCGTTGTGCTGCTGCCTCTAAGGATTACAGTTCTGCTGTGCTCTTCTGAGAGTCCCCGTGTAGGTAGGCCCTAACGTTGTGACTCTGCAAAAGCTTTGGCTTTCTCCCTCCGCTCTTCCAAACCGCAACGAACTTTTCAGATATGTATCGTTATCTCTGTGCGTCATGCTGGCGGTACCTGGAGCTATTTGCTTGACAGAACACTGTGTGTTCCAAGGCGGCTTTAAACTGAGCCAGGCTGGCATCCAGCAGAAGTTCAGAAGATGCGATATGAAAGAAGTCTTCTGAAGAAGATGATGGGGAGGCTGAGAACTGGTAAGTTTGGTCTGCTGGCCAGAGCCCTGAGATGATACGTAAACAAATGGTGTACAGTTTCTGCTTCTACCAGTCTTCCTGTGTGACCTTAGGGGAGTCTGTACTTCAAGTCCCTGCATTGTAGAATGGGGGAAATTATTTCCCTTGTGTTGTGTTTTGTTTCATTATTTTGTTTGTAAATTTGAGGAGTTGAGGATTATCTGATGTGTTTCTTACAAATCCCTAGTGCAGCGAACGACAATATTCTGGAAGTCTCTGTGTGGCTCTTCCCTGTAAATGAAGATGATGGTAGGAGAGTAGAAGGGATAAGTGACGTGAGCAGTGAGAAAGGACTACTTTATATTTGGACTGAAGTTGATCTTATCGGATATAAGTCCTTCTACCAGATATAAATTCTCATGCAGTTCTTTGTTAGAAGTTCTAAGAGGATCTTGAAGACTGGAATGGTGTTCAGGCAAAAATCTGGTGTTTTGTTTTCCCTCAAAGAGCAGGGATTGACCAAAAAAAAAACAACACCCCAACCCACAAAACGGAAGCAAAGCAAAAAATGTGCACATAAACCTTGTCACCAGCTCTGCCAACTTCCTGGCCCTTCTTCTCTTTAAAAAAAATAAAAATAAAATGCCTGCCACCAGGCACACTTGTTCTTCTGCGCAGACTTAATTTTTAGGTTTGTTGGCTTGGTTTTGTGCATCTGTTCTTTGACACCTCCATGATACGGTTGCATTCGGTGTCCCTTCCCATTTCTTACAGTTCATATGACTTCTCCCTCTTCCCTCCCAAAAAGATGAAACTCGTGATTTTAGAACGGTGTTAGTTTATAGAAGAACCCTCTGCGTTCAGAAAGTTGGACTCATCTAGAATGAACTCATCTCTTCTGCAGGCAAAGCTACGTGCTGTTTGGGCTGAAGCTTTGAAGGACTTGAGTGTGTGTAATAGGCAGTTTTCATCTCTCACGTTTGAAAAGTTCTCCAGCGTCTCTCTAGTCATCTTGTTCTTCTGACAGCATAACATTAGACTGAATCTGTAACGTGGTATTAACCACCTGTCTTGCCAGCTGCTACCCTGGAAGCAAAAATGCAGAAGGAGGAAAAAGGTGCTGAACCAATATATATATATATATTTGTATATATATATATATTTTTTTCAGTTTGTTTCCAGTCTGGGTTCAGATGTTGCTGGAGTTGTTTCAGGTCTGTAAAAGTTCAGAGTAACAGTTTGTGTTTGCTTCGGGTTTGGCTCTTGCCTTGCTGAGACGCTTGCATTTAGGGACAGTCCGTTTTGTGTTCCCTGCCTGCTGAGTGGCCTGGGGAGGAGGAAGAGCGGCGTTCATTCCCAGCCCTGCCGTTTCAATTGATTTCTTCTGCTCTGGCCCCTTCTTTTGTGCACTGAAAAAATGAAATGAAATAGAAACGACATGGTAGAGGTAATGTGCCCTTTCATTCACGCTTCTTCCTGCCTAGACTTGCTAATATTTAAATCTGTGGCTGCAGAGATGGGAAGGAGAGTAGGTACATTGCAAAGATCTTTGTAAAACTATTAATGCTGGACTGAATTAAGAGGAAAAATGTATTTGATCAAGAGAGAAGGTATTCCTTGAACTCTATCCTAATTATAGCTCTGCGTTTCTCCTTTCCCAACTTGGCCCAGCCCTGTCTAGGGTAGCCTGAGGACTGCTTTAATTTACTCTAGTTGGCTGCGATTCCCAAGGAGCTGTGTGCCACCTGGCTATAGAGGAGCAGGGCTCATCCCGGCCGCACCCTCTCCCCACCCTGCAGAGGCTCTGCGGGCAACAGTGTGTGGGAGCAGGCTCTCCCGGAGAGCGGCCCGCCAGGGTCGCCCGAAGCAGGGAGTCCCTGCCTGGGAACCTGCTGAGAGTTCCCGCTTTAAGCCGCTTGGGAAGCACAGAAGCGCAGAGCTTCTGCTCCCAGATCCTTCACGCGCTCTCACGTATCCCCGTGCTGAGAAGTCTGAACGCCGCAGTCTGAAGCCCTCTGACTTTGAAGGCAGGCATTGTAACCGCCACGCTGAAGTCTGCGCGTTTTATCAGGGACCTAGCCTACTTAAAAACGTTTTTTTTAAACATCGTTTTAGTTTGTGAGTCAAAGGTGCAAAAGTTTTGCCTCTGAAACGTTTGCAAAATGTTACTCGCAGACAAGCAGTAATAGCTGTATTCCAAAGAGAAGTCGTCTTGCTTTAGTTAGTTTACAAAGAATGGCTTTACTGGTCATCCTGCTGAAAAGAATTTTTTATCATACTGTGTTTCACTTAACTGAGCAAATATTAACAGTAAATTTAATGCATAATTACAGAACACAATCTTACATTATAAATTTTTCAGGTCAAACTGCATCCTATCTGTTAACTAGTTTTTTTTTCACTCCTTTGTTTGGATCAGAATGCTCTAATAAATGCTGTTAAATGCACTTTTCCTCCTCTACCTCCTTCTAAACGGCTGTGTTTTGGGAGTCATTAGTTCAGATGTTTGCACTGAGGTGTAGGAATTGATTTCTTGCCTGATTTGTGCTTTCCAGAGCTATTCTTCCTTTAAAAAAAAGAAAGACAAAAAAGACAAAAAATAAAAAAAAGAAAGAAAAAAGGGGGCAGCTCCACTGATGATAGGCTGTGTCACCAATATTGTTTTCTGGCGTTGCTATCCAGCTTTTTGTGTTTATTACACCTCATGACCTATATGTAGGCCCTGTGTAGACTTATGTCTTTGTTGAAGGTAAAATTAATGCAGCTACGCTTGTAAAGTGTTGGGAGTTGAGATGTTACTCTAAGTTAAACTTAAAAATATAAAGAGGTGCTCCAATGCATTGCACCAGTTCTAAGATAGGTGGGGGTTTTTTATACTGGAGAGAATCTTTTTTGCAGCCTTCTCAATAGGCTCGTTCTTCTAGAAGATTTGTCTTAAGACTGTATGATTTAATTTTGTCATATAGTTAGTTCAAAAGTGGAAGAAAGCATGATTTCTTCTTTTTTTCCATCGTAACCTTCTTTTAATCAAACATTGTGGTGCAGAAGCCTGTGGTCAGCAGGAAAAGTTTCATTTTCCTGTTTGGCAGATTAATTAATGGGTATAGAAAAGTTCATCGTCTGTCTAGTTTACAGAACCTGAGCTGATTTAAGATTGTAGTGAGCTGCCTGTATCTTCCTGCCAGTTTTAAGAACTGTGGTATTTTAAACTGTGTACCTGGAAATCTGAAACTTTACTTCAGTATTGATTGTGAGAATGAATTTTCTGGATTTTTGAGTATCTGAATGTGTTCTGTGCAAGTTAACTGCAGAGTTTTTAAATTGGTATTTACTAAGTATTTGGTAAGTAATTGGTAAATACTAAGTATTTAGTACTAAGTATTTACTATTTAAGTGTTTACTAAGTATTATTAAGTATTGAAAATACTACCCGGAAATTGAATAGAAATAACATGCTGTAATTACATCTTTCACAGCCTTTCCTGGTGTTGCAGGGAAAATGTGTGGGGAAAAAAATCTATAATCTTAAGAAGAGAAGAGAATAGTCTGAAATGGCTGAGAAGGGTCATCAAGCAAACCCACTGCATTAGTTTTCACCATGTCTCTATTTTATACTGTAGTGATGGCTTGTTCACAAAGAAATATTTCATGTTCTCTCTCCGAAACTGTACTTTCAATGGCAAATTTGCTATGGATTAATAATATAATGTCAAAATAGAGAAATTATGCTGGGATGTCTTTGGTAAAGTGATAATTCTTTTAAGTGGCATTATATTGAAGCTATATGATTGGCTACGCTGTATTTGGGGAATAAAATCTAAAATATACGTTTTCTCAGTTTATGAAGGGACTCAGCTTTCATATAAAACAGGCTCAAACATTTACAGTCATGCATAAAATTGTAGAATTGTATGCCCCTGTTTCTTTAATGTTGCTTCCTTTGATCTGACAAGTGCAGTAGCTTGCTTGGTGGGCAGCTGAAAAATTGTGTGTCTTGCAGTTTATCGCGGGGCTATAATAATATGTTGGCAGTTTGTAATTAAGCTTAGGCTTAATGTCATCAGTTCAGTTATGTTAGATCATTATTTTTTTGTTTTACATTCTGAGGAATTAGTAGACTAAAAGTCCAGCACTAGTTGTTAGTAAGATCACTCCCAAGTCAAATGTGTTAACGGTGGCAATTCTTGGTAAACACCAGCGGATTACTTTATATGTACGGGGGTGTGTGTGTGTATACATACATGCACACACATGTATAAAAGTAATGGAAAGGTCAGAACTCTTTTCCAGGAGGCTAACTGAAGAGTGCAGTGTGGTAAAGAGCTGCTGGAGTTTGCATGACATGCTGAAAAGTTTGGGAAAGGTTTTTGAATCCCTAGTAAAGGAACAAAGGGTGCTGTTGATAATGTGAGCTAGTTGATGATAGGGCAACGTGTGATATTGGTTGCTTTCGCTTATGAAGATGATGCAAATTTGAAGAATTGGAATTTTATCTGAAAATACCTGCTTCCCAGTTAAATGTGGCAGTCAGCGTTGTGATAACCAAAAGAGTTATCAAATCATGGTGGTGTGTGAGCGTTTTGTGGCTAGTTACTTGCATTGTTTTCCTTGCACGTTCAGTGAACTAGGCCAGATCTGTAATTTTTTTTGTCAGTGGAGATCTTTCCACTGATCTCAAAAGGCTGAGGGTCAGGCTGTTGTCCGTTCCCCCTTTGTTGGGGAAGACCTTTGATAACCTCAAGAGAGGCCTGGAAAAACCTAGCTGTGATTTTTCTCAAAAGTCGTCTAAAAAGCACTGTTCCCATTATGTAAATGTTGTTCTTTCAGAACTAGAATGGAAGGAAAAAGTTTCAAAACATTAATATTCACTGAGATCTTTCAATTTTAAATGCAGTTGTACACATCTGCATGCCATAAAGATTGCTTAGTATGTACTAATCATCTTTGTCAAGAGACTAATTTAGCGGGTAAAAACATGCTTTAAATGAAAAAGCAAGATTTAATACAATGTTAGGTAACTGCATGAAGTCACATTTTTAGCCATTAAATCCTAGAAATAGTGGCTTGTTTCATGTTTTCCAGTATCTTTTTCAGAAAACATAAGTCCACTTTTTTCAGGTGTAGCTTTCAAACGATGTTTTACACAGCTTTGTAGATTTCCATTGACTGTGCATTAAATTTGATAGCTACAAAGTTTTTAAATGGCCCAGAATAGATGTTTTGTATGGTTTTTCAGGAGCGGCGTTTTTTTAACTGCTTTTCTCCAGTGTTTTCTCTTTGGACCCTTTCTTTTCCATTTCAGCTACTGATTGTTTATAAAATGTCATTTATTAGTCTCTTCTCATTTCTGGCATTGGCTATTACAGATGATTCCTGCAGTGTAGCGTTAAACTTCCGATGCGTTTCCATGTATTGCTGCCCGTGACATGGAAAATAAGGAATCGGGGAAATCAGGTCAGTGGAGATAAAATTACTTGCCCCACTGGCAGAACCTTCACAATAGGAGGGAGTCTGAAATCTCCCTGCAAGCAGAGTCCCCTTCTGGCTAGTTTTTTGAACAGTGGTTACAGTGGATTGCTTCAGTAGACCAGATACGGGTTTTGTGCTTCGTTTATATGCAATTGTGTCTTTTAAGTAGAAATGGGCCACGCTGGAAAGTTTTTGGATGTGATCTGAGTGTTCTTGAAGATTAGGCTAGCGTGATGTTTAGAAGTGGGTTTCTAGCTGATTGTCTGGGATTGGTATGATCGAGGGGTTTGTGAAGAAAGTAGCACTGTTGCAGTTCCATGTTCTTGACAGGTTTTGTGGGGCATCTTTACGGAAGTAATCTGTCTTGACATGGCTGCAGGGTGCCCGGTCATGGCTTGATAAAGTTAGGTATGCTTCTGATGAGCGTGGTCTCCATCAATTTTAAAGGTGAATAAGCAACTAATCTCAACAGCACCTCTGGGTCTGTTTCAAAGAATTTTGTAGGTTATGCTTGCAGTTACTAACATGTTAGTAACTTTCTAGCAGGGCAATTAAATGTGTTCCTTCATCCTCTACTAGGGAAAACGGGAGCTGCCAAAAAGCCTCTGTGTTTCTGGCTCAGTTTGTACAAATTGCTCTGTCCTATATACTGTCTGTGAAATACTCAACCAGCTCATCCTTCTACCTGCAGACAGCGGGGAGGGTAGGAACTGGCGAAGTTGGGGGATTTTTGCCTGGTAGATCTTTGATTAGTATGTTGGAGATATAAAGCAAATCCAGGCTGTGTGTCGTATGCTTCACCTGATTGGGAGCGTTCTGTAATTAGACTTATGTGCAGTACCTGGAGGGGGGGAGGAGGAAGCTACTCTTTTAAAACCACCACCCCAGAAGTTATGGGTGATAAATGGCACAATAAGTTGATGCCTGATAGGCTCTTCTATTCTTGCCCTTGTGCAGTGCACTTTGGTTGCTGCTCAGTCCCTATTTGCCCCCCTCCTCCCTTTTTAACCTTCTGACTCTTTCTTTTATTATGTTATAATTAGATCTTGTGAGTGTTTTTGTCTCCTTTTTTGTGAGTATTGTGGGTTATCTCTTTTTGTCAACTTCGTTGCTTGCGCGCTCTCCTTGCGATCTTGCTCACCACGTTGCGTATGGTCAGGTTATGGTTCTACAGGATCAGTGCTTCCAGAGCATGAAAATACAGTGTTAAAGTAGGAAGACAGAGCTTGACTGACACGTGAAGCTTACGTGCTGCTGCCTGCAACTAGACGTTTGTGCTAGTTCTGTTAGGCCAAGGCAGGGCCAAAGGAAGTGCTGGTTTGTTCACACACAGCGTGATGTTTGCAATGAGCAAAAAGAAGGAGCCACGCTGTCTTTCTCGATTGCTTTCTGCTCTTTTCTTCTACTCGCTTTTAATGTATCTGTGCCCTTCTCCCTCCTGATTGTGGCTCCTTATTCTCCGGGAAGGCTCATCCTTCTAGTTGTTACCTGTGTCCTATTGGGGCTGAAGCAGGAACGCAAAAGGCTTACTTTAAGAAAGCAGACTGCAGGGCTGAAATCTTGTTGCTCAGCTATATTGAAAATAGACCTCAGCTGCTGTGTATTATGCTGTTTATCAAGAGAGCTAATGCATGGCTGCTTTAAGTACAGCTTGATATCTTTTGGTCTCTGCCATCTGGCATTTGAACAAGAGAAGAGACAAATTTTGTAATGTTATTTTCTCATCTGTTCAGCCACAGTGATCCAGCAAAACAGAAGTCTTCTTTTTGATCGTTTTGAATGCAGCAGACTCCATTAGCAAACTTTACGAGAAGTTTTTCCTTTTCATGAGGAAGAGTCATCATTATAGCACGGTTGGTTGAAAGCAGCTAGCCCTGCTTGCACTGCTGCCGTTGCTCGGGCTTCCACGTTGAGGTGTGCGTGCATGATTTGTCTACCTATGCCTGTATTTGCAGGGTGAAGGAGGGAGATTTTGTTGCAATGCAGGGTCTGAATTAGAATTAGGCTTAGAATGGATGGCAATTAGCAAAGTCAACCCTTTTAAAATAAATCCAGTTGGAATTTGTACAATTGGTTTCTGTTATTTTTAAAACAAAATCCATTTGCCTCTTGATTGTTCACTTCTTTTTGAAAAAGAACAGACTTCCATGCTCGTGCCTCAGCAAGGGATGCTCTCCTCCCTACTGGAGCTCACGCCCCAGATTTGACAGCCTGGATTTGAGAAAGCTCCTTGGAGAGATCTGTTCCAGTGACAGGGTTGGCCCAAAGGTGCTGGGCTCCCCCTGGCCCGGGATCCCGTCCATCTCCAGCACCTTTCCGCTCTGCTCTTGCAGTCCCGCTAACTCTTCCTTTCCTCCAGATGCTGTCTCCTGCATCTTTCCCTTGACTCATGGAGCTTTTAGTCACCTGTAAAAGCCCAGTTTTTTTCTGTAGTACTTCCTCCCCTCACATCCCTAACTGTTCAACCTTGAACTTTTCTGTATTTGTGAGGAAGGGAATTGAAGCGGGGGATGTTAGCATCTGTGATCTGTTTTGGGAGTAGATCAAATCAGTCATGGCAAGTTAAGGTGCATACATGTCTTGTGTATGTAAGTCAAAGTGTGACACTGGAAAAGCTCAGAGTACTTTGTATCTGGTTTATGAAGATAACTGTGAGTATGGAGTTTGTGCGGTCTTGGTATTATGTAGATAGAGAAATGTAAGAGAGATACAGAAGCCTAACAGAGAGGATAAAGTCTGAAAAGATCTGGTGAGAGATCGCTTTGGTCTATTGCATCTGAAGAAGTCAGTATTTTTTTTCCTCCTTAAAAAAACAGCATGTACAAGAAGAAAATTTTTTTTCCCCTTTCTGGCAGATTGTGTCAAATTGGAGGGGAAAAAAAATCATCACTCTGTGAAGGAAAAGGATTTTGCTCCTGCTTTAAGTACTAATTTCAGTGCAACTTCAACTTTGGAGCAATCATTATATAAATCTACCCATCTTTAAGCTCACTCTTGCTAGCTTGTATAGTTCCCATAAAGCCACAGAGCCAGATCTGACGGAACAGCCTGTCAGTTAAAAGAACCCTTAGAAAGCTAAGTACTTTAAAATTGTCATTCATCTTTTTTTTTTCAGGCAAAATGCATTAGAATATTCTTTTATACCTGAAATGAAATTATTGTTTTCTTGAGCTGCTGTCATGTTAGTTCGATTATTTTATCTTTGGTATAATGAAACCCAGAGCCTCAGGATGTCTACTAACGTCGCAATTGTAATGGAATAAAAAAGTCATTTTGCCAGCCCTTTCCCGTTCTTCCTGCTCATTCGAAAACATGATAGACCTTTTATCCATCAGCATTTGAATGCAGCATTGCTTTCTTGCTATAAACAGGATGGATTTTCTGTGAATAGATGCTAAGGACTAGTGAAGGAATAAAGTCTTTTAGAAATACAGAATGATGTCTGTTAGCTAAGTGAGAGGGGAGGAGTGGAGTGACCTAGTTCTTTTACTGAGTCATCAACCATATTCTTTGTATGAAATTAGGTAGTGTAGGCATGACATAAACCACAATATGTGAAGTATTTATTTCATGTAAAAGTTTGCTTAACCTGCCACAGGAAGAGACTCCCAGAAGCTTCTCTAGGTTTTCCCGCTGCCTGATGCGGTGAGAAAATCTAAGCGTCGTGAGCTTTGCTGAGACAACCATGTAGGCCAATGTTTTAATGTAGAGGAAATGGGATTTTTTCCCAGCTAGTAAGTAACAGTAGTAAGTAGTGCCCTTTCACCCCTTCCAGGCAGGAAAAGGAACGGCCTCCTTCACCAAAGTCCTTAGTGTCAGGATTGCGCCCCTCACTCCCCTAATGGCATATAAATTGTTCTTTCGCTTTTGTGGTAATGTCTGTCTGGATCCTAGATGTTATTACACGAGAGAATTATGGAGAGTATAAATGGCCATAAGCCCTCCTGCTCCCCCAGGAAGGGGGCATTAGGGGTGAGTGGTGATGTAGGATGTCCATGGTCATGTGGGTGAAATGAGTCTTAATCTGGAAGAAACAGAACCGTTGAGTTTTGCTTTGGCAAATAACGTGTTTCTCAGAGCACATCGTGTGCATCCGTTATTGCACCCCTTCCCTCCATCTTCTCCCACTTTTACTTGAGTTCTTCTAGGTACCAGCACCCACACAAGCTCATTTGCTCCCCACGTCTTCCCCTGCCGTGAACAAATCAGGCTTCACGTGAATATTGAGAAGCGGAGCTCAGCAGAGCACAAGCAGGCGTAGGTTGGAGTATGGCGGAGGGTAGGAGTGAAGGGCTCAGGAGGATGTGGTCGGTGGAGATTGTGGTAAAGAGGATGGAGGAAAAATTGGTGGGAAAGGAGCGCAGGTATGTGGGTGACAGTAAAGGAGTAGGATCTTGTGCACAAGGGATGTGGTAAAAACAAGTGAAGGGGAAAAGTACATAGTGCATGGTGAAAGTCGTCTGTCTTGGTATGCATGGAGCATGATAGCCGCTGATTAGAAACGTGCTCTGAGAACTGCCCTCAAACTAAAGAACGTTTTACAGCTCAGTGTAGTTGACACCTATTAGCAGAACAAGAAGTCATGAGGTTTATTGCTCGTGATACTGTGATCTGTTTAGGAGGATGAGTGCAGCTGGTAGTTCTGCGAGGAAACTGGAAAGGTGAGTAAGTGAATGAAGTATCCAGATTTGGGAATGTATCTGCTTATAATGTATTCATATACAGCCACAGCTCCTTTACTGAAACTAAGCTCAATAAACACAAAGGAAACTTCATTTTAAGGTGATGTCCTGTTAGCGGTAACCCAAATGTTTCTTCAATAGACTGTGGTAATCTAAATATATGCAGTAGTACCCCTCCAGTGATTTCAGCTCAATTTTTAGAAAGATGATGATGAGAAGTTTCATATGAAAAATCCATCCTACCACTTGTTATGTTGTTCCGCATGTTTATTACCTTCATTGTTTCTTCTTTTTAAGTTTAATACACATTTTTCCTACTATCTTTCACCTGTTTGACCTTATTCTATCTTTTATTGTTAAGAAACCATCTGTCAGATGTCTTCCTTGTCTTGATACTTGGAGGCACTGACCAAGTCACCCCTTTATTCTCTTTTGACAGACTGAATATTTCAAGTCTCTTCCTGAATGACAGGATTTCCAGAGTTAGGCTATTTTCTTAACCCCATTCTGAACCATTTTCGATTTTTTGAAGTATGGATGCAAGAACTAGATATATTTCTCCAGTAATATAAAAGTATTGCAGCGCTCCTACTTGGATACTTATGTGTTCATATGTCTGTTTTATCCTCCACCCTCTAATAGCTGCGTCACTGCGACTCACGTTCAGTTGCTTATTCATGGTGATGCCCAAGTCTCATTCAGGGCTGCAGCTTTGCAGGACGTGAAACCCTACTTTATAAACTAGCCTGTGCTTTCTTCTTGCAGGTGAGCTTGCACTTTGCAGGTGTTACAGTGCATGCTCTCTAAGGACGCAGTCTTAGCAAGTGACTCAGGCCATTTTGCAAATAACTGACTTGCCTCATTATTTTTCACTTTGCAGAAATCACAACTAGTAAATTTTACTGGAATGGTTTTATATTTTCCTACAGGTCATGGAAAAAGATAAGCTAACTGTCTAATGGGAAGACAGGAAGACATCGGTCTCTGCTGAAGATTATATTAATCCAATTTTTATTCCATTTAATTTTTTTTCTCCTTATAGTGTTACTTTTTGATGTTGACTGTGGTAGACTTATTTCTTATGGCTGTTAGAGCTCTCCAGTACAGTGCTGTAGTTAAAACAGGCTCTCAATTTTGAGCCCATGTAGGGGAAAAACAGATCCCTATCAAAATGACCAGTTACCTTGTACAAAGGAAATTACTGATCTTTGTATTTTCCCTCCTGACCATGGTTAATTATATTGTGGAAGGAAATAGTATGTAAGAATTTTCTGCTGTTAGAGCTGAAACTCAATGAAACCTCTAAACAAAGCCTTTTCTCCACCTCCTCCAGAACTGTGTTGTTATCTAGATACATCATCAGACTCCCAAAAGTAGGTTCTAGTATCTATTTACACAGTAAAGATTTTTGACAAAAAAAAAAGTTAGCAGTCTTGTTGCCTTGAACTAAAACATGTTGTATAAAATATATTGTTGTAAAGTGTTATGACAGCGCTGCTCCTATTCATAAATAACAGTACTGGATAAATGTAAACATAAAAAAAATTTAGTCACAGAAGTGCTTGGCAGTAGTTGTGGTGGAACTCCCTAGTTGTTTGAGTTGTCGCATTTTGTTTTATTCTTTCACTGTATGTAGTTCAAAAATATTTAAAAATTAACTAGGTTATTCTCACGTTTCCATCATCATTCATTTTATCTTGTTGCTTTTAATGAATTTTCAAATACAAATCACCTTATTATAGCTGCTGAAGGAATAGGTTTTGACACCTTTTTAAATCATTTTAATTGTCAAGATTTTTATATAGCAGTGCAGATTTGCTGAAAAGTAACTACTCTTTTGAGTATCAGTAGATAATATTACTATTCTGTCCTTAATGGGGGGAAAAAAAAAAAGAAAGGAGAAAAAAGCCAACATTTGTTGTTATTAGGATATCTTTATAATTGTTTCTTACTGCAAACTCTAGTCAGTGGATTTTTGGAACAGAATGAGTTTGTGATGGTAATGAATAGTTTAATTTGGAATTTGACCAGCAGAAAAGTGTTAGAGCACCGAAGAGCCTAGGGTGGTGAGTTAATATATGGAGTACAATGAGAGATGCGCTCACGGTTACCTACCAGCACCTTGAACCAAGTTGACGCATCTGCTCTATGAAGAGGAACATGCCTGTTGTCTGTTTACTTTCCTCTTCTCTACAGTTTCATGCCCCTCCCAGGCTTAGGTCTTCCAAATACAATTATTTATCCTATTTACATTAACAGGCACAGATACATCACGGTGGGCTGTAAAGATGATCTTCCCTATCTGCTTCATTAGTTCCTTCCCTAGGAGCATGCATTTTTCCAGTTATTTAATGTGGTAGTTGTTGTGGGACCACACAAGTGATCCATTCAGATAGGTGCTCATTGTGATCCGCCATTGAAGCTTCTTCCTGGTACGATGGGATTTGTAAAGTGGGTGCAAGTAAAGTGCCTATGTTAAGATCTGTTCTCTTACCAAAGTGTTATCAAGAATTGATAGTGAAAAGATTAATTTTATTATTATGGTATGGATAGAGTAGCAGGCATGAAGACATCTCCAAGTCCTTCCATGAGGTTTGCGATACAGGCTGTAATTCTCTTGTTCACGCTCCTTAGAGCAGTATGTTTTCTGTTTTTATCTTCTTTAAATCATATTGTATGTGTCATATTTCAGAGTAGAGGTTATATTTTCAAATGAACTCCCAAAGACTGTGTTAGCAGAATGAGACCCAGTATTGTGACTTTAATTTTAAAATACATGGTGTATAAAAATACATAGTTAATCCCTATTTCCTTTAACATGAACAAAGCAAAGATGGTAGTTGGTTCCATACATAATTAAGATTTTTTTTCTGTAAAAGTATCATTGTGTTGGTTAAAGGCCAGCAAATTAGAAGTCAAACTGAGATGGGTTTTACATGTTTCCCTTTTTATCAAAAAAGTTGAAAGTTTCTAATTGAAATACATGTTAACTGGGTCCTGGAGCCTGACTTGGTGTCTTTTACTTTTAAAGGAAAAAACATGTCTAGGATTTGTTTTCCCATCCTTCTGAATGGATGATGCAAGCACCAGCTTAAGTCAAACTTGCCAAATTTTACATGCTAATCGTGAGAATTACTCTTTTCCCACTTGTAACAAACTCTTCTGTGGGGATGCCGGCATCCTATGTTTTAACAGTTCTGTGACTTCCCGTGCCAGAGGCGCTGGCACGCTGCTTGGTGCCTGCCCACAGGCTCTTGAAGCAGGCAACGGCGTTGCTACGTGTTCCTCAGCCTCAAGGTAGCTCTGTGGGCCCACCAGTGACATAGGACCTGGAGGGCTCATGTGTCATGAGGTGCCATGGAGATGTGTCCATCTTGTAGACCTTGCGGGCTGTGTTTCGAGGAGTTTGGGAGGTCTGAACAACGAGCGACTGAATCGTTGTGTGTGTCATCATACAGGTGAAGGAGCCAACAGTGTTAATAGTCCCTGTTAATGCCAGTTTTCTGTGTTCTTAAGTTGGGTCATTTGAGACATTTGGAACTAAGTTCTCACGATTAAAACGTGTTCCTTTTGTGGAGCCTGTCCATGAAGACTGGTGTGATTTCATCTAACAGGCGACCTTCTTATCCACAGCATAATTTGTAGATTGAGACCTGATTCAGTTCTTGTATTTTATAGAGGAATTGGACCTAAGCCTAATGCAACAATTTTAAATCAAGTTTTGCTGTCACGTCTGTGTGGGGTCCCGATTATCTCAATATTCCTTTGTAAAGCAGTGCCCGGGGCTGCACTATCACAGATTTGAGCTGAAATTCTGAGTTAATTTATTTTCTTCCCAACAGCTTTAGAAAGATAAGAGAGTGAAGAACCAGTGAGATAAGTATCTTTTCTTGTGCATTATGAATGTGTCTTATGTGCTAACTGATTGCGCTTATGTAAACCAGTGTACAGGTGTAACCAAAGACGTCAGTTAGGTAGCAGAGCCTTTACTACCAGAGGTTGTGAAAGCAGTAGCATTTCACCCTTGGAGATCACCTTGATGTTTTGGGTTGTGAAGTTGTGCAAGCTTGGAGGAAGTGCTTTCTCATATTTTTCCATAGCAAGTATTGAATGAAAAAGTATTGGAAGCCTCCTGTGAAAGCCATATGAGTGTAAAGCGTTGAGTGGGACACTGGCTTGGAAGAATTTCCTTTTAAAAGTTAAACTTGAGCGGTTGTGGTGCGGCATAGCACGTTGTTTGCATAGCCGGAACTGCAAAATCACTTTGTTCGTGAGAACTATGTCCTGCCTTTGAAACAGCCAACTTTTGACAAATTCGGGCTTGCAAAATGAAAAAATAATTAAATTACTAATACAGTTTGTTTTGGAGAGGGCTTTTAAAGCAATATTGTCTGCCTGAGTTTGCCGACACATAGCTCCAGTTTCTTTCCTTAGAAAAAGAACAATTGGAAAGAAAAAAATATTTTCCGAGGAAGATGCTCGGAATTTGGAATGCCACTTTGTTTTCTTCTGATGCGGTCTTCCTGACTTCTAGAAATGAGGAATGAAGAAAAATCTTAGCTTTAAGAAGAAAAAAAATTATATATCAGCAGATTTGGCGGTGAAATATCTGAGCTGTAAAACTATAGTAAGAAAGCTGTCTTTATCTGTTACCAAAAGTCACTTGTTAGTGAGATGCTTTTTGTTATCAAAGGTAGTGTTTGCAAAATGTAGTGAACGGGGCTCAGTAACGTGCACGACAAATTACGCCTTTAAAAGGTACAGGTCAGTGCTAAGTTCTAACGTACTGCTGCTGTATATAATGGTGTCGCGCTCTGTTTGTTTTTGCCCGTTTATGAACGATAATTACTGAAGAGTGGAAGATTGATTTGCCATTTCCATCGGGACTGGTTTTCTTCCCTCAAGCGAGCCATAGAGTGTAAGCAAATTCACTGTTGCGTTGCCTTTCCCTGTGAAAAATCAAAGCCTTATTCTGCTAGGATAGAGGTGATTATAGCTAGCCCTGTTTCATCTGTCCATACAGTTTTCTCTTTTAAACAGTAACAGCTCACATTAGTATCTGTAGCTACATTGGTAGAATAAAAGCACGAAATGCAAAAGTAAATGTAAGAATTGCAAAGGCAGTCATCTATAATGTAATTAATGCTAACCTATCAGATCGTATTGTGCTGAAAAAGGCTTCTGTGGGTCATTGTGATGCTTGTGTTATTGTTTCAAAACGCGGCTGTTAACAGCACGGTAATTTATTGAAAGTAGGCTGCTTGAACTAAGGGACTTTTGTTAATAATTATTTAAAGGAACTTGTGGCGAGTATTGCTGGCCCAGACCTGTCTAACTGTTCTCTTTAGAAACTCTCCTCAGAGGTACCGTTTCTGGAAATTGTGCTAAAGGTAAACAGAGATTAATGTTATGATTTACTTTTATATATAACCTATCTTTCAGTGCGCTTACTTTTAAAGTTAAACGAACTTGCCGGTTAATATTGGGATAGTTCACTGTGGTTAAGTTTTGTTGGTGTAAGAGCTTTGAATGAATTTCGTGAACTACTGCTTTCCTTTTATATATAAATATATGAAATATAATTTTGGGGGTCGTCTTTATGAGTATGTGGATTGTGAGTTAATCGTATGCTATCACAAATAAAAAATATTTGTAGTTTGTGTATTTATCCCTTCAAATTATGTTTTCAAAATTAAATAATTAGCATTTAGATAAACAGTATTTTATTGTCTTCGAATAGTAAGTGTGCTTGTTTGTAAGCTTTCTATTTAAAAATACACTGGTAATGCCTGCTAACTCCTAACTGCATCCCTGTTACAGGCTTTATTAGGAGTTGGCATTTTTGCAGACCACTTTCCAGTGTGTTTTGGGCCACTGGTAGTCCAAACTGTGGGTTGAATAGCAGTGATACCAGCTGTATACATTTCCATAGTATTTTCTCCATGAGGAGATTTCTTACAATTCACTGTTCCCGGTTCACTGTCCAAGTATTCCTGAAAGCAAAGGGTAGGGGCATCCTTACCCAAAACTACTATTTTAATAAATTAGTGACCCGATCTCATTTCAGCCAAATGCAAGTAATATGATGCAGCATTATCCTCTTCTGTATGTTGTACAATGTATGGCTATTAAGTTATATCATAGGATAATTTAGGTTGGAAGGGACCTCTGGAGATCGTGTAGTGCAGCTGCCTTCCGAGGCAGGGCAGGTTGCTGGGGACCTTGCCCAGCTGAGCGTTGAGCACCTCCAAGGATGGAGGTGCCATAACCTCTGGGCAACCTGTTGCTGCGCTTGCCGCTCTCCAGTGGGACATAAGGCGTTCCCCTTGCTGCATCCTGCGATCGTTGCCTCTTCTCCTTTCGTTGTGCGTCTTTGGCAAGGATCTGGCTCTGTCCTTTCTGACTGCATCGCCTTCCTCCCTTAACTTTCTTCCCTGCAGTGTAGACCAACCCGTTCCTTTAGCCTCTCTGTGTCTGTTATGTGCTGCAGCCCTTGCACTGTCCTTGCGGCCCGCTGTGGGACTTGCTTCCAGTTTATCTCCATCTCCTTGTGTACAGGACTTGTGTGAACTGTACTGTAGTTTCCTTTCATCTCTCGCCCTACATCTTTGTTTAACTTTGGATTTTAAGACTGCATACGTGCATTCATTTTACATTTGGTGTAGTGTAAAAGAGATCTCGGGTTGACTGCAAACCTCAGAGGACATATTGCATTCCCACTGGTGTGGTTAATCTGGGCGACTGGAGTAGCAGAGCGGTTTAACAGCGCTCTGCGCTCGATAACCAGGCGAATGGCAAACGGGTGGTGAATTGCTCCTCCCCTGAAGCTGCTTTGGACCACTTTGTAAACCGCTAACTCGGGATGTTTAGTGACAACCGTAACAGGAACAGATGGTTTTGGTCTGTAAATGCGTGTCCTTGCAATTTTGTCCTGTTGACTTTCACCTCATTTCTATTGATCCTGTCCTCAAGATAGTTTTCTTTCTCTATGGTGTGTCTGTGGTCTTCCTTTAGACTTCTTAATTTTAAATTGGTATGCGCCTACTTGTATTAAAGGCAGAAGCACAAAAGGTGAGTGAGTTATGTTCCACCTTCAGTGGTAGAGAAACTTATTTTGGTAATGTTTCTTTTTAAAAAAAAAAAACAAAAAACTGCTGTCATTTTTCTTTCAGCTAACTCCTTGTTTGCTTTACGCTTTCTCTACCATACCACATTTTATCCTATTTAATTAATAACTTCTCATGTAATAGCAAACCAGATACTTTACTGAAGTTCAGACAGATGAGATGTATTGTGTTTTCTGTTCCTGAAAATCACCTCTGTAAGCAGAGAAATGTTTTGGCTTAGTGCATCAGCACAGCTTACTGTTAATGAAATTATGCTGTGTTGTATCTTGTTTACCTGCATGGCTTTAATCATTGTCGTCTTCCAAATGTATTCTAATTTTTTTTACGCTAGTGATGCCAGACTCATAACGTGGTTTTACAGAAGAGGAAGCTGAATCAAAGTGAGATGACTCAGGCAGCCAGTATAGAGTTGGGGATAGACACAAATTTTCCTGATGCCTGCCCATGTGTAATACGCAAAAAAGCTATCTTTTATCTCTGTCTAGATTATGAAGATGATAAATTATCCAGACATCTGATATGTACTTTCTGCTCCTAATGAACCTAGAAGTCTCCCAGAGTGATAGAGCTGTGAATATGCCAGGCTGACTGCACCCAATCTTAGGTGTTTCGAGTCTGGCTTATGAAGGTAGGGAAACGTAAATATTGATGTATGTAAATGAGTTGGAGGGAAATATTTGTCCTCTATGTACTTCTAGTGGCAGTCTACTCTGCTTGGTATTTTTGAGGCATCTGTTTCTCAGGTAAGTGACTTGAATTTGGAAGCAAAATAGCCTTTTCCATAAGTGATTGAAATAGAAATCCTAGGCTTTCTAGTCTAAATTATTTAGGTTTTATAGTTGTGCTTAATTTGGTAAATCTTGCCTACTTAAATGCATACATAAAATAACAGATATTTTTGAGTAATATTTTGTTTGTGCAGTGTATTCTGCATTATGACAGCACACGTTCAAATAACTTTGTCCAAGTGGTTTGTCACCAGTTGATACCTGTCAAACAGTGAAATATTTTTGAAGCCTAGTTATGCTCTTTGGTTTTGACAGGGGAGCTATATACCTTTTCTCCTTCACAATAGTTTGGAGAGTAAACAGAATTAGGCTTACAATAGCTTAACTTTCAATAGCGTGCTGTTTGATATACCAACAATGTTTTTTGACTTCCCAACAACTGTGCATTAAGCTGTTAAAACATATCCATTAGACTTGTTACCTGAAACACTACTGCCTACTGCTTTGTAACTGAGTTTTTTGAATATTGGGTAAATTATTGATGTAAATTGCCACGTGGGCTTAAATGGATCTATTCTAGGCTATAGCAGCTGAAGACGCTGCGAAGTTTTGACTATCTAAGGACTCGCTGCACTAATAAAATTGAACAGGTAGGGGTTTTTTTTTTTTGCCGTTGTTCAGTTAATCTGTGGCGATGTGATTCCTTAAAGAATTGGGTTTCATGACCAGGAGTGTATATATGTGTTTTTAAAACCAAAAGAAGTAGTTGCAGAATGGAATCTGGTATCCCCTGCTATAGATTTAAAGTATGGCCCTCCCTAGTGTAATTTGGATAATTAACCTGCTTGATCTATTCTTGGTATTTGTGTGACAATATTATGTCTAGAAAGAAAAGGCCAAATTCACTCCTGACAGAGCTCCATTGACTTAACTGGAATTATGCCAGAAAAGAAGAATGGGCCAGGGAGTATACAAATAAGCATGTTGGTGAGCAGTATTTTGCTGTATTCGTTGGTTCATATTTTATTACATGAAGCACTAGTAATTGTGCTTGTAAATCTGAAAACAAAGAATGGAAAATTTTGATTGAAATATTAAGGGGAAAAATGTAGATAAGGCCTTTCTGTCAGATCACAAGGAACTTTAATTATACTAAAAATATATATGATCAAAAGGAAGTCAATATAAGTGCAGAAGCAGGTTAGAGTCTTTGAATATTAACATCCCCTTGCCTTCTTTCTTTTAGTGTTAGGTGTACTGTAGCTTCAGTAAGAACATGCAATATTTTTGTTCTTGATGGCTATCATATTTTTAGACCAAGATTACTCTTGTGATGACAACCTAAAACAAAGAGATACAGAAGGCATGTATTAGTGTTACCCGCAGGTATATAGGATGAGAAATTGCTCCCTTCCACTCCAGACGCTGTAGTACATGATATCAGTTGGTCTTAGAGATGAGCATCCCCCAAGTTAAACATTCTACTATTGTTTTTGGCTGTTGCAATTTGGAAGAAGTCAACAGATGGGTTCTGTTGGTTCAGCAAGACAGGACGGTCAGATGTTACTGCAATTGGCAAAACGAGCAAGTCTGAATTGAGCAAAACGCATACCTTCGTTACTGAGCACAACGGCCTGGATAGACCGTTCTTAATGCGGCTGTGCAAGTGGCGACTTCACTGCTTTGTTCACAAAGCACATGAAGGGGTTGGCAGTTCTCCTTTCCAGAACAATGCTGAGGCTCCGCTGTTGCAGGGAGGAATGAGAATATTGCAGTCCTTTCCAAGTGCTAAATCTGTATACGGGAACTCTGGACCACCTTTTTTCTGCTGGGGTAACTCCCTAGAGGCCAGTGGGTAAGGGAAAAAGCATAACGTCCGTGGCTTTGTACAACCTAGGTAAAAGCTTAAAAGAATTGCAGCCTGTGAAATACAGGGGCTTTCCCTTTTGGTATGTCGTGCGGTACCACAGAAAGGGCACAGTGGAGGATGATGCTCCCTCTTATTTTGTTTGCTTCCCATTGTCTGCATTTGATTATCATATTATGCTGGTTCTGTGCCAAAACATGACATCCCCAAGTCCCTCAATTCCTTTTCTTGAGCAAATGTCAGGAGCTTATTTCAGGCTTTGATAGTCTCTTCAAAGTGCAATGTCAGTGCAGCCTTTCTTCACAGTGTTCCCAAGACACTCTTTTGCTTTTACAGTAGGGAGTGACAACCAGGCAATAGCTAAATGCATAAAAATCTCCAGACAACTGTAAAGTGCATAAATATGAACAATAAGAATGTAAAAAAAAAAAAAAAAAAGTGAACTTTGTGTGAAGAAGCTGGACTTTGCGCTGAGACCAGAGTGGCAAGGCAAACCTTCAAAGTCCGGTTTATTTTCCGTATTCTTTGATCATGCTTCCGTCAGTGGGTTATTTTTTGTCCTGTCATTCTGAATTCTGCAATTCTTTTCCTCATCGCAAGTATTTTGGAAGTTTATGATACAGGGAAAGCATAGGGAGGATGCTGTATACTCAGACAGTATATGTAGGGTGTTGTCTGGGAGGCCCAGGCCTTGGAGAGGAGTCTGAGCTGGCTTCAGAAGTGTCCAAGCCACTTCTGTTAGGTAATAAACTCCTCCTTAATAATAGCACAGATGAGATGCACACCATTGGCATAGTATTTTATTACTCCCAGACCCAAGATAGTTTTATAGCACAGGTGTAAGTCTGAGTTTTTAGTAACGTACTTATGTCCGTGAGTTGGTTAACTTTCTGTTAAAATTGCTCAGATTTTCTGTAAGTGGGTGTACTTGAGTATCTTGGAGGCCTGAACCATGACTGGGAGACCTGGTCACTACTCCAGCGTAACTAATGTCATTTGGGGCACTTATTCTCTTCAATATTGACCATAGCAGGCAATCAAAAAATACTTCCCCTTCAGCTGGCATTATATTGTGGCCCGTTACATAGATGTCTGCCTAAAATTACTGATGGGATGTCTGACACTCCCCCCAGGCTGTGGTAAGTCAAAATACATTGGATTTGTTTAACCAATGTAACTGGGAGATCTTTGCTAACCTGGTGTACTTTCAGTGAAATCAGATCAGCGTGTGCTCACATGAGCAGCTTGGTGGGTAGGAGCAGCTGAGTAGGCTGGAGTCCATAATTTCCCCCGCACAGGGAAGGGGTTGTGTAGCGCCTTAGGCATCTGTGTGAGCCGTGGTTAGATTTGTTAAAACTGCGTATTGAGTGAGACTGTCTTTGAGCGCGTTTATTTTGTGGGTATTTGTATTGCATGAAACCGTAAGAGTTCACAGGGCAAAGAAGTGGCTCAGTCCTTTCCTGTGGCTGAGGCGTTGTGGTACGTCATGGGAAAAATACTTTGCCTTGAGAAGAGGGGCTGGTAGAAATAATTCTGGGATGAGTTTTCACTGTGATGCAGGCAAATATTGGGCAAACGTGTCCGTTACAAAATAAAACGTTTGGTTCAGATTCTTCTGCTGAGAAGTCTTACTTAAACCTTCCTACCCTGGGAGATGTTGGTTCAAGTAAAACCCCCTCTTTCAGTGGGAGAATACTCTGTTTGAAATCTTGCTATCTGCCCTTTTATTAGCTGTGTGAGATGGAATTTCAGATCTAACCCTCGCTGGAATGAGTCAGTATTTTGGAGGCTGCTTTAAAAAAAACCCAAAAACCCAAGAAACGAAACACCCTACACCAGCTGCACCGCCACCTTTTAAATGACAGATACAGTTACTTTAAAAATATTTAGGTATTGCATATATTTGTTTATACGTTATATATTTGTATTATTAAAGTAATGTATATATTTAAATATAAGCATTTTAACTTATATTTAAATATAAGTTCTTGTCTCCAGTAGCAGTCTTGATGCAGTTAGTGTCAGCAGACAAGTGTTGCCAGTAAGGGTTTACATCATCAGAACAAAATTATGCAATAATGAAGGGGGGGGAAAGAAAAAATCCCCCACCAACTGTATTTCACAAGGAAGGGTGCTCAGTGACATCTCACTTGGGAACATGAATCTCCCTGACTTTACTGTAACACTTTGAGGAGCGCTACCTGGGCGCAGCATTTACCAGCCCGTTGCCAGAACGTTTGGCTGTAGGCATGGTTTACGTCCACATGAAGCGACACATTTTAAAAAACTTATAAAAATGGTGTTTCTTAATTAAAATGCAGGGGGAACCTGGGGGCTATTACTTTATTTGGTCCCACTGAATATGTTGCTAGTTTTACTGCTAGTAAACGATGTTATTTTATCATCAGCCAGTCAGGTCAAAACTGAAGGATGTGAGCCTTCCCTCTTCAAACCACAGGGATTTTTGCCTTTAAATTTTCAGTGTGACTGGGATCAAGTCTAATTCACACAGTAAGCTATATTTAACGTAAACAAAAGTAGTGCTGCCAAAAATCTTGTGTTACAGTATTCAACACAGATCAGAGATGAACGGATGATCAGTTTGGTTCCCCAAAAGGGATAGAACTAAGTACATTTGAAGCTAAACAAAAACGTTAGCAATTTTCTGTTTGAAATTTAGCAGTCTAGTCCACAATGCATGTTGTGATTTGCCTACAGAGAAAGAAGTATACTAGGCGTTTCCAGTAATTTAAAATAACTCCCTTTAACGCACACTCAGCTGAGGTTTTGCTAGTGCTCCTTGGCAGGGTACGTTGCACTAGAATTGAAGATACTGTCTGTGGTGGAGACTTCTGGTTGTTAAACACTAGTGGCTTACGTGCAAGCTTGTGAATTAAATGGCAGAGTTTTTACAGTCAGTTTTCAGTTTCATAATTTATTGTGCTTTAATTGTAATTTTCAGGTATTACTCTGATAAATTATTCAAAGTGAGCTGGGGTTTGTTTCTTGCTTGGGTCCCAGCAAAAGTGATTAAGCTTATGACTCCCGTGGCCCCACTGTAATCACACTGATTTTAAGTTGGCGGCCTGGCTTCTTTGGTAATAAAAAATGTAGTAGAAGTCTTATTTATAACATTAATCTCAAGTCCTCTGCCCCGGAAGTCAGTGATAAAATTCATATTGACTTAAATAGGATCAGATTTTTCACTCTAATTATCACAATTCCCTCTGAGTGAAAAAGCTAGTTGAGTTATTCTCACACCACTGGCAGATTTCAAAAAGATACTTTTGTCTTTTGGTATTAACTGGAATTTTCTTCTAATGCAAATACGTTTGTAGTTTGATTAATGCCTGTATTTAAAAAAAACTGTCTTTAAAGCTCTTGTTCTTCTTGCATGAGAGGTGTGAGCAGATTGATGGAGTACAACAAATAGCCATCCCCATTAGCAAAGGATAGCATGCCTGAGGCACTTTATTAATTAACCTCTTGGGTCTGATACTGAAGATGCTGGAAGGATGCATTTTTCACTAGAATCACAAAACTTACACTGTTGTGTGCATTGAGGGGTTAACTGCTTGCATATCTGTGAACAAAGACTGCTGTTGATGAGTAGATGTATTCTTTAGTTTTGAACTAGATGTGCAGAAAGAAGGGTTTAGTTCTGCAATACTTGGCAGAACTGCCAATACCCTGTTCTCCATATAGATTTTGATGCTATGCCTATCCCTAAATGCGCCTGTCAGCTGGGAGTGAAGCAACTTTCCCAGTGTAGCACATGTGCATATAGTCTTGTCATCTTCTTCATGGAGAACTATTGAGGAAGATGTGATTTGGTAGGGTTTTATTTTATTTTTGTTTCTTTAATATGTTTGTGGAATATTTATTTTAGCACAAAGAGCCAGCTGCCATATTTGGGTTATTCAGTTCCGTGGAGGTTCTTTATCAAAGAACAAAACCCTTCTGTAGGAATAGATTTCAAAGCCAAAGTATAGCGGTTTTTTGGTTTGTATCTTAACTTTAAAAACATCCTTCCCCCAAAACCTTGAAATGTTAAATTTATTTTAAAAAATGTGATTTTATTTTTTATTGATGAATTTACAGTTTAGTCATAACAGGTTGTACCTACAGCTTTAGCGAAATTTTGCTGGACGATCTTTAAATATATACAGTACATATGAAATCATCTTTGCATGTGGTGACTATCCTTCATATGATGAGGTCAACGGGGGAAAACATTGTAGGTAACATTAACATAGTACATACATTCAAGAGGCTGAAATAGTGTTCCGCGGACTGCTTTAATTCCTTAATTTGTATGTCATTATTTGACCTTAGTGCTTGTTTTGTCTGTTTGTTTATGGGCAGGGGTACCATTCTCCCAAAAACCTGACTCTGATTTTGGTTTATCTGAATGTTCAGGGCTGAAACTTGCAGTGATTCAGGAACTGATTGACAGCAGAATGAGGCACCCGTGCTGGGAGAGTGGCAGGAGAAAGGGCAGGCAGCCCTACTCAGGGGGTGCAATAGAGGGCTAGGGGCTGTGACAGATACAACGCAGCTTTTGCATTCCTCTCCGCTGCTGTGAGTCTGTCAGAGGCCTGACTTTCCCGTGGATTTTTTTTTTTTTTTTCAGTAAAGAACATTGAAATTGAATACAGCCCAGTAGCAGTAAGATGGTAATATGACCCGATGCGGTATGTGGCACTGGATAGTAACTCTTCAGGACGACTAGAAACTCTAGAAGGACAGGACAGAAGAAAGGCGGATAGAGTTCCTCCATTAGCAGTCATTACAGCATGCTGCGCGATAACTTCTTCTTGCCCTGATGCAAATACATTGATTGTTTTGTTGTGCTTCAGTTTGGTAATAAGCATATCTAGAAAATTCCTTTTAGAACAAAAATAATTCCAGTGTATATTCTATTATTCCTATGAGGAATGGCTGTTAAAAAAAAAAGGCTGGTTTTAAATTTTAATCTTTAATTTTTCAAACAAATTTCCAGATGGATATTATGAAAAATTTTAATGAAAATTGAAGCTTTCAGTAGAATTTGATCAGTATCACAGGAAACATCCTAGCAATTGAATTATCAAAGGATTACGGAAAAAGTATATACTTTTGTTTGGAACTATAAATGTAATCTTTTGCCTTCTGTCAGTATTTCCGGAATAAGTAATTTTCTTTACCTTCTCATTTTATGACCGATATAAGTGAATCAACTTGGAAATATGACTTTTAAATAAGGAAAATGATATTAAATTTTGGAGAAGTTGTTTTGGGGATGTGACAGTTTATCATCATGTAGAAGTTCTTTTAAAAGGAAAGTATACGTTTTAATGAAAATACATTCAAGCATGGTTAGATGAATCTTAAGGGGAAAATAAGCACTTTCATGCAACTACAAGGCATTGAATACATTGCAGTGTGGACTCCATTGAATTTGGTACCAGAAACACCCAGCTGGCAATTGACAGATGGAAGGAAATAGCTTGAGTAGCTTGTAGGGTAGCAGCAAATACAGATATCTTTCTTTATGTCTTCTCGATAGGCAAGGGGTTCTGCATTTCCCGATTACAGATGCTAAAGAAATACACCACAGGCACCTCACGACAAGCACAGAAGACAAGCACATGCGAATTTATAATGCCCACACGTCTAACGCAGACTCACCCATTGACTTTAAATTATTCCCAATGAATATGGAAGACGCGTCCCTTTGGGCCTGCCAGGGACCGGGCAGCTCCGAGAGAGGAGGCCCTTTTATTTTGAAAGCTGCGAGCTACCCTGGTGGTGCAGCAGGGCTCTTGCAGGCACCTAGCAGGAGATGTAGGAGTTCATGGCCCAGCCTTGGGCTGTCTTGCAGCAGACAGCTGGCGTCCGGCAGGGTAGGAGAGGGGAATCCGATGCACTGGCTGCTCCGCCGAAGCCCCCTGGCAGGCAGGCAGGCAGGCAGGCAGCCTACAGAAGCGCGCTCCATGGAGACGGGGTGAGCAGGGCACGCACAGAGAGCTCGCGGAGGCTGCTTCCTCCAAACCTCACCTTCCTGCACCATGCCAACCCCCACACAGCCAAATCCCAGCAGCATTAAAAACAGCTTGGGTTTTTGCACTTAGTTCCTAAAGGATGGTATGGAAAACTGCCAAAAATTCTTGCTCCAAATCTGAAGAACAGGTGAAACCCTTCAACCGTGGAGGAGATGGACTTTGGCCATTTTGTCAGAGCAAAGCTCAGTGAACCCCACGCTTCCTTATTCTAGCTTGCACCTCCTTCAGAGCGTGGCTGCAGCTCACGCCGAGTCCGAGAGGACTTTGGCAGTGCCTTGGCAGAGTTCTCGTGCAGCAGAGGAAAGATCTGGTCTTTATCTTTGTTATATTCATTCCAAACAGAGGAAGCATCACATGCTTTCTAAATAACCTTCTCAATGAGATTTCTGTAATACTTTTTTCCAGTAGTTGAAAACGTTCAAAACCTCTCTCATGCAAATTTATTGCTGTTTTAAAAATATAACTTCGAAGGGTTTTTTATCTTGTCTGATATTGAGATAATTTGGTTTGAAGCATTTTCAGTTTCCCTTTTCTCACCTTTTTTATTTTTCTGCCTTATTTTGGATTACTTACCCATCACGTTTTATTATCTTTACTTCTTATGTCTTACTTGAGCAACATTGTTTAGGTTGTCTGCACCAGTGTACAGATTATATTTATTTTCAAAATTGTATCTTAAGGTATATAACCTTTTAGCTTTAGTCATTAGTTCTCGCATTTTTGGTTCCATTCCACCTCTGCAAATGATTTTGTGATCTGTGACTAAGTACACAAGGGAGGCACTTGAAGTACCCAAGCCTCCATTCTAACACTCCTAACTTCTCATACGGTCATCAATCTAAACATTTATTTTAAATCAAGTGCTGTACCCATTTTTGGAGCACATTAAACTCGTTATACACTGCAGTTTTAGAACACAAGAACTTACCGTTTCGGTAAGTCACGTACTTTGACTAACTGCTTTAAGTGTGAGACTCTCAAGGGAGAATATCTGTAAGGAGCTAAATACTGAAAGGCGTTCAGAAAGAAAGAATCTTAAAAATTAAAAGAGGACAGACATTCTGTCAAAGTGTTTCAGGATTTTTCTACTGCTTCCGCTGTTAAGCACAGTAGTAAGACAGTTAACAATCTTCCTGTTCTAGGGTGAAGTTGGCTCCAAGTATTGATTAGTAGAGTGTTTTGGGGTTTAGTTTTTTTGCGGGGATGTTTTTAAGAGCAAGGAAAGAAGAATGGGAGGGAGAATAAATTAGTGGAGACCTTGTTAATGCTCTTTTTGGCAGTTTGGTAGTAGAATGAATAACGGTACTGTCAGAGCTGAGCATACCTGCAAAAGCGTGTTTGTACAGAGTAACATAAGACTGACTAAAGAGCAAACCACCTCCGTACTCCTCCTCTCCCTAAGCAAAGGCCAAACTCGTTATCCTCCTCATCATTCATTTTCAGCCCTGGTGACGCTGTTAATAACTTGGTTATTCCTTTCCTGCAGTAAGGCTTACAAATGTGAACAGCCTCTATTTCTGCTTCTCAAAATACTTATTTCTGCTACTCCCTGACTTTTACCTTGGTAATCCCACATTTTTGTTTCCGATTGCCTCCAACCTCCACTTCTTTTGTGTAAGTCTTTTCAAAACTCTGGTCCACAGAGTCAGCAATTTGAGATGGAAATTCCCAAATAAATTCTTAAGTTGTTCTCTAGACATTTTTTTTCCCCCTCCTCTTGTTCAGGAGTAAAGGATGGAATTTCTCATAGCTTTAAATCTCTGTTCAAGTAGATTCATGTTTTAGAAGCCTCAGTCAAGCTCAGTTCAAACAATATTTTTGAAAAAAATCTCTCATGTTTTCCTTCTTCACAACCAAAGGTGTTCGCAACAGACTTGGTTTGCCTGTCGTTTGATTGAACTGAACTACCACATGATCATTCAGTCAACAGATATTACAAAAAACCTCAAGAGAAAAAGTTAGCAGAAAAACAGTGGAACAGTGGAACCCTTCTTAGATGGGTTCTAAAATACATGGGAGGAACAAAGAGATAATTCATCTTCTTGAAGAGACAGAGGGGCCTTTTCTTTCTGGCTCCGACATGGGTGACGCAGGGAAAGGAGGGCAAGAGGAAGAGTAGCCTTCTCCATTAAACAAGCCTTTCACAGCACACATCTTGGGCTCTTCTGCATCTTGCCCTCTGCAAGTCACACACTGTGATGACATAAAGCTGACCTTTCCATAGTGTGAGCTCTGCCAAGGCATTGCCAAATTCATCTCGGACTCGGTGTGAGCTAGAGCCACACTCTGAAGGAGGTGCAAGCTAGAAAAAGAAGGCGTTGGGGTTCACTGAGCTTTGCTCTGACAAAATGGCCAAAGTCAAAAATGAAGCAGCCTCCGCGAGCTCTCTGTGCGTGCCCTGCTCACCCCGTCTCCATGGAGCGCGCTTCTGTAGGCTGCCTGCCTGCCTGCCTGCCTGCCAGGGGGCTTCGGCGGAGCAGCCAGTGCATCGGATTCCCCTCTCCTACCCTGCCGGACGCCAGCTGTCTGCTGCAAGACAGCCCAAGGCTGGGCCATGAACTCCTACATCTCCTGCTAGGTGCCTGCAAGAGCCCTGCTGCACCACCAGGGTAGCTCGCAGCTTTCAAAATAAAAGGGCCTCCTCTCTCGGAGCTGCCCGGTCCCTGGCAGGCCCAAAGGGACGCGTCTTCCATATTCATTGGGAATAATTTAAAGTCAATGGGTGAGTCTGCGTTAGACGTGTGGGCATTATAAATTCGCATGTGCTTGTCTTCTGTGCTTGTCGTGAGGTGCCTGTGGTGTATTTCTTTAGCATCTGTAATCGGGAAATGCAGAACCCCTTGCCTATCGAGAAGACATACCAGGTCAAAAGCTGTGACTTCTACTGACTTGAGAAGAGGTTTTGTGAGGAGTAGAAAAATAATGATAGCCAACCTCATAACCGTTCCAAATGTGTGGTCCTGTGTTTTTGAATTTCATTATTATAATCATCATTTCTGTGGTGTAGGAAATATCCAAAATATATGGGTATCACAGAAGTGACCATTGGTATTGCTCTGTTCCACCCAACTGTTTTCTGTGCGAAGTTGACATGCTTTGTTGTAGGCAACGTAACTCACCTGTCATCTGGCAAATCTAGATGCTAACAAGCTGCTTAATGTTAATATTAGTGTATAGGTCAATGAGTGTTTTTTAATAAAATTGGCATGGCCTGAATCCCTCTACAGGAACTAATTGCTGCCATTTTACAAAATATTGTTTATGACTGATGAGGGATCAATTGTAAAGCATTATTAAGTATTAATTACATTTCTGCAGTCTGCTATTCTTTCCGTTAATAATGTGCTTGCTCTAATGTCATCTAGTGCCTGTCATCTTCACCGCTCTTTGACTCCTGCTCGGGGCATTTCTCATTATAGCATATGTGTGTGCGTGTGAAGAACGCGTTACTGTAAATGTGGTCACGCGTCTTTATAGGGTTTTGTGGCTCAGTGTTGCTGTTTGTTTGCTTCTAAATTACAGACAAACATCACTGTTTTACAGACTGAGCTGATATTACAGTATCTAATTTTGAATAGTTTTCACGATATTTACACATTGCATCCTGGGGCAGCTCTGAATTTTATTTACTGAGATATGCAAATTGCAGTTTTCCATTCACTTTATATAGAGCTTTGTGTTAGGTATGCAAGAGGAATTGAAAAAAAAATTGCAGGGCTTGTGGATGTTTAACGAGACATGTTTTTAGTGTTCATGATAAAGATAGTAAGGAGTATATGTTTGCTTTTATGTGTTCAGTGAAATCCTTATCAACCCCCTCCCTCCTCCCCTTCCCCCCCCCCCCAAAAAAAAAGCACGTTGAGCTGAAGTAGTTTCTCATAAGCCAAGTATTTCAGTAAATCTTTCTTTTAAACAGAAGCTACTCAGAATTAAGGTCAGTTTACATCTATCTGTGACTAAGCCTGGAAGTGTAGTCTAGCTGGTAGTTACAAGGGGAGAGGTTTAAGTAGCTGGAGATCCTACTCACTGGAATTTTACCTTCTGTTAAGGAACTGCCCCCAAAGTGGATTTTAAAAGATATTTAAAAATTTAGGACAGGTAAACTAATTTCAAAACCAGACAAATTAGATGCACTTTCAGACATGTTTCTAGAATCGCATTCCCTAATGAGAATGAGTTAGCGTAACTTACGTTAGTAAAAGCAAAACAACAAATCTCTGGGTGTCTTCATATACGTAACTTGAAAAATCAGTACCTTTAGATAACGTTCCAGCAAACAGAGCAGCTGCTCTGTAAAGTTCTTCTCAGGAGCATAGGTGGAGAAGTTTGTGCATGTTTGTGCAAATTTGTGAGGAGTCTTCAGTGAGGGGAAAAAAAAAATGGAAAACAGGTTGGCGTATCTGCTGTCAGTGAAAGCAGAGAGGGGAAGAGATGAGTTTGTGCAATTTGGTTTGTATGTTTGTATGATGTGTACTTAGGGCAGACTGTGGTATTTCATTTGCGTGTGTTACATCCTCAGTTCTGAAAGTATTTATTTCTATTATGCAATTGTGTTGGGGAACGTCTGCACGTATAAAATTACAGTAATTTAATTTCTTCTCTGTTTGCATGTGCATTCCGCAAATTAAGGTCAAGCTGTTTGTCTAGATGAATATTTTGTAAATATTGCACATTGTTAATTTGAAAATCTTCTCTGCTTGGACATGCATTGTGCAAATTGAGGCCTGGCTGGTTGTCTGCCTCAGGGGAAAAGAGGCGCTTATTCTGCAGTGACCACAGACCCCCAAGAACCTGAATTTTGGAGCCCTGAGCCTTGCTGCTTTTATAGCTAGAAGGAGGTAGAAAGCTGTGGTGGTATCGGGTCTTTTCTGAGCTTAATATGGGGGCAGGGGTGACCTTTGGAAGAAGCCCAACAGCGAACAATGAGAAAATGCTCTTTGGAGACGCTTCTTTCGGTTACAGTCCTTCCAGGGATGGGAGGAACTGATGGCTCTACTCACCCTCGATTGTGTGACTTTGTACGCTGCTTTTGTAGAAAGTTTTCATCTCTTCTTAGTAATACTTAAGACAAAATTCTGCCATTCAATCTCTGAAGGTTCTGTGGAAATGGTACTGTGGGGGGGGGGGGCATCCACCTGAGCACCCACATGGTGTCGGGCTGGTCCATGCGTGTGCCGTTGCTGTGACAGACGCGTCCAGAGCTGCCTTTTACCTGCATGCAAGCAGTAGAATGGGGGCTTCCCCTCTTTTTTTGGGCTTTCTGTGCTCCTGCTCCAGACGTGGCTGGCCTGCGCACTCCAGCTCCAACAGGTAGGGAGCACCTCCCCTTACTGCATGGGCGCTAGCTACTGTGTAGCATGTAGGTGGTGGGTCAAGCACACTTCCAACTCAAGGGCCTGTTTAGCAGCACAACCCCTGCAGCCGTACGCCTGAGAGGGAAAGCTGAGGACGGTTGTATGTGCTCCTGACTCTCAGTACAATTGTGTGTCTTCCCCCGTAGCGCCCTCCTTGACTTTCCGTATTCTAATGAAGTTCCTTGTTCAATATCAGAAGCCTTCTGCTTTTGTTCTTTATTCTCGTCTCACGTCAGTGCAAAAGCGAAATAATTAACTTGGTGTCAGGTGTGACTTTCCAACAGACTCAACAACGGAGGGGAAAAAAATAGGAAGACGCATCAAAAGACAGCAGTTCTGCTAAACCACAGTTTTAAGTCTCATATTTTTAAGCAGGGGCTCACAGATTATTCATCTGCATCTTCCTTAGCATTTATGAGGTTGTAAGAGACAGAGTCTGGTAAAGGCAGCAGATTGAATTACTTTCTGAAGAAAAGTTCCATGGTCACTGCCTGACTAAAAGAGGCAATGCTGTGTTTTATTTTGCTTTTAATAACTTGACATTTCACTCCCTACACGAATTTCTTCTTGAGAGAGGGACTAACATCCTGCAGAGGCTGGCGTTGCTATACTTCTTTCTTTGCGTTTAAATTTATTGTTGACCTCGATTGTGGATCTGATTTGGCTTTTGCTGCTGTGTACAATACAAAGAAGAGAATTAAACAGTATCAAACCAGAAAACCTCACTGGGGCTAAAAAGCAATGAGCAGTGTGCAAAATAGGAATTTCTGATGACTAAATATGCAGTAATGTGAATATATTGAAGTAGAATACTGTAGCATTTTTAAGAGAGCAATTTCTTTTTGATTAAAGAAATACAATTAAATCAAATATCTCCTGAAAGTTCAGGCTGTCATTTTTTTTGCCAGTAGAAACCTGCCTTTCTGGTTTATGAAACCATGGTGCTAACATGTAAAGTAAGATGTTATGAGTCATTTGAACAATTCTTTGTTCTCTCTTGAAAGCATTGCCAATGATGTTTTCAAATAAACTTATTATACTTGGGTTTACCCCTAAGAATGCAAGGCTCTAGCAAGTCTGAGCTTAATGCAAGGCAGGTTATGTAATTTCTGCAGCGCTATATGCTGTGGATGTCATTCTGTTAACGTTCTTTGATAGTTTTACTCTGCAGTTTTGGTGAATTATGTTATAATTTTATTGGTGAAAATAAGACAGCTTTTCTTCTGAATCTGATAGCTGAAGATAACTTTCTTCCAATGCAGTAAAAAAAAGTGCGTTTCAAGACTGATAAGTAGTCTCTTGGGGCTTTTTCGGCAGAATTGCTTTCCAGATTCCAGCTGAAGAGCCAATTTACTTGCATAAGACTCTGAACTCAATTGGCTTAAACTGAGAACTTGCTAATTGAAAATGAGGCTACACTGGTTTCAGTGAGGCTCTGAGAATGGGTCCGAAGGGTCTTCCTTAGTGTTGGCGATATGTGAGGTTAAGTAAAGTGAGGTTAGAGTGATAGAGGGGCAGTGACCAGCCCTCATCTCGGCAGTTCCCTGGTGGAGCACTGCCCCGTGTACCCACGGGGATCGCTGAAGGTCATGAAACGCCTTGGTGAGGAGGGCTATGGAGACAATTGCACACAGCGTGTTTTGACTGAGGATAACCAACACATTGAGCATCTTACGGCTATAGATGTGGAGAGCACCCAACCGTTGTAAGTAACATGGCTTTGCGCAGCCTTTGGCCACAGCTGGATCACTTGTTTCTGCAGGAACTGCAGTGGTGGAAATGTTGACTGAGCTGTGTTAAGCAAAAAGTTAAGAGACATTTATTTTCTCTCTCGGCTCAACGATAGTTGAAAGATTTTTAAACGTCATTGCTGTTTATCTGCGAAAGGAAAAAAGAGATGCTTTAGTTTCTGCCAAACCAGGTGTGAAATGTGCTTGTTTGTTAGGGATCGTGCTAGCTTTAGCTTCTGGGGGAGGAGGAGGGGAAGGAGGTTGTCCCAAAGACTCTTCATTTACATTCAGCCCATTGCAGCCCTAAGCTGACTGAAAATGAAAAATGCCAGCCAGGTTAGCTGAATCCTGAACTGGTACAGAGTGATATAAGTTAAACTCTGTAGGACTTTAGTTTCTCTTTCGTTTTAGTCTAGCATCTTTGAGTCCCAACAGGGTGCGTAATTACCATAAGATGTTTGAGTGGAAAAGGGACTACTTTCATCTTTGTCCCTGGATTGCTTCCCCCCTCCCCAAGTCCTACTAATAAAACTAATTGATGGTATGAATCATTTTACTGAGCAAACAAAAAGAGTGACAAGTTCATTGAAAAAGAGTAGACTTAAGGCAATCACAGAATTTCCATGTGCCTTCAGTAGGCCCTGCCCAGTTTCCCTCCATAGGCAGTAATGCAGGTAGCTCTGGTTAATGCCTTCTGAAAAGGCTTTGCTAACTGAAATTGAGTTCACCCTTTCAAAACCCCGTGGCTCTGGACAGCTGATTGTGGGTTTCCTTCCGTCTACAATATTCTTTTTACGTTTGCTACCCAGTTTAAGATGTTGCAACGGTTTATACCTAAATGGAGTCATTTGCAGTTAAGCGTAGGACCTTTGGGGTCAGGGCTGCTTTTTCGTTTTGTGCTTTTACGGTGTCAGTTTCTAAAGGATGCCAGTGGAGTCTTGGGTTCCCAAGGTATGATTGTAACTGCTTAAACGATCATTAGAACAGTTACCAACGCCAAAGGCAGTGGTCTCTTATATGAAGTATGAATGTTAACGTCTGTGCTTTTTAGTTAGATATCTTTCCTGCTTCTTTGAATAACAGTTTATAGAAGATGAGGTAGGACGGTTACTGCTGCTGTCTTGTATCCCTGTTGTCCTGTGTTTAGCCTGTCCTTTTTGTTGTTGTTGTTGAGGTGTATTTGGTTTTGTTTCTGTGTTTTTTGCTGTAGTGCTCCTGACTGTCAGTTTATAGCTCAGAAAGGGTGATTCTTGTCTTGCATTGTTTTTACAACCCAAGTTCAGTTTTTATTGGGGAAAGCAATGATAAGATAACTGTACTTCTGTGCTTCAACTAAAACACTAAAGTGAGATTTAGTGAATTTCTGCTAACCTTAATCATGTTTTTCCCAAAGTTTTTCCGGTTATGTGGCTGATCGTTAAGTCTCCCTGTACGTGCTGAGGAAATATGTCATTCCAGTTGCTTTGTTCTCCTATCCTGACTTGGCATAACTGTTCAGTGTAAATAGCCTATATGATGGCATTAGATTGTGCCATACTGAGACCCTTTGAAGAACTGCTCCTGTTTAAGTAAACATATATTAAATTAGTTGAATAGCACGAATAAACAAGTCCCAGCCTACCAGAGATGTTTATCTTGCCATTACTTACTTAGAGTGCCATTGACCATCTGAAATTGTTGTACTGACCCTGCCTTGGTGACTGGGTACAAATACTTCACAAACGTGTCTACTGGAAAAGAATGAAAGTGCCTTCACAGTCGTTGTTTGACTGATATTTCACAAGCAGAGCTGAATTAAATAAATTGAATATCAATGTTTTTTTGCCATTTTAGTTGTGAAATTGTGATTTTTCTCCTAGGTTAAACAGCAAAAGAACACAAGCAGTATCTCTCAGCCTCAACTTCCTGTTTCAGTTCTCTCATGCTTTTACTGTAACAGAGAAGATTAAAGCAGATGTAAACTCGTTTTTGAAATCTGTTGTAAATGGTTAATTGGTGACACGTCTTTCAGGTGTGTGTGTCCTATTCACTGTTCTCTGACTGTTTATACGAGCTTCTTACAAGTAGTTTTTCCACATATGCAGGCTAAGCGTAGGGCAATTGGCATGCACTGGTATCCTAGGGCCCTTCTATGTATGTATACGTAAAGCAGTTAACCAAAGCCTAATTATGATTTATTTCCATGTTTTTCTGTGGAATTTAGGACTATAGGAAGCAAAGGCTTTACATGATTCTGTAGAGGGATCGTTCTGTGTAATTGTTCTCAGTTGTCTTTGCACGTTTGTTGTTGGCTAACAGACAAACCGATAAGTAGGAGGCCTTCAGGTGGCAGTAAGCATTTCATAATATGTTGTCAACAGTACAACTTTGTTGGTAATGTTGTCCCCAACATTGTTTGCAAATACTAGAGTAGACCCTTAATGAAGTAGTATTCAAGAATACAGTGAGATTATTTTGATTCAAGGTGTTGGATTTCTCCCACTTCTACTACCAAAAGCATTTTAAATGAAAACAAATGAACTCCAACCTTCTTCAGCAAGAGTAATAACGGAGTAGCTAAGGATTCATAATTTACATCTTACGGACAGACTTTTGCCTCCTGATCTTCAGTGTCAGCGTTTGAGTGACAGGCAGCCTCTGCTTGAAGGAAGAATATTATTTCAGAATTGAGATATGCCGTGGGGATTAGAGTGTTGATCAGAGACCAGAAATTTGCAAGGAAAACACACTAGGCTCACTAGCATTGTATGCATGCGAGTACTCTTAAGTAGTTTTTTTTTTTGTGCTTATTTACCTGCTAACTACGTAACAATAGTTTCAGAATGGTTGGTTAAACACGTATCAGGACAATATATTTTCTTCTGTATATAGCTGAATTTTTGATTTAAGGCAGTGGGGAGCTGCCTTCTTCTTTAGACAAAGCTAACTGAATGCATGAACGCCACTGCACATAGCTGACAAAGGCAGAGCATCTTTATGAAAAGACCCTGTAAATTCTTTCCCACAGAAGTCAACGAAAGGGTCGGTTGTCCTGGGCTACGTATTTCGTCACTTAAACCTAGTGGAGATAGATTACTTTGGACTGCGCTACTGTGACCAAAGTCATCAAACGGTGAGTAAACGACACACCAGGCTGGGTTTTCCATCTGTAAAATTTACCCTCTTGACCTTTGCCTGTAGAGCATTAAATTGTCATGCCTTCACTAACTTTTACTATTTCATGAAACAGTCAGTTTTCCAGTAAAAATTTCCTTATGTTCATTTGCATTAAGATCTTGGAATAGTCATTAATTTTTTAGACCGGAACATTTTCTCATGCAGAATTTAGGATTTGATTTTTGAAAATAAAATGAAGAAAGTATAACAAGTAAAAAATTGTCGCAGTAAGTAGGGTTAAGTATTTTTCCGTTTTAGTGTTTTGCCCTGAACTCGATGCTTAGCACGTGATACTTTCCTGACTGGGAATTCTCTTTGAATGAACCAGTTGTAACTTACTCCTGTTTTGGCTGGGCCTGGAGTATCTTGAAAGCAGTGTCCCCAAGTGTGTCAAAAGCTGATTTACTTGGGCTGCTTGCTGATCTGCTGTCTTAGAGCATAGCTCCTGCTTTGAAGGAAGCATTTGGCTGTCAGGACGTTTTGTATAGTATGGCGACTGCTCATTTACTGAGAGCCCCAGAAGTCAGGATATTGATAATGACCTCTTGGCTCCGCTTGGACTGGCACTGCGTCCTCAAGCCAATACCATGAAGAAGGAGTCCCATTTGATTGACAGGGACTCTCCACACGTGCAAGGCTTTTTCCAGCAGGAGATTACAGTCTTAATTGGGCAAGAAAATAGAAACTGGGCTGAGACATTTTAGGGCCAAAACAGTTGGATTGGGGCGGTGGTATCCGAACTGCCTTCCCAAAACAGGTTGTGAAGTGTTACTGCGGTCAGAGAGGAGGAGCAGGGAGTGCTCAGTAGGGGAACCAGTGCTGTATTCATAGAGAGGTCTTCATATTACCTTCATTTTATGAAAGGAATAATGCCTGGCTTATGGGTAATTATGTCAAGCTGTTATGCTTTTAAAGTCAACTGTATTTTGGGAGTAGGCACAGCACCCTGACCTCGAGAGATGTCAAGTTTTATCTAAAAATGATAGTAAGTTACTGAATTGACTAAATGCTTACTAATTTCTTCTGATTAGCTGAAGTAGAACCTGTAGAGACTGGAGTCATAGTAGCTAGAGACTATTGCTTGCTATTGGGAGCTGCAGACTGCCCTGCTCGCCATTTGTTTATTTCTGTGCTGTAGTCTAGACATTTATAAATTCAGTTAAAGCTTCAGGCTTTTAAACTAAGTTTTGTTACATGGAGATGAAAGTCAGATTCAGCGATGAACTGAAAAGTAGGCTGTTGAAAAGAGCATTTTTGATTTCCCGAGGAAACGTGTGAATGAAAAGCAGGTAGCTATTTTTTACTCTCAAAACAGTTTCCTTTTTTCCTGCAAAGACAAATTCCAGAGATGTGCACAGTGCGTATTAAGTGATTTATCTGGCATTGTGAAAATAAGAGAAGATTACCTCCCTTCAGAAAGGCTTAATGCGTAAGGGCACATTTTAGGATATATCCTGCTAATAGACTAGCAGATTTGGCTGTATGATATTATTGCATTTTTTCATTATGTTAGTGTGTATGAGCTGTCAGTCATTATGCCATTAACTCAGCCTCTCCAAATACTGCTTTTTTGCTTTTTTCTCTCGTATCGTGCTCTAGTGGTGTAACCTTAACGTTAGCCTTTGTCTCTGTTTTCCGATCACTCAAGATCGAGAAGCCGCTGTGCATAGGCTTTCCTGTGGATCATGAAGGTGTTCATCCCACTTCCCTAGTTTTCCTGCTTGTGTACTGGTAGCAGTCATGGTGTGGGAATACAAGTGGTACCAGCGCAGATAAGGAGCTCCAGTCGCTCTGTGTGTGGAGGTCCTCTGACCTGTATTTTGCCTGGCTTCCGCACTGGTGGGCAGGTGTCTCTGTAGTGTTTGTATTCCTGGTCTCTTGACTGGGGCACAGTGTATCCCCCGCCTGCAGATTTTCTTTACAGAGCGATCTGAGGTGCGTGGGAGAAGGGTGCACACACAAGCTTTGTCCTGACATGCCGCTGGGAAGCAGCCAGGATGTACAACCGGAGACCACAACTGTGGGCCACGTTATGGAGTGCACCTGCCCTGCCAGGTAGACACTGCCACAGTGACCGACTGAGTTTGTGCTGCAGGCTTTGCACCTGGGCTGTATTATAGAAAAATATCAGGAAAATGCCTGTTCCTGTTATTTATCTGTGTATAGGTAATTAGAAGTTAATGCTGTTTTACCTGGAAGGTTCATTAATGAGGACTGTGTTTAGTTTTACGTGTTTTATGCAACTGTTGCTAGGCTGCTGTTTTTAGTGAAATCCTTTTATGCCTTAAGAATGGCCAGTATAAAGGGAAAGCCTCCTTGGAACAAGCAACACCATGCACTTAAACTGTAAACATGTATTGAATTGCACAGTGAAAACTGCTCAAACCCTGTGGGCTATTGCGGGACTTAGTCCTGTACTGGCTGACAAGAAACCTAGATTTGAATTTTGTATTGGATATGTTTTGGATTGGCCAGAGCAGATTTCCTAAGGGAGTTAAAAAAGGTTACCTTGCTAATTAGTTTTAAAACTGTGCTCCTGAGTTAGTCTCAGAGAGAAAAATCTTTTTGGAGTATTGGCCACCTATTAACGCACTGCTACCGGTGAGGAATATTTTACTACTTAATTTGGCAGGTTTTTTTGTGGTATTATATATTTAACTGAGTGATGAATAAAATAGATTGGACAAAACTGTATGTTTTAAAGAACACAACACAGTCACAAAAGAGGTTTTTTATGAAGAGTATGAAAGAAATCGGTTAGTTATTCTTCCCATTATTTATGCATGCCTCGGCACTTCCAGTTTGTTTCATGCTGTGCTAGTGAGCTACCTCTTATGTGGGTAGTATCATAATTATTTTAGTAGTACTTTGGGTCTAATCAGGGAACAGGATTTCACTGTGCTATATAGCGTATGAATGCGTTAACAGTCAAGTGGTCTCTTCCTGAAGAAGCTAGCTAACTGATTGGAAAGTGAGAGAGAACAGCTAGGCGCAACAAAGAGAAGGACAGAACAAGAGAACAGGGAGGAGACCACGGACAGTAGGATAGAGCAGGAATTGGAGGATTCTGTCTCTAGAGTAGTAATTTGGACATATTATACGAATTTCTCTGCCGATGTTCCGGGTACCCTCAACCTCTTCATGTTAAAAGAACAGTATTTAATTTGCAAAATCAAGCACTTGAAAGTTAGGAATTGCCAAATTTATTATTCTCCAGTGAGGTACTTAAGCTATGTCTATCTTGTGCTCTGAGCAGGGTGGAAGTCCTAAGGAAAAACAAAAAGTATTTGATCTTATAACTGAAACTCCATCAAAATGAACAGATGGGTTGAACTAATGCTGTAGGATGTCAGTAGTGTTTCCTAACCTTGAGTGCTTTTGTTCACAAACTACACAGTGCTCTTTTAACATAGCATAGTATGTTTTTGGTATAGATAGGTTAAATGAAAAATAGTTTTAACTGATTGCCACTGTACCTCTCTGTGCCTTGTCATCAGCTGTTCGCTCAAGCCTTTTGCGTTGCTGCCCAAACTGTTGGCACTTCAGTCACACTGAGCTGAGGGCAGATCCAGCCTTTACTTTTCACTGTGGATGGTCAGCTGGGTCCTGACTGATGGGGCATTTTTTGTCTTCTGCCTCATCTGTCAGCAAAGTGGTATAATGTGCCCTATTTGGTGTTCTCAGGCAAGACCACCTCCAGAGTCTGTGCCGCAGAAGCTGAAAATGGTTTAGGAAAGGCTGTCCTGCCTTTTACTCTCTCACTGCTTTGGTAATTGGGAGAACAGCAGCCTTGTGATTTCCCTCTCCTTTAGTGGAGGAGGGACCAAATGCAAGGTAAGTCCATGTTAGGAGGCCCGCACAGGTCCCCTGCTCATCTCACTTCTGTTTCCCACCTTCCTCCAGCTCCCAGGTGCTCCCACATAATGACTGCTGCTACTGCCTCTCTGGCATCACCAATGTGCTTTAGGAGAGCGGTGCCAATTATTATTTTGGCAGGATGCCGATATTTTCTTGCAGCGTACGAAAGAGGGAATGGAAATGGCAATTTTCATACGTTATATCTCAGGAAAAGCTGAGCAGAATTTGATGAGAGAAAGGGCACTTCTGTAGCCTGAAGGCATTCCCTTGCTAAAACACAAAAGCATGCCGAAAAAAATCATGCTATTAGAGCTTCTCTTATGAAAAAGATTTTGAGATACCCTTATTGTAGACAAAGCTAGACAACTGAAAGCATTTTAAAGATCCTTTGGTAATAAAAACTATTTTTAACTTGCAGAAACCCGACTGCGTTTTGCAATCTCAAGTTTGGTCAGATTGGCCCCTCACCATCCCCAACTAAACTCTCATGCTAAACCTGCTCAGTCTAAGGTCCCTGGAGGCATGTCTGTGTTGTACAACAGGGTGTGATGCAAAGATCTGCCTTTTCTTCTCCACTGTAATGCTAACCTGAGCTGTTAAATTCACAATGGACAGCATAGCGATATTGGCTTAGGGCTATAAAAATACAGAAAGCATTATTACCGTGTAAATTCAGCAGCGTATCCAAGCTGATTTCCCCTGCCCCGGTTAGTTCAGGTACAGTGCTGTGCTAACGCATCCCTACCGCTCCAAGATCCGGAGCGAACATGAAATTGGCACCACTGTACCTGCGTACCGTGCATCTAGTGGGTAGTATGAATTTATTTGAAATAAGTGTTCATTTGGGTGCTTTCTTCCTTGCTGTGTGGAAGCTCTGTTTTGAGCGTACGGGTGTGGTAGAGTAGCATGTAGAAGATAGCCCTTGGCAATGCATTTTGCAGCTGAGTAGCCCAGAGGGGATGTAGAAGCAGCGAGGAGGGGATGCAGATCTCGATTTCTTCTGACGCTGAACTTTCTACTGTGAATTGCCCTGCTGCAATCAGGTCAGTTCAGTTATGGCAAAGTTAAATACAGAAGCCAGCACCATGAAGTCCGTAACCCAGCAGTGTGGACTCATGGATGCGAAGTATGTTTCTTGATCCATCCTACACAGTTAATAAAGGAGCTGCAGCATGCTCAAATTGCCAGGTTATTAGACCAAATAGGTAGATGGCAAAAAAATAGCAGATTAAATGGACTGTATGTAACTTAGCTGTAGAAAAAGGCATCATTTTAACAAAATATTTGCTTACAATAGGAAATGTCTGTCCTTTAGGACTTCACTGTAACATGATATAGTGTACACTGTGATCTCAAGAGCTTGGAAGAACAGTTGAGCTGTACTTAGCTCATATTTTGTTTTTTGCCTGGGTTTGACATTTGCCCATGAATACAGTACACTAAATTAGCTCGAAAGAAAAAGACTTGGACTGGTTAAAATTAGGCTGTATAGCCAGTGAGAGGAAAGTGGGAGTTGATAGTATTGATTAGAAGCTAGAAACTGTAGAAGATTATTAAGGGAATGAGACAACCTAAACGAAGCTGATGGCCAACTGAATTAAAGGCAGTAAGAGTGAACTTTTAAAGGGTAGCAGGATCAAAAGGAAACTCATACTCTGGTATAGTATAGATTTATTATTAAGTATAAGAGAGAGAACTTCAGATTCTAATAAAAAGGTAGAAGTATTTAATACATATTTGTATTTTTAGGAAATGCCTGATGATTTATTCATTTCCTTTGTAATAAGGGAACATTTTCCTTTTTCAGAGTTCTTGACGAGGTCACCTAGGATGTCTGCAGCTCAGAAGATCTAGAGAGTTTGCATTTAATATTTGTAGAAAAACTGACCTAATAATTCTGATGGTTAATGTTGGCTGAAATTATGGAAGGTTTTTGATAATTTCAGATTATAATTGAAAAATGCTAGGTAATCTCTTAAATGTTATGATTTTTCTCTTGTAAAAGTGAACAAAAATTGGCGTGAGGAGATAGGTACAACTTCATAAAAGTCTTATTAAGATGCCTAAGGTACCTTAAGGTAATAAGTCTTATTAAGGTACCAAGGTACCTTATTAAGATACCTTGAAATTGATAGATTTGCCTCCACCGAACACTTCATTGACTGATACCACAGCAAACATTTCAACCTAGTTAATATTTTGTTTCAATTAAGTTCATGGAATTTGACCTAGATTTGACCCTATGCAGATTCAAGGAATGAAATTCGCGGAAGAAATGTTTGCGCTCATTTAAAGGGCTGATTATAAAATAACGCATACACCTTTCACAGCTTTGTCTCAGTTTAAAATCTTCATATTGGAGCCCGATTTGTAGAAGTACAAATGACAACAGAGCCTGTCTGTTCTTAAAACACCATACGTTTTTTAAAACATCTTTTTTTTATAATTCCTTCCTAAAAAGGAACAAGGAAGATTTTGTTCATTAATGTCAAGTAAATTTATCATCATTCTTAGTAAATAATAATTTGTGTAGTAAATAAAGGGTAAATTGCCTTTGTAAATAGTAATTAGTAAATTAGTAGCCATCAATTTAGTAATTGGATAGCTGCATTTGTTAGTGCTAATGAAAAATAGTGATTTTTTTCCCCCCTATTTCTTCTGTGAATATTAAATTTTGCTTTCAGATGCACGTAATTTAGCACCTGCAGTTGGATGGGTAAGAGCTGGGTCCTCCGCTGCTTTGCAGTGGTGATGAGCTGCTTGTAAGTTAGATAAGTAGCTGTGTGCACAGGAGAGATACAGGCAGGAGCTCCCTGAGAAGTGACAAGCTGGTTGCCAAATAGATAAAAAGAATGAGACTACATGTCTCCTGCTTCAGCACCCATGAATGCTAAGTTTGTTGTCATCACCTGCTGTGCAAGTGTATTGGATTAACAGGAGAGAGGGCTCTTTTGTTTTCTTCCTCTTGGCTCTTTAACAATTTAACACGTGAATGCAAAACTATGACCATGTCCAACATTATTTATATGAATACACATGTATTTGATATGTATATAATGCACATTGTTATGTAGATGTGCATAAGTATGCTTAAAGGGCTCTACTGGGTGTGAAAGGTAATACACAATTGTGCTGTGTGTTACACAGCTGCCTGCAACTTGGAAATTGCATTCCAAAGACCATACAAAGAATATAATTTAGGCTGCAAAGTAGGAAACGTGAGAATTAAGACTTCTAATGCAACTTTAGTGTGCTTGTGCTGTCTACTTATGTGATGATACAGTCTTTGATTATGGGGCCACTGTCTGTTTTATCCCATCGCAGCCAGCGTATTGCATGGATACAAAAGGCAACAGAATTCAGGTTACAGAGACAACCAGAAGTCTGTAATACTCCTGGGCTTGACTTGGCAACTTGAATGGTGATACTTCAACATCAATTTTTTACATACAGTTAATCCATCCGTACGTATAAAGCTCAAAAACAAAGGGGACTATGAAACATTAAAAAATACAGCATCAAATCTTGAAGCTGATTTCAGTTCACTTAAGGAAAATCATTTTTGCTTTAAAGACTGTCGAGTTATTTTGTGATAGAATTTGATCTGTTGTTGAAACAGCATAGTTCTGATCTCTTGCAACATAACGCAGAGCTGTCAATGAAAAGCAAACTAGTTTGGCAATGTATTTTTCGCGCTGTGATGCCAGTTTTGGAAAGTGGGATGTTCTGAGGTCGGAATGTGCATTGCAGTGTCATTTTTGCCCCTTTTTTGCCTGTTAACTTTGAAATCTCTGTATTTTATCAGCTTACTGTGCTAGCTCAGATTATTGCTGGTAGGGACTTCTGACAGGTTGTTTGAACAAGTGTGACGAGTTTTTCTTCCCTTCCCACCTTGTGTTGAGGTTAAGAGGGTTTGTGTTTTCGGATAGTTACTGGATGCATGCAAAACAAATACATTTTTCTTTAGGAAGTTTGAAGTGCCTGATCATCACTCTATATGCTTGTGAAGCTGTCACTTTTGACTCATGAGAATTTTGTAGGTAAGAGTCAAGTGTAAGGTTTTCCTCCTGTGTGAGGTGCCATCTTAATTATTTTTTTTAAAATGCAGCTCACTGAACGGACGGCTGATGACTCTTGTAATCTTAGTTTATGGCAATGCTCCACAAACGTTCCTGGATGTGAAATGGCAATATCAGTCTACTAGACCAAGAGCAAGGCATGCAGCTGGATCAGCGGCTAACTAGTTTGTTTTCCTGTTTCGTCAAAATACTGATAGTTGTTTACAACCGGTTATTCAATTAATTGTTTGAATTTTTCCTTTCAGTCTTTTGTAGTGTTTTTCCCTCTCTCCTTTGTTACTCGTTCTAATAGTGAAATTCTTTACTCTGGAGATGTCCTCTGGCTAGAAGAGGAAGATTTTTGATTGATCAGTTTAGCCTTGTTCTCTGTAGGGTGAGCTCAGTGGGGCGGGTAAGGCGTTTCCTCGTTCTTTGGTCTGTATAGTTCCTTGGTTAAAAGTGGGGGGCACAAAGGGAGTAAATTCAGGCTGCCTCAGAAAGCGCTTTTCAGGAGCTGTGTTCTGCAGCCTTTTTCCTCCCCATGTTTTAAAACTGTGTGCCGTTCTTGGCTGGTCCAAAAAGTTCATGTACGAGGGCAGAGGACAGAAATGAGTGAAGACAAGAATGGTCTTGGCAGCTGCCTGTGCACTTTTTTTCCAATAAATGAATCATAGAAATGTCAGGCTAAAGAAAAAATAAGCTAACGCAGTCATTGTGAGAACAGGATGTGCACCGTGCTGGTGATCCGTGTAGCCATCCTGAGAGGTAGCCAGCTGGTCTGCAGAAGTGGGCTCAGCGGTAACCTGCTGAATAGCTTCTAACAAAAGTTTGCTAGAGAAGGGGCAGAGTAATCGGAAGTTATACAAGCAGTTGTCTGTGGTCTGTTGGTCGAATGATAGGGGCGCTCTCGTAACAGCTGATGCCTTTGCAGCGCACCAAGTACATACACCTTGCTCATCTCTGACACGTTTGCCAACCAGCTCTTTAAACCTGCCGGGGGAAGAGATTCTGCGCCCTTTCTCCCTTGGTGCCGTTTGCCAGTGACTCCGTCCCCTGTTATTAGAAGGCTTTTCTAAAAATCAAAACTAAATTTTCTTTGCTGCTAGTTAAGCCACTTTCTTCACATCTTGTACTCAGTGGACATGACGGAAAATTGATCAGCGTTTTCTTATAGCAGTTCTTGGAGATGGAAGAGTTACGCCTATCGCCTCCCTTTTGGGCTTTGTTAGGAAAAAAAAAAATGGAGCCCCTTCATTCTTTCCCTGTAGGTCTTGTCTGACGTGCTTTGTTGTTACTGAGTGTATGTATACCTTTGCTGTTACTTCAGAGATAGCCTGCTTCGGTTAATCTCCTGGGAAGAAAAGAGCGGGTTGCACAGCAGCGTGTACTATCTCTGTCAGATAAGGTAGACACCAAGAGGTCCCTTATATAAATCCTCTGTAGAGCCAGCTGGTCACGAGACTGATACGTGGTAGCTCCTAGCAAACGCATTTCCTTTTAGCGAGACCCGTTGCCTCAGAGAAGACAGGTAACATCACACTCGTGCAGACGATGGTTCTCTGATCAGAAACGGCTCTACTGCTACGAGGCGGTTGTTAGCAGACGAGCGCGTCTCAGGCGGACGGTCTGTCCACTTCCGCGTTAATGTGATCTCGGAAAAGTTTCTGTGTTCTGCGGAGAAAATGAATCATCTTACTTGTGCTCTGTTTGTGAGGAAAAACATCAATATATGAATAAATATGCACTTGATATTATCCTGCATGATTTGCAATGTTAAGTGACTATTTTCCATAATTATTTATCTCACAGTACTGGCTGGATCCTGCAAAGACCCTTGCTGAACATAAGGAATTGATAAACAGTATGTATTTAATTCAAACTTTTAAAGAAATTATCTGAAGATGAAACAACAGAGAAAGTATTCCATGTATATATAGCCTGTAAGACCTTTGTATTCTAGTTGCAACAGGTTAATAGCTAATTCATTACTATAGTTCATAGCCACATCAAAATTTCACACACGCATTGAATGTACCGTCATTTTCCAAGGGTATTTGTGAGACTGTTGTCCAAGGAGTTCTCTGCCGTTACGTTTTTATTTTAGAAAACAAATGGTGCTATTCTTAACTTGTATAATTAATTTTATAATTTTATAATTATAATTTTATAATTAATTTTTATAATTAATTTTTAACTGTGATACCTCTACCATACTAACCACATGAAATTCCCTTTTTTCTTCTGAAGGTAACAATATTGCTTCTATTGATAATATGCTGGCTAATGTTTTTACTGCATTACTGTCTGGTCTTCCTATGTAATACCCGTTACTTGCATTATAATTAAAGAATTTTGGTAAGATTTCTTAAAAATAAATTGGAGACTTTCTGTGAAACATGTAAAAGTGGGAGCGTACGTGAAATAAATGCATCTGTAAGAATCTCGGGACGGAAGCTTACTGGGGAAGAACAATGTATTTATAAAAGTGGAATTAGAAAAGCCCTTCCAAATATTTATTAATTAAACTAGCATATAATTAAAATCTCTTTGTAAGATATTTGAAAATGTAGAAAGGCTTAATATTCAGTATAATTTATCATAGGGAATCACATTTCGCACAATTACATTTTTTTCAAAAGTCTCATTAGAAAAGGTATTTAAAGGTCAAAACCAATCAGTTAAAAAAAAAATCTTGGAGAAATAGCAAAGAAATCTAAAGTTAAAGTTTTCAAAATAAAAAAAAACTCCAAGTAGAATATGGGATATGAATAAATAAACACAATTTGTGGAAAAAATAGTAAAAAGACTTTTCTTAGTTTAGTTTTTTATTATTGTATTTATTATTATATTTGTGCTATTAGAACCTTGTTATTTTATAATAATTATGGTTTATTATTCATATGTTATGAATGTAGATGTTCTGCTTTGCTAAAGAATGTTATATGATTGTGTGAGGAATTTTTGGTGACTTCAAGTTTTATAGGCTTCGTAGTAGATGTTTTGTAATCAGATAATCATAACTATTACCTTTTGCACTGATTTTTATTTTTCTGTTTTTTTTCCCCCTCAGCTGGACCACCATACACGCTGTATTTCGGCATTAAATTCTATGCAGAAGATCCATGTAAACTTAAAGAAGAAATAACAAGGTGCAGTATTGTGATGGGAGCATAGGTAGTTGGTTTCCAGGTAGTAGCGGGTTAGAGTCAGGCGCGTACCGCTGCGGTGTGCCTGCGTTGTTGTTTATGCTGGAGCGTCTGCATGTGCAGGAAGAGAGTTGTGAGCAACTTCACGGAGGTTGGTATGAACCACGGTTGGGAAGATCAGGATGAAAAGGTACTTTCTAGTGCATTATAAAGCAAAGGCATCTGATGTGCGTTTGAGTTCTTTCCTTTTTCTCTCTCTCCCTCTCTTTCTCTTCTTTCCTTTTCCTCCCTCTCCTTCTCTCTTTATGCATGTGCTATAGTGAAGTTTAGAGTTTGCTTGGGTATCTAAATACAGGAGATTTTCTTCTTTATTGGTCATAGCTTAAATTCCAGGACTGTTTTTCAAGAGGACTTCTCTTTGTCCTAAAAATATGTGAAGGAAATTGAAGAGCTATGTGCTTTTCATTCTTTTAGATAAGATTAGCCTTAAAAAAAATTCTGCAGATACACGCACGTGCGCGCGCACGTGCACTTGCATGAACTCACACACAGGGGCTTTTCTGTTTGCTTTGTTTATGAAAGATCCTAGACAATTAATTTTATATTCAAAAGGAACCTTAAACATTGTGATAGGTAGATGGATAAAATTAATATACTGACTTGCATTAATAAATGCCAAAATATTTCTTCTGATGTCCAAGTTTGTGCTCAAGAGGAATATGACATGTAAGAATCCATTTGAACACGTGCAGGGATTTTAATTTTCCTTAATCAAACGTGGCAGTTGTTACAGCCTAAGCAGAATATATTTCATGTACCGCAATGAGAAATTTTTTTTTCCCCCTTAAGGGCACTGCAGTAACAGAAGTCTCAGTATAACAAGATTGATATTGACCTGGTAAAAATAAATAAAATGATGATTCTTCAGGTAAAAAACATAAGTTGGCTGCAATGTAATGCCCTGCTGCCCTCAAAGTTTGATACAGTTTTGCTGTTCCTTTCCAGAGCCACTTTCAACTCTACTCAAACAGGGGGAAAAAGATGGCCCTGGGAAGAGAACTTCAGCAGCAGAACCTGTTGTGATTACTGCTAGGGAGGCAGGTTGGATTTATGTCTGTGGAATGACAGGGGCTAAATTTTCAAGAATTGCATTTGGTTTCCTTGCAATAAAGTTAACCTGTGATTTGCACTTATTTGGTGTGCAAATCTAGTCAAGAAGCATTTTGGTATAAATCGTAAGCCTCTCTTTTTGTGTGCACAGTGTTTGTTTGCTCATGCAAAAGTTGCACCCTGGAAGGTACAGAGGTACATAAGAAAGCAATGTGCTTGTAACTACACTCTTCAAAAAACACACTGAAGAACAGCCAAATGCCATCAAACTTTATGAGCGTTTATTCCTATAGACTCTTAAACCTTGGAAGGGAAAAATATATATTTTCAGAAAAAAGGTAAAAATAAAGCCTTCTACCTAGAAGGGATTACAGCCACTCTTTTTCTTCATAACGATAATTTTCAGCAGGAAGTATGTGATTCCAGTGGTGCGCTGACTGTGTTTATTTGGAGCGTGATTGTTATTTGAATGCATATGTGAGTGCTGTTATTAGATGTTAATGATCTATGGCATTACATGATTACTACTTGCAAATAATAAAATCCTGTCAAATTTGTAATTGCTTCACACCAAATTCTAATTTTGGTTTGTAGGCAAAAGCTAATGCTGAGCTGATTCCTATTAACATTTGCGGGATGTGTTTGCTAGAGCTTTGTGCTTGGGTACTTAATAGTATGCGTGACAAACTTGACAGCGAACAAGGTGAGAATATTTTAGCTACAAGTTTGGACAAAAGGCCTCGTTCTGTGAGGAGCTTAGTGGCTACAGTGGGAATTGAGAATGTTCATCACTTTGTAGGAGTCACTCCAGCACTTAACGGTTGTTGCCTCTGACTGTTTTTTGGCAAGGAGGTGAGTTTTGTTGCAAAGGCGTTGTTCTGTTGTATTCTGAACAAACATACTGGAAAGAGGCAGGTAAGGACACCTACTACATGGAAAGGACATTGGTAGCCCTATTCTGTTCCTGAAGGTCTGCGCTGTAGACCTGTAGAGGTGTTAAAGGAAAAACGATTGTATATCAGAAGCGTATTTCATGTTAAAAAGAAGGTGCTGTGTGCTCCATAGTAGATTTAAAATCTTCTTTATCTTCATCATCCATACAGAGAATATTTGTCTAGATGGGACTGGCCAGCCCTAGATAGAAGCAATACTGACATGTTGCCTAGACAGGAGAAACCCTGAGTGTGCGCGCTTTATATCTCTGGATGACTTTCTCAAAAACTTCTGTGCAAGGTCCTGGCCATTAGGGATGAAGAATATTAGCCATTTGTTTAAGGATGGACGTTTTCTCCTGTCATAATCACACAAAGCACAGCACATATTCTGGGGATCATTAACCAGAAAGAAATGGATATTCTTATTTAGAGACTCAGTTGGTCTGATAAAGTCTAGTAATTTTTATTGGGCTTTCAATAATTGAAGGATCAGCTGTCGTGCAACCTGCAGTTTGTGAGCTTCCCAAGGACAAGAACAGTTGTACTTTGAACTTGCAGAGCCTTCCAAGGTGTTCTCATGAGTCAGGTGTAATAACAAACACAAAATAAATCAGTTACAGTGTAGCTGAACTGCTCTGTGTAGATGAAGTTGAATTAATGAATAATGAAAGAGCTGTGTGCGTGTGTGCATGACAAACTTTTTCTTAAAAAAGATACCTTTTCGGTGGTGTTTTTGTATGAACTTGGTGCAAGAACTTCATATAGGGTGCTGTAAAACACTGTAAATCTGTTGTGGTAAAAACAGACAAAACAAAACAAAGTGTGTTTAAAAAGATTTCCTAGAATGAGTATGGAGAGTTGCAAAACCAAACAGGCCTTTTACCTGGTAGCTTGTTTTCTTGCCTATTACTTTTCCATCTGTTCTGTGCATATTGTTTTGTTGTTAAGCGCAGCATTGGAAAGACAGGAGGAGGTGTGGCGAATGCAGATAGATAGTTGTGCTCAGCTGGCAGCTGATGTCTGAGCCGTTTATCCGATGTGTGTTGAATATATACAATGGAGGCTGAAGAAACAGTATGTAAGGTGTTTTGGATTGCATTTGATGTAATGCTAGAAACTGAGAGATCTGCATCAGTAAAAATATTCTTAAAAACTTTGATTTTTACCTTTGCTTCTGAGTCCTGCTGCTGATTTTGAATTCAGTGAGGCTTTATGTTGAGACCTGAGTATGCATTTCACCAAGGGGAAGGTTTAGCCCAAAATTACATTTTATCCCTGCTGTCTCTGTTCCAAGAGGACAGGTATACTGCACTAAGAAATACGGTTAGCTGCTGGTAATATACCCACCCATTTCTTCGTGAGAGGACAGACCCGATGAAATCTGCTTCCTATTCTAGACTTGCTATTTCTGATATGCAGAGAGGAAACCACTGATTCAAGCGATGTGTGATGCCCAGTTCTCCCCTAAGCTGATCCACTGATCAGGTTAAACTTTGGTCCTTTGATAGGTTTCTAGCAGAATTTTTGTGATTTTTAGCCCTCTTCCCCGTTTCTTGACTGCTGTATGAAAGTCAAAAGAGCGAAATTACACTTTTATGAGGAAAATTAATTTGCAGAGTTCTCCCCAATCCAGTTTCTTTCACTAGATTGTTCTTAGTTGTTACTTGAAGGTTAGGAGGAGAAAAGTAATTCAAACAGGGATAAAATTTTTGATTGTCACCTAATTATGTTACATGATGTGTTTTTAGTTAACTGGAAGATGATGAAATGTTACTGGGGCATCGGGCTCGATACTGAAGTAATAACTTCATTTCCTCTTTGTTTTAGGTATCAGTTTTTCTTGCAGGTCAAGCAAGATGTTTTACAGGGCCGCTTGCCTTGTCCAACCAACACTGCAGCGCAGCTGGGAGCATATGTGATTCAGTGTAAGTTCTTCTGGCCAGCTGAGAGCTTATTTCTTTTAATCCTGTATTATGATTCACTTTGTGTTGACTGAAGACTTGATTAGCGCTTTGTGTGTTCATTTCAGAATGGAACAAAACAAATTTAGATTGATTTGTACCAGAGAACTGTAAATAGATGCTCAGTCTGAAGAGAAGAAGTAGAAATAATATAGAAATTAATAATGTAGAAATAATATAGAAATTAGTACCAAAAATATTTGAAAAGTTGATGATGATCTGAAGTACCTTCTGAGGAGTGTGTCAAACACTGTTTGCCTTACTCAGGAATACTTTATTTTGTACTTAGGACATCGCATGTAGACTGTGTCAACAACCCCCTCCTTTTTTTTTCCCCCCATAGCATATTTTTTACTTCATCAGGCAGTTTAGAGTTGATTGGTCATTGGCAGCCTCCAGGCAACACATTCTGTCAAATAAAAGAATCTTTTAGAAATTACGTTATGTCAATATGAATGTACCTTGCTTGAAGAGAGGATGTGTTTTGACCTGAAGTGAAGAATTTTAATTCTTCCTGTCATTTATTTGCATTCATCCATCAGTAGGTAGCTTTTCAGAAGTGCAAGTTATATCCTATATACTTGCTAGAACTAGCGATCAATTAGGAAGGAGCTGTCTGTCTACCAGTTATTCCTCTTACATTGCAGTTCAAGCTCTACATTCAAACACAATGGGTAACTTTCAGCCGCTGGCCCTGCACGCGCCATTCAGATCATGCCAGGCAAAGATGATTGTCAAAGATGACAATCTTTGGTGTCCATGCTGATCCTTTCCTTAGCGCATGGGCAAAGACTTTTGTGGGCAAAGACTGCAGACTGTTATAGTGGCACTGATGGAAAACAGTACCCTTGGCACATCTGCAGAATCTGCCAATTCTGTTTTTTGATTGACCTGTTCCTGTTAGGAATACTGAAGTTCTTGCTGTTGTAGCTAGTCCTGTTGATCCTGTTATAGGCCAGAAACACATTGTCTTAGAGAGTTTTTTGAGAAACTTCTCAACATCTCCACTGAACAGGTAACTGTCTTGTTCTGGAAGCGTTATTAAATTCTAGAAAGAAACAGGAGTGGTTAGATGAGCCTTTTCCTTCATGGCCCTTATAGCCTGCTTTTGGCTGTCTGAGGTTTCAGTTGGCATTGGATAGAAACCTTCAGTGGAGATTTTCTCACAGAGGCCCCACGTGCACAAATTTTGCTCAGGGTTATTCAAACAAATTAACATATTAGCTGTAGCACAGTTTCTCAGATGCAATTCATTATAATTAAGATCATCAGAAGGAGGTTCTGAGAAAGGTGCATGTTTGTTTTATAATTGTATGGCAACATGTAAAGTAATACAACTAAGGTATACAAATTCTAGGTTTTTCCAAGAAAACAGTGTTTTGACTATTCATTAACCTTTTTTTGTTTAAGAAAATTTATTTTTTTACAACTATTTTGATTTTGAAAGTTAATTTAATGTTCAGAAAGTATACTGATACTTTATCAGAGAATAACGCCTTCTGTTTCCTCACAAGAAATGATGTGTTTCTACAAAGGACATATCTCTAGGTCTATCTCATAATATTTGTCTACATTCCCATTCAGACTTTGACGTTTCTGTTAAGAGTCAGCAAGAGTATGAATCGGGTCCGTCTGTAAAGTTACAGCTGGCTAGTGTGGACAGCTCTGTACATAAAGAGCAGATTATCTTATATTTCTCCTCTTCAAAAGAAGAACAGGTTTGGGGGTTTTTATTTGACTGCATGGTGAAACTGCAGTCACTTGGGTAAAAGTGGATTGGCACAAATTATAGATTAGATAATATACTTTTTGGTTAACATGAAGCATTGCAAACTGGTGACCTTTTTTCTTTTCTTGTGTACTGTAGCTGAGCTGGGGGACTATGACCCGTACAAGCATACTGCAGGTTATGTGTCGGAGTACCGGTTTGTTCCGGACCAGAAGGAAGAACTGGAAGATGCCATAGAACGGATACACAAAACTCTGATGTAAGAACTCAGTAATGTTGGGAAATTGTCATTTAAAATCAGATTCAGAAATGCTTGTAAGTGTGAACAGGCAGCACCTCATTAGTGCCAACCAGAGGTCTGCAGACTTGAGGAAACCCACAGCATCCAGTTATACCCCTCAGAAAAGTAGAAACGTTTCGTGTGTTTCAAGTTGTCCTTTTCAGAACTGAATAGGAAAATAACTGGAAATATGATGTCTGTCAGGCCTAGGTATGGGTGTTTCTGAACCAGCAGTTTTAGTAGTGGTCCTGTCTTCTCTTAGTTTGCTGTAGTGGGAAAAAAAAAGAAATCTACATCTTCTGAACTGTTTGAGTTCAGTTCCCTGTTCCAGCGCAGATTTCCTGTGTTCTAATTTTGGACAAAATGCGTATTGCGTCCTTGCCTCCATCTATTCTCTGTAAAATGGGGATAATATTTATTTTCCTTATCCTGTCCTGTCTATTCTGATAATAAATTGTTTGGATAAAAAAACACTTTTAATATAATAACGTGAGGCACTTCGTACAATGAAGTGTCTCTTTTCTTGCCAGATCCTTACTGGGGTAAGGAAGGAGTGCTTGTAGCAACCTGTATAAATCTTTGTGAGAGCAACTCGCGTTGCAGGAGATACCAGGAAAGCAGCTTGTATGCACATGGCTTAAGTTGCGACATCTGTATAAATTAAAGAGGCAGTTTGGTTTTACAGGCATAGAGTCCTTTCACTGTATTAACCAATATGTCTTATGTAAAACATATTGGCAGTGATCAATGTAATGGATTCCACAGTAAGGAGGAACATAAGATTCATAAGGAAAAAAACAGTGCCTGGAGACAAAGTCATCAGGCAGCACTGAAGAACTCAAGGCATTAGAAGTGCTGGCTTCTGGACAGAAAACAAACAAATTCTAAAACTTTACATGAGCGTAAAAGCAGTGCGAGCACAGGATACCTGGTGGGTGTCAGAAGAGTTAAACTGAACCAGCCAGTACAGAAGTTCGCAGACATCAAAACTGTACCTGAAAACATTTCTCTGGCATGAGAAGAAGCTGAGAAGGCAGAAATAAGCTAGAATTACAATACTTGGCAGGGACCAAGTGATTGCAGGAGTAGAATATTAGGCTTACTGCAGACAGGACGAAAGAGGCCTGAAGAGATCTGAAACGTATTATCAACAGACGTAAGAGATTCATGCAATCTCAACTTAACCTTGGGAAAAGTTGGAAAAGACAGATTCATTTTCATCATAGAAGCTTACAAAGCTTTGGTTCTCCGTCTTCCAGGTACTGGAATAGTAATCACCCAGAATACATAAAATTCTGCTTTGTACTATCTTTGACATGGTGGGCAATCTCTGCCTGATGGTGGACACCAAGATGGTGCTTGGGATTCAGTTGATTCTCTGTCAGATTGCAATTTGTGCATGCGACATCTTTCCTTGATTACTGATCAAAGCAGTGGGAAGCAAAACTGCAGTAAGGACAGCCAAGGGATAGACTGCAGAGGCAAGCTGTTAAGAAAAGAAAGATAAGGACTGGTAACTTCTGGTCCCATTTGTTCTGTCAGTGCTTGAGTAAGAAACAGAAAAATTAAAGAGGAAAAAATACAACAATCTCACATGGAAGTTGGGGCAAAGAGCATAACTGGAGCTTTTTGGAGGTGGCATCAGAGAGGCGGAGAGTGCCACTTTCTGTCCCACTTACTTATTTTTAGAAATAGTCTTCTGTGTGATGAAGTCTCCGTAGCTTCAGAGAGGTTTTAGAATGAAGTTTACTTGGTATGTGAGTGACTGAGGCAGAAAGAGCAGTCACTGTGTGAAAGCGCAGGAAGTCAGAAAGATCTGGCTTCGCAGTCTGCAGTTCTGAATGTTACACTGCAGTGCCTTCAAAACTGCCAAATGTAAGCCTGGTTTTGAAAACAAAACATATGGAAGAAGCTCATACTGTACATAAAGCCAAAATAAACATTTACTTTCTTCTCTCCAACTTCATATTCCTGGTAAACGTAAAAGAAGCTTGTTCTAACAAGTCCAAGTTAGGTGCAATTGTGATAGAACCATTTATTAAGATGAGAGCCGTAAGAAATACTTTATGTTTATCACACCTTTTGTCAAAGTCATGTAGAGATAATCAGAACTAGCCATCGTGTATTTAGATCTAGATTTCTTGATTCTCCTGCTATAAGATAGCCCCAGTCCAGATAAAGGTTAAGTAATGTCTTGCCTGTGGTTTTGTATGTTAGTGTTACACGTACCTTGTTTAATGAGACTAGGTATTAACTCAGAGCTGTTCACTTTGGAAAGTTCTCTTGTGACTGGAATGCGTACCAGTTGCCACATTACCTTGAGCTTTCTCTTTTAGGGAAGAGAATCTGTTGTTAAATAATTATTTCTGAATGGTTGCCCGACTGCTCTGGAGAAACTGATGGATGACAGAGACTCTTACTACAGGCCTTTCTGTGAAGTAGAGTAGTACTGTTTTTTTTTTCTCTTCTAGAGATGGGAAACTGAGGCACGGAGCGTTTATTTGGGTCAACATCACAGAGACTGGGTTCGAGAAATGAAACTTGAGATTAATTCCAGATCACCAATACTAAGCAGCTTTCATTCTTCTCTCTTTAGTTTCTCTAGTCATTTGGGTAATCAGACTATGATACGTTTAGCTCAAAGAGTTTGTGACTTAAAGATGAAATTCAGAAGGAGGGGGAGCAGAGGTTGTGAAGGGGAGTGATAGCTGTCTTCACAGCAGTGTTTTTATATGCTTGCTGAGCCAGAGCTCTGATACTCTTCTGCTCCTTGACTGCCCTTAGGTGACAGGGATTTCGAGGCACCAGAAAAAAGTGACACCAAGTTGCACACGCATTGCTAGTTCAGCCTGGCTGTCAGCATCAGCACGGCCAGCATGCCTTCTGTACACAGGTGAAAACTGTCTCTGGATACAATTTTTCAAGCTAGAGTGGCTTAGGGCATATCCCTGCTTCTTCTCACCTACCTACTGGTGACATTTTGCGAATAGGTTTGTGGAGCTCAGCTTTCAGTTTTAACACAGCACAGCAGATATTCTGGGATTTGTTCGGGATGAAGTTTCTGGAGCAAGTTTCTGAGTCATGTAAGGTGGGAGAACTCAGAGGTGGGAGTTTTTCTGGTTGCAGCAAGTGTCTGCAGCCTGCCCACGGCAGTTGTTGTCCCAAATGTAAACCAGCATGACAATCCTGAGGTCAAATAGCAGAGTGCAATGTGGTTTTGTTGTCAGCACCCTGAGCGTCTGCTTCCTCATGTGCACATGAAGATGTTAACATCTTCAACAGCAAACAGTGGCTGCAGCTCTTGCACCTGAGGGAGCAGACGCTCAGGGTGCTGCAGGAGGAATATAATCCTTCAGTACAAATGGGAGAGCTCATGCTGGCCCTCTTACACTGTCTGCTGCAGACCGCAGCAGGTCGGGGGCTAACTCATGCTTGGCAGGTCAGCTGTTGGTGTTTTTTGAATCAATATTGCACGTTATCAGTGGGGCATAAGGAAAGCTAAAATGCCCATAATAGACCTAAGAGTGGCCTTCAGTATCGTTTAGGGCCAGCATTGTTTAGTGGCTCTCAGGAGCTCTTTGTTTGTCCAGCTAAAGGAGAGGTGCGTATCAGCTGCACAGTTATTACTTTGCCTGCTCTGTTGTTACTGACTGCAAAGGCTGGTTCAGATTTGAGATGTATTAGCAAGATGGATGATGCTGAGGAGAAAAAGAAACATTTATTCTTTGTGAGGATAGGAACAGTTTCAGTTCTTGACCCTCTCTGCTCCCTTCCACATTGTCTCCTCCATCTACGTTTGGGAGGACATACCCTTACCCTTCTCTTCCTTTAGTGGCTCCAGCTTACATCTTCACAGACCAAGCCTTTACTGAGGATTTTTGCAAATATACATGTTTATGTATTAAGTATAACTTTACAAATATTAACATACACTCAGTTGACATCTGAGCCTTTCGGTACTTTCTGAGATAAGTGGGATTTGTACACAAACATTTTTTTTTTTATATATGATCAGAAAGGAAATAGTAATAGGAATATTTAAATTGCTGTTGGATTCCGGTGCTAATTCATTGATGGGGTAATTCAGATTGCTTAGCCCTGATATTTAGCCTGCCTGTGAACTCAAAACAACAATGCTGCTTCAGTGAATGTTGTGCTCGTGTCTGTGAGAGCTACAAATATGATCTAAAAAAACAAGCTGTAGAATGAATTTTTATAGCAGCAGTGGGTAGAGTAGTGCCAGATTCAAGGACCTTGTCATCCTGAATACCCGGCGTTCTGCGTATTGTGAATACAGACGTGAGCCACTGAACTACTGGGAACTCCAGCTCTTGAGGAAAGGACTTTGTTCCAAGCTTCAGGTCTGCTACTTTTCCAGGACGCCTTGAAATATAGGGTGATCACCTGAGACGGTGTCAGTGCTGCTCTGTAGATGAGATGAGGTGAAGCAGCCTGTCTCTCAAATGCAGAGAAGCAATTTTAAAAACCTACGCTACTGCATTTATGCTAGCGCTGCTATTTCACGTGTTGCTCTTCATGTGTTTTCTACCTTGTCAGGCATAAAACAAAGTTGGGAAAACCTGGAAAGTACCTGCTAGGCTGAAGAGAACGGGGAGACAAGAAGAGAAAATGTATATATTGCAGGATTTTTCAGGTCTTGTGTCAAGATTTTGAGCTCTGCTTCACACCTTGAATATGAGTGGCGGCAAATGCAGTAAAATGTTCCCCCAAGACAACAGTTACAGGGTGAAGCAGGAAATGCGGTTTTTAGAGTTAGTGCTTATGGGTTCATGAGCTGTGCTGCACTTTCTCGGTAACACTCTAGTAGCAGTCATAGAAACTTGAGAAAGGAGTGAGGATGAAAATGCAGTTTCAGTTATTTCAGGCTTGCAACAGAGGGGTCTAACTGTTGTATCAATGGCAATTATTGAGGGAAGAACAAATTAAATTCTGAGGATAAGTCCATTGCTGACCACCATGAATTTATTTAGACTTTCTGGAAAAAAAAAAATCCTTCCTCAGTGATGTCAAGTACGCTCCTCACAGCCGTTTTTTCTCCACTTTTCACCCGTGGCCTCTCCCCACCGTGCAGCTGATGGTAGCTGTTAACTGATGCGTTGATATTTGCAGATAGAAAGGCAAGTTGGGTCTGTGAAACTGCTAATCTCTTGCAACAGACTCCACACTTTGTTTTTACAGTAGCAGGCTTGGGTATTGTTGACTGGCCTGGCTTCCTGTAGGCAAGATTTTATGAAGAAAAGAGCATTTCATCTGAAGTCCTGAACCTTGCTTTCAGAAATCCTTGCTAGCCGTGGCACTGCTAGGGGAAAACGCTCCCCCAGTCAGTCACTCCATTCCTGGTTTATTAATAATCATGTAGTTGTTTGAAAAAAGATTATTTTGCCTATTCAAACCTAAAAATGAAATGTCTGAAGCATGTTTGAGACAACAGGGCGTTAGTGTGGCATCCAGGAAAAGATTAGCCACTCTAGTTAACTTGCATTTTATATATGATAGCATCTTGCAGCAGAGAATTTTATAGTAAAAGTTTGTGCCCGCTGTACAATCTTACTTGGAGCCAGCAGAAATGCAGTGCTGAGAGGATAATGACAGTCTACACAAATGGTAGGAAGGGTTGCACATCCGTCCAGCCAACTGTTTTTATCGATAGGACAATACGTTAACTGGAAGTGCCAAGTTCTTATGCAGAATGTTGTTTACAGGGGTCAAGTTCCTGCTGAGGCAGAAGCGAATTACTTGGGGGTGGCCAAATCCCTGGAAATGTACGGAGTGGATCTCCATCCTGTTTATGTAAGTATTGCTTATAATTATGTATTTTAAATTTGATAGCCATGCAGAAAATCTCCTGTACTCAGGTGGTGGAGAGTATTTGTACTGTTTAGTCATCAGGCAATACCTTAAAAGAAAAAATTGTGCTTAAGAAGTCCAAAGAAATACGTGCTCACAGACCAAATGGATTAAATCTTTCGCACATACAGAAGCCTAATGGTTTTCAGATGAAAGGTTGTGATTGGATTACTCCTATGAAAGACAATCAACTGTACTAAGAAAATACAATGCTGATAAATTGGAAGGCATTAGTATAAGTGTCAGAAAAGATAGAGAGGGTTATAGTTCTTGTATTTGACACAATAATTTGCACGTTATTCTTTTGCAAAGAACACAGTGAGTGAGAGCTGAAAAGGTTTCAGAATCATTGCCAAAGGCGACCAAAAATTAGGGTGGGGTAGGAGCATGTCTGGCTTATTTTAGTATTCATTGTGAAGGTTTTGCTAAAGAGACAGAGCATGTTTACAGCTTTTTCTGTACAATATAATGCGGCATTGCAAGCTGTCTGTATTGCCTCAGCAGATCCCTCTACCTCTTTTGTAAAACAACATGTATATTGGGATTGGATTGAAGCCATCACCTGAAGGCTATGTGCTCCTTGTAGAAACATCATTCTGTCTTGTTTGAATAATTGTGCTCATGGCAGGGTTTTTTTATTTTTACTTATTGAATAAAAAGAAAATCAGAAGTTCACGTGGGGAGTTGTACTGTAAATAGTTCACTAAATTGGATGTCAGTACTTTGTAAAATTAATTAAAAGAAAATAAGTAAGCCAAGATGCTACCAAAAGATTAAGCGTGTATTTCCACCTGACAATTGTGCAGGCCACAATATGAAGTATTTTTTGATACACACTGTGGCTTAATGATATTCATATCCAGTGCTCTGTGCCCCTCCACCTATAGGAAGTGGGGGAGTTGCTGGAACCTGCTTCAACATGGTCCAGCAAAATCAAGTTAAATTTGCAGAGTCTGGAAAATTTGTTTTCACCTAGTTTGTTTATGCCCTGCAGAGGGATGGATCCCCAGCTGCGTGGTGAGGGGTGCGTTGTAATATGCCTAAGACTAACCCGTGAATATCATTATTTGTATTTATATTACAGTAGCACCAAAAGCCTTCCTTTGAGACTGAAGCTATAGATATAAAGAGACATAGTTCTTTTCATTACCTGGTCATACTGAAAATAAACTTGCCTTTAGCAGTTAGTTCATTTTGGAGCACAAGCAGAACTCGGGGAGATGAGCTTGAGCTTTCTCACAGAGAGGTATAATTTCTATAATCCCTCAGTCTCCCAGCTGATATTTTTTGTGGTTCATGATCTGCTGGTATAGAACAAATAGGGCTCTTCCGTATTCTCCCAAGCAGAGAGATTAACTAACTTCTGCAGCTGGCTTGTTTACCTCGTGCAGTGACTCTGTAAATAACCGCGTGCACTAAGATCTGCAGTCTTTCAAGCACCTTCAGTATCATAAGATATTGACGCGGTAATAATGATTGTGCGTAAAGGTAGAAGGATTAAAAAAAATAAAAATTAGGATTCTAGTGGAGATTTTTCTTGCCATTCCTGTTACCACCTCCCTTCACTCCCCGGGAGAAGGACCTGCCATAATACTCTGTAATAAAGGCCTAAGTGTGAAGCTTGACTGTTATTGGAGCTGCTACTGGAACAACTCTGAACTAGCAGCTAGTATTATTTGAACTGGATCATTTGACTTTCATGTGCTCTGTGCCCATTTGTGCTTCTGCTCTGCAGGTCTTGGTGTGATCAAAGACGTTTCATTGGTAATGGGAATGCTTAGGGGGACTGGGCCAATTTTTGCCATTCCCTAGCAAAGTTAAGTGTTCGGTAAAAATGCTGCCGCTTTTCCCTCAACAGGCCTCAATTCCCTCAATTCTAAAAGTGGAGCCCAAAATACAGAAATTCTCTAAAAGGTTGAAAAGAGCCATTCTGAGATGAGACATTTTGGTGGCCCCTTCTGTTCCACAGAAGACTAAAGTCAGCATTTTGCTCTGAAGTGGGAGAACATGATGAGTTAACTGATTACTTTTGGTGATTACTGCTGAAAAAAAGAATAATGTTGTTGAATTGCTTCCCAAAATCATTTAGGCTTTTCTCAAATTAATTCAGAGCAAGTTCAAGAAAACTGTGATAGAAACTCCCTGTCTGTTAAACATCTAAGCAGTAACCCAAAAAGGGCTCATATGAAACTTCAGAAGACTCAGATTTTCTAGAGCTTGTGACTTCTTCAAACCTGAAACTTTAAGAATCTAGGTTGGGCAGGAGAACTCAACTCCTTTGTCTGTCCTGCTCTATTCCCTTTGAGGGTGTAGCCTATTCTGATCATAGACTACAAATTGGGGAGTTGGGGGGGGGGCCCTTCTGCCATTCACCTTCAGATTTTTCATCATATTCTGTACAAATATGATTTGCAATTCAGGTACTGACCTCAGAAACAGTTTCCTTTGGGGAAGATGATGTGACCCCTCCTTGTTACTCTTGGACATTGCTACCCTTTCTGAAAGAAATGCTCTGAATCTCTCAAAGCAGTTAGTTCCTTTCGGACCACTCTGTAGCAGCACACAGGTGATGTTATTTTAGAAGGGAGAAAGCAGCTGTGAGGTTAAACTGTAGTGAAGTAGGTCAGGAAATCACTGTGTACCTTCAACTAGGGTTCAGGATGTCTGTTGCTATCATGTCTTAATAAAGAGTTTAGTCTCTGAACTCTGGCCATTTCCCAGATAGCTGAAAGTAATTCCTTTAATAAATTATTTTTATTTTATACCGTGGAATGTGGAAACTCCCATTCTTTCCTTGACTGCCATTCTGTTTTGCCTCTTTTGCATCTATGCGTAAGAGTTTTCTTATAGGGGTTTTCATCGTTGGATCAAGTACTGTTTTCCCCGTTCTAGCTAGGACGAAACAATGTGCTCAATTCAGTCATCAGACTGGCTTCCTCCACTAGACCGTACTGCTACTATGATACAAATTGCTGCTATAAATAATTGAATGACATATTTTTTATTTTCTAGGGTGAAAACAAATCTGAATATTTTTTAGGATTAACACCCGTAGGAGTTGTTGTCTACAAGAATAAAAAACAAGTAGGGAAATATTTCTGGTATGTATAATTTAACTGTGCAGTCTGTGTTTAAACAATATTATTGTACAGAAATATATGATTTGTGATTTATGTTTGAAAGGTTGATTTTATTTGGAAAAACATTTCACAGCTGGAATCTGTGTGTCCTAACCTTTGTGTGGATTATTCGAATTTTTAATTCTTTAATAATCCAAATATTGAAAAATATATTTTACCTTTACTGAATTCATGCTGAAATGTTTAAGTGCTGCTAATTTCTGCTGATATCTGGTGCGTACATGCAGAGAAAATCCTACTTTGAATCCTTTCTTGTCTTTGTATGTAAATATATGCAGCTTTATAGTGTACTATTTATGAAGTCAAAGTACCATGAACTACTTTCTGTCTTTTTTGCAATATTACAGGCCTAGAATTACAAAAGTTCACTTCAAGGAAACACAGTTTGAACTCAGAGTCGTGGGAAAAGATGTAAGTTTTTATTCAAGCCTGAAAGAAAACATAAAAATAATCTGTTTTAATTAATTGGGAAATGTTATGCATCCATCAAAGTGAAACTAATGCTACTGATGATTACTGCAAGAAAATGATCTCATGCTAAAGTGTCTTGTGTTCTTGATAGTTCTTGCAGATTTAGCAAAGAGAAAAGAGGAAGGAAGATTTTCTGTCTATGTTTTGCAAGTAGGGGAGAGAACTTCAGCAGAGCAATGCTAATGTAGGGATTTTGTAACAAGCTTTCATGCTTTCATACTATGCTCTATGAATTAGAGTGGACAGCTTCTAGAATGCCGTGGTTGTGCTATTGCATATAGTGCTTTTTAACAAGGCAAAATCTACAGGGAAAGATAATACCTACTGAAAAATGGAGAGCGGAAAACTTGGAAAACTTTCAGGCACCCAAGGTGAAGTTTCGTGGCTTTGGAACAGAAGCATCCGCCTTATACAGCTTGAACCACATTTGTCAGAATTTAATCCAATTGTGCTGTTCGGTCATTTGAGAGAAAAAAATGTTGATTCCTGTGGGAAAGCGTAGCAAATTTCTAGGAAGAGAAGAGGTTTTAAGGTAGATTCAGTGGAACAGAGAGATAGATATTTATCACCTGTGGAGCACAGAGAGATGTGGGGGTGGAGGGAGAAGTATGAAATATAATAAAAGAAATTGTTGCATTCAGTCTGTGACGTTTGGTGACTAGTTGACTAATGAGTTTAGTTTGCTGAGTTATTTTTTGAAAATGTTTTGTAGGTCTCTTTGGAGTATCAGGAGTGAAAGTTTAGGCACGGAATGGTTATTCTGTGAGAAATATTTCCTTGCTGGAAACTGTGCGTTTCTCTCCTTTCAGGTTATCTGTGCAAGTTTGTTCATCTGTGCAGTGGCTGTTAGTCTCGCCCATGATTTTTCTAAGAGGTCATTTGGTGCATTAAGTACATGCTGGGAAATGTATGTGTACCACTGATGGATTTTGTTGGTTCTGCTGAGGATAGTATTTCTTGTGCTTGTGGAGATGTGTTGACAAGTTTTGCTTTTGTTACTCAGAAGTGGTTTGGTTCTGTTTGGTGTGTTGGTCTATGGGAAGTTTATTTCTGATGATGTGTTTGTTGAAATCAGAGAGTTGTTTGAAGGTGGGGGAAGGTTGGGAAAACTTTTCTCAATGTTTCGTTTCAAGGGTGAATGCCTGTTCATGTGCAAACAAGTCCTAGATTGACTTAAGAGTGGATTGCATTGAAGTGATGCTGTAGTTTCTGTTTGATGTCACATGTATATGGTTTTTGTTTGAACCATCTGGAATTGCAAACGTTTAACATGCTGAAAAGAAAACCTGGAAGCTTTGGAAAATGTACATAAGTTTAGATTGGGAATGTTGATGGCCTATAAAGTTGGTGAGCATCTAGTATTATGATCATAAGACAAACACTTTGACAGCAGTTGGCAATTTCGAGTCCCAACAGGTATTTTTAGGAAATTGTTCAAGAGAACAGTAAGTACAAGGGTGTGTACCATCATTATAATCTACATTGCGACTAATACTCATTTGAAGTGCTTCTACTGCATTTCATATCCTGACAGGATAAAAAAATGCCAAAATGGCCCAGAAATATTGTCCTCTTCCTTTTTGTAAACACTGTAGCTTTGTTACTATGAAAAAGTATTTTTGGAATAAGTTAACAGCAGTCTTAGCCTCTGGATTAAAATCACTGTAGTAACAACTCATCAGTAGATTTACATGACTGTGTGTTCCAATACCCTACAAAAACTTCACTCATAAATTGCTTTTATTCCTCCATGCTTTGGAATAAATGCTATCACTTTGTCCTTTCATGTGAGAAATGAGTTTGCGCTATACGGTAGGAGAGTAAACGTACCGTCTTTGCTTCATGCTGCATCCTTGAATGTCACTTTACAGCACAGGGAATTAATAGGTTCCTTGTTACAGATGTAGCACACCAAGTCTGGAATGTGTTGCTCATTTCCAGACTATTCAGTTACTAGGAAGATGTTAACAGGTTATGACAAGGTTTGAAGGACACCAGAAATGGTCACAGGGAAGAGCTAAAGAACTATTTCTACTTCTGTCTCCATATCATGGAAAGTTATCTTTTCTCCTTTAATAACATTGCATGAAATAAACATGGTGGAGTTGGAAGGATGTACTTGGACATATTAAATACATAAACTTTTCCAAGCACGGAGTGAAGGTGGGTATAAAAGTCTAAGAAAACTTGAAGGGAGAAATGCTCAAAAGGAGGAGTTAGTAATTAAGATTGAACAGGGAGCACAGTTACAAGAAAAGGAGGAAACAGCCCAAACATCAGGGAAAAGGTGCACGGGCAGTAGGATTTATTAGACTGATGAGTACTCTCCATAGGAATTGATGGAAGGATGTGACTATTAACATTAGTTGGAGAGAACACTAGATAAGATTTAGCAAGAGGTGAAATAATGGAGTTTTTTTTCTCACTTAGTTGGAGCTTTATGGCTTAGAGGAAAGAAGCTAACATCATGTATTACTGAGAACAGATTGTTTCTGGGTATATTGTACACACTGGATTTTAGTTTGTTTCCATGCGCCAGTTACTTTTATTCACGCAAACAGACATCTTCCACAGATACACCTATTCATCAAGAGGAAGTTTGATGCTTTTAGCACTCTGTGAAGTGTTGCTCTTTTCCCAGCATGGAGTTACTTATGGTAACTTCTCAGTTCTTCCTTAAGATAAATTTGTCTGAGACTTTTCTAAACCTACAAAAGGACTTGGAATGTGCAGTTCCTGGTAAATGAGTGGAAGAGAACACCCTGGTTGCCTTGACCGATTTGAAAACGTCAGTCTAAATGTACAGCTCCATGTTCTCAGTCTACACAAAGAAGACACTGTGGGGGGCATGTGTCAGAATAAATTATGTATCGCTGCTGCTGCTGCTGCCGCCACCGCCGCGGAGTTTGTTGTTTACGTTGTTTCAGTTTTCATAAAGTTGATGATTTACTGAACACAACATACTTATGCTTACTGTCTTGTAATATCATGCTTCACCTCTCCTGGTTTGCATTGTAGTCTCTTGTGCTTCCTCAGATCTCTTCCATGAGAACATTTCCTATATATTTGAATTCTTCATTATGTGTATTATTCCTGTATACCTGTTGCTATTGTGTGCTAGCATGGTTATTGGTATTTTGGTTTTAGCTTTTACTGTTTTGGTTATGTTATCACATTTTTTTCCTCCTTAATTCTATTATTACTGTCCTTTTGTCATAAACAAAATACCGCTCTTAATTTGGCCATCCCTGGCTTATCCTGGCATGTGAGACTAGTGACTTGGACCAGCTGACAGAAGTTGTTTTTCAGCAGCATTTATCACCGAATCAGTATTTCCTTATCCCCCAACTTGACCCATGCTCTGAATTCTGAGCTAAAAACATGCTGTGCTTTCTGTGAAATGTCTTAAGTATCAATGTGAAATTAGGAACCTTTCTGCTTTATAGATTGCAGAGAGATTCCCTGAGCAGAATAGTTGCCGAATAATTTTTGGTGCGATTTCTCTTAAGCAAGATGAGAGATCCATCTGATCATTGTACCTGTGCACAATTCCTATTAGCAGAGATGTCTGTTGAACAGCCGTGCTGGTTGCTGAACATCCAGCAATATGGGTGGCTGCAGAAGACCCCCAAGTGCCACAAAATTGAGTCTAATCACAGTAGACAACTACTGGGAAATGAGGAACTGAAAGGGTGCACTACGTACCTTCTGTGCCTTCTCTGTGTAAGAAAGGCAGCTTGTTTCCTAAATTTCTCTCAGCTATGGAGATGAACAAAATAGAGAAAAAACATGGTGTGATAGGTTTGATAGGCTGGGAACTTAAATGTAGTAGTATGCAGCAGTTACAGAGGTGGAGCTGCATTGCCCATAGGTAGGATGTACTTCTGTTCCCCACAACTGAGTGGTGCTTTTTAAGAGTTCCTTTTACTTTGGTTACAGGGTGTCTGCGCGTGCAAGCGAATGGTTTAACTGGCTCACAGAGCTTAGGCAAAGCTTCTGTACTTATTTTTCATGTTTGTTTTTCGGGGAGTTCAGTCTGCAGAACACTTGCTTTCATTACTTCTCATTTTAAGAGAAGAGTCTTTTGGAAGTCTGAAATTTTTGCTTTGTGATGGATTTTGAAATTTGGTTTGTTCAAGTCTGAACAAACTCCCAAAACAGTGCAATTAAAAATGATTTACGCAATTGCAACACGAGCCTTCCTCTGCAGCCTTTCTTAGTCGGGTGAAGAAATTCAGCTCAGCTGAATTTGTAAGGTGAAGTTGATAAAGACACTTTTCAAGAGCAGTGCCAGCGACTGATGCATGTAAGAGGAACTTGAAGGCAATTCCAAGGCACGTAATGGTCCCCCTTCTGCTGGCTCAAGTGATTTTTGTTCTTTTAAATTATATTGGGAGACCCTGGACTTTTGCTTTTAATTAATGTGTTTGTTTATTTTTAATCTGATTTGTAGAGGTGTTCAAAGTCTGAAAGATGATTACATTAATAAGGTGGTCTAGCTATACACCTTTGTGAATTCACACACTTTTTTCCATTTTGAGCTATGTTACGGTATATCACTTATAGGGTATATAAGTTATAAGAGCGGGAGCTCTTCATTTGATTTGTTCCTCTTGCACAGTTTCTTTAGAAGGTGGAACAGGGCTGAAGAGGTGTTTCTCCTATTCCAAAGTCCAATATAACTTAGATTTCCATTAAAGAAAAAAACAGCATTTTGATTTTTATGGTGACTGAAGAATTTGAAATAACTTTTGTATCGTTTGTATTTGTGCCCACTTAGGCCAGAGTGGGTAACGGAGGGTGGAGGTGAGCAAGCCCGCTGAAGTTAATATGTTGTGTATAACTTTTTTTTTTTAACCACTTTCTGACTCACCACATACTTGTAAGAATGGCTCAAGGCTTGATAGCTAAGTCTTCGCTAATCAACATTTTTGAAGGAGAACTAGGATTAAAATTCCTGGGTAAACTTAAAGTGGTTGTCATTAAAATGTTCGTGTCAGGGGTTTTTGTGTAGTAATTTTTTTGTAATCGTGGAGATAATATGAGGCTGAGATACTTTAAAACTTGATATGCTTTATGCGTAGTAGCATAGCATTTTTAATTTTAATTCTTGACTTGTATAATGTGCTTAAAGATAATTATCTAACTGGAGATTTCAGGTGACCTTATGTAACCAGTAATACCTTCTCCATTACATAAGCTATGATGGGTATGCATTGTGTAAATATGTGAAGACCAAATATTTCCTATTGGAGGAAGCAACTGATAGTATCCAGGTGTGTGCCTGACCTGGCAAAGAGTAATGTTTGGAAGCAGTCGCTTCAGAGCTAGTATTAACGTTTCTGTTACGTGTGCGTTCACTTGCAATGTGCTTTGTGATAGGGCAGGGTCCTCACTTAGGCTAAATTAATATTCAGCGCAACTGGGAAGAGTCTGTGTCTTGGCAGAGAGTTTCTATTAAGTATTGTTTTCATTTCCTGAACTGGGACTGGTAGGGGCTAATGTATGTCCTGTCATAAGTGAGAGCAGCTAAGGTCTGCTCTGAGGCACGGGTTTCCGAACGTCTTTGATCTGTGGAGTTTTAAAAATTTTCTAGTGCAGGTGCAGTGCCCCATGGAGCAAGTCTGCTAACAATAGGCTTGTTTTTCCCTGTTACTGAACTTCACAGCCAAGGGATCCGCTGGTCCCCAGAGGGAAAAGCTGCCATTTGTATGCGTGTCTTCCCTTCCAGGCAGACTCGAGCTTGCTCTGCCTGGGCACTGGGCTAGCTGGACACGAGCCAGCTCTGTACTTGAAGCTGTGTAATCACAGAGGTGTGGCAAAGCCAGCTCTGAACTGTTTGCAAAAGGCAGCGTAGGCATTCCCTAGGTGATATGTCAGCTGTGGCCGTCCCAGAGGCGTTCTGGGGCTACCCGGCGAGGGTTAGGTCGCTTGTCTCCTTTGAGGGGAGCAGATGGTGGAGTGCTATGCCGATTACCAACCTTTTAGTGGAGAAGATCTCCAATGCCCTGCCAGGTCCGTTTTCTAGCTGCTTTGAGAGGCAACATAAAACAATTAAAGGCTGTGGCTACTTTTGATTGACAGTGTATTATAAGTATGTTATAAGATAGTGTAGTCAAACTATGTGCATCCCATGTGCTGATCTGTCCCTCCCATAGGTAAAAATAGCAGTGGCAGTATGCTGTGGCAGTATGAGCGTTCGCGTGCGCTAGAGACTGCGGGACAAGCTACTGAAGTATTTAGAAAGAGAAGAGTGTGTTATATTTGTCCTCCCACTTGTGTAGTTGCTTGGCGCTCTCAGGATTAGAAGACAGGCAGCCCAACAACTACTAGATGGTGCTGCAAGGGACACTTCTGTTCCTTGGCTGCCTTGGGCCATGTGGTCCTGCCTTCTTCTGTACCCCAGCTCTGATGCCTGTCTGACCCTCAAGGGAGCTGGTGCAAGTCACAGACACGACCAAAAAACATCGTACAAAAATAACGCTTTTTCTGCTTGCTTGGCTAGCGCAGTCGGCTTCCTGAAAGATGAGACAAACACCAAAGCTGGGGCAGAGGAGAGGGAAGCACTGCACGGCCAGAGGTGAGGGCAAACTTCGGCGTGGACAGGTGGACCAGGGCCGCTCTGAAGCGGTTGCCATCACGTTTTGTGCCACCTCACCTTCAGTACGCTAGGCACTCTGAAAGCAGCAGCATAAATAGCGGGGAGTAGTTTGTGAGGCACCAAACAACACTGAGCATTTGTGTATGAAATTGTTGTTTCCTGTAAATCATCAGTAAAAGCACAATAGCTCTTTCTTTCTTGTGGTTCAGGTACAGTAAAGTAATTAGAACCACTCCCCCCCCCCCTCCCCCCCGCCAGCTAACTCTCACTATCTGTAAAGAAGTTATAATCGTTCAAGATGGTAAAGATGTTGCCTCTTAATGGAAACAAAAAGTGCATGATATTGTGTAAGATCATCCTTGCTTTACCTATACACATAGTTTCTTTCTTTAGGGGAGGGTGATTAAACCTAGGAGATGTTACTGCCTTAAGTACTGCTTTATTTTTAAATATGCACTTGTATATTGTGAGGGTAGTCACAGTGCTGTTAGAATATATCAAACCAGCTTAAAAGTAAATGGAGGAAATCCTAGACCTAAATATGCTGTATGCAGAGTCATATTGGGGTTAGTTGCGGTAAGTTACTGAATCCTTCTAAGAAAAATTGAAAAATGATAAAAGGATTATGAATTGTCTCCTCTGTGTTGGTCGAAGACCTGGGCGATGAATTTCTTAGGCTTCCTACCTTGATAAAATTTAGCTGTGCCATTTGACTCGTTACAAGCATCCATCCTGAGATGACAGTTAGTTTTCAGAGGTGTTCTATTCCGTTGAATACAACTAAATGAGTCTGAGTGTCATCAGAAAGCTTATTGGTTCCTCTCCTAATTTTTTGCGGACAGTGTTTCGTTTTGCAAATCTGAATTCCGTATCTTACCTGGTTGATAAATTTGATCTGCAGGGTGGCACTGTTTCTTCCTTAATGCCTTTAATTGCTGCATGATAAGTATGGGCATTTCAACCCATAGTTTATCATCAACATTTTTTACTTATCGACTGAGATGAGCTTTCTTCCCCTTAGAAAATAATTTCTTCAAAGAATGGCATCACTAATATTTGTTGTTGAAATCTTTCAATTGCAAGAAACTGTAGCTATACTTTCTCTCTTTTAGGTGCTAATTGATTTTCAGGTGTTAGGTATTATTTGTTTTATATATGGGAATATTCCAAAACTTTATGAAGAATAAAAAATAGATAAACAGACTAAGTAGAACCTTTTCCCTAATGAGAATCTTTCCCTTAATTTCAGTGGACTTCAAACTGGGCCAATAATAAGAAATAGCAGAAATACCTTATTTTTAAAAGTCCCTTTAAAAAAACAGAACATATCCTGACTTCTCCCCCACAAAACCCCAAACTTTCTCCTCTCACGTTATTTCCTTAAATAAATGTAAGTGCAGCAGAGGATTCTTTGCTTAAACACAAAATTTAGGAGTGAAGGAAGAAGGAGCAAGATCCTGCATATTAAATGTGAGTCATTCGGTTCTTTCCTAATAGAAGTTAAAATGAATCATCATATTGCAGAAAGTCTGTAATATCAGAGATCTGATCTGAGATTATTGTTTAAAATTGCACCGGTGACTAGAGCTGTGTGGATTTATGTGAAATCACACCAGGTGACAGTCTGATCTAGAAATTTTAGTATAAATTAAATAATGAAACCTGAAACTATGTTTCTTTTACATGTAAAATAAGCAGAGGAGAAGTACTGCTTGATATTTCTCCCCTGAAGGTCTTAGTTCCACTTCAGTGGGTAGACTGATTGCCAGAGGGGCATGAGCAGCGTGATTACTCTTGAAAATTCCAGCGTAAATGGGTTTTTCTCCTTGGCAGTCCTCAGGATTCCCCATGAAGCTTCCAGGTGTTGGATTTGCTGTAGACAAGTTTTAAAGTTTTTAGATTTACCTCTTTTGCTCCAAGTTAAACCCCTTGCGTATCCTGTAGAGAGGTTAAGATCCCTATGAAGCCCGAGATTGTCTTGTTAATAACTGTAGGAATATATTTATCGGACTAATTTAATATTTAATCATTTTTATACTATGCAACATAGCAATCTCAGATAAATCCTACTTTTTAATATTTACAGTTTTCTTAATATTTACATATTTCTTACTGTACTCTTCTTTCCTTGCTGTGATGCCCCGGAGGGGAAAACATGCTTTTTGAGAGAAGACTAGAGGGGGATTTTCATTCCTTGGATATTTCTTGTGACTGTCCCAGCCAGCCGTTTATATTTTTCCACTGGAGAAGTTTAACTAAGGAAATGAGCTCATGAGTATGTCTCCAATTTTTATTTTTGTCAGGGAATGAAGTCTCAGTTTGCAAAGTTCTGTCATTTTTGCTGTGACTTGTTTGAAGTTGCAGGAAAGGCTGCTTGAGCAGATAATTTGTGATTTTGGGAGGCTGCCTGACAGCCTTCCATAAGGATGTAATGGATTTCTTTGTGAAATAGGGAAGTCCAGAGAACATACTGAATTAGTTCACAGTTTGCAAGGTGCTCGCAGGTCACAATAGCTAATTAACTGGAGAATGAGAGAAACCTGCCACAGCTCTTTACCCCGCTACGCATGGTGCTGCAGAACCATAACCTACATGAGAGCATCCGTTTCCTAAAGCCGGCTGCCGAAAGTGGGGTGAGTCATACCCCCTGTACGATTGAGATATTGAGGAAACGATTGTAGGGCTCGCTTATGTCGCTGTTGCTGACAGTATCGTACTATGCGGAGAATTCGCACGGAAGTTAGTGGGACTATTTGTTCCTTGTGCAGATAGCAGATACAGAACTAAGCGCTTAAGTTTACTGAGTGAGAGATAATTGGAAATGCATTTTATGTGAACCGTTTTGAATGTTTAACTTGTTGGAAACAAGTGGAATAATGTGTCTGAGAGCTGTTGTTCCTGATTAACACGCGAAAGAGAATAGAGAATATAAAGAAAATGGAAAATATAAAGAGAATAAATAGAAAATAGATCAAGATTGGTTTCTGTTTCTCTCTATGAGCAGTTTGGTCTGATTTGTAGAAGTGCCTAAATATGGGTTTAGGAACAAAGCTTTTGATGTTAATTTTTTTTGAAAATGTTGATGTTGACGTCAGCATTACAAGAAGAGGGCTTCTTATTTTCTTAGTGTCTGACTTGGCAGCTTGGTAGCTGAAATTATTTATGGCGCTTAGAAAGAGTTGATTCATTTGCAGGATGTGCTGTCATAGGTACTGGTGCAGTTTTGGTATATTTTCCACTTTCTTACAGAAAGGAAATATATAGCTGCGTTAAAAACTAGTTTGTTGTAGGTATCTGTTGTACAGGTAGTGTAGGTATCACGTTTCATGGGCGGGTTGTAATTTTACACTGAGTTCTCGTGACTTTATGACCTTCCACAAAATTAAAACATTACAAAGTGTATGATTCCCACATTAAGTTTTAGGTCAGATTTGTGCCTGTTGTAATATATGTTACCAGCAGGATATTTCAGTAAGCAAAGGACATAAGTGCAAGTCCTGTATTTCTTTCTCTGGTGGTTCTTCTTGTCTCTTGGAAGTATTTCACAGTTTGTGGATGTCTGACTTCTCTTTCGTATTTCCCTGTAGTTTGTGGTTTCTTCGTGTCTGCTCTACTGACTGCCTGTTTCCTGTGAATAGGCTTAAAGCTTTTGAATATTCTTTTTTGTTGTCTGTCTTCCCGTAACTGTTCCCTCTGCAGGTGGATTTTAAGTCTTTTTCCATTGACCCTTTTTTCAAGTATTTTGAATCGTTCTGAAGTTAATGTTACTCCTTTATCTTTCCTTCCACGCACCTTTTTGATTTCCAGTTTTACCTCATTTTTTTCTCTACGTGCACGTCCTGTGCATTTTCTCCGTGCATTGTTGCTCCGTAGTTGTTTATAACAAATCTTCCATTGTGCTGTTCCTTTTCCTGAATATACTGTTAAACAGAGCCCTAAGAAGAATATATATTTTTTTTTTTGACCACGTGAGGTGCAGTTTCAGAAACGGACTTTATGAAAAACCTTTTCTGCTTTTTAGTTAGGAAGAAGCTGACATCTATGGACCGGAATCGAGGAACGGTATTGTTTCAGTAGTCTCCTTGTTCTTCTTCTTTTTCCGTGTCTAAGGAATCAATCCTTTAAATAATTATTTTCAGGCAATGAGAAACAAAAAAAACCCTTTAAATGAAGAATTGTACAAAATTATAGGACCTACATTTCTTCTTATTCATGTCTTATGTACAGTGATATGTGGATGATATCTTCTCATGCTCAGTAGATGAAAGTTCACTTCACTGGCAGAATCCTTCATAGCAGCATTGACTTTCTTTTGTTTTGTTTTCAGTGCAATGAAACTTCCTTCTTTTTTGAAGCACGTAACAAGACTGCATGCAAGCATCTCTGGAAATGTTGTGTAGAACATCATACATTTTTCAGGTGAGTGATGCTGAAGTTTATTGTGATTTCATTAGTGAAATGAGGGACACTGCACTGAATAAGAACCTTGCTATAGCTGAAAGTGGTGTCACAGACTTGCTACCTGACAACTCTTGTTTCCTCTTGATTATAGAATACTCTTGAAAGTTGATGCCTTCCTTTTTTATGATGCTATAAAACAATCGTTTTAAAATCTTTCAGTAGTTCAGTGGCTCATTTTGTCTTAGAATTCTTTCTAAAACAGCATATCTCAACTTGCATGAAGTATGTTGTAACAGAAGTATCCACGTACGTATATGGTGGGATTTAAGCTGTAACCATTACATTCTCTGTTACAGCATTGACTTCAGGCTTTTGGATTTCACATGTTACTATTACCTATGATTTTTTGAATAGCATTCTTTGCTGTATGCAGAATTTTTGATAGAATGACTCACTGAAGCTTTGTTGGAGTGTATAAAAACGTTTCCAGTATTATACCTCTCAAAACACGTTTGGTTACTATTGCAAAATCACTAGTAAAAATACACAAGGGTCTTTAGCTAGGAATCTGTTCGTGGAATGCTTAGGGCTGGCTTTAACAGTATTTTAAAGGTGTAAGCTCAGAATTCCTGCCCGTTTCTGTGCCATGGTGTTTTTGCCTGCCAGCGTGAAATATTGAGCAAAAGGCTGTTATTGCCAACAGTTTATAGCAGACCCTAAAATAAAGAGATGTATAGTCAAAAGAAGAGGACGTAAACATGTGGCTTTGTGGAACTCTGAACCCGTTAAGAGTCTGCCTGGTGGTGGGGATGAAGAGGAGTTAAGAGAAAATTATTTTTCAGAATTTAAGTTTGTATTTATTGTTCCTCCTCTTAGGAAAAGGAGTCTAGTTGGGACTTATCAACGTGAACTTACTCTGTTGTTTTATTTTTCAAATTATGTAGAATGCCAGAGAATGAGTCAAACTCTCTGTCAAGAAAATTCAGCAAGTTTGGATCTATAGGTTATAAACATCGGTACAGGTAAATTTATTTCTTTGTGTAAACGTCTGTTCAATTAATTCTTTCATTATTCCTATTTCTTCCCTTTTCTTCCAATTACAGAAAACAGTTATGTCTCACCCTACCCAGTTCTTTTCACAAAGGGACACTCAGGGCCGTTTTAGCTGACTCCATTTGTCTGTGTCTGAGGCCTTGGAAGGCAGTGTTAGGACAAATGTAGAAGTGACTTTTCATTGTCCAGATTCCTAGAGCTGGCTAGGACCTGCTGTAGCCGTTAGTGAAAGAGAGAGGAACCTTGGCAGTGCTTCAAGGTAAAATCTCATTGTTAAGTTGTGAAATTGCCCTAATATCCTAAAGATTTTTTCCCTGACAGCTGGGGAATACGAAGGCAGGGAGGCAGGCTGGCCGTCACCTGTCATCAGGGAGTTTGCAAAGGGATGGTACAAGCAGAAGAGCGTAGGAAATCCGCAACTGTGAGGCCCTCCTTTACAGCTACTTGGGCATTGTAATTGACTTATTGCAAGGGCTGTTGATGTGACTGGTTGTATCTCGTCCTGTAGCAGCAATGCTTTTGTAGCGCTGCTGTTTTATGAATGAAAATGAGGGAAGACCTAAAGGGAAATGGAGATATCTTTTCTAACTGGACTCTCTGGGAAAAACTGGATAAGCTTTCAAGCCTGCAAGCTCTTTTTATGTCTGAAAGAAGCAGCAGACTTTCAGGCAAAGGGTGTACAGGGAGCAGTTACTCTGTTTTAACCTGAGTTAACCAACTAGACAGTGTGACATAAGAGACAGTTAATACAACGGTGCAGAGGAAGATGTGGCAAGCGGAGAGGACTTAAGATAACTCTAGCTGTAGGGCCACAAAGGACTAGCAGGAGACGGGATTTAGAAAAAACAGAAATATGACAGAAACCCAATATTTCTATTGAGCCTGGGGTCCTTAAGCCTGTTGAAACAACAGGGTCTTTGTCTAGTGAGAAAGACACTGGGTTTGGCATTCGGAGACCCCTGTGTTAAATCCTGTTCTGTCATATTGACTGAACAATTTTGAGGAAAATAATTTATGGCCTGATATTTAGAATTGCTTTAGAGTTGCATTTTCAGTGCGTATTCAGTGAACCTGAAGAGGAGGATGTGGAGCAGCAAATCAAGATCACATCTGAAAGCCAAGCCCCTTTCTTTTTCCATCTTCATTGGCCCTGTTTATCAAGTGGGGCTAAAAATAGTTTTTCTTCTTTTGTAGTTGTTTTGAAGCTGCTGGGTGAAGGAGCTCTGTATGCTATATTCACAAATTCTAGAGGTTTTTTCCATGTCCTGCAAATATACCAGTTTGTTTAGGGTTTAGGTTTATTTTTGTCTCGTCTGTGTGTCTTTTTCCTGTTTGCATTTCCACCGTCGCTCAAGGAGTACATATGTTACCATAGGTAACGTTGATGGTGTGTTATTTGTTAGGCAGTTCTTTGTCAGTGCCCCCTAGAAGATATCCTAAACCCAACAACCGTAACTCTCCGTTATTCAAGCGGCTCCTGGATTGCAATAGTAGCTACTAACAGTAGTGTGCAGTAGTAGCTCTATTACACTTGTCCCTGGTTGATTAGGATTTAAGACCTAGCTTGTGTTACAGATGGAGAGATGACTGTGCTGAGTCTGAGCTTGTTTGACTGAATCTGGATTGTGTCCAGGCAGGATCACTGGTGTGTTTCTGTGCCCTCCTCTCCGATGTATGTGGCTCATCATGTTATCTGCTGCGCCCCAGCTTCCCCTTACTCTTGTAAACGGAGGATTGATTGTACTGCCATTGGGGTTTCCAGTTTGATCCTGACCAGCGTAACCTCATCTGTGAAACTGGTATGGAATACACTGAATTCCTGCCAGAGTACTGAAGATGAGAGTTTTCCAGGCTGGACCGTTTCAGCTGATGGGAGCGTGGCAGGTTATGTGCTGTAGGAAAAGAAAGCTTTCTGTCTACTAGGACCTTCCTACGAGTAGAGTGTAGCAGTTACTGTGTTTGAGTCTTTTCTGCCACTGGTACATTGAGTCCCTTTTCTCTTGGACGTGGTGGTTCTTTTTATTATTATTATTCATTAATTAATTAATTTATTAACAGCTCCAGTGTTGATCTGTGATTTGAATTGCCACGTCGGTTCAATTGTTACCGCCAGCAATTTTGTTAATGTTAGTTTTGTCTAGAACATATTTAAGCGTAGCTTTCTGTTCTAGTATAGTGTTCCCCGTTTTGCTGTAGTGGTTGTTTAGGATTTCCCCCTGATTTGAGCTGATGCTCTAGTAAATTGGAATGTGACATGTAGTTATAGCACATTGATTACACGGTGTTAATCATATATGGTGATAATCGATTGGTGTTTGACACATTAACTCTCCTTGGAATGCAGAGAAACAAGCATAGCTAACAGCATTTTCATGTGCCTTGAATATCTTTCCTTTGTTTATCCCTCAGCTTTGATTTTTTTTTTTCTTTGCCTTTTGTAACTGTTGTAGCACCACAAGCAGTGACAGTATTGTGTATCTGCATGCATCATTAGGTCGAAGCAGAAGCCATGATTCTGTTCTTGGACTGTGTATGTATTGGGACCATAATATTATGGTGTGTTTTTAAATCTTCCAGGTACTTCTTGTTAGGTGGCAGGCAGATTCCAAGAAAACAATTTCTCTCCCTTAAGATCAGATGTTTTGGTTAATTACACAGAGGTGTTAGTGTGAATGGAAGGTCTTATCCCCAGGTGTTTTCGTTAAAATTGCTTTTGGAATTTGCAAGACTAGCATGGCCACAGAACTTAAAAGTTGAGCGGAAATGTTTTCTGCCTAACTTGGGAACAAAAGAACATGAAACTGAATATCGAAAAACAGCATTACTTTGATGCAACGTTAGAGATTTTTTTGTCCTTTAATCCTTTTACAGATTTTAAGAAGATCAAAATTCTGCAGTGCTGATTACTCCTGTGGTGCTATTGGTGAAAACACAGTCATCCTAGTGGAGCCTATTCACATAGCTCAGAATATCTACACATGTAATGCCTGGAATAATTGCTTGGCACTAGCTAGCAAGACATCTGATTGCTTTTAAAACATGGAACTGCAGGTGTCAGAGTAATTGGGAGTTACTGTTAACAATTACTTCTTTTGTATGATAAGTTTCCTGAAGCGAACCAAGAGTTTTGGGGAGGAGTATGGGGCCTGGTTCACATTTGTATTATGACCACTTTATTCTGCCTAGTCACACGGAAAGGGGCTTTAACATGAGCATAAAATAATTTATTTATACTTGTAGTGACTTTTTCCACTGTGTGATGGAAAAGAGCTATACTATAAATGGGAATTGGGTCTTGTACACAATTTAATATCAGTCAGGCCTGTGCTAGTGAGAGTACGTTATTACAGTTTGCTTTGCACGGGGTTTTTCATGCCGTTTTTATCGTCACTTCCCTATGGTAGAGCAAGTAGCCGCTTTCTGATTGCAACTGAACAACCTGAAATACGTGTTTTACTGAGGTAAAAATGTACAAAGAGAATTCAGGAAATAAAACAATCAAATTATTTAAGAAAGTTGTGTGTTAGAAGCTAGGAGGTTACAAAAGGTCACACTATCTCAACCCCTTCCTAATAGACCACCATTCAGTTTTGGTTGCTTAGCTCCCCTGAAAATACGAAATCTAGAAGAGATCAACACAATCTTTTGATGATTCTGCCATTGTCTGATTCAAAACAGAAGTGAATAAATAGCAGAGAGGGTAGTGCTATGTGCAGCCGATGCTGAGAGCAGGAGTAGTAGAGTTGGGATGAGAAGTGAATAGCTAACAAAAAGTACTGCCAAACCACATGCATTTTTTTCAATCTAAATATTTCCTATTTCTTAGATCCTGCATTTTTCCATGTGTTTATCTGATTTTTTTTAACGTAATTTTGGTGCATTTTCAAGTGGCAGGACGGCTTTGCAAATGACCAGAGACCTTTCTATTCAGCTTCCCCGGCCTGACCAGAGTGTTGAAAGAAGTCGCAGTAAGACTTATCCGAAAAGAACACAACAGACCGGTAAGTCCTTCTATGCTGTGCCTGCGGAAAGATTTCATCTTTGGCGTATGAGTCATTCTATTTTCAAGAAGCAAGTCAAAAATGCTCCAAGATCCTCAAGGATCTCTCAAAATGCATTTTCTCCCTTTTTTTTTTTTTTTTTTTTGGTTTAGGTCAGTAGAGACGTAACCTTAAATGGATTTTAAAATTCCAGCTTTGTGAATGAAAGTGACAAAAAGTAGATCAAACATGATAAAAATCCGTATGTATAGGTCTAAATGTAAAGTATGAAAGGGAAGTTTGAAAACAGACAGTTGGCACATATTTTTTATTTCTTGAAAACTGTCTGAAGAATTTGTATTTGCGTTGCTTAGTTGGGATCCCATAGTTCCAGCTCCTTAACCCAAGGTGTCTCCCTTTTACATCTGTTTCCCAGTTTGATAAAACTAGTGTAATATCCCTTTATTTTGATATTAAGTGGAATAGAATTAATGCCGTGCCCTCTGAAGTTTTAACATGCTTCAGATTTGTGAGCTGGAAAATCCTAACTGCATTCTGAAAATGTCAGGGGAGGCTGGAAGTTTTTGCAGGCATCAGAGGAAACATTTGAGATTAAGCACACATCCCAGGAGCTGTATCCAAAACAATGAACGTTTCCTGCAATCTAGTAATAGGGGCAAAAAGTTTTTCTAATGTCAGGCTCCAGTTCTACGTGTGATTATGTGCCTACCCTTAACTTCACTCGTGACAGCGATTGTACAAATTTGAGTGGAACGTATGTGCATAGAGTTAAGCGTATGTGCACGTGCGTTAGTGGTTTGAGGAAAACTTGTTTCAGGCTTTAAAATGTAAGCAAGCTTTCTCTTTATCACAGGTTAATATAGCATCAGAAAGTTTTGAGAGTCGCCATTTTTAAAAAGAAAGCAGGTATATACATCTGGAAACCACCCATGTTGATTCTGGTGACATCTTTGGATTCAGAGACAAAGTGAGCGTGTCTAGAAATTTTCTGTCCCTGTTCTGTGTATTAGCTCCAATGGGCATTGAAGTGTAGTGTCATTACAAGTATTATCCCTGGAAAATAAAAGCAGTTTACAACGCATTTTTTGGCGTTAAGTATAAGAAGGGAAGGATTGCTTTGCTTTTGGATCATGGTATCTTTTTGCAGTATCTGCGGTCGTGAACGGATGCCTAAACGCAGAAGAAGCTGTTCCTTCTTGAACCTAGGAACTTGGGCTTTTGTTCAGCTGGGCCATACCATACTTACACGTACACCATACTTACAGTAGTAGTTCCAGATGTATGCCACTTCCCACCTCATTACTCTCCTGTTCGGTTTTGCAGAAAATTTTACGGCTATTCAGAGGTAAACTTGTCGTCTGAAACTTGGCCCATCAGTTGGAAAGACTGTCTGCCTTAGCACGGGCACTGACTGTCTGTCTGTATTGCTGCAGGGGTGTGTGTGTTGTGCTCACTGATTGCTGGGGCCTCTCAACTCACTGTGAGGAAAACTGAGACCGCCTTATAATATATTTTACTGATACAAGGTGGTGTAGAATTTGCTGAGCAATGCGTGTTTGTTGTTTTGGTGGATTTAATTTGTTTGTTTTACTTCCAAAATAAAAAAGGCTACTTTTTCACCATCTTATTCATATGTATTTGTCTAATCTGTATTCTCCATCCTGGTATGTTAGGGATTTGTTTTGCTGTTAATTCAAGTTAATCCGTTATTTGCTGTGTGTTGTGAATGTGCCGTCCCTTTGCACTGGCGAGAGTGTATCACCTGGAACGGGCTTTAAGTAAAAGGAATTCGATTCATATCCCACTTAATATTTGCGGTAAGGAGAGCGAGCCACGTCGTTCAAACTCCGTCCTTCCCTATGAGGATATTTTGATTTATTTTTTCATTTTGTGTTCGGGCACTCACATTGATAAAAAGCTTGTACGGTTTCTCTGTTTACATGGGTTCTCAGACGCTGAGGGCAGGTTAATGCTGCTTCTCCTCCGTGTGACGGTCTGTCGCGTCTCATTAGGATAAGTCCTCCCCTTTTCACATAAATGGGTTCTTAGATGCAGCGATGTTGAGTGCAGGTAACACAATAAATCACATTTTGTTTCTTGATATGTTTTACTTGGTGAAAAATACTAACCCGCTGTAGATTTTGCTTTTACAGAATAATTTTGACCTCAGAAATGAGACTGGTGCTGTAAATGGTCTCATGAGTTACTTAAAACTTGCCCTGACTGAAATGGCTGAGAGGGTAATATGACATTGCTCATTAAAATAAACCTTCCTTTAACACAGTGAGATGACATTAGCGGTTGTCATTGATAGCTAGTCTTTTTAGTTTTGTTTTTCATATGGGCTAAGAAGATTGAATGTGCCCTATTCAGCATTTGTAACAGGCTGAATTTTGTTTGCCTCTATAAATTAGAGATTTCTTAGGGTATTTTCTGCCAAATGCCACTTAGGTTAGTACCCAGCTGGATATTGTTTAAAATTTGTCTTGTTGTAACGAAAAGTAGAGTTGCGTTTGTTCTCCTGTCCCCCAAAGCCCGTAACAACCTACAAGTAGCTCTTGCACAGTAGTTTCCTTCTCACCTTCTCAGAGTTCAGCATCTTTCTTCACCTGCTGCTTTACCTTTTTTCCTCTTTTTAAGATTGCGAAATTAAATGCAGCCAGGTCGGTTGGCTGTTCTGCTTTTTGTTAGCTGTCGGTGCCAGGAAGGGGCTCAGCCGCAGCTGTGGTTTTGGGGGCAGGGAGACGAATCAGCGGCGCTGTGCATGCGAGGCTGTGACGCGCGTTGCCTCCATCGCAGAGGTGTGCTAAACCCTCGGACTTCTGTGACATCTCATGTTTTCCTTCGTTCTTCCTTTTTGTACCCTTGTTCCGCTCTTATTAGCAATTATGTAGCATGGGTTCTTCATCTTTTTTTTTTTTTTTTCCTGTCACTTAAATGTAGAGGTTAGCTATCTTTTGGACCGTTGAGCGACTACTAATGTTTCCTTGTCTCACTGGTCCATTAAAATACACTAAAGCCATTAGGGCTATAGCCGCTTGGTGAACTCCCTGGTAAGAGCTGGAGTAGATACCAAAACAATGATAAAAAATATTTATATTTTTAGTAAAAATATATGTGCTTTAAGGGTGGGATTGAAGGAGATGATAATGCGAACAGAGAGAAACTAGCTTTCTTAGGTAACAGCCGCTGCCCCTGACTGGCTCCCTTGATAAAATGCAGTAACCTCCCTTTTATCACTTGCTTAATACATTATGTATGTCAGCAGTCCTAAGGTTAGTGGAAAAAATCAGACCAGGAAACTTCAATGACTGTGTAATCAATGTTTTTATAGTACTGAATTGTTTTTCCTCCGTGTACATTTAGGTAAGTTTTTAATTTGGTGTTCAGCAGGAGAAGAGGGTTTAGGGGTTTTTTTTAGGAGGGGAATAAAAGCTCAGACTTGAGATATGCATAGCTTGTTTAGTTTGCATATTCTCTTCGTTTCATTTCGGTTAAGAAAGAGTTACAGTTATAATTTTGTTCTGGTTATAAATGACAAACTCAAGCAGGGGAACAGGATCTTGCATTGTTCTGTCCTATTCTGTTACGATAAGGCTTGACATTTTGTTCGGCTTTCGCAACGGCGCATACGGGCTGCCCGAAGAGAGCCTTCGTTACCCCTGGCTCCGCAGGAACGTGCCCTCTTGCAAACCACTGGTACGACCAAACCTGTTGCCGCGGGTCTGACTTTATTCAGCACTGGAAAATGCATTGCTTAGCGCTCGCTGTTGTGTGGTAACTGATTTGTCAGTGCCTCGTGCGCTGTGTAGTCGTTTGAACTCGCGTAAAATAAGTGCCGCGGTCTGATTTAAAAGCAAGGTGGGAGATCAAAAGTGGGTATTAAAATTGTGGTACTGTCTCCTGGGGGGCCTGGGTCAGGGCTCTCTTCTGGTAGTCCCGAGCACACGCGATCACAATCGTGGCCCTGACAAACCTACGTAACGTCATAGCCACCCGGTGTTATCCTGCTGGGTCCATCTCTGTCGTGGTATGGAGAACTGTTGGCTTTGAGCATTCAGAGTCATGAGTCTTCTCCCAGAAAGCTAGGAGACTGGGTTTAAAAGTTGAATTTTAGAAAATGAATGTTGGGATACTATTATTTACTTATGTCTTTTTTTTTTTTTGAGCTTTCGGAGCAGAGCACGCAAGAATTTCTCCAAAAGTATGAAAAGTAGAAACTTCTGTGTTTTCTGCATAATTGCACCTCTTGAGAAACTTAGGCTTCAAGAAAGGCACGGTTCTAGTGAGAGGATTAGCCCCACTGAGTGTGTATGTTCATGTACAGCAACCTTTGCTTTATCTGAGTTGTCCTAACACAGGAGATAGCTCAGAGAGATGTAGGGAGGTATGCTGAAAGAAAGGATCGATTTAGGGAATTAAGGTTTTATCTTTCTGTCTCAACAGCTGTTGTATTCAGATCCGTAAAACAGAAATTTTTGGTTTGGGTAAGTATTTGGTTGCCAGAAATCTGACTTTCATTATTTACAGCTCTGGTTTTCGCCGAACATCAGGATCGTAGACACTTCTAACGGGGGTGCAGCAAACGGCCTCAGAAAGTGTGTGCCTAGTGTATATGCGTGACGTTTCAGAAGGGATTTGCACTGGAAAAGTTGAAAACCACTAATTTGATGTAAAAGAGTTAAAAGTCGATTGACTCATATTCATATATTTCCTGTGTTATTTTGTCCAGAACAATAACCTGCTTTAGAGGAAAATTGCTCCATTCTGGGAAACAAGCTCCTGTTGAATGGCTAGCAATACCAGCGTTAAGGATTTTTTAATATACGTTTCTCTGTGGTCTGTGACCCAAATACAGGAACTGTTTTTGACAGGTTTTTAAGGGGATAACTACATAATAGGTACCTCTATAAACCGACTTTTGCCTGAGGTAGATCAGCACCAGCGAAGCTGTGAAATGATTCGCTAACTGTAAAAGTTTTTTTTTAAATCAGCGATTTTGTAAAAGGGTGGATTTGACCACTTCTGTATTTCATGTGTATGGTATGAGGTAAACAAAACCTTTGAGATTACTGGTTTGGAAATTAATTTGGTAAATAAATGGTGTCGCAGAGTGAGCTAAGCTGTGTTATTGCATAGACACACAGAAGTCCATCCCTTTTTATAAGCTCATAGTAACATGCAGTGCAGAGCATGAACTCTTACTGACTGTTTTCCTTTTGCTCATGCTATCTTCTGCCCTCATTAATAGATTTAAATATAAACACTACTTCCAGGCAATGTCAATGGAATGAATTTAATTGATAAGAAGCAGAATGACGTAATTAGTTTTGCCAGGCTCCTGAAGTTACATACTTTCGGTGTTTTTAAACACCAAAAGTTTAAACACTGTTTAAATTTGAATGCAAAAGTTGGGATCAAGATCACTGAAAAAGCAAATCAAAGCATGTGCATTCACATTATTGGAAAAGTTACGGTCAGTTTTCACTGAACTGAACTTTTATTTAACAAAAGGTAAACCAGGAAAACGTGCTACAAGTGAGCTATCTGGCTATCTAAGGTATTTTTGAGAGGCCTATTACCTTGGCATGTGAGAAACAGTAATACAGATAAGATACGGTAATGGGGTTAGTGTTTAGACAATTTTCCTGGAGTCTGTTTTTTTTTTATAGTAGGGGTAGTGTCGCGCAGACGTGTATGTTGATAGAACACCATTGTATAAGGCCGAGTTATTATAGTGATTTTGCTATCTCATGTTTGATGGCAAATGGGAGCTAAATATATCTGAATGCACAAAAAAGGTGTATGGGGAAGGGAGGGTTAGGAACCCTGACATATCCTTGTAGTCTGACACTGACCTACTTCATCTTCGTTTCACTGCTGGTATCTTCCCTGAAGGTGGTAAATTTCTTTTTCCTGTTCTTATTTGCTGTCATCTTTCTTTGTTATTTTTGACTCTAGGTATTCTTGGGGGTTTTTGTTCTGCATATTTTCTTATCCACATTTATCCAAGAAAGCGTTCAGCTTTCTTAAGCCACTAATTCTTCTTTCAGTAGTTCTGTCCTTTTGCCAAGCAGGTTTTAATGGCAGTGTAGCTATTGCCGTTTTCTTGAAAACGGAAAATAACTGTGTGGATAGATGTACGGTGCTTCAGCGAGTCTGTAAAGTTGGTTGTCTCTTCCTGTATGAACTAGTGTGTTCATTCAGAATACCTAAATGGTATTTTCAGTTCTGTCCATGAATTTGTGTGCATTCTGCATTTCTTTATTTAGAATATTCCATGTTCTTCCTAGTCCTTAAGCTTACATGAACAATCAAAAGTGCAGACAGAGACACAGTCTTTGCTTCAGTGGGAGTACAAAGACTTTCTATCCTTACCTACCTCGGAGGAGCAAAGGATGTACAAGACAGGAACCTGGCAGCTCCCCTGCCAGGCGCTAGTCTGAAAAAATAAGTAGGGAAAGTAGTAAACTACATCATAAAAAAGCGGTAAAGTCAAAGACGAAAAGGGCTTGACTGAGTTGCCTGCACACGGTGACTAATGCCACTTGAGACCCTCTGCTGTATCCAAGACATCTGCAGGAGACTAGCAGAGGTAGCCTATAGAAGACCCACACCCTTCTGGAGGGGCAGTTGATGTCCAAACAGGATGTTTTAGGGCACCTCAGACGCCCGTGTTGAAGTAGAATAGACCCCAGAGATTTTGTATGTCAAAGGGGTGATGTGGGAAGTTGAACAAGCTTACGAAGAAAACTTATAATGCAGAATTGAGCCCCTGTTTGATTTTAGACATTCGGTTATAGTTTTAGCCAAACAAAAAGGCTCTGAGTTTGTACCACTGTATTAGCCGTATGGTGCTGTTACTGCTTTCCAAAAGACCTAGCGTTTTTTTACTAGCAGTTTTATGGCTTTCAGCCAATATGTAATGGAAATCCTTCATTATCTTCAGTGAACAACCTACGAGTCCTGCCCAGGACTGAGGCACATCATCAGTGGTGATGTTTTGTTATTTTACATAACATCTGCTTCTAGAGTTGGGAACGGTTTTCTTAGAAATGACTGAAATTGCCATTGAGAGAGAAGGAGAACGCACTAATTGAAGGGAAATTACTTTTTTAACATCTCTATATGGAACAGCAAGAAAAAACTTGCCACGTTTTTTTTTCTTTGGGCAGATGGACCCTTTTAAAACTAATGAATCAAACCAAATCTCCTTAGTTGGGCACTAAACTGAACTAGGGAATAGATAGTTCACAGTTCTAATAGAGAAATTAAAATGTTATTCAGTTGTATTGGAAGCCTTGGAATAGTTCCATAGAGCTGTGTTGTCAGGTAATTTTCTCTTTGTTAGAAGTTGTTTGGCACGTCGTTTTTTCTTTTTCTTTTTTTTTTTTCCCCCTCAGCCTTTCCACAGAGGCAGCACAGATGAATATTAATGACACAGCATGAAAACTAAAAAAAAAAACAACACTAATAAAAACCAACCTGTCTTGGTGATTGATGTATTTTTTGTTTGTTGTTGAAGCTCTGCCAGATCTGCGCGATGTACCTGCACTACCTACCAAGTTAAATAGGTTGCTGCTTTTTCTTTTAATGATACTGAGGTGTATTCAGCTGTGCAGCACAGCTTTATCGTGCCATTTTGGCTTTAACCCGGTATTATATATCCAGATCCTGTGGCCCTCTGTGCTGCTCCTAAATCGTGAACGCACCAATCTCTTCCGTTGGAGCGTGATAATATGGGGGCTCAGAAAGAGGGGAAAGTGCATGTTCCTTCTCCTTCTGTAAGTTCCCTTTCAGGGCTCTGGTGGGGGGCTCCAATGCCAACAGTGCACAAAGATTGGGACCAAAATGTATAGAGCATCGGGCACAACATTGGAAAATAGGCAGATATCCTTCAAATATCGGCCAGGTGTTTCTGGCTTACTGAAAGTGAGCCTTGACTGCTTCTGTTAAGAGTATTATTCTTTATTGTGTCTCTCTGTTTATATTATTAGTTCTCAAATCTATTAGTTTATTATTTTCTTGATCATAACTTAGGAAATATCTGTGATGTGTGCATAGTGTTGCTATATCAACTCACAGCTACTTTATGCACAGTTACTATATCAAATTTCTTAGAATAAACATTTCATCTTGCTTAACCATCCAATCTAATGATTGTTTTAGAGGCCACAGTTATAGCACTGGAGAGTCCCAAACATTTTCAGAGTGTATACCTCACTGAATGAGGTTATATTCTCCTCTCACCTTTCTTCTCATCAGTGCCTGAGCAGGGAATTCCCTCCTATTTGCAGTGGCATAGTGTCCCTGAGGGAGAAATAGCTCCTAACTCCTCCATCTCATGTAGAAGAGTAATGAATGTAACCTATGCTGAACTTTTTTGTAATGTGGTATAACTAAAAACAAAGATAAAACACCGAAACATGCTCCTTGTACACCCCTAGCAAGCACAACGTGCATCAGCTGACTTGTGTGTTATTTTATCTCGCGTACTGCACTGTGTTCAGCAGGATTATATGAGGTTTTAGTACACTGGTTAGGCTGAATAGGTGTGCAAGGGACCTGCTAAAGGATTGTTTTGTGTTTTTTATTTTTTCAGGCTCTAACAGCATAAACCAGATTACAACAAATGGGGAACATGAACGAACTACCAAAATTATTGCACCTTCTCCAGTGAAAAGGTAACCAGACCAGCACTTCACTTCCAGTTTGTAAGACACCACATATTACATTCAGTAGAGGAACACATTTAATAATCATTAATCATGGCTTTTCCTGCCCTTAAAATTCAGGATTCCCTGATCTCACCTGCTGACAAAGGCCATAGAACGTTGCCCAATAATTGGTATTAGATCTTCGGGCTGCCCTGGAACAGAGGTTCCAGATGACAGAGTCTGGGAACCCATGAATCAGAGCAAGTTAATGGGAAAACAAACAGTCTGAGGCCTAAACCTGAAAAACAAGATTTATGGCACAAGGGCACTGTCTTGGTCACGATAGGTATGAAGTCCTGTGTGTCTCTCCCCTGCACCTTCCCTCTGTGGATGCTTCAAGCTGGCAGCACTGCTGGCACGGCCTTCACAGGTGCTCTGAGAGCAGGGCATGTGCCCTCTGCCTCTGTACAGGGCTAACTCTGCTTGGCGAGGCGCAGGGAGGGACATACTGGGCATGGCTTCCCCTCCAGCAGCGCTGTCAATCTTGGAGTCCATTACTCACGATTACTCTGGTAAACCCAGGAGTAGTATAGTACAAAACTCGTGCATGTTTGTGCCTGATTCTGTGCAGCAGTGGGTTGCCGGGGCTCCTCTGAGTTTAGTGGTCCTCTTTTTAAAATTTTCAGTGCTGAAATGTGCACCTCTGGCTATTAGGTGTATTTGAGAGAAAGAGATGAGGCTCAGATTCAGAAAGGGATTTACACCCCCACCCTTAATTTAGGTGGAATTTAGGTGCCTGACTCAAAACAGTTATCTGACAAAACCATGAGTCAAGAGCTCGGCACGTAACTTTTTTCCTCGATTGCCTAAACGTCTGCGTCTCTGCATGCCCAGTAGCCCTGACAAGTTTTCTGAGTTAAGCAGCTCTGGCCTTGTCTCTTTATGAAAGCTGTGGGCTTCACGTTCTAGGTCTTTGGCTGGCCTCTGAAGAAGGGTCTAAAAGATTTACTCCAAACTGTTACTGGCTGATGTTTCCTGTTGCCTAATAATTAGAACGGTTGCCCAAAAAGAGAAGAGCTGAGTTAAGCTGCTTCCTCAGCTTGAGGGAATTTGAATCCAGTATTCCAGCCCTTAGAAAGCTGTTCCGATCACAGGTTAAAAGAAAGGTTATCATGTTGCCATTTCATCCTGCTGAAGCTAGGCCAGTGAGCAGAAAAAACAATGCAAGATTTGTGAGGAGAGAGAAAGAGACAAAGCAAGAGATATCCTTATTTTGTAGTTCAGAGATGATAGTCTTGGAAAGGGAGAGCCTTTAACTACAGCTTGTGATCCCTGTTTTGACTGGTGAATCATTTGAGGAAAGTGGGTAGGCAGGTTGTAGAGCAAGGAACAGGATAAATGGCTCTCAGCATGGCAGTTTCAGAGTTTCTGGGTTTAGTTTTTAACTTCACAATTTAAAAAGAATTCTCAGGCAGACTCTTACTGATGCAGGTTTTTAAATAGTGTTAGTAACTTTTAAACTGAAAAAAAAGTAAGTTGTTTTTCTTGCACCTTTTCTATATAGAAATTTGATTTACGGCCACTTCTGTATTCCAGGTATTTATCTGCGTGGAAGATGCACAAAAAAGGAAATATCTCTATGTTTATAAATTACATAATTTATTTTTTAGTTTCCTTGATTTATTTTTCTTCTTCTCTGTGTCTGCATGTCTGCATTTGGTGGACATTTGCCATGTCCACCAAATTTAATATACCTGACAGACAGCACGCACCCTTTGTGAAGCATTTACAGTTTGGTAGTTCACTCCATTCCACGTTAATTCTCACATTACTTGCCAGTCGTTCTTACAGAGCGTCTTTGAGCAGCTCTTATGAGCTGAGTGTCTGTAGCTTAACATCTCTCTCTCTGTTGAGATGACTTGTTGGTAATTCTGCATAAACAGTAAAAATTCAAGGTAAACAGGAAAAAGCCCCAGTAACCTGCCATCAAATTTAGATCCCAGCCTTTGCAAATACTCTGAATGAACTCGGTCCCTTTTGCAACTGCATTCCTGGAGATAATGCCGGTGTCTGAAGAGCTGCCATGCTCTAGCTCTCTAGCTGTAAAGTGTGTGTCTGCTCTGAAGTAGTAATGACTTAGGAATCTAATGCAGTTAATTTACCTCCCAGGATTATAGCTCTGCCTCTCTTTTTTACAATTTGAAAGCATAATCTAAATTTCTGTAAGCACAACCTTCAAGCTGAGAATTGCTCAGTAGTTTATGCTGTGCAAAAGCAGTTGTTTCTGTAGCACGAGACAGAAACATTTACCCAAGTAACTTTCTCAGTCTGCTGTAAGCTCGTGTTTTTAAGGCTGGGAACAGATTCTGTGCACATATGAGTCAATAATTAATGGGGACAGTATTAAGAAAATGATTCACCTGATAAAGCGGGCTCTAATTTCTTTTCCTGCTGACCTACTGTAGCTTTGCATTTTGTTCATTGTGTGAGAATTAAATGATTAACTCGGTGACCTGTAGTAACCAAAGGCTGAGGTTAAAAGTGGATTAGTGAGCTAAGTAGCCACTATTCCCTTATAAAGCTGAGTCTGTCACCTCCTGCTCTGAGCAAAGAACGCTGGCTTATGCCCCCCTCTCTATAAGCATCTGTAAAAGCCTTTTTGCTGTTTAAGTTGCACTTGGGAAGCATTTGTAGCATTAATGTTTGTAGTGGGATGCTGTCAGTAGTACTTCTTGAAGAGCTTAGTAGAAACTAATATGGCTGTCTCGTTTTGTATTGGGTGAACTGCTTGTTCATTTTGTGAGCGAGCACTAGAGGTGACAGTGCAGGAAGAGCGTGACTAGCCATTGGAGAGAGAAGGAGGCAAAAAGCACACTCCAGCCAGAAGCCACCATCCAACATTTGGAGTGGCAGCGAGCAGGCGGTCTGGGTGCATTAGTGTGATAAGAGTTGTGAAACCTGACAGCATGAGAAAGAAAGAATGAAAAAGAAATTAGAGTATGCTGTTGTTTCCCCCATGCCCCCACAGGTAGAATGGGAGATTGGTTACGAACCCTGGTATATCTCTCTTAAGCCAGGTCCCTGTCTTGGCTGTCCTGGTACTTTGGCTTGCAGGAGTCAGTGAAGATAGCTCTTTCACATCGTTAGATCAGTGCTCAGAAAAAAATGCTTTCCTGCTTTGCTAGCAGGAAGACAGTGAACGGAGTTACTGGGGAAGGGATGAGAAGAAAGTGGAGAACATCACTGTGCTACTCTATGAACCCGTGGTCTGTCACGTTTGGAATAGTTATCTACCCTCCCTTTGTCACACCTATCTTAAAGCAGATACTATAGACCTAGAAAAATGAGAAGGAAAATCAGATCTACGGGATAGCTCCTGTACTGGGAGAGATTAAACTATGACTCTTTCACTTAGAAAAGAGATGAGGGATAGGTGTTAGAAATCTGTTTAAAAAAAAAAAAAGGGGGATGGAATCTGTGATTAGAGAACCATCATTCTTAGTCCCATAAACCCAGAACTAGCAAGGATTAAATCGTGGAAGTTTTGAAACAAAATGCCATAGTTAAATACTGGAACTCACTGCTACCAGGCACCATTCATGCCAAAAATAAAAGTATGTTCAAAAAGTGTTTAGATAAATCCATGGAAGAAAGTTCCATCAAGAACTCTGTTTAATTGAAAAAAAAAAAGAAAAAAGAGGCAAGTAAAGCCTCTGATTCAGTAATCCATTAACTGCATATTGTGGAAAGCTGGGAGGGCATCCTGTGTATTTGCCCTATTCTTAGACTTTCTGCTTTAGCCTCTGTTTTCATCTATGCTGAGACAAGACTGACCTTTTTTCTGACTCAGTACAGCCATAATTAAGAGACTTCAGAGCTGATTTTTGAAGTCATATTTTTTTCTTCCAGTCTTTCTTTCTAGGCCAGATTTGTTAACACAGCAGCTGTTTGCCTTCTTTCACATAACAGGCAAACAGCTGTATGCCAGGGTGGGTCTCTCTAATGACTGCATTCCTCTAAGATTAATTCTTTAAGAGTCTGTGGCGGGGGGAAGATGATCTGTACATTATAGGTTTAAAAAACCATATTTGTACTTTTATTTAGCTTTAAAAAGATGAAAAATGAAAACAGCCCAGAAACCCAAAGAAGTAAAACAAGTGCACCGTGGGAGGAAAACGGCCCAAAGAGGTAAGGCAAGGCATGATGACTTAAGTATCGTGCAAAGGTAAATATCATGCCCTGGCAATAAGGTGAAGGAGATTAGTGATAATAATATATTAGCAGAGTCGTAATAGATCTGTCATAAGAAATAGGTACTGACATGGATAAACAGTGAGATAAAAATTAGGAAAGAAAGGGTAGAAGGAAATAGTCACTGGATAGGAGTCACCAGTGGCATTCTGCAGAGATCTGTGCTTGGATATCTGCTTTCCAGCGTATCTATAAAAGAACTGGAAAGAAGGCTGAACAGAAAACCCTTAGAGATGGAGTGACTAGTCACTAAATGATAGATGACATCACTGAGTCACTAAATGTGAAGTGAGGCACAGTGTCGGGTAGGGGAATACTCCTAGATTCCCAAGTGAAATGAGGTGCTGTAGATGGCCATTACCATGTAGGACTGGGATTTGGGGATTATGGTGGATAGCTTCATGGAAACATCAGCTCAGTAGCAGTCAGAAAAAAATTAGCGAGTATTAGGAAAGGGATAGAGAAGAGAGCAAGAGAACAGCATTATGCCATTACATAAATTTGTGGATCGTGTCTTTGCTCCTTGAACAATGAGTGCAGTTCTGATGTCCTTATCCCAGAATGGTTATAATAAAGCTGGAAGAGGCTTTGAGAGAGGCAGTAAGGGTGATCACAGGTATGAATGACTGTAGAGGAAACGTGTACAAGGTATAACTGCGTAGACCAGGACTCTTCGGTCTGGAAACGAGGCAATTTCAGAGAATGTGATAGAGGTCTAGAAAGTCACAAATAGTATAGAGAAAGGGGATAGAGATCAATAATACTTATATTTTTCCAGTGTAGGGACTTGGGAGTGTCAGAGGAAGGTAGTTAGGAGCAGTTTAAAAGCACTCAAAAGGAGTAGTGACTCCCGGTGAGTAGGAGACCTGTTCTGCTCCTTTAGAAGGGATGCCCGAAGTTAATGGGTGCCTGGGAGAGATGGAGCCGGTACATGGAGAAGAGAGATCCGCTGCGGGCTCCTAAACGCAGAGGAACAACACATGGATGAGGAAGTCCTCTGAGCTGGAAATAGGTAGGGAGAGAGAGAGTATAGGAAGAACTATCATACACTTTTACCTTCTTACCTTTCTGTAAGTGGTTGCTTATGGCTGCTGTTGGAAACAGGCCACCGAATTAGATGGATCATTGATGTGGTTCAGTATGATCCTACTTTTATGTGATGATACAGGTCTATACACAGTGTGTTACCAGGACTTTTCTGCTAAAATTCCTATATCTTTATGGGCACCATGATGACTTACTCTGTTTGGTCCTATTGTAAATATAAAGAGTTTTCAGAATAAGAACAAAGCAGCGTGCTGATGTTCTCTTGCTGGGGTAGACTTTTGTGTGTGATGTTTAAAGATGTTTAAAGACGAAGGGGTGTCAGCTTGTCACGTTACAGCTTCAGAGTTGAAATAGTTCTCAGAACAGAAGGAAATTTAAAGGCCTAACAGCTGAAGAACAGAAAGACTGAATTTTTGCAAGTCCTTCTATTCTAAAGGACTATGCAGTTGTGGACACATAAGGAGACTATATGCTGCACGGAGGGTTTAACAGCTTCTAATAAAGATTTTCTAGTTCTGAAACACATTCACTTTGAAATGAACTGTGGCAGGTTTTTTTTACTGAGCAGAGCAGTATGGCCATGAGCAGTCTGCACAAGGAGGTGAAGAACAACCATGTATCTGATTTAAAGACTAGAGGGTGTTAGGAAAGCAGAAAGAAATACCTTAACTGGAATTTGGCGAGAATACCGCATTTACCACATAGCTGTCACAAAAAGGGCTAAGTAACATTAGATGAAGGTGTGTTGTGGAGTTTAGCATACATCATCCTAGAAACTGTAGTATTGCTGTTGCATCACTGCAGCATCCTAGAGCGATTTGTACTCTGTCACAGGCTCTAGTAAACTGTTGGAAGAGGTCCTTACATTCCTGTAGGGAGATGCTACAGGACAATCCATACAAGCGTTTTGTAACCAGCGGTACCGTCTACTTCTAACTCTGTTACAGCCTTGGGTCCCTCCCAGGCTTAAGTAGATAACCTGAAGCTTGAAACTCCTCAGTTTCAATGGCAGAGGATTGTGTGGATCAGCAGTGGAGACCTAAAAGTAAAATTGTTTCCAGGTCCTGAGTGTTGGCTTTGTGGTGAAGAGACATTTCAGGATATTAGCACTATTTTAATGCCTCGGTTCATGGAAATCATGTATAAAGAGTATGGATGCACTTTGAATGCCTAGCGCTTAGTTGTTCTAAGGTACAAAAGTTTTATTATGCTAAAAGAAACATGCATATGCTTGGTTGTACGTTTTGTAAGTTTAGAGCTGTGGTCTCAGTGCTAAGTGGACTCTCTCCTGTGTTTTCAAGGTTCAGCGTAAAATATTTATTCCTGGAAAGCAATACCACTTGTAATTATATAGCGCGTACACATGCAAACACAAACACACACACACACGTATATGTATAACTGAATATATATATATATATGTATATACATATGTGTGTGTGCGCTCACACACACACGTGTATCCCTTCTCGTTATTTTTGTAGACTGAATCTGGGCTAGCTGACTTAACTTTTCTGGAAGTTTTAAGGTCAATTGTTTGCTCTTCCTTTTTAACTCTAGTGGGCTGTATAATTCTCCCAGTGACCGCAATAAATCACCAAAGTTTCCTTACTCTCGGCGACGGAACCCATCCGGTGGCAGTGAGAATGAATCTGGGCAGCCAGTCCGGAGGAGGTAAGAGCACGGAGGCTAATCAGTGTTAGCTGCTTTTTATGCAGGTGCTGCGTGCTCTGCATTCAGTAAGGGCTCTTGGAGACACAGCTGGGTCCTGGCAAAATGAGTACTCTAGGGGTCAGTTGTCAGTACAAAACAAGACTGAACAAAATGCCAGATCTGCTTTTGGAAGGGAAACTTCAGTCAGGCTTTTTGCCTGTTTGCTCTTCTGGGTACCAGGAAAATAATACTGAAAATCCAAGAGCTTGCATTATTTGCACTTGCAAGATCCTTTTAGTTGCTGCAGCTATTCTTTGCTTGTAAAGCAGCGGATTGAGGTTGCTTGCTTTACAATGAGCTTCTGATACAGTACAGTGTTTTGCTTTAAGTACAGCAAAGAATAAACGTGTGAGCCATTAAGCTGTCTTCAGCAGTCCCATGTGCGAATTACTTTACATGAGAAAGTATGCCAGTAAAAATACAACTATGATTACTTAATGTGTTTTTAATGGGTATGTGCTGAATTGAGTAACTTAAAGTAGTAACATGAAACGGATGGAGAATCTGTGCTGCGTCTTCTGGAGTATGGCCAGAATGCAAATTACAGGGACAGTTCAGGTCCTGAAGTGATACAGTTTTGAGGGACTACATCTTACCTAGGATGATTTGTCTTGCTGGGAAGCTGCTTTCATCATCTGAGCTAGCAACCCTTAACGCAGGGGCTAGGTTCCCCAGTGCTATGGTCTGCAGTGAAGTATAGCCACTCTACCATATTTATAGTGGTCTTCTAGGGCTGCCTTATGAGCCAGCACGCTCGAATTACATTTTCTTCTGACATCTCTGATGCCATTCCCTGTTTGGCCCTCAGAGCCAAGGTTTGCAGAGGGATCTTTGAATATACAGCTGTACTGATGGAGAAATCTTCTCCTAGATAGATATGCAGCTTTTACATTTGTTTTCTGAGCCACTCCAGACCTTTTGTCTGCCATTAGCAGTCTAGAACAGGAGTGAAGAAACTCACCTATGGAATCTGCTTAGTGACCTCATGCTTGAGTTAAGGTAAATCAGGGTAGCTCTCTTTCAGTCAATGCAGAAATGTTGATTTACTCTCTTGGACATAGCACTCGTAAGCGTTAATAGCAATTTGGTTCCTGAGATGGATTTTCTGATTCATTTCTAGCTTGGTTAGCAGAAGGACTTGCTGGGCTCTGCAAAAACAAAGGAATACAGATGTGCAGTTCAAAAACCATCTCGTATCATGAAAAGAATAATGTTTGAGTATCATGCAGGAGGGGATTTTTTGAGATGCAAAATGTTTGTCATCTGGGATTTACATTTGGCTCATCTGCTAGGTAGACAGGTGGTCACGCCAATAACAAGTTTTCTCTTGGGTCACCACACCACCAAAATATTTTTAAAAGTCTTATCTCATATGTGAGACTGTGAAGACTGACAATAGCGGGTAGATACTAACCTAATTATGTCTTCCTGAATCTCAGGTTTTATTCATGCACTTTCCTTTTTCATCTGTTTAATAACAATAGCCATGTTGTTTATGTGCTCCTTACTGGAATTAAGAGGGAAACATCAGACTTTGCTATGCTGGAAACAGTAGGAAGCTCTAAATGCCAGCTTACTGTGCTCAACCTTGCAAGTCAGGGGTTTGCAATGAGACCTTAAATGGGATCATGCCTTCGCAGCTTATTGTAAAGGTGGCCTGCAAAGTTTAAAACAAGCACACATGCCCCTTTTTTTCTACCTTAAATCCTACTAAAAAAAAAAAAATCTTATGTGAAGGCTTTATTGGAAAAGATGCGTGCTCTTCTGTATTCATGTTAAGTGATGCTATAGTATTTGATTAAAACTTCCTTAATGTCATAGGAAAGCCCAAAACAGTGGCGAAGATTCAGATTTAAAGCCAAGGAGAAGGTAAATATATAATCTATAGCAGTGATGAAATGATTACAAAGGTACTGATCATATTTTAGTTCCCTGCATGCCCTTCCTCCCTTCCTTCTTCCCTCATCCTCTTGCATGTTTAAAAGGCTTGTTGTGTTCCACCTACATAGGTTTTTCTTTCCTGCCTTACTTTTGCTAAAATGCTCTGTAATATAACCTCATCACATCACAGATTCACACAAGGTGCGCATTGTTACTACACCATGCTAGAAGTAGTTTATGGAAGCTTCCTGAAGGCTTGTCTGCAACTTGAAAGTCAATTTCCAAAGTAGGAGGTTTCGAATTTTGCATCTGCAATACAGAAGATCTTGTTGTGAATTCTCTAACCTCTCACTCTACTTTATTTAACCTGTTTTGAAAGTGAGTAAACTGATGTTTGAGATGAGTTGTCCTGCAAAAGGTAGGTATAGAGGCATGTCTATTCTGATTCAACTTCTTACAGTCTTGTCACTGTCTTACACGTTTTGATGAGGGTTTTTTTTAAACTTATTTCTCTGCGGTCTTGCCTGGATGTCGCGCTTCCAAATAAGATGCTGATGTGCGATTAGGTATGCGCTTCCACACCTCAACTTTTGGCAAGTTCTTTTTTCTGGAGTCCTCTAGTATTGCATCTGACTGCTGTGGCATTGCCACAGCAGTGCTACTCCCTGGTCCTGTCCTCCTTCCCTGGCCACTGGAAAGAGGAGACGTTGCAGTTCATTTGGTGTCAGAGCCTGTTGAATCTTGTGAAAGGGAGGAAACACTCCCAGGATCTGATTCACTGCTGCAGCATAGGAAAGGAGCTCTGGCACAGATACAGAAATCTCGGGGACAATCACAGGAAGTCAGAGAAAAAGCTCACATACTTTGCACCTATTGTAAGACAACAGAGTAACTTTTTGAAGGATATTTCCGTTATGCTCTGCCAGTGATAGCCCCGTGGTGGATGACCAGAACATAAAGCAGAGAGGATGTAGTTAGACATCTCAGGTGGAAAATCTCAGTACTCAGAAGGGACCTCTGCTTGCTATACTACGTTACAAACGTGTGTGTCTGTTCCAGACACCAGCATATGAACCCTATGTCAGTTGCTTCTCAGAAATAACCAAATCCTGCAACCTCTCAGGCCCATAGCTTCCCTCATGGGCTGCGTATGTTCTGCCTCTCTTGCCTAACTGACAAAGCCTGCCTTCCTGCTCCTTGTGTCAGACCATACAGAGGCACCAGCCTCAATATCTCAGAGATGTTGCATGACCAGGAAAGGATGAGGAAAAAAAGGGTGAAAGGATGTAGTTGTCAGAGATCAGGATAATCCCGTCTGTTCTTGCACCTGATTTAGGAAATTGCCTTTATTTCCATCTTTAGTATTTTATTCAGTTCAGTAAAAGCTGATGTTTAATATGTGGTGAAAGCATATATACTGACAGCTAACACGAGCAGCTGCCGCTCAGCTGACAGCTCAGCAGCCCTGCTGTCTTTCTGCAAGTGCTTTCCTGACAGGGAACACAAGGTAATTCAATGTTCAGTACAAAAGGTGGATCATATTTTTATTCCTGAAAAGCTAGAGAAAGAGTTATCTTGAGCAAATCAGGATGTTTATCGTGCAGTTTTCTTGCCAAAAAGTATGCTTTTTGATGCTTTGGTACTTTGTGGGATGCATTGCCTAAGTCAGAGCAAGAAAATACTTGAAATCATGAGAAATGTGAAAGAACTCTGTTGCTCTAGGAATGACCTAGGAATGTGGAGAGTCGAGATTCGTAGGAAATGATAATATTTTATTGGACAACTGATAAGATTCAGAGCACATAAGGGCTGCTGCAGTTCTAGAGCATTCATTGCTCTCTGAACAATTTGAACACGCTTGAACCGGTGTCTTTTGGACACTCTCTTTTATTCCTGCTTCTTCCTTTGGAATAATGTTTTTCTTTGGAAACATACATCTCTCTTATCCATGCTTTCAGCTTCACCCAGAAATGTCCATTTTCACCTGGGAAACTGGCTGTCTTGAGCCTCTTAGTGGTTTTAACATGTAAAATTTGTGGGTGGGGAGGGAGGAGAGGGTTCTGCTTTTCCGCTGGAGAAATTTCGCTTTTCCAGGCCTTTCCCCTGCAGACAAGCTGGGTTGAACTGCGTTTCCTAGGCTTTGGTTATCCTGTTATTTTAGAATACCTCTGTTTGAATGGGAGCTATTTGAGTGAATGATTTCCTATTGTCCCCAGCTCGGGGGAGAGGGGAAAACCAGCCTCCTTACTGAGCTTTTGATTCCATAGACTCTGAGGCATTTAATGACACAGCAATTTTATAAAACTAACCATAATTCACAGCTGCTATGGACAGATTCATGAGCCTGTCAGCTCTGACAGAAGGACACCTATAACAGTGTCTTACTTTTAAAGGCAGAGGCTAGAGTGATGATGACACTGAGTAGAGGTCAGCTCTTCGGCTATTGTATTTCTTGGGGAATCTCTCTTGACTTCCTCTTTGAGCTCTTCTCCCTGAGCGGTCAGACCATGCGGTGAGCAGGTGCTCCTCAGGAGTGCCCGGCCTTGGCGTGAAACGCTTCCACTTACCTGTTACCTACCCTGCTGACCTGCCTTCACTCTTCAGCTTATCTGAGGGTTGTTTAACAAGTCTACTCTCTTTCCCAAGTGGCTCGTCAAAGAAAGAAAAAGCCAGGAGGAACAAGATCATCTGCATCTTTGTCAGTGGCAGCAGGAGTCATCTCTTTTTCTCTCTTATTTCATTCCCAGAGACCTCACAGAGCAAAACTTCCACTTTCCATTGCAGCAAAAACATCAGCATTTCTAATTCCTGATAAACTATATTCTCCGAGGCCAGCTCACATTAGTATTGGTAAACTTTCCCCATTAATCACCTGGGCCATCAGCACCGCAGAGGAACGTGTCTGTCTTTGGAGGCATTCTGAGACCATCGTTGCACTAAGTAAAGAATGGTCCAAAACAGTTTTTGATAACCCCAGAGATCCTCTCATATAGTGCCATTTTTTTTAGGACCTAGCCCAACAGTGCAGTAACAAAATTCTGGTTTCTAGAACCAAAGCCCTGACAGCTGGTCTGTCTGCTCCAAAATGTCGATCAGTGGCAACTGAGGATTTAAAGCTTTTAGATAGTAATTGCCAAGCACTTCCCCGTGCTGAGGGGAGCTTGCGTGTAGGTAGGTGTATCCCCATGACTCCAGCTCCAGGTTGAATTCTCGTAACAGTTCTGAAGACGGTGATATTTTCTTCTTGAAGTTCAGCTGTCAGTGTTGTCTGTCTACTTTTGAATCAGCTTGTACCACCAGTCTGTTTCAGTAATAAATATTCAGAGCCATAAATGTCACCTTACCATTTGAAGCTTCGCAATCAGAGGGGATATACAAGAAGCCAGTGCTTTATTTCCTTTTCCCTCACGTGTTGCACCATCTTTGGAGCTCTGCCTTGAGTCATCTCAAAGCTGTGCGGATGCATCTGCAAGCTTGTGCACTTCAGCCTTTCTATATTTATGAAGACAGCAGAATCACAGTGTTCAGTGGCGTTTCCTCCATGCTGCCTGACGCTTGGGAAATGATAGAAACTTGCAGAAGCCAGGTGGAAGTTGAGCTGAATAGAAAAAGAGATGCGGTAAACATTTTAGTTTGCTTGCCAATATCAGAATTACTGTGTAGCTTCTGTTGGATGTCCCGCTGTGTGGAGTAAGAAGAATGGCAGAATGGATACCATTTAAAGGCAAAACATTTCACATTTCAAAGCAACGTTTCCCTGTGGCATATACACAAAGAATGCTGAAAGCTTAAATAAAAAACGCAAAAACGTAGTGCAATGATTTAAAAGGAAAACAGCACTCACCTGACAGTGCTCTCTGGGCGCGCCACCTTTAAAGCAGTTATTCCTAAGTAATGAGAGAAAGACCATGAGGCTCTCAGGTTTAGACAAGCCTTCTAAACTCTTCCTTAGTCCTGATTTTGCTAATAATGTTTTCTCAATATTGTTTGTTCCTTGTTCAGAATCTTGGTACTTCTGTAATATTGTAACAGTAGAAAACAAGTGAGAATGAGCACTTACCATTTCTGTTTTGTGGCTTGCAAGATATTAAAAGATAAATTGATTTTGAGAGAGAGAGCAACTAAAATACGAGTTGTATGCTTAGTACCTGGCCTACCTTGCTTTCTTCCTCTCCAGATCGCGGTCTCGGTGTAACACCAGCAGCGGCAGTGAATCAGAAAACTCTACCAGAGAACACCGGAAGAAGAGAAACAGGTGACCATTCTGTATTTTAGAGATAGAAACATGAAACATAAACAGATGGAGCGTGGGTTCTTCTATGGTAGCTCCGGTAAAAAACAAACAAACAATCTAACCTGTTTTACTTGTGTGCAGTCCTCCTGAGGTAGCTTAATTAATGCCTGTGTTTGAATAAAAAGAGAAATAATTACCAAAGTAGATAAACACTGTAGATGTCTGCAGTCATCCACATGTTTGGGAAGAACTCGTTAATGGATTGTAAAATCAAATACTGGCACACGTTTATAAGAGACTTGAAATACTAATGCGAATAAAATGGACAATGGTGATGAGATGATATTCCCAGCATGTACTTCGGCACCTCAAAAATTTCGTAAGTAGAATTTTAGCAGAAAATAAGCTTTGGGGAAGAATCCTCAAAGTGTTTTTGAAGGGCTCTACAACTTGTTGCTGTTTTTAAATCCATATATTAAATTTTGGAAAATATTCTTTGTTTTCTAAAATGTGAAGAGTGGGTTTAAACCCAAAATATGTACAGTGTCAGCTTTTAGTAGGATAACAGCGGTTAATACTCGGTGATGCTAGCCAGTTTTGGTTTTTTATGTTTATTTTTCTTATTGCTGATAAGAGAAGCCTTGTTTAACTACTAATTGATTGTGGCAATTTTTTTCCGTTAAAGCAGCCACTTTTATTTCCCACTGGAGATGACAGCATTTTGAGAGTTATGTATTAAAATTGATTTTTTAAACCTATAGAATTACTTCATATTGCATAAACAAAACATAGTAGAACTGTCATTTGACAAAAGAGGAATTGTTTAATGCAGATTTCTAAAAAAGCTCTCTGCATAAGCTGCCATAACTGCTTATTGTTTCTCATGCAGTGCTGTGAATGATAAGTGATTCTGAGATATTTCGAAGCTCTTAGAAATAATTATGTGCTAGATATGTTAAAGCAGTGGAATGTGTCTTGTTTGTAAAGTGCCGCAGAAGTATGTAGTATAATAATAATTTAGACATGACTTGCAGTAGGTAGAGATGCTAAAAAAAATGCTAACATTCAGAAAAAGCATAGCTGAGCCATGAGATTTCTTTAGAGTTTGCTTAAATCAGAGCAGAGTCTTGCGAGATATGTGGGTAACAATAACCTAGTGCGTGTGGAAGATTTGTTTTCCAGGAGAGCTCTGAAGCTTGAATGAAATACTGAGTTTAAGTTTCAGTGAGCAGTAGGTAAATAGTTTTTTCCCCTATGAAACTTGTTGTTCAGAAAGCTCCGCAAGCAAGTGAAGGAAATTAGAGACTGACCACAAGAATGTTTTTAAGAGCTTCTTGCAATATAAGGAATGAATTGTAAAAACGATTAAGTAGGGCTTATCATTTTTTGAAGAATAAAAGAACCTTTACCTACCCTTCTTCAGTTCCTGCCAAAGTGCTTAAAATTAAAAAGAAAAAAAAAGACTTAGTATGTGTAATGGGTGTTTTTATGCTGTTTGACATTTTCAGGAATGTAAGAAATATTAAAAAAAAAATTAATATTGCAGAATTTCCTACCCCTTGGTGGTCGCTTGAAGTCGGACGAGATCAAAAGTCATTTCAGTGTTAGAGTAAACAAGCACAAAACGAGCTGGTCATCTGAGACTTGCCCCTTGTCATCAGGTGCATGAAAACTACCAGTCATAATGAATTTCTGCATTTCGTTAGCAGCCACAGGAGGAATATAATACACTGAATGGGCACAGACATTTGAATTGCTTTCTTATTAGAAGACGTGAGCCAGTCCTGACACAGTTAAATGGCACAATACCGGGAGGGTTGCACTGCTGTTGCTCAGGCTTTATCTGTGGCATAGATTAATACAAATTTATTTCCCAGTCCTGTAATCAGGCCCATGGCACAAGCAGACACAAAGTTGTGCTGTTTGTGATTGGGATAAAATGCCTGATTCTCACATTCTCCAGAAGAATCTGATTCTGATCACAGAAGAGTAGAATATGTTGCTCGCATGAGGGGAGATCACTGGGAAGTAACTCTCAGATGAAAACAGATCTACTGGGGAAAAACAGAAATGCAGTTGTGACCTTCTGAAGGTGAAACAGTGGAAAAAGGCTGGAGAGAAACTGTTTACTTAATCTCGGTCAACCTTTGAGATTTCAGTCCATCGTATGAATATTTTATCCTGAGCAAACGTTCATAAGTAGTTGAAAAAGAACCTATGGTGAGCATATTTAAATCGTAGAAGAAACACGTTTGCTTTTTTTAATGCTGTGGTCAAAATGCATTGCGTAGATAAAAATATCTTTGAGTAGTAGACAGCGTATACTGGAAAATAGTCTTCCACTTGGTTATACTTGGAAGATCCATCACATTTGTAAATAAATAGTAGCTGTACGCTCCAGTATATTTTGAATGGGATTTCAGGAGTCAAATAAGTCCTCATTATTGCTTTCTCAGGGGGATACGTAGCAAGAGATCACTGTGGGGAACAATAGACCTCTAAGTCCTAGTGCAGAAAATTTATAGGCAGAGAAGGTTGAAAAATGGAGAAAGTCTGAAAGTTAAATGATTTTTTTTCGCATCCGTTCTTTCAAAGAAATATGTGAACATATGTATAAAACTGATGTAAATTTATTTAGGAGGGCAAAGAAATGCTAAAGGAGAATGGGATTGCAGTGTGGGCATGTGATCAAAATTTGAAGCACGTGTAGAGGGCTGAGGCAGGAACAGAATGAAATATCTGCAAGTCTGACTTCAACAGTATGCAGTTTTACAAAATTTCTGGCTCAGACTTCTGCTTTCTCTTGTCGACAGTTAGGACATGATTGCTCTTTCAATACCTGATGCTAAAACTTCTCAGTGTTTTTTTACAAGAAGCAAAAGCTGCAATATCCTGAGTTTCACCAGCTAAAGGTTTAGTTTCCATTTTCTTAATTTTAGTTCCATAAGAGGTTATGCAGGGGAAATATATTGCAGTGTAATAGAATGGAAATAAACCTCAAAGAAAGAAAATCTCATTTTGCAGTGGTCCTGGATTTGGGAGAAGAGTTACTTCCTGCCTGTGTTCTTACCAAAGAGCAGGGTTTTGCTGCAGGACTCTTCTTCATCTTCAGTCTCCTGTATCTAAGGAAGGGAATGTCTAAAGGTAGTCATGTACGACATCTGTGTGCTGAACTCACTCTTGGAAATTACTGAACCCAAATGTCCAGGGTGCAGTGGAGTCATCACCTAAAGACTGTGTGAACACGATATGGAAATATGGACTCCACTGGAGACGGTGTTAGGCAACAGAGTCAGTGAAACCCATTTAAAAGAAGAACCTAATGAAGACTTCAAATCTCCGCATGCTGGGATCAGTGTGGCCTAACCGGAGGCGTATCTGTTAATGAGCTCTTATCCCAGCATCAGCAAAGATTTCTTTTCCGTAACCATCTTATACCAATGGTAGTGATACTGTTTGTTTTTGTTTGCTTGTTTATTGCTGTGTTTTGTTTAAAAAATGGTCTTGAAATGACACTGGACAATGTCATTTGAATTTTTGTTGGTTCCGGCTGAATTTTGCTGGAAACCACGTTGCCAGCTATTATGTTCTCTGAAGTCATTTCTTCTTTTATTTTGTCCTCCTTTACCTTTAGAGCAGGGAGAGTTTTAGCTGTGCAGAAGAGCGCTTTTCTGTTATCACTGCAGTTTTGTTCCCTTGTAGCCCCGAGGGATTCCATTAGTAGACTGGCCCAGAGCAGAAATGATGTGTTTACTCCTTTAATTAGAGGCCATTCATCAAAAGCAGATCGACAAAGCGTGTGGTCAGCACAGAAGTGTAATTTCCAGTGCTTGTCGGGGAGGCGCAGAATCTCGTGCGCGCTGTGCTGGAGCGCGGGCGTCATGCTCCGCCGTGCTGTGCGGTTCTTGGGTAGCTCGCAATTATTTTATGGTCAGCATCCGAATGTCTGCTTCAGAGCCTAGCTGTCTGCTTGTCCCGTTAGGTGCTAGTCCTTGAGGGGGACTGGGCAAGGGACTGACAAATGGGCAGAAGAAGCATCCAGCGCAGCAGTTGTGATCCGGCAGCCCTACGCGTTCTTTCTGTGCAGGTTGAAGCGACTGCCGTACGTGCAAGGCAGTTGGTAGTGTTTATACCATGCGGGGCACGATTGCTCCCTCCACAAATTGGATTATTCGGGATGAAAATTGCAGTTCGTTACTTGTTGCTGTGTGAGTTCTTGTATTAAATCCGCAGATAGAAGCTTATGTTAATCCCTGTCACTAGCAGATTACAGGTTGAAAAAAAGTTGCTTAGAAATCAAAACCTAGCGCTGTGGTCTACTCCAGATGCTTGGTGCCGTTTGGTAGAGTTGTGAGGCTTTGCAGTAGTTGGGGATCCGGCTCAAAATCGTTACGCATGTGAGAGAAGGATCTGATCAAAGGAAAAGCGGCAGCCTGCTTAGCCAGTTTAGCCTGATACAATTCAAAACTCAACTGGAAAGACGTAGAGGTGGTGAAGAGCAAGAACAATAACATACTTTGCATTTCCTAGGGAGTAAAGTCTCTGCTGTAATCCATTTATCTCTGTTGGTTTGTTTGTTTTACCTGTCAGTCTTCCCATTCTTGTTACGCTACTCTGGCTTCTTCAATGCGCCAGTCACGCTGTCATACCAGACAGCCCGCTCTTGGACTGATATTTTCCAGGGTTGTTTCTCAATTTTTGCTGATTTCTAAATTCGGTGCTGTGACCAAGCGCAGCCATTGGTTTCACCTTAGCATCTTATTACAGCAGTCATATCTGTATCCCCCAAACTGCGAGGCTTCTGTATAGTCTCGAATGGCCAGGTAGTGGCACGTTGATTGTTCTGGCTTGTTGTGTCATTGCAGTTAGCTCCGCCTGCTATTGAACATGCTGAGTTTATGTGATTTTGCATTTTAATTTGCACTGCGTTCCAATAATGGATTCATGGATTTATTTAAAAAGAATATCATATCCCATCTGAAAATAGCCTAACATTGGAATCTCTTATTTCTAAATGATTTGGATCGTTTAATGATAGGAAATAATTCACGGGACTGAGGATTTCACCTTCCCGTCTGCCTCTTCAAATCAGCTGCTGCGTTAGCAGCTAGCTAATCTAAACCTCTGAGCAGAACGGTTCCCTGTCAGCGATGGGCTCTTTTGCTTTACGCTGACCTGCTTTTGGGAAGCCCGGATTTTAACGGCTTTCTCCGCCCCTCAGTTTTTTGCATCTCTCTCAGATCAATAAAACGACGAGATTATCTGTGTCTCTTTGGAAGGTGGATTTTGATGCCTTGGTGGTGGGTTTTCTCCTCTCCTTTGGACGGAGCAGGGTGTTCCCTGGGCCAGAGGTGCTTACCGGGGAGGCCTGTAGGGGTTGCTGAGTCTCGGTTGGAGGGGGAAGTTGTTGTACAGGCGTTCCAGGATGGGGCAAGCAAGGCTTGATGCGGAGGCACCGGGCACAACCACACCAACGCAAACAGGGGCCGGAGGCACATAGAGGGCAGTGCGGCACACAGGTGACGGTGGTCGTCATGGGCTGTTTTGCAGGTCAGGGCGAAGGGACCGCTTCCTCTGAGCGGGAGCTTGCTCAGGGCGTCCCTGGGGCATTTTCCCGAGGTCCCATGAAGGTGTGTGCTGCAACGATGCATTTGAAAAAAGTTGCAGCCGTGTATCACAATATTGGACTTCTACTTGCTGTAGGTGAGGTGAACTCGAAAAGCTAAATAGAGGAAGGAAAAAATTCCAGCCGTTCGGCTTGGGCCAAGAAGACAAATTGAATTCAAGTCGTAGGCCTGTTTTTGCTGTCCTGGAGTGATTCATCTTTGGCCTAAGCTATTTCTAAATAACAGATCAGTGAATTCTCTTTGATACAGGTTCTTATGCTTTAATATATTTTGGGAACATTATTTATAAATATAGCAAGATAAAAAGTTAAAATATTGCATAATAGTAGCTGGAATTCTGCAAGGAAAAAAATAACCCGTTTCTTTCTCAGAACGACCTGGGACGGAGACCTCAAGACTAAAGTCCTGGTACTTGTTTTGCAGGTTACGGCAAGAGAATGACATGGTTGACTCAGCTCCTCAGTGGGAAGCCGTGCTGCGGCGACAAAAGGAGAAAAACCAGGCAGATCCGAACTACCGTCGATCCAGGCACAGATCTCGATCGTATGTAAAATTAGCCCACTTTGACTTGAACATTAAGGCTGCTGTAGCACGTTAAAAAGTAGGAAGAGCATCTCCAGTATAGTTATTCCTCGCAGTTACTCAGGAACAGTGGCTTTCACTTGGCATGTTCTCACATAGCAGATTTGTCTCTCTGTGGCCTCCTTTGCTTTAGTGATTTGAATTTGAGGGTACGAGTAACGCAGAATAGGCTCTGTAACAGACTTGGCCAGTAACCAACTCCACGACCTTGGATGAGGTATTGCACTGTTTTGTGGCTCACTGAACCTCAATTCTGTAATGAGGACAGCGATGCCCCTGCTCTGTGCAGCATCTCTGCAAAGACATTCTGTTTTTGTGCGAGAGGTGCAGGCGTTTTTGTGAAATGTGTGTGTGTTTCTTTAATCAGTGTAATGTCTGCAGTGTTATTCCAGATGAGACCAGCTACTGAAGTCTCCATGTCAAATTACCATTTGTAAGCAGCAGCCGGTGATTTATTAGGTCCTGATGTCAGGATTTCCATGACAGAGCCGTGTTGCTAGGCAGTGCCATTCCTACCGATAGCCATTCCCCACATGGTGAAATTGTCGGTTTCTAGAATTAATTTTCTCAGACGAACAAAAATACTCATTTTATTATAACTATGTTTTCTTTTAATGGCATGTTTGGGGGGTTTAGGCACATTGTTTTGGACTGTGTGTGTTCCAGCCGAATGTACCACCGGAGAAACCACCTAGAGCAGCCTCAGTGTCAGGGAGCCCTGGGGACAGGGCTGGGCGATGTGTTCAAGAATGCCGGGAGAGCAGCTACGAAGGCACTGCGAGACCAGGCAAAAGAGCAGTCTTTGAAGCTATATCCCCGCTCTCACTGCCTTGCTAAAATAGATGAGTTGTCCAGCTCTGAAGCCCATGGCTTAACGTGTGACCGTTGTAACCCAGTATAATCACTTAACATAGTTTCTTTTCCTCAATGCCTTTTTTTTTCTTTTAATTTGCCTTCCATGTTACGACTAACCAACACAAACTGTAAGGCCTTGAATTGCTAAATTTATTTGCCTTAGTAAGCATTTTAGTATAGTTTGAAGAAGAATGAAATATTTGTAACAAAATTCTAGGATGCAGATTTGAATCTCTTCAAGGACTTTGGCTTTGCTGCATTTCCCAAGTGGGAAGAAGTGCCCAGGGGTTCCTGACAATCCCGTGCGTGCATGGTGTTAGGGGAGAGCAAAGATTCGTACTTTTATTGACCCGTGGACACAAAAGAAGGAGGGATAGAAATCACTGCCTCCAGCAAAATGTAGAGAATGCGTCTTGTCCCTTTTTAGTTCCTCATACAAAGAACATACTTAGCCTCATGAAGGGAAGGATGATTCTCCCTGATTTAATCAGTGGAATTTTATTATAGCTAAGTGGGGAGGGGAATAGTAATTTTCACTGTCAGCCCCACACGCTCCCAATAAGCCTCTAAAGGAAGCATGAGGGGAGGAAGGGGGTTTGTTTCTTAGAAGGCTGTGTTGATATAGCTAAATTTAAAAGATATATTGTTATAAATGCTTATTTGTGATTGGAAAGATTTATTCACCCCGTTTCTGAGGAAATCAGCTGCAAGCATATTAGGAACATACACCATATTAAGTATACGGCTATTTTATTCTTACCTATTGAAACTGTAATCTGCATTGATGTTTCCGGTATTAAAATCCACTGGAGTTCTGTTCTCATAGTTACCCACGTTGTTAGAACCCATTTTTTATCTCCAGCTTCCTAGCTTACAGTTTTACTACTTTTATGAGAAACAGTATTTGTTATTAAAATTCCAAATGTTGGAATTTCTACTTTTACTGGTTTTGTACAGACCTGTTCGCTCTCAACTGCACAAAAGTCAAATATTATTATTGTAGGACGATATATTACTAAAAATAAGAAATATTAAAACTCACTCCTATTAAAGGTGCAAATATAACACTGTTTGATTTACATTTTTGTACTATATACAGAAAGTGCTATAAACTAGGAAATGCACTCAGTTTATGAGAGCATGGTTAGATGAAATTTATAGCCAACTTTTTTTTCTTCCTTGTGCCAGGTAAGTTTTATTGCTTAGACAGCACAGGCTCCCTCTTGCGGCTAACAACTTACAAAATGCATTTTTTCTTCCCTCCCGAAAATACTAGCCAGCGCAGTGATATTCTGGATTATATATTTTTTAAAAATACTATTAGCAAAAAGCATAAAGGTGTAGTATGTCTTTATTGTAACAAGGCAAGGTCCTAGAGAAAGCAAAGAAAGGAGGAAACCCTTAAGATTTTAGGTAACTCTTCGTTTCTCTTCTCTCTCCTGTTGTGATAGTGATGAATATACTCCTCACTTTTGTGTGCCTCGCTTAATGTATGTCAGTATGAGCTAAAAAAGGGAAAACTTGAATGCCTTTAAAGGTACTTTAAAAAAAAAAAGTCTGGTAAAAGGGTTTTATCTGTTTGAACAGTCAAATCAAACAAGATGGATAAACCCTAGCTGCAGTAGGTTATAAGAGCATTTATTGAGTTTAGTTTGGCTCAGCTGTTTGCTTACAGGACTGTATGCATGTTAGAGAGAAGGGAAACAAGTGAATCCCTAGGGTATAGGGTATGGTCGTTTCTATTTTTTAATCTGGACACATGGTCACTTCAATTCACACATTTAACAATTGACACAAAACCTTCATTTTAATAGTACAAATAAGTCTTTCACATTAGGTTATGTTTTGCTGTCAGCTTAACTAGAGGTTCATCTTGGAAGCCTGAAGGTTGAAATTTTTGTTACCGTGTCTGGCACGACGCTGCATTTCATGTGTTTGATAACGAGTAATATTAATCATTGTTGGTGAGTGTGTGTGTGTGTGTGTGTGTGGCAGGGGGTTTCTCCTTGGTCTCAGGAATAAAAATATTTGACAAGAATTTGACCTTTCTTTCTTCTAAAGGAAACAGCAAATATAGAAAGCTCCCAGTTCTAGTTCTACGGGGTTTATTTTCAAGAGTTCAAGTAAAACATCTGCATAGCCAAAGGGCTTTTTTAATTAAGAAGAATGGTCATTAAAATTCCATGGCTATTTAAATCTACCATTTGTGAATCACGAAATCAAATTGAATTATTAATAAGGGTGCAGATGCAGACATAAAAATAATGTAGACCTTATTAACGTCTAGGGTTGTTTGCGCTTGTAAAAACCAAATAACAACAACAAAAAAAACCCCTGGAGACTCACCACTTACTGTGAATTCCCATTAGGTGTCTTGCGGATTTGAGAATCCGATTAGCTTACAAATTGTCCAGAAGCTGTTATCTGTTCAAAATTTGATTCAGATACTGCAATAGGACAATCCGAATATATATTATCTGTCCAAAGTCTGGATGCTAAAACGATTCACAATAAAAAAAAAGTGAAAAGAGTGTAAGAGGAGGATTGTGATCTGGCATTGAAGTTTTAGTAGAAGGATCTCCTCCTTATGTGTTGTTGAGAACTACACAAACATGAGTTTCCTATTCAGTATTTACAATGCCTACATTTCACCCTAACAAAGCCTCTCTTTTCATAAGCTTTTCTTCATTTTAGAGTGATACTGTTCCTGCTGTCTTCCAAGGAAGCAGAATCAGGCCTTTGGTGAAAAAAATACTTGTATTAAGATACAGTATCTGTATCATGTTTCTGGATGTTCTTTTGTGGGGAGTTAACTTGAATAGCTGCTATGAGGTTATCCCAGTATCTTAAAGGCTTCTTAAACTGCTGGAAGATGGATAACGTCAAGATGCGAATTCCTAAAAACAGTTTGCTCTGAGCAATGATTGCGCATAGCGCCTTTCCTTCATGCTTTTTTTCATGAGATGCCATATTTGGCTCTACTGGTGTTTTACGGCAATGGTTCCCTTATTACTGTAGTTGCAGAGGTGGAAGGAAGAGGAGGAGGGAGAGGATGGGAGAGGTCACAGAATTCAGCACCCAGAGCTGGCCATAGAAAGCAGGAGGCACAATTCCTAGAAAATGGTGAGATGAAGGCAACTTCTTATTTAACCGCTCTCTTCCCACGCTGCTCCACGAGTTAGTATTTCTTACCGCAGGTGAGGCCGTGTGCCATGTTCAGTGACACAGGGAGACTTAGGACCGCATCCTGAACTGGTGTATTTTCATGAATAAGTACGGGCAATGAGCTAATCAGATGGGTTAGTGGCGTGCACAATACCCTGCTTTGTGGGAACCCTGGGTTTGGGAGTGACCTTGGGGCTTTCCTTCCTCAGGCAAACTAGGGCTTGTAAGCATTACAAAGCCTCCCTGGAGGAGCTGCCGTTTTCAGTGAGCTGTCCCATTCCCCACTGCCTGATTATTCAGTCTCAGAAGAGGATGCCTATCTTCCCAGCCCCAGGGTGAATGCGGGGTTTGCAGCTGCTATTTTGTGAGTAGGGGGTTGCATAGAAGCAGAAATCAATTCAAAGTTGGGGGCAAAAAAGGCTGTTAGAAACCGCTGCATACCAAGCTCCTGCCTCAGGGAGTTAAAAATAATGTGAACTGATGGAAGAAGGGGAGTAAAAGAAAGAGGAGAAAAGGGGAGAAAAGAAGTAAAAGCAAGAAGAGAGAAGGAAAGAGGAGAAGGGAGAATCGGAGAAAATGAAATACAGTAAACTAAACACAAACGCGCAAAGCCATCAAAACCTCTTAATGCTGTTAAAAAAAAAAAAAGAAATCAGATTGCAAGCTACTTGTGGCTGCAGCTCTTGCACCTGATGGCTGCAGATGCCCTCATGCAGATGCCCTGGCCTGTCGGAGCAGACAGCAGAGCGGTCTGACAGGAGGACAGGACGCATCCCCGGGGCAGAGGGGGCGAGGAGGTCTGCGCGATGCTGCCTTTGAACACCATCACTAGCATGAAGCCTGAGAACGTTATGGATTAGCTTATATTAGTCCCATTAGGGAATTACAGATGTAAAGTTGTTTCTTGCCTTTCTCTCTCTGTGGTATTTTTACAGTATTAAACTAGGATCTTCCAGGACTTCTACACCTGTGAAATCTAAAAAAAATTATCATCTCTAGATAATCTGCTTCTATGCCATCTGTAAACATTTACTGAAATACAGATGTCTCTGAACATTATTCCCAGACTGAAGTCTGGAAATAAGCCAAACATGTAATGGTGAAACAAAAACATAGTAAAACAATTAGTGAGAGAGAACAGTTTGGAATAATCTCTGATATGGCTCTCTCACTGAGCAATGGAGAGTCAATTTAACAGATGCTTTACAACTAACAAAAAGGCAAAATCCTGCTCTCTTCCTTGATCTTCATTTAAGTCTGTGGATTATATCATTCCAAAAGCATCTTTGACTATGATGGGCCCTTTTGTTTAAAGGGGGGAAAAAAAAAAAAAAGCAAAAAGCACAAATGTATATGATCTGATGAAACCGTGACTTCTGTGGGAGCGTTTAGGCACGCTGATCCTTTTGTAAGTTGCCTCCCTTGCATCTCGGAGGACGTGGAACAGTCTAGCTGTCTACGCTGAAGTTGTGTAGTCGCAATGAAAAGAGCGATCTGATCTCTTCATACACTGTAGTCCCTGCCACTGTGTAAAGCGTCTATTTAATCCACTAAGCTGCATGGTTTTTGGTGGTTTCTAGGTGTAACTTCAGCAACAGCGGTGGTTTCATGTTAAACTTGCAATGAAATAGAATAAGAAAAATAAAAAGAAAGGACAGTCTAGTTAGGAGACAGTATTTTCTGTAATTAGCTGGAAGATGAGAAACATGTAATTCAGGCATTCTGTACTATATCTCCATATCTGCAACAGAAAAATTACAATTTTGGCTAAGCAATATATCCATGAATGAAATACTTGCTAAAATATTTGTGTGTTTGTGTGTAAGTGTGATCGCTGTTGTCGCATTTGTCCTAGATGTCGCCAAGTCAAAGTATAAACGAGCAGAGCAGAAACCTTACCTGCAAAGCACCAGCAAGCCTGAGGCTAGGCTGCGATGAGAGCTGAGCGAGAGCTCCTCTTTCCTGGGGCCCGCTGGGAATGGGCAGGGATTCCTGCCGGCTTGGCCAGGCCTGGCCTGGCTGGCCCATGCGACCTGCTTCCTGCCCGCAGAGGGCTCACTGGGCCACCCCGGTGTTTCTCAGGAATTACTCCTTTAAAAGGAGTAATTCCAAAACACACTGTCCTCAGCTGGGCTGGGGGTTAAGGGGGCAGCAGCAGGTGGGCACAGCTTTGGCTTGCAGGGAGAACCTGTTCTGCCATTAATGCTTTGCGCGTACTTTTGCTGAAGGCTAGTGGAACAGAAATGGTGATTTTACTCAGAGCCTCTCGTTCAAGAAATGACTTTTCAGTTCCAATAAAGCAATGAAGTTTAGTATATTTCCCAAGATAACAAACTTTAAAATTGAAGTCACTAGTGGATTACGCTTGCCATAATTTCTGTGCTTAATGTATGCCATTAAAAGTTATTTGAGCGGCAATACCTCAGATGGTGGTTTTCACAGTTCTGCGTTGTTTGTTTTTCTCGGTCTTTGTAGGAGAAGCCCAGATGTACAAGCTAAAGAACAACTGTGGAAACATATTCAGTAAGTACTGTCCTCGTAGGGTCTGACTGACCACTGCATTGCCCCAGTAGAGTTATTCACGCTCCTTGCGCTGTGGCTATAAAGCAGTATGTTCTGATTTGGTTATGTGCCACAGTACATTAATTACACAGGTGTAAATTACTTCACTTGGCTATGCGTAGAAGATACTTCACACCACTGAATACAGTGTGTATTCATCATATGTAGATCTGAATACAGTGTGTATTCATCATATGTAGATGAATTAAAGAAAAATGCGATATTTTAGAGATGTATTCTTGTGGGGCTTCCAAAATGTCCTTGGTTTTAATACTGACACTTTTAGGATGAGGCCTCTTATCCTCGTACATACTATTACCAAATAGGGAGATAATGACCTATTCCAAAGGATATTCAATGTTCAGTATTCACAATATTCACGTATATCGTGAAGCAACAAGATCAGGTTACGAGGAGGTGAGAGGAGGATGAAAGAGGATGCGACCTGCAGTTGAAGCTATCAAGGTAGTTAGACACAGTTCTTAATAGGTTTCCTATTTTGATGTCAATATAGCTTCAGGGCTCAAAACAGCTTGTTTAGGTAGATCTTTCCAGCTTAATATAATAATAATAATAAAAAAGAATGGTTATGTAGTTGCTAGCTACTGTAATATTATTAACTTTGCCTAATTCTTTCTAGGAAGGAACTTGTGGATCCATCTGGCCTGTCTGAGGAGCAATTGAAAGAAATCCCATACACTAAAGTAGAGTGAGTTTGTGTCAGCATTTTTCTTTGGAAATACAAAAGCCCACTTTTCTTCTTTTACTGTGAACTCTGTCAAACTGAAGTAGGAGTGGGCTACACATAATCCGTAAGTTTTTATCCTCTCAAAACGCTTATCAGGATGGGTTGGGTGAGGATACTAAATAATTTTTAAAGCTAACATTTTCCCTTTCCCAAATACAAAAAGAATCGTCTTCAGCTCTTCCTATGCCACTCGCTCATCAGCCTGCTGTATGTATGTACGTTCGATGTGTCTCCCTATGCCACCCTTCAATCCGTTCTATGTTATACGTAGTACGCAATCAGGGAGAATTGAATACAAACAAGCAAGCCCATTTCTTTCTTAAACTTCTGCTTCCTTTTAATTTTTTTATTCTGATCATCTAAAGCACTGTTTGACCTGCTCAACCCCTTTTCCCTGGCTTATCATGGGCAGCTGCCAGGGCATAGCCATTTCCTTCAGAACGGACATCTATTTCCCCGTAATTGCCCATTTGGGATGCCATGTGTTAGTGCAAGCAGCTGCCTGTGACACAAATGGGATCCATTTATATTATAGTGTTCTTCCACAACACCACTAACAAAAAAGGCTGATGTTAGCGCTGTATATTTTAATACATCCCTTATTAAACCGTTTCATTCTCAAACACAATGACATGGCCGTTTTAGTGACCTTTACACTTTTAAAGCATTAACTTGTAAGTACAGACTCATAAGGAAAGCATCAGCCTTTTAAGTGCAGACAGTGCAAGAAGCCATCTGTTATACTTTAATAAGAAACGGAGGGGTGTCTCAGTCTGAAGTTGTGTTTATTTTTTTGTGCCAAAGCTCTGATTTTTTAATCTACTGTTTCTCACTTAGGACTCAAGGTGACCCAATTCGCATTAGACATTCGCATTCCCCTCGAAGCTACCGGCAGTATCGGCGCTCCCAGTGCTCTGATGGCGAAAGATCTGTTCTGTCAGAAGTGAAGTATGTGCAAGTGATTATTAGCAATGGATTGTTTTAAATGGGTCACAGATGTTCTTCAGAGATCATGCTTAGATTAGAAGTGGCATGTTTGTGATTGTTTGCTGACATAGGATTCAGGCAACCCTGTAAGCAGTAAGTCTTCAGAGCTAAATAACTCAACGAAGTGCAAAAACATTTGTAGTCTATTTTGAGCCATGGAGGCTTGCTTGACTCGCTCCGTAGAGAGGGCGAAAAACTGAAAAAGCCAAATGAAACCTGCCCCGCTCCTCCTCCCTTAGGCAACTTCATGACCTACCTCTGAGAGCTCATATGAGTCACTTTCCAAACACCTACATCCTTAACAGCGTGGAGCTGCTCATTTGCAGGAGTGTGTTTCGTGGGAACTCCAATACACCCTTCTTCAGCAGTGGGTTTGTCAGTCTTTCCTAGAAGACCAATTTCTAAAGGGAATAGCTGTGCATGGAGAAGAAGAAGCCCCATTCTCAGTTATATTAAGGCCTGAAATGACAAAAGCAGTTCCCTGAAAATATCGCCCACCTAAGGTCCTCCCCTCCCCCCCCACCCCCCTATACATAGCTGCATCACTCCCTGTGGCCCCAGCACAAAGTACAGAGAAGTAGGTTGAGGCGTTTCAGGGGAGGCGCTCTGCCTTGGGAGAAGGATGTCCTGGGCTTGCTGGACGGCTCCTGCTCTCTGTTCCTGTGCTGCCCACAGGAGGCGAGCTGGTGATGCCCTGAAGGAGATGGGGCACACTTGCGATTTAGGATGAGGCTCATCTCACATAAAGTAATAAAGTTGGGCCCTCTCTCTTAGTCTAGGAGGAGAGAGGCTTCATAAGAAGAGAAGGGGTGAACCGTGCCCTGAAGGTGCCTCTCCCCACTGCATATTGAGAGTGGCCACAATAGCTTTCAGCCATCTCAAGTTAGGGGATAGGCAGTGAGTTGCTTTTGAGATCTGTAATTCCTTGATGTGTCTTTACGTAACCAGCTGGGTCAGGTTCATATGCTTCTTGTGTATTGTTGCGCTATACTTCATCACAGCGATATCTATTTTGTAATATCATTTTATAATTCCAGTGCAAAAACGGATCTGGTGCCTCCACTGCCTGTGACACGTTCCTCAGATGCTAGAGGACCCAGCATCCAGTTGACTCAACAGGTTAGTAATTGCACATCTGTGAAAATTTTCCTTTTTTGGAGGGAGAAGGGGTCCAGTGCTGTATTTACATTAAATCTTTATCTTTCAGTGAAAATGAAAGCTGACTCGGTTTTTTGTTGTTTTTTTTTTTTTTTTAACCAATGTGACTGGAAGCTTTACATTTTGCAGTTTGACTACTTTGTTTACATTTCCAAATATACTGAATTCTGTAGCGTATGCTCCCACAGAAATCTGCTTCTACTACTGGAGGGCACGTTCCTATTTAAAGTTTGATGCTTTGTTAACATGCTATCCTGTTTCCACAGGAGGAGAATCAACTCTCACAATTACTGAAAATATGCACGTGTGCTTAGGATGTAGTTGTAATGATAGTCTATTATCATTTTCCCTCCAGTTCTTAGAGCTTGATTGCTCAGGCTTGAAACACAGTTATTCTTTTCAGCTTATTGAAATTTAAAATGGACGGAGCTTGTCTTCATCAGCGGCTTTTATCATAAATTATGGTAACATATCTCTTAGCTTTGATAGTCAGTCGTATTAAGCTCCAAACACGAGAAGGAAATGATATCAAAAAAGCAAGCACTTCTGTTATACAAGTGCACTAAAGGAAAACCAATGTATACAAGGGAAAATTCCAGACACATTTCTACCTAGCTTCCAAATCCTTAGAACGGTACAAGCTGCTTCTCTTCTGACAAACGCTTTCTGTTTTACCTGGAGGTTTTTCCCACAATGCTATGGGATTCTCATGTACTTACGAAAAGTTTTGTTCCTTTACTGGTATGCATTAGCGATTTGGGTACACTCATATAGGCAGACTCCTAAATTGTGTTTTCTTTCTAGACCCTTTTTTATTTATTTAAGTTTGATTTTTATCATCATTATTGGCAATGGGAGGGCATATCTATGTAATAACACATTTAGTAGAAACAGATAGGATTCCTAGTTGTCCTCTTAAGAGAGTGTATATAGGTTTTCAGCGAGAAAAATAAGTCTTTACCAAAACGACTAGATTGTCATTTAGAAATCTGTGTTGTAGTTTCAAATCTAAAAGCAGAATATGAAATAGAATACACACATTTCTTTCTCGCCCATCATGTCGGCTAATCTAGCATGTGAGTGTACGAAACTGCATGCTGCTACTGCAGTGTGGAAACTCCAAAGAACGCGCCTTGTAAAACATGTCCAGTTTTATCCTGTAAGCAGTTAGAATAACGGAAGTTTGAACAACTTTAACATAAAAAAGAGATTTGGGGTTTTTTCATTTTAAGGCCAGCAAACATGTGCTGTCAGATAGGAATTAAGTCTAAGGATATTTGTATTCCTGCGTATGATGGAAACTGAAAAAGATGAGCCATCCTTGATATTTTCGCAAGGACTTGCTCCAGCAGGGAGCAGGAAGGTGGTATACTTAAAACTAAGCACATTTAAGTGCTTTATAGAAATAGGTAACTTGCAGTATTGAGTCCTGTTCAAAATTCATCACGTAGTCTTATTTTCGTTACTGTCTAATACTATTTGGCTTGAATTCCTTGCCCTGGAAGGAATTAATGTTACAGTGTTCAGTGTCCACAAGCACCTCTCTTTTCCCTTTTCCCCGGAATGCCTCACAACAGTGGCCGTTAATTCCTAATGAACGCTTGTTTGCAGTATTTGGCCAAATACCAAAAAATTAGTCCTGGTATTTCCTGAACAGGGAATATGAATCCAAATAGCATAGAGGGGCAGCAGCTGGGAGGGGAGGGAGAAGGCAAGAGGGGAAGAAGTTGTGTTTGATCAAATGTACAGACTTCGCTATTTCTGGTATCAGTAAATTGTTCTATCCTTAGTCTAAGGCTGTCGCAGAAGCAGTTATCAAAACATGGGATACAAATTCTGCTATACGTTTTCAGCAACATATTTTCATTTGTTCTCCTCAGAGACGAAATGGATCTAAAGACAGCCTAATAGAAGAAAAATCTCAGCTATCCACTAACAACCTGGATGGAAAACCCACCACTAAAACAATAAAAACTGTACAGGTGTCACGCCTCAAGGTAGAGACTTGATTGCTGTAACCGAAGATGGTGAATGATTTTATTCTTTGGAAACAGAGAGGGGGTTTTTGTGCAAGGAAGGAAGCTAAAGTTGGAGCGATAGCAATTTCCTCAGAACTTGCAGAAACGCAGCGCTTGCTGGGAAGGCCAAGCAATGCATTTACCGCTTACGCTGCTCTAGTGGTGTGACTGACTGAGGAGAAGCTGCCTGATTAGACAACCAAAAAGAAAAGTCTTAGTAAAACTGAATAATCAGCAGTTACATTTCCAAAAAAGAAAAAAAAAAATTGCTGCAACAAAACAGGCTTTACGGTCTGCTCTGTAACTGAATTGCCTTTTTCCAAAAATGACTGTTAACTAACATGATCAGGACCAGATGCTCTAAGGGAATCAAAATAGTCATATTTTTTGGCCAATTGTGCAATGCAGTATGACTTGGGAAGAAACATCTTTACAATTCCATCTGGTGATTAACTTACACCCTGAAACATAAGGATTGCTAGCTCTTAAAACGTTTGTTTTAGCTTAGCACAACAACAGATGCTGGTGTTGTTAATACAAATGTTGACTCAATCAATTTTTAGCTCAGAAATAATGGACTGCATAACTCCCTGTGGCAGAGAGTTCCAGGGATTATACAGATTTACTTTCACTCAACAGTTCAAGTGTTTGCAATTTTGAATGCCCTTTTGTGTACAGGGACTATTTAATTGAACATTGCCTACTATAAGAATAGATCTAACATCTTTATGGTAAACCACACTGGAAACATCTGGATATGTACTGACCTACTGTATTAAGTGACCTACTGTATTAAGACCGCTTAGCAGAGCACTTAAATATCAGTTAAACAAAACTTGTAGAGTAGGATTTAAAGAGCTGGCAAATAGCCCTTTTTTTAAACTAGATTAGCAAAGCCTGCCTTAATCTCTTTTCATATGGAATAATGTCAATGACCTCTATTACTCCTCTCTGAGCCACTTCTTCTGTGATAAAATGACAAAGGCAGTATTCCAGCTGTGATAATTATATTTTATTCTATTGTCAAGGTAGGACTAGTAAGTTTTAATGATGCTGCACATTGAGCAGATTATCTTCCAGCGCGTGCCTGATGTGACGCCTAGATCTGTCCTATCGCTTTGTATGAATAGTTGAAGTCATTCATGTCTCTCCCATTTGTCTTCAGTCTGTACACTGCCTACCCTCCTCGCTTTGCCAGCTTACTAAGGAGCTTAGCAAAACCTTTTTGTTATGAAGGGAACTTTGCTAAGTGTAATCCCCAAACTACATACTGAATTTTTTAAACAGCAATGGAAACAGCTGTTGTAGTTCATGTGCCCTTGGTATAGGGGGTTTTATTTCCCCCTTCATCTTTAGAGTCTTTATTCTCTGCAATGATCGGAAGTGGTCAGATGAATGCCATTATGCAGGGTAGTAATGGTACAGTTTGTATGTTCCTATGACAATATGGACTGGTCTGCAGGTTGAGAGATACTGCACCATTCCAGGGAAGGCAGGTTCACCTGACAGATAAGTGTCCAAAGAAAAATATCTCAGATAGTGCTTCTCCTTTGGTCTCAGTGAACAATCCTAAGGTAAGGAAGAGCTTGGAGCAAATGTAGTTTTCACAGAGGTTCTTCAACATTTTCTGAATTTACTACAGACATCACCCTAAGACACTGTTGGGCTTGGCTTAAAGTAATTGCTCAAACTGTTTGTAAAAGTCTTTTAAAAAGTATCCCAAACTTTGAAATGAATGGTTTCATTGTCATTTTTCCATTTACAGTGATTCTTTAGGATCTGTTTATGACCTGGAGCAGTATTCTCACACGTATTGCTTTAAACAAAAACAACAACCCATTGTCCTATAGCTTAATCTGTATCACCACAATCCTTTGGAATACTCCCAAGAATACTAAAATTATGACTAACCACACAAGAACTGGTTAAGGTACCCTGAATCAAAGCTGCTCCTTATTTCTTCAAGAAGCTGTCCCAAGCTTGGAGCTTTATACATTTGCTTGTAGTTTGTTGCTTTCTAAATTACTGCCTCTCTTCTGGTCTCCTTACTGAGGTAGAGGCAAGTAGAACACCTCTATTACTTTAGGAGTACTTGCATTCTTATGATTTGAGAATATCTGTACACGCTGTCCGTATCTTGTCAATCTTCAAGTCTTATCGATCAGGAAGAAAGTTACTTACAAGGCTTACATCCAACCTGGTGTTTCCCTGGATGCTGTCTCCTGCCTATGGGCTTTTGTATATTATCAATGGATACCATCAGCTAGATGTGTGATATCTTACTTATTCCACTATATCAGAAAATAGGCTTATGTCTAGACTAGTATCCATATTTTTCAATTCTAAATTGGTAGTAAAACAGCATTTTTCTAGTCAAGCTAACTTGTTTTTTTTTTAAAAAAGAGAAACTTGCAGAAAGAGTCCTGCACTTGAATTAGTGGTTACTCCCAATGAGACTGTGTAAGAATCACGTTTTAACAAGCCTAATGATCAGCCTGGATCAATACAATTTTGTCTCAGTACAAGAAAGACTGAGCTTACTGCACGTATTGCATGTTAGTGTGAGAACAAGACAAAATTCAGACAAGGACATCACTGTCAGCTAGTAGAACAGAAAAGGAAAGTTATTCTGTATATATGCACCTCCAATCCCTTTGAGCTTGTCTTCCCGGGTCATTTGAGGAAAGGCACCTCTTGTGATTTCTTCAGTTTTGTACATGAGATCTAAAAGTAATCAATCACCAAAAGCACTTACCATGCTACAGCTGTACTCCGTAAGCCTACAACAGGAGTACAAGATCAACAAGTGGCTGGCCAATTAGCAACTCGGAGCTGCACCTAGCCCTTCCTGCAGTTACTACGCTCCCCCGCTTCCTTGGGCTTGGGCCCCTCGCTGCCCAGCAGCAGCAGCGCTGCGTTGCGCAGTCCGAGCACGCCGCTCACGGTGCCTCCTTGTGAGTCAGGCACAAGATGGGAAATGCTTAACCACGTTAGGCAAAGTTCTCCCTTGGGCTGGGTCTTACACAGACTTGTCCTACATGGGCAAAGGACTGAAATGAGATGTTCTCTTCCTGGTTCTGCTTCCGGTCTGCTGAAGCAATCTCAGGCGAATGACTTTAACTTTGTGCCTCAGCGTTTACCTCTCCTGAGATTTCTGTAAGTAAGTGCTATGAATAGATAAGCTACGGATCTGTCTCACCCATTAGCTGGCAACATCCAACTATACAGATGTACCTCTTAGCAAAACAAGTATTTTACACAATAAAGAGGGCTGGTTATCCACACCACAAAAGCATTTTCGCATATCCCAGACTGATCTCCTTGCTCGTTAGCTGGTTTCTTCATCAGGCAGGAGCTAGCCTTGACCTTTTCTACAATGCATTGTCAAAACTGCTGACCTACAATTCATACTCTGGTTAAGCTCATTTTCTTGCAAGGTGTTGGTTCAGAAAAAAACAAAAACAAAAAACTAACATTTAAGTTGCCAAATCATCTTCATGCAATTGAATATTGAACTGGATAGCATATTTTGTTTTGGAAAAGTCTGTTTAATTCAAAGCTCTCTGGAAAGATGTTTTAAAACAACCTACATAAACATATCAATGTGATGCGTATACTCTATGTATGTTAAGTTAAATATTCATGAAGCAACTGTGTGCTTTGTTTAAAATTGAGTTTGATAGATGGCTGTGTCAAAACTTGTGTCCAGGTTATTTAAAAGTCAAGTAAAACTTGAATTTTTAGGGCATTCCATGGTTGCCTATGTGTCTTATTTACATTACACAGAGGAGAAGAACTTCAGAAACACACAGATTCATTTGACAGCACCATCTGGTAGAAACAGGTGTAGTACCAATTAAAATCCACTTGAGGATACAGCTTCTCCAGATTAAGTATTTTTGCTGGTAGCAGAGAGTTGTCACAAGTTTTTTGTATACTTCCAATACATACCCCAGCTTCCTTATCTAAAAGGAAAATCACCACCAACAAGCATCAGACTGCATGAGCTGTCAAACCAAACATACAGAGCCAGTGTGGCAGATGTGTGCTCTCTCCTTCATGTGCCCATGTTTTAATTTCTTCCCTGTATTTGTCTCCTTGATAAGAGTGAGGAAAACTGCTGCCCTTACAGCTGGCCTCAGTTTGCATGATATATACCTGCCATAGTATTAAGATCTTGAAAATTATTAGACCTTACATATTTCCTCAATAAGGGCATTAGAATGTACTTGACATTCTTCATAAACTACTTCTGCTAATTTTACTACAAACAAGCCCCTTTGCCAGGAAAAAGAAATAATAAATAATTTACATTCAATAATATTACTGGTCATGCACTGATGCAAACTGTCTGTTTTCATTTATTAGATCAAGCCTCGGTGAAGTTGGACTGAATTGTATAAGTCTCAATGCAGTGAGATGAAAGGTAAAGGGGAATTGAGAACAAGCCAGCTGTTTCCTTTCTATCCTCACCCCATAGGAGTTATGATTCTCAGGCTTTGAATATTAACCCTCTTTCATAGAGCACCAAAGGTGAGTAACAGAAAGGAGGGTTGGTAAAGCACCAAGCTAGTGCAAGTCTGTTTTCTAGCTTCCCTTGAACACTTGGGATCCCTTCCTCCTCTCTACTTCAATACTATCAACCTTAAGTCTGCCAGATTCTGTGTTAGTGTTAGAGTAAAGCAGAGGAAGGAAAGGAGGGGGGAGGGAGTTTCACAAGGGGGTTTTTTGTTTGTTTTGCAAGGGTACAATCCAATTAGCTGCTCATAAAAACTAGGAAAAGCAGTCCTAACCTCTTAACACCATTCATACAGTTACCAGCAATACTATTTTAGTAATTAGTGCCCCTTTTCCCCCATTTATTCCTCCCTCCACATCACTTTTGTTTCACAGTGTGGTGGGACAAATTAAAAAAAAAAAAAGAATCAATAAATACCAAAGTTTAAATTCTCCAGTTTTTCCTGTTGATACGGAATTGACATTTCAGACACCATCATTTAAGCTTGGCATTAGCTGGTACTCTCAAGGGTTTAAAAAACAAAACAACAGAAAGTCTTAAAAAGCTACTCCTGCTAGTCTTGCACTGCTGAACAAAGACCCAGGAGCAACTCCTGAACAGATGGTCTCTTCAGGGAATATAATCCCAAATGCAACCGCTAACCTTTCTAGGGCATCCAATAATTACACCTTCATTCACAAGATGATAACCATTCTTGTCTAAACTTTCTCCCATCTTGACAAAGCAGAAAGAAACTCATGCTTGTACTTACAAGTTGCATTAGTAATTTGCCTATATTCAGTACTGAGAAATCTGACATTGCAAGTTTTGGAATTTCAGCATTCACAGTGGCTGATAAAATACATGTATGATGAACAAACCTTCCAGTAAGGGGTAGGCAATCCCATCATTATTCCTGCAGTGTATTTCATTCTACTTCAGGTTTAGTTTACAGGCCATACGTGGTGCCATAACATGCAGAGTGTCTAGGGTCCAAAGAAAGCTTGCAGGTTTTTCATACTGCAGAAATACCTCTGTCTCAGCTTTTAAATCCAAGTTTGCTGAATTTCAAATTTCTGCTTTTCCTCACTGCAATACAAGTCACAGCTAACCCAATCTCTCAGAGCACTGCAGAAGACCATGGTTTCAGCAATTAACTCCCATCCATTTATTAGCTCTTGGGATTTAGTCCAAAGGGGTGAATTGGTATGCCAAAGCAATATAATACAAGTCCTACTGCTGAACAGAAGCATCTGCTATTATAGCTTGGAAAAGATGAGAGTTCCAAGAATTAAAAAAAAAAGATCTTTATTTTTTTTGTCTACACAGACATTGCCAGACACTGCCCCAATTCAGTTAAGAGCAACTTGTGAGTTTTACCACGTGAATTTTCAGGCTTAATATTCCATCTTTTCTATAGGTTTCTGTTTCTTATGGAGAAGACTTATTCTACACAGAATGCCATTTGTCTCAGGCTGGTTCCGACAATTCTTCCTAAAAAAGAGTAAACACAATGCAAGATTGGACACATGTAACTGGTGACTGTTTTCAATAATATCCTATCCGAGCAACCATTAGGTTGCTAGATCCTTAAGACTGGTACAAAGTTACAAGGACCAGCTTCCCCCTCATCCTTTTGGAAAACGGTCAGAAACCAAAATCTGCAACTGTAATGTTTATAAAGCCTATATGCAAGAGAAGCTCTTTGCCTAACTAAGCAAAATTTCAGATCCTAATCCACTCTAAGTAAGTTAGTAGCAGCTCTAATGCTTTGTACTGGAATGGATCAACAGACAGTTTTGTAGTTGTAACTCATGCACACATACATTTGTGCATTGGGCAATGATGGTTTAGTTTAAGAGAATGGTGTTACACAAAACAAGAACAGTAGGTCATTGTAAAGCCAGTAAGAGGAGACTCTCTGGTTGTTTTATGTTGAAAAAGAAGAAGTAGCCACGTAATTAAGTACATCCACTCATAGTGGATTACCATTAATGTAATCTTTTTTTTTTTTCTGGTGCCCAACAGAATTTGTTTTTGTTTTTTAAAAAAAGCACCTGTCTATTCTTCAGCCTTGCAAAGAGCTCCGTGACTTTGGTGTTAAGAATCTTGTATGCATTTCACTAGTTCATTCTCTATCAACAGCACTGGTAAAGCATTGAGTCATTATGTGTTTCCCATGTTCCTCAAGTAGATTTTCACATGTTTCAGTGCGTGAAACATTCCAATTCTGATACTGTCATGCATGTGCTAATAATTTGAAGAACTTTTCATTTCATTGAAAACTTGTTATACTCTTCCCTTCCTTCCACCAAAGGAAAGGAACAGCGATATAGTGAACTTTATATCACTGAAGTTCATACATATGAACATCAGCATGTTCATAGAATATATCAAGCTGTCCTCAGTTTATTTTTTCTAAAAACTGAGGATATTTGACTACCCTATCTAATTCCTTATCAGAAGATAGCATACAGTCTTTAAATGACTCAACATCACCCAGTCTGGTAGCAGTTAGGAGATCAGCATCTGAATTTATCTTCAGTATGGACAACTACTGGATCATAAACTTCCTTTATAACTTGACTCAGCTCCGTTTGCATAACCTTTCTTTCTTGGCTGAAGAGCTTATAACGTTGCCTTTGCAAAGCGCTGCCAAATCATCAGCCTGTTCTCAGAGAGTTGCAATTGCATTTTGAAAGCTGGTATTGCAAGTGCTGCACAATTACATAGTCTGTATTTCTATTCTGTAGCCGTCTGTACAGTATATCCATTTCTGGCATAGTGAGAACAAAGAAAGCAAGCAACACAGCCATTCAGCATTCGGAAGACTGAATAGTGCAAACTACTCACAAACGGGACCAAATGCCACCCTGATTCTTCCTGAAGCTTCTCCATGACTCTCAACTCTTCTGGGTTTTCTTAAGCCATATTTACAGTTCTTCCCTGGGAAGTCCACTGTTTTGCACTGGGTTTCGGCATCCTCCTCTTCAATGTGCCATCAAGGAGAGCTGAATGCATCAGTGAAACAAACAAAAAGAATAATGGGAACACAGACAAACGTTCAGAAAAAATACTTTCAGCTCTGCGTGTGTCCTGCAATATGTTCCTGCAGGTTTAATTGGCAAACATAACTGCACAAAATGTGCAAAAAGGAATCTGTCTTTTATCAGTGTTTCTACTTCAGGCCATCTACCCTTCACCACTCTTGTACTTTCCTATGTTTGAGCAATTCGTTTGTTCACCTCACATTCATAAAAGTCCACTGCTGTTTCAACAAACCTCCATCCATTTTTTCTTTCGCTACTGAGTACTGCACAAAGCATTCAGTAGGAACACTGCTCTCTAGCACATCGCATATTATGTTCCCTGAAATGCCGGTAGATTATCATAATGATTTCTCAGTACTGGATTATCTTCACACAGCACTTCAAACATTGACCAGAAATCTCCTGGCTTCAAAGGCTCAAATGACTTATCATGCCCTTGGGTACGTACTTAAGTTACACAAACCACAGTTTTGGCACTGAAACAAATCTTGGATAATACATCCCATTCTTATCATCTTGGTTGTATTACCACATTTCACAGTGAAGCGCACTATCCAGCTTTTAAACAGTGCTGGCTTTTCCAGGAAGTTACAGAGAAATAGCATTTTGCACATGAAATGTTGGGCTTCCATGATTTACCAGTCTTCCACACAAACATTTTAAGTCCCTGTACCCTGAATTTCTCCACAGCACCGCCCCCCCCCCCAAAAAAAAAAAAAAAACCACACTAAGACACACAGATTCTTCCTGAACACACTGGTAGCCAGGCATGATTTTTAACAAAGCCCCTCACAGTGAAATGTTGACTTGCTCTTAGGATTTCTCACTTTGCTTTTGTTGTTGATAAGAACAAAGTTGTCAGGCTGAGGGAACCCAGAGTGTTTCACTTGCGATTTCTGCTCAAAAGTCATTCTGCTGAACTTGAATGATGTACTTTGTTCCAAAACCAAGTTCATCATACAAAGGAAGCTAGAAGCACGCAGTTCTAAAATAAATTCTTATCACTCACCTTATGGAGAAAATTGCAGGACAATTGGGGTATCAGGACTTTGTAACTTCATCCTGCTTTGGCGATTTCACCACATGCTTGCCTCTATGAGCTCGAGAACTGCCAGCAAAATCCCCACTGATGGATACTGCACAAACGCACCAGAGCTCTGTTAGAGGTTTCTGTAGGTATTTTAGCATTCTGCTAGGAACAGATCCCACTATCCCCAAGGTAAGAGCTGCCCCCTGCTAACAATGATACCCTAAAGTATACTTCACACCACCAAAAGTGCATCAAAGCAAGACTGCAGCAGAACAGAAGACATCATCCAATACTAAGCTGTGCTACACAGGGATTCCCTTTATACTTTTTCTGACCTCTCAGTCATTAATAACAAAATGACACAATGCAAAAGCAAAACACACTGAGAACATCGCTAGCTGTGATCTTCATCTTTTCTGTAGCAGAGTGTACATAGGTTGTACGTATCTTTGTGTAAGTGAAAAACTACAGGACTCTGAAGAAGTCCGAAATTAGACTATCATTCTTGTAAACATTAAACAGGAATAAAATCTTGCATCACCAAGGATAGAAGCAGCTCTTAAACTGCAACGATAAAAAAAAACACACAACAATCTTTTGGATAACATGCAGGACTGCTTTACATTTTAGTATCTTGCAACACTGATACTTCTGTTGCTTTATCATTAGAAAGAGTTTAGGCCTGCTAGTCAATCTTTTGGATACTAGACTGTTCCATGTAGCTTTTTAATAAAAACTACCTGTGCATTAAAGAGCCATTGATGATTTAAATTTCTGGAGGACGGTCTCTCAAAGTTTCTAATGTTTACTGCTAGGAAGAAAAAAGGAAAAAAAACCAAGAAAACCTACATTTTATCCAATGGACAAAGAAAAATTTATCACCACGTTACAGCATGATCTGTGTACGTTAACTGCAGCTTTTTAGTCGTTCTTTTTTCCATTAGATAAAGTGATATATGTTAGCCAAAGAAATACATAAAACAATACAAAGAGATGGCAAGAACTGGGGCTATAAGAGCAACCCTAAAACTACCTTCAGAACTGCAATGGAAGTTTTAGGTACAACATAAGGTTAACTAAGGAATTGTTAAGTTTGTTTGAACAGATCTGCAAAGGAGCTGAAGAAACAAACAAAAAATGATATCTGTAGTAATTACTTGCAGTACAGCTGTAAAAACGTTATCCTTACAGTCAGGATAGCTAAGTAATACTAAAAGCGAACATTAAGCTATTAATTTTTCCTTTTCTAACGACCCACAAATTCCTCACTTAGAAAGGCCGAAAAATAAAAGCTAATACGTAACTGCTCATCCATTTAACCGCTAAGAGATGGGTTTTTTTGTCCTTGCAAAACCAGGGAGGAGAAAAGGTACATTAACCAACTCCTTAAACAGTTTTAGCAAGAATTCCTGTTTGCCTTTTTTGACACCACATTCATTCTGGAAGTGAATGAATGGGCAACACAAAGGCAAAAATTTAAATATCAAGACCAATCGTTTCTCTCTGTAGAATTCGATTAACAGCACGTGAAAGAAACCAGTTTCTCAACAGGTAAGTTATTCCAAAGTCACACATAAATAATTATTTATATAAGGCAAACATTTAATCAAAAAAGCCCCATCATACCATGCTCTTGGGACATCATGTGCTGATCATGTTGGTGCTTGCTTAGGCCATGAGCTGATTTCCATTGCTTTCTGAAAGAACAAGGAAGCGAATACTCACTTGAAAGAGTAACTGAGATACGGCATCCACAAAGCAATACTCGGAATAATTGCCCAGTTTTAAAGAACAGGCAGTAGGCTCAAAACAAGAGAAAAACATGATCATCAGCACACTTTAAGACTGCGGGCTACTCTACGTAGCACAAGTTACAGCTAACTCTAGCGCCTACTACGGCGACTAGGAATCGTATGGAAATCCAGCAACATCCGAGAAAATCAGGCGCAGGAGACAGCTCACAACCGGCCGAGCCCTTCCGGCGCTGGCGTTCCCGTGCCCGCAGCGGGGAGGCCCACACGCGGCCTGCGCTGAGGCGACGCCACGTGCGCGCAGGCCGCGGCGCTTCAGAGCCCGCCGCCGCCCGCCCCCGAGCGGCCCAGCTCCCCTCGGCCCCCCGGGGCCGCGCTCCAGCCCGACCTACCCTGGCCGGACCCAGCCCGCCGCCGCCGCTCACGCTCGGGGCCGTTGGGACACCGCGGGCCGCAGAGGCCAGGCGGGCGGGCACCCAACGGTCAGCAAACGGCTGCCGCGAGACCGAGCGAGAGCTCAACCGCCTCCCAGCGTACCCCGAGCGGGGCAAACCAACCCCCCGCGCAGCGGGGGGGGTGCGACGTGTGCCAACCCGTCCCGCAGCGTGGGGAGCAGAGCCGGGCCGGGGGGGCTCCATGTCCCCACAGCGGCAGGCGGCAGCAGGCAGGAGCCCGAGCTGGAGAACGCGGGGAGGGCAGGGTTAAGGCAGCGAGGGCAGCTCACCCCCCCCCCCGGCCGAATGGAGCGATGCAGTAGCCCGCGGGCGGGGAGCACCCCGCCCCCAGCCCCGCCTGCGCGCAGGCGCAGTGCCGCAGCGCGACCGTTGAGCTCGCGCGGGGGGTGCGCTGCCGTTCCCGCCCCGGCGCTGCCGGCGGCCGCCTCAGGGCGGTGCTGCGAGCCGCCCGCGCCGCCCCCTGCCCCGCGGGTGCGGGCTGCTGCGGGCCCTCTGCCTCGGGGTTTTGTGTTGATTTAAGTAGCTGCGGTGGAAAATTCCCCAGTGTAACTGTTCTTCTGTGGGAGCGGCACTAATGTACTCACGGCATCTTTACGCCAGCGAGCCGAGCGCACGGTAGGGGTTTTACCAGTATGGCTAGTTCAAGCCTGCGCCCTGATAGCGTAGTTATATCGACGCATAAGGAGTGTTTTATGCCTAAAGCTCACACTGTGAAATAAACTCTCCCACTGCGGACACATGATCCTCCACAGCAGCAGGCTCTGGAGGACTCACATGGCTAGAGGTGGTCCTTGCTCTCAGCCGAGGTTAGGGCTCCCTCCTGAACACGCTAGGTCGGCCTTTTAGCAGAAGCTCTCCTCTGAAAGGCAATAAAGTTCATACAGAGACTACTACATGTGGGCATCCTGACCCTGTGAATTCCTCTGCCTGGAGCACTGGTCTGTGAGCCCCGAGGAGAGCTCTGCCCTGTATGCGTGCAAAGTATCCTCCGTTCCAGTGAGCGAGGAGGTGTGCAATAGCCCTGGAGATTTAATGTCCGAACACTGATAGAGGCTCAGGCATGACGGCACAGTCTCCGGATTTGCTGATCTTGTAAGTGGCAGGTGTGCATATAATGTACAAAAGACTGTGTGTTGGGGCGGGGGGGGTTGTGTACACCTGGAGGATAAGTTGAGACAGTGTAGAGAAAAAAGAGTGAGCTCCAGAGCGGGAACTGGTAACAGTTGTAGAGAAACCTTAGACCTGCACTGCTTTTTTGTCATCTGTCTTTCTTGCTCTCTGCATATAGCCATTGCGGCCTGCTTGCTTCTTCTAGCTGCTCCTTCCCTGCTTGGAATTAGCAGAGAGTGGTTACGTTTGGTGTCCAAAAGCCACAATTGCAAGTCATTTCTGCAGCGCAGCCTGACGTGTGACAACTCAGCTAAGTTACAGGAGGTCATAAAAGGGCTGCCAAACGCCTGAGTGTGATTCATGGCAGCCCTGACAGCTGGGAAGAAAAGATAAAAGCGAAAAAAAAAAAAAAGTTCAGGGCAGGCAATGTCAGCACTGGCAGCTTCTGGCTTAGAGAAGTGTACAGATTTCTCACAGTGCAGGATTCTTTCTCTGGTAAGTTAGGCTCAGTCTGCAGTCTGCACGGTGGAAGTTTATTCTTTTGTCATGTTGAGCATACCCCTAATGTAGACAGGGCATATTAGTGCTCTGTTTAACTTCATAGTGAGACTAATCAATACTGTTAACATTAATTTTAAGCAAATTCACAAGTGTTATCATGCTTACCTTCACTGGCTTTGTTTTATCCAAGTGCTGTTTTCCCCAGGAAGAAAATTGTCTTTATTGAAGTATTACTCAAATATTGCCTCAACTATAGCTCTTATGCACTCATAAAGGTCAGCACTTTAGTAAAATGATGCTGAAAACACAAAAGCAGTTGGTCTTGCAGAGGACACAGATCAGATCGTTGCTGACAGTCACACTAGTAAAGCAGTGGAAGCCTGTTACTGTGTTCTGCTCATTCAGGCAGGTGTTGCTTTGCAGCTTGAGGACAGCTGCCTGGACAGAGGTTGACTCAAGTTAAGCTAGTCCAGATTTCAATAACATAAGCTAACAGTATAGCAAAGAAAAAACCTTTAATGTGCGTGCCCTTTGTTATTTGTACCTCGGGATACAGAAGAGCTCAGATAGGCACACATCTTGAGAAAGCATTTTTTAGTTATAAAACACTAACTGATTATATGAAAACTAGGTCATTTCAGTTGTGCCCAGAAGTTGTTACTAGAACAATCAGATACCATTAGAGAAGAGGGGACCAGAGAGATTTTTCATATGACAGACATGGGTTAGGGACATAGGTCACAGGTGCTATCCTGGTTTTCCTAGTTCTTCTCCGCACCGAACAACTTGCTGACAGCAAGAATAAATAATCGGTGGAACAATTTACAAAGGACTGTAGGAGACCCTGCATTGCTAGGTTTTTAAAAATCAGTCTGATTGATTTAATCCAATGAGAGACAGGATTTTTCTGAAAGTGGTGATGTAACTGAAAAATAAATGACTTCAGGGCCTCTGTTATACAGAAGGTCCGCGTAGATGATCACAGTGAACCTGGATTTGTAGTTTCTGAATCCATGAGCATTTTCTTTGTTACAACTATCCCTCTGAAGCCAGGACATGCTTGCTCGAGGACATAATTAACAATAATTCTCAGTTATCTAGTGACTGAATATATCCTCTGGAGGTGGAAGCAGACACCTAGCTGCCACTTTAAGTATTAAGGGGCTTTGACAGAAGGTGCTGATGACTCTTGGTGTAGCAGGCTAAGATATGGCTGTCCCAGCAGTCTGTCTCATTGTTCTGCCACGGATTACTGCACATGTTGCATAGTTTGCATAAGTGAATTAGCTGCTCTGATACAAAGCCCTGTTCTAGCTTAAATGGCCTCTTCTGGGGAATTTGAGCTGAGCCACTGACCTGCAAGCATGCAGTGAGTTCTCTGTCAGACCTGAGAGTATTTCTGATGAGCTAGCGCGGAAAGAGCTTATTTAGGCCTTTATAGCATTGACTTCAGTTCTAGAAAGCACTGCACAGTGGTAATGCTCTCTCTGTCCACCCTTACTTAATTTTATTAAAGTATAGTTCAACAGCTGGCAACTAACCTCCTCAAATGAAGACATTTTTTTTTCCCCACAGAGAGATAAAGTCATGTCAAATTGCATTAGAGTTTTATCAATGTACCACTGCGTGCAAAGGAGAATGAAGTATATCATCTGGCCCAATTCAACCTTCATTCTCACTCTTCAAGGAAAGTGCTGTAGAAACCGTTCTTGCTCTTCAGCCCTGTAGTCATTGATTTCCTGGGGCACTAATGAGCAGTCACAATTTGAAGTCTGTAATAAATGTCTTGTTTTGTTCCACCCATTCCGGGTGTGTCCTTAGTTTTCCTGAGTGAATTCCAACACTAACCTGCAAGGATACAATTCCCTGTTGTGTTTTCTTGAGCAGGAAAACCAGTTCCTGCCCTTCCTGGCTCATGACCACTTGTTCCTGCTCCCAAACCTTAGTTTACTGCTCCATCAGTTGTGCCAGTGCAAGTATTTGTGGGAACAAGCTGCAAAACAGGCCACTGAGACTAGCAGGACCAAAAACTTTTGGCTTTGGGCACGATTAAAGTGTGCAATAGAATAAAATAACATAAAATGACATAAAGTAACGCAAAAGAAACAAAAATGGGTAAGTGTAACATTAGCAGAGCCAATAAGGGTTGCAGTTTAACATACGTGCTTTAGTCTAGGTCTTCGGTGTCCGGTTTGGGGTGTGTGTTGCAGAGAAAGCTTGCAGATCCAGCTGTTCTTTGCTTCCTTTTCCTCATATGGAAAAAGGGGCTGATATGTACACAGATACGACAGTGATGTTATAGGAAACTGCAACACAAGCGGATAAGGAGAGTATATATCTCATGGAAGCACTGTGAGTAAAAGCTGAAGTATCTTTAGAGTGCTTTGTGAGCTGTGAGTCATCAGTACAGTATTGCTCCTGGCCTGTTGTCCTGAGTGATTTGGAGCACTTTCAAGGCCAAGACTTTCTGCATGCCTTCACTGAACAGAGCTCCCACAGAAGTTGCAGGGTGTGTGATTCCTTACCTTTTGGCTGCCTCATTCCGTTACATGTTTTTCCTGGCAACCACCAGAGGTCAGTGTAATGCCAATAATACCAAGGAATGTGGGAAGGGCAATATTGCCAGGTTGCTGCTGATTGCTGGGATCATAGGAATTGCTTGAGTACAGCAGTGATCTGTCTAGCAGCATATCCTGTTTTTTGTCAGTTCCACATGAATCAGGGGAAGGGTATGAAGCTGGCAATAGCCAATGTGAAGTCGCCCGTGAATTGTGAGACTGTGCTAGAGACTGGCTTAACTCCAGAAGCATGAAGCTTAATGTTTCTCCCAGAGGGTGTTACCATTAACTAGCAGCATTCCAGATACTCCTGACAGCTGTAGAAGTGCCTAGATCTTGCTCAGCTCTTCTCTCTGTGGCTCCTTGTGCTAACACAGGTCACAGTTTATTTGCAGGTTGGATGGAAAAATATTTTGTTTGATTTCCATTTCTCACCTTTTATTTCAACTGGAGGTTCTCGCATTATGAGTCAGGGCAAACAAGTTCCCAGGCTTTGGGGCCTTCATTATTTTACGCATTCTCACCCGTTTTCCGTAGAAGGGAGGCATTCCTGTCTTACAGTCTCTCTTTTTCTTTATTCTTACTGTGTTTTTCTGAACTTATTTGGAAATAATTCTGCCTGTTTAAAGGTGGAATGCTCAGTAACAGCACATAAAATTCCAGATGAATCCACACCACTGAGTTCTATAGAGGCGCTAAAGTATTTTTGTTGTTATCCCTTCTTCCAGTCCTTAGGGACTTCAACATCTTGTTTCCTTTTCTTAACAGTATCTGCTTATTAACAGAGAGAGGTCTACACTGGGTTGGCTACAGTGACATATCAGTCTCTTTCAGAACTGAAACTATAAATTAGGAACATTTTAGGGCAGGGCTCTTGCCTATAAATTTTTCCCTGTAAGGCACATTACTTTGTGTTTGTTGTTACTGAATTTCACCTATTCACCTAACCTGTGTAGCCCTCTCTGAAGTTCCTCTCAGCTTCTACTGGTAGCTTTAATAACTGCGTTGAATTATAAACCCCAGCAAACTGCTAGTGCTTTAAGAATGCTGGATATTTTTTACTTTCATAAATTTCCATAGCCACTGTGTATCACAAGCCTTCAGCTGGCAGAGCCATGTGCGGCCTGTTTCCTCAGAGTGAAGGGGTTTTCCTTTCTGTTTCATGTTTTCTTTCACTATAAACAGGACAGTGGACTAAGTTACCTTGGAGGGAAAAATTTTGAGCAAGAGTCTTTTTCTTCCCTCAGATGCGGATCCAGTGACTGACTCTTTCTTTTGTGGTACTCTGGGACAAAAAAAATTAGCGGAAATGAGTACATGAAGCACCTAATCCAGGGTCAGACAAATTAGTAGTAAATAAGCCAGATTTTCAAAAACTCTGAGCATCTTGCATCCAGGACTCACTTACTAATGTGTAATTAGTAATTAGATGCTAATACCAAATCACAGGTTCCCTCCTTACCATCCTTTTAGCATGCTTCTGCAGGTGGGTGTAAATACTTACTGAAAAAGCCACAAGAAGTCCATATGGGAATTACTTGGTGTACAGATCTCCGGAGCAGCGTATATCTAGCTGGTTTTGGTAACAAGAACACTTCAAAGTGGTTCAGAAGAACAGCATGTTAGTCACTGACTTGGAATGTGAGCAGTTGTGCTCAGCAGCCGGGGTGAACTGCTCTGTGGAGTCAGTAGATGAACCTGCCCCAGGTTTTGCTGGGGAGAATGTCACCTCTTTGAAGCTGAAAGATGGTTAATTTCTGTGTAGGAGGATTGGTTCATGTAAGAGTAATAAATTCTGTTTCTAGGATGCCACTTGCCCGCTCTGTATATGGTATATACACTATACTTGTTTTGAAGAAGTTAGGTCTAACTCCTGATGCATATGAGCACACTACAAATAGCTTTTATTTTCAAAACATTAGATAACATAAGCATACACCCACACAGCCTTGCCAGCATTGTTATGGCTTTGAACTGTTTATTTGTTTTTGAGAAGCTCAGTCAAGACTGGCACTGAGTAAACATAGTAACTGTTTGTTTCTCTGAGTTACCTGAGCTACTGAGTTTTAGGGCTCACAGCGAGGATCTGTTTTAGCACTCGCAGTGAGCAGTGATGGTGGCTTCTGAGAGTGGTTTGTGAAAGTACTTGTCTTCTTCTAACAGATCAGTCTCATATTGGCCCTTCCCTTCAGTTCATGCTAGCCGGGAGTGGGGTGCTCAGTTCATTTGGCACTGAACAAATTTGAAGTCTGGCTTTCAGGTTTTGCTTGAGTCCTCTGTTCTATTTTCTTGGAATAGATTCTTCTTGCCCAGTGGAAATGGGCAGGACAATAGTGAAAAGATAACCATTGGTCAGGGTGTGTTCTGTGTGCAAGAAAACTAAGGTCCAGGGCTACCTGTCTGGTTCTTCCTTTCCTTATTCTTCACTTTTTAATGAAAACTAAGAAGTAGAGGAGAACAGGGTTCAGTCTTCAGAAAGGGGCTTGTTTATTCTTGTGCAGATTATCAGGAGTGAACACCTGGCACTAAAATACCAGTAGGTTTTCCTGGCAAATGTGTTCCAAGATCACTGCTCCTCTGGGTTTGTCAAAAAGCAGACCATGTTTGGCTTGCAGAGAAACCTGTGCATGCATCGGCATTTTGCCTCTTGGTCTTTACAGGTTTAAGAAGTTGTCACAATTCCCTCTGCGCTCACTGCAACGCCAGTGTTTTACAATGCTCTGAAAAGCATGCTGGGGTATCATCACTCTGCAGGCTGCTGTCTACATCCAAATGACTTATCTTGTCATTTGTGCGGTTGATGTGTTGGTGGGCCTCTGGGTAATGTGGAAGTAGGGAAATGGGCATTAATTTGTTATTTAAGAATAATTGGGGACAGAAGACAAAACTTACAGTGGGAGGAGTACTCAAAAGTTGTCACCTCAAAAACAGTTAATAAATTAGACTTTAAGTCTTGAGTTTACCTTTTCTGCAGTGTTCTGGCATTTCCAGTTCTAGCCCTGATGTGTCCCTGCTAAAAGTTGCTAGGTCTAATCGGCCCAGGAATTGCTTAAGTAGAACAAATAAGGAAAGAAATGGTACCATTTCAAATCCAGAATTTCATTCATGCCTATGTCTGCCTGATCCAAAGGTGGCCAGCTTTTCTAGTCAGTGGGTAGTGGTTTTTTCTAATGGTACGAGTGAGCTGTACTTCCCAGCCCCTTTCTTATCCTGACCAGAAAGAGCAGTAATACATACAATACAGTTATCCTTCTGCTTATACGGTAGGTCTGGTGCTTCCTAGAAATCAAATAACTCTGCGTCCACTCTTGAGGGATCCTTGGAAAAGAGGCAGCTAAGCGCAGGCTGCAGCTGCCATAACAATATGTGCATCTCGTGACCTGCTCCCATAGAGCCCGTATGAAAGAGGGCAGCTGGAAGGAAACTACAGGCCGGATGAATTGCTTTGTCATGCTGCAGACAGCCCACAGGACTGGACACTGGTTTAATCCATGCTTTTTTCTTCCTTGTCTCTCCCTCCCCTTCTTCCTCCCCACACCTCTGTAATATTCTTTGATGACCATTGATCTTTTGGGTGTTTTAGTCTATTTTAATACACTCTTTCTGAGTAGGATGTAAAGCCCCAGGAGATTTTTCTTTTTAAATAACGGCAGTGTGTGATTCAGAGAATGAAATACCCAATTGTGAGATCATGCAACAGTTGAGAAATAATGTTATCCACTGGTGGTAAAATGCAGCATTAACATTATTTTACATTAACTCTGCTCATTAAGCCTCACCATTGTAGTTTCACTGGAAAAATGTGTTGGCCTGACATAGTCTAAGAGATAATCAGAGCTTTTCTTTCATTCTGTGATTGCACATCCTGTTTAATTAGGAAATTACAGACTAGAAGATCCTTTCAGGCTGCAATAAGAAAAATGTCAGTATTAATCTACAATATTTGTCCCATTCACGAAGAGCAGTTATGAGCTATGAATTATAAATGATAAATTATACAGTGTGGTATTCATCTGTACTCCAACACAAATAGGTTTACAGTTCTTGCCCCAACTATCTGTAAATCTCCATAGCTTTATTCAGGAGGAAAATGGGGTACAAGTTTTCATTTTTCCTCAAGCACTGTTGGCTTTAACTTAGACCAGAATAGCCACTGGTCACAGGTATCCGCTCTATGGCAGATATTCATGTTCAAGGACCATTGAGGACGTACCCAGTTGCAATGTGGGCATGCACACTGCATACCGGGCTGAGCTTGTTGAGGGACTAGATCCTTCAGAAATTCATGCCTCCTTGCAGAGATGCCTTCTCATAGGGCTGCATAAATTGCCAAAACTTTATCTTTAGCCTTTCTGTTGACCAATATAAGTAATACTTGCTCAAAATACTGTTTTTTGTGGATCCTATTCTGAAATACCTAACTCTACCTTTGCAGGGTAGAGAGAGCCAGGCTTCAAAGCTGAGGACTATGTGGTATCGGTGCAGTAATACTCAGCACTGTGGAGCCTATATTGCTTTGTGGATCTGAGTCCAGTTCTGCCCGGACCCAGTTCTGCACTGGGATGCCCTAAGACCCCTGCACATGACTCAATATGGTCATGAAGTCTATGGAAGTCTTTCGGAGCACCCTGATATCAATATTGGAACAGTTTTCAAACATAGATGTCACTATTTCACTATGTTCACTTGGCTAAATAGTGCTGTCCTTGCACTCAGACTTCTCAGCAGAGGACCCAGCTGTTAGCTGGTCAGGTTCAAATTCCTCATTTAAATGCCTGGAATAAATGTAGATTTCCAAATTTGAGATGTAGTTCCCCAGTACTGTTGTATTAACCATCTCACCTGGTTAAAAACTAGAATATATGCAACCACTCTGAATATCTGCCACTAAACTGGCAACCAGACATTAATGGCATTTTGAGACAGTATTTCATCCATAATTACATTTGCATCAAACTTTAAAACGTAGCTGTGTCCCAGAAAGTGACCATGCAGGAATGACCTTAGTTTCTCGGCAGATTTGCTCACTCTGTGTACAGAGAGTCCTAACTCCTGACTTAGGATTCAAGAAGAATGGGAGAAACAAGCATTAACCACCTTTTCCTCCTGTTAATTTTTGAGTCAGCTCAGGTAAAAGGAGTACATTGGATCCCTTTTTTTGTGCATCCCCCATGCAGTTGCTCACCAAATGCCGACTTGTGCAAGTCTGTTGAAAACAATGGGTTTCACTGTTCCTGCACAAGGGCAAAACCTGGCTTGCTGGATGTTTATTAGCAGTGATCATATGCAAACAGGAATTAACTCAGCTTGCCTTTCAAATCCTATGCTGAATTTGGGTCTGCCATTACTTCATTGTAATGTGGACATACAGATATGAAGATCCCAGGCAGATAATGCCCTGGAATGCCCAAAACACTTGCCTAAGAGACAGAACTTGAAAAATCTGTTTTGTATTATTTATTTAATATGGAGTTAGAAGAAAGGGACTAGACTATATCAGTTACACTTAATACAATTCAGAGATCAGTGCTTTTACAGGTCATGGACGCCAATTGTGCTTTTTTTGTGACATGTTTGGACACCACATGTTGCCTTTGTGTACTTCTCAGGTTCCCACTGCTATACAATCTGTCATCCTGGCAGTTGTGAACTCAGGGTCTTCTTTTCTCCTACTGCTGAAGTTTGGCACAAGTGTCACTAGGTGTTGTGGGAAAGAAGCATATGGTATCACTGTGACTGAGGAGGGATTCCTTGCGGAAGCATGAGTACTGGAAGTATTACGTAAGCTTTTTTTAAAATTGTTATTTCTGTTTTATTGAAACCAACATGTCAGCTTATAAGCAGGCACTGTGCCACTCCAGCAGATGGGCAGGAACGTTAAGTAGCCCAGAGAATAGTTCTGCACAGGTCTCACATGTGTGGTGATCTGAGTCTCAGAAAGAGCTGTCACTGTAGCTCTTCCTAGGGATCGTCCCTGGCATATGGCTAGAAGGGAGGCAGTATATTATCACTCAATTACTTTAAAAAAACAAGTCATCAAAAATAGTGTACAGTAAAGTTGCTAGGTTTTTGGCGCTGATGAATAGGAAGGAGAGCCTCTGGAGTTACCAGAAAGTCTTTGTTTTAAAGTGTGCCTTTCAAAAAAAGATTGCCATGAAAAGCTATAGAAGGGTAGTGTGCAGTGCCTGAATTTCAGCTGAGTAGCTTAAAAGAGTGATATGTATACTTCTTCAGCACTGCTTTTTCCCTTTTGTTTAGTATTTAAACCTGGTAATACCTCTAAGGCCCAACTAGGCTAGAACTCCATATGCGCTGTGCTAATGTATGGTAAATGATGATAGTCCCATACCCTGTGGTGTATTTACAACCTAGAAGAAGATAATAGATAACCCGTGCTGGGACAATCAAGCAGCTGGAGCACAGACACAGAGGGGAAAACACAAAGACTGGATATTTCAACTGTATATAATAATATGTTTTCTTTGAACATGGTAAGCATTAAAGATTGTGCATTTCAAATCATTTTATTATAACTTTTCCCTTACCAGAAGTTCTTTAAGCCACACAGCTGTCCCACTTACCAGAAGCGGAGTGTAAAAAGCCCTACAAGTCTATATCCATGCTTGAGTGATGGATCTGATCACTTCTGCAGGTTTTGTCAAAAAAGGATTTTTCAGAAGGAACAACACATTACAAATCCCCTGTTATTATTAATATAATCTTTTTAAGTCTGTTTTTCAAAGGAAAATAAACTTTTGTGATCACGCTTTCTGGCTGCCAGGTCTTCCCATAGTTATTGGCCATTTATAATGGACGTTTTCAACTGATTTCAAAGGGGAGAAAAAAATCTTAGAATGAATTATTCTTCTGCAGATCCAGTGAAAACCAGTGGCTTTGTAGTTGCTAAAGCCTCCACTGAGAAAAAAAGACAGAACAACTCAGCTGTTAGATATTCTTTTTGGCAGCCTATTAGCCAGCCAAAGGTCACACATACAGTTGCAGATTAGCAGCTGCATGTGCTATTTCTTGCCTTGTGAGATTGTCATGGTGGTGGGTGGGTACAGAGGACTAAGGACTCACATGAATTCTTCTGCCCACAGAACACCCTGTAATGCTTAATCTTTTCGATGGTGAGGAAATCAATACTTTCAAAAGAGAAACTGATCCAATGTAAAATGTAAAGTAAGATCTTTCTTCAGGACTGCTGAAATACTGGTTTGGCAAGATCTGCCTGGAGAACCTTAGGGAAAGTTGAATCAATTAATAATATGCAATCAGTACAAACAAGAACATCCAGTTGTGTTTGGGGGGGGGGGGGGTCAGAGGTTAGGTGCAAGTCTTGATTTCGTTCCTATGCATGTAGGTGAGTGGATGACCTTCACTTATACAGACAGCTGCAAGGTACTGTTGAAGTGAGCATTCCAGGTGTTGACATTAATACAGCATTAGCAGTGTGCGGCTCGGCACAAGGCAGCTGCTCGAGTATTTTTCTGTGTGCAGAACCCCACGCTGTTGCAATTACAGTTACATGTACAGAGCCTGCTTGGATCACTGTCTTCAGGAGTTTCAGTCAAACCTCTGACTGATGAGTAACTGATGAGCATTGATGCTGAAGCCTAGCCAAAACTCTAGTAGTGCCTAGTGAGACTCCTCCTGGACACTTCTCCAAATCCTAAATTGCTCATGGATTTATACCTCTCTATTTTTGGAGCTAATCTCTTTTATTTGTCATTCATTAAAGAAATATGCAGGGTTCAAAATGAAATCACTTGTTAAATCTAGGCTGGTTTCTAGGGTATATTTGCCCGTTGTCTCTCCATTTTCAGTAATGTTCATTTGCCTCAAATGAGAATGGAGGCTTGTTGTCCTAGCTGTGAATCCTTAGAAATGTCATTTCCAGCATCAAGGACTTTCTGTTTGAAGGCATGATGCATAGTGGAGATCTAGTGAAATCAGCAGCAGTAGATTACCTGCATGCTTGCAGGGTAACGGTGCTGTTTGTTGTGTGCTTAAGGTTAAATGTGCGTGAATATAAGATTTGAGCCTAAGAAAGTAAGTGAACATTAAGACAGATGCAGTCAGATCTGAATGTTAAAGGTAATCTGAAAACATTTGTCCACATACATTTACATTCTTTACATTGTTTTAAGATAGGTGTTTAGAAATTGAAAAGAAAAGCAGAAATGAGTTAGTTAGGGTGTGAGACACATTTCAATATAAGACAGCTTAGTCACTGGGGGAAGAATAAAATATCTTTCTGATGTGCTGTTTTTTTAATTTTGCATAAAGGATATAGCGGAATAAGGGCACATAGCTTCTAAAGAAGTAATACAGAGGTCAAAACGATGCATGTGGCTGCATAATCCCCCATACGGGTGAATCACCAGGCTGCTTCCTAGGAAAATGCAACTGAGAACAGGTTGGACCAAAACATCATTTTGTTAGTGCTTGAGAGTCTTTCCTCTGTCTTTTTAATAAAAAGGCACTATGCATGTAATGTATCAGAGGTAGTGTGGAAGCTATAACTTAGAGGAATTTAGAGTGATAGGTCTAATAGGGGCCTAAGTTACAAAGCTATGTAAGAGAAAGCACTACTTTTAGTCAAGGGATCCTACTCATTTCCTAATTTACGTCACTTTGCCTGTGGAGTAACTCCATTGAGCTCAGCTGCAAAGCTGCAGATTTACACAAATGTAAGTGAGCTCAGAAACTAGGCATTTGTCTATTACCATTATCTGATCTTTAAAAGATAAACAGTTCTGTAAAAAAGAGGCTGCAGCAGCACAGATTGCAGAAGACCTAATTCATTCAACTCAAAAAGCAAGGACTAGCCACTTAAAACAGCTGTGTGATTAAGATGACTCACTCTCAGCAGAGCAACATACTACACTAGAAAGGAAAATCATCTCAACTCCAGCGCTGTGATACTAAACAGAAGCTCATACATACCATCAAAAAGGCAGAGAAGACTTAACTACGTAGGTTCAAGTAAATTAAAAATTGGGCTATACCTTTGTGCTTGCCTTTGAAATGATCTGAGAGAAGGTGCTCACAAAAGATTGCTATGTTTCATCATAAACAAATTGGTTTTTTCGCATGACACAATCATGTTGTGTCCTTGTGTGTGCTTTTTTATGCAAAGTTATTCCATCATGGTGTATTGTGATGCAACTGAGGCATGATGCTGCTTTACAAAGCAAACTTGTTCTAAGAAAGAAGAAGAAAACTCCAGGAAGGCTGGAAGGTGTCAGGATGATGGAGGTATTTCATTTTACATAACAAGGACCTTCTCGGTCAGGCACATTAACAAGTCGATGAAGGTACTGAAGATCTCATATGGAGAGCTAGATACTGTTTTGGCAAGACAAGCAGGAGTGTGCAGGAATGTGAAAGAATTTCTTCTGTAAATGGTGAAATCTATGTGGTAATTTCTACGAATCCACCAATTCAGTAATTTCTATGATTCTGCCATTTTTTTGTTTTTGTCTCTGTGCAAAATACCACAAGGCTATGAACACATTTTAAAAGTAGCTTGTGAAGTGTTTTGTTTTTTAAAGGTATGACCCATTGTGTCTAGAGTTGAAGAAAATAGAATTAAATATGTAGAGCCAGATCACTGTAGCTTTGCCAGTCTTGTGTTGAAGACAGTACATATTTAGGCAGAATTTCCAAACAGTCATGGTGCCAGGGCTTGTTGGCTATAATTTGCAGCCTTGCTCAATCAGTTCTTTCTGACAAGTTTAAATACCCTATCTTATTTTGAAGTTATGACAGTGCTCTCACTGGTTTCACCATCGCAAAACTGCTTGCTTAATTGTCTAAATTTGGGCTTGGTTCTGGGAGTCACTGAACACTTTCACGCAGAGTTACTTCTCTCAAGAGTCAGGGTTGTAGTACCTCAGCCTGAGGAAACATGCTCTGCACAGAGTGCCTGCAGAGAGCAGAGCCCCGCTCAGCCCTAGAGTTACCTTGCAAAGATACTGACCTGTGGATCATGCTGCTGTTGATATGGCAGCTATGGAGTGGCGTGCAGCCTGAATAGGGGCTGTGGAGGCTCTCTATGTGTCCTCACTGTGACCATGTGAGACTGGGAAGGGGTGGAGAGGGGAGCAAGCAGATGTCTTGACTTTTTAATATGTCTCATCTTGTAGAGAATGACAATTCAACAGGATTGCACAAGGTCCTTGGTTTGTTCAGCCAGCAGAGTTGCACTTCATGTGGATGCCATGAAAACATAAACTCTTTGTTTCTGTTGAATTTTGTTAATCCCTCTTTGGCAGGTTATGCACATACAGAAATTCATAGTGGGGTGAATATAGGTAAAAAAATTTTTTGACACAAATACTCTGTGGATTAACTTCCCAGTCAAGGCATTCATTATGCTTTGTGCTGATAATGTTATTTGCCGCTTCATTGCTATGGTTTAGTATGGTTCATTGAACTATTTGCACAAAATGGAGCTGATTGAGCACTTAGGACTTTCTACTGGAGTCTAGTCATTTGTGTGCTTTGCTGTACAGATAACCTAATACCCCAAATCAAGCCTTTGTTTAAAAAAAAAAAAGTCACCATATGTTTATCTCATTATGCTCTTGATAGAAAAGGTTACTGGTAGGACATAGATATAGCTCCAAAAGATGGCTCATAAAAGTTTTTAGGTATTGGGAGCATATTCTGGATTTAAATGTTTGCAAGCACATCCCTGTTGTGTTATACGGATGTATAATGTCATAAAATATAAATTAGCCATTACAATGTGCAAAAAGGAATATCATTTTTTGTCTTGGAGCTGTCATGTTTTGCATGGTGCTGCAGTACGGAGGCGTTTTGCAGATAAAACCTCAGTGGAGAGACTTACCCGTGCTGCATTCCGTCAGGCCCACCTATATGTTTATGTCAATGCAGAAGTGTTATTCATCTGATAAATTAGCTAACCCCCTACAATTTGTCTTGTGACTTTGATCATGATAATGCCCAGTTCCTACCAATCTGTAAGGTTTATTCCAACTTTTCAAACTTCTAAAAGACTTCACACAGTGAATGACTGGGAATTGCATAATATCTCTTTCAGTAGTTTTTAGTAATATTTAGTAGTATTCATAATACTTTGTTCTGCAGAAATTACTGAAAACATAACTATATATTTAATGGGAGAACAGCTAACAACCTTTCCTTTAAAATACTAGGATTGCCTATTTGGGACCCCTTATTCTGCATATTTTCTTCATATTGCTTTTTTTTTTGTGTTGGGATCAATAGGCACGGTTCTAAATTAGGAAAATATCCACACCTTACTTGTGACTTTGACCCTTGTTAGTAAATCAGTCATTCTAAACACTAACAGAGAAAGACTGTACTGACAGAGTAATCAAGGAATGTGTTTATGTGATATAAATGTGTTGTGGTAAACCTACTTTTTTTCTTTAGAGGTGAGTGGCTTAACATCTCAGGTAGAAGAACAAAACATAATAGCAGAGGCTGGTTGAAAGTGCTTACAAATATATGTTCTTTCACAAGTGAATGAAAGGCTTTGGTCAAATGAATGCCTCAGGCAGACATTGAACCGTTTGAAATCAGCATTTCTCTGCAACAGATTGAAGTAGTGCTTGGTGACAATCTTTTGTGAGTAAATATTCATTAGCACTAGAAGACAGAAAACAGATGCCCTGTTCAGATACAGAAAGCTAAGTAACAATGCCACACAGAGACTTTAGTTATAGAGAAAAATGTTACTGACAAATAGATGGCAGAAAAGGTTTTTGCATGTGATCTGTTTTCAGTGACTTGACAGAATGAGAAATCTCAGTTCAGTTAATGGGAGAGAGGGAGTGATGTTCTGTGGCAATGAACAGAGTACCCTGCTGGGTAGAGCTGCCAGTGGTTTACACCTTGCACATTCCTTAAAGCACTCTGGTACATGTGTCTTCTAGGACCTCTTAAACCTATTGAGAATAGTCTTGGTTTTCATAGTTAGAAATAATGCATGGACCCACAGATATCTGTGGAAGACAGGTAAACACCACTGACCATGGCCAGTCTTTTCAAATATGATCACTAAACTCAGGCTAGTAGCTCTTTTTCTGGGAGTTAACATACCTGATGCCTATAAGTAAGTGTACAGTACATAACATCTCTAAAACTCAGTCCTGCTGTATGTCGTGTTGAGCCTCTAAAAATGGAGTCAGTCAGAATGAATAGTTGACTCTGGAATGTTGGCTGTGAATACGTTTTTACGGACAGATGTGAAAAGATACACATTTGCTCTGACTGCAGGTAAAGTTGCCTTGAATTGGGCCAGCTTTGGCCTGGAGATCCTATAGCTTCCTTACCATGCTCTGACCCTGAGTTAATAGGTTGTGCTGAGCAAGCTCATATGTCTCTATACTTGTCTCCAGAGCTAGTTCAGGAGACAGAAAAAAAGATATGTCCTCTGAGGAAGGCTGAACACCTGCTTTGTGATAGCTACAGATGCTTTGTTTTAAATTGACACTATGAATTCTAGGAGATTTTCAAATTGATGGACTTAGGTGGAGAATGGAGCATGCGGAAGAGGAGTTTATCCTGGAAAAAAAAGTCCACTCTGTCTGTTTATATCAAAAAGCTTGTTGGCTTGTGCTGTATTGACTTCATATCTTTGTTAACCCTGTGATCCTCAAAAGTTTAGGCTTTTTTTGATGTGAAGGAACTAAAGACAAAATTCTGTATATTTATTTAAAATAGTTTCCCTTTAATGATGCCACGGTGAATGTCAGTGGAAGGACAAGAAAAGTTATTTTCACCATAAACTTTTTGCTTTACACTTTATACAGCTGAGATAATGAGAATGGAATAGCCTGTTATACTTTCTGGTGCTGGTCGTTCATGGAGTGACGCTGTGAAGTTAACAGGAGTTTTAGTTCCTCTGTAATTCTCAATAATATTTCAATCTCAAGCAAAATTTATTTGAATTTGAAATAAATTTGATTAGGCTCATTTTGAGTGATTAAAGATTTTGTAAATGTAGGTCTGATTTGAAATGGTGAACCTCAACTGATCCAAAATTTTTCTCTTCCAATATCTGCCAATACAGGCAGCAGTCGGAGTTCAAACTGAAAGACTTACTGTCACGTCACAGCCGTGCTGTCTGTATTTCGTTATGTACACTGCTGCACTTTGTGAGATGAACTGCGTAAGCATGTATTTTGTGTACTCTTTACTGGGACTCCTACTTTATAAACTCAAATAACACGTAGAGTACCTGTGAATCGTAGTTTGGTACTACTTCATAACCTGCTATTCATGAGCAAAAAAAGTTGTCATGGAAACTTGAACTGGGAGATTTGAGACAATAATTTGATTCAAATCCTTTATTCAATGAATGTGTTCTCTTTCTATTAATTAATTGTGAAGGATTTTTGGTTTTCTTGTATTTGTCTGTTGTTTGAAATATGTTGCTAAGCAATTCCTATTAATATAATTTGTGAGTACTTCTTTGCATGCATTTAATGTATGACATTTAAAGTGCTTATTAGTTTTAATAGAAAAGAGAGGTCACCTGATACGGTATGTTGCTTTTCCCTGTACATCAGATATATTTCCCTTTCCTTACGAAATGTCCTTCTTTCTTAGGTTCATGTTTTTCATGTGAATACTTTCATTTTTGGGCATTCACTCATTTGTTAAAATATTTGATGGCTGTAAGAAGACAAAAGGAATCCAATTTTTTTATTAGAGCATGCTGTAACAGGATTTCTTGGAGGCTTTTTTCCCCAGGTTGATTAAGGAGGAAGCAATTTATGTGAAAACATAAGAACTTAGGGTTTCAAAGAGGATCTATTTATTGAATGCATATCAGTCAAGAGGGCAATATTGTGAATTCTGGAAGACTCATTAATTCAGGATTTGTTTTTTCATTAGTTTATTTAGGAATTCTAATCAATGTTTACAGTATTTTTTTGTGGATCAGTTTCTTGCCAGGTGTGGGTGCAAAAAGTTGTGGTATATGAATCGTTAGTTGTCCTAGTGGCCTGTTTTTATAAAGGCTGAGACTGAAATACAGACAGGTATTTTTCTGTAAATAAGTGTGGAAAATTCAGGCAGTTTGGCTTTATATTCTAGTTTCTCTTAGATATCTATCTTTTTCATGATGTTCATAGTCTTTACTTAACACTAAATTTAAAAATTAATTTAGTTTCTTTTTTTTTCCTAATGGTTAGTGAGCATTAAATAATACTGGACTGACAGTATGTGGAAACTAAATTCCTCTGTGTATTCATAGTTCTAATCTAGGCTGCACAGTTGCTCCAGCTGAATTATTTGTAACTGAACTGTTCTCATGAGCACTTCGTGTTTCAGAGTGGGAAATGCCTGTCTCTGCTCCATAGGGCTCTGCAGTGGTTTCTGTACTCTGACTTTTTATGTAACCTAGCGCTGTTTTTTCCCCCTGGTTGTACTCTTTCCTTTTTTCCATATCTGCTGATCTAACTTTTCCTTTATGTAGGAGGTGTCTACATGAATTTTTAAATTGTTTTTCCAGCAGGGTTGTTCCCTGAGAGTTGACACTGAGTATACCCAACCACTGGTGTTAAGCATGATGTAATGTAGTCTGCTCTGAAGAAGTATGGCTGGCACAGTAGTTAGATAGCTTTTGGCCACCAGTAGCCTGACTGCCTTGTTAATGTTGTCAGCACTTTCAAACTCCTGGGAGTTGTGTTGACTTTGGTAGTTTCCATTCCTGTATAAGGTATCTCTGAAAAAGGACTCATCTGCAGTACAAAGGTGTTGCCAGTATAGCTTTTCTGAGCTTAGCTAAACCAGCAGATTTTCCTATTGGAGATGCAATGTGTACCAAATATACCAGCAAAAGTCTTCCCCTCCCCCCCTTTTTTTTTGGCTGGCTCAAATATGTCTTAGCCTTTCCCTCCTCCCTCCAAATAACACCTTTCTTTGACACTGTCACACTGACAAGCATTTCTAGAATAGACTTTGCCACGGTCTGCTAGCAGCACAGGACTTGAAGAGTTAAACTGCACATGGAGATGCTGACTGATTGAGAAAGCAAATATTGTGGGGGTCTGGGAGACGTGAATGGTGGAGAGCGTCTGCTCTCCTTGATGTGCCTTTATCTATGTAGGTGAGCAACTGTTTGTTCACTTTTTTCTACTCTAAGTTTCAGTCAATTAATCTTCTACTTTAAGTGATTCAGTAGGAATAGAATATTCCTTGTAATGTAAAAATCTTGTCTATCCTCCATTTTGTGGTTGTGCTTTCTCACAACAGCAAGCTCTCTTTTGGCTTCTGAATCATATAGGTAATTGCTTATTGATTCTCACTAATCTTTCAGCAGGTGACCTGAGGAACTATTAGTTTGGTTCCCACATTAATGTAAGCTTTATCAAAACCACAGCTTCTGCCTAAATAGACTTGGAAAAACCATTGCATCTCATCCAGATAGCACTTTAACTCCTTTCTGAAAACTGTCTGTCATAGCAAACAAAAAAAGTCATCTTCCTTTTTCTGTATCTTGTATTTGACAGAACTTACTTAGCAGATAAATATTTCATACTTAGGAAGGGAGAGTGTTAAGCAAACTAAAAAAAATTATTTTACCAAGGCCATCACTTATTTACGGGACTAGAAACTGTATAACTGTATAGTATCTATATATTTAAATAGGATATACCTAAAACATTCTAGGAAGCTCTGTTTAGTAACAAGAATCCAATGCACATGTAAGGGAAGAAATGAAAAATCAGTTCTCCTGTGCTTCTCAGTTACTTATAAAACATATTTGTGGGAATAAGTGAATAACTTCAAGAAATATCTTGAAATACCTACTTCAAGTTTTTGTAAGCAGGAGTAGCCAATGCATCGTGAGCTCTTCTTGTAAAGAAAAGAAATTACCACACTGACCAACGTGTACAATTATCTGAGCAGCAGAACAGAAGAAAGTACTGCTTGATGCACTGTGCCTTTCAAATTGCCAGCAAAAATCAATCTCTGATTATTTGTGGTTGTTCAAAATACATTTTGAATTTAAAACAACAGTAGTGATGACAGCATTGTCATCAAACCAGTTCCAAGTTCAATGCTTGCTTTAGTTTCTAATCCCATGCTATTTTGGAACTGTACCAGGTGCTGCTTTCCACATACTTTTAGTGGCTGGAAACTTGAGGCTAGAAGAGCTTTTGAAATAAGAGGACTTCCATGTTATATGGTTTAATGGTTTTTGACCTTAGATTTGGTGGTTTAGATTTATTCCCTCATCAGACAATCTCTGAAGAGATATTACATTAAACATTTGTTTGATACTTCCTTAAAGAAGTGATATCATGGAGTTTATTTCAATTTACATGAGTAAAGCCTTTTTGCCTGTTTGGATCCTAAGTACCCGCAGAGACAAATATTAAGTACTATTGGCACTGTAAGACAGGCCCTATATATGAATGCTGGGCTGCGTTAGCAAGATTGCAATCAGCAAGTCCAGGGAAGTGATTATTCCCCTCCATTGTGCACTTGTGAGGCCACATCTGAAGAACTGTGCCCAATTTTGGGACCTCAGTACAAGGAAGATCCTGCCAAATTGTAGAGAATCCAGCAGAAGGCCACTAGGATGCCTAGAGCGCATAACACGCCTCCACATCTGAGAGGGCTGGGTTTGTTCAGCTTTGTTTTCAGAAGACTAAGAGGGGATCTTATTGCTTATGCCCAACTATTTAGTGGAGGACTGTAGGGAAGACAAAGCCAGACTCTCCTCAGTGGTGCACACTTAAAGGACAAGAGATGACAGTCATAACTTGTAGCGAAATAAATTCTACCTGGATGTAAGAAAAAAAGTGTTCACCATGGGAGTGGTTAAGCACCAGCACAGGTGCCTCAAGAAGGCGTGGAATCACCATCCTTGTCCTCAGCTGGGCCAGGCACTGAGTAACCTGATCTTACCTGGAAGGTAGCCCTGCTTTGAGTAGGACATTGGACCAGATGACATCCAGAAACAACTTAAGTGAACACGTAAGCGTTCAGTATAAATAAAGAGGAAATGTGAACAAGATAAGGAGACAGACAAATCTAAAAATTCCCAGTGAAGTTCCCACAAGCAGCATTCACTTTCTATGGGCTTTGTACTTTTAAAATATCCTTTTCTTGCATTTCATGAATGATAAAAAAGCAAGTGGTCTAAGTGTTTTTTTCATGAAGTTGAATTCCAGCTGTAATGGATCTTTATGAAGAAAAGCAGTAAATTTGCAAATTTAAAGTCCATTTTTTTTAAATAAGTAGGATATATTGAATTAAAAGTTTTAAGTACATTGGCATAGCATTTTCATGTCTTGTCATTTACAGCATCTGTTTCTTGTACTCCAGACCATTCATTGCAATTATCACAACATGTGAGTCTTGGAACACTAGCTATAAACAATTAAACTTCCTATTAGCTAGCTAGTTCTAAAAATAGAGTTTATTCTCTATTGTTCTTAGTCAACTAAACCTGTAAAGAATTCCATTCGATTAACCTTTAAATGGACAAGCCATGCAATTACCTGGAAGAGTAAAATATTAAAAAGTCTATCATGAAGGACAGAAACTGGAAGGTGTACGAGTGGTATCCCCCATACCATGTATAGTAGCTGTATTCTTAGCTCTCTCCTTCTGTAAGAAAGGAAGAGGCTCTTTCATATGTGGCTTTGATGATACTTATTTCGTAGAAAAGTTCCCTTCTCTTCTATGAGCATTCCACTTCAGTGAGCTCCAAACATATGGCCAATCCATTGTGGGAGGAGAAAAGAAAGAAGGACAGAAGGAAATCAAAGACTTGTTTTGATAACGAGGAATGTAACTATTTTTAAACAAGACATTTAGGTTGATATAGTTTCTATACGAGTCAGATAGTAATGGAAAGTTTAAAAAACTAAGAGAACTTTCAGGCTCTTTTTGTAAAACTCTTTTAATTTTGCTGGGTTTTTTGGTGGTTGTTTTTTTTAACTTTGGACCTTGGCTTTGTTTACAAAGCAGGCTCCTGAGGAGATATATTGAAGAGATAAGGCTTTTGGTCTTCTGGGTGGGCTGTAAAGCATAGTATCTCTTGCTCATTTTTTTTTCCACTGCCTTTCTTCTACGAAAAGCTTCAAGCTCTCTCTCCATAAAATGATTAGATGTTAGTTACAGTAAGGGAGAGGGAAAAGCCAGATAGCTGGAGCAATGGTATCACTGGAGTCAAGTTGTGGAATACCAGCTGCCTGGGAGATGGGAAAGAAAGAGGAAGAGGATGGGAGAAGAGTATGCCCCAATGAGGGCGTTTCTTAGGCAACTATGTAATTTCTTTTTTTAATTTAGGAAATAGGACCTATTTGCAGATCTAGACCCTATAATAACTTAACAAATAATTTAGCAATTATTTAAATAACAAATTATGTAAAGCCTAATTAACCAGAATCCACCCATCAGAAATGGGAATAAATGTAGAACAGCAGGGAACAGATCTTCCCACACAAATTCTTCTTGTTCCCAAAAGAAGTTGCATAGATAATTGCCTTCTTTTTGGTCCAACTAGCTAGATAACATTTGGGGCTTTTTAGGATATTCCAGTGAGGAGGAAACACTGAACATGGAGCTGAGTTAGTTAATGCTGTTTCATTTATTTACAGTAACAGATAAAGTTCAGCTTTCTTAAGCAGAGGAGGAACAATAATTTCCTCCTCACTGTTTTTCAGTTTGAGGCCTAACCCTGTCTCTGTGCCTTTTTGGGGCCCAGCAAACCAAACATTTCTTCTATGTCTTTCTCTGAGCATCTCACTCCTTTTCTACTTGAGCTGCTTGCAACCATTCACGCTTAGAACAAAAACATGTATAATTCCCTTTACCTAGAGCAACAGCATTCCTTTGCCTTTATTTCCTGCAGGAAAATGTACTTAACATTTGATATAGCTATCTTCAGTGTAGGGAAATGGTTGAACTTGCCAGATCCAACAAGATTTGATCTAACCTCTAACAATACCCATTGCAGTTTTCTGAAAAAAGAAAAAAGGCTGTTCTTTTTTTTCAAAAGATGGCTCTAGAAGAAAACAGATATCATCACTCCCTTTCTTTTATTTTTCAGGGCTCCAGGTGGAGCACCCATCTTTGGCAGAAGCTTTCCCATGGGAAAAGAGCCTTTTTTCAAAGTAGGCATCTCTCATGCCATTCAGATCAGAAGCTATGTGGCTAAATGTCACCTAGAATCCAATGGACAAGTAATTAAAGTCAAAGGATACTGGTGGCATACACTCCCAGGAAGTTATGGTGCTTAACAAGCAAATTCATTGTCAATTTTTCCAGCTTGGAAGAGAAAGCGTTGAGAATCATTAATAATACCTTGCAGCAGAGTAAGGTTTAAAAAAAGTAAGGTATGGATAACAATAGGGAGGTCTAAATTCAAAATTATTTTATGTCTAGAACCAGACACAGATGGGACAGAGCTGCCTTGGGCACTAAAATAATATAATTATCTTAACCAGCTAGGAATCTAGCAAAGGCCTTGTAAAACAGGGTAATGAAGCATACAAATCATTGGTTAATGTATGACAATATATTTATTACTGGGTGGGAGAAGAGGTCAAATGAGCACTTGACTTTTTCAACAATCAAGGGGTTCCATAGGGGGCTGATGCAGTGGGTTTAAGTCACAGTGCTGCAGTCATTTTGCCCCCAGTTTTTTCCCAGCCTCTTTTGGATTTCACTGCCTTTGTGATGAATAATATCTGGATGAGAAGTGAAGCCACTTGATCCAGTGAAGCCACTGGATCCAGCAATCCAAAATTTGGGCCAGGTTCAAGTAATACTCCAGTTTGTAAACTGCAGTGGTCTGGGAGCAGTTTCACCTGCAGTTTGGATGTCACTGCTGCGTGTTGGTGACCTCTAGGAGATGAGAAAGGCAAACTACTGGAAGCCAAAACTGCTGTAGCTACCTAACAGTATCGCCCTGTCTTCATGAGTCAACACTATGAAGTTGTTGTGCCAAAACTGTTCATTCTGTGGGCTAAGAAGAATGGTCTCAGATCTGGACCCAGTGCAGAGCTCCTGTTGAAACAGCTGCATTTGGTCTTAAAATCGTTACCCGCATCAGGTGGAGTGTGGCTGACCAGATAGGGGACAACGAAGCAGTGAGCTGCAGAGAGCTGCAGTGGAATGGTAGCTTCCAGCATTGCTGAGCTGAGCTGTCAAAAGGCATGCAAATTTTATCAAATATTTGGAAAGATGAAATAGATGCCTGCCAAGATATAACCTGTCAAGGAGCCTACGGCCTGGAGAAATCAAAATGATTTGTTTTTTACAAATCTGCATAGTCACTAGGCAGGTTTTTTGTGAATTGCCCCAAAGCTAGAAATAAATTACTTTTCATTAAGTTTACCCATATGGAAACCTTCTATATCATGAGAAATGTTCTTTGAAAAGGCTGCACTGATGGGACCAGGATTAAAAATGGGGTTTAAATCAAATGGAAGAGAAAGAGAAAAGAGTGAAATATAGTCTAGGAAGAAAGCAGCTGGCATCTGATGTAATCTAGTTCAAGCTTGTAGTTGCTTCACCTCTGTTCATAGTTTTAGCAAAGGCCTTCAGGACTAATTCTAGCCCAAATTCTGACACGTACTTATTGTCTTAATCAGCTTCTTTTAAGTGATGGTTGAGACCCTTAGCAAACAGAAACAAAAATATTCATGTTGTGTTCATGTGTGTGGATGTAAGCGCATGTATATAATTACTGTTTTCGCCCAGCTCTGGTAACTGTAAGTGAAAATTGGCTAAAAGCACTGTTTTTTTTTTTGTTGTTCTTATGTTTTTGGGGTTTTTAAGGATGTTAGCAGTTTCAAGGGCCAGATTTCAGTCTGTGTCCAGTAATCACTCCATCCTATTGTGTTAAGTGTACTAGAAATAGGCATAAGAAGCAAGCATATTGGAAATATGTGCTTAAATACGTATATATTTATTCCAGATGTGTTGAGGACATACTTATATCTTTGGGTGCAAACCAGACTTGACCTTCCTGCAGTGCTTTGAGATGAGTCAGAGAATGGTATATGGTGCTCTGAGCTCTTCTTCAGGTTCTCTGGATCTTGGCTATGCCAGACGCAGGGGTTACCACCAGAAGTTATTTTTACCCTTGTAACAGGGATTGTGCTGTACCCCAGCCACTGGCTCACCCATATTTATGCCAAGTCAGTGGCCTGGCTGTGAACTGCGTTTGCTGAAAGGGAGCCACTGCCTTCTCTGCCCCTGCTGCTTGGTAGGTGATAGATAAGATCACAGAATGGTTGAGGTTGGAAGGGACCTCTGGAGATCATCTAGTCCAACCCCCCTGCTCAAGCAGGGTCCTCTAGAGCACGTTGCACAGAATCACGTCCAGGCGGGTTTTAAATATCTCTGGGGAAGGAGGCTCCACAACCTCTCTGGGCAACCTGCTCCAATGCTCAGTCACCCTCACAAGAAATAAGTTTTTCCTCATGTTCAGACGGAACTTCCTGTGTTTCAGTTTCTGCTCGTTGCCTCTTGTTCTGTCCACGGAGAAGAATCTGGCCCCATCCTCTTGACACCCTCCCTTCAGATACTTGTACACATTGATGAGATCACCTCTCAGTCTTCTCTTCTCCAGGTTGAACAGGCCCAGCTCTCTTAGCCTATCTATCTTCAGAGGAGAGATGCTCCAGTCCCCTCATCATCTTTGTAGCCCTAAAGATGAGGGACTCCTCACAACTGTCACAGATGAACTCCATCTGTGACATATGTTATCTAACTTTGGCAAGAATCATGAGTCAGAGTACTTAGCAGGGCATAGGCACAACCCAGCATCAGTGCATTGCTATGACTTCTAGAGCCGATCTATTTTATAGCTTGCCGAGTTGCGGTTATGGGCAGAGCAAATTCTGGACTACCTTCACTGAACTGTGTAGGTATGCCCTACACTTCCTATTATATATTTTGCACGTGCTTATTCTTTTATTTCTGGAGTTATATCTGATGCATAAGCAAATCAATATGCTTAGCTCACCCCAGGACATAATAGCAAGGCATTGCTTAGACGGACTGATACCTTGCACATAAAAAGTGGATCAAGAAGGCTGGCTAAGGTGACTATGTATGCTTGAAAATGCCCCAAGTGAAATGCCCAGGCAACTCAGACTTGATAATCTATCTATCTGGAGCAGCACTTCTGTTGGTAACGCACCCGTGTGTGTGTCTGCCTGAGATGTGTTGTCATCAACACCTTTGTCTTCATATCATCATTACTATCGTTATAAAAGCCCCAAGAGGTCCCAGTCATGCTTAGGATCCCGCAGGCCTCAGCACTCTACAAATGCCTAACAATCAAGAGCTGTCTCTCCAAGAGTTTTCAGGGATAGGGGGGTTCAATACTTTTCCTATCTAGTTTCATCACTACAGAAGAACCGAAGTAGTTCACGTGTATCTTTCTGTGTGAGAGAAGACTTGTACGAGTCACAACCAGTCTGCTATGCTTTTTGCCCCTCTTTTTTGCCTGCTCTAACTCATTTTATAGGTGCAACTGAGTTTTCAAGCAGGATTTCATTTCGTGCCTGAAACGAGTTGTTATACATTCAAATTGAAATAATATAGCTACCCACTGACATTCTTATAAATAGTATTTTATGTATCTTACTGAAATGTGTGAACTTATTTGCTTCATTGGCACTTGTTTTCCCTTCAGCAAAATCCAACTGCTCTTGGAGCAAAGAGATAGGTCTTGGCTGAACACAGAAGTATTCCTCTCCATAAATTCTTATTCTCTTCTCAGGAATTAGGAATTGCTATTTGCCCTGCCCACTCTCTTGTCTCCATCATCTGTATAACTTGTTGGAATGTAAGAATTCAGTAAATACTAACTTTGTAGCTCTGCTTCACTCAGTTTAAGACTGTTTCTATGGCAGCAGGAAATGAGTTTTTTGAAAAAAAGTGTTTGGTTTAGAGGTTTCCCTGGCAGATCTAATATTGTTATCTTCAATAAGAAGAAAACAGAATCAACTACTTTCTCGAACCATTCCCTACTATAAGCCTGCTCGTATGTACCGTTACTGTCTAACTGGATAGCCACTTGCTATAGATAACTTTGGTCTGACAGGTCAGGCAATGGGTCATTATGTTTACAAATGAACCATTACCTTTTGCTAAACACCAAAGGACTTATTACATATATGGATGTATATAAGTAAGCAGAAATCATATATACATGTACAAAAAAACAAGCAGAAACTAACTAATCCTCAGACATGTCGGGGAAGAGGAGGAAATCTCCCATGCACTCTGATAAGCCATGTACAGCAGCAGCTAATACTGCAGCGTACATGTTACAGTAAATTTCTTTGTCACTATAGTCCTCCTTGTTCTATAAGCGGAAATGTTGATCGTAGAAAAGAAAATGGACCCCATATAGTTCGTCTGTTTCTCAAACATAGCTCAGCAAAGTTTTCTGATCATGGCTTATAGTGGTGTTTGAGTAGTTACCATATTCACATCACTATCTCTAAATCAGTGATAAAAACTGACATCCAGTGACATCAGTTAATGTTTTTATCTCCGTCTTACAGAATCAGAAACTGCAGGATGGAGTGAATAGCTCATCTAAAACCATAAAGCAAGTTAGAACCTACCCATGTGTTAAAAGTTCCTTATAAGCTACAATTCTAGTAGGAGTGAGAAGGAAGCTCAAGATGGTGTTCCACATTGCTGGGCTGGGAAAGTGCTTGGGATTGCCACTGTTTGTTCTGGAGACCCATCACAGTGTTGCACCAATTCCCTTGTGGTAAGGGCTTGATAAAATGTATTTTAAAAAAGTCATGTTACTATCTGGCACCCAGGCATTATAACTCACGTTAACGACTAGGTGGTGTTATCTAGTCCAGGATACTAAGGCTATTCCCTTCTCTTTTAAAACGTGTGGAGGGATTGCACTAAGACAGCACCCAAGCACTGACAAATTAGCTTCTGTGTAGCATCCCAACAATAAAAAAAAGGAGATTTTGTAAAAAGCAAATCAAATGCTGCAGAAAAGCATATAAAATACACCTGACAGAACAGGGTTCACTGAGTGTTTATATTTTCATATTTTTCCTTCTGTTGTTTCTCATTCTACTCTCTTGTTGTCCTCTCCTGGTTGGCCATAGACATGCACCTGGGAGCTGGCATGTTTTGAGGAGCTTTCTTCAGCTCCATTGAATAACCCATTGTGGGCACTCAGAAACGAGCATGCTGCTAGGTGCATTTCTGAACGTCCGTCTTAGGTGTTACTTGAAACTGGTCTGGCAGTTAGAACTGCCACTAGCTTTAGATTTAGTCTATGATTTGAGTAAAACTTTTACATCTATTGTTTAATTAAAAGTCTGTGGTCTCTGATAATTTTGTGTGGCTAGAATTTTAATTTGGGATATGTAACGATATGACAAGAAAGCTACCAAAATCAAGCAACTAGCAGAATGATCTGGTACTCATTCTTCCTGCAAGAATTATAACACAAATGTAAGTAGATCAAAGGAGATTTGATTATTTAGGTGTAGATTTCAGGTCGGACATTTGCGAAGTGAAATATGAATGCAAGAATAGATTGCTTCCATGAAAACAAAGGCTGCTGCGGGCAGGCATATACACTTATTTATCATGTGGAGAAAATATTCACCTCTCATTTATAGATCACTTCCAATGATATGGAAGCAGTTTTGTGGTCAGTGGGATCTGCTGGACGTCCTTTCCTAGTTCAAGCATTAGATATTGTACCTAGGGCATGCAGTGCTGTGTGTAATGCATTCCATCTGTTACAAGACTGAAATGAACATTTGGTACACACGCCTGCCAAATGAACTGCTGTGAGCTGCCAAAGTGCAGCATGTTAAAAGGGAGAGAAGGTTGTTGAATTTCCTGATTCTCTGATATCTGAGAATGTGGCTATTGGAAAATAATTTCTAGCATGGCATACAGGGGAAGAATACGGAATTATTTATATTGACTTCTCTGGTATTTCCAGTCATTTTCCCACCTTACATTGATGTCCACAGTTGTCTCTCTCAGCAGTGAGCGGAGGTTTGCTGCCACTGGGCATTAGTCAGTCTCTCCCTGAGGTGCACAATCAGGCGTCCTGTTTTTCCCTTGGAATCTCCTTGCCTTCTATTTCAAAATATAACCTCTCTGCAAGAATTCATGGCAAAGTTGGTTTTTTTTTTTTTTAGTCTAGAAACCAGACCAATGGCAAGATTCCGGGTGCATGATGCATCCAGCTTGTGCTTCATTAAAGCTATGGAAACTTAAAATTGTTCTCACAATAGGAATTAAGATAGGAAGCATGCTTACAGTTACAAAAAATGCATATATCTGCCTTTCTTCCATTTTCTCTGCTCAGTGTAAGAGAGGCTCTGAAGTAGGCTGGAGACCATGGCACTTGGACAGTTCAGGGTTGCTGGTATGATGCCAAGGTGCACTCCTCTGACTTAGAGCCTTGTTGCTGATGATGAGTTTTGCTCTGTGGCTGAGTTAGTCCTTGGCCAACCCAGGAGATTGTCTGGGGAGGACAGGAAGATTATTTGGGGATACCTTTGCATCAACCTGCTCCTGTTGCAGAAAAATGCAAGTGGATTGAAGGACAGAAGAATGTCCTCCCGAGCAATCAGGAGAGGGCAGTGGAGGTCTGCCAGCTCCTGAGTTGTGCAGGTTGGGTGCTGCCTGCATCATCACCTAGGTAGACTGACCCAAATCCCCATATTCACATGGTTTGTGGGAAAAGAAGTCTAAAACTTGAGTAAGACCCTGCATTCATTCCGTTGTGGGGACATGCACCAACTGAGTGTGTACATGACGCAAGGCACAGACTGCTTGGAAAATATGAATATATGATATTGGGAATGCTTTGCTATTTGATTCCCTGAGGATCTAGTGTGAACAGAGGACATATGGTGATGGATGTAGATACGAAAGGACAAACCACACTGATGTCAGCAAAACAGAAACAAGAACTGAGTGGGTGTACAGTGAAATCTGCAGTAGCCAGATCATCTCTCTCTTTCCTGCTCTCCCCTCATCTTCCATGAATAAAAGATAAGCCTGTCAAGGCTACTGTCTAGACTGTGTATTGAAGAAATTTCTGCAGAAACAATGGGACCACAGAACAGATTGGGCTGAAACCTGAACAGGTTTTAAATTCTAATTTCTCTTTTGGGATTGTTTGGTTTCGGGACTTCCTGCTTGAATAGGTAGTTCTTGGTTATGTTGAAAGGGTTGAGGTTTTCCTTTACCCATGCAAACAAAGCTGAAAGCTCTGTTTTAGACGGAACTATTGTGTGCCTTAATTTAATTGAACAAACACAATCAGCTGTAATGAAAACAAAGTATTTCTATGCTGTACTGCAGGCAGGTTTTACGCTTCTCAGGGATGGCTTCCGAGTTTGACAGGATCTACCTTAGCACAGTTTGATATTGTCTCGCTCTTTCCTACTTCTCTTGGGGATTCCTGTTGCAAAAAATTAAAATATTAGAAAAAAACAAAGAAAGTTAAGATAAGAAACAGAACAGAATTTTATCTGGCTCAAAGCCTTTCTAAATGCTCAGTGAGGTCATCTGTGAGTGAAAAAGCACGAAGAACGCGATGGCTTAATAGAGCAGCAATCTTTGTAGGTGATCCGGTGCAAATTAAATTTTAGATACCTCTTTTATCGCTGACTGCTCAGTTTTTTGCTTGGCCGATAGCACAGTTTCCCCAGGGAAACTCTTGATTGCTTCAGGATGGAAGACATGCCATGGAAAATGCGCATGGTTGCAGAGCTGCAGCACTGCAGCAGTTTCTTGCTGCTCAGAAAGCTGTGTAGTGGCCATTGAAACGAGGTATAATTTACGGTCAATGGTAATTCTGCTCTGTACTGGACTAAGGACTAGTATGGCTCCAGGGTTAGGTGGCACGCCTCTGTCTCAAGTCCAGTCCCATACAGGGCATGATTAGACCCAAGGATCCAGAGATAACAGTAGCCACTTGAGGAAACAGTTACTCAATTCCAGTTTGTGACAAAGGGAATGAATAAATTTTGTGCCTTAGCCAAGAAAGGCCTGGCTTAATGTTGTGGCTTTATTTGCACCTCTTCCTATCATGGACTGAACAAAGTCAGAACTTGCCTAAACCCAAAGTTTTAGCAAGAGCTAACCTACAGGAGCAGTGTGGAAGAATTTTGTTTACATTCCAGATTATACAAGGATTTTCAGCTCAAGCACAAATATCACCTCACTTATTCCGTAGTCTCAGCTCATAGAAGCTTTATCCAGGCCTCTCAGGACATTCAGTGGGCGCTAACCATCTGGATACCTTCCTGGACCTAGATGCCAAACTTAACACATTGCAGTACCTGCAATTGCCTCAGCAACTGTGTGGTGTGTGACAGATCTTTCAGGATGTGCTGCCTTGGGACAAGAATGATTAATACTGCAGTGAGCAGTGGTGCAATATTCTGCAGCACATCACAGAAGAGGACTTTATAGTGAAGTGCAATTAGATACAAAGTCGCACTGACAGAAATTATTTATGTTTGAGATTACTTATGTAGTCAGAAACAAATGAGCTGAACAAGGTGCAAGGAAAGAGGATACAACTGTGCAATTGTAAAGGCTTCTTTAGTTGCAACTCCCTGAAAATCTTGGCAGTGGACTAGTATAAATAAACAGATCTCTCATTAGTCTGAGTGGAGTGTACATGCTGAGGTGTAGAGAGGTGTACATTTCTCAAGTTCAGAAGGCACTGGGGGGTGTGGCAAGAGAAAAGCTTTGGGGAAGTAAGAATTAGGTGCCACAGAGGATGACTTCTAGCTATTCTGAGATTAATAAGGAATCTAAGATCAGGGCCAGTGCAAGCCTGTAGCTTAAGAGATGATCTTTAAAGCAGTGAGAAGCTTCAAAAGAGTTAATTCCAGAAACCAAAAGAGAACTGAATGAAGAAAAGTTCGTGGCAGAATGTGGTTGCAAATACCTTCATGAATACTTCTGTATACATCTGTGTAGAAATCACTGGAGACAGAAGCAGATCTTAAACCACTGGGAGCCATATTATCTTTGACTGACTGAAAAGAAAGCTCACACGGTCAGTACTCGTTGTTCAATATAGCTTGCTTCCTGCAGCCCACTCCCTTTCCCTCAGGACGATGAGCTCACACCGGATACTCTTCACCTTGGCTGTATGCCATTCGTTGAAGTGGATTTGGAATGCGATCTGTATGAACAACAAACTCATGTTATAGCAAGGCAATTCTTAGTATATTTCTTTTGCTGTAATGCCCCTCATGTATTACAATTAAATCATAATTACAGGCATACTATGGCTGCATTACCTCATCATTTTCTGTGGGCAGATTTTTCTTAGCCTGTTTGCTAAGTCTCTCAACAGCAGGACATGCTAGGATTCTTCTTCCGTTTGTTCATAAATATATTCTTGCTTGATAATGTAACATTACATGTAGTTCTCAGAAGGTCATGCTAGCTTTTTTTCCCTTGTACTTGCTGTAATTCTACCTGGTTCCATCTCAAGGAACACTGAAGCATCCACATCTCCCTCACAGCTAACCACACACTTCAGTATGTCCAAAGACTGTAATTATTGCCTTCCCTGGTGGTAAATACCTCTTCTTTTCACCAAAAGGTGTTGCAGGTACTGCAGATAAAATGAAGGCTAAAAGAACAACTAAGGTGGAATGAAGAAGAAGAAAAATACAAAATTAAAGTTGTCACTCATTATTCCTTAGGAAAACTCTTTACACTTTATAAAAGTTTGCAGGTCTGTGCCTCCTGAGGCCCGTGTGTCGGTTGTTACAATACTTACATGGTCTTATTCGTGTTTCTGCACTTCCATTGCAGCAAGGATTCTAGAAGGTCTGCAGGCAATAGATGCACATCAAACATAAAGCTTGAGAGCAGCCATGTTTGCAAGCCCCACTGATTTGAGATGAATACTTCAACAGCAGTCACTGCTGACTAGATGTGCAAGAGGAACAGAGACAGATCCTATCTGTGTTCATGGTTAGGGTTGTGTAGGTGAGCAAATATGCCTGCAAATGTTTACTCTCCAGTAGGAAAGCTGTTGGCAATGGGATTACTCAAAGCAAGCTACGAGATGCACTTTGTGCACAGGTTGCTGCTGCCAGCTTAGCGGAGTATATGTTGAATGATGCTTAAGATGCCCTCTGATAAATATTGTAATGGGAATGTAGTGGCAGTTTTGGCCACATCTTTAACTATGTCCGTAATGACCTTCTGTACAGCCAGTGAGAGCAAGTGAGTAATGCAGGCGTGGATTAGAGACTTTGAATCTGTTGAAGCAATAGCCTGTGACAATCTAGGTTGCATCAGCAAAGCCATGAATGGTAGGGTAGAAATACTGATTTCATCTCTCCATTGGCTACACTGGTAAGTAGTAGAAGTATTCTTCTATTCTCTTGACAACATTCATTTTATTTCTAATGTGTCAGAATAGCAGAGGACAAAAATTGCTCTATCTGTCTGGCAATCTCCAAGCAAGGGCATCTTTCACAGCTATAGATTTATTATCATTTGAGAACAGCTAGTGTGCATTATAACACTATCTCATAGTCAAGTCCTAGGACGATGGTAAGCACTGCAAATCAGAAAAGGGTAGACCAGGAAGAGACATATTGTTATTTGTTATGGCTCCCTAAAGGGGTGAGGAAACATCAACCTGGAGTTTTAGGAAATGCTATCAAAGTCAAGTACTAGCTACTTCATGAATTGTCTAGAGCATTTTTTCAAATATTTTGCTTGCTTTCTTACCAAATTAAATGTACTTAGAGAGAAGATACTCTTTCTCCTTGATAGTTCAGTGAGGAAGAACACAATGGGGAAGAAAAAGAGATACATTTTCTATAATTCATGAAGAGCTAATCAATCAGAAATGGTCCTTAGGTTTTATTTCATCTATCTCAAGACCTTAGGAGATGGGCAAAGAAGGTATTCCCATTAGGGGAGCTTAAACTTTAAGGGTTTTTTTTGTGGTTTAACTGTAAAAGAAGCTTCCACTGGTCTCACTGTGCCACATGTTGTCTTCTTGCCAGTGAAGTCAATTTTTCAAAAGGCAGTTAACACTTCAAAGCCTCAGTCACTGTAATGGGCCCAGGACTTTGGTTTGAGTTTTAAGAACGTGCAAGATGTTCAAGGGGTGCAATAAGAAGTCTTTGATCACAGGTGATCTTGGATATAGTTACCAACTGGAAAGAGCATCAAATGCTTTCCTTCCTGTGTTTGCTTTTTAAATTTATTAATTTCTCTTCCTGTTTCTCTCTCTCTCTTGTTTCCTCCCTTTCATATGTTTTTTTCATTTATCAAACTTGCTACTGGAAAATGTAGTCATAAAGAGAGAAAGAATAGAAGACTATCCATAGTTAAGCTTGTCTTTTAACTTCTAATCAGCATTAGGTAGACCAGCAATATACTTGCAGAGTACAGTGGAACTGAATTTTATTAGTTGCATTTGTTCTTTGTCATTTAGCAGAACATGTAAAATCCAAGCACATGCAAAACCCAAATGTACAAGACAGTAAATAAAACCAGAACGTGTCAGGAACATCCTTCAGGATTTTAAAATCAAATTAAATCTAGTCACATCAGATGTATCCAACTGGCAGTAAAAAAGACTAAGGGAAGCAAATGGGGGAAGTCATAATAGAAAGCATATTTTAACTGTTTGAGAGATGCACAGCTCAAGGTTTTTAACTTAGCATGTTGTACAACATGAATGAAAATACATCTCTTGAAACCATCCACTTTGCCATAAGTAACAGTTTCCTTCAGGGAGGTTATTAGATGGAGGGTCTTTGGAAAAGGACATGTTATAGAATACAAATCCAGATTTGAGGAGGCCATTACTTGCCTACCATGCATACAGCATGAAGGAACAGCTGGAAGTGATGTGAACAGGAACAGAGAAACCTGATGCTCCAGCTAATTTCTCTTAGAAATGTTAATGCACAGAGTGAGGGGGAGGAGAAAAGGTCAGCTTGAAAGAGAGGTATTAATTGCAGGGATCTAGAGCCAAGAGGGACATCTAGAAGCTATAGATGGCAATGATGACTTCTGAGAATGGGTAAAATGCTAGCTGGAGCAGGAGGGAGACAAGCGTGAAGGTGAAAGTGAGGCTTGAGTAGGAAAACATGGAACAGCAGAGGTGATAATGAGGTAGGAAACAGAACCAAGGCTGAGCAAGGCAAATGGCAAGAAGGAGGCAAAAAAGTTTGCTTGGAGGAGACAGGACGAGCAGGAGAGACAGTGGAAACACATGAGAGAGAGAACAAGGAAGTAGAACAGGCATGAGGAGAGGAGGAAGAAGAGAAAAGATAGTAGATGAAAGTGCAAGCTGTTAGGAGGAAGAAAAAGGAGGCAAAGTGGCACAAGCATAGTGAGATACTGGAGAAGTGATGCCAAACGAGCACTGACTCACTTGTGAAAGAATCACTAGTACAGAGGAGTAATTCAGAACAGGCGGTAAACAGCCAGTCTGCCCAGAAGAAGCATGGGCTGGTAGTTCATGAGTGATGTGCTGAGATGCACAGCATTAGGTTAGTGGACAAGATGGAGAGAGCAGAGCAACAGCCAGGCTGCTTTGTCTATGATTACAGTCTCCCGGGGAGAGTCTGACAGGTGTCAGAAAGGGGGTTGTCTTCAGGTCTTCCATGAGTGCTTCTGTGAACAGGACAGAGTGTGGCTGTGTGTAAATACTTTTGAGGATGTGGGCTAAAGAGGTCTAGTTTTGACATAATATGTGGAAAGAGTAATGTGTGGGCAGACTCCTGGCCTGCCTGACAGCATGAGAAGCACCAAGGAAGGAGAGTCCCAAAGCTCCAAGCAGGTAACAGAGATTGAGGTTCTGTCTGGAATGAGAGTCTTTATCTTCTTGCTTAGGGCAGCTTGCTTAGTATTTTGCATGTGTAGAGATACTACGTCTGGTCTTAAGAATAGATTAGTTTTCCACAGTGGTGTGAAACAGGCTTACATTGAACAACTGATTCAAAAGAACATTTGACTGAGGCAATAGTTACTTAGACACAAACCCAATTTTAATTTAGCCTGCAAACTAGTTGCACTTAGCACAAAACATCAAATTAGGGATTCATTTACCTTCATCAAGATGTTTATGGAAACTTGATTAGAAAGGGTGGCTGCAAAATGCAAATATTAATTTTGAAATCTCATAACATGAATCTAATATACTTCTGAATTATTCAGTGGGATACTGCGGTATTGGTGGATGGTATTTAAATTATTAACAGCATAGCTTTCCATTTCACAGGCAAGACGTTTTTTACAGGAACCTTCCCGTTTAATGTGATCAGACTGAATCCATTTGTTAAGAATTTCAGTCAGAACAATACAATGTGTACTGTAGACAAAAAAAGAAGTTGTCATATACAGAGGCATAATTCAACAATCTATAGTGAATTTCTATTTCCTGGGCTTTTTAAAATTATTTTTTAAAGAAAACAAGCAGTATTTGTGCCACAATTTTTCTGTGATCTTTCTTTACTTCAGTTTGTTAGTGGTCACTTCTCCAAACATATTATTTACACAGCACCATAAATGCACGTGGTGCTTTGCAGATAAGCACGCCAGGTCCTATGCTGAAGTGCGTATCATTCCACTAAAACAGACAGGAGTAATGTTTTCCGCTTCAAAATCCACATATTTGTCTGCCTGCCTCTATTTAGTATTTAATTTACAGCAGACATTTTTAATGCTTGTATGACTGCAATATCTGACCAGCCTACAGATGGATGAAATTCTACATCTCTCTCTCATTTTAGACCCAAAATAGATAAAGCCCTGTAACTGTAGTGATGATCAGTGTTGGACAACATGTCAGCTTGATTACAGTGTGCAGAGATGGATATTTCATCTTACTTTTCATTGCAAATGCCAATTCCAGCAGAAATCGTCCTGCCTCACCTTCCAGGAAATTCTCCCAAGATTCTTCAGCATCGGAGTCAGTATTTACCATCAGGATGGGCAGCAAAGTTATGAGGTTTCTGGACTATATATTTTCTGCTATAGACCCTAAGCCCCAAGCACTTTATTGCTGTGAAGTACAGGGTGCTATTATAATGTGCTACTTTAGTCCACAGAGAGGCAGGGCACTACTGGGATACCCTGAGCTCATAACTCAAGTGGCATGAGCAAGAAGGCTTTACACATTTCCACCATTGCTGACCACTGAACTGTTACCAAATTTGCCTCATCAGAATCCGATTCAGGAATGTGTTCTGACTTGAGTTGATGGAAATTATGGCTTCAAATACGTAAGTGACAGAAAGCCATCTGAATCTGATAACTGCTGGGAAATCTGGAGAACATTCAATTTCAGCCTTCTTCCTGGTGACGTGTTTCACACTGTAAGATCCACCTTTTGTGTGTTATCAGCTGTCTGGTTGGAAGTGATAGGTGCAAGTTCAAAAGTTAAGGCTCTGGTCCTGAAAGTTCCTCCTGGTCCAGGTATACCCGCTGCAGTCATTTCTCTGGCTTTTCCAGTAGGCATATGTTAGGCCCACAGCCTGAGATTCTTCCCTGCCTTAGAGAATGCCCTTCCTGCTTAAGGGCTAAGTTATATTTGAGAGAGCAAGGCTGAGAAGCCTGTGCTGCTGTTGCCCTTCTGGGTCTTAGCAGAGTCTTTCAGCCCCTAACATTACCAGTCCAAGAACTCTTTTGAAAAATCCTGATTTATGCCCATTCACTGTGCCTTTAACAAAATTAAATCTATTGTGCCAAGTAGGATGGTGCATAAATAAATAAATAACTTGTAGCAGCTGTGAACCTAGTGCTTGCCAGAACTGTATATAGCAGTTCCCAGAGACCACTGGGAAGTTGCAGAGGAAAAACAGTTTTAAAATAACATTTTTAAGTACAGTTTTTAAGCCAACTGATAATTTAGAATGTATCTGCATCTGTGAATTTGTTTAAGTAGAATAAATGTGGAATAAATGGAATATTGACATCAAGCAAATATTTAAAAGGATTGATCAGAAATATACTCTTCTTCCACATTATTTAGCTTTTGAGCACTACAGATTTGGGGAAGTGATTCAGACATCATCCTGCCTCTTGAATTTTCATACAAATTTATTTCTACTCCATTCCTGATTTATAAACTGAAGGATTGTGAGTGGAAGGATTGTTAGTCTTGCTGAAGCAAGAAAAAATGTTGACTCTTAAACATCTTGTGCTTGATCTCTCAAACTAAGTGGTAAGTGTTCAATGCTAAGTGCATTCGATTTCCATTGCAACAACCAATATTGGGTTTTAAAAATAATTCTTATTGTTTAGTGGTTCCCACTGTGACTCTAATGACTGGACTTCCAAGAACTTTGTGCTTGATGTACGTAGCTTTTGTGAAAGTCTGGCCTCAATTATAGAAGCTAAAAAGTTTTGAAAATCTGTCTTTCTTTTAAATTCTTAAACTTGGCTCATAATTGAACATGAAATTGTAAGAGAGATACAGATCTCTTCAACAAAATAATGATGATTTGAAGAACTCTTCCCCCTCCTCACAGTCTAATTTCACATACATAGGATAAGCTCCAATGTAACCCTACACTTTGGAAAGATTTGCTGATAGGCCACCCTGCACAGCTGAGATTTGCAATGACTTCCTTTTGAGTAGCAGAAGAGCTGTGAGGAGTACTGCCTTGTTCGCTCCCTAGATGGGTGACTTGCACCCAAGTGCTTGGTTTGAACCAACCTCAGACACCTGCCTGGAGATCTGTTTTGCATTGCTACATTAGAAATATCTATGTAAATAATTCACAGTAGCGGAAGTGCCTATTCCTGTGCAGAGTATCTTCTCTCATTCTTTTGGACGGCAGTGGCAGAGGATTCCCTGCTTCACTACTAGTTTTGACATTTGTCAGGGCTTTGAATTTTATGACACATGTACAGCTTCCATTCAGACTTTTGTACGGTCATTCCAGTGAATGTAGAGACAACACTTGAATTTCCAGCCTTATTTGATGACAATTTGATGACCATCTGCTCTTAGATACTGTTGAACTAGGTTGCCGTGCTAGGTGAGACTGCGTTTAATAGCTGTTTTCAATTAATATGAACATTCCTTCCTTGCAAGAAAGAACAGTCCTATTCTGTTAAAAATGATAATCCGATTCTTTCTGTATCAGTGTATCAGCTTTCTGTATCAGATAGCTTCAAGAAGCTTGTGAAATCTTCTCTAGGACTGACCTTAGCAGATGAAATCTCAAACATGAATGGCATGAAAGCAAAAACTTGCGCTGGGTATTACTGGGTATTAGAAATACAGAACTGTTGATTTTTCAAAAGCAACTGGTGATCCTGAGTTGTGGGTTCAAATTTCAGGTGCCAAACCTTAGACGCTGTTCAAGTTCTAATTTTTAAAAGGTGCTTTTTAGAGATTGAGGTCTTAATGTATCTAAACTCGATGAACTCAATATGTAATCAAATTTGAAAATCTGGACCACTGGACTTTGTGGTGCAGTGTACAAGATGTTTATGGAATGACAAAACATTAAAATGATCTGGGGAGATTTCATTAAAGAGAAAAATAATTCTAAATTAAACTACTAACTTACCTATATGATATTTACAATCCCTATGATACATAATTATGAGTATGCAAAAGTGATAAAGGATGCTTCTGAAGCTTTAAAACAATTGTGTTGCAGATCTGATAGTATAAGAAATAAGTGACTGGGTAGGGGATATCAAGATGATGCCTAAAGATACAGGAGTTCTTGGAAAGGACTAATAGTAATGGGTTAAGTGATTTCATGTTTTCTGATTTTCTTGGGAGTATATAAATTAATTGAATACAAAAATTATTTTGATTCATTGTGTCAAATTATGCTGCAAGTTATAATCAGTTCCTGATTATAATTATACAGCTTTGAAGATTAGCTGGATGTGATGGAGAACGGAATTGACCTGTAGTTTCTGATTTAACAGTCTTGTTTTTATTATGAGGGAAAGCTTGGGGTCTGAATTCATTGTTATATTAATCATGAGATAAACTATAGATGTGCTTTTCATTAGCACTGTAGAACATCAGTTATTCAGTACACTCTGCTATGTGTAGCAGTCATTCCTTAGTGACTAATTACATGGATGATTCCTGTGATATTTGAAATGCTGATCACTTTGTTCACTGTTTCCATGAAATGTGAATAACCTCATGTGCGACTGTATGATGATACTGCAGACTGTATGATGTAAACTTTAATCAGCATGGGTTTGAGATGGCTTCAAGGCCAAGTTAATAAGATTGTACTGTAAATATGTCACTCCAGCCAGTGGTATACACATCATAATTATTTATTTTGTATGCCACATACTTCACTGAGAGACAGTTTTAAAATATGCTGAAACTTTTTAAAAATAATTTGCATTATTTTTTGCATTAGTCAGGCAGCATTATTATCATGTGCAAGAGATCTTTTAGGCAGAAGAAAATTGTAATTAATATAAGTTAAACACTAGTAAAATTATAAAAAAAAAATCTACATATGATAATATTTCAGCCTTGATTAGGCTTGAAGCAACTGTTGAGTATATCATTAGATATATGGGAATCTTTTTTTCTGCTGCTATCTCCCAGTGTCATGACATATTTGACTGCAAATCTGTCCTTGATTTATCAGTGTATATTCCTCATCTCGCTGTGTATTTCATTAATTTATATGTGCAATTTATATGTGGCGTTGGGCAGAAGGCACTTTTCCATGAAAAGCTGCGACAGCTGATGGAAATTTGAGAAAGAGGAACAAAGATTCAGCTGGTCAGGATGTTGTAATAGGCACTGTGCAGGCAAAAAAAAAAAAAAAAAAAAAGCAAAGGTACCTGCACAGAGGATTGGTGAAATTGCACTTTCTCACATATGTACGCCTGCTTCTGTTCTCTTTGTGTTTTTTCTCCTTATTATATTATGTTATATATATATAAAATTGCTTATATATATATATATATATATATATATCCCCCTACATACTATGTAGGGGGGATTTGAACCATGTGTGCTTATTATAATATGAAGGCAAGATATATGTGACTTAGAGCTCAGGTCTAATTTTTGAAGAACCAAATTTGTCATTTCTTTAGGAATTTAATATTGAAAGACAAAACTTCTGACCAGTCCTCAGGGCTTCAGTGCGTATGTTTTACCCCTTCTGACACCAACGATAAGTAATTCAGTATGCTGTAAAAGAGTGTTGTAAACTCATTATTTTAGGAGCTGGGTATCCTAATCTTAGCAACTGGCATCCACATATGCCAGTAGATACTTCGTGAGTTAGCGGTTGTTAGAGACACACGCCTTTGCCTGCTTTTCTCTTAGCTGACCATTGCTTTGAACATAGCCGTGATTGCTGCTGTTGTGTTTGGTGTGGAACCTGATGGTACAGAGGTGCACCGGGTGTGGTTTGAGCGTGCCTGCTAAACTCAGCACCTTGGGACTGAGGAGGGATCGGCTGTGGGGCTTGACGGGCCGTGGGAGAGGGTCAGGCAGTGTGTTCAGGAGAGATAGTACTGAATCATGCTTGCACAGAGGCTGAGCTGCACCATAAGCAGCCTGTGAACTGCCTGCCTCAAATTTTAGGTGTCTCTAGCCCCAGCAATGGGCTCAGACAGGGGTTTTGAGGCTTGCATGTTTTGACTTAAGTTCTGTACGTCTTACTTCAGAGATCTAAATCCTTTTAAGGATCAAGCCATAGACTTGGACCTGTAACATGAAGACTGAGAGCAGACTGGCGCATCTGTGTGGGGACAAGGGACTGAGATGACAGCATTGTCAGGGTCACAGCTCTCAACCAGTAGAGGACTTGTCAGTCTCTAATTAGAAAAGAGAAATTCATTTTTGTGCTAGGTCCTGATGAACCCTATTCTGTGGACTAAAATGATGCATAGGTCCGGGACAGATCCTCCTCTCTCCTCCTCCCAACCCATGAAGATAAATTTCACCTACAGTGAGTGGGAACTCACAAGGACTGAGATAGTGAACACTGGCATTACTCATTTTCTAATGTAAGCTGAAGACCAGCATGTCGCCTATGTTAAACAAGGAAAGAAAGCTGTCTATTTCTAGTGACTCTGAGGATGAATCAAATGTCATGAGTAAAATAATGAAAGAAAAGGCAAGAATTCTGTACATTTAAAGCAAGGAATTAGGAGAAATTAGTCAGAGATTTCTGATCCACTCTATATTCTGATGTTCTTTTTTTTTTTTTTTTCTCTTTCAGGAGGTGACATTCACTCACACGTTTACACAAATGGAAACTTGGCATTCATGAGTCACTGATCTTAATGTGGGATTAAGAACAAAAACCTATGCTTCTTGACACCTACCGTCAGGTAAGAAAACAGGCTAGCCAAGCTGGACAGTTTTACTTGCCTTTGAACAAGTGTTAATAGGGTAAAAGGTAATGCGTAGTCTAATGAAGCAAATATATGGAAAGATATATGTGGGGAAACACAGATCATAGTTCATATAGTATTTTGGAATTGCTGTGTAATGTCAAAGGCCTAGCCGGTGGGCTACAGGTCAGGCTATAGCACGTGCCTTATTTTGGAAAAAACGTGTGACTGTGATGGAAGGACACATGAAGAGAAAACACTCTTGTGTCCAAATCTTGCCCAGTCTGTTCAAGAAAGGATGTTTACAAGACTCTTTCAGGGTGGCCAGAGAAAAAGGACTCCATCTACCATCTCCTGTGCCTATGGAAACGTAGTGTATCCCCTCTCTGGTCATTCATGTGAGCACTGTGGTGGGCTTAGCTATTGGCTTCCGTTCTTCTTTATGGTGATTGTTCCTTTGCAAATTCAGTTGCAAGATCCACTCCTTGTGTAGTCCCTGGCTCTGAATTAGTCTATGCTTTGAGTGGAAGGAGCCAAAGTGGAAGAAACAGATGAAGCTTTCTACATCTTGCTCTTCCTTGCTCAGTGGAATTGCACTGTTACTCAGATCTTGAATCTTATGGCTATACCTATGTCATATGAGTGGCCTCAGAAAAGACTGTGAACACCATCGTTAGGACTGATTTCTCCTTTTAATCCACATGACTGCTGCACAGGCTGCCTACAGGCAGCCCATGGACCGCCTCTCTGCTGTAAGGCTGCGTACTAAGATGTCCAGCAGTGCATTAAGCTATTGGACATGTGTGGGCATGTGGCTTCCTTCATAAAGTGGCCTCTGGCTGCACCTGGGGCTGTACTTTGAAGTGTCCTGTCTGTATGGACTGTGCATTTGGTCTTGAACCTTGCCTTGGGGCATCCTTTACAAATGCAGTACAGATGTATCCTTTGTGCCAATAGATGGAAGGGAAGAATTTAGTCACAGAACAGCAGAAATCTGCTTTGCACACAGCTGTATTTTATATAAACATATAAGTATAGACAGGATTTCATTTGAGACTAGCATATTCTTGGTGGAGGATACTTCAAAACTTGTAGAGGTTGTCTTCTGTTCTGTAAGTGATGCAGTGGAAGAAACAGGAATCTCATGTGAAAAGCCCATGCGACTATAATTGTTTAAGAAGATCTACAGCTCTTCTGTGGTATAGAAATACATTATTTATGCTTCCTTTTTGTTTTTCTCCTTTTTTGTTACAGTGTTCTTAACTGACTCTATCTTGGCCCAGGACCAGTGTTTCTAGTACATCCAGAATTACATATTTGTGGAATTTAAGTACTAAAGATGTACAATTTGTTCTTTATAATTTGGCTTCTCTTGTAATCTTCACTTATAAACCCAGATAAATAAAAGAACACATGCCTGGCTGAAATGCACAACCCTTGCAGTTCTGCCTAATTGCTTCCTCATTGCAGTTCTCTTTCAACCCTTTCCCCTCCAGTTTTGTTTCAAAACTGTGAAGACGTGGCTACCTGACTTCATGTTTGGCGGATTATTGAAGGCAACAGCTAGATAAACTTGGTGACCACTCTGAGGGCCGATGAGACAATAGCTATCTAGTTTTCTATGTGATGCCAAGCCAAAAGCTTTGCCAGAATAAATCTTGTTCGAATTAAACATTTGCCTAATTATTTTATGTGGCACATGTCTGATAAGTCAGCAGAAAAAATGATTTGATGCATTTTAAATAACGGGCACAAAGTACTCTGAACAGGGAGCCAGGGAGTGATTTGTTTTAGCTCAAATGGCAGGCTTATGCAGATAGGCTAGCATGCTTATCAGAGAAAGAAAATGCAGAACCAGCAGTTACAGGCACCACCAGCAGTAGGGTATGCCAGCAGTGGGGCTATTTTTGTTTTTTAGATATATGGCAACTGTCAAACTCTTCCAAGAAATGTGACTCAGTGTTGTTGGCTCTCAGAGAACATGGTCAATTGGTTTCTTATAGTCTTTAATTATTAATTTTTACTCCAAAGCTTAGAAACCTGAACATGATGCTTATATATTAGCTTTTTCCATGCAGTAAATAATAAATATCCTACCTACATTTGAAGGAGAATGAAACAGAGCTGTTTATTCTATAACATCATGTTCAAAAGTTCATGCTTTGACCATGACAAAAGAATTTTGTTTGGATGGCAGCTTCAGAAATGGGCACAGACTATCCAATTTTATTTGAAAGCTGCTTTTTAAAACATAAAAAGTGTAGAGAATTTTACAAGAGAATGTTAACCTTTAGCCTATGTTTACATTAGGAGTGCTTTACTGGAAGAGAAAGTTATATGTATTGTATACTGGCACTAGAGCAATAAAGGTAAAGATTTGCACTATATACATATAGTAAAACCAGTGTGGCCTCCCTCTCACCTGCCCCCGGAGGGAACAAGCTATTCTGGAGAAAAAATGTTGTTTTTCCTGTAAGGTCTTTTGTTACTATAGCTGTTTTGGGTAGGGCTCAGACCTTCATACTCTTCCTGAACAAATTCTCTGTAATATAAACCAAGATGACGATTGAATTTTATGTGCAATATCTGTACTTGGAGGGTATTTGCTAGTATCATAGCTCCCTGGGAGCTATTCCTCCTAGTTTCCTGGGAAATAAAGGGCTTGATCCTTGGGTATGATCTCCTTGCTCAAATTGCCTTTAGTTGATTTAAAGTGTTTTGTTCAAGCTGATTCATGTTCTTAACACCTTTATCTAGTTTATCCCAAATTTTCTAGAAGATTCCTGCCACAGATTAGATCATTTTGTGAAGAGGAGCTGCCTACAATATTTCATGAATATTATATGAGTCATCATTTGTTTGCTATTGCACTGGTTGCTTTACAGTTACCTACTAGAACGATCCCTTTGCTAACTGCTTCCAATTAATCTAAGTCATCGCTAGCTAGCCATGGCACTTACCAATTTATGTGAAATTTTACCTGTGTTGAGTTCTGCACCATGGTATGGTACAGAGTAGGAGAAATCTAGGTTGGGAGCTGAAATGAAGCTATTTGGGACCGAGAAAAACGCAGCCTCTGAAGAATGTTGGTAGAAGTGAGAGGCAGAGACTCCTGGAGAGTGCATCATACCCAGGGCTCTGATAAGTGATACATCCAAGGCAAATTAGCTACATTTATCCTAGTGAACAGGCCCAGGGCATTGACTAAGGTGCTGGCCTGCAGTTGCCCTTTCTGCTTAGCTGTTAGCACACTCCTTAGCATACCTTTGGTTTTGGCTAAGGCTGGCTTTCCTAGACAATTTCTGGGTACAGTTCAGGAGCGCAATGCAGAAATTGTTTCAAGTGCACAGTGTGGCTGAGACCAACCTATTCAGAGGGGAAGTGGAGGACAAAGGGAGAGGAAGAGCTCTGGGTCAATTTATTTAATAGTTTAGACATAGTCAGTACTAGGTTTGCCTAAGAAAGATAGGAGCGCAGGCCTTTTATTGCCTTAAGAACTCTGTTTGCTAGTAATGTTTCATTTCTCCTGAGGAGATCTGACAGTACTTGGTTTGAGGAAGGTATTTGTATTCACTGTAACTTTCAGAGTCGCTGCACATGAGATCAGCATGGCTGTATTAGAATTATGTAGAGTAGATCTAGCCTAAGTGGCACTTGGAGCGTTGCACTTTTTGTTCAGAGAACGACATCATGGATATATGTGCTGGTAGCATGAACCAGGCAGCTTGCTGAGCAACTGTGGTTGGTGCCTGCTTGAACCAGTGTTGTGGAAAAGTGTCTGTAAGCCATTGCCAGTGTGGCAGGGGTGGAGGTGGCAAAATCAGTTCTGTGCTCCTGGTTCTCCTGGCCTGAACTGTAAGCTCTGCAAAGTCCTTAAAGCAGGACTCTTCAGACCTGCCAAGAGCAAGTAGCAAAAACCTGCTTAAAACAGCTATAATCAGGCTCCACACAGTGAATCCCTGTTAAGATCTGCAAAACAGCCTAGCACAGTTCCTGCACAGCCTCACCCTCCAAGCCTTCATCTTCCTTCTCACCGATGTGTGTATCAACAGTGTGTGTAGCACTTACCTAGCATCTGCATCCCAGCGCTAGGGTGCTTATGGCTCTTCTGCAGACCCTAGTGGAGACCTCTTAAATGTGAAGATGTGGGGTATGTGGGCTGCAGGTCAGGAGCCCAGTCTGTGAGGAGGTCCTTGTGTTACTCCCCATGAGGCATGGCTGCTTACAGCCTGAGTTCCTGCTACTAGAGGGAGGCCTAACACTGCCTCTAGCACTAACTCACTCTGCAACTCCTAGGCCCACGGTATGATTGGCTGGAGACTGGGAAGTGAGAGTGATTCCCATCCACAATCTTCCCAAACTGCACTGATCCTTCTCAACCCCTAACATGTTGCTTCTCTCATCAGCCACTCATGGAATCCTCCCTAGCTGTAGCGGAGGCAGGTAAGTAAGTTATTTCAATAAATGCTTTATTTTGTTCTTATCCTTGAGGCAGTAAAATTCAGTTTCGTCTATTCTGCTGAAAAACTGAACTGGCTCTGGTACTTTAGAGAAGCTGGGAGTTGTGGATAACATAGTGTGTTTTGGATTTGATGAAGTTATCTATGATTTCATGCATTTTACTTCCTGATTAGTAAAGTTTTGTTAAGAATATGTGTTAAAGTCAAAGTGACAGAAAGTGAGTTTAAACCTGGTTAGAAAGTCTTCTCTCTTGTGTAGAAAGTGCTAATTTCATAGCATAATTCCTGTTGGATGGGATCTCTGGATGTCATCTAGTTCAACATCTTACTCAAAGCAGGGCTAGCTTCCAGGTAAGACCAGGTTGCTTAGTGCTTGGCCCAGCTGAGGACAAGGAAACTCCAAGGATGGCGATTCTGCGTCTCCTCGGGGCACCTGTGCTGGTGCTTAACCACTCCCGTGGTGAACACTTTTTCCCATGTATCTGGTTAGAACTCCTTATGCTGCAAGTTGTGACAGTTACCTCTTGACACTTCATTGTGCATCTCTGAGAAGAGTCTGTCTTCATATTCTCTGTAATACCTTTTATTTTAATGGTAAGGTTTCATGACTAGTCTCGTTTAACCTAATTGTTGCCAGGATGCAGGTTCTCAGTTATGCAGCTTCAGCTGCACGTTTGCCCAATGTGCCTGTAGTTCTTCTATAGCCTTTGCAACTGAATGGATCACAAAACTGCAGTTCAACAGAATGTAATTTAGCTCATGCTGTCACCAGCCTATACAGCCTGATTTTGTACCGTAACCGATTTAGGTAATAAATGTTTAAATCAAAAGCATGTTTTAAGTCACTCCAGTGATATCTATTTCTGTAAGGCAAATACTGTTTAATAGATCCAGTGGTGAGGTGACTTATTTGAAGTGGCTAACATATTATTTTCAGCTGATACTGCAGTGTAGAAAAGTCATTAGTTCAGCACCCATTTGTTAGATGCCTTTGTGCTCTTTCCACTTGCATCCTCCGTGCTCTTGGGGCTCAGTAAGATCTCAAGAGTAAGTCTGGACAGGAATGGGGGAGGTCTAAGAATTAGCTGCTTTGTTTAGCACTTTCCTTGCAAAACCTAGTAGTCGCTACTGCAGTCTGTTTGTAAGGCTTCTTATTCCTTATTAATGTTGTCTGGTTTCCTTATGGAAAATATAAGGCTGAAAAGGAAAAATTGGACAGACTGCAGAATATCTTGTGTCAAACCTCTAGAATGCAAAGAATCTGGAATCGGTTTTCCTCACATAGCTTCATAGTCACTCTTCAAAAGAAAAGCATCGGAAAGGAGAGGCTGCTTGTGGTGTCCTGGGGCTATTATCTCCTCTATCCGATACCTGCTGAAGGAGGTTATGACAGGGCCTCCTGCTATTGTAGAGGTCATTTTAGTTCCCTTGCAGGGAGAGAGGTGGAAGGGGAGGGGGGAAAAGAGAGGCAGAGAAAGGGAGTCAGTGCTCTTACCAAGTGCAGTCACAAGTCTATTGACAATGCTGCTGTCTTTCCATTGGGACAAAACAAAGCAAGGCATAGTTTCATCCCCTTTAATAGCATGCAATTGGTTAGCACTATAACAATCCTACAGAAACCTACAGCAGTGGTAGGTAAATAGTGATGCAGAGAAGGAAGTTTGATTGTACACGACACATTGCACTCTTCTGCCTTACAGTACTTAGCAGTGCTCCTAGCAGTCTTCAGTGATCTCTGGTACATGCTGCTTTTATTAGGGTTAGGAGAATATATCACAACATCGCAGTCTTTTCTAGCATTTCAGGAATTTCTAGTACCTTTCCATGAGAAAGAATTGTTTCAGAGTCTTGAGTGTAATGATGAAAACTTCCATGTAGATACATTCTATTGTGTAAATAAAATATTTCAAAAAAATTTGTAAAATCATGAAATGCAGTTCAGCAAAGATGACTTTTACATTTATTAATGTGTGTTGCTGTACATGGAAGTGAGAAAGGATTGGAGGGAAGCATTGTGATAATTAAACTCTCAATTAAATTATATTCGTGGTTCTCATAATGTTTGAAAGTTGAAATGAACCTTTAGACTGTGCTTACACTTTATGAATTCGTCTAGAAATCCTTAATTCTTTACTGCAAGAAACTGAAACTGTCTAAGAGCATGACTGACATTTGCACACAGCAAATAATATGATTTCAAAATACAGTCTCCAAGGAGAAGTACATACTTGGATTAATAGGATATTATAATTCTTTCCCAGTGGTTCTGTGCTTTGGCAAGAAATCTTCTTGGATGTTAGTAACCAGCAACTGCAGATGGGCTGGAACAGCTCAAGAGGGAAAGTCTGAAGTGATTTTTACATGTAGATGTAAGTCACTTTTCTGTTTTAAACTAATAAGATCTAAAACATCATGGTAACAGATGTCCTTCTTTGAAGCTAAACATTTCAGAAAGGAAATCTCTCTATCGGTCTGTGTCTATCATGATATATACAATAGAAAAATGTATCTTGTCATTCTGAGAAATGTTTTCACTTACAGTGAAATGCTGATTTCCTCACAGAAAATTTAATACCATTAACAGTGTCAATAATCTTATTGTGCCTGACTGGAGAAAATACTTAAGGGCCTATCAATATGTCCAATAGTCAGAAGAACCATTCTTTCTTTTTTAATTTTGATATTCGTACTTACTACTCTTCAGAATCAGAGGGGATACTGAGGATCATGGCTTATCCTTTGGACAAAAGCTTTTCATTTTTAAATGAAAACTAGGGTTTTCAGAAATGTGGGCCAGGCTAACAGGGGCAGGAGAAATGGATGCTGGAAGACCTATATATTAAGTAATTAGGGCTTCAACTTGGGGTGTGTTGCAGAGGAAATTTTCCCCCAAAACTTTCGAAGTTTCAAAAGGTATTTTCGTTTACATTATTTGAGAAGATGGCCTCTATTTTAATGACACGTAATACATTTCTTTATAAATCAGCTGCCTTCATTTATCATCAGCACCTAAAACAATCCCCTTCTTCCCTGCCAAATCTAACATATTTTGTGTAGGATCAGATAAAAATGCACTGAGTTTCCCAAAAAAGTTTCTACTCCCCTCAGGTAAAGTGAGTTTAGAGTGGATATTTTAATGCCACTGCTTGGTGCTAGCATTTTGTAGTGCTTAAAAATGGTAAGTGATTAAACTCCACAAGATGAAGTTTCTCACTTGCCATTTTAGACAATAATCAAAAACATTAATCAGAACCATGATCTTAATTTTTTCAATTTATTCTGGAGCTTGAGAACAGAGCTTGTGTTTGCTAAAGATGGAAGAAGAACCTGGAAATAATAACACCAAAGCGCACATGGATTCTTTATTTTTTGGCAAAATGGATATTTAAAAGAAAGATGAGAGTTTTATTTTTTATTTTAAGCAATATCAAAATTCAGCATACTTGAGAAGAATGACTATGTCTTAAAATTGAGGCTTGGGAAAATTAACTTCATATAGTGGCATGCAAAACAGATATGAACTAGCACAGACTTTTATCTTACTTACGCTCATGATAGCACTCATCAGTGAGAAGTGCCTAAATGGAGTAAGATATCTGTGGGGAGTCGCCGTAGCTAGTGTTAGTTCACTGCTCCCGTTTTCAACCTAAGTATTTAATTGATGGGTGGGTTCTTAACAACTGCAAGTAGGAAGAGAGATGCCTTAGGTAAGTTGCATACTTTGAGGCAATTTTTTTTGTTAACGGAACAGTGAGTTCAAGTTCTGTGTCTCTGAATACAGGAGAAACAAAAAGAAGCCAGAAACTTCTATGAAGTAACATTCGTTTTGCTTTCCCCGTTCCATTTAGCTGCTTCCAAACGTCCATAGCTTCTACAGTCATTGCCTCCCCGCTACATTTGCATTTAGCCTCCTGAAAAGTACAGTGAGTCACAGGGCAGGATTTGCCATGCTAATTTATGGGTTGGGTAGTAACATTCCTCCTTCTGATATTGATAGACAAAGAGGTGTGTTGTGTGGTGATTGCTCCTTTGTTTATGTGAAACAAAGGTTATTTACCCATCCACTTTTAACAGATCTATGGTAAAAGGCCACTTCTAAGTCCTTCTGTCATGAAGTTGAAGTGCCACAGGACCTACTATATTGGAGCAGACTAATGGCCCACCTTTTTGTCCCTTCTGGGACTAAAAGACTTCCACTGGAGACTGAGGCCCCCTTCTCTTTCCCAGTCGTCCCAACTTGTGTATAACTGTCTCTGAGTCATTCCAGTGGGAGTCTGTCAGTGTCATGTGTCCCAGTACATTCTCCTCCACTCCTATGATGATCCCTTTCTGAAAGATGCCCACATTTTTATTCCTGGCAGACAGCCCACTCTTTGGTTGTCTGCATCTGCTCTGGGGACGGACCCATGAGTTTTTCTTAGAGTCATATAAACCTGCTTCTTCCGCTCTTAGTATGAAATTCCTCCCCTACATGTTCTTCCTTCTGTTTGCAGATCATTCTGTATTTGGCCTTTTCTTTCATGATTTTCTGTCTATCATCTTTATGCCACCTTTAGTTCCATCCTTTGCCCCAGTATTCATTGTTTCTTCCTCTCCTCTTTGGGAGTGAGCTGCTTCATAGTTCTCATTTTTTGTTTCTGCCCATCTCTCCTTAGTGCAGCCAATCTCTTCCTCAACATCTTTCCTCTGATAGCTTTCTTCCTCTCTTTTCTCTGTGGTTACGTTCTTCTGGTGGTAATCCTTCTAGCCCAGGGTATTATAGCAGGTATCCCTCAGTCTTGGGTTCTGTGCACTTTTTCTGCTCCATTGCGATGACAAGTGCCTACTGAACTCCCCTATTCTCAAGTTGCCTCTAAGTCTTGGATCTCATCATTTGTTAGCTGACTTAATCAGGTCAAACCATTCACAGAAATAGCTTGTGCCAGGTACTTCTGCAGAGATAACGTATCTCCTACTGCCTCTGCACCTTCTCATTTTTGTCATGCCAATCCTCAGGTCATCTCCAGTTCTGTTGCTTTGTGTTCTGTCACTGTTAACTTCTTCTTCCTTTTCATTGACCTTAAAGCAGAAAGGACAAAATCCCCACAATCTTTCTTTTATACTCTTTGCTTTACTAGCTACACATTTCAGAAAATGGAGAATAATATCCTAGTTAAGAGAGGCATGCTCCTATCCTCATGCATAGTGAAAGCAGCCGAATCACTGCTTTAAATGGAAAATTCAACTCTAGCTTAAATGTGGAAACTCACGTCCTGTAATTAGTTGGCAACTTTTGTAAAACTAAAAGCTATGTAAAAGTAAAGTATGAGATGATATGTAAATGTCAATTACTAGCCTCTGATCCAATATTATACTGGAAGGGGAGAAAAAGGGGAAGGATGGATGCAGGAGGATCCTTAGGCAGCTAGTACTGATCATCATAACTCCCTTGCTGCGAAAGTTTGCCACTGCACAGGATATGGCTGTTGGAAGTAGTTTTGGAGAAGCAGCAGTTTTGATCATCAGCCATGTCTGAATGTTGTCAAATGCAAACACCTGTATCCACTAAATCCACTAGACTTAGAGTTGTATGAACCAGACAGTCTAAGGTTTTCAGAAAGGTCTTGCTCCACCCATTTAAGCGCTAAATAAAGCTTGCATTTTGGGAAGACACATCCATGCCTATTATCTAACTGTAGCCCACAATCACAGGACACTGCTTACTCCATGCAGAATTAGAATGGTAGAGGTTGCCCATCAGGCTGGCCAGAATCTGGTACTCCAGAAACACTGCTTTCACCCCAGGGTTACGTATGTATGTCTGATCTGACGAAAACCAAAGGGCTTGATTTTCACATATTTCCCATGATTTGAATGTGATTTCAAGATGGTAATTTCAGGAGCCAATCAAAATGCGGAAACTTAATTTTAAATCAGATAATACAAAAAGCTCACTCTTAGGAGACAGCTGAAGTCTATCTTTTTTTCATTTAATTCCTGTTAACTGTTGGAATTCACCTGCACGATTCATTTGAAATGGCCAGTTCTAAAAACTCTTAGGAATAAAAACAGTGCTTGTAACAAATGCATCTGTTAAACTGTGTTCTGTCCATCAACCAACACAAATTTTGGGATTCCCCTTATGAAACCTTCTGGAGTTTATTGCTTTGAACATACTCTTTTTCCAGTTCTATTGCAGTGAGACATGAAGCCCTCTTTGTAGGAAGTATAGCATTTGCACTTTTATGACTGACTGTGGAAAGTCTTAGCACCCTCTGTTTTGCCTTCTACTGAGCAATCTGCTTCCTCTGCTGCAAGGAGCTCTTTGTAGAAGCTTTGTATTTGACCTTTCAAATAGTACAGGATACCCATGCCAATTAGGAGTGCTCCTAAGGACAGCACTTTGTATAGCCTTTTAAACTGTAAATTAATTCTGCTTCTTGAATCATCATTAAAGCATCCTCCGAAGATTATTTCACTGATGAGAGAGGGGGTGTACTTGCTGGTGAGTAATCAGTATGACAGGGTCTCTGAGCCAATATTGCTGCTCCATGGGAAGGAGAAATAGTACTGCAGAATGAGGTGCTGACCTGGGTGACTATCCACAATTTTCGGTTCAAGTTTTCCAGCATATCATGTACTTGCCGCTTCCTTTCCTTTCCTCGCCTTTCCTTCCCCTTTGTCCGGGAGAGAAATTCAGATGTTTTCTGCACTGCACTGCAAGGAATTTTGCATTTATTTTATTCTCTTCCATGATCCGCTTTCCTTGGAAGACAATTTTGAGGGGAATTTGGAGGAGGGAGGGCTGCTGTGAAGCAAGGTGCTACTTGGCATGAGCACTAATGACAGAATGAGGTCTTTCAGTGAGGATTCTGGTTTGTTCAACCACAGAATCTTGAATCTCGTACAGAATTTCTCTTAGATTCATGGATATTACAGATGGAAAAGTCATATTAGGTCATCTAGTTCATCCTTCTGAGAGCACAGGGTTATTCAGCAGGACATATGTTTCTAATGTTTTGTCTAACCTAATTTTATAGGCCAGGTGATGAGTCATGGGTCTTACACCATCCCCAAAGGAACAATATTCTACGGCTAATCAAATTTCAATGCTGGGAAGATTTTTTTTTCTTGATATAGATTTTCCATTTCTTAATTTTATTTTGTTATACTTGCTTATCTCTTCCAAACACTTCCTCGCAGCCTTTGTATTTAAGTTCTTCAGCTATCTCTTTGCTCCCAACAGGTCATGATATTTTAGATAGGGCAAGTAGTTGAAACCTATCTTCATTTTTGCCTGACATGTTGCCTTATAAAACTTTTTTAAATTAGCTTATAATCTAATCAATTTTTATATGCTCAGACTAGAACATTTGTGAAATTTCAGCCATATCTGAGAACTGTATGAGACAAAAATGCTCTTGTTTCCCCCATGTTCCATAAGCAATACAGTCATTCAGTTGAGGCTCTGCATGACCATGTGTGGAAGCAAGTCTGTGAAATTTGTCAGGAAAGGTGGGAGTTCCCAGCTAAAATTTGCCTTTTGCCATCATTGCAAAAATGTACTTCTGGAAATGAAGAAACTTTTTAAAAAAAAAAAAAAAGTCAGTTCTCAGGAGCTCAGTGGGGACTTGTCAGAGTTTGGTTGTTGACTTCCAAGTGTGGAACGTGCTCAGTCCAACTGCAGCTCCTGTGAGGTGACTGGAACATACCTGCTGCAGCTCTCCTCCAGAGCTGAGCTCCTCAGGCAGGCAGCTACGCTGGCTGAGGAGACAGGCAAAGATCTGAGAAACGGACATCAGGAAAGCAGGAGGAGAAAAGAGGAAGAGATGGATCATGTGGGAAAGGGGAAATAAAAGCCAAGGGAAGGTGATAAACAGCAGGGAGAAAGAACATGTAGACAGAGAGCATAACAGACTAGCTGGAAAGAAAGAGAGGCTGGAGCTGGGAATGAGGGAAGGTAAGAGCAGTCGAGGAAAAAAGAATAGACTAGACACAAGAGGAAGCGCAAGACTCTGTAACCACATGGTCCTGTATAGATCCTGGCATGTGATAAACATTAGAAAGTCATTCTCTTTTATATTGTTTTGCTAGTAGGTTTTATGGCTTTACTGGCTTTATCGTCGTTATGGCGTTACATGGTTTTACCAGTAGGAGATGATTTTTTGCAGTCCTAGTTTTACAGTCCTGTTTTTAGTTCCAGACTTTTTTCCCCTGTCCCCTAAGTAGCTTTGTCCCCGTCTCTCACCTCATGTACTATGTTCTCCTGAGAAACTTTCTTCCCATAGGCAGCTCCCTGCTTTCCTCTCCTCCTAGCTCCCTATCAGGAATAGGCCTCTGTATCTGTCCCTTCTGCATTCGTATCACCTCTCCCCCAGTTTGTGGCCCTTTTCCTTTCCACTTCAGAAAATTGTTTATGTCAACACATTCATAGTTGTATCCTTTTATTAGGTATCGTAAAGTGCAGTAAAAGGTCTAGAATGACTGATTCGTGTGTAGCGATCGGAATGATTATTATTATTTCAAGAACTATAAACACAGAATGAGGAATCTCTCAACAAAAAATATTGTCTAACACTTCTCATTTCAATGGCCATTTCAGTATGACATTTAATATTTGTTTTGGTTGCTATCAAGATTTTATCAAAATATATAAACAAATGTTTGCTTGACCTTGGTGAGATGAAGCAAAAATGAGCATTGCTATTATGCTTTAAAAGAAAATAGTATTGGCTATGGTAGTGCCCTGTTTGTAAGAAGGGGTATGCAAGGCTGGTGTTTTATCTCTAGTGATTTTCTTTCAGTAGAGGCTAAAAAATACTGCCAGATTTCAAGGGTAAAGTTGTGAATTACAATACTGGAGTTTCTTACAGTAGCTTGAACATTAAAAAGCTAGTCATAAAACAACATAAAATTCCATTAGTTTACTGGTGTCTTTGCTATCAGTATTAAAGTTGCTTTTCAAGACCATGACTAGAGAACTGAGATCACTGTAAAGTCAGCTGTTGTGTCATAAAGAAACCTTTTATTGTTGAACTGGGGATGCTTATTTTACTGCAGTAGAAATGGCATATAGAGAAATGCACTTGATGTTTTTGGATTTGTTAATGGTTTATCATCTGACTAATTCCTACTATATGATTTTATTCTACCATGTTTGGTTTTATCTGAAAGACTTGTCTCTTTTGATTCCTTTGAAAGCAATCATTTCAAGGAACAAATATTGCTACATCACCACTGAGAGAAAAAAGCAGTTGCTACTGGTTACCCTATTCCCAAAACCAAACTAATGTATTTCTTTGGGAATTACTTATTTTTGTTTTCTGAATATTATCCTGGATTTGGAGCCTTCTAAATGAAAGAACAGAAGACCTCTCCTTTGCAGAAAGTGTTGTGTTTAACCAGCTGTGTTTCAGGATTTAATGTGCCAGGATTTATTATAATCTTTCACTAAAATAGTTGGGATTTTATCAGATACAAAGCATGCATGTAAAATATCTGTGCATAGTGATCTAGTGTGAAAGCATAACTTGAACCCTTTAAAATATCTGAAATCATTTCTTAAAATACATCCATTAGTAAGAAAATATTAAGAAAGCTATTGTTTGAAGAATTACTGGAACAGTTTTTTTTCAAAGTGTCTGTTCAAAAACACTAAATCTTTTACATTCTCAAAAATGCATTTAGCAAAAATCTGACTATACAGTCAGCTATCTTTTGTTTCTTTGCTATTGCAAAAGATTATTTATCTACCATTATGTTAGCAGTGAAATGGTAAATGAAAAAAAGTGGGATGAATTCATTGTTTAGTGTATATGAGAACTAGATAAACTTGTTCTTGCTGAAATTAGAAGCAGATAAACTCTCTTGACCTCCATTTACCCTTGCCTGCACTGAAGTATTGCAGTTAATTGTCATCTCTATTACATGCACACAAACACACACTGTACTCTTTCATTTACTGAAGCAATCTAATATTTGAGTATACATAAATAAAAGAGAAACATTTACTTGGAGCCAGAATTAGGCAGGTAATCCCTTCCTCCTCATGCAGCCCAGCATGCATCTCTGTAGCATGGGAGCGCCAGCCCTTCCTGTTTTGAGTCAGTACTGTAGGTAGAGTGCTGAAAGCTGTGTCCTGAGAACTGAACTGAGGAGAGTGCATGAGTGAATTACTCATTCCTGTGGGCACAAAGATCCTGAGGAAAGGCTTTAGCTTCTTGAAGCAAACTCTCCTTGGCGCTCCTCCTGTGCACTCCCTCTCATGTAGAGTACTAAAGCCACCATCTAATCCTAATTACAGAGGCTGAATCACTGCAACTGCACAATCCTACCTACAGTTTTTGTGTCTTCCCTCCCAATTCTCCCTACTTGTGACTTGCCTCAAGTACGTGACAAACTTCTCTGGACGAGGATTGTCTGCTGCTCTGTATTATTCCAGTATATAGTGCAATAGGGTTCAGTATTGATTTGGGACTCAGGTCAGCATTGGGATGCTCCTGATAAACTGAAGAGAGGACACTAATTATAAAGAAAGGAGTTCCCATGAAGGGAAGCCTGGCAAAAGAATATGCCACTGCCAACATCACTGCATGACATTACAGGGTACGCGGTCTGTGACAGGACCTGGTCGAATTCTAGATTGCTAGTATTGCAAAATAGTTTGCCTTACGAACTAGTGAGGCATTAATATACAACTGATAATATTTATGAAAATATATTTATTTATTTATTTAATATATTCTGATAATATTTATGTACCGTTGTATTTTGCGAGTATTTCTCTTCATCTACAGTATTAAGGCTGTCCAGAACAAACTCATTCTTTTTATCGCTACATCATTCTTCTTGAACAGGAAGAAAACACCATCAGGAAAAATACTTGCTTCATCAGAGGGTTAAGGAAGGATAGCGTCATGTTCTTCAGCCTGAATGATCTCTCATTCCCTTTGAAGGGCAATTGAACAGTGAGCTGGCTATAGTGCAAAGGAACATGTTTCCAAGTCTGAATTTCAAGTGTGCAATCTAAGGGAAGATCACCTGTTTAGATATTATCTGTCAGACGAGATAAGAGAGTCAGTCTAGATGCCAAGCCTGGAGAAAGAGAAGCAAAAAACTGTGAAAGGTCATTAAGAGACATTCATATGAGAGCTGAGAGAAGTAAGGCAGGATCTGGTCATACTCAGAAAGACTGAAAGCTGCTAGGATCCCAAGACTTGGGACCAGAAAAGCGACCTGATAGATATTCTCAGTGGGGAAGCCAAATGGAACTGTAACAAGACTATTCCGTTCATTTATTTGTCAGAAATTGTCACGAATCTTTAATATGATTCTTCAGTCCAAAAAACCTGCAAAATATTAGGTGCCTATAGTGGAACTAGGGGGAAAACTAGGCATTCAAGTCTAAAACTGCGCTTTGATAAACCTTCCTAAGTTGGTCTGTAACTGCCGTATCTCCTTCATCACTACCGTGGAGTTCTCCAAGAGCCTAGAAGTTTACCTCTGTACAGGTACAGGTAGATAGGACTCTAAGATTGTCGGGGCAGAGGAACTGGGTGCCCAGCTCATACCGACAACCAATTTTGATTTTTTAAGTGAACTTCTCTGCCTAAGACTTCTGAGATCCTACTCCTAGGGATGTCTCAGCACAGACTTTAGCTAAACAGACCAGTGCCCAAACGCAGTTACCCTAGAGGGAGAAAGTGACATACGTAAAAGCTGTCCTTGCGTGGTTTCTACCCCACGGAAATTCAGTCTGAACAGAGACAAAAACAGACACTTCTTGACTGAGATGTTGCATTCACTGATGAGAAATTGTTTTGGAAATGCCTAAAATTCATATAACTGCATAAGAACATTCATTCTGAGCCTGTTCTCTCTAACAGCAAAGCAAGAACAGAGTATGAAAGCATTCAGAGTCATGGGTACTGTGCCACTGGACCAAGGAGAAACTGGATGCTAGCAAACTTTTAGGCTTTTTGTTGAAAGTGCTAAATTATTGGCACAGTGCTAATCAAGCTCTTCTGCTGAACTGAACAAATCTGGCTATCTAACAAATCACTTAATATGTAATCAGGATATGGGTAAGCCAGACCACCTAACAAGTGAGTGATACGTAGACAAGTAGTATTTTTTGACATCTGTTACCTCAGGTTTCCTGCCATGTTCTCCAGCTGCTACTTTAAAAATTTTGCTTGTGTTATTACCAAACTGCATATTCTAAAAAGCCATAATGAAAAAGCTGGCTGATTAAAAGCAAGTTACTCATCAAACTCATTACAGCTTTCAAGAGTATCTGTCTCATAGCTGCCGGAAGAATTATTTTGCTATAGTGGCATTTCTACTAAATCTTCTATTTCAGTTTCTCTTTATCATGGATGTTTAATAAGCCTCACCATTAAGACCATTTCTCCAAGGATTAGTTGTCTTACAAATGTATCCATACTTCTTTTGGTTTTGCCAATCAAATTCATTTGAGGGAGGAGGCCTGGCCTGAAAATTGTGCTCGAGTCTGCCAACTTGTCCCTTTAAAACTCATATTTGATTTCTCAGTTGCTGCTTAGAGTTGCACTCTTTGTGATCAATGAAACCTCTCTTCTGTATCTGCTCCAACTGTCCCAGTAGTAATTTAAGTAAACTTTATTTCAGTCCATTCCTGGTTATATTTGTATCTTCTAATGTCTTCAGAGCGAGCTGCATTTGACACTTCCCTTGCTGGGTTGTTGCCGTTTGTTCAGCTCATAAACTACAGAGATGTTAAGGTGTTTCTGTACAGAGCTTCTATTGGAAAGCTTCAATATTCCTTCTGTTGAATTTAGGTTTTTTTCCTGACTATAGTGCTGAAGCAGTGCAAGGGAGATGCTAGCAGTGATACATCAGGCTTTCAGTTTTGTTTTCAGCTTCTTTTTCTAACCATCTTTAGATAAATTCTCATGGGTTTCCTGTTTATCCAGTAGGGGAAAGGCATCACCATTTTTAGCTATGAATGCTATTAAAAATGTTCTAAACAGCCTTTTTCCCCCTTCTGTGGCAATGGCTTTTAATTAAAAAAGAACACACACTTTAAGAATCTTCTTGGCTTCCAGGGAACTCCAGCTAAGTAGCTTGCAAAAGTGGCAAAGTTCACTTACTCACCTGACAAGAAATGTGAATTAGCTTACTTTTTACTATTACAGCTTATATTTTACTATTACAAGTGCTTAGCTTAAGCACTTAGACTCGGCAAGTTCTTAGGCATGTCTTGGAGGCAGCATCAGAATTTCGGGAGTCACTGGTTTTATCTCTTCACAAGAGCTTTATCGTCAGTGTGGGCAGCACTTCCATTGAGGACTATCCTCCTTCATTTGCATTCACATTACATTTCTGAAGAGTTCTGGCATACACTGTACAATTACAGCTTAGTAATACTTACATGATTGCCCCCACCTAGGGCACCAGCGGTGTCAGGTTAAGAGCTTGCAGGTATTGAGTGTAGATAGATAGCACAAGTTTAGTAGTTTGGTATCAGCTAGAGATAGTGCTGAAAATCTGATAGCTCTGAGACAGAGAAAGCTGTGGCACTGACACAAAAAAGAAAGGGAAGGAGAGAAAGCATGGCTTAAAAGATCTGGATGCTGAAACCTCTTCTGCTAGAGAAACTGAAGTTTTTAAACAAGATAGCTAAGGAAAACACATCTAAGGCTGCTCCATAAAGGACAAGAACAATTCAATCTCAGTTGCTTTCTTTTAATATCTCTCTCTCTCTAACCAGCCATGGGTGAAACAACCAGCAACTTCACATAGAGAAAAAGAATTTCCCACAAAGATCCAAGAATTTCACCCTTCTGCTACTCTCAGCAGTGGATAAAATGTGAGCTATGGTAACATGAAAGCAAAGAACAAAGCTTGGAGTGAGAGAAGAGGCCAGGGCAATTCATTCTCTCTAAATGCATTGCCATTTCATTTTTCTCTTTTCTGCTCTGCATAACGATGGTTATGAAAAAGCATGTCATAGTTCTGATAGAAAGAATACTGCAATGTTGGTTTGTGAGGCCAACATTCGAAACTTCCATGCTTATTCTTTTGGATGAAATACAGTTCACAGATATTTGTATCATCCCTGCCATGTGAATTGTGGAAGATTCAGTGCTGTACTGGGGTTTAAGGAGCCTTCTAAAACCAGAAGTACAAACAACACTATTCTTTTTCTTGAGAATTAACAACTAATAAGGTACATGGATAGAAAATTCTGTTGCTACAGCTGCAGAAAAAGTTCTTCATAGTATCAGTATTAGGTGGATTTTTTAGATATAAAAGAATTTTTTAGAGTAGTAGCATATATAAAATGAAACTGGTATCAACTCAAAGTATCAGCCTTATGTTTTAAATAGAAATGTGATAATATTTCAAAAGAAGAGTGGCACAACAGCTTCAGAGCTTTAGGGGTGTTATCAAACCCTGAGATGTGTAGTATATTCATTATCAATTTCATCAAGACTGGAGACCCTATAAGTGATCGCAATAAATTAAAATCTTAGTTATCATTTAGACTTTTATAAAAATCTTTGAGCAACAGATAAGAGGCTTCTCAGCAAACAAGTCTAATCTGACTTCTATTTTAGCATGGAGCTGGGACGGAACATTTGAAGTGTGCTGTGGTTATAATAACTTCCATAATGTTGTTCCAATTTTTTTTTTAAAGTTTTCAGGACACCAGCTTCACAGTTTGCGAAAATGCTAAATTATTTCCAAACTGTAATTTTTCTCACTTTGGAGAAGTAAGATATTTACAGGCAAACATACACAATCGAGTGAGACTGCTATCATTGGAGTTCAAACTGGTGAATAAATATGATTTACTGTAGACTTTTAGCACTTCTCTCAAAATCAACTGCATTGAAAATGATAATGTACTCTTATTATTTACTATACTTCATTATTAGCTATACAGTATACAAGAGACTTGCATTTTGTTAGAAAACTCCACCCGAGTAGCCTGAGACATGAAGAAGTTCAACAGGCCTATGCCAGCGATGTGGAGGAGACCAACCATTCTTTCTTTTTCTCTCACAGAAAGACAAAGATGGTATCCCACTAAACTTTGCCAAACAAGAAATTACTATGTAAGCTAAATTCGTCCTAGGAATCTCTATGAGGAATTTATTTATTTCACCTGGAAAATAACATTGCCTACCTCTGTTATGGCCAACTAACTCTTAAGTCCAGAAGTAAAAAAAACCATTTTCCAAGCAGCAGGCCTAGTCACAACAGAAGCCCTGACAGCAACCATGGCACTGTTTTCAGTTCTAAATTACTCCCTTTCTAGATTACTAGAGAGAGCAGACTAATATCCCAACAGAAACAAGAAATCCCATGGTCATGAAGGCAGTCCACCTTTTCCGTGAAAACAGTACTACGCATACAAGTGATTCACTAACAGCTTGTCTTTTGTAAGCAAGCTAAGAAAAGTGGCCTGCCACCACCTCTTAGCTGCTTACATGTGGGATCCCTAACAGCCGGAGTTCAGACCAGAGAAAGACACAGAAACAGCTCTTTTTCATTACTTTCATCTTTATATATATATTTTTAAAAAGTGTGTCATTCTCCGTATGTTAGATCTCCCTCATTCCTTCTTCATTTCCAGCAGGCTGTGGGGCACAGTGAAAATACCCTTACAGCATAGGTGTTGGCACTCAAGCGTGGGCAAGAGTAAACAGGCATTATGGAAAACCGTGCCTCTATCTTAATTCTGAACGCAGCGTCCTTAATCATGTAGTCTTCTCTGTCAGAGCTCAGGATCTTTACAGATATGCTGAGAAAGCTATGCTGGCAAGGTAAGAAAATAGTAGTAGGAACAATATGTAACTCTAGCAAAGATAAAATATATTCTCTCCCTCAATTCAAACCAAACTAAGCCAAACTAAGGTAGTGGTGTCAGGAACATCAAAAGTGCTTTTGAGTATCTAGTAGCTTTCCACACTATTAATGATACCTACCTTCCGATTGCTGAACAAAAATAATACAAAATGGAAACAACGCCTGACTTCAGTCCTCTTGGTGGCAGGTCTGGTTTTCTGTGATCACATCATTTATTTAACAACTCTAGGGCACTGGTTATGGCTTCACACTGGCCCTAGCTCTTATCTTAGACCATTATAAATTGAAAGTTTGCTCCAGTGAACATGATGCAACAAATGCAAAACTGGAAGAGAGAGAACAGTCAGCCATTATATCCAGAAATAAAGTTACAGACTTTGATAAAGCTCCAGCAAGTATTGATGCATGTTGCCTTTGCAGTACAAATCACTGTGATTAGTTTATGTATTCTGTTTTCTGAATTCACTTCCTTTTGAAAATAATGGTTGTGCAGTGTAGTGATTCCAGTTGTTTCATGGGATTCGTACTCAGAAATAGCCTTTGACAGAGACTTTCTGCAACATCTGTAGTCGGCTTGATTAATAAAATAGGAGTATGCTTAGAAGAAATGAAGACAGAACTTTCATAGCTGCTGAGCCTGTTCCAGATGACTCATTTCTGAAACAAAAATGCCCAAGATTTCCTGTTACAAAGAATTATTCCTTTAATGTTGCCTTAAAATGATTCTTCAGATTCAAAACCACATAACAGGACAAACATGGACAATATACCAAGCACAATATGAAATAGTAAAGCTACTCCTTACTCATCTTGTGAAAGAAAAGGAGACAGATACTGAGAGTCTTATGGTCATTTATATTTTTAGTATTTTGGAAGTGTACAAACAGGTATTTAAAGAAATACATTAGATAGTTGGGATGATAAAAACTGCTATCATTATTTGGCGGAAGGCAGAAAAACCTACAGAAAAAGCCATTCTACTGTGAAAAATGGGAATGGGGACCTTTCACTGTCAATCTGTTCTTAGGTAATGCAAAAAGTAAAAAAGTTGTTAGACATTAAAATGAGCTAAAACCATTCAGAATATGTACACCAGATCACGTAGCTACTTCAATTAGATTCAGTTATATGGGAATTCAGAGAACTTCTATGCCTTTTTTTGGTAAAGCTTGTAAAGCTTTTTTCTGGTGCTTTCTTGATTTTATTTTTTGTTAATGTAGTGAACCTAAGTCTATATAAAATGTAATAATTGCTGCCTGTAAAGGGAGCAAAGACTCCCACATTTAAACTCAGGGCTCCCTTTCTTGAGAGAAACAAGGTTACCAAGCCTCAGACTAATTTCATCGCATCTCAGTTTGCTCTTTCATGCTGTTATGCTGCTTTTATGGCTTTACTAAGATTGATCTCTTCAATCCAAGCATGCAACTCATGAAACATTTTTAGTCAATAAGCCTCCAGTGTGAAGAAGACATGGATGCTTCTTGCTAGTTTGATCTTTCCAAATGGGTCCCCAAATGCAGGTAACCTGCTGCTCAGAAGGAAATGATACCCAGTGTCTCAGAACAATAAAATAAAGAAAACTCTTCTTCCTGGCAAGCGTATCCTAAAATCTCTCTCGTTCACAACTTCCCCATCATGATGCTTTTTGGCACGGGGACCATTTTATCTGGAATGAGTTTTGTCTGTGACTTATAACGGGTTCTGTGTTTAAATCTATTCAGATCAGTTAACAAGCTGCTGTGGCCATGGCCGTGCTACGTTTATATCAAAGTGTTATTTCAGAGCCAGCCATGGGCATAGGCAAAAAAGACCCATTGCTTAAAGCAAGCAATGTTTGTGGGGAAGCAGAATATCCAGGGCCCTGCCGTTTTGCTGTGCCAGGGCCCTGGAGCGACCAGCGTGCGCTGCTGCTGGGCGGGAGCCCCTGCAGCCATCACCAGCCCCGCTTCCGCAAGGCAAGGCAAGAGGGCACGGTGTGGCTCTCGCGCTCCCGTTGCCACAGCCAGGGAACCTGTGTCTCAGCCAGAGCCCAGCTCTGCCCCACGGTGCGCTGGCAAAGTTCAGTTTTGCCTACACGGCTGAAAGGTGTTAAGATGGCTCTGTCTTATTTTATGCTGGCATGTGTGTGGAAATACAAGAGATATAAGAGAATCTATCTACCCTTCTAAATTGAACTGACTTAGGATAAAGTAGTATGAAACTAATTATCCTTAGCTGTATTTAGATGGTATCGCTTTCAGCCACAGGAACCCTTGGGGTCTCTGAGCTCCAGAAAAAAGCAGCAAAAAGTATATTCATATATTAAATAATAACTCTCAATAACCTTGTAAGTAGATATAGTCAGAGTGAGATTGAGAAAGAAAAGAAAAGAAGGTAAAATGATTATAAAAAACAATCCTTGAAATAATAACATTCCAAAAGGAGGGTGTTCTTTCTGGCTAGCTCTTTCGACTTTTAGCAGGAGTCTCGTGATACTTCATCTTTTTCTTACTTGCTGAGCTCAACGTTACATTTTTTCATAAGACATTTTTCAAGGAAGCAGATACGGAGGGCATATGAACAGTGTGCATGAGTAAGGTTAGAAATTGTTAATGTATTTACAGTCTGAAAAAGAACTCTCTGTGGAATAATATTTTATTTTCTCAGAGAATCCAAGTTTTCAGTTTACAAGTCAAAACTGAGATACAGCTTTTCTTTTTTTATTATTTCAAAACAAAACACTGCTCTCTGTGTTTGGGGAGCCACCAAGAAAGCTCCAACTAGAGAGAATAATGGAAAACTCTCCTAGACCTTACAGTATTTCATTCACACAGGAAGTACAGTCAGATGTCAAATTAATTTACCATCAAGAACAATATATAGAGCCATTTTATTTCAGCTTATGTTTCATTGTTCTTCCCATCCTTACCGTGAGATGCTTAGCAAGTACTTCTGGAGCATATTCATTCTGAGGGTATTTCCAACTGAGATGAGGGCAGTAACACCAGAAGTGTTACTGTTTTTCTGATTAAGGGCATTTCTTTGTTTTAACAGCAATAAATCATGTATTGAATTTATTTGGCATGAACTGCCTAACATTAAGAGTAAGAAAGATTTTACCTTGTAATAAAAGCATTGCAATAAATGTGAGCAGGAGTACATAATGTGCCTTTTTTTAAACTAGAAATTGTTTGCACATTGCTGAACTCATGAGTAGAGACTAATGAATAGGGATATAGGAATTCCAATATGTCTTATTAAAATGAAATCAAGGACAGCAAAAAAAGGTGAGCAGTTCTTCTAATGGACACCCTAGGCACCGTTTGTAAAGGGCTGCTATCTGCTGTCTTTCAGCAAGATGTCACATTTTTGCCATAACACCAGCAGGACAACATTAGACACAGTTTAAAAGATTAAATTAATTAATTTGCTGCTTTATGCGTTGTTTATCAGTGCCTTACTTTAAAACACTGATGCACTGGTAAGCAATAGGTAGTATAATTTTCAGAAATGTAAACTGCAGTGTATTCACTTGTGATTCACTTCAGAACCATGTTGCCTCTTCACATTAGCAGGTACTTAATAAATGAGAAGAATATTCTATTCTCTTATTGAACCAGATGTTGCTATAACTCTTTATGGCTTCATGAATAAGCATTCAGGATTTCACTGAAAAGGTTCTAATTATTCCATCTGCACTTACACTTATATAACCTTCATTTGTAATTAAAATCTATTTTTGTACTAATTGTGGACTGGGTTTTCTTAACTGGTGATATCAATGCAAATGTCATTTTATGCACTCATAGCCACATGTTGTTATAACTATACATGCGTACATGACTAGGCACTCATAACCACAAATCAGCAGCAGTTGTGCTAATTTCTATGGGAATTTCTATTTTTTCTTCTGTTAACTCCAAGAGGACCTTGTGCAAATCTCTTTGTGAATTCATTTTCTATATTCTGATAGTATGTTTGCTCCTGCAAGCTTTGCTGTATTAGGGAATTGGCTTTGATGCAAATTCGGCAAAAAATAATGCATAGTGGAAAAAGAGTAGACCATGTTTTCTGTGTCCCTTCAAGAAAAAAAGTGCAATCTAATTTTGGAATAACTGTTCGAACCATAAATTAACCAGTTAAACATTCTCACCAAAAGTTTAATCGTTTCAGTTAATCCACCGTTTGCGAGATTACAGTTGGAATGGCTAACATTAGGAATGCTGAATGTGCTACTTTACCAGTATATTTACACTTCCTCACTGACAGTGTTGAATAAAGGAGTCCTGATGTCATTAAGTGCCTTGATGGACTGGGTCAAATGTCTGATGAGACTGTTAGTTATTCAAATGTTATAGAACTGGGACAAAAGCGATTTGAAAAGAGCATATGCTTGTCAAAATTTCCTGCACAGCCACAAGCCATAGCTGATTCTTCAGCTTGCTTTTTGGTCCATGGCATAGTTTGACAAACATGTGCTCTGTTTACATTTATAATGATTATTTGTGTAGAGGCAGCTGGTATACCTACAGTATTTTTCAGAATGGTCTTTCTTTTAATGTTACTGCTGTTGTGTGATTAGACTATATGTCCGTACAGGCATTACTCAGAATGAAGAGAGAACCAGAAAGTAGCTGATTTACTGAAAGAGCCTTGCTAGGACAAGACGCAGGCACGGTAGACAAAGAAGCACTATCTATTTTTCCTTTATCAGTTATATAAAACTTCCTTCAAGCTGAAAAGTCCCCCCATCATCACCTGCGGAAGATGTGCAGTTGTGTCTCCCTGCCTTTGGTCACACTGGTGACCAAATAGGCAAGGGCACTAATAGGGTAGGCAAAGGGACTGTTCTTCAGCCTGCTGAACGCAGCCCCAGCAACCAGCCTGTCACTTCTAAGTGTGCAATTACGCTTTCTTCTGCTGGGTGACTTCTGGTCTTGGTACAATTTCACGTGTAAGTAGAAGGTAAATGGGATTTTCTAAAAAGGGGGTGAGGGCAGATATCACACTGGCAGCTGTGTTATGTGAAGGAAATGAGAGCTCTGCCTGTATAAAGAGATAAATGGAAGGTCTCTGCCGCATCCTGGCACCTCCTTTATGGGTGTATTTGAATCCGGCTTTGTAGTTAGCTGAGGTCTGAGAGATGTTGGACTTGTCTCTCTTATGCCCTGTGTGTTCCTTGTGGTAGGGAGAGTGCAGGCACATTAGTACACCTGATGGTCCAAAGGAGCCAAAGAAGCCCATTTTCTTGAACCAGTTTTCATATCAGCTATGTTACTGCTGCTCACCACTGTTGAGTAAACCTCACAACTGACTGCCTGATATACCTCCACTACCCTTAGTGCTAGTGGTTGACTTTCCAACAGCGAAGTGGTTAGCTATGGGCATGTAGTCATTTGAGTTGCCCAGCTTTGGAGGGCAATAGCAAGCTGTCTGGAGGATTATGACCTCTCTCATTTGCATGTCCTGGCACTGATCAAGGTGAATTTCTAGTGTGTAAATTTTTCAGCCATTATTCATAGATTCAGATCTTTAGACAGTCAGCTCTTTTGCCCACTCTGCCTTCAAAGAACTAGTTTTGTTAGTTATGTTAGTGTATTGGGAGTAATCCTGGAAAGAGGCCATGGCTGCGGTGTGCACCGGGGAACTGGCCTTACAAGCCATAGCACAGCGTGCGGCTGCCTTGCAATGCTAGCAGCCACTGTGTCTGACTGGGCAGCAGGTGGCTGGGTCATGCGTGGGAGTCCAAATGAGGTCCCCTCTGCAGTGTAGTCATATGTTCAGACAAAGCTGATCTGTTGCTCTTTTTAAAAAAAAGGTTGACTCATGTCATCAATGACTAATGCAACCAGCTCTGGATTCCAGACTGAGATGGCTTGGACAGCAAGCATAAAACAGTAATTCATCCATGTTTCTAGTGTCAGGGCTTATGATGAAAAAAAAAAAAACCCACTTCCCACAAAGTTTTCTTGACTAATACTGATCATTTGAGGCATCTTGAGGTCATTGATGAAGAGATTAATAATTTTCCACTTGATGCAAAACAACCATCCTTTGCTCAGGTGGCAGAAAAATCCATGGGTTGTTAATATAAGATATCTCCAAGCTGATAAAGGTGTCAGAATATAGCTCTTGAAAGAAGTGACTGAACGTGCAGTGTTATGATTGTTGTGCTGGAAGGCACAAGAAGGGGTAATCCTGAAAGTTTTGCTACTCATGGAAGTTTTGCTATGAGCATCTTTTCCAAGCGGTGTTCTTGGAACATGTGCTTCTATTGCAATGCTCTGTACTTGTCTGTGCTTTTTGCTCCCTAGCTGTATCAGAAAATGACCCATGACTCAGCTCTGGAAGATTTATTTTTAGAGAAAAACTGAAAGAGAGCTAACAAACTGTTCACAGATGAAAAGTTTTTATTTCAAGTAGCCCAAAGTTATCTGCACAGCTGAGGAAAAAGAAAACATCTAAAAGATGTGTGACGTTAGCCACTCTCTTATCATTACTTATTCAGGCTTCTAGAGAAAACAAAAGTGAACAGTAGGTGTCTAATTTATAAATAAAATAATGATGTTAGAACAACACCTCAGCCACTCTAGTGCATTGCTACAGATGCAGGCATTGAGATATCTCTGCAGAAGTACAAACACAGTCATAGTTATGATCTGAACACCAGAATAGTGATGCAAATATGCAAAGCTTCCCTGGGTGACTTTACAGCTCTCAAGAATCCAGTGATTAGTTCTTATTTTCTTCTTCTTTTTTTTTTTAAGAGGTCTGTATGCTTTGGTACTCTGATAGGGTGTGCCTTTGCTTCCTAACAATTCTTTGGTTTCGGTTATGAAATTGAAGACATTTATGAGAATACTGCAATATTGAAGGAAAATACGCCTGATAGTTTACCACCTAGACTAATGTGTCATGTGTTTAGAACAAGCACATTCAGAAAAAAGTGGGGAAAATAAAGAAACTAGCAAGACTAAATCTAGGTTTTAATTCCCTGAAGGATCCTTACCATGAGGCTGTGCTGGTTCCATACCCAGATATAAGGGAGACTACCTAGAAGTCAAAAATACAATTTGAAATTTTTGGAAACACATGGAAATTTTCAGCTTCTCCTTCAAAAGTGTGTTCTACTTCTCAAGTAGTTAAAAACATTTTAGAAGGGGAGAATAAACAAAGTTAAGAATAGAGTGAAAACCTCAGTGGGAAAAAATTACGAATCATTTTATCACTCTTTCTTCCACAGTGCTCTGTACTCCTTTCATCAAGTTCTTTGCAATTTCAGCCAATATTCTGATTTTATTTTTAGGCTGGACTCACAAAGCTACACAGTCTAAGGCAAAAATAAATATGTAACAAATGAGATTGAGTCTCCCATTCCTTCACCTTTGCTGTGAAGGGGCTTACACGCACATGGATTCACATTTCCTTCTTCTGTGAATCCTTCCTCAGAGCCACATCTCTGGTGGCAGGAAGCAGTACAATGCCAGGGATAGGCTGTCAACTAGATCATTTCTTGAGATGCCTCCTGGTCCTATTTTATGTGCATTTTATAGTCCTACAGCAATCTGTCTTTTATGATGGTGGCCAGGAGGCTTGATCCTTTCGCTGTTTCAAGCAGGCAGTGAGTGCCAAAGGGAGTCCCTCTGTCCTGGTCTGTGCTGCAGGTGAATCGGAGCACCACCCTGGCTGCTTGTGCAACAGGGGCCTGCTACAGCTCGGATGGCTCTCACTTAAGGCAAAAACTGATAGTTTGTTTGGCTAAATCAGAGGGTGCAAGTGATGGATGAGTTGTGGGACAGAGTGTTCTTGGCAAATTGTTCCATCTAAGTCAGTCAGGAATTAGAGCTGCTGCAGTGTTTCCAGAAAAAAATAGCCATGGCTGCCTTCTGAATGAGGCCAGGCACTCAGTGAGCCCCTTTCTTTCCACCCATTAGCTCCTACCTCTTTGCTTATCTCCAAGATATGCTTTAAACTTTGAACTACCTCTTGTCAAACCACACTGTCTGTTTTTATTTAATCTCTTGCATTCTTCTTTCTCAGTAGACATGTTATGTTTAGCCTTAATTACAATATTTTCCTAGGAGAGACTTAGGGTACTTCTGCCCACAGAAACACATTCATTTTCTTTCCATGGCTTCCAATACTGTGAACCCTCACAGCTTTATCTTATTCATTCAGCTCTGCTGTATCCTATTTTCTTAAACATAAGTCTTATTAGAGGGTGCTAACAGCAGAATCGTATAATTAAACTGCAGATTATACTAGAAGACAGGTAGACATGGACTATGCATTTTTCCTATTTTGTCTGCCACACTGAGCCAGCAAAAACAAAGTTCAAAGTAATAAACCAATTAACTGACTATCACAAGGCAGCTACTTTATGTTATTTCAAGCTTAGGCACATTTGCTCCTGTTAGACATATCTCTTTTGTCCAAATAGCACATCAAGCCGAGGATGGCTTAATAATACCGAGAAGGAAGGGTCATAAAGGAGTCTCTTTTGTGCCATTCAGTCTGTGGTTAGGGGTAGAAGCTATCTTCCCTAGTAAAGGAGAAATGTTCTCCACCCACACAAGGCCTCAGGGTTTGGGCATTGGGCTCACATTGTGAGCACAATGTGGAATGGCTGATGGGGTGAAATTTCCAGCCCTCTGTGTTAAAGCGTGGGGTTGCTGGGGAATTCTGTTTCGGCTGGTACTTTGGTCTGTATGCAGGAAGAGTGTCTACAGCCCTCTGCACCAGTTGCCCATGGTATTTGGAACCCTGGAACTGGATGAAGGTAGTTCGGTGGCTTCTCTGTTGCCTAGCTCTTCATATGTTGCTGTGGGGATTTTGGTGGGATGACGTGTGCACGCTGGTGTGCTGTCTGTCTAGTACAGGTGACTTCTGTTTTCCTTCTTCAGTATGGAAAAGAGGTGTTAGGAGGCTCAGAAGTACTTAGAAATTTTGTTCAGAGAAGAAATTTCAGTTCATCCTAAAGGGTATACATTAATCTCTGCATTGCAAACAGCTTCTTATTTGTTAATGTCTTCCACAACTGCTCTTCCAGCCCCTACAGTTTGCCTCTAAATACCCTGTTGAAGAGATTAGCAGCTCTGAAAACTCTCAGCTCACTACCTAGCGCTTTGTGTTTTGAGAGGTTCTACTCAAAGTTCAAGCTTTACTCTAAATTCTCTTAACTCCTAGAGGTAATCCACTTTGGAAGTCATCTGCTCAGCTGGCTCATCAGTGTGCTAGTTGTTGAGCTAATGGAGAACGCATGAATAGCAATGGTACAGTAAATTGAGGTTTGGACTGAAAAGTATCACAGAACTGCAAGAAACAGTGACCCAGCAGTAGGCATAGTCAGAATGGATCAGTGCAGTGCGTGTTTATTTAGGAAGCTCCGAGTCTGGCTGGAAGGGTTCACACTGCATGGTAAGGCTCTTTCTTCCTCTGAGACTTACTGCTGCCATTGCTGCTATGCTAAGGATGGGGCACCTCCCATGGCTCCCATTCTCTCTGACATGACGTGGGAATGAACTGCGTTTATGCAATAGAGATCCACTAGGAACCAAATCTAGAAAGAGTGAGCAACAAATCATCATGGAATAGAGCAGAAGATAAGTACAAAATTCAGCCTCCTATTCCCTCAAACCTCCACCTTGTGCTGCAGAACTGCTTTTGCATCAGCACTCACAGGGTATTCCTCAAGCATAGAAGAGGGGGAATAACTAACGTCTAAACTGACACATTTTCTGGCAGTAAAGGCAGATGTGTGCACGTATCTGGATCTGAAGTTGGACCTTTACTAGCTCTAACCAGGTGTGAAACATGAACAACACTTGGCCACAATTTTTTGATTGTGATCCATATATGTATACAGAATCCATATATGTATATAGAATAAAAATACTGGAGATCACACATATGCTATTATGGTATATGTGTACTTATTTTAGCTATCTTATATGTTTGAAGTAAACACTGTCATGTTAGCTCCATAATCCCAGAGCAGCCTGGAAGCACTATGAAGCTGAGTCAAATCCTTTTCATACTGCTATTCTGCAAGATCAAATTTTGCAACAAATAAGCAGCAAAACTATGCCAGTTCAGTTGCACTGCTCACTGTGTTGAGGATAAAAGAGCCATGGTTCTACCTCATCCTTATAAACCTGCCTTTGTGGGGAAAAGCAAATGATGAGTATACAGACCACATTTCTTTTTAGGTCTCCTAATCCAGCCTGTAGTTATTCAGGGCTTTAAATGATTCTCACTTGTATTGACAAATAGTTCAGTTATATCTAGTTACTTAATTGCTCATATCGGCTGGCTAGTTCTTAGGTGCATATGATTAGTGGGGCAGCAGCACTACTAATAGACAGGGCTACAGGAAAATATTAATTTGAATGCAAAGTGAGAGGGCTGTGACATGACCTGACAGAGCCATGAAATAGTAAAATGACAGTTTACTGATAGAAACTAACTGAGCACTGTTAGAGTAATTCCTTTTCATTATAAGTCATAAATCAACTTTAGAAGGGATGATGATAACTTGGTTCGTTCAACCTACTTAGGCTTTAGTGTTCAAAATTTCCAGTGCTGCATGTGGCAGAACCCCAAAGTAAGGGACATATTTCAAGCAGCAGTAGATCTGAATTTCTGTAATACACGTAAAATTACTTTTTTGAGCTCAATTTCAGTGTTTCTTCTGTCACAGCATATTCATCAGCCTTCCTGTGGACTAAATCAATTTGGGTCTAAAATAAATGGTGTTCTTCATATCCTGGACAAACTGGCCTCATGACTACTACAGTGAGGAAAGAAAGTAATTTTCTTTTCTGTAGTCATTCACTGAGAACATGTTCCAGACTGGTAGGGGAAGATCAGTGCTAAAAATTGCCAGTCAAAGAATCATTCTTTTTCATAAATTTATTTTTCACAAAAAAGAAAGCTGAAAAAATTTACTGTTTGCAAAATATTTTGTGCTGAAATGTTTCTATTTTAAAACTCAAATACCAAAAACCAAAAAAGAAAAGCAGTTTTCTGTTCAACATGCAAATCTTGAGCAAAATTTTTCATTTATGGTGGTTTCATTGGAATAAAAGGCTCCAGAAACTGCTGACTAAAATAAAACGTTTCCACAAACTATTTTCTCAAAAATCCTATCACTTGATGGATGCTGTTGTCTAGCTCTGCTTTTGAAGAGCTTTTCGAGCAAAGAGAAGGGGAGCAGGAAAAAGAGGAAGGAATATAGATATTCCTTCCAGACATATATTAGTGGTGAAATGTAATTTGCAAATACTTTGCTTCTTTTATATTCATTTTATGTAAAGCTTTTGCTCTTATTGTCTCTGTCAGCAGAGAGAAAGCAAAATAAGCCTCAGGCACCAGAGCCTCTGCACAAAGGCAATCCTAGGGTACACGTTTAGATTTTAGCCTGCAGTGGGATGCTGACTGTCTGTGGGAGACACACAGCCTCTTCACAAAATGTAAAAATCTGAAAGTTGTGTAAGTGTTGGGCTTTGAAGTGTGAACACTGGCAAAGGCAAAGCAGCTTTAATAATTACAGTTTTCAAGAACTTTGCAGGGGTGCTTCTCCTTCTGAGACTACTCTCTGGGAAAACCTGCCATGCATTCTGCTTTACAATATGCCAAGAAGAGATTACCACTCCTTGAATCCTGTGAATTTATCTAAAAATTAAGCTGGTATGTAGAAAATTTATAGGAACTTTTTCACCATCAGTAAAGATAAATCCAAATCAAAGATACGGAGAGCTTTCTGCTTCCCAGCTTGCAATGGGGATAGGAAATCTGAGCTTTTTCCAGATAGTGCCTCTGTCAGGCAGAGAAAGCAATACTGTGCCCTATTCTGAGGGAGGGGGTCCACAAGTAGTGAAGCAATGCAGGATGGATACCCTGCGTGTCATTCAGGGCATTATACAGCAATGCAGGTACTGTGAATCAGGAGCATGGATCAGGCAGATAATAACTGAATACCCAATAGGCTCCTAATTAGCAAGCTGAAGTATGGAGTAACAGTTGCCCCAAAAAGCACTTCAAGAGTACCCTAATGGCAAACTCGCTTGAATATTGCTGCCTGGACAACTCCTTGGAGATCATATAACAGGCAGCAAGAAAGTGTCAAAGTGAGAGAAGGCATGAGACTTTTTGTCAGCAACAATTATAGCATGAAAATTACTCAGGCTGAAGGATGCCTCAGTATCAGGATAGTAACCAGCTTGTACACTAAGCAGTGCTCAAACTGTGCAAGCAAAGGTGCTTACTGTGGGTAGCCTGGATGGTCGTCTGACATCCACTATGCTTAGCTTGTTCATAGCTACTACAGCACACTCACCTTCAAAAGTGAGAGATTCGCTTCGGCAACAGAGAGGTCTCACTGAAATTTGCCAGGACCTTAGGCTCTGCTGACTACTTCTGTTCTTTACTGTTGATGCCTCCCTCCTTGATTGCCAGTATGAACAGGGGAGAAAATAAAATGAAGCCCGGGATTCAGATTAGCCAAGAAAAATATGAGAAGGAACAATGCAAGAGGTGAGGGTATAGAAGGCATGGTGCACCTCTGTTAAAAAAGATTGTTCTTCTTTATAAAGGATGTTACAACGGCAATACAGTTGGCTATAGCAATACTACCTTGACCTGCTTGCACAGCCTGTGGGCTGTCAGAGAGCAGTGCTGGAGCTTGTGAGCCAAACTTTGTTTCAGGATTAGCTGTTTGAAAGTGGAACATTGTGCCAGACTGCTATAGGTACAGGAATAGGGGAAGAAAACAGGTACAGTAAAGTCAGAGGAACGATAAGGCTTATACTAGGTCTGGGCCCTGAGCTGCGCTGGTGTGATTGAAGCAGCCTCATCCATAAGACTCGCCAAAGGAACTTTACTGGTGAAAACACAAATCTCTTCAGATTGTAGCCAGAATAGTAGCCAGAATAGGGCTTTGGAAGATACGCCTTTTTTTGCTTAAATATTGAGAGTGGGGATTAGATGCTTGAAACTTTTGTAGATTTATCTCAAAGGCATGTAACAGGAGTCTGAGTGGGAAGCAAAGCACGTACAATTTAGGTGTTAGACAATCAGTGCAGTGAGCTTGGAGCCTGCATCCTATTTTTTAAAAAGTCTAGACATTTGGGAGCCTACATCCAGACTGAGGTGCTTCTGAAGATTTTACCCAAGGTCTGCCAGTAGAAAAACTTGTTAGCTAGGTTACATAAAGATTTAACTGGCTATTTCCTTATTTTTTGAGAATTGCATAGGTTGATGTTGTACTAAATTAACCTTTGTTTGTAAATCACAAGATTTTTCAGTAGTGTGAATCAGATATAGTTTCAGGAAATAAATTAAGTTAAGATAGTCATTGTCAGATGTTTTGATAAGACTTTCCATGCTGAAAGATTGGAAAAAATTAAAGCCAATTGCTTCATTTTAATGGCTATATTATAATGGCTATTTGAGGCATTGTCAAGCCTCACATAAATCTGAACTGGGACTTGATGAGGATTATTCTTTTGTTCCTTTAGATTAGGCATGAATTTAGTAAGAGCAAATGGTTTTCTGGCAGTTCTAAATTCTGCTTATGATGGGTTTGGCTGCTGCTGGGCAGCAGCATTCAAATTGCACAGTTCTGCATAGCATAATGCATGAGATTAGCACGGGAATGTTAGGTAAGATAGGGTTAGAATGCAATATTCTTTAAAAGATTCAACAGTATTGAATCCCTCATGTGTATACAAACACATCCAGTTTACATCATCAAGTGCCATTGCGAGTGCCATGGTAATTTGTCTGTTTATTCCTGCTCTGTGCAACTTTGAGCCACGAAGAGTTTTGCAAGGCAATGCAATGGGACATTTTTATAGTCTTCTCTGGAAATGATACAAAGCTTCCATTAAGAGAGATGGCTGTGCTTCAGATATGTTCTTGACTGGATGTCTCTATCTGATATGTGGAGATTCTCCTCAGGTTATCACATCTTTGAAAGATGCTCTGAGAGAAAATACAAACAAGATTTGCATCACATATGGAGCACGTTATGAAATTCTGTTCTTCTAAAGGATACAGTTCTAAACAGTGACCGAAGAAACTTTTCAGTGTTTATTAACAAGTTGAGAAATTGGACCTAGAGTAATCCCACATAACTGTAACACTTAACTAGCTCTTCTAATGTTAGAAGAATTAGTCTTCTAAGTTAGGAGAGTTGTCTACCTAGACCTTCTGTGTATTCAGTCAAGAGCCATTCACACTTCTACAGTTAGGCGCTTCTAGAGAGATATTTGCTATCTCTCTCCATTGACCATGTGCCAGTGGCTGACATCAATAGCTGAAGATGAGCATGCTCCTGATTTTAAAAAAATGTTAAAAGTAAAACTGATACTGTGTCAAAGGATGCATGGTAACAGTCATTCTAGAAACTCATGCCAGAAAGAATGATTTATGTAACTTGATTCATAATTTGATCTCATTAAAAATAAGGACATCGCTGATATCACATGAAAATGATTGATAGAAAATGTGATCGGTTTGCCTGGAATGTATTGCTTGGTGTTAGAATAGGCTGTCAGAGGAAAGTGTCGGTACTGTATTCAGTGTTCTCCTTTAAATAACTGGCCATTACTTCAGCTTTCTTGTTAAGCCTTTTGTCAGGCTCGAGATGACTAAACTTGCTGCACAGCCAGGCACTGAATCAGAAATACCCTCCACCCTTTATCTCACATCGTTTCTGAATTGGTTCAGGTCCAAAGAATTGAAATTGGGTGACTCTGGAGTCAAGTGAGGAAAGCTGGCAGTGATGCCTAGAGCTGATTAAACTCAGATTTCCCCAGTCTGAAAGATGCTAGACTGGACTCAAATCCACTAGATGAGTCAAAGAGAGCAGGATCTAAAACGCTGTTTCTTAACTGCATATATTGTTTGTGAAAATGTGGATCTTAAGCTCAAAGGCTACATGAGCAATGCAGACTCCCCTGTATGAGGGGAATGGATTTCTCTCTTTCGCCTGTCTGCTTTATTCTCATTGGGCTACCTAGACAGTGGACATACACGTGACAGTTACATTAAATAGGTTCCCCCATTTTCTGGTCACTGTGACATAAAAGACTTTTCTCTGACTTTTCCATGATTACGTTCTGATTTGCTCAAGAAAAATTGGCTGGACTGCTGCCGAGACTTTAATTGAAATGATGCTTTCAATGTACCAGGATAAGTATCACTCTCACCTCTTAGAATACGGCACAGTCAAGCTTCTTGTGAATGTTTCTTTTTGTTAAGCTTTTTATTCTGCGTTTGTTTAGCTCAAGGTACAGTGGGCTGCAGTAACCAAACAGAGCAGAGCATGAATCACAGTAGCAAAGCTCTGGTCCAAGAGGAAATGACACAGTTTTTTGGCCTAAAGATGGAAGGAGGCATTTCTAACCAGTGTTGCTGTTAATGTGTTCATGAGCAGTAGTTAGTTTAATAAACTCATGCTCCCTACTGGCACATCAACTAGATAAGGGGCAAGTTCAGTTTCCTGGATAGCTCCCTGACATTATTTCTCTTCATGCTAGCACCAGTACTGACCTGTTTGAGTGAAGCTTGAGATAACTGCTTGGCATGTATATGCAATCAGGATATGACTGGGGTGAGGATTCTGACTGGGCCTACTGTGAAGAAGCTGTTAATATCAGTAACGTTACTCTCGTCTAATGCCAAATTCCTCAGAGAGTGTACCGTGTTATAGAGTGCCCAGTGTATGATGTGTTGGTATAATTTGTGAGAGTGAATTGTAAATATTTCAGTCTGATAAACATGTATCACAAATAATTTAAGTTTGGGGGGTGCAAGAGAGATTTCACTCTTTTCTTCACTGCAAATGTGAAATTGCTAAATTATATGCTGAGCTCCCCACAGAGACTGTCAGATATGGAGAGTTCTGAGAACTGAGCTGAACGGATGGAAAGAAAAAGGATGTGCTGTAATTTTGCACAGGATAGGAGTTGTAAGAGTGCTTACTGTGATTTTATGGAAATAAAGAAATTGATTCCCTGTAAGTGTAATCACAATCTGCGATAATACGCCATAGCATGATGTGCTTTTATCCTGTAATTGTTAACTGCTGTAAATATTTCAGTGCAAACAATGTGAATACTATGGGAACACTGCTGACTTTAGGCAGATAGAGAGTTATTCCTGTCCGCAGGAAAGAAAGCACTATTTGTATGATAAGTTTTGGTTGCCACTGCATTTCAGAAGCCACTTGTAGCAAGCTGGAGCCAACCAAGAACTGTATAAGGAAAAGAGCTAGTTAAATACTACAGCTGCCCTTTGACTTGATTTACTTGTTTCCATTCTCTTCCCTGATACTATGATTCCTGGATGGCTTATCACAGGATAAAAAAAAAAGTCAAGGAAGAAGATTTGGGTGACGCTGCTTTTTAGCACTCTCACAGATAGACTCCAAGAAAAGTGATGCTTGGGAACTGTAAGACACAGACGGGAAGAAAGTGCTGAGTAAACTACTTTTCTTTTGGCAACACAAAACAGCGGCGTCAACACAGACCATTTCTGTAGTAATTTCTGGGCTATCTCACTGCTGTCTCATATGTTGACACTTCTCAATACCGGGACATTGTGGTGAAGAATGATAATGTTACTCTGCAGGAAAGAACTCTCAGTTCTCGTAGAGCCTCCCAGAGCACAAAGATGAGGAAGTACAAGTACTGCAGAAACGGTCGTTTGATATTTGTGGAATTATTTGATATCAAGTCTCTAAAGAAGCTTTTGACCAAACAGAAAGTCAATCTATCTATCTGCAGCGCTATCTGCCAGGTCCTTTGACCCTGGCCATCATGGTGCAGGCTGAAGTACAGCGTTTAGTCTGCTATATGAATGATCGCTGTCTCTGCGGAACTGCAGTCACCCTCAGCCTGCTGGCCCTGTTCTGTGGATCACCAGTGGCTCCAAATCAGTGTAAAGAAGATAGTCCAAGACTGAAAAATGCTCTGAAAGGCTTAACATCCCGTTCAGAGACCCAATGGGCAGCTGCTTCCTCACCCCCAGACAGTTTACCTCATGGTATTTCAGAAGTCTCAGTCCCTGTCCCCTTTCCTGCTTGTTAGACAGGAAGAACTGAAGAGAAGGGGAATGCCTATAGACCTTAGAGCTCCCAGAACCATCCCGTTGGTTCAGTTTAGCTTTTCATAATCCCTCTTTAAATGCAGGTGGGCTCACTTGCTCTTATTGAAATATGTCCAACAATAAGCTCTATTACCCATTCCAGGTTTGCAAGAGAAGAAAATCTATTTTTGTAAGTTACATTGTTATCTTTTACTAATAGGGGAGAGCTTGGAAACTCGGGTGTGAAGATGACTGAAAGCTAATATCAAGATTGCTTTTATTTTGAATGAAAATCAGCCACTTACTTACATGTTATCGTTCATGTAACTCAACGTTTTATACCGTAGTGGCTCTATTTTTAAAGGGCTCTGAAGTACTCTTAGACTTGGTCTTATTGTTAAAGACAAATAGCTAAACCCACGCTTATGTTATGTATCTTACGAATGGAACTAATTAGAGTACAGCTGGAAATCCAGTGAGATATTTTTGGTATAACTGGTTGAAGTAAAGCTGGTTCAACTGCCATCACTTTTTTCCTGTTTTTTTTTTTTCCCCTCTTATGAGCGGCCTCAGTTCTAATTTCTGTTGTGGCTTTTATGATTGATGTCCCAAGATCTCTTAGTGTGATTCTTTTCTCCTGACAGGCTTATTTTTCTTTTTACTGTGGCTGTGTGCTTCATGCTACTCACTAAAAACAACTTCAGCTGTACTTCTGATTTCTTGGGCTTGCCAGCTTGTGTTGATCTTAGCAAAGAGCAGATATTCTGCATCACTATCAGCACTTTTTCATGAAGTTATATTTTCAAATCTTTACTACGGGTCTGCAAAATAGTCTCCTAAAATGCCTTCTCATGATCTGTGCCTTTGAAGACTACTGCAGGTAAATTGCAGAGCTGTCTGTGATGTGTCACCAGAAGAAACTGTCTAGTTACGTTAGGAATAGCCCAGTCCTGTCTCCATGTAAGAGAAAAAAATCCAGGGATTTTGATGAAGGGCGAAGAACTTTCGCCTCTTTCCTGCTTGAGGAACAAGAAAGGGAACAAGAGAGGATATTCACCAGGTAGGGGCTATGGATTACCTGTGGACTAGCATTACTGTATTAGCTGGATGGGAAAGAGATGGAAAACAGAACAGAAAAGAAGCAATGCAGAGGAGGAGAGACTCAGCAGATGAAAGAATGAAAGGATCCAAACCCTAGGCTGGCCAGGGACTTTGGAGAATAAACACAGAGGAAGATGGAAAAAATAATAGTGGAGGAACAGGTAGCTTTTGAAAAGTGAGTAGCAACAGAGAAGGAACCCTTACAAACCGCAAGGAGAAAACTGGAAGTATACTGTGGGGAACGGCTAGTGGTAGTGATTTCTGCTATAAGCGGTAAATGTTTAGATTCAAGCACAACATTAAACTTTCAGGTATGCAAAAATTGCCAAATTTGACTCTTTCCCATTATTGTATAGAGAAAATGTTCTTAGAACCTGGCTTTATACCATACATTCCCTAAACTAAGAGCTTCTTGTGTCCTTTTATGTAAAAGTCAAGTTGCTTTTCTTTTCATGTAAGTTGAGTAGTATCAGCGAAGCTGCCACATGGTGTATTTCACCTCTCTTTTCCAAAGACCAGTAATAGTAGCAGAAACAGTATTTACCTGTCATTGCTCTCTCTTTGTATTATCTTTTGTGAGATATCTATGTTGTTGTGTTGCTCTTGGAAACAGCACCAGGAGCAGCATTCACTTGCAGAGCCTGGGAGAGAAATGCAGAACCTCCTTGTGTGAGTGCACGTCCAAGCATAATCCCCTCAACCTAAACAGTTCTTTAAAATGAATCGTTGCAATTAAGCAACATTAGGGCCTTGGTGTAAAGTCTGGATCCACAATACAGGAATGCATTTAAGATCCAGTATTCATAGTTTCTGCCTAGAGGAGTCAAGGCTTCTGTGAGCATCTCACTCAACAAGCACAGAAACACGCCAGCAGCTTTTCACGGAGAATTCATTTTGATATCAATTCCATTTTGGTCTGCTTTCTGAGCCTGGTAGTTTATATCACATTGGCTGCCAAATGGTGACTACAATTTTCAGTCACTACTGACCTGGGTGAGGATGAAACCTAGAGCAGAAGTAGGGTAGATCACCCACAGTAATTTCCTCAGTTAGGGAGCACATTTCCAGCAGAAAATGAAAATGAATTATTCCCCATTTTTGATCACATTTAGGAAGTGATGTCTGTCACTCGTAGAACATCAAGCTGAAAAAAGTGCTTATAAGTCATTTCAGAGTTATGCAGTAGAAGTCACTGACCGCTTTTCAAGTTGCCAGTACTTCTAGAGTTCTCGTGATAGGCCCAAAGGTGCAACAGTTAATCTGAGTAACTTTGGCAGCATAATGCGCAATTTAGTTTCTGAAGAAATCCCAGCATCTTCTGAGGAGCTACACTGTGTGTGATCTTGGTTCATGTGCTAAAAAGTAGGAAGAAATTGAAGCCCAGCTTCCCTGCTGGTTGGTGATATTTTTAATCTGGGCTCACCTTTTTACTGTTTTCATCATTATCCTTGTCAATATAGGGAAAATTGTTTTGGCTGTTAAACTGCAGTCTCCTACATACATATGCATTTGCATTTCACACTAGTTCAGAACTTTAGATCTTTGTATTACTGCCCACACTCTAATTTTTTTAATCTTTACAGTATTAATGTGAAGTAGGTAGCCCCTTGATTTCTTAACCCTTGCGCTGTTGAAATTAAAAAATGGCTTCATGAATCTTTTCAAACACTTGTCGAGAAAGGAATAATGAAAGAAAGATTGCTTGCTTGCTCTTGGCCAAAACCTTCTGCGATAAGACTCATCCCAGAGCAAATTTATCAGTTGGGTAATAACATCTTGAAAATGGGGGTTAAACGGAAATGCTGACAGGCCATGAACTGCATAGTCTGACTGAAACTCCCTGCAACTTCATGTATTTTCCCAGTGCGTTGGGACTCTTGTTCTCTTTTCTCCTTAACCCAAAATGACAGGTCTGTTATACATATGTATGCTAAGTGCCTTAATGGATTTGGACAGCCTCTCCCTGATTTCTAAGATGCAGTCATTAGGTGGTTCTTGGAAGCAGGTGCTATTTCTGGGCTGAGCTCTGTTTCTCTGTCTCTCCCCTGCTAACCTTTTCACCTCTGCTAATGATTAACGATGATGGGGTTTGAATGACGGCAGGGCAGCTGCCTCAGCCGCACTGCTGGAAAGGTTTGTTTTAAACTTGCTTGTCTGTCCCCTGGGGTTTTGAAAGGAAGGGAGAGATGTATGTTGATATAGGAATTAAGTAAATATTTACTTTTGGTTGATTTTCCACTGTCCTCGCTTACAGATTTTCCGCAGCCTAATCTGTGTGCCACCTGTCTCACCCTGTACTCCAATCCCCCCCACCGTGCCTGCCACTGGTACGAGCGGGCCAGTGATCAGCCCTGTGGCTGAAGCAGGAGATCTGGAGAGTCTGACAAAGTGCCGTCCCCAGTGCTGATGGCCGTTTTCTTTGGCGCCTGGTCATGATGTTTCTAAAAGCCCCAGGGGAGAGGTACTGGATAATCCTGACCAACTTGGTAACTAATCCCACGACATCTGTAGTATTTCCTGACACCTCTGGTTAAGGGCTGGGAGAGAAACTCCATCTGTGTGTTACCGTTTCGAATTGTGGTTGGCCTGGCCTGACACTGATTGATACAGGGAGACACAGACCCTGTGAAACCCTTGGGTTAGCATGTGCAGAAGCCATGCCTGCACCGGCACTGTCTGCACAAAGGGTAGGAAATGTGTCCGACTGTGCGGGAGGGGTGGTTACAGTTCCCTACTGGACAGATGCTGATGTGTGGGGACCATATGTTACTTCTCTACCTAGCAAATGAAACGCCTTGCAGCCATCCTCCTGCACCTGACGTGCATAAGCAGATGGCCTGACTGTATTGCTAGGTAGTATTGCCAGCATTTGTCCTTTCCTAGTGGTCAAGACTGGAGCAAGGACACAATTTGATCTATAGCATTGGTTAATCATTGCATACCACTGAAGGCCTTGCACTTCTGCGCCCATTGAATTTCACTGCTTTGGAGTCTGTTTTAAGTTGCTTTCCTCAGATGTAACTAAATCACAAATTAAATTTGCCCACCCCTTCATATTTACTAATATTAACATTTTTTTGTAGGGCAACATTGTCCCTGGCACCAACAAGTTGATTTACACATATTAACCTTTTCTGATATTTACAACGGACTCATTAATTAAATTGGCTCAGTTCTGCCATCTAACACTTCAGAAGTGAAAATAGATATGTTTACAATATTCCTACAGAAATCATTTACTTTACTTGTAATATAGCTATGAAGCAAATTACTAAGGCAATGAGTGATCAAGATATAATGGGATATAGTTAGCATTAGGGAGATAAGAAACTGAAACCTTATTCCAGCTGTCTCCACCTGAGAGCTCCTTGGTCAGTAACTCTTTGCTTTTCAGTAGCATCTTTCATCAAGGACAGTGAAATGGCTGACAAACATTAGGTAATAAAGAAAGATCCTTCGCCATCCTGGTAATACAGGAAGGCTTTGCAGAATCTGGGGGTGGCACTGTTGTGTTCTCCTATCACGTTTTCATAGGGTGCGTTCATAAAAAGCGTTTGGGAGAATTCCCATTAATCATCAAGCGTACTGGATTTCAGTAAAAATTCAACTGAGTAGTGATATTGTTCAGAAGGGCATTTTATGGAAAGACTAGTATAGAAACTTGACGCTTGCAGCAACACTCATGGAAGACGCCCATTTGAAGCGCTGTATCACACCACAGGAGAACGATCGCATGGTTTTGTCAGCATATCCTCCGCTATAATTGGATACAGCTACTCTTACTGCTACTGTATGAGCATGAGTACTTTTAACAGGACTAGTATAATTAATGGAGGCCAGCATACCCAGTCATTTTCCCTCCCCAGCCACCGTTAGGCCTGTGCGTTTACAGCAAGGGCATTACTGTAATGGCAACCAGGAAATGGAAAAGAGCTGGAGAAATATGTATTGTTCCCCTGTTCTGGCTTATAGCCATTTCACAGTTGCGTTGTTGATGAGAACAGGCTTTAGAAGAAGAGTATTAAAGAGAAAACAGAATTAAGAGCTAAGAGCACAGGACATTTCAAGGGAAGGATTTTAACACCTTTTTCCCCTCAGCCATGGCTGTAAAACAATCTGGTTTTGCTGTTAAAGCCCCTTTAAAACATGCTGGGCCCAAGAGGGAGAGAGAACTCCCAGTGAGAAGCATATATCCAGATCTGATGGAGGATTAATTCATTCATTCATTCTAAAGCCTCCAAGAAAGAATGTGAAAAATAATATCTTCCGAGTGTTTGTTGATACAAGAAAACCGAAGGCATGCCACATTTAAATGAGGGTGAATTCTGTCAGCTGTGTACAAAATCTGTTGGTTTAGAAAAAGCCCACTGGTCCGTACAGTACTCCTTTGACATGCTGTGCATCGTTCTGCATTTTTCATTCTCAATTTCTCTGTGGAGCAGCCAGTAATAAGTTAGAAAAATAGCATTTCTTCCCACAAAGTTCTTTCTTGGCAAAGACACAATAAGAAAATTGGGCCTTCTGTTATCTCTGTGGGCTTAGCCGTTAAATTAAAATAGGGGGATCAGAGCTGGGTTCTCACTGCTCATTGCCAGATGTAGTGAAGAGTGCCTTTATTTATATAGATACAGGTATCATAGGTCAGGGCCCAGTTTTCCTATATGCTATTGAAAAGAATGTCCCTGACATACATCTGGGCTTGAATGCAAGGGCCCAGAGACAGCTTGAACTGCTGGAGATGTTTGTTAGGAGAAGCTTGTTGAACTTTCTGTCTGGATAAAAAGAGGTGGTTCTAGGGTAAAGCAATAAAATTATGATTTGTCTACAGCCCAGATGATTCTTAGGCTTGCATTTTCAAATGAGGTGACTGAGAAATATGGTAGTGAAGGAGATTAGAATGGGACCAGAGACAGTGCCCACTGAAAAACTTGGAAGGTCGGATAAGGGGAGCACACTTACCAGCATTTTAGAGAGTCAGGAAGAGAATCAGGAGAGGAAAGAGCCACGGAAATTAAGAGAAAACAAGATTTCAAGAAGAAGAACGTGACTGACTTTCACAAAGATTTCTGACAGCTGAAGGAGGATGGGAATGAACTGAGGTAGAGAAATTTTGGAGGTGAGACTCATCTTGCTTTATTTTAGACATCCATGTTGCCTGTCTAGTCAATGGAGACTACAAATTGATTCATCTCATCCTAAAGCACAGGCCTGTATTTGCTCAGCCTGATTGTTTGCTTGCACTCTGCTGACTGAATTGACTGAAATGGGTATATAGACACCTCGCTCACAGGCAGATGCCTATATTGTTGATACCTAAAAACAGGGGCCTGAATCCCACTCTAGCCATCTACTGTATAAGTGCTAGTCATGTAGCTCAGACCTCTTGTTCTATGTAAGAGGGTCCTATTATAAAACCAACTTCTAGGGAAATTTTGCAAACTCATTGCCATATGCACAGCAAGTAGAGAAAACAGGCAACATATACAAGATTTGTGGCAGTGAGCAAATGGGAATTTGCTTGCACTAGAATACCTCTAGTTCTTTATTACTGGTGAGCCTAATAAAGAAAGGGGGTCCCAGATCCTCATCTGCATTATGCTGTGCTATGCTGTGACCACAGCCATGAACGCTGATCTTTCCATCCTGCCATTTATCCAATCTATGTTTTCTCTTGCATTTTCTCTGACACATCTTTTTTTGCTGAGTGAAGACAAGACGAACAGAGAATGGTGGGTATATGCATGCACACACATTCATCTATATATTTGTATGTGTCGTCGTATACAAATTGGCAGCTTGATTTTCTAGGATGCTTAATAGCAACAGCTGAATGGGAACTTTCAAATGTCCAATTCATTTGAAAATCAAACCACTTATTCAGGTTGCTAAGTATAAATTTATGCCTTCTATTTTGAAATACTCACAGATTTTAAAGTGGTACTGAAAGAGAATGGTGTGACTGTGTTTTAACTGACACATAACAGCATTACTACTGTCCTCAAAAGCACTAGGTCAGTGCAGGAATTCGCCTGACTCCTTCAAACGCACAGAAAACTTAAGTAGATCTCATGGCCATGATTCAGATACATGGTTTCAAGTACCAGAGAGGCCACTCTGTTAAGGATTTTATCTTGTGCCCGTTGCAATATGAGATCATACCTGTGGTATCTGTTCGTTCATGTCTTAAGGAAAAATTGGACTTCATGCAGTTATCCAGACTGGAGTCTGACCAGACACCTCTTACGTGGGTAAAATGGGGTCCGAGGTCTCTCAAAGCATTTAAACTGGATGTTTTACATCCAAAACACTTAGATATTCTTTCTGTAATCATTTCCTACTTCTGGCTGTCACATGTGGGCCTCTGAAGTTGGAGTGTGTTAGGTTGATCTCAGCCAACTTTTATATTTTTGTCTGGCTGTGCCCTGAGCAAATGATGGCATTAGACATAACAATAACACACAGTGCTGTGCCTCCAACAGAGAGAGAACACAATCTGTGTAATTCATTTGTGAGGGATAATAATGGGAATTTACAGCACCAGCAAAATCCAGGTCAGGACACTTTCAAGGTCTTGTAGTGCTCCAAGACAATACAGCTGATACTTGTACAGTGCACATAGCATTGATGATGAAGCGCAATAATTTGAGGCTGTGTGGTTTTACTCTTATTTACCTTATAAACTATACATTTCTCTCATTCATTGTTGTTCATTGCGGGAGTAGACCCACAGAAAAAGGTTCCTCTCGGAGGATGAGTAAGGACATCAGAATCTGGCCTTTGCTCGTCAGATTTTAAGAAATAGCTTACCCCGTTGACTACCTGTGTCAACAGTTTCAGCAGTTAAAAGCAAGTAATTTAAAACTTAGCAATAGTTTTCAGCTCTGATCCAGAAACCCTTAGGAGATGTCTCTAAGGGATCCATGAAAGACAGTTAAGGAAAGCAAAGTTATTGTGAATAGTGTTCTATTTTTAGGAGAACTACAGATTGAAAAAAGGTTGACAGTTACTGAAAAAGCATTTGTATTTGCATCCCCACCTAGAACACAAGTGATGGAAAATAATGATACACAAATTATAAGTGTCCAGATGCAAAAACAAATTTGACCAGTTAACTCTGAAGTACCTTTCATGGACATCTGGAATGCTGAGTGATGGCTGAACTAACAAATCCCTAAATATGCAGTGACCAGTGGATTCCCAGGCTAAACAAATCCTTGTGGGCCAAGCTGTAAAAATTCCTCTAATGTTATTAAAAAAAAAGGCTGATCAGATTTTTTCATCCTTAAATTAGTTGATTCTGCAACTTTGTTTTCTAGAGATTGAGGAGACTTTTCTTTTTTTTTTTTAATAAGCATAAGCCTTCTTTTCAGGTTTCCTGCAATACAGAAGATCTACATCACAGTCACACAGTATTTATAACCTCTATGATTCTTTCCATCGTGTTAGCGTCAGGGAGAACAGGTAGCATTCTCATGACAGAGTCCTTTAGTGCCAGCTTCACAGGGTTAACTGCAGAAGACCTTATTCCGTCCTTACTTGGGCAAAATTCCATTTGCTCAGCAGGAGTCTGTCTGGGTAAAGATTTTGGGATTTGACAGACAATGTTTATGAGTTATACAGGAAAACTAGCTGAAATAGTAATCACTGCAGCCCTTTCTAATGGGCTAATAGATTTTTTCAAGCAGCTGGAAGATTTTTTATAATCCCTCCAAGCCCTTCCTTTCAGATTTACAGTCCTGGCTTCCAATAAATGATGGAAGTTTCTTTCAATTTACCATCTCAGCCAGGTGCCTTAATGAGCTCTGCAAGAGAGCTCACACAAGTCATAACAGGAGCTGGAGGAGCAGCCTCCTGCTTCAGGCACAGAACAGCTGCTTGCAGATGGTCTGTGGTGAAGAACTACTCCCAGAGCCTCTCCCCAGTGAGAGGAGATCTTGCACATGGAGTGCAAGGTTATGCTGCGTGGAACATCGCCCCCTTTCTCTCGTGTCTTCCTCTGTATTCCCTGCGTGCCTGCTCCCTTGCGCAAACATTTCACCTGTTGAATCTGTGAGCGGGAAGGGGATGCATGATTTTAGAAATGATAGACTGAGTAGGAGAATTTCTGGTGCATAGTTTGGTACTTCCTGCTCCAAAGGGGAAAGAAAAGTTTTGTTCCTAGAACGTACCTCCATATTTTCGTGACATTTTTCTTCACATAGGACATGAGTATTTAGTGAATACTTACATGCAATTTTACCTCCAGCTTGAGAAAGGTTCTCTCTTTCTTTCCCAGAAAAATCGTGGTGTGATATTTTTAATGCTCAACCTGCAAAGTGCTGAGTGTCTTCCGCTCTCTGTAGCCAATGGGGTAGACCATGCCTTCTTAGAATGAAGAGATCATTAGTTTATTAGTTAAATAGTTCTGCATCTTTCGTATGTATATTGACAAACCGATCCATGAACTGATTAAGTATTCTACAATTAAAGCATTTCATATTTGGAAGCAGATGCCGACAGTCTAGAACAGAATGCTTTATGCACTTCACTTCTGTACTGCTTTATTTCAAAATGTTTCTGTGGGATGAAATGTCAATTTTTGTATGGAGCAAGTCACATTCAGTGCAGCAGTGGGAGTGAGTGCTTCCAGTGCAAGACACATTACAGTACTTACAGCAATAGGAAGAGTGATGTAGGTGCATATCATTTCTAACGCCTGTTTCGCATGGAGTTTACTGCTTCTGTGCCTTCATGAAGGGTCTGTGTGAGCTTGTCTGCCTTTTTTCAACCCTATCAGCTAGCTTATGGAAGCTATTATGTCTCCTGACAAGCCTGGCTTTTTATAACAGATATGCACAATGGAAGAGTTAACACTGCATGTTCATCAGTCCTTCATTTTATGGACCATAGCATGAGGCTCTGTAAAAGCGAAAGCTTTATTTTCTGTAACTGCATTTGTGGTTCATTTAATGGTTTTATAGCAGAGGAAGACACAAATTTTGAAAAGGAAAACAAAGAAGAAACAGAAGTAACCCATGAGTTGTTTTAATTGGATACCTTAACTTTAGGCAGTAACAAAGTTATAGCTATAACAAGATCCACGGGAAGACAGGGAGCCCAAGACACCCTGATTCGTTTTTTTGTGAAATCCCTTGTCCCCTGGAACAGTCTGCCAGGGGAAGGCAGGGCCATGTGTGAGATACAAAGTATGGTTTCCAGAGATGCAGCTAGTTTTCCATGCAGCATGAAACCTCTGAGGCTCTTCTTGCATCTGCTCTTGAGAAAAAGAAGGAAGCAAGACTAAATGTTATTACTGCTTTTTCTGTCGATAGTAATTCTGTGAGGAACTGAGAGGAGCAAAACATTAAAAGCACTGCTCCTTCACTCCTGCTCCTTGGCATCACAGAACATTAGGGTGAAGAGTCACAAAAATTCCTGGGATTAGGAACTGCTCCATTAGCCCACTTTGCTGCTTTTTCCTGTACCCTCCTCCTTTTTCTTCATACTCTTATCTGGATCTCGCAGGAGAAATCGGAGGGACCTTTGCTTGGGCTATATGACTCCGGTGCTAAGAGAATTCTTTTTAAAGCTATGCGGTTAAGGTTCATGTTTTCTGTTTAAATGGTCCTTGAGAAATGTCTAGCTTTGATCTAATTTGAACTATTAACTTTTAGAAAGATATTATCTTTATGAGACACTTTCTATCTCTTAACCATGTCTGGAGAATCTGTATGACAGTGCACAGTGATCACACTATGTATTAATGTGGGAATGTGAATGTTATCTCAGATGAAAGCTTAGAAATGCTATGCCTGTACTTATATTCTGTACATCTGCTTTAGTCCCACTAAACAGCTGCAATGATTCACATGGTAGTGCAGTCTTGCATAATTGCCTTTGAGTTGCTGGACTTTCAGAAAGTGCTTTTTCTTCATGCTCTTCTCAAATCCACTTTCTTTCTAAGTTTCCCAACTTTGATCCTGAACTTTGCATAACAAATCTAAGAGCAGAAAAATCATATGGGTGTCATTGGAAATGACTATGATTCATTATTTTCAGCTGTTGTATTCTTGGATATCTGCATTTGGGCAGGGCTCAACACAAGGTTTTCTAACAGCATCTGAATTCCCCAAACTCAAGTTACTCTCGTTGTAAAGCAGAAAGAAAATTGTTCCCTGAGGCTATATCCTGTCACACCCAGGATTCCTCTAGGAACCCTGGTCTCCCCTTGGACCATGCAACTCTGGTTGATACTAAAGATTTGGCCGTGACTGAGTCTTGTTGAGAGTATTAGTGGTAATATAACAAAAACTGAGCAGCTGGTAATGGTTGTTGTAAGTCGGAGTTGAAGGGTATTGATGGGGAAGCTGCTGACAGTGTTACTGTCTGGGGATGGGAGGTGCACAAGCTCCTTCTGAGGGTGTAGTTAGACAGACTGTGCTCTGCCAGGCTAATACAGCATGATTCACAATTGCTGCATTTACCTGTCTTCAAAATAGGGTAGCCAGGCCCCAGTTCTGTTATCTGATACAACTGAAATCAGGCTGAGGCCATCATGCTGCGTTCACTTATCCTTTTTCAACAGCATGTACATTTTGAATAGCTAGGCTGAATCTGAACTACTAGCTGAACTGACAAGTTCTAACCCTCTTTTGCCAACTAACACACAAAGTCCTCTCTACAAGTGACTTTATTAAGTCACGCTTTTGACACAATGCTTTATTCAAAATACACTGCTTCTGGTAAGTCTGGCTTTCTAACCTGGTCGGAGAGAGTGAAAACTGGTTTTTGTTTAGCAAAAGCAGTGGTAAGCATTTCTATCTTCACCACTTCTCATTAGTCTTCGTTCCTGAAAACGACGTTGTCCCTTAAGATCCAAAGGGGAAAAAACGGGATTCTTGTGGAAGCACAAGTTATTGCTGTATACAGCCGTTCCACAAAAGTTCAGACATTGATTCGGGATTCTTCCTTGGGATATAATTTAACGGAGAGGAAAAGGGAAAGAAATATCAGAATTTTAAACACGAATGTAGATGTCGGCAATTGTGTGTCACCATATGATGGAAGGCTGGCAAAAATATCGTCCAGATGGGCTCTTCTTCCCTTAACTATATTTCCAGTAATAATAAAAGGATCCAGAACTCCTTTACTAAAGATCTCATTGCCAGCTTCTTTTACGCAGGGTTATAAAATTAGCTTCAAGGGAAGTGAGACTTTCCTATGGATGTGTGGAGTTGCTCATAAATTTTTTACTGAGATCCATTATCAAAGAAGTGTGACATACAAAGTAATGAATGATTGAATCTCACTGAAGGTGAGTAAGAGTTGGCAGTTCTGCAGTGCTTCAGAATTCAAAGCCTAATGGAGCATCCTCCAGCAAGAATTCATGACAGCAACGCTGGATTCAAGGTTCTGTTGCCTAAGCTGACATCCTGCTCTGGCACTAATCCCACAGCAATATAAAACTCTTTCCAGAGAAATTGTTTTCCACTGAATACTGGATCAGGCAGTACCATGTTAGTATTGCAGATAAGAGCACAAATTGGCAATACATTTTACAGACCACTACTCCCTTTCTCCTTAGATACTTTTTATGAACTGTGAGAAAAAAATCAACCAACCTCACTGGAGTAGTTCAAGTAAATAATTGGTGTTGCGCTCCTTGGTCTGCCTTCATGATGCCACATACAGTAAGCTGTATAACAAGGTATTTGACATTAGTTTTGCAAGCCTGGTCTTTGGAAGTCAAATGCTCTCTTGTGATCTCCTATTGTTTCAGGGGTGACATGTATAGTAATGAAATAAGGTGCAGGGGGAGCTTGGTGGCAGAGGATAAGTCTACCAGCTTCTGATTTGCAGCAAGTGTTGGTAAAGCACCACAAGATGAATGCCCAAAACAGTTGCTGCGTAGAGAATAGTAAATGATATATTTGTATCTGCTGGAAGGCAAACTGAATGGCAAAAGTGTGCCACTTTGCCATCACACTCAAAGAAGTGGTCACCTCACTACAGAGAAGATTTGAATGGACTGATGCAACTTAGGTCTTGATTGTGCTATGTAGGAACTTTGCACTCAGTCCTGTATAAGTGTCTAGCCTAGGTCTAGCAAAGTACAATTATTGTCCTCTGTCTAACATTTTTCGTTTTTAGGACCTTTCATTGCCATCCATCACCAGAATATCATGACATTTTCCAGTTAAAACCCATAGACCAAAATGTGCAGGTGGTTTCAGTCTTGGATGTTCCTTTTCTGAGTTGTGAGCAAAGTGGCCCTGAAGGTGCATGAAAGTAGGAAATGCAGATGCCATTTTATGACTGATTTTGTCTTTTGGTGGATGGAAGTCGTCTTTGTATATTTTCTCAGACACACAACTGTTTCAATAAAAGGTGAGGACTGTCCACCTGGAGACATTTCTGTTTTGGATAGAGTCCTAGCGGGCCTAGGGGTCATAGATCCAGTGTGATTTCTCCCTCCTGAACCGCAGTGCAGGGAGGGGAGTGGACAAAGTGAGATTTATTTTGCAAAGCAGCAGTTGGCGTGATTCCTGTGGTATAACCCACTGTTGGGTCCGTGACTAGAAAGAGATTGACGGTGCTGTTACTAACTCCCTGTCAGCCACCCCTTTCTGCCAAAAGACAGTGGGAGCTAGACGCCAAAGATAATCTGATCCCCTGTCTGCTAGACTTCAGAGGGCAGACTTCCAACGTGTGAATTAACACACAGCTAAGGTTTCAGGTGAGCAAAACTGTTCCAAGAGCAATTTTGGCTGCGTAAAGCATTGCAATTGCACTTCTGAAAAAGGCATGTAGGACTCTAGGATCTCATCTCTAGGCACAGCTCCTTTGGCTGTGCAAATTTGTCTGTAGAGTTTCAGAATTAGCACCTCTTGCAGCTGGGCTTAAAGGGACTGCTGTTTCCAGGGCAGGGATGAAGGTGTCCATCCCAGTTGCCAATACGGCTGCTTGCTTATGGTAACCTCACTCTTTGACCCTTTATATGATTCAAGTTAGGAATCCAGTTGTTTATTTTGCCTGATCGAATAAGGTGCAAATACTTGCCAGTGCGCCACAGTGTTGTATTCATTTCAGCCACTATATCCACCTTGTCAAAAGGTCAGTGAAAACTGGCATATGCCATTTCTGGAAATCAAATTTCAGTATCTGAGCGCAGAGGCATTTTGCGAGCGAAGGGAAGCAGGCATGGCTAGCTGGTTGCTGCACACCCAGCATACCAAGCAGACCCTCATTTCACAGCTCTTCTGTTCTCCCCCACTAAGAACGCATAGGCATATTCAGGACCCCGTATGTTTAATTACACCCTTCATACCAGTGGCTTTCATTAATATACAAAAAAAGGCAGTCAGGCCTGAATGCTCACGAAGTGGTGTTATTTGGGGTGGAGGGTGGTGCTGTGCTATGGAGCAGTGTTTCTCTAAGTAATGTGACAGGAGCACATTAACAAAGCTAACGGATAAGCCACGTTCTCTGAGCATGCAAGGCAGCTTAATAAAGAAACGTGCATTTTAATTCTTAGAATTATCTCGGCATCATACGTGGGCAAGGCACACACTTTACCCTGTTTTTTTCACATAAATCTGAATCTAGGTTCATTCTCTTGGTGTTAATCCTTTTGGGAACACTGAGATCTTGTTGGCTGAATCTCTGGCTGGTTTTGCTAACATAGTAAGGAAAAAAGGTCTCTCTTATCTTAATTTCCCCCCCATTGCCTTGGTTTTAGATGTTCTTGAAATGATAAATCTGTCTGAATTTTGATATACAGTGTTCTGTGGTCCCTGGTTAAGGTGGCTGAACAGTTCCAGTTTAACCTAGATACTCAAATGCTTTCCTAGCCAGAAAGGCTGAATAGTGAAATATTTCTGTATTAAAAGTAAAGTCTGTTTTGGGTTAGTTAGTTGATGGGTTAGTTAGTTAGTTTGGGTTAGTTTTGGGGTTAGTTTAATCTACTGATTAAATCTTACTCTTCAGGAAGATATTTTTATCACTTCTGTTTTTAAGTTTATTTGATTTCCCCTCAAGGTCTTCAGTGAACTGAGGGCTCAGTCTTCGGTGCTGTTCAGGGAACATCTTCAATTTCTCAGGGAGCACTGAAAACAAAATGCTCCCCCTCTAACAGGACTGACCCTAAAGAAACTGGTAAGGCTTAGGATTTCATTTCTGAGAGAATGTCAGATCCTGTAGCCGTTACTCAACGTTTCACTCGAGCCATACTCAGGCTTCGGCCTTTTTCCCTTTGGCATTTTCCCCTTCTTTCCATAAATAATATGCTGAAGGGCCGGACTGCTACTGAAACTACAGAGGCAAACCTGCACAATTACCAAGAGATCTATTGCATTAAATTTCAAATACCAGTTTAAAAAAAAAAAGTTTCCTGTAAAAAGTCCAGTATATAATGAGCACATACACACATTTTAACTGGGACCCTGATGCTCCTATGTCACAGTGAGATAAATTATCAGTTTCTGCATTGCAGTATGATTTTGTCTCCCAATCTGATATCAAATGAAGACTATTGTACATCAAAGTACATTGTATAATAAGGCTGCCACTGAACTGGAATGAGGGCAAGCTGCCATGGTTTATTAATGCTGCTGCTGAAACTAAAATAGAAATATAAAAGCCAGCTTCTGCCCTGTGTGTTGAGCCTACCCTGAGAACCAGCGTGCCAGAAGGGACATTCAGCCTCGGGGTTCTGCTGCTGGAGGGAGAGATAAACTTCAGGCCTCCTTCTCCAGAGGAGACTGTGGTAGAAGCATGGGGGGTGAAACAGCAAATAAGATGATGGGAAGGCCCGTTTTGGCTTTTCTGCAGACCACTGTCCCTGGAGGTGCCAGACTGTAGATGGCTTATGCTGCCATAGGCCTACGTGAAACAGGTTTCCTTCTGCGATTGTTTCATGTATTTTATTTAATATAATTAGGGCTGAATCAGCATTTGGCTCACAGGTAGGAAGAGCACACGTTTCAGTTATGGCACGTTAGGTCTATGGCGTTCCAGCACAGCCTGGAAGGGAGTTTGTCACAGCGCTGGGACTACGTATAGATGGCAGTAGCCTCTTCACTGTTATGTATGTGTGAGATGAAGTTCACAATGCAAATCTAAAAAACACTGCAGTGATAGCTGTAGCAAAATAAAGAGCAAAAACTTCAATTACCCTTGCACAGCACTTCCTCTCTTTTCCAGGATTTGCCTGGATACAGCTGGAACAAGAATCTGACCCTAAGGACTGTGCTGTGGAAGATTTGCAGCTCTTTACATTAGAGCAGAAATTAGGTAATGTTTCTGTTACTTATTACTTATAATTAAGTAGTATCTATCCCAAGTACTGTTTTACTACTTCAGCTGGCACATGCTAACGTTTGGTGGTTTTACAGTTTGCCTGAGCGTTCTTCTAACTGAGAATTGTTTTTTCAAGCTAAGCACAACAGAGGCATAGTTGAGCAAATGTAAAAAGTTTACAGAAAAAAGATGTCAGTCTCTGAAAACTACTTGAAATGCTTTGTGCATATGCTCAATATGGTCAGTAAAAACATACAGATGGACCAAATCCTCCTCCCACCAAAGTCAATGCCCATTATGCTGGTGAAATTGGGTTTAGGCCTGTGATTTTTATCAGGACAACTTTATGAATATTTATTTGATAAAACTGTACACCAGCGACATTCTCAAGGCATCCAGCACTCCCTTCTCCCTTCTATTATGCCCCTTAGCCCAGCTGCCATTTTAATGATACTTCCACGATAGGGTTTGGCAAGATGAAAGCTGCAGTAAGTGCACAAAGAAGAAAAAATTAGCAAATGTACATTACATCAGAAAAGCTGCAAAGCTAAAGAACATGGTAGCTTGAAGATTCTTTGCAAGTATTGCAAAACTCTGTTGACTCAAGCAAGGACAGAGATGGATATGATAACGTGAAAATAAAAAATTGTCACTTTATAGACAGAAGAGTTAAAGAGGTTTTTTTTTTATGTTCCCTGGTAAGTTGTACAGTTTTGAGGGCATAGGCTTCTTTGACCACTGGAAGGTGAATCGAGTGAAAAACAAAAAATACTTTGCTATAGAACTTTGCAATGTTCCAGTGTCCATGATTTTGAATAAGAAATTTCTAACAGGAGGTTTTTTTTCCTTGCTGTAATCTGTGGATTACTTTTCTGCTCGTATCTTTTTGGTAAATATGATATCCTTTTTCAAGAATGCAGTGATTGCAATTGCATTTACATTACTGCACAGTAAAAGGCATAGTACAGTAGTGGCTATGTTAGGGCTCATAGTGATAAAGAACAGCAGCTATTTACATTTACATTTCACATTATATGAAACAAAAAAAATATTTATTCATTACTATTAAATAAAAGCACTCGTTATCTAATATTCCTTTATCAATCCAGCTCAGCATTACATGCCCTTAATATCCTAAAGCAAATGCTTAAACCCAGTATATATCCAGTACGTCCGGTGCACAACGACAGCTGTATCACTGCATAGGCACCACTGTGCACCAGCAGCTCTCCTGCATGTCTGGGAGCCCCACGAAAGAAGCAGCGGACAGCAGGCCAGAAGTCTCTTTTGGACATTTGAACATAATTTGTGGATAGAAAAACAATAAACTTTCTGGTGCACCTGTATATATAATAGACTTCATTCTTCCTGAATTTGAACTATGCCTGTTCATCTGTACTTAATTCTACATTTTGTTAGAGCGGGAAGTATCCTGGTAGTTCACTCAGCCTCAGGAATAGAGGTGATGTTGAGGATTAAACATGAGGCTTCATTTCACAAAAATCGGATTCCGTCAGTGAGTTACGTCCTTTATTAAACATAGCTGCTAATTTTCCTAGGGGCAATACTAGCACTGAGCTTAAATTCTTACTCATGTACAATCCCTTCTACGTTATAGAAATTATTGGCATTCGTCGGCAGTCTGATTTCCTGATGGAGAATGTTAAGCTGTTGTAAGGAATGCTTCAGCTTAGGCACTTGTCTTCTCGTGAAGCTATTTTGTTCTCCCAAGAGTGTTTAAACAAAGGAAACTCGAGAAGTTTAAGTAGAAGGTACTGTGCCAGTTCTCTGTGGTAACTGCTGGGACTGAGTTGATAGGACCCTGCCCACAGATGCCTAGCAACATACACCCTATATGCTACTGCTCTCATTAAGCTCATCATGGGCTTAATTGCACCTCCAAAGTAAAGTAACACTGTTTGCTCCTATCCTGGGGTTCAGAGAATTCAGGCATTTCCAAACAGCGACAGGTAATTCATTTGACAGCAGCAGCAAAATGACTTGCACCAGGTAGATACTGTTATTTTAGGGCTTTGGTGGATTATTTGGTAAGTGAAAGGTTTTCCTAATGCCAAGCTATTAGATTTATTAGTATGGTATGACAAACAGATGTCAGATTCCTGGTCAGTGTCCACCTAACAGGGATGCCCAGGCTGACATAATGTTGTTATCATGTAAAAATAATAGGGAGCTTTTGGGTGGGAGGGGCTGATGCAATGCCAGCATAATTATACACATCAGTAGAAATCATGCCATGGTGCATTACTGTAGTGTGGTGAACTCAAGTGCTTGTTTTTCAAGATAGTGTGCTTAGCAAAATAGAGTATAGTGATACTTTTGAACTATAAAATATAATACATAGGTATTTTACTTACCATTTCCTCATATTTATGGAATGAACAGGTGCATTGCAAGAACGTCCCTGTAGGGAATGATCAGATGCTTCAACGTGAACGATGCAGAGGTAAACACGTGAAAGGGTGTAGTATAAATCTGCAAATGTTATGGCAGGATGCTGACACATAACATATGATGAATATATGATATGATCTCGTAAGCATAAGTTTGGGGTGGCTGTGTGAGGTGCAAGTGGCTAAATTACGGTGGACCTAGGCAGATGACTGGACATATGATCATCTAATGCATTTTTTTGGTAAAAAATTGGCACTTTCAATCTTTGCTCTCAGCCTACCCTTGGTATTTCAGAAAGGTGCAAACTGCATCTGCTTGCACTCTGCAGACAGTGTGTCAAATAAGGACTCAGTGTTTGGAGCTAGTGGTAGTGTTTCCCCTGGAAGAGTACTTTCTCTCGTGGATTCAGTAACAGTCCGTCTACGTGAGGTGGCCTCGGGAACGTGCTGAATGCCTGTCTCTACCAGCAAACTTAACCGTATCTTCTCACCGTATCTGCTCACTTTTTGAACTGTTTGGTCGATGAGTCAGCCCTGCAACACACAAACAGTGTGTATTGGCATCGCAGGTAGCTGCAACACCCACCTCTGGCTTTTCCCGTGATGAGCCTGTTTGCCAGCAGGCGTTGGCCCTGAATTGATTCTGGCCACTTCTCTATTTCTGTGTTACCTACTGCCAACCGGAAGGTCTATGTCTGCCAACATCCACCGCAATGATTTTTCTCTTGGTAAAGAAGAAAACATAAGTATCAGAGAGAGCATTTTTTAATCTACCAGTATATTCATTAATTGTGGCTAGAATACAGAATTTATATGTGGGACTGGTTTATATGTACTTTTCTCCTATCTTTAACTTATAACAGGGGCACAATTAGGGGTTAAGTATTAAAAAAATCCTGAGTTAACAGATTATGATTAGAAATTCAGATGTTTAGTCCTGCAGACACCTACGACTGTAAACAGTGCTTCTCCTGGCAAGGTTTTTCCGAGGATGATGCTAAGTGCTGTATGCAGGTGTAAGTGATTCAGTGGTGGAGCCTGGTGCCATGCACCTTTCATATTTAGGGTATTCATCATAGGAATGCATGCATGGTATTTACCTATTATATGTTAGCTACAAAATGTTCTCTTGCCCACCTAGGATTATCAGGGTCATCTGGCAAGCAGTAAGAATAACTGGGTGTTTTTTAGTTCAGCAAAAATGAAGATTCAGACCCCCCTCACTTTGCTTTGCTTTGCTTTTCTCCACTGCCTTCTCACCATTCTTGTCCCCTAATAGGTTTACTTAGTTTAGCTTGTATATAAGTGTTTTCACTTTGATATAAGTATATGTTTTTAGTCTCCCACAGAAAATTAATAAATAGGAATGAAAGGTTAGATTCATGCTGTTGCTTCCCACTTTCAGCAGCAGGAAGCCTGCTTCAAATCTTATTTCTGTTGGGGATTTTGCCCTCTGTCTTCCAGGAGAATGTCCCAATATTCATTCCTTATGGCTCACTGAATATTTGTGTGGTTCATGCAAAGTGGAAACAAGAAAGGTTGAGGGCTACTCGCTTTAGGATAGTTCTAAGTCTGGGGGCTAGGATGTTTGTTCGACAGGCTCAGGTCACTGTCTGGATGTCAGCGGGACCCCGTTCTAGTGTGTGCTTACAGACTCAAAAAATGCGCACTGACAGTTCAGTGTGCCAAAACATGCTGTAGCATGCTGGTTGAGACATTTGCTGGGAGGAGGGAACGCAAGAAAATCAAATCTGGGTCTCCCATATCCTAACTCACCATTCTAGCCGTCAAGCTGTGCCCTCTTTCACTGTGAAGCTAATGCTGAAATAATTTATTTTTCTTGGATTTAAAGTACTGAAAGTCCTTGCTAAACTGGGCACGTATTCACAGAAGTTTCAGGATGGCTGAAATGCCACATTTTGGTGAATCAGCTCTTGCAGAGACTGTGCCCGGAGGAAGTCATGAGGCGCTCTCATCTCAGTCTGCACAGGCTCAGTTGCTCCACTGTCTGTAGGGAAGGTATCTCCTTCCCGCGGCAGACCTCCCAGGACGAGGAGGTGGGCAGTACGGGGGAGTGCTCTGCGCTTTATTCTGTTGTCGCCGTGACTCAGTCAGCAGATCTGAACCAGAGCTGGGAGGGAGGTGATCTGCTGCTGACCTTGCTCAGTCACAGTCACAGACACGTTGCGCTCTCCCTGGGGGAAATGCACCTCTGCCCTAAGGGACACCTCTCCTCCGGAGGAGCTCACGTGCTGTGATGTCCCTTACTCAAGTCAGTTTTAGGCCAATTTGACGTTCTTTCATGTACAACTGTACACCTGTGCGTACTGAACGATGATCACCCTTTAACATTGCAACACAGGCAAGGCCCTAGAATTAAAAAGCAGTCTCATGTAAACCTTGAGGACTTCTGAAATGGTTTTAGTCTTTCCCATTCCCTTTCTCTTCCCTCCCTTCCCTCCACCACACCTTCTGCACACCTGGCTGTTAAAACCAGACACACATAAGTGCAGATATGCTTAATGCTGTCTAGACAAGTACCCTATTAAGCTGGGCTGGGGCAGCAGTTGCCATAGCGATGAACAAATAAGGTTTGGCAGCTGAAAACGAGGTAGTGGGATATTCATACTTTCTTTACAGTATAGTGGTGGAGATGTCAGAGTGAATTTACAGTGTGAGAAATGGCAGCTCAGTGTTAACTATTAACGGAAGAGCCATAAATAGAAAATGATATAGTTGGTTAAGGACTAGACTTCTAATTTCACAATAAAGGTGAAAACTGTAAGTTTTGAAATAACGGCCCCCCCGAAATGCTCCTAAATGCAAAGAGAAAGAGTAAGTTTCCAGTACTTCTGTTTTGGATTGTTTAGTGTGAAGCATGCAAATAATAATGAAAATAAGCATGATGTAAAACCTTACATCATGAGCTGCTTTTATTTTTATAGTTGAAGTTTACTTTGAAGTTCTAACTTGACAGGCGGTAGTTTTTCACTTTTAGGGTGGACCAGAAAGCCAGTTTCAGTTTTCACACCATTTTTGGCTAGCAGTGCAATGGAATTGCTGGGGCCGTCTCAGAAAGAAACCACTGGATTTTCTTACTCCAACAAAGATTCATGAGAAAAATCTTTCCACCTCTCACTATATTGTGTAATACAGATACAAAAACATCTCTCCTTTCTTATGGAAGGAGTTAAGCTACAGTAACCAGTGTGGTGGAGTGTCAGGGGGGAAGGGAGAGAGGCCTCCAAGGAGAGTGTAACGCCTCTTCTCCTTGGCCAGGAGCTGCCATGGTGGCAGCACTGGGGACACGGCACCACTGCAGCCACCCACTGCTCGTGTCCCCTCCTTGCTCTGCTCATGGTAGCGTGGGGCCCATTATAAGCCCTTTCTAGCTGTAAAAAGAAATCAAATGTGACTGAATAGTCCTTAACATGGCATGTTTGCTATATAGTTGCTTTTATTTTCATCTGTAATTCCTGAAATGTGTTTCATTGAAGAGAAGGAATACTACAGCATAATTGTGCTCAGAGGTAATACAGCAAGGAAGTAGTATTTCGGGTGATATTATGACATGTTCATGGATTTCTTTTCTCTTGAACCCTCTCTGTTTTGCATAATTTGTATATTAAAGTTTTGGACAGCTGAGCAGTGTATTTTGATGTATTTGTTAATATACACAGGAAAGCCGTGAGCTGTGAGAGGTGAAGGAAATATTTTTCCTAACAGAACAAGTTCGGACCAATTTAGTCTTAGTCCCAAATTTTTCATCTATAAATTGGCACTTGTCCCATTGTGAGATTATTATGATTCCTCCTTTCCTGTGTTCATGGGAACAAGTAGAACTTTTCTGTTGACTTCAGAGGCAGGTAGCTGTGGGCCCACAGACTTGAGAAGCAAAAATACAAATACAAATCCAGATGTCAGGCAAGTCTGCCTTAAACTCCTCCTACTGAGGTCTTTGCTTGACCTCAACTTTGTGAACTGATCAGCTATGTTTACTTCAAAGGGAGATAAGTTAGCTGAGCATTTCGGAGAATTTCTCTTCAAACAGGGAACCGTATGGATGATGTCACCTGAAACTTCCGCGGAACAGCATGGCAGTTGAATAGGTTGGGCTAAACCACTCAGTCTTAATGATATTTTAAAATATTTTAGAACTGAAAGGTTAAAATTACCAAAAACAACAAAAAAAGCATATATTTTCTGCACCTCAATTCTAGTTTCAGTAATGTTTTTATGGAGGAACTACTGTAATGGTTGTTTACTGGGATGAAACACTTACTTAGTATTACAGATTACTGTTTCCACCCATTTATCATGTTAATTTTTGTGCAGGCGCAAAACCTAGCAATTTTTTGGCTACGCTCAAGAAGGTTTGTAGTTAAACTGAGATGTGTAGGAACCACTCCAGCTTACAGTAGCAAAAACATTATTTTTGCCAGTGTAACCTAAACCAGGTTCCCAAAAAGTACAACTCGTATCCTTGAAAGATTTTTGTGACAGGATAATTGTATCTATAAAAATTCTTCTGTTGCAAGAGCTGTGTTGGTTAGGTGTGTATGTTTTCTTGGCTCCTTGCCAACATAGTTGTGTGGCTAAAACTTGCTGGTGTGGCCCATACCTCAACACTGAAATACTTACAGAGAGAACTGAGATTTAGCACGCCTACTCAGATATGCTGCTACAGCGTTAGATAAACTACAGGTTTTCAGGACATTTTCCTTAGGAATAGGTTAAATAAATGATTGTCAGTGTTTCTGCTAGAATGTAAATACCCGGGTAAATAACTTCGTAGTGTAGGTGGGCATCCTTTTTTCTTACTGAAGTTAGATGTATCCATCTTCTCTGCAAGAATCAGCTTCCAAAATATGGCAAAATCTTCTGCTGTTTTTTCCAGTAAATGTCCTTGTACAAAGATTATCTCCATTATCATAAAGAAAGAATATGGTGGGGGGGTTCAGGATTATGTGTTTACAGTGTATATCGAAACCTCATTTTTGAGACCTCAGAGAGTGTGATTTTTGAAGTTGTTCACAAGCCCATTTTATGCAAAATGAGAAATAAAGTCTATTTAAAGACCTATGTTAAGAATTTCCCAAACTCATTAAAATTGCTAGTACCTTATGCATGACTTTGATCTCAGGATGTTAGTAAATCTGAACATTTTTGACACAGCAGTATTTTAAGTACATTTGGTTTGTCAATATATTTACATTTGTGTATTTCTCAATATATTTACAAATGTACGTTTACCAAAGTACATTTGATTTATCAGTGTATTTGACTTATAGGGTCATTCAAATCATCTCTTTTTGTTTTCTGAGATTCAGGTTCCAATTTATTACAGTCTAAACTTTCTACATAGATTTTCTCAGCATAGATTTGCTGAGAAAAGTCTCAGCAAAAGTGGAAATAAAGCCTCACATTTTGGTTAGCTGGGCCTAATACAGTTCTAAAAGGTGTTACATAATTATATGCTTGTACAGCTCTTTTCTTTTACAGTCATTATGGGAAACAACAGTTGCTTGATCATGGCAATAAAAAAAAGTCTGTCTTCAAAAAATTACTGATAAAGGAATCATTCTTTCCCCAACCTACAATATTTTCAGATAGGTTTTGCATCTGCTTGGATAACCCATTTTGGAAGTAAATTGGATTTAAGCTTTGGATTAGGCCCAAGGTGAGATGTAACTGAACAGTGCTGCAATTTTACAGAGTATCTTTATTTATACACATAGATTAGTGTGACCACTGGTGGGGCTGGGGAAGAACCCGTAGTTCTTGTGTACTTCTGCAGTACATTTTGCTTTCTCCCAACACTAGTACCAGTACCAAAAATAGTATGTAATAAACTCTCAAGACAAGTTTTTCTGAGTTGTTTCATTTAGCACTTGCTTGTTTTCGTACAAAAGGAAAAGAAACAGAAATGTATACCAGGGAAACACAAGCACAGTATAAATGAACATTTTCAAAAAATATAGCATGGCTTGATGTAACTTGGTTGAGACCTATATGCTTCCTAAAAACTCATGTGCTTTGTTTTTCATAGAATCCTTTACATATCTTCTCACTTACTTTTTTGGGAAAAAATTATATCAATTCAGTATATCATTTTTCTCCTCTACTCCAGTGCACAGCTTTTCTTCACCACCACCTCTTGCCTCTTTGGCAGGGCTTCCTCCACCCCTCTTCTGGGAGTTCTGCAAGGCATAACCCAGAAAAAGAGTGTTGGAGGCACTGAAATATTGTAAAAATTTCTCTTCTAGTTCTGGAAGCAAGGCAGTCCATGTAGTAATAATGGTTGCGTCAGAAATACCATTCTTTCTCTTGTGCTCTTTCTCTTCTGCCCTTAAATCTCTCTCTCAGTTGTTAAATAAGAAATAGAGAAATAATCAGTGTTCCAGTTTCTTGAAAAGTTTATGACAAGGAAGGAATAGAGAAACTGGGAGAAGAAGGAACAGGGGAACATGGCAGAGAAATGAACCTCCGGGGCTACTGAGTCCAGGCTTTTCCTGTGAGAGATACCATAACGTCTAATCTCTTTGATAAACCCTCCAAGCACCAAATTCTGTCTTAAATGTCAGTGGTCTCCTTTACTCCCACCACTTCTGTGAGAGCGGTTGTTCCAGAAATTTGTGTTCATTCCTAGCATGTTTTTGGCTACATCTTCCCCAGCTTGCCTTTTGCCGTTCCAGAGAGTGCCTTAAACAGACAAGCTTTGAGCAGCTCTTCTCCGCTGGAATGAAGATGCTGTCCTTTAATGGAAATGGACTTCTCTTTCCCTCTCTCTCTATCTCTGCAAACTTGATCTCCAATCCTGGGTCATTCTGCAGGTGAGCTGTCCCATGAGCAGGTACTCTTCTGAGTCACAACAGTGCACTTTTCCAAAAACCGAATAATCTGTAGAAACAGCTCTGTACATTGTCTTTCCCTTCCACCTGCTTTGAGATGGCAAACGCTAGTTGTTGTGGTTAACAACAGTTCTTGCTTGAGCTGATTTTTTTTATCTAAAGAAGCTCCCAAAAGATTTGTTCCTCCTTCTGTTCAGAAGACTAGGGTCTACCTCTCTCTCCTACAGAGCGACTTTCTTGTTATACTTCACAGTCTGATAGCAACACAGATAACTGAAAGGGCTGAAGCTGACAAATAGAAGGTGCTTCAGAAGCCTACAAATCAAATAGACATCAGGTAACGTAATGTGATGAAGAGCTTAGTAGTAAAATTTATGAAATGCTGTAGTATTGCTTGACAAAATACTCTTTTTTGATTACCAGCTAATAGAAGTGTGAAATCTCCTGCTCCTGACATATTGGAGTTATGGTTCTGCCACTGTTTGCTTCCTTTGCCCACTGTAAAATGGATATGCCTTATGGCTGAATAAATAATCAGACAAGGAGATGGAGCCAGGCTTTTCACAGTGGTGCAAGGGCACAGTATGAGAGACAAGGGCAGGAGCTGAAATGAGAGGTTCAGACTGGCTTTAAGGAAAAACTTCCCCCTCACCAGAGTAGTCCAGCAGTGGCACAGGTTGTGCGGAGAGGCTGTGCCAGCTCTCTCCATCCCTGGAGGATTTCAAGACCTGACTGGACAACACACTGTGCAGCCTGGTCCGACCACAGAGCTGTGAGCTGGGGGTTGGACAGGAGACACCCCCTGGCGTCCCTTCCAGCCTGAAATAGTTTGTGACTCTGTGATTGGAAATAAAATAACCAGACTGTCTACCATAGTTTCATGGCTGTGATATAATCTGCTGTTACCCCTCTCCCTGCCAGGTTGGTAAGAGGAGTGTTTAAATAGATGTGCCTCACACCATGCCCTGATGGACACCTTATGAAGGCACTATGCGCTTGTTAAACGAAGCAGTTTGAAAGGTATGATCATTCTGCTGTGAACATGCACACAGCCTGTTTGTGGATATTTCTGCTCTGGGAGCAAGGAGCAAACACACCTTACTCATCTTACAGGCAAGACCCATATAGATAAGGAAGTTTCTCAAGTAACCAGATCTTGCAGAAATTCAGCTTCTTGAATTATAACGTGGAGGAAATATATGGCACTGAGTCTTAAAAGCCGAGAATCCCAGAAGCCCGCTCCAGGCTAGAGGTGAGGTGCTGTGGTAAACACTCTTTGAAGCTTTGAGTTCTTTTAAAATATAACTTAAAGCAAAATACATTGTAGTGCTCCAGTCTAAAAAATGATACAGAGTTGCAGAAGTGCACTAAGGTGACCGTTGTGGGCAAGGCAGTTTCTTGGCGTTTTAAGTCACCATGGTTACCTTAGAATTCAAGCTATAGTTATAGTTCCAGTAAAATCCTGGGGCTGTGAACCATTTTGAGATGAGAATAATGAGCCCTTCATTAGCTGAGCAGATATATATCACTCTCCCTATCAGATTGCATCCCTTCCATTTTTATGGGGCGAGTTTGAGTGCTGCAGCTTTCAGCTGAGTACCTGTCACTCTCAGGCAGCTGGGAGGTGGAGACACTGTGAACTGTTTCGCTGAAGATGAGACTAAGATGAATTCCTGTTGAGTTCAGCTGATGCTGAATCAAGCTGCCCGAGAAGAGTATCACCATAATGATAGTACCCTAGGCCAAAGCACCCAGTACTTTTCCCCCAGCCGTGTTTCCCCCAGCCGTGCAGACTAAATGAGGAGGACAGGGGGGAGGCCGCATCTGTGACAAATCAGTCCATACTTAATCAGCATGAACTGTGATGTGTCTTGGACAAACCAGGCTCCTACCAGGTGGCACCTTATACAGTCACAACCTGTAAGGAGAAAAATCAGATGGAAAATCTAAGGGTTCGGTTTGTTTGTTTAAACATAAAAGTATTAAGATATTCTTTACTATTTCTTCTTTCCTATCTGGAGTTTCCTTTCTTAGAGGCAGAATGTTTCAAATCAAAATAGATGAGTTTTTTCAAGCAGACAGTTTTACCAAACAACTTTTAAAAGATTGCGCAGAACCTCTGAACAATCCTGAAAAGAAGCTGACTCCCCCAAGCCCCCATAACTGTACTTTTATTACTTTCAAGCTGATCTTAGAAAATCCAAAGACTGCGACTAATTTTTAACTTGTGTTTTAAAGTAATTAAATGGTCATTTTTATATTGTGAAAGGTTTGAAGTCTGAACATTCCTTTTAAAGCTATGACTTAACACACAGCATTTTTCTAGATCATCCTAAGGATGTTTAAGGGAAAGGGCATGGTTCTTAAACACACAAAATGAGATTTTAATCTATACAATCTATCTTTTTTTCAGTATTTTGAATTGCTGTTGTGTGGGAGTACAAAGGCTGAATTTTCCCATTAGTCATTTCTAGGGCAACAGACTATGATGATGTAAATTCAGGATTATGACTTCACCATAGCATCAAGCAGCAGAAACAGAATAGTGATGGAAAGCACTTATTTAAAAAAAAAAAAAAAGCAGTAAAAGTGAAAGGAAAACATACATTAGTTTGAATGTATTTTATTTAAAATTTGGGGCACAGTTCTTTTATTGTGATAATACAGCATTTCATGATATGTAGTGGAGTAACAGAACAGGAGAATGAGACAGTCGGGACCCATTATGCTAGACAGTACAAGCTTGAAAGGAGCATGGCTACATGTCCCTTCATATTGCTGTTATGAGTTCTGCTCTGAAGGGACCTTCTCAACTTCTCTGCATCTCTTGGTCCACCACCTCTTTACTATGTCAGGAAATGAGAATGCCAGTTACTCCTGACAGTATTGCAGCGATTAAGTGACATAGATATCTATTATGAACTAGGCTTGGTCCACCTAGTCTTTCACATGCAGTCATTAACCATGTGTCAGGTGGTTAGATTCAAGAAGAGTGATGTAGTGAACACCTCCGTAACCTGTAGTTAAATATTGGACTTTGCTGCCTGGTTGAATTTCTTCCCTTCTTTCTTCATCCTCTTGGCTCTCAAGTTTCCTTTTATCCCCCCCAGGAATATAAAATTTCCTTTAAAATATAGCACTTTGGCCTTGAACATGACCATGACCAAATGCAGATGAACGCTTAATCCTTTATAGTTCAAGCAAAGAAAGACTTGTACATTCTTATTGACTGATTTGCCGACCTGCACTAAATCAAAAGTGCCAGACATCGCCTGGATAAATATCCAGACATTGCCTGATAAATGTCTAGACCACTTCTCAGGTGAGATAGAAAAATATCCAAATAAATTAACCTAAAACATTTTAATCATATAAAAGATATTGAAATGATTCACAATATTACAACAGCAGTTCCTCAAGATCATCTCTGCATCCTGCCTTGGTGCAATATAATATTACATGATGCTATAAATAAGTGTGACTGAATGTCACTCTTCAAATATCAGCTTTGCCTGTTCACTTCAGCAGTTACCAACTTTACCCCAATAAAGGCATTGAACAGAAATTCTTCAGATTCAATTCTATTGTGTCAATGTTTTATGAAAAGATCAATTTGATCGATTTGGAATACTTTTCAAAGTATTTCCGTAGTGAGTTTAGTTACCGCATGCTTTCTTTGAAGAAAATAATGAAAGTGCACTAAGTTAGACAACACAAAGCAAAACCTGCTGCTCTAAGGGACAAGATCTGCCATTTTCATTTCGCAGTTACTTCACTGACATTATGATAGTAGGAAGAGCAATAGAGCATGAGTACACTGCCATTACTTGTACTGCACCCTTACAATAAATAGTATATCCACATTACCAATATAATAATTACAGTGAAAAAATGAAGGGCACTTCTTTATGTAACATGAAAAGCTTAGTCTTCCTGCTGTTTCTGATACTGTCTGCATTTTAGGGGCAAGGAAGAGTACATCAGATTAAAATCCTTCTTGTTTTGACAGCTCGAGGTCAGATTTTAAAAGAGAAGGGAAACAAACAAAAATCAGCAAAAAACAAAAATATCTAACAAGGTCCTTACTGAGTAGCTAGCTCAGCAGTAAGTTATAAAGTGGACTTCTCAAAATTGTATATGGCATTCTAAGGTCCTAAAATCAGTAGAAGGTTGGGCACGGAATCTGTTGGTGCCCTACGGACAAGAAAAAAATGATGAAGATTAGTTTAAAGTAGAGAAATACATTAGCAGCAGAAAGGACTATTACGATCAACTCTCTGAACGTTTTATATTACACAGGCTGTAGGACTTGCCTGAATTAATGCCATATTTCCATTCATCACTAGATCCTTAGACTATAGCAACTTGCAGTCCCAATGCTGTTCCTCAGTGCCGGGATTGGATTTGATGAGCTGCTCTGCCGTGAGGGGGAACGGCCTTTCCAGTCACGTAAGGAGAAGTAAGCAGTGCTTCTTCTCCCACTCCTTCAGGTTTCATTACGTCTCCTCTGATCAACACGATAGGTTAGGCGAGTCTCTTTTTTCTGTTTCCTTCAGCTTTGTGTTTATACTTTTGTGAGACATTTGCTGTCTTCTGGTAGGCATAATGAGTTTGGCAGTCCCACCACACCACCTCAGTCAGTTGTGCCACAAATTTCCCGCTCTCAGCAACTGTTTTAAGCGTAGGTGGTGAGCTCGCCTGTGCCAGCTGAGTTTGTCTTAGCTGAGCCCTCTGAGGTGAAGTCTTGTACATCAGTCCACAATGCTCTTTCAAAAGGAATACATTCCAGCTGCTTAGATCCCAGCATCTTCCTTGAGAGTCCCCTGTATAGGGTTTAGACAGGGTAGTGACTTTCATCAAAGTGACTTACACTTGTATCTATTTGTCTGTCAACTTGAGCTATAACACAGAGGAATGATAAAGTGCAGCACTGATCGTTCTGCTTTGCTGATGCGTCCCCTTCACTAAGCACTGCTCCCTGCAAACTTTAATAGCAGCTCTTCTAAGTTTAATTCTAGATATGAAATTTTTGATCTGTATTAAGCAGTGAACATCTTTCAGTACACACCAATGTATTTATGCACAGCTATATTTTGACACCAATTAGCTGAGGTTTCATCCAGTGAGTATAGACCATGGGGATTTTGCATTTCTCTCACTTTTTAATCAAAACAGCATGCACGCCAAGTCAAATGCTGAACAGAAGTCATTGCAACAACTTTATTTGCTTTATCAGCCCAACTTGTAGTGTCAGTCAAATAACTATATCAAGTTGCCATGTGCAAGATAACAGTTTACCTCTTTGGCAGTGTTAATAGGCCTTGAAGTGAGTGTCAGTCATGTCTACTTTGGAAGTGCGCAAAGTGGCCAACAAATAAGAATCAGGATCTTAAATCCTTTATTAGGCACAATCAGGTCAAGATGTGACCCAATTTTCAAAGACAGAGAAAAATCCTTGCTTTTAATGAAGTCAAGAGGGAGAGTACATGTTTACTGCCTTTGCAAATCAAGTCCCTGTGTAGGTGTGTATCTTTAGGCACTCGCCTTTGGAAATGTTGGCTCCACTGGTTACTTTGCTTGAGAAAATTGCTTTTTAATCTAATCAGCTGTTCCCACATTGGCCGCTTAGCAGAGGAGTTTGTCCAGCTCTGCACAGTCCTTCAAGGAGAGGCTCGTAGCAGCTCTACCCATTATCTCTGGCAGTCTTGTTTCTCCTGCTTTAAAGACCTCTGTGCTTCATGTGTCACTGTGGCCCCCTTAGGAGTCATGGTAGGAGGCAGGAAAGGGCCAGAGACGCCATGGAAAAGTTCACAGTGACAGACTTCTACTCTTAAGTGCCAGCTTGTGTTTCTATGGCTCTGCCTTTGTTTTTAAAAATATAAGTTATGATTAATCTAGCCATTTACAAAACCACAGAATTGAAGGGAACCACAGCTTCATGGAGTCCACAGCCTGCTGCAGTGAACCTTTCAGCTGAGATTAGAAATCATTTTCCATTGTAAGTCTAATGTTGACATAACATCTTTTAAAAAGCTCCCTTCTGCCTGTTTCTCATGTGCAGTCTCTGGCCCAAGATGCTTTTCCCCAAGAAAAATTTGAAATTAATTTGACAAGATGTTTTTGAGATTTAGGACTTTGAAGATAAAATATGTTTTTCATTTGGGAGAAAGTCGAATATTTTTGAAGTTAAAGTTTTAAAGTGTTTATAGTTTTCAAATGTGTTTTTTTATTAGGTCTTCAAAAATAATACCCAGAATACCTTTTAAATTCTGGAGCCCTTTGCTACGGACACTCTGGAGACAGTTCTGATCTGAGAGTGTAAGTTTTAGCAAAATGCAAATTTCTTGATGTGATCTTAGAGTGTTTACAAAGTCGACAGAACACTTGTCAAACATATTATGCATGAATGATAGAAAGGGGCCAAAGTAGGAAATTTAACATCTTCTAAGGCATTAATACATCCAACATTTCACTTGAGACTTTCCTACTGCCTGTCAAATGTTTGTCCACCGTCCTAATACTGTTCTTTTGCATTTCTATGCTTAGCTTTCTCATAAAGTTGGGGTTTTTTTTTTTTAGGCAGGAATTCTCCTCAGTTGTGTTATGTTTCTGTAGTGGAATATAATGAGCTCTGAGCATTCATCAGAGTTGAGAGTGGTGTGTAGAACAGTTCTGTAAAGTATTGGAGTACACTTGCTGAGTTAAAAAAGATAACACCAAAAGGAAAGGTCAATGAACAAAGATCTTTTTAAGCAGTGCCAGATACAAAGCAACAAAACTTCCACCAAAAGCTGCTTGAATTGTATTAATTATGAACTTACGAATAGCAAGTGACCGTAGCCATCCGCAGAGGTAACGCTGTGCACTGTCACGTGCAGCCACCCAGGTATACAGTGCTCTCCTCCCCCAGCCCTCCATAGCCTGCACGTGGTCTCAGTACTTCATCTGCAGCTGCGCACTTCAAGAGGAGGAAGCGCCAGTGATTCATTTTTAAGAAGAACTAACCACGATTATTCTTGATAAAAATACATGCGGTTAAAAATAAGCCATGAGATTGAAGGAGGCAGCATATTGTATTTCTATGGCTACGTTATCGGAGTGGTCACAGTCTATTTGTCTCAGACCAAAAGTCCATTTACCCCAGTATTATCTCTGGCAGTGGCAAAGCAGATGTGTAGGGACTTAAGGATCAGGACAAGTGATGAGGACGTGGCGTCCCACTGAGCTGTGCTCTCTGAAAACAAATACAGTATCACTGCATTTTCTCCTGCTGCTGTAGAATCTAATGAACACGTAATGGCCTCTTCCATCTCTGATTAATACTTGATATAGTCAAGCAAAAGAAAATGTTCTAGAAAGAGCTTTTGGCAGATGCCAGGTGGGGTCATTACCTCTCCGGGGCCAAAATCTCCTTTTCATTAATCACTGTAAAATATGGTGTAACTGAACAGTAAGGTCTGATCTGGGGAATTCAATGCTTCCTAAGCATTTTATTATTTAGGAATTGCTTTCAGTTAAAAAGGCATCATTTCTTTTTATGACACGCTGGGATTGCCAAACCCCAGACTTTACCAGAGTGGCAAAAAAGACAGACTGAGTCCTGCAAACACACAAAAAAAGATCTTCAAAGAAGCAGCTTTGTCTACCATTTCAAAAGGGATCTTTTAACTTTTCCTTTTAATTTTAATCTTTTAAGTGCCTGGTTCTTTAGTCTCTATTATGAAAAATACCAGCAAACAGAGAGAATCATTAGATGAATGATAATGGACTGAAGCTCACTCTCTGCAAAATGAATGGGAGATGTGTTACTGGTGAACAGTCAGGACTCTTTCCTGCAGAGTAAAACAATATGGCTTTAAGTGAAGTCCCAGATCTACCCTGCAGGCATTTGAAACAGAAAAAAAAATAAACTATGCCACAGTTTGTGATAGAAGGCATAGTGCAGGCTTACCAGAAAAAAAAAAAGAACTAACTGTGGGCAATCAAATTCTGACCATCTCCTTCTGTAGTGAGGAAGTTATAACTCCTTAGAGTTAAAGGGAAATTTTAATTTTTGGTTTTAAACCTATGAAGCTAGCAAAAAAAGAAATCATTAATTCCATACACATTACTTCCACAACTTCATGTTTTCTTGAAACAAGGCTTGAAATACTCTAAAGGAAATGTTATGGCCTATAATATAGGATGAAAGAGTCCATTTATTCTTTAGGTACAGCTGGGTATTTTGGCTGAACTTTTTCCCTTTCTGTATTCCCCAAACACAGCTATTTATGTCTGTGTCTGACCCGAACTGGGTTCCCATTTATGATTACTTTTATGGGTCCTAATTTCCCAGTCTGGCTACAGAAATTCAGGGCTATTTGTTTTCTAATACAATAATAATACTGTTGTTGTAATACAGTATGTCCAGATCATAGAAACTTTCAGCATGATGGGCAGCGGTGAGCCTGAGTATTTTTGTGCTTTATGTAGAATGAAATTTCCTCGACGGAATGTATTTATTTCCACGTAGCTAGAAAAAATTCAAAATCCAGACATTTGAAAATTTGCAGATAGAACTGATTCAAATCAAGCTCCTATCTTCTATTCCTGATTTTCAGGAACTGGTGAACTGGCAATAACTGATCCTCTGTTCCTGAGTTCCAGTCAAACTGGAATTAATCTTTATAGCTAAACTTGGGCTTATCCCAGACAAGTGGTGACTAAGGTAACCTTACATGTTCTAAGTTGCTGAGAATAATTGAATGCAACAGCCCATAATAGGAAAACTGTAGTTTGCATTTTTAATGAAATGAATTCTCATGAATTTAAATGAAGCATACAGTGTTTATTTAATTGACTAGAATAGAAAGGCTCATCTCTTGTTCCATTACTTGGAACAGCATTTAAAACATTGCCTTCTGTGAGACCACTAGTGTGAATAAATGCTACCTACAAAAGTGAGGGTTACAGATTGGGTTGCCGCTCATGTCTTTCATTAAATGGTGCAACTATGTTACCTTTGTAAGTATACATATCAAAATGACATTCGCAGAGTGTCAGCGTAAGTTAGGAAAGGCCTCATCTTAGCTTGAACAAAGTACACGCGGGTCCTGTTCACGATGCTGCTTCCTTTGGATTTGATTTAGTTGTTTTCTTATCAGCAACGGATCCCATGATCTGCATTTTAACTTTTCTTCTAAAGTTTGAAAATGTAGAGGACTTTCTCTGTTGTCTCCCCTTTCTCCTCTAGATCCATCTGTCCAGGGAGAACATGCTAATACTTCTTTATCCTAGTTGGCACTACTAACATTTGTCATGCAGTCTTACTCAGGAATACATGTTCTGGTTCTGTTCTTCATGTTAAAGCACCTGAGCTTACGGTGAGTCAAAACCAAGCTGTACATTTTAATGCAAGTTTCTGAACCCTTCTTTCTTGTCCAAGTCATTTATTATAATTTCCTTGAAAGGAATACTTGGAATCACAGTACTGTGGGAAATAATTAGACAATGAAATAAATACCGTACTCCACAGACCTTCAGTTAATGGTGTCTCTGTAACATTCAGACACAAAAAGACCAACGGTCCCTCTGTCATATGGCAACGAAAGCCACGTGCTTGCGAGTGACTGTACACAAGATTCTTCTTTTGAACTGAAGAGATTCCATTTTCCCAGCATGCAGATATTGCTTGGAATATTTTGGCAAACCAACTGTACGACTGAAGCGTTCACTGATTTTACAGGACAACACAACGTCAAAGTCAAGCCGAGTTCTAAACGGTTAGTTATGCAATTCTTGGTTAGTATGCAGAAATAGAGTTTCTTCACAATTTAATCCATTGGCTGTGAACGTGTCTTTTGATCTACCAGTTTTTAGACTTCTGGTACAAATATTTGTTATGTATGTTGCTGATAACAAATAGATCAAGGAGTGCCAGAAGTAAAATGTATATGCTGCTAAAAGATAAATTATATAGACCAAGAGGTTCTGTTAATGCTCTAATGAAAGTTAGAGTGTCAACTGTTCCTAGGTTTTGTTACATGAATCACTAATCAACATAATTGTCAATTGCTGCATTTTGGGTCTGACTCTACAGTAGATGAGAAACCCTAACTTCCTCTGAAATCAACAGCAATTGTGTACCCAGATTAGGGCGTGATTATTCAGTTTGACCGAAACATGTGAATTAGGACATACTCGGAACTTGTCAGGTAGTAGATTTAAAATGGAACGTAGCATTTTTTCCATATAGCACAAAACTAGGTTTACTGCCACATCAGGAAGTTGTAAAGCAGTAAACGTGCAAAGGGGTTAAAAAAAAAAAAAAAGGATTAGCAGATGAGTGGAGGATGGCCCCATTATTCGTCATTAAATATGATAGTCCTGACCCAACCAGCCCAATAAATGTCTGTAGGGATTCTGCGTGTGGGATGCATCCCTCTTATAACTCCATCCCCTTTAATTTTCTTGAACATACACTGCAGGCCACTGCTGAAAACAGAATACTATAGGTATGCGGGGCTTTGGCCTCATGCAGTATAGCTGTTCTTGTGGTAACAAATACGGATTGGCATATCCGCTTTATACCAGTTAATTCTCACATACCTTTTCACAAAATTACTAAAGCTATAAAGCAGAAATTACATTTGGAGTTTCATAGAGCTTTCATCACTTAACCTCAGTTTTGTAAGAGTCAGTCTGACATCTGCTATAATTTAAAAATGACTTGGGTTGCTGGAATTAACCAGATCACAGAGGCAATATGTTTCAGGGGAGCATCTCCTGAATTAGGATCTAGGAAGAGCACATGCAGGAGAAGAGCTCCAGGCAAACAAGCCACTGTAGCTGGTTTTCTTCTGCTTGTGCCACTAGAGCAGTGCAGGACTTTACCTAAAGTCTTAGACTCTTGCTGGGACTGTGGCTACTGTTTTCCAAGTGCATGACTGCAAGTCTGGAAATCATGAAGTGCTATTGACTGAAATGGCCATGGTCAGTACTAGTATTTTTCTCTTGCTTTCTATGGCAGTTCTCTTTCCCATGTACTGTTGTTTTTTGAGATGCACTAGCCTCACAGTCCCTGAAGCCTGAAATTCGCTGTACTTTATCAGTTTTTCTTCTATCTATACCCACAGATCACGATCAAATCCTCCTGCGTCTTCTACCACAGCATTCTCAAATGATTTCTCTGTCTGTTCAATAGAAAAACATTTTATCCAAGCCCATAGCAAACCCCCAAAATTTCAGCTGATGCAGATTTTCACTTTAACTTTGATGTGCTTAACCTTAGCAGTGTACTTAATTGAGTACCTGTAGGTAGCTTCATGGAAGTTAAGGAGTCTCATCTAACTACAGAGGCCTTGCCGTGATCAGTATTTATGATTTTCCTTCCTTTGGTGTATTCTTGAATACTTTTCTGTGTATTTTACATCTTGCTGTCAAGTATTCAGTGTTAGTGATTATTACGCAGGAACTGCAATAGGTGAACTTGTAATCTATTCTAGAAATGTCAGGAGCTTTAGTTTGTTAAAAGCGAAGAGGTTTGCTTAGCTGGATTTGTTTCCCGAGCTGATGTGCAGTTCTTCCATCCAAATTGTCCTCTCTTGGAGGACCAGTAGTAAACCCTTAACATTTGGTTTATTTAATGACAAATTAATCTTAATTGGAAAGCTGCCAGATAGCTCAGTTCCATCAGTTATTTATGTACAACTCATTTTATTTAGTAATAAAAATAAATGAAAACAAAGTTCTCATAGGGAGATAAAAGAAGAAAAAAGAAACCCTCGGAATGCAGCCCCCAGAAAACTAAAATGGAAATGGAGCCCATAGTTTATGTCTTCTGAAAAAGTGAGCTAATGGGTAGTCTTCCCCTCGCACTTCAATTAAGTTGCCATAAAAACATCATGCACACGCTCTGACAAGTAGCTCATTACCATGTCGTCCCCTTTTTTGCTAGGAAAAGTTGCTCAAGTTTTTAACTAGAGCAATGCATTTCCCCACTTTCTTCCTTCAGTAATTTATTGATGAATAGAAATGAAGAGTAGAAAAAGTGCGAGAGGCAGAAGACTCTGGAAGAGAGCAAAGCTGTCATTACATGCTGTGCCTTTATGCCTGCATGGTGAGTTTCTGCTCTTAGAATACATCTGTGAAGGTGCTGCAGTGGTGCTGTCATTAAGGAAAGCTGCACACGTGACCTGGCTTCATTGCCAAAACTTTTCCTGTCTGCTTCCCCCAGCACCTCATGTGCCACCCTCCCACCTTCTTATTTCAGGTGGTCCAGGCCAATTTATTGCCTGTGCTAGCAGCTCTCCATGGGCCCTGTTTCCCACTACATTACCTGTCAGGCTTGAGCCAAACCCGTTTCCAGACCAGCATCTCGTTAGTTTGCTGTGTCGCGCACAATATTGGGATCAGATGGCTGAAGGATGGAAGTGAGAAGATGAGTGGGAACCATGGCCCGTAGCGTATGATACAGCTTCTCTGCTCGCTGTCAGCACTGGGAAGGACAAGTTGTGAGTGATTCTCTGGCAACTATTTTGTGCCTATTCATTGCAAGCTATGAAGTTTCCCAGCTGTTGATTTATAAACAGTAAACCGTCTTTACATGCATAACTTTTGCTGCTTTTACCTCCCCTTCAGCCACAAGTGCCTATTCTGCTCTCTCTGCTTTGCCAGCCCATTTTAGACTATTTGTATAATCATAATGCTTTGTAAATTGGGGCTTTATCAATTTTAGGGTTTATAAGGCAGGCCATAAAGAGAAATAAAGGGAAAAAGAATCAAAGGACATGGGCATACAAAGGCAGTAGATGGAACAAGCTCTTCACCTCCACCTAAAATTGACCACAAAACAAAATCAGACTGGTTTAGGTAACCACAGGGTATAAAAATTAGGCTTGGGGTTAAACGTAGTCTTCCTGGGGACAAGGGGACTATTTATTTATATGCCACATTTGTAATAATGAAGTTCTGTATTAGTGATTAGAGACAAAAGGGGGAAGTCTGGCATTGGACTCACAGGCTGAAATTTCCAGCTGCAGGTGAAAAAAGATTTTCACTTCCTCACAACCTAGCAACCCTAACGCTTTTTACTTCTTTACCAAATAAATGATCAATAGTTTTTATTTCTTTTGGTGCATTTCTTGATTAATATTTTTAGTAAAGTGATTTTGAAAGATATTTTCAGTTCAGTGTAACACTTTGCTTTGCTGGGACAGGTTTCTTAAACTCTCTTGGTTTGCATGTCATTGTTTGGGGTCAACATCCTCTGTATTAGTCTTTTGTCCTGCAAAGCTTGAAGCTGTGGTTACACTTCCAGAACCAGGAGTGGCAAAACCTCTCCTAGCCCATATTGTCCAGGGCTGGACGATTCTCTGCTCCCTCCTGCTCTTCTGCCATGCTCACAGGCTTTTGTCCTCTTATTCCAGTTCTGCCTTTGTTTCCTATTTTCCATCCAGAGCTGCTATTGGAAACTTGCTGAGCGAAAGGAAGTGCGAGACATTACAGCCAAACTAAACAGTGCAGACTTTGAGCAGAACTTAGCAACTTAGCTATTCACAGGGAGCACGCAGGTAGGACTTTCCCGATATGGGCAACTACAAACAGCACAGCAAACCAGTTTAAGGGGAAAGAGAGCAAGTCACTGGGAAGAAAGTGAAGACGTTAAGGGCTCAGGTCCGAGCTGGAGGTCTGTGCCTGTCTGCAGCCACTCTTGCTTGCTCAAGTAAAGGACGTTCTGAGTGGGCTTTGGGATGTGGGGGGTATATGGAGAAAGGGTTACAGGAGCTGGGCACACAGGGCTTGAGGCAGCAGGGAAGGGAGAAAGACACCAAAGGCTTAGCTGAGGGCTTATCATCTGTATGAGCTCATACCTCTCCTCCCACTTGGAACGGACACAACTTTCCAGGAAATCCCACATAACATCCAATATGCTTCATAGTGGCATGTTCAGCCCACTTCAACATTGTCCACTTGAGCTTCTTAAGGGTTTCATTAATGCAAGCTTCTCATCACCCCCGCCCAGTTATGTTCTTGGTATCTGTTACAATCCCCCAGTGCTGAATCTCTACAAACAGTGAGTCTCTGGATCTTTACCAGCTAGGAAGCGTATTCCCCCAGGTCAGCAGATGCACCTCAGCTAAAGGGAACCCACTGTTGTTAACTAAAAGTGTGCAGTGAAGGGCTGCTGCCTGCACTGGGCCACCTAAAAACCTGCTATTTTGCAAAAGGTTAGAAGAATTCTCCTTCGCTATCGAGATAAAGGTTAAATTTATAGCCTCTAACGTGATAGAGGCCTCATGTTTGATCAGTGATGACCTGTGGAGGGGGCAGAAAGGAGAGCAGACACAAGCAGTAGTAAGCATGTATTTCTGTGTGAGTGTTTTCATTTGTGTAATAAAAAACAATCGACTGAGTGTGCCTGAATTGCTTTCTCCAACTTGCTGCTGCATGTTTTGCATGCAATCATCCTGCAGCAAAAGGCAGGCTGCAAGAAAGCAGAAGATGACGAAAGCTGCTCGGGAACCAGGGGTCTGTGGCTAAACTCCTGAGAAAACCACAGCTGCCGCTCTGCGGGCTGGAGCAGTTGGGGTGTCGGGTGGCGCCGCTCAAGCCAGCCTGCCTGCGTCCTCCTGGGAAGCACAGGGCGGTGAGCGGGGGCAAGTCAGAGAGGGCAAACCATGCGGTTTGTGTGCACCACAGTGCCTGCAGAGCTGCTGGCAAGGCCCTCGGGGGCTGGCAGGGTGCCCGGAAAGCACACAAATGGTAAAAGAGGTGTAACTGAGGAGGGTGGGGGAGGGCCTGAGCCAGCTGAGCAGCGGCACCGCGCTGTCAGGGGAGGGTGGCTGGGCTCGGCTACCTGGTGTCCAGCTGGTTGTGATCAAAGGGGAGAAGCCAGCCAGTCTGAGAGTGTGCAGGTGGGGGGACTCGCTCAGGCTCCAGCGGGAAGGAGCAGGCATGGTCCACGCTCAGAAGACCTGGCAGCAGGAAAGAGGTCCGAGTGTGGCCTGTGTCCAAAAAGAAAGGGCAGAACATGGACCTGAGCTTCCTTGTAAAGAGCCATCAAAGCCATCCACTTCTGAGCACAGAGATGTGGAAGGGAGCAAGAAAGGACTGGTGAAAAGGTCTCGGGGGTGGCTGTGTCAGAAGCCCAGTCGCACATGCCAACAGAGCAGTGCCAGCAGATGATATGAAATCCAGCAGAAAGAAGACTAGATGAAAGATATACCCTAATTCTTTTTTTAAGAAATTTTATTCCAGGAAACTGAATATTACGCTATGCAGTAACATGCCCTAAGTAGCTAATGGTCTGATCCTAATGCAGTGAAGCTAGAAATACTGTCAGAGATTATCATGGGTTTAAATATTGGGCTGAATGTGCCCCATGCTTGTCCCTTCCAGTTGCCTAATTTTTGCTGAACCAAGAGGCTTGCAGAGCATTCCCAGAAGCGGGTAACTGATGAGAAGTGGCCAAAGGCACGCAAGGTGATTCCACTCAATAAACAGCAGACTTGTGTGAACCACTGAAACAGCAGTTTTAGGGGGAGTTAAATATGAGTGGGTTTGAAAAACAGTGTTAGTTGCTCTAAACCTAGGCCTAAGGGAGAAGGCTTAATTTCCTCTTAGCCTGCAACATGTATAATTTCATACCATTTTAACCTCCTTGGCCTTGGAAATTTTAACCTTGAGGAAGATAACGACAGGCGGGGCAGGGGCAGAGGGAAGCGGTTTCTCAGTGCTCGTTTCCCCGGCCTTTCGTCATGTATCTCTGCAGAGCGTTTTAGGGGGCGACCCCGCGCTGCCTCTGGCTCCCACCCGCTGCGTCTGCGCCGCCCCGTCCCCCCCGGTGCCTTTGCAGCGGGAGCCTTTTGTGTCCCCGCGCCCTACGTCACTCGGCTGTTTCCGCCTGCGCCGCTTGGGGTCACCGGCGGCCGCCGGGCCCGGGGCTCCCCTCGCCGCCCCCCTCCCCCCCGGCTCTGCGCGGGGGGCACCTGCACCCCCGGCGGTTCAGGGGGGCGGGGGGCGCCGGCCCGGCCCGGCCTCGCCGCCCGCGCCACCTGCGCGGCCGCGGCCCCGCCGCCGTGTCAGGGCGCGGCGCCCCCTCCTCCCCGCCCACCATTTTCCTCTCCTCTCAGACAGGCAGCGGCACGGGCGAGGCGGCTGCCGCTGCCTCCCTCTCCCTCCCCTTCTCCTCAGATGCCCTTTGCTGCCGCTGCTGCAGGGTTATTATTACAGTACGTGGCTGCTCCCTCCCTCCCTCCCTCCCCCCGCGCCGCGCCGCGCCGCGCCGCCCCGCTCCGCTCCGCGCCGCTGGCAGGGCGCCGCGGCTGTGCAGCGCCTTGGCCCCGCTCCGCGCCTGGCCGCCGCCCAAGCGCGCGCGGCGCTGCCGTGTGGGGAGCGCCGGGCCCCGCGCGCGCGCGGGGGACACCAACGGCCGCGCGGGCGGCGGCGGCGCCAACGGCCGCCCGGCCCCGCCGCTGCCCGCCGGGCGCCCCCGGCCCGGGCCCGGGCCCGGTGCCGGTCCGGGCGGCGGCGGGCAGCGGGGGGACGCGGGGCTGCGGATTATTGCAGACTAAGCAGTCTGGCGCTGCGGCGGCGGCGGCGGCGGCGGGCGGGGAGGGGGAGCGGGGGGAGCGCGCGTGTGTAAGGAGGGCCGGGCGGGGAGGGGAAGGAGGGAGGGAGGGGAGGGGGAGCGCTGGCAGGCAGCCAGCTGCCATCAGAATTAGCTCATTGTTCAATATAACCAGCGCTGGCAACCAAAACCCAGCCCGGGAGAGAGACTTTCCCCCAGCCGCCCCCACCCCTTTTTTCTTTTTTTCTCCACGGCCGCACTTTGGAAGAGGTGCAGTCATTCTTCCCCACACCCCCTACCCTCTCTCCACTCCCCCAACTATAAATTCCCTTCTGTAGCATGCTGCCCTTTTTTAATCCACATTTGTGTTTCAGATCATGTAGAAAGGACAGAAAGTGAGCAGGGAGCGGGGGCTTTTGTCTGTAAGTATATGCAATTCCAATCCACAGATTTTTTTTTTTTAATATATATATTAATTCTCTCTCTCTTTCTTTGTTTCTTTTCATTTCCTTTTGCCCTTAGCTGGACTTTGCTGCAGCTTGCCTTCCCCCCTCTCGGTGCACGTTTCCAAGCAGGCTTTCTTAAAGAAGATGAGAAACGTGCAGTATCTATATATTTAACTCTTTGTCTTTATGCTTTAAGGCTGGATTTCTAGGCTGGGGATTTTTCTGCACACATTCACGGGGAGATGTGGTTTCCTAAAACTGGGGATTTTTGGTTTTTTTTTTCTTTTTTGCTTTTGCACTCCAAAGACACTGGAAGGCATTTTTGAACTTAATGCACTTTGCTTTTTTAGCATGCATGCAAGGCTCTCGGATTGGTTTTTCGTCTCTTTTCTTCTCTCTTGTAAAACGAATCTCCCTCTTCTCCGCCCTGACACTGGATTCCTCTCAGGCTGCTGGGGTTTATTTTTAGAAAGCAGTCATTCTTGCAACAGCCTTCTGCATTTTTGCATGTGCAGCAGTTAAATTTTGGGTGGTTCTTTTGAAAAAAAACAAAACAAAACAAAAACGTATTTTTGTGTACGTTTAGTGATGTGCTCTCTTCCAGCCGTTTCTACGTACATCTATAGAGATATGAGTTTGCAATTTTATATCCAACATGTATGTATGTGTTTGTGTGTAAACATATGACTCATACCTAATTACATTTCATACATACACAGTATAGGTAAGAAATATGTAATCACTGGAAGAGAACTTTAATTTTTGCCATCAGATGAAAACTGATAAAGGAGGTATGCTGCAAATACAGTCAATTAAGAGAGTAGCAATTTAAAGTACCATTTAAATGAGATGGCACCTACTCCTCTTTTTTTTCCTCCCTATTTAAAATAGGTGTGTGTACGTGGAAGAGAAGGAGAGAGAAAACCGAAGGTTATGTAATGCAGTGCCATTTCCAAAAATACCTACTCTCTGGGCCATTGCATCGTGAAAGCCTGACACTGTTATACTTGTTTCTTGATTGCAAAAAAATACATGTTGTAGTATGCCCACGAACAATGGACCACCTTTACAGTAAGCGTAGGATGATGGATTTTTGTCCTCTTGGCTGATTTTTAAGTGTGTTAACCATTAGATATAGTGCTCTTCAAAGATATACCAAGTGCTAAGAATAGCGTAGGGCTTTGCAAATCCAGGTACCAGGGATTCCTTTGTCCTATATTTAAGCCTACAGACCACTGAAGTGCAGAGAAGCATGATATATAAGCGTACATGTGGTTAGAATAATTTGCATGACTTTAATCTTAACCACTGAAGCTTATACTTGGCTCATTCACTATTATGCTGGCAAAAAGCCTTTTAAATGGTGTGACAGTTGGACTTACATGATTTTTTTTTTCATTTTTTTCTGTATTTTTTTAAATTATTTTCAGATTGTTCTCCTTGTGCTACTTGAGAGAAACTGCAATCCCAAGATTTAACAGAATCTAAAAATGGTAAGAATTAGTTGCTTTAGCAAAGAATCAGTAATTTTTTTATATAAATACAAGCCTTCTTTCCCCATCCCCAACACCCATTTATAAATATGACCTATATTAGACTTTTTGAGATTATGGGGATTTGCCATACAATGATTGATGTACTCTGAAAACCTCCATATGTTGGATCTTTGATTTTCATGCATTTTTTGAATAAAAAAACTGAAATCTCTCTTTGTGCAGTAAGGCTTATTTAACTGAAACAAAAAATGTTTAGAATATTATGAAAAATACACAGCATAACACATAGGAATACATACAGACAAAGCAGTATCCAGTAATTCCACTTCTCCCTCCTCCCTCCCCAAAAAAGAAGAAATAGGTCATTGCACTTAGTATATGAAACAGAGTTAATGTTGTTCTTTGAGGGAAGTACATAAGATGCAAACACCTTTTTTTATTATGTACTAAATTTTTCAGAAGGCTGTCCTTTCTTTGTGGTAGGAATCTATTTTAGAAAAAAAGGCTAGGCCTAAGCCTAACTGAACTTACAAGCACTTAGTTGGAATGTATTTTTTGAACAGTATTGCAACAATTTTCCATTTCTTTCACTACTAATTGTGTTTATATTTTTACTGATTTATAGCTCATTTTGTTATAATGTGAGATACTGTTGCTGATATACCTAATTTTAAGGGTGAAACATATTATGCATCTAAACAGTCTCTAAATATGGTATTCTCTGAGAAAGGCTGTCAGCAGACAGTCTCAGCAGGACAAAGAAAATCCTTTTTACCTAAAGGACAGGTAAAACAGGCAAAATTAGATTTGATTATGTATGTAGACATAGAGCGTTTTTGATTGAAGATGCAGCTATTACTGAACTAAGTCTCAATACATGTGTTAACATAAATGTGATATACTTTGGGTGCTACATCATACCACTTTCATAGTCAAAAATCTGCTAATTTGTACTAGGGCAATACCTAGTCTGAAGTAGCTTTGCATAGGGAGTGCATTGGCACAAAATATTTTCCAAAGTGTGAGACTCAAGGACATATTATAAAGATTAATATGTAATTGCATAAATTGTATTATACTTGTCTGTGTCTTTGGAGTTGTTTTGATGGGGGGGGGGAGAATGAAGCAAAGAACGTTTGAAAATAAGAAAATATGTAATCTGTCATAAAAAAAAACTTTTTTTCTGTTTGGCTCCTTGTTTTATATCATTTCTATCTGCAGAAATAAATTTGCAAATTCTGGAGTTTTAGTCTATTCTGGAACCTACTTTTATCAAAATGCTTTGCTCATCTGTATATAAATGAATAGCTGGGGGTGGGGAATTAAAAGGGAAATGATTCATTTAAGCTGTGAATAGAAATCATGTTAAAATACATTCTGTTCACACAACTGTGGAATATTGGATAAGGAGGCAACTGTTTTCCTACCAACACCAAGGTGACAATCAGCCCACATTCTGAGCTAGTACGCAGGCTGCTATGTGCAATATATGACTATCTATGGAACAAAAGATTATTTTAAGTTTTGTTAGGCATAAAATAGCCATTGATTTTTTTTTTTTTTTAAATCAACAGATGGTTCTATAAATCTAGCAAGGTTCCTGTAGTAGTCAGTGAAATCAGTTTTGTAAAGCCAGCTTGCAGGCCAGAACACAAAATACAACTTAGAACTATCCAATTGCAGAAAATCAAATATAATTACCCATCTGTTTATTTTTTCTAGTGAAAAGTTTTTTTGTTTTGTTTTTTTGTTTTAATTTGTTCTGACAATCCTTAATTCCCTCCCCCCCCCCTTTTTTTGATTGTTGATCAGAATATAAATCTAAGAAAGACTAGATTTTTCCCCAGCTTACAGCATTGCTTAAGATGCAAGACTTGGCAGAACTTGTTCCCTTACCACCACCCTTCCCTTCCCCCCCCCCCCCTTTACTTTTGGCACAGTAACACTGAATGTAATGAAGTCAGACCACTGACATACTTTCCTTGCAGTAGTGGACACACTTGTCTTTGGCATAGTTCTTGTGTTTATTCCAAGTGTCTCCTTAGCCATTCTAATTTGCAGGAAAATTTCTTCTTTACATATTTACATAATCAACACTTTCTACACTAAAATCCGTAACTGTCAAAGTGTTTACTTTGTTTTTAATACACCAGCATATGCAAGGACTTTATTCTGCTTTCACTGAAGTCAAGGAGAATTTAGCTGTTACATTTCTCCAGGCTGAACTAAACTTTAAAAAAGGAGAAAAAAGTGAACTGTTTACTGCTTTACTAAACTGAAGGTACATTAATGATTTCGTTAAGCTTATGGTAAAATTAAAAGTAGTTAGAATAAGGTTGTTGAATGAGAACAAATTAATTCTTAGTTTAACTCCACTGTCTTTACTTCTCAGTTTCTTAATGTTCTTATTCCGTAAAGTATCTCTTAAAGTTCTTACAAGTGAAAACCAACACCTTAGAAGGTTAGTTTTCAGTGCTGCTTCTCCTTTCCCTAGACTTAGAATTATGATTTGCTCATACCTGGTTAATGAAGCTGTATAATGTTTAAATCATAATAATGTAAAGAGAAATAAAAGGCAACAGAGTCTGCTTTGTTTTCTTCTGATAATTTTAAGTTATGGATATTTTTAAGCCATCTGTCAAAAGAAGACCTGACATTTAAGGATCTGTCTTTAGTTGTGTAAAATTTATTTGCTTACAAAGTGACCCCTGAAGGCAGAAAGAACCTTTTCTGTATCTTTGCAGTGTAAAAAGGCCTGAGATTGTTTTTTTTTTTTTAATTATTGCTTTTATTTGAAATGCTAGAAATTGGGTACACCACCTTCCTGGAAAATGTTGTACCTCATAACATATCAGGTTTGATTTCACTGCTAATTAAGAAAATACATGGGTTCTAACTTTAAAAATAAAAAGTGCTATAATTGTGTTTAAAAATGTATTTAGCCTATGTAATCCAGTCACTGAAATAAAGGCTTCTGTGGGATGAAAGAGAATAGGAAGTTTCATAAGTCCAGTTTTCTGTGACCTCCAAAGAACAGAATCACAGAATCATTTAGGTTGGAAGGGACCTCTGGAGATCATCTAGTCCAACCTCCCTGCTCAAGCAGGGTCACCTAGAGCATATTTCCCAGGAAGCTTTTAGCAGGAACACTTTTAGCAAGACCAGAAAATACAATTTTTTTAAGGTAACACTTTTTTTTTTTTTTTAATGAATAAATCAAACAGACCTTTTACACACTTCACAAAGTGGTCTGTTTGTTTGCTTTTAAAGCACTCAGGTGTGTCCTTTTACCCCTGTTGTTCCCACTGCAGTTCATTTCTGGACTTCAAGTTCAGTACCGAGAGTATGCAGTGCTGGTGCTAAGGAATTTAAATGGCAGGTTTATCAGTAACTAATAAAAGTGTGTATCAGTATACAGACGCATCCTTTTTATTTTCAGGTAGGCCAAAACTAAATTATAGAAAGAAAAAATATTCTAGAGCAGCTCATTATTTTTCTTCTGACTTACAATGAGTTAATGGCTTTCTTCTAAAGCACTAGGGCTTTTAGACACAGAGGTGTCGTGCCGCATAGCTACATCATCCCGGAGCGAAAGATCCCAAAGGGAGGTCATTGGGCTGAACACTTCCTGTAGTGTATCCTTCTCCCAGCTGGATCAGTTTTGAGGCTATTTTATAATTTGCATTCTCTGCATTTTACTAGTCTTGCTTGGGAAAAAGAAGAAGGAAAAATGGGATAGCGGCCTCTTGGAGAGGAAAAACAACTGGGGGATTGAAAAGGAAAAACAACTGGGGGAAAGGTTTTTCCATTAAGTCGGAGAGAGAAGTGACAGCCTGCATTTGGGTGAAGGGAAAAACCAGCCATCCCATTTCTTTTTTGCAGTTCATAGGGAAAAGTATGACATCATTTAAATTAGGTTAGTATGTGTATGAGAAGAGCTTATAGTTAAGATTTCAGCCTGACTTACCGTGAAGAATGTTTTGCCAGTGGGTATTCTGCAGATATGTTTACACATTCTGTAATTTTCTGTATTCATAAAATGACTTTATTTTTGTTAGAACAACTGTTCATAGCTTTAAGATAATCTATGGAAACTGGAGACTGGGATTTGTCTGACACAGAGGCAGACATTATTATGTGCTTTTTATATGCTCTGAGGAATAGGAAGAATGAGATATGAGGCATTGAGTCCAGCCTAATATTAGATACACACTAGGCGAGTATAACTCATGGTTCTGGCATGAGAAAACTTATACTACCTTGTTTCCTGCGTCTGGAACTGGAATTGAATTCTCCTTTGTTCTCCTTTATGGTCGTTCGGGACTGTGTAAAAGCTGTAGGAATGAATGGGATCCGGTTCTGTTTGTGTGTAGCCAGGGGCAGAATTTGGTCAAGAAAAGTTATTGTGAGGGATGACAGTTAGGCAGTTTTGGCTGTCTGACTGGGTATTGTCCTTTTATAGTATGCTTATGTATTGTATATGAAGAATACATTTGATCCAATTTGTCTGTAGTACTTGATTACTGAAAACTTAGAAAGAGTTAAGGCCTTTCCAGCTTACAAAATAAATAAGCAAAAATAAAAACTCAACCTTTTCAATACTTTTGCTAATTCAGCTGTTCAGTTGTGCAGACAAAGCACCTTTACTTAATTATGGCTAGAACAATTCGTAGTGGGGTTTAAAAGAAAAAATAATATTTGTGCAAAGCAGATACTATGGTACAATTCATTTGTACATTTAAAAACAAGAGATGTGTGTGTGTCCACCTAGTCACAAACATCCACACTCAGGCTCCTCAAATTTTAGAGCTATGCACCAGCATACTTCAGCTGAATGGGACAAGTGTTGACAAGTGGATTGGGAGTTTAAGTAATACTTTGTCTTTTTCCAGGACAAACCTTTACAAAGCCTTTTTCATAAAGGCTGATATATAGGAAAATCAAAAAAAAAATCACATACAGCCTGTAATATTACAGTCATGATGCTTTGCTTTTTAAGGGTCGGGAGCAAAAGCCCTCACCAATGAACAGACCTTTTTTTGCACCATAACACTGCTGCCCCACACCTGAGCTCTGATCATTGTGTGTATAGCTAAAGAGAGAGGAGAGAAACTACCCCTAGCAGCCCCAAAACAACTTAATAAAATAATTCAGTTTGACAGGATCATTGACTAGGGCAGGATATTTTAATAAAAATATTTTTGAATATTTGTATTTTGTTTTTATTTCAAAGATTTATTCACTCTGATACCTCATTAAACCATATTGGTTGAGGGTGCAATCTGGAAAGGTGCAAAAATGTCCTTTTTAAATGTTTAATGTGGCATGATACTATGAATCATTGTTTGAGTGTTACGTGAAATTCAATTTAGGCTGCTGGTCTGGCAAATTCACTGTAGCACTACTGAATGAGTCCCTATGTAGGTGCTCCTGTGAGGGTTACTAATGTTTTCTTCTGTAAATACTGAATTAAAAAAAGGCATCAGCCCTCAAAATATGTAACTTTTTTTTTCATCCTGCAAGAAATGTTTCTGGATTAATTTTGTTAACACTAACCCTCTTGTCTGTCTACTTGCATAGCATACCTTTGTGGGAATATGTTAAAAAAAAGTTCAAAGAAATTTTGTGTGTTCTCCCTGCAGGTAGCGAAAGCTTTGGCTTAGTATGCGCGTTAGCAGAAAGAACTCCTGGATTCTTAAAACAGGGATTTTCAGATAAAAAACACATTGCCATCATACAGCTACTCAAAAAAATTAAGTTAGAGAGGAACAAATCTTCCTTCCTTCTTTATTTTGACATGAGTATATCAGTGATGAATCTTCCAGCACGAAAGGGTGTGAGTTTAAATAATGCTATTGCTGTTGGCAGCAGAAAATCCTGTGGCCATATGGGTAAATTTTCTTACCTTTAATTTCTCAGCCAAGTAATCATATAAAGAAGAAGAAAAAACAAAACAAAACAAAAAACTTGTCAAGCAGAGTTGTTTTACTGCGTGTCTACTGATTAGGTAAATCTCAGAACCCGTATGTATTTTATTATTTACAATATACGTAACATATATGATACAGTTTAGATTGTGCTTTCATATTTAGAGTAACAGTAAAGCAGTAAACATTAAAGGATGGTAGATGCAGGTGATACAGTGACAGTGCAGGTAAATGTACCATAATGCTTTCAAGCACCTGCTACAATATCATCAGCTGTGGCCGTTACATCTCTTTTAATGAGGTAAGTGCTACCTGCACAATGTGGTTTTGCCTGTCATTTCCAAGAGCACTACTGGGGCCTCTAACAGTTGCCTGAAATACTGGTTGGGCATGAGGTTGGTGTCCTGTGAGAAGTTAGACTTTCATTGCTGGGCTGCACAGGAAAGCAGTCAGCAGAGGTAGTGTGCTTGCCGCCACTTGGAGAACATTCGTGGGGATTTCTAGTCGTGTCTCTGGTATGTGCGAGAAATTTAAACAATTTTTGTTTTTAAAAAAAGTTAATCCAAAGTGGTATATTAATTATTCTGTAAGTTGCAGTATACAGGCCACTCATTTAAGAAAATTTATAGGAAATTTAAAAAAAAAAAAAAAAAGAGGCATGCTTTGGGATTCAGTTTGGCTTTGCATCTTTTGTGTCCCCCAAAACTGGAAGTAGGGAGTTGGGAGAGCATGCAGGAGAAGCATCCTTCTGCGCTTTCTCTCTTCTTAAGTCTTTGTTCAGGATTCCCCTAGTGGCCACTGCTCTTCCCCTTGCAGTGCTTGGTCAGTGTTGCTTACGAAGCTACCTGAGAAGCTGAGCATACAGCCTTTGGTCCTGAATTTTGCTGCCATACTGTGTTCACCTAACCTAATAACAGAGATTTGCATTGGCTTCTGCAGCTACTGTCAAGCGTAGCTACTAATTAAACATTGCACTACCTGATGATGCTTGAAGAGTCAATGATGAACTCACAAGCACTTGCCTGAAAACTCAAATCCTTTTTTAATTTTTCAGGCCTGTTATAGTTGGTTTTCTGTGTGTGCATGTTAGTACCTTAAGTAATATAACAAAAGCTACCACTGTAGTACACAGGCAAGCAAAATTAAGACAAAAAGGTGTTGGGTTGCATAGGTTTTTGAATTTGTTTTTCTAGAGGGCTTGTTTGGTTATTTCAATGCTTTACAGCAGCATTTCTGTGCTTTACAGTTTTAGAGTTCATGCACTGAAATTTATTGGTGGAATAAAGTAGTTTACAGTTGTTTTACTGTTTAATAGAATATGCATTTATTTCCTCTGCTTTTTGTGGTTCTTTTCCTTTCAAGGAGTGTGATGCTCTAGTAATGGGAAACTTTGTTAAATACGTGAGTTCAGTCAGAAGGTGGATGAGCATTTATGACAGTGTTCACCGTATACCATTTGCTTTCCTTTTCTCCTATTCTTCATATGCACAGTAACTGTTAACAATGCTTTGCACTGGCTTTTGTGCGCTTAATTAAGAAAAAGACCAACCTGAGGGCACTTGCAGCAAACAGGCTAGGTTCATCCTGAGTAGTAAGGAAAAGTGAGAATTGATCTGTGTGCCAGAAAAGTGCATTACACTCAGGTGGTGTGAGGAGGATTTCTCTCCAGGAAAGAGCAAAGTGTTTTCTATAACTAACTCATTCAGTCTTGTATGCCAGAAGACAACTAAAGTTTCTGTCAGAGGGATCTTACCAGCTGAAGAATTTGGTAGGAACGTGCTGACTATATTCAAGCTAGTTTAGCTTGTGTTTTGGCCTCCTCAGGACCGTACTTGCTCACTTTTGGAGGCCAGTAGTCACTTAAGAGACCTCTTTGGTGGAAAAATGTGTCTACTCTGGGCACCTAGTCTTCAACCAGAATCCTAGCGAGGGGCTCTGCAGCATTAAAGCACATCAGTCTTAAAGCCATGGTTTTAGTCACTCACACGTTGCTTATACATGTTGTAAAAAGCTGTAAATACATACATAAAAGATGAAAATGGTAAATTACATTGTGGATGAAAATAAGAGCAAGTTCTTTGAAGAAGCTGAAGTAGATGAGCCAATGCAGGAGACTACATGGTAGCAGGTACTTCAGTGTCACCTGGAAAATACAAGCTTTAAGAAGGGTGAAAGAAATTGTGGAAGAAGATGGATTTAGATGAGAAGTTTTGTACTTGAAATCTAGGAAAATTACTTCCAAGGTCACTTCCTGATGTTTTGTAAGGAAGGAGCAGATGACATCCTACTCTTTGAAAGTGACAGAAATTGAAGAAGTGATGAACAAGAACTGCAAAAAACCCTAATGAATAAGCTTGCTAATTCATCTCATACTTGTCTCATTTAGGCTTTTTCATCTCTGTGTGGTAGTGAGCTTGAGTCATCACACGGGGAGGAATAATATCTTGCCCATGAAAAGGCAGAACCAGCAAAGGATGCTGATGCGCAGAAGGCAAAGAGAAGCTCAGGTGTGCAATCGTCCTGCCAATATGCTGCCATATATCAGTTCTTCCCATAGTGGCAGGTAAAGTCTAGCCAAAAAGGTAGGCTAGCTGGAACAGGCCCAGTAAGGAAGAGAACAATTGTATAATTGTTTATCAGTTCTCTCAAACATGTATCTCCATCTGCCTGCTCCGTGGAAGTAACCAAGTGCTAAATGATTCTTTTCGCTGTTTTTTGAATGTTCATGGCACTGATCTGGAAAGCAGCATTGCTAGAAATACCTGCTATCCTGCAGTCTATTAAAAACGTGAAGAGAGGGTATTTTGAGGTAACTTCATTGCTGTGCCACAAGAGGCTCAAGCTTGTGATGCAGAGCCATGTAAAAAAAAGCAATCAAGTTCACAAAGTTGAGAGACCTCACGCTTGTTAAGCTAGTTGTTCGCGGTGCTTTAAAATGGTTAAGTTTGCATTTTAACTTGGGAGGCTTGTGGTTTCTGATAGTTTAATATGGAAAGCTTCGACACTGAGCCTGTTTCTGAAGCAGCCTTTCAAGACAGCAGCATCCTACTTAATTGTGACTACAGCTTCTTAAATATAAAAAAGATGCATGAAAACTTCAGTCAGGGTTTGAGGTAAGGAGCAATGATGAGCACTCTTGATGTTACGCTGGCGTTTCCCTCTCCAGAAGATTCAGAAGACAAAGTTGATTGATAGCAGACTACCATCCAACTAAACTCTGACAAGCAGCAACCATTCAACTGACAGTTGCTATATGTATTAAATCTTGCGCACTAGGTTTGGAACATGGTGGACGTTAATATCATATGCTTTCATAATGTTCCCCTCACTGTTAAAAATAAACTACTGCAGATGGGAGCGCTAGCTTACCTCTTCCGCTGAAGTTAATGATAAAGCATGCATTGATCCCAGCTCAAGCTTTTCTTCCCGTTTTCTTTAAAATGAATCAATTGTTTTAACAGAATGATTTATCTGATATTCAAGCAGTGCTGTAACAAAATTTGCAGTCACGGTTCTTTTTCTGCATCTGGATGGTGATAGTGGGCCATCGGTTTTAAACAGAACTTTTTACTGTAGTAGGGGGCATTGGGGGGATTGGGAAGTGGATGGTAGAATGTGATGGGAAAAGCCACTGCAGCTCAAACTAGCTGGTGACTAAGAAACTTAAGATACTGCACAGTAATAACTGTTTCCACTTAGCAGGAACTATGTTACATTTTTTTGCAAAAGTAAATGCATCAGGAAACAACTGGGAGAGAAAATCTGCCAGACACTTTCAGTGGTGCTGAGATCAGCCAGAATTGAAATAGTCTACAATTTTTCCTCTAGGAGCTTTAATATCATTGATTTACATCATTGCGACACAGACCAATGGTGATGAAAAATCCCTGAACTATTTTAAAGGAATGTAGGTATGGAAATGAGGAGTGTTGTTTCTTTCCAGCTATATGGTCTGTGCCCAGGGCAGCATGGTGCGAGGACAGCTTCTGTCCGTTCTGGATTAGGAGCTGCTGCAGAATCGCAGGGCCATCAGTCCTCGGGACTGCACGGGGGAAGTTTTAGTGTGCTGCAGAGTGGAAAAATGTGCCATGACAGAAGTGTGCTGCCACTGTCTTTCCTTCCCTTCAACATGCACGTGGCTCATTTTACCCCTCTGGTCCTCAGCACATGGCCATTCATGTCTGTTAGGCTACTGATCCATCTAGTACATCTAGTACAGCTTCTTCCTAGGTAGGGTTTTGGTGCAGAATTCAGTGAAGAATTACTAGGGCTGGTGTCTTTTTCTTTGGAATTCGGAATTTCTAGAGAACTTCTTTTTTTCCCCAGAGTTAGTTTACATGTTAAAGAAGTTATGTGAAACTTGTCAGAAGGTGGTTTCAGTTGTACTTGGAGCAGTTGATTTTCTTCATCAAGTTGTGGGTCAGAATTCCAGGCTGCAGTGGAGCTGAACTCCATGTCGGAGGCTGGAGTGGAGCTAAACTCTAATGTCGGAGTGAGACGTGATGAACAGGAATTCAGTCATCGCCCACGTGGAAAGAAAAAAAAAGAGAAAAAGATAGAAAAAATACCTCTAGAGGCTTTTCTTGTTTGCTTCTTAAATATAAAAAGCTCAGAAGTGCTTAACAGGAGTGTGCTCATTGTGCTAAAGCCCTGTCTTTGAGATGTCTTAAGTCTGCTTTTTCTTCTGGTGGATATATGTGGTAGCAAGAAAATTATTTTAGCGTCATGCTGTGACTGATACTGTAGATTTAGCCAACTCTTTCAAAATTGTTTTGCATACCTCTTTTGAAGGTGGGCAAAACTTTGTGCTCCCTTGCTGTTGCTCATAAGGAGCAAGGAGCTTTATAAGAGGACCAGTAGCTAAAAATGGAAGACTAAGTGCTAGTGTTTTGAAATGCTGGTTAGACAGAGCCATTGCAATAGCAAAAACAGGATTCTCAGTTTGCTGAGCAGAGCAAAGCAGAGTCTGCTCTCAGAAATCCTTCTCTTTTTGAACAAAGTAGCAGTAAATAGCATTGCAGTCCTGATGCTGTAATAACTGGTAAATAGACTGAGCATTTGTTTGCCTCCACTATGCTTTTCCTGATTTGTAGTCGTAATTTTGATAATTTATATATTTTTAAGAAAATGGATGCTAAAAAAGTTAAAAAACCATCTGCTTGACAGCTCATAGTTCCTTGTTTGAAGTTGGCCTCAGTTTCTCAGGGGGGATTGCTGTGTTGTTGCAGGACACGGTCTCACACAGCACTTCCCAGGTCAGTGGGGTTTTCTTCCCCCAGATTTAGCAACATGGGAGCGAATGGTGTTGTGCCAGAAAGTAACGCTTCCAAGGCGCATAATGTTGCTAGTCAGATGTTTAGGGGTGATCTACTCTGGCAGCTTATGGCTGAAGTTTGCTAGCTTGTTTTTTTCACTAATGATTACCAAACAGTGAGGCTATCAGTTGGAGTCAACCTATTGCTCTGATACATTGTCTAGACTTGCAAGAACTTGAATTTTCAGTCTGTTCTAAAGTTCAGTAAGTCTATCATAAAACCTGATTTTTTTTTTTCTTATTTATTTCAGTCAAGCCTATACTCCCATAGTAATCGCACAGGAAGCACTAAGAAATGAAAATATGGTGTATATCAGTGAAAGCATTTATCTAGAAGTGTTTGCCTGATGCTAACAGCTGGGTTGCTGCATGCCTCACATCCTCTGCTGTAATGGAGCAGTTCTTTGCACTTTTCCTCTACCTATAGCTCATCTTGAAACATTAATATCAGTTGTTTTGAGCTGCTGTAGTTGACTAAAAGCTCTTGCTGTGTATTTATAGCACCCTAGTAACCAGTGTATCTAAACATCTCAGTAGCATTTTACAGAGGATGTAGCGTGGCCAGACATGTCCTTTTTAATTTTTCCTTGTGGACTAGTAAGTCCGGAGTGGATTTTTCTAAACTGGCATCTTTTTTCCATTCCAGAATCTTCCCCCATTTAGGCAGGACCTGAGCTGCGATGCCCTGGCCCTTCAGCCTTGTATGAAAGGCAGGTAGCAACAGTCCTTTAACTGCCAGGGTCACCACTTCAGTATAGTTATTGCACTGCAATTACTACACATGGAGTAGGTCTGTGTGATTATTAATCAACAGTGGTGGCCACAACAGGTGTTTCTGAAGAAGACATTAAGAAAGTAGGACATTACTAAATATTTTTGTTCATAGAGGAAATCAATGTGAAAGATAGTTTGGGATTTTTGTGTTGGTTTTTTTTTTTCTTCTTCTTCTTCTTTTTTTTTTTTTTTTTTTTTACCCTAGAGCATAGTTTATCTTGCAGTTTACACCTCTTCTCCCCCACCCCCAAAACTCACCTTCAAACTGTAGTCCCTCCAAGTCTTTATGAATGTAAGCCTAGATGGTTGCTCCTTTTTGTCACTTAAATGCAAGTGTTATTTTATTCCTGCTAAATTGTTAATACTTTGGGATGACAAGGTCTGTAGACTAACTTGGATCCATCTCAGACTGCATGGAAAATATAGAAACTGATGTACACCATAACAAGTAATACTGTATTCTGTTGCTTATTCCTTGCCAGTACAGGAAAATACACATTTTTGTGTACTTGGCTGTTTGAGTATGTTCTGCAGTAGAGCTGAACCACTGTTTCTGGTTCACATCATGGGTTTTCATACAAAGGCTATGGCTACATGACAAAATCAAGGCATAGCTGCAAGACAGGTAATCAGTGATTTAAAATAACAACAGGAGAGCTTAGGGGTTACTTGATATCTTTCATTTGCATGTCTCAGAGATTCAGTGTGAACATTAACTGATGAATCCACAGAGCGCCCTGTGCCGTATATTAGCTATTCCTGTGTCAGACATGCCCAGAGAGCTTAACTGGCTTCTCTGAGATCCTGTAGTAAGCTAAAACAGAACAAAACAAGAATCTGATGCTCTAATCGGTACACAGCACTGCATTTTGTACTATGGAAAATCACAGAAGAGTTTATTGGAATAGGCACTGCCGTAGACTCTGTTTCAGATTTCTCTCCTATATTCCCTACTGTACAGGAGAGTTCAGGATTTTTTCTTAGAAAGATGATTTAAATAATTCTCTAATAGTTTCTTCAAGCTGCATCTAGTCCAGCTTGTGGCTACTAATAGTCAAAACGTAAGTCCACAAAAATGAAAACATTTCTTTGGTTTCAGTGTAGATACAGTGGCAAGCAGGTGATTAAAACCAGTTCACCAGGAATTTTTGAGTCCCAAATTGCAAAGAAGTTTCAAGGGTGTAACTGATAAAGTAGTTCAGCTTGAAACTGTGCAGAAAGAGTTTAATTCACTGACCAGAGACACAGTAGGCAGACACACTAGGAGAATAAGATCTTCAGTGTAGTCTACAATGCTAGTACCCGAGCACTTTGCAGTGTTCAATGAGAGTGACCTGGAGAACGGCTGTCACCCCTTCCTGCTGCCAAGGACCGAAGCGTGGGAGGGCTGCAGCGCAGGTTCACCCTGACTGAGGTGCATTAGCCTGGCGTATAGGTGCTCTGGGTTCCCTCCACAGTTGGTGGCTGCTTTGGATCGTGACCATTCCCCCTGGGTGACTCCCTTTCTCAACTGTGGAGCTGGCCTAGCAGAAGTGGGCTCTTTCCTTAGTGTCAGGTAGAATGAGTCAGCCCAAATCATCTTTCCTGTGGCTGTACAAGAAGTTTTGCCGCAGCTGAGCCTTAGGCCAGTATCTTAAGCGTTAAGCCCTGCTACCAGCTACTTTATCATATGTACTTTATAACGCGTTGGAATTCCTTTAATGTCAAAAAACCAAGGCGCTAACACAGGATTAGAGCTGTGTTCAGTGACCTGAGAAAGTGCTGAGTTGCCGTCCGCAGTTCACTGTGAGAAGATTATCAAAGGTGCGTTCCCATTGCCTCCTGCAGGCCTCAGCAAAGGTAATAATCTTCATTAAAGAGGCTTTTGCCAGTGAGTTGTGGCTGCTAGTGGTGCTGGGCCCAGCTGTAATTCAAGAGTGTGTTGTGGGAGTTGTTCATTCTCGTTTTTCCTCCTCCTCAGTAGGACAGTCGTCTGTAATGTCCTTTGCAAGGGATGTTTTATAAGGGGTCAGAAGCAGAAGAGCGTGGGCATGTACGTGGTCTCACAAAACCCTGAGTAAGTTTAACAACAACTGACATGTGCTTATTATATGTGTAAGTCCTGCCGTATTACAGAACTTCTTGAAGAGAGTCTAAAAGCCATATTAAAAAAGATACATCCTATGACCTTTAGGAAGGGCTGTGAAACACAAAAGTGCCATCCACAATATAGTTGAAATACTCCAGGGACAGATCGTATTGTCACGGGTACTCAAAAAATGTGTACTGAGCATAAACCGCAGCTCTAGGTCTCTGGGCCAAACTCGACTGACATTAGACTTTTGGTTTTAGTAATGTGGGCTATCACATGAACACCATTTGATTGCATGTAATGAATCTCTCTGTAAGAAATTGTATATATTTATGTCACTACAGGTTTATCAACCAAGGTTAACGGTTTGGGTTAGCCAGGAACTCTTTCCAACCAGCCGAGGGGATGGGGGATTTCCAAAGGTAAAGTTTTTTATGTAATTTCTTTCATCTAACAAACAGTCTCCTAAGGTGAAAATTTTCTGTAATAAGCAATGTGAAAGTTCCTTAGATTTTATTTTATGACTGCTTCAAGAGAGTAGCCAGCTCTCATGATTTCATCACGAGTCTCATGGTATTCTGTTTTTCTTAAAGCCTTGACTCCTTGAGCCAAGCAGTTAAGTGAGGATTTCAGCTTTCATTTTAAAATTATGTTTTTAGCCTTCAGGGCTGCAGAAAACATGGACTCTTGCTGGCTTACATACCAGAAAGAAAACATACAAATTTTCAAAAGCTCATGTTTCTCAAGCCCATCTCGTGATTTTGCAAGCTTGACATCCGATTTTGAATGCTTGATTTTGGCAATTTTCACTTGGCAATAGAGAGAAAGAAGTCAATGTAATGCAGGAAGTTTTCTCCATGCCTTTTTCCCTTTTTTTTTTTTTTTTTTTTTTTTAATTTTAAGTTTTGTGCTTGTGTTTTACCTTGCTTGAGTTAAAGCATACAAAGATGGCAGTCTTCATTTGAGTCTGAGGAATAAGTACCCTGTTAACATAAAGGAAGAAGGAGTGGCATATCAGACAAGACTGATAACACTTTGTTTTATTACCATTGCTGATTTCATAAAACCCAAATTGGATATGAAATTTGAACAGGAAAATAAAGCAGTTACTCAGAACCACAGAACATGTGTGTTTCAGTCTCATATTCTCTTTTATTAATGACTCAAAATTTGGCAAAAAGATTGGCAGGTAAGCTAAGGAGAGAGTACATAGAAAACTGTTTTGATTCAATTTCAATTACTATCTAGGCTGCAGATCCCTGTTAACTCAACTCTGTTTTTCCATCTGGATTACACTTATTTTCCACACTTTTTCTTCATAAAGGGAGTTCTAAAATTCATAGCTGGGCTACGTTTGTGTGCATCATATTTGCAGACTCATGTGTGATTGATTATGCCTCTTTTTAAATTAACGTATATAGCAGTGCTGACATTCAAAATATTTCAAAGGTTCAGCTAAATAGGCTGATAGCAATACTAGATTGAGAGGAATGTGCTATATATGGTCATGCTTATATTAAATGAATTTGCTAATTTTATGAATCAGTTGTGTGTTAACTAGATGATTTTTATTCACACTTTCAAAGTTAGCAGTGTTTCTGAGCTGTCATTCATCATTATACAAAGTTGCTCCTGGAACACAGGAATAAAGCTGTGAACTATGTGCAGCTTGGTTAACAACAACACTGCATTATACTGCGTTTATGAATAGCCATGTTTTAGTGTTGTACACAGCTTAAAAAAGAGTATATTAAAAAGGATCACGGTTTCTGAACTGGTAAGAAAAATATTATCCTTTTTTCTATGCAGTGATTAGATTCCTGCTTTACACGTTCCATGCATTTGTTCTAGCTTTTATGTAATTCTTCAGAAGATATTTGGCATATGCATAGGAGGACCAATTTTTAGAACTAGCTCCAAATTTTCTTTCATAATTGAGTTTCAAAAGCAACTTGAATATGAGTTGCATACAATCCGGCTTCCAGCAGAGTATCAGCCTTAACAGAAACTGTCTTTGGAATCTAATTTTCTTCATCAAGCTTATAAAATTAATCAGAGTGAATTGCTGAAGAAGACTGCAGAAACTGCTCAGTCCTTCAGTTCAACAGTTTTATGAACTCATTGCTAATCCTAAACAAGTTGGACTAAAGAAAGACTAAAATTAAATGAATAGATTTTTTTAAAACTCTTAATTTTAGATAAAAGGCCTTTTCTTTCTCATGCAACCAACAAGTATAAAAGGATATATTTATTAAAGACAACTTATTTCCAGACCTAGAAGGGTCATATGGGACTTTTTATCTTATGATTGTATGGCAGAATTTCAGGACTGAGATTGTTTTCACAGCTGAAAAGGAACTGCCCAACACAATGCTTTTGGAAATTTGCCCAGCTCTTTGGTCTGTGTGGTGTGCCTGTTTGCATGTGTAAGTTTCTCGTTTTCCCCACATATCCTGTAATGATACCCAAGTAGCAAATTTAGTCAACAAAAAAGCAAAAATATTATCGCAAGGATGGAATTTTCTGGAGTCCTGTGAAGGAACATGTTTGTGCAGTCACTAGAATTTCAACAATATTTCTTCATTCTGAAATTCTGTCTCTGGCAAAATTCCCAGTTTGGCTCTAGCAAAGACAAGGTACGTTTCCACTCCTGCTCCTTCCCCCAAGTTGCAGAGCCCGTCTGCATGTGCCCTCACAGCCGTCGCTGCTCAGTTTCTCTACTTCTGGTGCCCCTCAAGGAGAGGGCACTGTTTGCCTCTAGGAAAGGCTTTCAGCTCTGTGTTCAGCCTGAAAACCGCTATTGGCTGCGTGCAGTGCAGAAGCAGCACGTCACGGACCAGAAGGCAGAATTTAGCCTATAAACTGTAACAGAGACAGTGGGAACGTCATGGCGTGGTTGCACTCTCAGCACAAGTGAATGTAGCTAATACGGGCACGCCAATAAAAAGATCTTGCTTCAGAAGAGCCTGGAGAGGGAAAGACCCTGAAAATTGCATTTTCTTGGTATTTGTAGACTGCTGTGAGTTTATTTCTTAATTCAGAAACTCACAGCTCTCCTGTCAGAAAAATGGAAGTCAGAGAAGATAGCGTCAATGTCTTCAACAAACTTCAAAAAGAAGTAATCATTTTGTTTGATGTACATATCCTAAGCAATAAAGCCAATAACTCACCTTTACAATTCTGATCTCTTAAACACAAAAAACAGATTGAAAAAAAACAATCACTTGAAATATATTTCCAGTTAAACACAGTGGTTTGTTTACGATCCCATTGTAACATATCATCACCAAAGTATTTAAGCACATAGTTAGCCTTCAGTCCTCCTATTGATACTTAAATTGAAATGCATATTTAAGTGCTTTCCTAAATAGACATAGACTTAAGCCAGCGGGAGCAATGTTTAAGTACCATTAACAAAAGCTTGAGGTAGCTGGCTAACATGACACCCTTTCTTTACTTTTCTGGCGACCATGATAATACAATACAGTACATTTAGAGTACCAGAAGGAAAAGGATAAAGGCTCTTTTCAGTGATGTATTACAGGAAAGTCGTTCATTAGTGTATGCTAGCTGCTTGAGGTGTAAGGCTTTAAAAAGGTGAGAGGCCTGAGCTCTGAAGGGTCCTCTGTAATAATGAAATGGACTTTCATATCTAAGACATCATTTCCACGTTGGAGGCCAAGTGGGGCCATAGAGAGGAGTGTGAGGTTTTAAAAAAGCAAGCAAAGTAATTAATTGGTAGAGTACACCATTAATGATTTGGTTACCTGTGTCAGTATTGCGTTATATTTTTAAAAGGGGCTCTGCCGTCTTTAGGTGTTGGCTATGAGCTCTGTCTCATCGATACTGAGATGCCGTGCCTGCATTTTTATGCCTGTGTGTGCAGGACAGGTGATACCAAGTTACCAGCCCTCCTGGTACACCACCACAACTGCACCGCAACGTGCACAGGGGCAGGTTTGGGGCTGTGCTGTGCCAGCCCTCGTGGAGAGGCTGAGCTCAGGAAGCCCCCAGCCTCTCGCCTGCTGCCGTGTGTGAAGTGGCCTCGCTCACCCTGCTTCTCGAGGATGAAATAGTTTCCTGGAATGAGCCCAGGCAGTCAAGGAGTTGGAAAATTTGGGCCTGCCCAGAAATTGCTTGGTATAGTGATAGCAAGGAAAAGCCCTTTGAGGAACAGCGTGGGATGTGTAGCGGCTGGTGAGCTGTGGAAAGGGTTGTCACTCAAAAGCCCCCCCGCTCCCCACAACTTTGCTAGGATGGTTGGGGCTGCCCCAGCTGGCGCACGTGGCCGAATGCCCCCGCTTCAGCGGGGTGGCGGGGTGGGGGTTGTCTCAACTCCTTTGTACTTGGCTGCCAGGGCACGCTCGTTCAACTCAAAGTAAAGACGTTTCCTCAGATGTTCCTGGGCTTGCTTAATTTCTAAACAATCTTTTCCTCCCTGTGGCATTAGTCTTTAGAGTTGATTGAGCCATGTTTAGTAGGTGTTTACTTCTAAACTACAGTTAAAGGACTATAAAAACCTTAGGATATGAAAAGGGAGGGTGCACCCCATCAAACAGTCTTTGGAGAAGCACAGCTAATACTGTTTTTCTTCTCTGCAGGGATATCTTCCTATCTCAAAGGAAGTAAATCGCAAGAAGAAAAGTGAGGCTGAAGTGGCGTTCCTGACTCCAGTAAATGGCTATGGACACCATTTCACCAAAATCAATTACCTCTACTCTTTTTAATCATAATTCCTCCATTTGTATTACATATGGTGTATGGGTTTGATGAGGTCATGGTGTCATATATCGGGAATTGTTTCTGTGTAAATCATCAAGTGTAAGAAGAAACTATGGGACTCTGAGCCTTGCTTTAGAGAATAACAGTGGACAAATGTGTACCATAAAAATAGTTTTTAACATTCTGACTCAAGCGAAAGCTCTCAGAATTTCACACTGTGAATCCATGTTTACAAACATTACAGGTGGGCCTTCAGGCCTGGTTCTACCACAGCAATGTCTTCCACTACTCAAACTCCACTGCTCACATGCAACTGGTTAACTGCTCTCTCTCCATTTCCACCATCCCTAACTGCTTCTTGCAGAGGCTGAGAGTCCCCCTTTTTTTTCATTTAGATGTAACAACAAGCCTAGTAGTTTATTTTCATCAATTGTCTGTATATCTCTATATTTTATCCATGTACTCTTTTGATGTATAGAAGTAGTATGAAACTCATGGTTTCCTTGTGGTAAGTGATTGTGATGCTGCCACGGGATTTGAGACACTGATGAATGGTGCTATTTTGGACTTTAAATATGCTCCTTGGCAAGGTAGCTCTGATGGAGTTAATTTTTATTTCCATGTTCTGAGAAGGTGTTGGTACTTTGTTTTTCTGAATGTTGTTCTTTAGACTGGACTGACTTGTTTACTTGTGTCTTCAGTGTGGCTTTCTTATTCAGTGCTGTAGGTGAGTAACTACTTATAGTGTAAAGTAAGGAACTGATTCCCTATCAGGGTCCACTCACAAACATGCAGTTATAGTGGGAGCAATCACAAAACTGTAATTTACTTAAACTCTCCTTTCTGATTCCTATCCACCTAACTTGGAGAAAGATGAGCAATAATTTTCCACCAGTCTTTCAAAATCTCTTCGGTTTTGCCTTTTTTTAAAAAAGATTTTTTGAAAGAAGGGACACGTTTTAATGTCCTCTTCAAATCCATAAAATAGGGGACATCATTGTCAGAACAATAAAATAAATTTCCAGGAGACCTCCTAAAGGGGAAAGGGTACATTTCCACAGTACTGCCAACATGTGGATTTTACATTTTTGTTTTTGCTCCCAGAGAACTAACAATACAAAACAATACAAAACACAAAACTAAACAGTATCATCTACTCATGGAATGTTGTTGTGTTAGACACAGTCTGAAAGCCCACCTTAATTTTTTATATAACTCTGTCTTTTAGCTCTTCCTTTTACAGGGCAGGCCTTGTTCTGAACTGTTTTAGCTTCTGACTGTTAAATACCAATGCATGCACTGCACTTCCTAGAGTTCTTTCCTTTTCCCACCTTCTGTATCCCTTTTCTTGTACATTTTATTTTCCAGTAGATTAGATGCGTCTACTGTGCTGTATATAGAGCAAGAAATAATATTCAGCAGTTGTGGCATTTATGTATAGTTGCAGTTGTGTACTGCTGAAAACGCAGGCTTTTGTAACAATGTGATCTTTAATAATGCACTACAAGTACCCAATGTATTTTAGCTATTTTAGTAGGATTTGTTCAATAAATATGCAAGCTCTAAGGGTAGCCGTGATGTCTCCATTTCCTTATTGTAAGGGAACGGCTCCTTTACGGTTGTCTTTGCACCTGTTCTTTATATGACTTCTGAGTTTTTGTCAGAAAAATCTGGTGATGTAAAAGGTGATTCCTTTGGAATTGTCGTCTGCTAAACAATAGCTATTGTGATACCCTAACTACCAGCTCTGGAGCTGGGAAATGACAGCTGCCAGACAATTGTAGCCAAGTATTTCTCTTTTAAGATTCCTGAGAGCCTGGCTCAGGCCGTTGTTAGGAATTCCAGGAGGGGGCTGTGAGCTGATATGCATGGTGAAGACAACACATTTCTTCTGCAGTCTCTTGTAAATTACACTGATTTAACCGACCGTTTTTCTAGCATGTGTAAGTAAGTTTTATAGAATACTGCTACACTCCTTTCTTGGAAGGAGTTTTACTGAGTGGAAAAAAGTAATAATATCTGCATTTGTAAGGCTTATAATGTACATTGGTTTCATTTTAGCATAGAACAGAAACATAGCATCACGTTTCAAAAACGCAAGCTGCAATCTACCAATTAACACCAGATGTAGGTCTGCTGCTGAAGGCTTCCAGTCATGCGACCAAATGAGTGCAATTCCATATGCCTTGACTGTCTGTCCCCCTAAGTGAATTTACACAAGGATCATGTCTGGTCTGCTGACTTTGCTTGGATCAGTTAAAAAAAAAAAAAACCAACCATGCACACAAGGCACCACTGCTCACTGAGCCGAAGGGCCACCGATCTAATTGTAGGAAAGACAACACACTGTGGATTTGGACTAGAGTTGGCTCTGTGGTTAGAAAGCAATTTTATTTATGCATGTGTACATACATGATATATATATGTGTGTGTGTGTGTATATACACACACTATATATACACTATATATACATGAGATGTGTATATACATATTTATGGTGCTAAGCAGTTAATAGAATTAGAGCACTGATTTATTGATTTTTTTTTTAAATCTGGGCCACTGGCTTTGGGAAATAAGTGAACCATTTCTAAAAAAGCTATGAAAGTTGATTAAAAAGAAACCTAAAAATCCCAACCCTGCTGTTAGTATTATTTAAATGTGCTACACAGGAAAAGCTCTTAAAGCTTCTGGAAAAATCTAACAGGATTGCACACAGTCATTTTAGAACCTGGAACTGCTGAAATAAGGACTGCTTGACCTTGGGCACTGCTTTTTAATCTTCTCAGCAACGTGCCACGTTTTAATAAAGACATAAGGATTGGTGGATTAGGGTTGTCAGTCAAACTACAGAAAAACTTTTGTTAATAACAAATGTGAAAGACTCCTTACTATATACATCTTTTCATATAATAACTTCCTAGAGGCTGAAATTTGTCAAAGCTGATTTTATACAGCTGATGATTCAAAGAGGCTGAATATGCAAAGGTGACCTGCTCTGTTGCATCAGCGATAGTGGCTGTAGCATGCATGTAGCAACAACTTCATAAGGCTTAAAAAAAAAAAAAACAAAAAAACACAGACTGACAATAACTTAAAAAAAAAGAAAACAGCATGGTCATTTTTAAGGAATGAATGTAGGATTTCATACACGTCCTCTTCCTTGTAGTGATCCTTGAATTATAAGTATTAACACTGCAGTGAAGAAACCATCCAGTTTGGACTCTGTGGGACATCAGCTACATGCATCACATTTTTTGCTCCTGTCATACCTATGATACAAAACTGACTCTGGGCTCAAAAAACCATCCGAGAGCCCCAGCTGTCCCTTTTCGCTAGGAGCAGGTAGCGAGCTGCTGCGGTGAGGCACTGCAGCCGGCCGACGTGCACGCGCCATCACTGGTGGCCCTCACCGGGTGCTGTGGGGCCACGCTGCGGAGTCTGCTGCCCCCCCGCCCCAGCCTTGGCCGGGCACCGCTCACCTCAGCCGTGCGCCCCCTCGCCTCGGCCCTCGCCAGCGGCCGCGTTTGCATAGCGGGGCTCCCTGTGCGGCCGTAGGCTCTGCAGCAGCTGTGCTGAGCCCGCGGCAGGGCAAACGTTGTGGTCGGGCTGCAGAGCTGTTCTGTGTGTATGGGGGCGGTAGGAATGGGCCCTGGGCCCACGGCCCCTTCTTCGCAGCCGCTGCAAACAATGGCCCCAAAGCTCAGGCCTTTGAATAAAATCAGCCGGGCTGAGGCCTCGGCGGTTTCGTGGAGACGAGAGCTCGCCGCAGGCAGTGTCTGCCCCTCTCACAGCTCTCCCCAAAACCTGCCCCAGTCATTGCCACCCTCTCCCCACCCCTCAGAGCCACTGAGCTCGCCCAGGGCAGCTACAGCACACCTGAACTTTGCTGCGTCAAGGATGAGAGGGAACTGAGGTATACTGGGCTCTTCCTCGGGAGGGCAACACTTAATTTTGTCTACTCTGCAAAGAGCCCTTGAATTGGCTCGGCGACACAGGGGAATACAAGTTGATCCAGAGGGGTTGTGGGAGGGTGAGGGAGCAGCCCGGTGCTCCTCAGGTTGTTGGCGAGGTTTCCTGGAGGTGAAAAACTTGTTAAAATAATTGAAGAGGACAGATGCAGTAAAACCATGACATCCCCCCACCCCACCCCAAGCTTGTTAAATAATTATTTGTGCAATAGAAAGGCTAGCGACAGTATTTTTTTAAGGCACTGTGGTCAAGTAGGTCAATTCAGAAAACCTTGGTTCCAACTTGCAAACCTTCTAATAACATATCATGGCAGAGCTGGCAAATCGATCTTTTTTGTCCTTCAGCAACTCAGATAAATAAAAAAGAAATCAAAGATGACACCTGCAAAATAGGAATAGCAATAATCGATACCTGTTTTTCACAAAGTATTTTAAACGATGCTGTTTTAGAAACTAGTTATTGTTGGCATTCAGCAATAACAATTTCAGCAAAAAGTAGGTCAAAAGTGCTTGCACTACCAGTTAAATTCTAGTACTGAAAAAAGCATAGTTAATTATCAAATGAAGAAACTATTAACCCTTTATACCTTGGAGTTATAACACCAAGGACATCAAGAGGCAATGGATTAAAAGGCGATTATTCAGTGGAAACTAGCTAACGTTTGTCTGTGTGGCTATAAAACCTATACAACCATGCAGGTTTATTCACAAAACCAAACCAAACCAAAAAAAACAAAACAAAAAAAACCCCTTCCAATGTTAAAGCTGTACTACCACATTACAAAAGAAGAAATCAATAATCCATATAAGAAGTTCAAACCCCAAAAGCAAACTTAAATAGAATGAAAATGAGCCCAGTTCTGCCTCAACACCATCATGTTCTTGTGGGGGGGGGGGGAAGCAAACATGATACTGGAATAACCTGGAGTATAGCCAGTGAGACAAGTGAAGTAATAGTTTAGCTCTAGTCAGCATTGGCACGTCTACAGCTGGAGTAAGACATCGTATTTGGGCATCCCACTTCAAAAAAAGATGCGTGCCCAGGGGCAAGAGGCCAGGCGACAGAAAGACAGCGACGGTAGAAAGTATGTTTGATGAGGAATGAGTGACAGAAGCGGGTCTGTTTAGTCCGAAGTGAAGGTACTGAACTGCGCTTTATGGGGGGCGGGGGGGGTAGGATGAGATAAAGTAGCGTTCAGGGTCATGAAAAAGCTTTAGGTAAAATTTAGAAGCTTAGAAAACAATTTCTAGCGGGAAGGATAAGGACCACGCTGGAGTGGATTGCTAACGGGAGGCTGTGGGATGTTGGTCTGTCAAGCTCTTTAAGAACAGGTTGGCAAATATCTGTTATTATTTGTATTACCTGTTATTCAGAGCCAGATGATCCTATCACGAAGTAATGACAGACTAGAACTGAGAATTTCTGCCTTGTTTTTTAACGGCTTCCTAAAAACTTCTCTAGCAAACGCAACCCCCCCGTGACCCCCGTACCTATCTAAGGGCATCCACATGAGCGTTGCTTCCCCAAACGGGCTCTGCTGCTACAGGTGTGAAAATATACGTAACTTATGCTGCAGCTGAGAGAAAGGAGAGGCTAGGAGGAAAAAAGAAAAGAGGGGAAAAAAGACTGTAGCAAGTGCTTACGGGGGCAGCAGGGGTTCAGCAGCAGCCATGCCGTTCTGATACTCCAATTTGCCATAGGTATTTTTGGTTTTGCACACTGGTCTCTGAAATAACCTGCTGAAAACACCCAGAAAGCAAACTTGACCTTAGTGGCCAGTCGCTGAGGGCTTTGCTTCCCTGGGAGCGGGGAGCTGGAGGCAGGGAGGAGGGCTGGGTACTACGGCCCTGCCAGGAGGAGGTGCATCATGAAACCCCTTTGCTAGCCAGGTGCCGAGGAGGAGAGGCGCACAGTGACGCCTTGGCTCGGCCGGCATACACTGGCTTGGGCCTCAAGACGCTGGCTTTGCCTCTGCCCATGGATGCGCCTTGACAACACTCACACAATGGCCAGCCACAGCCTGGTCCCCCCCCCCCCCCCACCCCGCACCCTTAGTCCCAGGCTAAGCCGGGGGAACGTGATAAACCAGAACATACGCACTGTAGTTTGCATCCTCCTGAAGAAAAAGTGTCCAATATTTGGACGCTCAAATACTGCCTATCTATGCTGCAGAATAAAGCAGACGATACATCGTGCATTTATAATTTGCCGGCAATGTAAACATAACCTAAAATCCTCAGGTAACCTACTAGCATACTGACAAGCCAGGCTGCCTACGCTGATTCAGCTTGACAGTTTTGTGAGCGCTTTCGGAGTTTTGAGCTACCATCTGTCTGTCAGGGTACGGCCACAGCTCGAAGTGTTGTGTAGGCTGGTGTAAATTATCTCAGGAAGTAGTGTAAGTGCAAAATCAGGGCTGCTTAAAAAACAAGCAAAAGGGTGCTCATACCCCGTACATTCATTTCCACCTTGCCCTTTCTGAGATTGCCCAAGTGTATTCGTGGCACCAACTTGATCCTTTTTTGTCAATTTGTAACTTAAATTACCTTTCAGAGCAGCTTAACCCTATCCCTGCCCTGAGGCCTCCAACTTGGGGTTTTTCCTTGTGGGTTTAAAGGCATCATGCTGTATGTCACTTGGTACAGGCTGCTTTTCAAAGCTCTCGCTCCTTGTGACTCATCTAATATTTTCCAGCTGCTGATTCCAGAGGAAGAGATGTGACCCAACAGCTGATGTTTTATATAAAGAAAGAGTATCCTGTTTGCACAGCGCTGTTTCAGATTCATGTTGCACGTGTTCAAAGTTAAACCCCATGAATCTGTCCAGACAGATAATTGTATTCTTGGGAAATCTACTTTATGTAACTCAGAACAGATCCTGAAAGCCTCAAGAAGTCACAGCAGTAGAGACTTCTTTCTTCCAAGCCCCTTTTTCAAGATGGAAGTGCTGAGCAGGTTTCTCATGCATTTTTTGCAAGAACTCTCATGTATTTTTGCCTTCTCAAGTCCTCAGTTTATCTCAACAGGTTCCTGTTAACAAATATTTAGCAATAACAGCTTAACAAATGCTTGCAAGTAACTTAGAAACCTCTTTGTGCCCTGATTTCTTCTCAACGCTTCATCATCCCAAAAGTTGCATTTCCTAGCTGGAAGTTGCAGAGTGTTTTAAGCACCTATTAATATTCTCTATATCCAGCCATTCAAGATTTTCCATTGATCATTCAACTTTCTATAACAAAACTACTGGAGAGCAAGTAGTAGAGGCGGCTAAGTTTAGGACCATGTTGCCACAGGTTTCTTGCTATATCTAGCTTTACGTTCCCACGGGTTACACAATCAGCTGCATCGCTGACTGCACTGACAGCTGTACAACTGTTGCTAGAGTTAAGTCTGTTAGCAGGCTGTCAAAGCAGTCTTTTCTCTGGGGGTTTTATTTCCCTTTGAGTCATTTTGGCTTGGTCACTTTTCCCTCAGAACTGTTTGCTCGGAGGTGGGTTTCTGCCCATTACTCACTAGGTCGATTGTATAGCCCCGTCTGGTGAAGTCCACTGGGAGGCTCAGGAGCCGTCCTGTTTCCGGACCTCACTTTCACAGACTTCAGTTAGCTGTTCAAAACCACCTGTACCCTTTCAGCAGTTCACAGTCCATTTGCTTTCAAGTCTCAAGCCTTCCTCGGCCGCGCATGCAAGTTGGCAGTACTGCTCGCAGGAAGGTTTGGGGAGGACAGGGCTGCACAGGGCAAAACTACCCCCAAGACCCCAAAAGAAAGGGGGAGGGTATAAAGAAGATGCCTGAGCATTGCATTTGTAAATAAACAGCAGCAAGTTATCAGTTAGTTAGCTGTAGCAGCAGGAAACGTTCCTGTTGGATTCTGTAATGCTAGCCATAGCAGGAAATGATTATGTAAAATGCAGAATTGTTTCTATTTAAAAGTGCACTTTGATCAACAAAGTGAGAAGAGATATAGTTCATGTTTTGCATGGTGAAATTCAGCATTTGAGCAACTTGCTGAAGTTTGTTTTACTGGGGAGCCCCAAGTTAGCAGCCTTGCAGTTTGCTTCATCTGGTAAAGCTCACAGCATTGCCAATTCACACAAGAGAGCAGAGGGAGAGCCACAGCACTCTTGCTGCAAGTTTCATTTGCTGTCCATCCCTTTGCCCAATGACCCGAATATCCCAAGTTGGAAGGGTGAAGCTGGACACTGGCAGTGGGGTGTGCAGCCCCCATGATGCCAAAGCCCACTACGACACCACTTCACCTCTCCAACTCCCCCTGCCCCGAGGGACAGACACAAGCATGTTTTAGCAGCAGGATTCCATGTCTAGCAGCTGCGTGAGCCAAATATCTGATGAAAATATATATTAAAAAAACCCAGGTGTATTTGTTCACATTAGTATATAGCACGCAATGTCCTAAGGCTGCGGAGAGGCTTTCTAAAGGGAAATGAAAGGAATGGGGTCACCTCAGTCCCTGAAAACCAGGCAGGCAAAGAACTGGGAAATAGGGAAATGTTCCCCCCCGGTAGAAAAAAGGGACCTTAATTAAATCCTCTTCTGTGATTTCATGTTATCTATCCTAATTTCCAGGAAATTAGGTAGAAGGAGAATCCAAGAACACTGTGTGCCTAAATTACATGCCAAAACACCAGAGATGTTGAAACAGTAAGCCATCATTTTGATCTCACACAACTGTAAATCTTGAGTTACTCCACTGGAGTTACTAGGCTGAATAAACAAGATCAAAACTAGGTTCACAGGGTTGATCCAGATCTTTTGAAGTACTTGTAAAGTAGACTTTTAAGCTGAGTAATTGAAATTCAGTAATTTAGCTCTCTCAGTCTGTCTGGACACTGTCACTAAACAGGGTCTAAAGAAATGCAGGCTTTCAGTGGAGGGGTGCGACTGAGCTCAGTGTGCAGGAGCTTCCCACTGGTGAGCTCTTTCGAATCATGTTGGTCCTACCTTTTCTCCCTTTTTTTTGGCTTCTGAAAGGCAAATCTGAAGTCCTCTCTGCTTTCTGGGGTGCTCAGTTGCTACTGAGTAGACACCGAGGCTCTTTGTGCATTTTAGGCAAGAGTATCACTTTAATCCATTCCTAATGGGTTTCTTCTGTTATCACCCTAAGGGGTATCTTTTGTTATCAGGATGATCACGCTGCGATGTTCCCTCTTCAGAGACTGCCCCACACTGGGGAGGAAGAAAAGGCACGAATGGCAGCTAATTTTCTGCTGGGACAACCTGGAACCTACTCCAACTGTCAGCCGAGCTACCGTGTGGTGGCATTGCTCTTGGGGTTCAGCAGTTTTTTTAGAGTGCTCAAGTCTTCCAACAGCTCCCAGAAGATACCATTCTCCCCTAGCAAAACCTATCTAAACAGCACAATCAGGTACCGGCTAAGTTTTTGGACGGGTACTGGCCTAGGAAGTATGGCCCAGGGAAAGGAGTTATAACACAGGTTTCCTGAAAACTCATTTTTCCCTGGCTACTTTAATGGCTTTTATACTGCTGCAATTTACTTGAGGGATGAAGATGACCTGGGATCAGGGTCAAGAAAGGATCTTTCTTCTGCTGGTCCACAGCAAAGGCAGAAGAGGAACACAACTCTCTTCTCTCACAATTAATCCCTGCCTGGGCCTGTTGCAAAGTTAATATCCTTTTATCTATCCTTTGTCCTATTGCATTTATAATCACAAATCTCAGAAATATGAACAGCAATTGAAACTATGTACCACGATGAAAACACAAAAAAGTCATTATTTCTTTTATGAATTACACAGTAACATTACACCCAGTGGAAGCTACGTTTTGTTCATGCTTTTGAAAATCATGCCATGTTTTTTTCTTTCAAATTACTGCATATTAACCCATTTCAAAAGGCTTGGGCTTCCTTATTTCTTCTGAAATTATGCATAAAGAGCTGAACCCATTCCACACTCTCCATGACTAGGACATACAGATAACCATAAACACTCCCTCAATATGATATAGCATTTTTAAAGGCCTGGAATTATTTGACTGGTAAAACATCACTTCTTAATTGTGTCCTTTTTTTTTTTTTTCCTTTGGGAAATAACATACCATCTTCTGTTTGGTCTTAAAGACTTAAACCTCAGAAAATACTAAGAAATGCAATAGATTAGAAATATTATGCAAAAACAACAACAACAACAACAAAATTCCCCAGAGGTCTCCGAGGAAGAACAAACTATTGTGGATAGGCAGAGATGTTCATTTCAGAACATGTGATTTCCATATTCTAAATTAATTCATAGTATAATAGCATTCAATCACTGTTGACACTACAATGAGCACAACTAGCTGTACACAGGGTGGTAGGTATATCTGAGGCAAAACATGTATTTCAAATAGACCATATCACTACATGTTAAGTAGACAGTCTTTAGTATTAATAATCTTAAAGGAAACTACCCAAAGCAGGGATGGCGAAGAGCACACTCCTGCACTTTGGGAAACCCTTCTGGGGCAACGCATACAGCGCGCCAGAACTTTGCTGGATTATAAATAACTAGATTTGGCCTGGCTCTCATGTGGATTATGCAAGTTCAGTGTGGAAGAGTAAAGCGGATTAAGGGCCTCATGTCGCCTATTTCTGAGCCAGCAGTTTGCTTTTACAACGCAGACATAACATGAAGGAACACTATGGGAATAACTGCTGTTCTTCTGGTAGTGTTCAGGTGCCTTCTGAAGCAAAAAAGTGAAAGACATTAGAGACATCACAATTTCCTATGTACTGCAAACAATTCTTGTGCTACAGAAGAGAGAATTCTTGAAAATTTAGGATCTTACAGTATGCAAACTAGCATGATCTGCCCCCCTGGCAACTCAGTGCCGCAACACTATTTGTGCCCGAGAGAGCGGTGGCTCCTGAAATGGCTCTGAGTAGCAACCAGCTTTTTACTGAGGGTATTTCAGAGGTGGGTATTCGTTGCGAACTGGGACTGCATTGCTCACTTTGGATCTGTCAGGTCTCGACTTGCACGCTGACTTTCAAGTACCCAAAAGCATATCAGCTCTATGCCAAGCCTGTGCCACAAACTGATTTCCTGATTTCATTATGGGAAGAATGATGTGAAAGTTACTGAAAAGAAAGCAAACAAAAAGGAAGTGGTAGATCAGATAAACTACTTTAGCCAATGCACTCAAACTTTCTTATCTTCTACTAGTTGCTAAAAACATCTATTTTCTTTGCCATAAAACACAACTATACGTCAGTGTCTTTGATCATGCCATGTGCGGGAATGCGGGCCTCAGGTTGCCAAGCTGAGCTGTCATATATGTCCAGTGTTGTGTTATTTTCTCTATTTATTGCTGTATTCTCTGGCCCTCCTAAAAAGTAGTAGAATTAAAAAAAACTAATATTGAATGACTTACATGTCCTGGGGTAACAAGCAACCCACACAGCACTCTGAGCATTCACAAAAATTATTAACTGTAATAAAAGTAAGCAGCTGCAATACTAGAGGTAAAAATCCCTGAAGGAGAAGGTTAATGGCTCCACCAGAAGAGCCTGTTCTCCAGTGCTGATGCTTCAGCACTATTCACTCCAGTGAGCCAGAAGGAGGTGCTACTGCTGTCACGGCTCTGCCCAGTGTCACCTCAGCTCCGGGAAGCAGACAGCCACCGAGCACTGGAGCAGCGGGAACCCTGGGGCGCTCTATGGCAGGGGTTCATTAACACAAACCACGGAGCCGTCTGTGGCAGGGGTTCGTTAATACACCAGTGAACATCCCCCTGCACTGCCGTGCCTGCTCGATACTACCTGTTGCTGTCCTCAGCATAGAAGGGAAGCTTTTCACAAAAAGGATAACTGGGGACAATGTTCAGTCCCTGAGGTAGAAGCCCACATACCAGCACCGCTACTGAAGGACATCTGCAGAATAGCGAAGTTAATTCATGATCCCTCTGAATAATGTGAATGAACTGTTCTGTTTTCTCTTCCTCCTGCCTTGAGACAATTTCAAGTCTACTAACAGTTAGAAACTTGTAAGAGGTGGATATGCTTTAGTCTTGCAAAGTCCAGACTACTAATACAGCAGCATAAAAAGTTGCTTTTGAAACTCTGGCTTTAACTTTCCTCTGCCTTCATTTTTCCAGGTACCAAACGGTGATAATACGGATTATTCAGCTTTGTAATGAAAGAGGTTGCAGTTCTCTGAGAACAAGTTAAGAGTTGAGCATTAAAAATAGCCCCAAGGCCACAGCATGAGTCTAATAAATGTGGGAATCTGGTCATGTTCACTAATTTCTTATGCAAACTAAGACAAGTCACTCTGTGTCAGACCTTCAACAAACAAACAAACAAAAGGAGGTGTCTACAGGTTCAGTGTTGGAACTTACTTTTATGTACTCCAAATACATTACCTCCCCATTCCCCTTCAAGGCTCATTTTTGCCATAACGCCTCTATTCACCACTTTCGGCCTTCGCAGTGCTGTTGCAGTGACTGTGAAACACTAAAACCATAGTGTTGCAGTGACTGTGAAACACTAAAACCATAGTGATCTGATTCATGCAAGTATGAGAGATTGATACAACAGTTGTTGTTACTCCTTTCTTTACCTTATTACTGCATTGACTGATAAGACTGATCACTGATACTTTTCATCTGTACAATTCTGAAATACCTACTATAGCTAAGAGTACTTGCAACAACCCACAGGTTTTCCCTGACTTATATTCTTTTATTCTAGTGCTAACATTTTCTACGGCTACCGATAGTTCTTCCCCCTCCCTGTACGTTCAACCCTCACATATTCACCAGGAATAACAATACGCTTGTTGTATTCATTTTGTCAGGCTAAGTAAGCCAAGTTATTCTAGCCCACGCTTAACCTAAGCTCTCTATTCCTTGACCACCTAAGGAGTTTAAGAAAAGACGCATGAACTTCCAAGGAATCCTGTCAAAAATCCTATCATAGCTTTTAATAACAATAACCACTATTTGTATTCAAAACTCACAGTAATTGCACTAATATATTGTTGCACTATATTCTATGCCTTCGTTATTCTCACCAGATGACTGACTTAAGCATATAGTCTTATTGTTGGCCCTTAAGTGTGGGACTTGGCTCTTAATTTTATCCTTTTTCTACTAAACCATCCCTTAAATTCATTCAGCCAGTCTGATCTTCCTCTAGGTGCAACGACGCCTTGCAACGGAACTTAGATTTCCAAATTCTCATCTATACTGAAATATATTGTTGTGCAGAGATCCGTACTTTAAGTTGTGCAAAGTAAGAGACGTTTGCCTTAGCATTTGTAAAAATGTCAGCAAAAGTTTTAAGAAAAGAAACTGAATTTAGTTCAAACAAAAGGATTTACTGATATTATAACAAACCACTTGTAAACAGCCAACAAAGATTCATCAAGGACAAATCACATCCAACCAATCTCATTCCCACTACAATAACGTAAAAGGTTTGTGAATAAACAATAGAAGTCATAAATCTTGCCTTTCATTATGCTCTAGACATTGGCTGATGTGATCTTTCCATAAGCAAACCAAGCAAACCAGGTCGAGATGAAGTAGTTTAGAGTGGATACAAAACTGGAGAACCATACCAGAAGAGTGCTCAGCCATTTACTGTAAGAAAAAAAAGGACAGACTGAGTTCTGCCTTGGATTTTGTGCAACCCAGTATTTTCAGCAACTAGGCTATCAGAATAGAGAGTAACCCTATTATGTAGGCAGTGAGCCAGTGGTACTGACAGAACTGACAGTGACACTGGAGAGCACCTTTAACACTTAAGCTTATTTTGATAAATTGGAGAAATGATCTTTTTTAAACAGATATTTTTGAGTAAGAATAAGCAGAAGGTACTACATGCAGACAGGCAACTGTTTAGACAAAATATCCAATTTTTTGGGTAGCACTTCTGTAGAAAAGAATCTGAGGGTCATAATGGATCTAAAGCTAACACGAGTCAATCTGCTGCTGTTACTAAAAAAACAAACACTGTACTGGAAAATATATAAATAGAAGCATAACCTACAAGACACATGAAGTACTCATTCCACTCTAGTCAGCATTAGTAAAACCTCAGCTGGACCACTGTATCCAGTTTTGGGCAAGGCACTTCCTGCAAGATGGGGAGTAACTGGAGGGAGTCCAGAGGAGAGCAGTGAGAATAGCCAGAGGTCTCGAGAATGTACTCAGTGAGAAAAGACTGAGCGAAACAGGGCTGTTTAGTTTAAAGAAGAGAACACTGAGGGGAATGTGACAACGCTCTTAAAGTATACAAGAGGCAGCTGCAAAGGGGTAGGGAATAAACTTCTTTCTAGCTCCACGAGGGTTAGGACAGGCCACAAAGGGCCTAAATCCGGCTCTAGGTTCGGGGGTATGTTCTAATGGCTACAATATTGCTGCAGAACCTGGGGAAAAATCTCAGATGGAGATTCAAGAAAAAAGAAACAAACCCCTCTCAGAAATAACACAGATGACAGGCAGGCAGTTCATCTTGTTTTAGAAGGATGAACCTCTTGGAGACCTTTCCAGACTAGGTATTACCAAGGACTACATGCATTTCATGTAAACAAAAGGAAAAGAAAACAATGGATGAAAGATGGGTGCAAGATTTTAGACCCAACTGATAAATAAATTAAGAGAGGGATGAGGTTTTCAGGCCTCCATTCCTCCATTAAATTATTTGGCAGTAATTTAAAAGATACGTAAGTGAGAGGAAACATAAAATAGCTGAAGATTTAAGTATCTGAAACTTCTGACATTAATACCATGATTTCCAGCTGTGCTGTCTCCTGGGGTCCTAGCGTTCACCCTGACACCACTGTACTTCCTGATCTCAATGAAGAAGTCAGAAAAAGGGGACCTCAGACAGGTATAGGGGACAGTCCTCAAAATGAAACATGGGTTTCACACACACTTTTCCATCCATTGTTTGGGCAGCCTGGCCCTCAGGGACTCAGGCTATTTGGAACCAGCTGGCCCTGTTCAGCAAGCCCTCTCTTTGATGCTTGCGCTAGGTACAAGAAAGGTCCCACCTAGGGCTAGGCAGAAGAGCAGCCCTGTCTGCCCCGCTTGGAGGCATCCAGCCTGACACAAGACTGCCCGAGGCGCTCAGCAGGCAGAGCACGTGTCTGGGTTATTGTGATGACCTCGGCACGAGCGTGACAAAGCTGTGAGGTCGGTTTGGAAGTGGTGGTGATGCTCACCTGGAACGTGGCGTCGCTATCCTGCCACCCCCGCAGCGGGCAAACCATCAGTGTGGGCCAGCCAGAGCCAGACCACTGCGGTGCCGCGCCGTCGTGAGAGCAGGAGCCCTGACACGACAGGTCTCTGCGGGAGCAGGCACTCACAGAATCACAGAATCACAGAATCGTTTAGGTTGGAAGGGACCTCTGGAGATCATCTAGTCCAACCTCCCTGCTCAAGCAGGGTCACCTAGAGCATATTGCCCAGGATCACATCCAGACGGCTTTTGAATATCTCCAGCGAAGGAGACTCCACCACCTCTCTGGGCAACCTGTTCCAATGCTCTGTCACCCTCACAGTGAAGAAGTTTTTTCTCAGGTTCAGGTGGAACTTCCTGTGGTTCAGTTTCTGCCCATTGCCTCTTGTCCTGTTGCTGGGCACCACGGAGAAGAGGCTGGCCTCATCCTCTTGACACTCCCCCTTCAGATACTTGTACACGTTGATGAGATCCCCTCTCAATCTTCTCTTCTCCAGGCTGAACAGGCCCAGCTCTTGCAGTCTTTCTTCATAGGAGAGATGCTCCAGCCCTCTAATCATCTTGGTAGCCCTCCGCTGGACTCCCTCCAGGAGTGCCATGTCTCTCTTGTACTGGGGAGCCCAGAACTGGACACAGTACTCCAGGTGAGGCCTCACCAGAGCTGAATAGAGGGGCAGGATCACCTCCCTCGACCTGCTGGCAACACTCTGCCTAATGCACCCTAGGATCCCATTGGCCTTCTTGGCCACAAGGGCACACTGCTGGCTCATGTTTAACTTGTTGTCCACCAGCACTCCCAGGTCCTTCTCGGCAGAGCTACTTTCCAGCAGGTCAGTCCTCAGCCTGTACTGGTGCATGGGATTATTCCTGCCCAGGTGCAGGACCTTGCACTTGCCTTTGTTGAACTTCATGAGGTTCCTCTCCGCCCAGCTCTCCAGCCTGTCCAGGTCCCTCTGAATGGCAGCACAGTCTTCTGGTGTGTTAGCCTCTCCCCCCAGTTTAGTATCATCAGCAAACTTGCTGAGGGTGCACTCTGTCCCTTCCTCCAGGTCATTGATGAATATATTGAACAAGACTGGGCCCAGGACTGACCCCTGGGGGACACCACTAGCCACAGGCCTCCAACTTGACTCTGCGCCATTCACCACAACCCTCTGAGCTCGGCCATCCAGCCAGTTCTCAAGCCACCTCACCGTCCACTCATCTAGCCCACACTTCCTGAGCTTACCTAGGAGGATGTGATGGGAGACAGTGTCAAAAGCCTTGCTGAAGTCCAGAAAGACAACATCCACTGCTCTGCCCTCATCTACCCAGCCAGTCATTCCGTCATAGAAGGCTATCAGATTGGTCAAGCATGATTTCCCTTTGGTGAATCCATGCTGACTACTCCTGATCACCTTCTTGTCACTCCCCTCCACTACCCCCTCCCTTGCTTCTCTCTCTTAGTCAGCTAAAAAATGGGTCTTGCACAGCCTGGCCGGCAACCCCAGAGACAGCTAAAAGCAGCACGTAGCACAGAGCGTGGCTGGCCTCGCAGGGGCTAATGAGCCTGGGTGCTGTGTTCTCTTTGCAAGCAAGTCAGCAGCAGACAGAGGAACTAGTTCTACTCTTTTGGTTCCCTTTTATGTACACATACCTTACTGCCACATCAAAAGGTTAAACAGGAGATCTCTAAGAACAGCCGCCCACCGCATCTCAACTGAATTTTCACTTAAAATGGACAATTTTAGATATTTTTAGTAATAGCTGAAAGGGCAACATTTGAGAGATTTTTTTTTTTTTCTTTATATCAGTCTCTCGGTACCTAAATGGGAAAAGAAATGATGGGAATTCCATACACTGTTAACGAACCAAAGGCTTCAATGCTTTATACTTCAAATATTTGCATCATCTTCCTTCTCTTTCTGTACCCTTAAAACATTTAAAGTATTTTCAAGTGCAGTGTTTTCGAGGGGTCTAAGCAGACAAGTATATAAAACTTTGAACCATGACTGTTTGTTTGTCACACTGTGACAGGGCTGTGTTAAAAATATTAGTTCAGTGGCTGCATTTAACCTATCAAAGTTCACAGAACAGCACCAGAAGACGCAGTCAGTCTGCAATCTTTAGCCCAGAGGCCCTACAATTTAATAAAAAGTAGGATTCAGTACCTGTAACAAACAGGAGGAGGAAGACAAACAATAAGTGTAACAAAACTGACATGATCAAACTTGCTACATGCAGTTTCTAGCATTTCCATAACCAGCTGCTTTTAGGCTACGTCAGTGATGATCTTAATTTTTCACTTTACCTCACTGCCTTAAGAAAACAATTAATTAAATATAAGGAGTTTAGTTTCTTTTAAGACACCTACTCAGATAAAAAGCCAGCTTTCCCCTTCAAACTATCTGACCTATGCACTGCCAAGCTGCACAGGCAGCCAAGATCGCAGCAGCGCCCTGCCTGTGCAGGAAGGATGTGCATCCACTGCCCAAACTGCAGCTAACAGAGTGCAGGGCTCAGTGGGGCTGTAGCTGCCCCTCTTACTTTTACTGAGTGCAGAACCTACACCAGGTCCTGTCCACTCGACCCCACCATCCAGCCCCTCTCAGAGGCAGCCGTAATCTGGGGTTTCAAATGTGCCTGGTAAAACTGGTAAAAGTCACATTTAGATTTTTTTTTTTTTCCAGTTACATGTTGGCCTCATGGGACCATGCAAGAGCTCCCAATGGAGATGTGGGTATCGTTTACATCCTTAGTACTGCAGAGGAAGGATCACTGCATAGAGCTATCTATCTGCTGTGGAGCTACTGAGGGCCCCCAAACACAGCTATGAAAGGCAGCATATACGTTCTCTTCCATTGCACGAACAAGTTACACGGCCTTACCAGCTACAAAAATCCTCTAAAAGCCATGTAGAGGTTGATAGGCAAGATGCATGTAAATTATGTACAAAAATTATTTTTTCAGTTGGATCTGAAGCTCTTACCTACTTTACTAGTCCATACATTCTTAGCCTTTTCAAATGCTCCTAGGCAGCGTAGGCTACCATATGGACCCACACAGTTTAACATACTGGCTATAGCTATGTTGCCTTTAAAGAGAGGACGTGGGAGCATATCCGTATCGGCATACCTGCGTCTAACCCACGGAGAATGGCACGTGCAGGCTAAGGACAATTTCTTTGGGCGCTGCTGGTAGCATTCAAGCTGCCTAATGCTTTGTCAAAATACACTTAACTACTATGCCATACTGGCAGGATACGTGTCCAAAAGCAAATTTTTCTTTCATTTTAGCATTCAGAGCATCTCTCAGTAATATGCTAGTAACTTCTGCATTCTGCCCGTTAACTCCGGCGCGTCAGGTGCTTAATATTATCTAATCATCCAGATCATTATATTAATTCACATATATTTAGAAGACAATTTATTACATGTTTCACTGAATATAGAGCTGTAAATCTGTTTCTTAGAAGCATTAATTAATTTTTTCTTAATCCTGGAGACTGGGTTCCTGGTATGTTTAAGAGGTCAGTATTATGGATGTGAAATTTCACATTTCAGTCCTGCAATGTTCTAATTTAAAAATGTTCTCATTCTAGTAGAGAGAGAGAGAGAGAGAGAGAGAAAGAGAGAAAATTTTTATAGACTTGCCACAAGGAAAATTTTATGTGGAGAATTATTTGTGTTTTCTATACTACATAAAAGCAATTTTACATCAGTTCTTTAGCTTCCTCTGGGTTTTTGATTTTTAAAGAGCTTAGAGTCCTCTGCCTGCTTTTTCTTGTTTTGGACCCAACCAAATTATTACTAAACTTCATTAAAGAAAGTTTTGTAAACATTCTACTTCACAGGTGAAGCCAAGAATTTAGGAAGGTGAGCAGAACTGACTTTCATGCAGATAAGAGGACCACCATCAAACATTGCCTCTTCAAATTTTAACATCACTTTATGAGTTCAGTCACTTTTGCTACTGGCGATAAAAGGGAAGATAATAAAAGGAGGATAAATTTTCCTCTTCTCAGCCTGCCTTTTGCATAGCTATCAAACGCATTTGAATCTAGTCACTGTGAGAGACTGTACTCAATTAATTAGGCCTCAGCTCTGATTCAGTACAATTGCTATGTATTAGCATGAAGCTAACTTACCTGCTTTACCATAATGTGAATGAACTGCTAAAAAGTAATTCATAATTATGAAGGGAATTTTCCAAATTCTCATATGGTTCTTCTTTATGAACATTTCTATAGCTTTAAGGCACTCCATCACAACAGGATGAAACATAAAATAGGGTTAGAGCAGAAAATTTCCACTCCAGTATTTCTGTTGAAATATATAGTAATCACTACCTTGTTTTTTTAGTACAGTTCTTTGGGTTAAATCAGAACTGACAAGACCCGAGTGAATGTATGACTGGTTTACTTTGCATGTGTCTTTGATCACTTTATATAATGATTTAGCCAAAAGCAAACATTACAGGCGGTTTAGAATTTTGTAAGGACAACTCTGAACTCTGCTTTTTCAGAGCAATTACTCCTAAATTACAAGAAAGGACAAAAACAAGTTCTATCTCCATTTTTACAGTCAAGAGAGTACGTGCCCTCTTTGTTTAATGCTGGGGGGGGTATGGAGAACAGTGTACAGATGAAGAAAGTCGGCAGTGCAGATCTTTAAGGGAGAAAATGAGCAAGGCAGTCAAGAAGTAGACCTGTCTTGAGTTTCTAATAGGAATTTCTTTAACTTTTGTATGCTGCTGTTTATATGAATATAATCAGCCTGGTGTTTCTAGATGTTTCCAACTAAATATGCAGTCATGCAGCCAGATGTGAAAGGCAAAGTTCAATTATAACTAAAGCCACTGAGTGACACACTGTTTCTTCCTCCCCAGTTACATTTGTGGGAGTAGAACATGTCCATTTTTTCTCTGGAAATCCTTTATGAAATCAAACTGATTTCAGGGCCACATCTGTGACAGTTAAATAAAAACAAGAAATAAAAGAGAAGTAACTCCTACTCAAGGATATGACATTACATTAAATTATTCCTTAAAGATATTGTTCATACGGAATACTTACACTGCTAAGAGGAACAAGTAAATATGAGTATTACCGAATTAGTACGGTGAAAGGTGGTACTAAGCATAATTTTTGAAAGGCATAATACTGCTGATTTAGCTTCCCAGCATCACTGTTGTGTTTTATGTTCAGCCCATAAAAAGAAAATCCTGGATCCTAAAGGCTGCCATTACACAGGGGTCCATCCCATTACATAGGGATCCTGTGCAATGGTGACCTTTACACCAGCAGCCCCTCAGGTGCTGAGTGAGTATATTTGCAATATAGGTCGGGAAAACAGATGCTGACAGCAGAACTGAGACATTTTGAATGAAATAAGAATTTGAAAAATGATGACTTCAGACTAGCTCAGAGCAGAGGTTTTTGTTTTTTCTCTTTAGTGTTCAAATGGGAGATCACTTATGTTTTACTCAAAGATTCATCTCCATTTTTAGCTATTTGATCCTTTTTATAACCTTTTCTATCAATATTTGTCAGTTTATAAGCAAATGCATGATTTCTAAGTAAAATCTCAATGTTGTTTAAAAACACAAAGTGAAACTTCTAATAAAGAAGCCATTAATTCTGAGATGTGTTTAAATGAAAAGCCACAACACTTAGCTTTCCCAGCGATACTTTTTTTTTTTTAAACCTAAAACCATTGCCAAATTTGACCTTCTGCAAATTCTGGACTCTGCTGAGAACAGGGGAGGAATGGAAAAGATGGAAGTATGTTCAGTTCTGCAATGATCTGTTTCTCAACCCTTGCCTCTGCGGAGCTTGTGAACCAAGGCCGTAACAAATGGCATGTATGACAACTTATCAGATTTTGTCATTCACAGAGTCGGGACTTGCATACTTCATAAAACAGCCATTTTCCAGAAGTAGGTCTGTCCCAAAGATGTTTTTTTAACGGAGTGTCCACACCACACATTGTCTTCACATTCATGTCTTCTCTGTTTGGTACTGTTAGCAAAGACAATTTCAAGAGCGAGGGGGAGATCACCTCCGGTGGAGTGGTATATATTCGGTGATACTTTTCTAACTGGAGATACAGATTTGTGCTCTGCTAATGACATAAAGTGGAGTTAATGTAGCAACTTAGGTTTTTATCCGTGAACTTTATTACTGATAGCCTATCCAGATGATTGAGTTCTGAGAGGGCAGAAGCTACTTTGGACTTCTAAAGTCAGTAAATGTAACGTCAAATCACTGGGACAAACTGAGAATTGCAGCACTGTAACTTCTGTTGCATTGTGACGATGCAGGAGAGCAGTTAGTGTGCAAGCACAGCCTACCTTTTAGAATCCACATCTAACCATATCAAAAAGCTAATTTCTGCCAGGACACCCAAAGGGACAATTCAGTCTTTTTCTAATAATTAGCTTTCAGTTTTCAATTCAAATCAGAGTATTTCTTCAGGTAAAACTTCAATTAATTTCAAGCCATTTCACCAGAATCCAAGGATAACGCAGTATCCACACATCATTGTAGGGACTGTTTTTCCTCCACCCACAAATTTTCTAATTCTATGCCAGATGGAAAAAAGATCATTTCATGAAACCTAACACCCTCCCCCGCCAGAAGGAAAACCCGTACATACCCTAGTACTTGCTTCTGTATCCTAACTGTTTCTTTTCCTCTAGCCCAGACCCAATCCTCTTTGAATCAAATCCTTCTCTAGCAATTCAATTAATTCTAATTTTCTGAGATTGGAACTCCACTCTTCTGTGCAACATGTAGGGCAGGAAACAGCAAGCAAGGAACAAATCCAAAGCACACAAGGCAAAAAAGGCAGGAAGAAAAGTTCAGAGAGAGAAAGAGAGAGATCTGTCTTCCATCAAATGTGCCAGTGAGAGAGCAAGCAGCACTCCGTTCCTTTAACTTTGCTGGGACTGTTTGTGTGCATAAATGCATACAGGCATTCATGTTTTGACGGGCTGAGATCTAAGAGTAGACCAAAGAAGCTGGGGGAGGGAGTGGAGAGGAGGTCTGAAATTCTCATTTTCATTCAAGTGAGTTGTTGCATCGGAGTTTATTCTGACTCAGTGCTGTGGTATCAATCGCTTTTTTTGCGTGGGAAGGTTGAAGGGGAAAACACGCGTGCGCGCGCACACACACACACACACACACACACACACACACACACACACACACACACACACACACAGAGTGCTCTATAGAATTCCAATTCACTTAACCCAATGCTATAGTAGAAGATACTTTACACATAGCAAAATGTCATGAATAGCAAACCAAAAAGCAGTACGCTGTCTTTATCTACCAAACTGGAGGGGAATCTGTTGTGGTCATGAAGCAGTGCTGTCCTTAATTGAAGGAGATAATGTTGGAGCAATTCCTCTCTCTCTGGTCTTCCTTTGTTCCCAGTCTTGTAGGAGCTGTGACCATCTTATATCTCCTTGTTATCCCTTGTATTTTGATCATACATGGGATTTTACATGTAGGATACATATTCCTTGTTCTCTCTGTTATGCCGTAAAACCAGTCTCACCCAGCTCTCATGGTTGCATTCCTTTAGCAACCAGCGACTGACTACTTGTGATTTGTTTTTCCACCCTTGGCCCTACCACCCTGTGTCTGTATTCTCAAGACCTCTGCCATCAAGTCTAGAGCCTTTGCTCTCTGCAGTTTGAATATATTTGAGGGATTTTAAACACCATTCTAGAGTACGCATTTCCCAAATGTAAATATGAACGTGTGGCATGTGTAGGACCTGGATGTAGTACTGCTACTCACTGTTTGCAGTAGGGTTTCTTCTATGTCAGGAAGCATGCATCTATCATATCAGTATTCTTTAGCCAGACCTCGATGAGAAGTGGGACACAACTTTCTTATGCAATAATAAATACTGTAAAACCCAGAACAAACTCTGCCTGACCTTCAACCACTTTCCAAGAAATAGTTTAAGTATTTTCCAAAAAGGCAATAGTTATGTAGGAAGTTGTCCAGCTTGGCAAGTGTGCGAGAAAATGATGCCAAAAGTCCAATCTCATTTGCCAACGTCAAGAGTATAATATCTCTCTGCAAGTTTCCACTTGGTAAATCAGAGATAAGAATTAGCCACTTTTCTTACATCGTGAGAACAGTGTATCTGCATAAGTACACAGCAGTCTTTCTAGTTAAGCAGATTTCTTTTGGTTGCTATGCTAAACCACATGAGCATTTTACTTAAAAACAGACTTTTTAATCAGACTTGCAGTTCTATTTCAAATGCTGAAAGTTCCTCTAGCATTAATGTAACCTGAAATGAAAACTAAACCAAAGTCACAGATTTTGAGTAATGGAGCTGAAAGAGTCACTTCAGCTATTGTCAGACATCTAGTAAGTTAGCTTTCAGGTGCACATGAGTTCAAGACTGAGGCACAGCTATTTTACTTAGCCACAAAGAAGAGAAAGGTTTTGCACTAACATTTATTTTTCAGACCTTCCTTAGTTATGCTAGGAAAACAAAAGCAGAGGACTGCAACAATATTTATTTTGGGGGCTAAAACCCACTTGCTCTCTTGGTTCTCCATAGCAGGTATGCATGAGTAATTCCAAGTTTTATTTGTTTTCGGGCCTTTCTACTTAAAGAGTCAGGCCACGTGATTTAAAGAAGGTTGCATTCCAACCATTCTGCAAGCAGAGGACCTCAGTGCTTCAGGTTTTCCTGGTCGATAATATTTTTCAAATGCCAAAACACCACAAACAATTATGTAATCATATACTTCATCTAAAAATAGGAGACCAGGTTTTGCTATCAGGAAGAAATAGATTTTGTTTCCTCATCTTGAAAAATAGGTGATCACAAGATGTTGTAGATGACTACAAGTGGTCTAAAGCACACGAGACTTATATGTTTAAACTGCTCATTTGAAAATTAGGCCTGTTTCCATATCAAATTATTAATCAGCCTCTGAAAAACTCCCCTGAAAATGTCTGAAAATTATTGGTTGTTTCATATTCAATTGTATTAACTTGATATACAACTGGTAGATTTTTGAATTGGACGAAATATCAAATCAAAGAGAAGAAGGGCTCATTTCTGTAATGCGCCAAATGTCCTGGCTGCAGTCCAGCAAAGAACTTACTCATGTGCTCTATTTAAAATAACCAGTCCCAGTGCAGACTGCTCACATGCAAAAAGTCAGATACAGCTGTATTTGTAAGAGAAAGGCTCTATACATAGCAAAAGTTGCTTGGGACAGTGCTTCCTGTAAATAGATTATAGGCCAAAGAGAAAATATTTTAAATAAGAAAAAAGTAATCCTACTATTTGAAATTTTGTTACCCACACAAGTAACTAGCTGTCAGAAAAGTGCATTTAGGTCTATCACATTTTGAATTTCCTTACATGTATGTTGTTTCTTGCTTGGGAGTTACGTCTAGGAACAAAAAGGGGATTTTGACCGTCTGGCTGGGAACTCAGACAGTCTGGTTGGAGCATGAGCTGCAGATGTCCAGGAATCCTGGACAAATATCTTGCATGCACAAGGAGATCAAAACCACACATAGAAATTACTGCACTTGTACTGTATGGAAACTGCCCAAAGTGCCACACAGATAAGCTGTGTCGCAGCAAGCCTGCCACATTTGGACATGCTGGGTTTCTGCACAGCAAATGCACAGAGACTTCTGCTGGGAAATCCAGGCGCTAAAGCAGCCATGAATGTGTAGATGGGATATGCTGCTGCCTGGCTTTTAATTACCTCATTTCTATTCACAGATGCAGAACTGATCATTACATAGCTGCAAGCACACAAACTGAAATGATAAAGTAATAAATGAGGAAAAGACACTAAAACTGCAAAGCAACCATAGAAAAACAATCTCAAAGATAAAATGATTTCATCAAGAGTGGTTGTTGCTGTAAGTTGTTTTGTCTGCTTTTACTCCAGCAACACAACATTAACAAAACAAAACAAACCTCTAATAAGCAAACACTAAGCAGAAACATCATCATTAGAAACAATCACTGTATTTAACCTGTACGGCAGATAGAATATAGAAAGTAACATCTCGCTCTACCACACAGCCCACACCCCCTCTTTAGGAGGAAAAGCAGAATCTGAAGTTAATGTACAATGAATTTTCCAGTCACTACAGGCAGCCTGGTAAACAAGCCACAAAATAAGAACAGACTTGAGTGAGTCTCCCCCATCCTGCTGACTCCACTGTGTTGCACTTTTTAGTGGTTCAAAGGGCCACTGCAGAAACTTTTCCTACTGTCCTGCACGTTCTGGTTTAAGCCAGACAAAAATCAGAAATGTTAAGCTAGAGCAAGCATTACATGCACTGGCCACAGGTTAAGCTAGCTAACTTGAACTAGTCAGATAGCATTATCAAATTCCTATTTTTTTTTTTATGGATTGCAGAAAATCAGATGTGTAAATAGCAATGTAGATGAGAAGGTAGTAAAATCTATGTATGTAAGTTAGTTGTCTATTGCCTTTTTTTCAGCATTTCTCTAAAAGGACATTTTCTATTGGCTTCGTAGTGACTCTCTAAAGTTTACCAACACACACAATATTACCACAGCAGGGAACTACTGCAATTTGACAACATTAAATAGATGCCAGGTTGATTTCATAGCTGAGGGCCATGTTCTTAGATGTGATATACAGTGTGAAGAAGGCAACTTCTGAGAGACACTATTCAAAAGTCTCAAAAATCTGCCAAAAGACATTTTAGGACAGACACTTAACTGGTAAAAAAAATAAAGAAATTCCACTAAAATAAACAAACAAAAAACTCCATTTTCACTCTCAGTTGGCTGTATAAGTTATGCTATCCTTCAAAATAATTTAATTTCATTATTTTTAAGCTACAGAACAAAGCAGAATGCAGGACTGCTTTCCAGTTATGAAAAAAATAATCTGTTTTTCTTGTAAATACAATATTGCAAAATGGCAAATGTTATCTCAGTATTATCTGGCTCAGAATGCACTAGAGGGTGACGAGACTATTTCTGTTTACTAACAAGGTAATGTTTGAATTGATTATCCAGTAACTATGCTGATAACCCAGGGTCAAATGTAGGTTGATTTATTTCTTATCTGCTACTAACACTAAGAAATATCCCCAGTTTTAACCATTAGGTATTACTTAAGTCTAAGCAAAAGATTTGCCATCTTTTTGTGTTCTCTGTAAATTAGTACTTTACCATGTTTTTTTTTTAATATTTGTAGTTACGTATACGCCTCTCCCCAAGAACAATGAGACGTCCAGGTACTCATAAGCTTGCCTTGCAACAACTGTCTGTAAAGCACCTCCAAAACAGGTCCTGTAAAGCCTTGTCCAAACAGAACAATTCCAGGGGCTGGGGTCATGCTCCCTTCAAGTCAGCGGTGAGAGCATGAAAGGCAGTCCAGAGAGCTAACCTGCCTGGCAGGGATGTATCAAGAGCTGCCCAACCAGAAACACTAGAGTTTAGCCTGCCTAAACTGGAACAGTAGGTGCTTAAACCTCAGAAAACAATTCAATCTCTCCTGAAAACAATTCTCACTCCTGAAGGCAACTGAAAATCAATTTATTTCAGTTCCCTGAATGCCTAAACTCAGGCTCTTGCGCGCTGCTTTGGAATCCTGTCACCCGGCAGACATAGAAGCTACTCGGGCTCTAGGTCAATTAAGGGGTATGACATTGCCTGCTGCATCATGCGCTTGCCCCAAATTGCGAGATATGAGTTCTAGGCCCCAAGGTCCCAATTCCCAGGAAAATATCCTCTCACATTTGCACTAAGAGACACACTGGGTAAGGCTATTCTCTAGTCTCTTGTTAAACCTGCATTCCTTCCTCCACCATAGTCTAGTAATTCCACCAAGCGTTCAAAAGGAAAAAGAAAGCAGCCTACTGGTGGAAGCACTTGAGTGGGATCGAGGAGATCCTGGATCCTCTCAGACTATTTATGTATTTTGCATTGGACAGGAATGAGGCAAAAGCAACCCCGAGAGCAGAGATGCATGAAGACAGCCTAACCTGACCAAGTGAGCCAGCTCTGAGTAGCGTACAGTTATAGCACTATGGCACTGTGTGAGATCTGCTATGCATGTTCTTCAGTACAGCACCACGTTAGCCCTGCTAAACAGCTTTTTTGCAGCCTGAGCAAGCAGCTGCCGTTAATTTGGCATGGCACAAGGGTGAGAGAGGACAGGAAGAGGGCAAGGCTGAATATCTTCTTAATTCAATTTCTTGCCCCCAAAACGGAAGTTTTGCAATGGGAGTTTGGAATAATCAGCTCATATTGGTCATACTAGAGTAACAATGACTGCATTTCACTTCTTCATTGCCCTGTCGCAGTGTGCAACATGTCACAAAACACAGACACTCACCAGCAGAGTGTCCCAGTTAGTATGTATGCTGGAGAGAGCCACAGCACAGCCCGGCCTTTGCAATACTCTCAGGCCACTTTCCAAAGGAAGCCGGATAAGGCCTTTCTCCTCCCCAGCACCCCAGGAACATCTCTGCCAAGTGATATCTCAGTGTGCCAACTAGGCTGCATGACACAGAGGAAGAGAGGGGGCTGGATCCACTGGGTGCTTGCTGGTCAGTACCTCAGAAACAGCTTTTGCCAAACAGCATGAGCAGAACAATATCTATCCTATGGCTGATATCCAGCCCCTTTTATTTGATGAGGCTCACAAAGTGCTGATGAGCACTGTCCCCAGCCACCTTCTCCCTGCAGGGGTGGATGCCTATCTCCTCTCCTTATGAGAACGCCTAAACCTACTTGCTGAAGAAGGCATGGGAAGGCTGATACTCGGCTATCATGCCCCTGAGCCCTTCCTGCCTTTCTAGAGGATCTTGAGCATCACCAGTACGGATCTGTGAGGGCTCCCTTCTAAAGACTACCTGATAGGTGAGAGGGTGCATGGTGCATGTAAGTCAGGAGTAGAGTGAGTGCAGGGAGAGCCTGGTGGGATAGCTGTGCTGTCTGAGGACACTCCATGTACACAGTATGGATATGGCGGGCCCCACCTGGATGGCAGCTTTGAGGCCTATAGTGTCCGTTTGGATAGGATATCCTCCATGGATTGGCACTCAGGAATAGACAGCAGTGTAGGTGTCACCTTTTGAGCTGAGAAAAAAAGATCAGCCATGCTGAACACCAAGCAAATGAGTCAAATGAACTTCAGCAGAGAGGAGTCAAAAGTGGAATTTCAAGGAATGGTTTTGAATTACTGCTACATGTAAAGAGATAATTCTCCTTTGTACATCAGGTGAGGCACTGTAATTCTGAAGTTTATAAACTGGTACATCCAAATAAGGCATACCAGAACTGCAAAGCAAATACAAGGTTGAATATGGAAGCCATGTCAGTATGCTGCCAAACCTAATCTCATTAGCCTTCCCAGGAAGGTTCCTTAATGCAGGATCAGAGCAAGGCTGACAAAGTTATGTCCTTTCTGGGGCAGAATTACTTGGCAGCAACTAAGGGCTCTTTGCAGTGCTTTCTGCTCTGACCACTAGACATGTCCTGGCTAAAAAATGACAGAGTGCATTAGGAACATCTCTACCTCCAACAGTTAGTACCCGGAGGTCAGCCAGGTGTCAACCATCAAGCTTGCACAAGACAAGAAACAAAGGGGCTTCCACTGAAGATACAGAAATAATCAATTTAAAATTGGGAGAAGTAATTACATTCTGAACCAAATCATAAGCAGTCTGAGTACCCTCTACCCCAAGCTATTAGAGAAAAAAAGACTTTTGTTGGATTAAATATTAAAAAATATTTTAAAAATCAGATACATTTTTCATAAGTAAGCAAGCTATTCCTTGCTGTTACACTAACCAGAGGAAGAATTAATATGGAAGAGATTCACGGTTCACGTCAGAATTAATCACTGTGAAGCTTATGTTGGGAACAAACTTTTCCTATTGGCATGTTAACTGTATAACTGGATTTGTGAAGGTCCTACATGTGTTTTTGAAGCTCCTAATCCGATCCAAGTCAAAGCCACCACTTGACTTTGCAAGGTTTGTGCTTCTCCATGCCTACCCAAGCTTTCTGCTAATTAGAGGGAAGATTATTTACGGAAAATCAAGGGCGGAGGCAAGGGAAAAAATGGCACCAAGTTGTACAAACCAACTGTACTAAATTGTTTGTCTTCAGGACAGAAAGGAAGACTAGATGACACTTTACTTTACTATGAAGAAAGACTACACTATCTGATTAGATACAAGGAGATCATTTTTCACCATGACTGCAAGTCGTTACGCACTAAAACAGGTTCCCAGAGAAACTCTATTCTTTCAACTTAAATTATTGTTTCCGTGATTCTACAGAGGGCAATAGGTAATCCTTAGCCACAGCAAGTAGGATAGAGAGAAGCCTGACATGTCCATTTTGTGTTCAGGGCTTATAATGTGCTGCCTTTCTTGCCAATGTTTGCATTGTTTCTACACATTGCTCTTTGCCTTCTTTTTCGCCACCTCCACTTCTCATTTGCCCTGCTAAATAAATATTGATTTAGAATTATCTTCAGTCAAGTGCAAGTCATTGGATGCCACTGCAAGAAGAAATCAAAGCTAAGCTCTGTCCCTAAGAGGTAGCTCTAACATCTGTTAGATCTGTGAAACCGTTTGAACCCGTGTTATCATTATATCACACACAGACATGCTGGAGCAGTGAAGATGTTTATGGTATCTTTATGATGATGATGATGTTACCCAGGACCTTGATTTTTAGTGATGTACCTCCACCCTTGCTAGTATCAGCAGAAGCACTTAATTATGTGTGGCACACCTTTCCACTACCTAAATGGGTTTTGACAAAGTGACAGCAGTTAACAGGCAAATTAAGAAATTAAGAAAAATACCTAATGTAGGAAAAGTCAAGAAATTAAATCAAGTTACAGTGAGCCAGGACAAAGCATGTTCTCAGTTTACAACGTCCCAGAATAGTTCTTTCATTCATTCTCTCTACAATAGTCTTATTTAGAGAACCTAGAATGGCAAAGGTAAAAGTGTGTGGTTTGTGCTGAGGTTTTTATCTGCTTCAGTGGCACTTCTGCATGTGATTCCTGAGGGTAAGGTGGTCTTACCTGTTCTTGGGATGTTTCCCAAGAAGCAAGCATGCCCTAAACTGGGACCTTTAAACTCGAACATCTGTTCTAAACGTCTTTTCTCAAAAAACAAAGGTGATGTTTTGTGTGCACCAGTTCTGACGGTAGTTAGTTTGAGATCTCCATTTTGTTGTACCTCAAACTCCATTAAAAACAAACCCTCAGTAAAGACTAGGTTGAAATAGATGAAGGTAATTCACTTACAACATGCTCAAGAGTAAGTTTCCTGTACGCTGTCTCTCCTTGCTGCAGGGCACAATGAAATGCTTCTGAACAAACAGCAAACATGTCCAGTAGTTTGGCCTAAGCAGGGTAAAAAAATGCAACATCTCCTTGCTTGGAGGATTCAACGTATTCCACCTAGAGTTCCACTGTAATCACAGTTTAGATGAGAAGGTGTCGTAACTCTGTTCAAGGCTCACAGAAAGCCAAAGCAGAGGAGGGCATTAATGTCTAGAATTCCTTTGAGAAGTAAAAGCCTTCTCTAATGAGGACTGAGGAACCATGGTCTCAGTTATCTCACAATGCGTTCCAACCAACAAATTATACTGTTTCCTTAGTAAGAGCACTCTCCACCCCCCTCTCCAGCTGATACAGGCAGAACTGGGCTTGCAGATTTAACTCCCTGCAATATAGCTTTCTTCAGTCCATCAAAATAAAGAGAAATCTTTGGAGCAGAGAGAAGAAACAGATTTGTTCCTTCCCATCTTCACACTCCGCCAAGTGTCCTAATCACAAGGACAGATCAAACCTCCTTCAGTCTCTTTTTTTTTTTTGGCTCTGTGGGTTTTGCATTTCTGGCTTCAGAGGGGGTAAACAGCAGCAGCAGAAAATGCTCTTGTCAAAAGTTCCCATGACCCAGTAGTTTGATCACTCTTCTGGGGACAGGGTCTCAAGCCCACTCATGCAGAACACAATGCAAAAAAAGGTACTACAATCATGGCCCTACCTAGACTTACGCTGAGCAGATGGAGGGATGTCCTTCTGGCTCTTTATACCCTCACTGCAAGAGACACACTTAAGTGGATGGCATCACTTTGTGTTAGGGCCTAAATCCCTAAATAAATCAATGTGGAAAGGAAGTCCCACATTAGGTGGATTAAATCACTGATTGGCACTGTCTATATGGCAAGCTTCCAGTGCACCTGGCATTCCTTGCCCCCAAGCTGTCTAGGGCTCAATCTCCTTGGAGATCTGGACTCCAGCAGGGGAACCCTGCACACCTGGCTGCCTCCCTCAGAGCTCTTCTTCTGTTGCTGCTTTTGCAACAGTGACCTCATTTTATTCCTAATGGGAATTTTAATCCCTATCTCCTCTACTCCCGCCTAGTCCCCAGTCTAGAATGGCTTTCTCATTCCAGGGCATACAGCAGCATCTACTGGCATTTCATGGACTTTATCTGTAAGCCATGAGTGCTTTTAGTCTTTTGATGACCCCTGCATCCATCAGTCCAGCACAGAACACTCTCTCTACTATTATTTTCCCCCTCAAACCAGTTAATGAGCAAATGATTTAATAACCCTTTTAAACTCCATTTAAGAGCTCCACCTAGCAACCTTTATAGTTTGCATAATGATCTGCGTAAAATTCCAAAAGTAATGAGATTAGAAGAATGGCCATCTAAAAGACATACTGTTAAAGAGCAAAAAGAAAAAAGCCCAGAAATCCAGCCAGCATTTTCAATTCTGTAGTTATCGTAACATTACCGCATTAGCAGTTCTGAGAGTCAGCTAAGCAGTGGAGTTCTTGGAAGTGACACTGGGGTCATGCACATGTTTACACACAATGCATTGCATACACCTGCAGTCTAATCAGAAGTGGGATACTGCCAAGAATAGGAAAAACTTTGCTAACTGTCATCTGTGTATTGTAGGTTTCAGTAGCAGTGTCAGTAGCAAGGGGCTTCAGCATGGGCTAGCTACACAGGTTTTTATGCAAGCCCCAGGCACACAAGTCTTTGGCTGCTAATTCTTCTCTCTTATGGTATCAACACATCTAGATCACTGCCACCTTGGGTATGGCTATACACACTGCAGTCACACCTGACTGCTGTGCAGTTGTGTTTTAGGCACAGAGGAGCCTTTGAACGCTAGGCTTGGGTGCTGCTGCCACATCATGTTAGCTCCAATTGCCACTTTCCAATAAGTTCCTGTTATATCCTCATGCAGACTGTAAATGAATCCTTCCATTAGGGTAGGAAAGCACAGTCTAATGTAACTAAATTAAAAAACAACTAGAAAAAAATGTTGTAATTATACATTTGAAAACAGTAGTTAACTTGGCTGTGGAAGAGTGAGAGTTCAGTAGCTAAAGAGTATTGGAGAGGCTTCACATCAACATCTTTCTCCCTAAGCTGCCCTGTGGACCTTCCCATGAAGAGTGATAATTAGATAACGACTAGAAATTATCACAATGGCATTTATTTCACAACACAACAATTTTTTTTTTCAGTTTAGACATGTAACACAATTGTGGGATTTGCAACTCTTCTTTGGAGCAGCTATAGGAAGTTCAAAGACCTTTAGTAAGGGCTACACAACTCACCGCTGCAGGATTCAAGTGTACATATGTTCAGGTCAAATTGCTTTACAAAAACTTAAACTCTCATTTGCTCTACCTTGAAATAAGAGGATGGGGGTGAAACTTAAAGCATTCAGACAAAAAAAGAGAGCCATATTTAAGTGTCCAAAAGAGACAAAACTAGTACCATCTTTCAAGGAAGTATTTTAAGGATGTGGGTGTGCACGCGCACACACACACACACGCACACAAACAGACGCGCACACACGCACATCCCTCAACAAACTCTTACAAAATACCGCTGCACTCTGTCCTTCTTACAAAACTGCCCAAAAAATGGAACAAGATTTTTTTAAAGCTGTCTTCCTTGGGCAGTGTTTTAATAATGCACTTAGACTCTCATTTAACCTAATAGACCAACCTTCACTGATATTATTACATACAGGGAAACCAAAACAGTCATGTGCTATTTCCAGCTGAACCAGTTATGCAAACTCAGTATATAAATGGACTCAAAGCATCAACACAAGAAACTGAAGAGATGATAAAGCTACCAATGAGTGTTACTGCTTTTTAAAGCAATTACAGTAGCTTTACGAACTAAAATGAACTAGGTACTTTCTAGGCAGATGATGAGGGTCTCTTTGCATTCAAGGAGTTCAACCTATGACAAAGCAAGAAAGGAAGAAACGTGATTCAGTATATACTAACGTAACAACTACTACTGTTTGTGAGATTTACAATAAAATTGAAAAAATCTTTCAAAACAATTTAAATACAAATAAATGCAAGGTAAAGTTATAAGAGTAAGATTTCTAATGGCCCTTAATACATTTCTGGGAAAATAGATTACGTAAAAGACTTCCCCATCTTAGTATATGAAACAAATGATAACTGCAGAGGCAAGCAAATTGCTTACTATCGGGAAAAGGATGTAGCAAAAAGGTTGTGGACAAAAAGAGCAAGTACTTACCATAAGAATTGTTTAAAGAGCAAGTACTTACCATCACTGAATGGATCAGAATAGCCATTTCCCATACTGTTTAATTCATATTCCAGTCTACTAAAGATATTGGGGTAAATCAGTCTCTGAAGAACATATCAGAATTTCTGTAGATTTGGTGCTGCTGTATTAGACGTTTACACAAACATGTAAACGGCTAGGTCCTTCACCAAAGAGTTTACATTTCAAGACAAGAGATAGCTCAAAGGTTGAGAACATGAACTATAAATGAGTTAGAACTAACTCCTCTGACATCTTGTAAAGTCATCTTAGGTTTCCCGCAGCACCTCCTAGACAGAGAATTTCTGCAAACATATGTGACAAGTGAAATATTTCTAGAGAAAACAAAACAACCAAGGAGCAAGGGGAAATTCAGGATTCTAAAACATGCTGAGCTACTGACCTGCTCTTTATGAAAGCATGTTTAAGGAGAGGTAATGGGTTGGACTGAATGTGCATCTTTGGAATAAACTTACTTACATTATCAAGAAATGTAATTAGGTTACACATTTTATCTCTAATTTCTATTGTCCTAGCTAGTGTGTAATTATATTTTTGAAACATTAGAAGTTTAGATTTAATTTTAATCTTTGACAAAAGAGGACCACAAAGTCTTATTTCTTGTTCTCAGAAAGCTACCTTGGGAAATTCATTGACTACTGCTGGAAAAAAATAAAGGAAAATTCAATGTATGAACTCAGTAGTTCTTAAGTATAAAGGGAGAGCGGCCCCTTAATCATATTTTGTTGGAAGCAAGGGCTAATAATCTCACAGGTTTGCTGACTATATACACTTTTGACTTTATTATAGACACAATAAATGATGGTGTTCTTACAACATCCATTCATTAGAGATCAATCTAGATCAGAACAATCTAGGAACTAGTTCTAGGAACTTTCTGCTGCCATCTACAGACTGGGGTTGCAGTAATTTGAAGTGGGCCTCCTGCTCTGAACCCAGTACCAGTGAACATTCAAGTCATACTGAAGACTGACTCAAGACATAAAGGTCCGATGCAAACTGAAGACCATACGTTTTGTGACCAGTGTAAATTTGCCTCCACGGAAGTACAAAGCAACTCCTTATTGCAGGCAAAGCGTATCACATGGATACTGTGATTTGTGTAAGTGCAACAACCATTGTTTGTAAACCCCAGTGCTGACAGGACTACCTCATTTATCTCCTTGTTCTCTGCCTGAGGTGAAGTGTAGTATGTCAGAGCACTTTCATCTCTAACAAAGGTGGGGTTTTTTGGTAAAAAGTGGAAAGTCTTCTAGAATTAAGTTGGAGGACAGGAACGGATGACCTGAATAAGCAGAAAGGACAGCTTCAAAGCAATACCAATGAATCGGAGACAAACTGAGTATGAAGTGATAATTAAATGCTCAAAGAACAGGGTATAATGGCTGAGTAGTCACTGATCAGAGAAGAATATAATTTTACAGTGAGTGATAAATAAGGACAATAAATTCCATAATGAAGTACTAGTGTTAAAAGAGGATGCCTTGTGAGAGTATATTAGGGTATTAGTAAGCTTAAGGAGAATGAAAAGTCTATACTCTGCATTAACTACAGCAAATTAAGATATAAGGCCTACATACACTAGGAGGTTCTTTCTTGAATTGAGCACCCCCTTCTAGAAGATCTCATAACCTCTTTCCTCTCCAGCTTTCAGCCTTCCACAGGTTCTCCTATTACCTTTTTTCGCCATTTCTAGACACAGAACCCCAACCACAAATCAGTTCCACTGCATCCTCTTCAACTGCTCTGGGCTGCTTTCATCAGTGGCGGTACTAGTGCCTCCTTCACTTAAACATCAGGAATACAATTGTACGAAAGACCAAGATACCTGAGAGATCCGACATTAACTGCTGCAATTGCATCATTTAAATGAGAGCTGACAAAATGAATGAACAGGAGAAACTTCATGGCAAATCTGCCTGCCAACCTTTTGCTCTCTAAGGAGTAACAGCTCCAAGCTGTAATGGTGCTCAGAAGCTCAGGCAACAGGTAACATGGCATGGCATAAAGAAACTTAGAGTACCATGAACATTTTCAGGGAAGGAGACCTAGTCTAGAGTTACTGAAGCTGGGTTAGTTTAGTGTTACATAGACCAATCTTAACATCATCCAAGATCCAAGATCAGACAAACCGTTATAATGATTCCAAGAGTTTCTGTCACAACAAAATTATTTCAACTTCAGAGTAAAACCTCTATGAATACTCAGGGTTAATCCAGGACCTCTGATATTTGACATCAACCTGCTCATCCTCCCTGCCATATATTGCGGGGTGGTGAGGGGGGAGCTAAAAACAAAAATTCCCCAAGAATTTACTGAGATGGCTGCAGTATGCATAAGCAGGACAATTTTAATGGAGCAGTGAACCTCATCAAGGGCCATTTTCTCTCTGTTCTTATTCAAAACTACATGCAATCATTGAGAAGTAATGAAATACCATTTACTCAATGCCAGCACAAACAACTCCTCCATGTTAGGCAAAGAAAACACCATCTGTCATCTCTTCTGGTGTCCAAGTTATAGGATAAAGAACTGAGTAAAACCTATTGGGGAAAAATTTCAACAGTTATGAGTTACTATATAGGGAGAAGATATATCTAAGAAACAAAGGCTCTCAAGTAACCGATGCCACATCTTGTTCCTGGAGAAGGCCTCAGAGTGGCTCATGGCTGAATAGAATCGGTCAACAAGCAAATTGTAACATCTCTAAATCGCACTCATCTACCAAGACCTAATATTTGCAAACTGATGTTCACATTGGTCTGGCTTCACCTAAGGTTCAAACTTAACAACACTTGGAATAAGTGGCAAGGAATGTGATATTTATCTAGCAGATACAATCTTTAAATAAACCCTGGATACATTTCTCAAAAGATGTAAGCTTTAGTCCATGCAGGTGTACTGGCATATTTTTTGCAAATTACACTGAAAGGCTATAGTAGAACTGGAAAAGGTTAACAGAAAGGCAACAAACATGATCAGAAAACGTAGAATGACTTGTGCATAAGGAATAATTAAGTGAAGCCTCTTCAGTGAAGAGTCTTGAGTGAGGACTCCTCAGTCTGGAAAAAGAGACAACTGAATATGAAAGAGGTAAATACAATCTGCGTGACATGGAGATTGTGAACAGGGACTGACTGTTCACTGTGTGTTCCAGTGCAAGAGCTGGGGGCAGGGGGACACCTAATGAAACTAACAGAAGGCAGATTCAAAACAAGCAAAAGGAAGTGGATTTCCACACAACCTATGGCCAAGTTTTAGATAGTAATATTTTGCATGGGTTCAAAAAGTGACTAGGCAAATTCATAGAAGAAAAATTCATTACTAGTTATTAATCTCAACAAAGCCATGTCTATCTTCAAGTGGTCAAAGGTTGGGAAAGTATGTGTGGGAAACTTCACGCACGATTATCTTGTACTCACATGCTTCTATAGGCAGCTGCTTTTGGCCACTGTGAGAGGCATTCTTACATTTTTTAGAGTGTATTATGAAATTCTGAATACCTTTATGAATGCTAAACACCCAATGAGATTACTCATTTTAAATTCAACATTTCGTAAGAGTGGAGTACTGTTTCTGTGATATAAGGTATGCTGTAGTATAAAGGGCATGTTTTCCTTGAGGTATAAGCTATCCATTTCTTTTTCTCTTTCTTAATAGGTAGTAGAAATTTGAGCAGGAGGTGTGATAATAATCTACAATCGCTCTCTCTTGCTCTCATTTCTTAGGTTACCTGGAAAAAGGATGCAAATATTGTTCACAAGCTTATGATCCTATGCTTGCAGCTAGTGCAAAGAAATCATCTATAGAGACATTGTGATTTTTTTCTTGACTTACAATCTTTAGCCAATGGGCTCGAGCTGAACTTAGTCCTTGAAATATTTTGGATCTTGCTCCTCAGTTAACCCTACTTCCTAAAAAAAAATCTCCCAAAACAACAAAAAAACCCCACTGAACTCCAAAAAACAGAAACTCTGAAGTATTGTAGGGGATCAGTCACTCAGAAATGCAATTTTCCTTCAATAAGCAGCAAAAAAGAATTAAAAAAAAAGCAGAACCAAAACAAGGATGAAAGAAATAACTGAAGAAAAGGGTAATGGCGGTACAAAAAAGTGGATGAAAACGCATCATATAAACCCATATTTCCTTTTAATACGAATGGATAAAATCTCATCTACTGGCCTCTGTGAAGTAGCACTTTCAGCATGAACTACCCAGATACTGTACGATACTGGAACTCAGTTAGCTGGGTGCCTTTAAATTCTAAATTCCTTTCCATTTCTCTAGAAGTAACTTAAACTCTTATCAGTCATGTTGCCAACCACTTTCTGCTGGAATCAAGTGTTTCAAATTTTCCCTACTTGCGGATGGCTTGAGTTGTCTTTAAAAAACACCCACAAATCCAAAGCCGATTAAAAATTCAACAGCTACAACTCAGAGAAAAATACCACAAGTCACAGGACCCGCTATGATTTAGGAATTTATAATTCCAAGAGCTTCCATTCCATTCCACAGAAAGTCATATTGTGTCAAGAGATGTAGCAAGCTTGAGCTATACAATAAAAACTACATAGCAGCATTAAAGGTATCAGTCATTCTTGAGCGTTTCTAGGATGGAGATGACTACAGTAGCAGTACTTATAAATGCATCTCACTTTCTTATACTGCATAAAGGGAAGCTGTATCACATATTGGTAACCATCCCACTGTCCAAACAGGGTAACTGCGTGTGTTCATGAAAGTATCAGTTACAGAATTTGGGTAAGTTATTTTTCAGCAAGGTGAGCTACACATTCCTAGGACCAGGATAAATCAGACCGACACTCTTAAATCAATACCTTATTTCTGAGGAATATGTAGGTCCACAGGAATAAATGCACTTCAAATCAGATCAGTATTCCACACATCTTTTATCAATCAACTTTTGATATCAACAAATTATCAATTAACAGCACTTGCACCAGTTAAAAATCCACTCTGCTATAAACAGCTGTAAAAATACAGTGAGATTAAACTGTAGAAAGAGACTGAAAGCAAGCTATCAGACTTCCTACTGCTCAAAAAACAGTTATTATGTAGGCATTTTGTAGAAACGGATGTTAGGACTCTAGAAAATGGACAGGATAATCCTTTGAGAATGTACTTTTATTTCAGAGAGTAATAGAAATGTCATAAAGCTTCTAGGCTTTTTCCATGTACTTGAGGAAAACTGCTTATAAAAGTAACACACCATGTAGTTACTTCTGTTCAAGTCCAAATAGCTGAATGTTTACGTGTCATACAGCTTACTCCAACTACCTCCATCTCCCATGAGACTGATGCAGATGGTTTCTTTCAAGGCGCTAGCTTTGAAATTATTTGGCCAGTAGCACTGTTAAGTATTCCAGCCCCACATAAATAAAAGCCCTGTATAGTTTACTTGCATTTTTCTCTCCTCGCACTATCTCACTGTTAATATACATCGCTGTCTGCTAGTGACCTAGTAAAAACCCAGCAGAAGCAAATACTAAAAAGCTTTATGCAGACCTGCAAAACCTGTAACTTTGGTTGGAACAGCTCTTCTGGTAATGCATTTAGGATTTAGCTTCATGTTACTCTTTGAGATTTTATTTTCATTCAACCGTTTAACTGCTGGATGTTAGCAGTGGCTGCCAGTCCATATGCCACTTTCAGCCTACGTGATAGATCTGTGAGTTTGGACTACAGGCTTGTGCAAATCAAAGCTTTTAATAAAATGTCATTTTGAAGTTTGATCACTTCGAGGGGGAGCCCTACAAACGCAGCAGACTAAAACTGAGTGGTATTTCTGGCTTTTCCTGTGAGGCTGAATTCTCTAACCATCAACACTGTCCTGCAACTGGACTGCCTGGGGGAGAGATCAAAGGGACTGCGGGTTTCTTGTCAATGTATTTCTAGAGTCACTTCAGGGTGGAGTGGCCTTGTGCACTAAACAAGTCCTACATCTCTGCTTAACTTCACACATGCAGCTATTGGGCCCCTCTTTGAGAGAGTACAGTGTAGATTTGGGCAGCACGCAGAAGCCTCATATGTGCTAGTCAGGGCAGTTAACAAAGCAGAATAGGCATGGCAAGTGACCCGGAGGTCCCTTCCTGTCTTAACTATCTAGCTTTAAAAATATGAACTGAAGTAATGTAACCAAAGAAGTCCTATCTATCTAAAATATTTGGCAGTGTGAATCCATGTCAGCTACAAGAGCTACCTATTTCCCTCCCTGACACATCTGCTTTAGTCAACTGCTGAACACTTACCAGGAACAAAATAAGAAGATCTGTCATATAACCAAGTTAGGGGGAGCAGGGAAAAGAAAAAGAGGAGAATGAAAGAACTGGAAGCTATCTGAACCTAGGAGATGCTGAGTGAAGATATGCATGAAGATGAAAAAAAAAGAAGAGAGTATAAATTTAAGGATACTGCACTTCCGTATAATGAAGAAAAATGAGGTAAAAATCTGACAAGAGTCCATTAGTAAGACTTTCAGGAATTTAAATCATATCTCTAGAAAACAGAACAAGAATTCAGTCACACTTCTGCAAAGACTTGTGGCATGCTCTTGATTAATTTTACCTTATATGTTTACAGAAGTTAAAACTGCCGAGGTACAGATAACACCTACACTGTAACGTGTTTCTAAGACTTAGTGATAAATAATATATTTTAACAAGAAATATTTTTGGTGCTGATTCCTTGGAATGATTCTTAAAGCTACACACACACAAAATGACATCATCTTAGACCCTTGAACTCTGCTGCTATTCACAGGTAGGCAAATTTTGAATTCCCTGATATATAGAGATGAAGTTAGTGAGCTACATATTATTGGGCCTCTGAGCCAAAGGCAAGATTTCTTATTAAAACAGAATATATATATATATATTCACATGTCGCATTTATAGTATACTAGAAGTCAATGGATCCACCTACTTCTTCCTGCTATAAACAGGCTTAAATGAGAAGCAAATTAACCTGAACTGTTTCTCTCTAGACAATCTATCCAACATTTTTCTGCCACAGAAATGGACAGGGCAGAGGACATTAACTACAGAAAATTCCCATTAATCACAGATCTCTTAGGGAAAGAAGACCCTACTGTGGTCTTCCAACACATCCTGCATTTTAAAATATTGTGGAGAATATTACCCTCTTGATGCAGCTTCAGCCTCTTACTTCAGGAGCACTGCATAAAAGCATGTGTCACAGCACCCTTCAGACATATTAAAACTCCTTAAACTCTTATTAGAGCCTTTTTCAAGCTTTTCCTTGCTGAAACCCGCAGGAAATTGATGCGACTGAAAGCCACTTGACCTTTTCTGAGTACTGGACACTACATAGACTCTCTCTGACCCCTGTGATACAGCCTTTCTTACTGCCTGACAGAATCAGATCCTTTATCAGATGATCTATATTCCTCAAATCACTGAGAAACCTCTTACTTCTAGTTGCTTATGTACACAGTTTCCTTGAGCTCTAACCTTGTTTTGCCCCTATGGAAACATGGTAACTTGTACAAAGACTTTCCTCATACAGTCACTCCTGCATCTTAGCAGAGTGCCATGGCCATTGCGTGAGCTTTTGGGTTTTTTGCCCTTTGAAGTGATCTTTCAGGATTCCATCCCAGGACAGAGGTGCTCCTCCTCCCGGAAACAAATCCTTTCCTAAAAATGTTCTACTGGTCATCTCAGTCACATCTGAGGCCACCTCAAGGGGTCTCTCCATATGTAAAAAAATTGATTGTATCCACTAAGATTCAGGCTATTGTCCTGTATATATATATATATATATATATATATATACATACATGTATATATGTGTGTGTGTGTATATGTATACATATATATGTGTGTGTGTATATATATATATATAACAGCCTTGGCAGGCTGTTATTCTCGACCTACACTGAATCCTAAGACATGTTTTAATAACAATCACCTGCAAACCCAAGCCATGCCTCCTTCGTACAGAGAAAAAATTATCACACTCGTTATTTAGAATACACCACAAGGCTGAACCACAGCTAACAAAAAAAATATGTCACAGCACTGAAGGAGGCTTTTAAATAACCAGGTTCGGTCTCCTACCATTATCACATATCGTACATCAAGTTCCATCTGAAAAACAGCTTACTTTTCTTGAATCCACCTGGAAGCCTGAACCAAAAATACGTTGCTCTGTTAGTCTCCTTACCTAACATTCACTCCCAATATTACATAATAATTTATACCCAGGATGAAGATAAAATCCATGAGGTCAAGTCTGTTCTGGACTGACTGAGAAAACTAAGGCATTTATTATGTCCATATTATTAGCTGATAAAGACAAAACGTGTACTAAAACAATTACATCATGTTCAATTCATTAGTCAAAAAGGTTTATTTATTTTCAACTGCTAACACCATTTTCTCAAAGGAAATGGCTCAGAAATCCAAGATAAATGTATCTCACCAACTGAAAAGTTGCCAAACATGCTTTAAGTTCTTAAAGCTGTAAGTTCTTAGCCTGGAAGTACTACAAGCAGTTTCCATTGTATAACTAAGATAAGCTGGCTATTTTTCTAAGAAAAAAAAAGACATAGGGAGTGTTCTTACTTTAAAAAAAAAAGTTAGACCAAGAGCTAGACAAAGGACTGTGTGCCATACTGTTCTGTCATCACACAGACGATTAGGACTGAAAAACTAAGCTAGGGAAAAGGAATACAGCCACAAATCCATTACTGAGAAGTAAATGTAATAGAATTAAGTATTTCAGAACATATATTGTATAGAAAAAAATTACTAAAAACAAGCATTTCAGTTTACCCTGGAAATCATACGAGTCACAAGAACTCATGTGTATCCCGACAGCAATCACAACTGTGGCCCAAAAAATAATCTTGAGGACAATGGCAGCCCTGCACATAAACATACATAAACAAAGTTATAACAGTAAAAATGTCTGCAAATTTAGTATATTCAAGTCATTTGACTTGCAACAGAATACAAACATTGTAGAAGCAAATGCAGCAGGAACAAGGTTTCCAGTTCTGCTGGAAACGTCATGATCCTACCAAAACAGAAGAGAGCACGGCCACAGAGGTTTTCAGTATGTGTTTACGGGGGAAAAAAAAAAAACACACAAAAGCATACAGCGTTGCCAGTGGAAATAATAAATTAAATAATTAAAAGAGAAGCCCACAGAGAAAGCAAAAAACCTGCTATTTATCCAGTACTGTTTCCCTTTTTGCCTGACCAAGGACGCCGCTCCTTAACCTACTGCAGTTCAATTTGTAGGCAGCATGAGTGGGCAGAGAGTGAACATGGCAGATCTCTGCTCCTCGTATGACAGCACTGAAAGGATTGCTAGCAGTGCATGCATGTTCAGCTCTGGCACTGTGCAGCTGTAACAGCTGGCTCCCTTAAACCTGTTCTCTGCTTTTAGGTGGAAGGGAAAATAAGGAAACAAGGCAGAGGCTAAGATTTTAACAAAAATAATTACAAAAATTACAAAACAAGGTGTTACCAAAAATCCCAAAGTTGGAAATCTCAGATTAGTTGACAAGAAACTTTCACGGTAACACATTTCCAGAAAATGTATATTCCTGACAATTTTCAGCATAACACACTTCTAGGAAAAATTATTAAGTTTCAAACAGAAAATGCTAATTAACACCATAAATTCTCCCAGGTAAAGTCTAATATCCATGGCATCCTAATATGCAGTATAGAGTGTACCCTTCCATCCAACATCTGCCTTCCAGAGAACTCTAGTCTCAGCTTTCTGCTTTTGTTTTCTTCTTGCTGCGGAAAAGGATTTGCTTTTCTAAACCTGAATTTTATCTCTTGGCTGTGACCTGAGCAAGACTGCTTTCTTTTCAGGGAACACTTCTCAGTCCTGATGGATTTTAAGATAAACACTAAGAAGTTACTTTCATTATTCATTAACAAGTTTCTATCTACAGCAAACTAGGAATTCCTCAACATGACCAAGATAATGAGTTAGAACAGGCACATATCCAACAGTTACGCCTTGCTGATATTACTCCCAGACAGCACTATAAGTATGGACAAGTCAGAGAACAGACTATGAAGTTACTGCTTTACATGAAAAGAATGCTTTAGAGTAGCAACCTGAATCTGGAAGGAATATCAAAACTAGTACGCTTACCATGACAACTTCTCAGTAGCAGAAAAGGTGAGATCAGTACTTCTCACACAAACAAGCGTGCTGTATGTAGAAATGTGAGTTAACAATACAGAGAAGGTTTTTCTCCCTGTATTAACTGGGCAGCTATGTTCAGACTGACCACAATTATTTAAATTAAGCTGCAAACCCACAAACTGCTACTCATTTCCTGTATGGGATAAAGTTCTTCTGTCTGCTACCTCATGGTGCATTATCTGTGTTTTTGATCCATGGCCAAGACATAGCTATTGCACCTGCAGAATGGTGCTCTTCTTGACAATCTCAGTAAGGAAGTCTCTCTGCCACTGGCACATCACCAGGGCAGCCTATCCTAGAAATAAAAGGCGTCCCTGTTAGAAGGCAAACAGCTGGAGAGGCAGCAGCAAATGAGTAGATTAGGGACAGAATGGAGAGGTAATAAGATCACAAACAGACAAAACTAAAGATAACCCTTGAGTGTGTCACTGAAGCCTGGCCAAGATATGTTCAACAACATTTTGGAAAAAAGAAATACTATTTGGAAAGATTTGTTAAGTGAGGGGCTTCCTGGTTCACTGAGACAAGATAATTGGGTATGATGAGGAGGGAAATATTTTATCATATTCAGAGAGCTCTCTGGCACTTCATAATATTTATAAATTTGAAGACCCACTACCACAACAAGCTGGATTTTCTGGATGGGGGGGGAGGGTGGGGGCTGTATCAAAGAAACCATCTAAGGTCAGTGAGATTTAAAACTACACACATCATTGGATGTGGGTCTTTCACTTGCGTTGCTACACTGGACAGAATACTGAAAAATCCCTGAACATTATTTACTACTATGCCAGACAGTGTCTTCTCTGGGTTACAATCAGCGCTACGAGTGGGACGCTTAGAGGGTTTGTGTGACAGGACTATTCAAGCAATTGACAACTGATAGTAAGACTCCATTTACTCTGCTATTACTGATACTACTACTATACACCGTTACTATAGACTGTTATATTATTTATTCAAATGATGCAATTGTGATCATTGCTTTTGAACAAGGAGATAGCATGCTTTAAAAGCCAGTCAGTCGATTTAGATTGCACTGACAGGACTGCACAGGAGAGGAACAGAATTTATTCATTTGAAATTCTCTTGTAGCAAAGATATATGGCAGATTCTTAATACCAGATGATGCAAGTAGATAAAGAACAAAGACAATTTTAAGAAACCTCTACCTTTTATTCTTCCAATTAAGACACCTTCTGAACCAAGTTAGCATTTGAATCTCCTAAATGGTTTTGCAGTCAACGCTGAGAATAAAGGGAAGTTAGATTTTTTGCAACTGCATAGTTAAGACTGCATATTACTAAAATATATAAACCTAGGATTAACTATCATCCAAGAAAATCTTCTTGATACAAGGAGACTTTATTCTGCATTTCAGTTTCCTACAAAACCATATTCCAATGTGCACCAAAGAGGAAATAATTAGGGCTAGTTGTTTCCTTATAGTCTATAGCAACTAATAGACAGTATTTGTTTTCACCCATGAGCAGCAGATTAAAGGAAGATATTGTACTAGGGTTTAGCACAAGTCACAGTCAGATCGCGTTAATTAAAATTCTATCAATAGAGGCCAAAACTTTATAAGGCTTTAATACCATTTTAATGAGGGAAATTAGCCCCTTTCTCTGTTATAGTTTCTAGACATTTCTTTCAACTGCTGCTGCTTCAGCAAAAAAATATTTATTTTGCTTTCCTGCCATCTTGTGGCTTAACCACAAAACACACGTGAAAAAAGACGTACAAATGCTGGTTTGTGAAGGGATTACTCTGTTAATATTATTTAACGTAACTTTGTGCTTCAAACCAAACACCACCCCCTTTACAGCAGCGCAACTTGCAGCTGTGTGGACCTTAGGACCCAGTAAGTTCCTCAGACAACTTAATCCAATACAAAGAAGTTGAGTCTAACAGTCCAGATCTCACCACGGCAGTGACGTGCCATTCTGCCTTTCAGGCACTTCCCTTTTGTCTCAGGTCTCACTTAAGCAGTGATTAGCTTAATTCATTCATTCTTATTTAAATACACTAGTTTTAATGTGATTATGTGAGAAGTGAGCTGAATTCTGGTCTGAGTCACTCATTAGGGCAGAGCCAAATGTTCCCAGTACTATGCCAGCAAAACATGCAAGCTCTTTAGCTATGCTTCTGCCCGTCTGGAAGGCTGCATTTCTGAACATGTATGAGTGCTAAGAAGCCAAGCTTAGCCTTTCAGATTTATTTTGCATTTATAAGCAATGGTCAGCTGATTTAGTACAGCTGTTTCATTGTTATTAGGCAAACGAACATGAAATCTTTATGCCACTTCCGCAGCTGTATGTGGACTAACCAGAACAAAATAAATAAAGACTTGCTTTAGGAAGTCTAGGAATTGGTTTAAGGTCAGACATGAGGAATGCGGGAGGTTTTCTATAGAGTTTTTTTTTTTGTTATGGCTTATTTTTTAACAATATTGCAAGAATCACTAGCTAACTGGCTATTTAGAACAGGTCCACTGACTGAGCTGCCTGTTTGACAGAAAAACAAAGTTCTTTGTTTCCTCCATACTCATGACACATTTCTCTGGAAAAAGCATTTTCTTCATCCGGGATTAGAGAGTTCCTTCTAACAGGGACTTCTAGTCAGTTGGATTTAGTGGATCATTTGACAGTTAGTGGTGAATAATATTTTTGCATGTTTTCAGCAAGAAATAAACACTTAAGAGCCAAGATTTCACTGGCTGATACTCCAAGACAAGTTGGAGTTCTCCAGGAGTTTTCTGGCCAGATGAAATGCTATGCTAGTCTGACTGTGGAAACAACAGGAGTGGTTAAGGGCAAAACACTTCAGCTGGCCTACTGTTTAGAGAGAAATTTTGTGGGCCCTATCATTTTGGATGAGCTGGTAGCAAGTTTCAACAAAAACCTGCTTTTACTTAATATCAGTGCAGCTGTGAAAATGCAGAATGCATAGGCCAAGACAGTTCAAGATCTTGGTTTTTCCAAAGCAGCTTCTTCTGGAAGTTCAACTTTCAACTGTTCTTCTATTTACAGCTGAGTTACAAACCAGAATACTCACATTTTATTTTCCTGACAGAGAATGGAAATCAGGTGGTTAGAGGTGAAATAATATCTTAGAAGTCAACTGCAGGAGAAAAATAACTGCTGGATGTACCTGCTGAAAAGAACAGTTTTCAACAGTTATAAAGCCTGTGTGTTTTGTGGGACAAAGCGGGTCCTGGTCTAGATAGTCTGAATCTTACTGTGAAGCTTGGTGTGTGCACAAAGGCTCAACTCCTGCCATTCCTTGACCTATGTGGACTGTTTCCTATCTTTTACTGTTAAAAGTAGTGCATTTGAAGAAAAACAAACCAAACCAAAACCCCAAGGTTTTACACCTTGCTCACATTAGTAAGCACCTTCCACTCCTTGAAATTAAGGAGCCCATTCACACAAGTAGGTATTTGCAGGTTTGAGACTAATGCTCTAGTAACACCGAGTACAATAACCAGCTCAGAAAAACTGAGCAGTCAGGAGAGATTAAGGAAAAAATATAACGTTCATGACCATCAAATCGAGCACTACTCTAGGAATAGATCAATCAATCAACCAATCATAGCACTTTTTAAATTAATATCCTAAAGAATTACTAATCTGAGAAAAGTAAAATTCATTAGTGATATCTCAGATTGAATTGTACTACAGCACACATTGACATAAGCAGTGAGTGCAGCTAGCTTTCATAACTGCACAATGACTAAAAAAGACTCTGGCTCAGAATACCTACAAAAAATGCATTGGACTACTTTGGTAATCATCCTGCACTGATATACTGCAGTCTATTCATCAGAAAATAGTTTAATAATTCAGTATGAAGATGCTGCTTTTTGCCAAAAATTATTAAGCATACATGTAGTCCTTCAGTTGCATCTGCCTTCTCAAAAAGTTGTATAACCTGCTTTTGTCAAGCCATCAGTCAAAAGGAATGCAGATGCCCAGAAGAATAAAGTATGCCAGGCACCATTAGTTTTTCAGACTTCTGCATGTGAATTCTCTGCCACCTCTGACTGTGGAAGTCTTACTCAATGCATGTATGAAGCAGAAAGCTCCTAATGAAACAGAAAATTAGAAAAAAAAAAAAGCAGCCTTTCAAATTAACTGTAGCTATTTATTAGCTGATACAAAGCAGGGGGAAAACAGGAAGCCTGATCTTGGATTGGCCTTTCTATTTCCACAGCTCAGGTTTTGATTCTAAGGAGTTCTATTAATGTAATTCTAAAGGGAGATGCTATATCTCTGTATAATAAAGCTAGCTCCACAAGCACGGAGCAGCTTCAGGAGGACGAAATGTGTTTTAAAGTGCCTATTTAACAGAAAAGGCTTTCTCAATGACTTTTTTAGAGTTCTCTATGTGCATAGGTTTAAACTGTATCTAAGTTTGAGACTATTAAATATATTAGTAAGTTTTACTTAGTAAGTCTTTTCTATCTGAAAAGAGCACCAGTCAATTTGGAAGCATTCAAATTTAAGACAAATATACTGGTCAGAATCAGTTTAATGAGGCAACGATGTGCCTGTTGTTCTCAGCCTTCCAACAGCTGGAGTTCCGGCTTTGATCCAGTAAAATATTTCAGCACTGCTCTGGACTGCAGCCAGCCTGCTAAGTGTCATATAGGAATGAACTCACTAAATGCAAATAATTCTATATCCTTTGTTACAAAAGTGGAATTTGGTCCATTATGTTTGGTAAACTGTACTTTTTTTTAACCTCCAACACACTCGCAAGATGTTGGGTTTAGATGTGTACAGCTCCTTACATTTGAAAACCAGTCATGATCCCCTTCTTTCTACTTTGTAACACATTCCACGGAGGACACCTTCAGTGATCATCCCACTCCTAGGTGTGGCTTAGCTGAAATTAAATGTCAGCAGTTGGGCTCATACTTTTGCATAAAAAATTACTTCTAGGATGAAATATCAGGCACCTTAAGATAACAAACTTAATCAAGAGGACCACAGCATCTTTCAGAGCAAATGTGATTTATCAAGTTGTTTTCATGCTGTGGGATAGAGCTATTCTGCACTTTTAGCAGTGTCCAATGATCCCACTCGTCATGATCATAAAAATTCCCCTGTGCAAGGTGTTGTACAACAGCAGGAACAGACATCCTTCTACAGCAGTACTGCATTCTCCTGGGGTGACAAGGCCCTGGGATAATTTGGGAGTGGCTCAGAAGTGCCTGCTGCAGCTGTGCACAGAGGTCAGGAGGAAGGAGCAACAAAGGCTCAGCTATAGCTTGGTTTAGAACATCTAAAAATCATCTCCCAAGATCATAGTTTTTCCTCGCATAGGCTCATGTCCTGACCAGTAACACTGTAGGTACTGCTGTAGCTAATGAAGCATTTATAGCCCAGGAAATGTATATGGAAGCACTTCCAGGCCAATTACGTCAGGTGCTTCACTGACGCTTTGTTTGGCACAGCAGGGAGCACCAGAAGATATGAAAGTCCCAGTCTCACACTGATGAAATACTAGTTTGTAAGCCCTGAGAGCACCCAGTCAGCCCACACCTACAAAATGAATACTGAATATCAGAAGCTAGCGTATCCAGAGTTGGATAGAAGACTTATCCTAGACTTACAGAACCTAGCTGTATCAGCAGTCTGCCAGGGCAGCTTTCAAGAGACCATGCAGCTTTCCATTACAATCCTTCCAGTCTATGAAAAAAAAAACGATAAAAATAAGGTTTACCGGTAAGGTTTTCTTCAAAAGTCATCATTTTCCAATGAAAATCAGTAACTTCCCACCTTCAGAAAACAAAGCCTCACTTCCTCTAAAAGTTTAAACTAAAGTAACAGCCCACACAGCAAGAGAGCCATTTTCAAAGGCCAGAATGACTTTGAAGAGTGCTACAGGCCAAGGAAGAGTAGAGAGAGTAGCCTGGGAGCTGGTCAAATATACACTTTATTATTAACAGAAAGATAACAGACAGGAGTCTGGAGAAAGACCAGTGAAATACATAGAATCTTAGCAATGTTGCTAAGATTTAGTCTCAAAACTACTCCTTTGATTCTGTATTGAAAACTTTCAGTCATTGCACATAAGACATTTTCACTTTAGCTATCCTAACAAGCACAATCTTCCCCTAGAGATCAATTTTCATTTAAGGAAAAATGACTGAAAGATGTGAACTGAAGAGGCTCTTTATTAGAGCATCTGCTATACTTGTTTTACACAGATCATATTCTATAGAAAGTACGTTACAAAACTTTAGCGAGGAGGAGGGGAAGCTAGGGATAGCTCAAAAAGGCTGGTGCAAAGCAGTGTATTGAGAACATTACAAACCTGTTTAAAACTATTCATTTTGGAAGCTAGCACTGGCCAAGATGAACAATATAGAAGCTGGTGTCCCTATATTTTTTAACTGTATTTTTTTTTACTGTCGCTTCTTGTCCCTTTTCTTTTTATTGCCCTTCCAAGAGGAGTTTGGACTTTCTGCCTGGGTGTTGCCAAATGCGATTCTGTTGGGCTGAGGTGGGTGAAGACCCAGAGCACAGGGCAATTCTGCGAGGGAGGCAGGAAACAACCAGTCACCTATACTTTGCAGTTTGTTTCACTCCTGAGATGACCTCAGGCACAGTCTTATTACCTATGAAGAATGTGGTTTGCTTACTGCTCTACAGAGCAGAACAAAACATCAATTCTTTCGCAAAAGCACACTGAACCACAAGGGAAACACTGCTGACCAAAAGTAATGGTGTGTCTCTGGTTCTCTCACTGCAACGTGCTACTTGCACTGAGTGCTGTGCTCTGCACTGTTTGAACTCCTCCACAGCTAGAGAGACGTTTCATTTTCAGTATCTGATGCTGTGACAAAGTCATAGCTGACTTGCATCCCCGGGGGGCACTGAGATGCGGACAAAGGTCTTCGTCACGCTTGCCCACCGCATCTGAACTAGCAGGACAGGCCCCAGCTGAACAGCCGAAGCGGGCAGGCGAGGCCGCACCACGCCTCAACTGAAAAGCACCAACGTTGCCCGTTCTGCAACACTGAGTAAACCTTAATAAAGTTACTTCAACCCGGCAGGCTGGAGAAAACGAGGCTCGGAGTAACTCGACCGTGGTGACAGGGGTATGGAGTACTATCACAAGGGGTGTGCTAGTAACGGGCGGTTACCACAGACGCACCGGCCCGGCCAGCTGCCGCCTGCCCCCGTGCCGCTGCCGCAGCCCCGCCAGGCCCGCGCTGCGCAGCTGACCGCGCGAGGCGCAGCCGCCAACCAACCGCCGCGCCCGCTCAAACCCGCCGCGAGCAACGGCCGAGCTCGCGCCGAGCGACGGGCGGCGCTTAATGCTGCCCCGTCTCCCATCACTCCACTCCCTCCGCCCAATCACACCGCCCGGCTCCCCGGCAGCAGCGAATGGGAAGGCGCCCTCCTCCCTCCCACCAGCGACCGGCGGAAATTTCGCGTGATCGGACAAGGCGGCGAGCGTAGGCGGGGATGAGCCAGGCCACACCCTCCTGGCCCGCCCCCTCCCAGCTTCACGCTCTGCCGAGGCGGTAGCGCCGCAGACCACCGACACTGCGCCCTCATTGGCTGCGCCGGGAAGCCGGCTGCGCCCTCATTGGCTGCTGCCATCAGCCGTTGGGCGGCCGCCGGGCAGGCCCGCAGCGCCCCTGCCGGGGCGGGGAGGGCCGCGGCTGGCAGGGGAGCAGCGGGAGGGGGGACGGCGGCAGCGGCAGCGCGGGGCTCGTGGCGCGCTTCCAACGGCCGCGGGACGCCAGGCGCGAGCGCGGCGGCAGCGGCCGTTGGGGGCGGCCGTTGGGGCGTTGGCCCGCTGCCTGCGCCCCCCGCCCCACGCCGCGCCGGCTGTCTGCCTCCAGGCTGGTCCTGGCGGCTGCCTCGCCCCGCCTGCTCCTCTCACCCAAAGCAAGCGTCGGGCTGGGAGAGTTTGTTTCGAGACTGGTAATTTCCACCCCCTCCGCTCAAAGTGAGCGGGCGTCAGCGGGTTTAAATGAGTAATGCTTTTGTTGACGTCCTTAATTTAGTATCCCGTTTTGGTTTCTTTTCTTTCTTTCTTCTAAACGCAGGAAAGGGGAAAAAAATGGATCTGCTGCCAAATTCAGAACCCCTGGCTACAAAACTGCAGAACGCTCTGATTCAGTACCACAGCATCGGAGACAGCGAATGGCGGATTGCTAAGAAAACTGTAAGTGATCTAGGTGGAGTTTCTTACGTGTGACACGATTAGTTGTGTCAAGCAAGGGGTAGGTCACTTAGGGGAAAAATGATGCCGTGTAACACAAGTATCAAACATTTGGCAAATTTTTACAGGGCTGTCAGGTGAGAGGCCCTGTGAAACAACCATTCTAGGATAGTACAGCTTTAGGTAATAGTGAGTTTTTCTTCTCTTTGCAGACATACTCAGTCATTCCTCATACCAGTTTTCAGGAAGGTGTCTCACAGTGGAATCCTACCTATGTAGGGTTCTGGGCTTTCTTTGAAACAAAACTTGAAATACTGTTAGTGCTAGCAGTGTTGCGAGATGCTCACTTGTACTTTCTAACTGTCCAGTCACAACCTTCAGGTATGGTCTGACAACCTCTGGAATCTCATTTGTCTTTAATGCCGGAGCCCACCATGCTCCAGCCTCTAATGTCCTGTTCTTAAAAAGTGAGATCATCCTCAGTTCTCTCTCACACATCTCTTCATCTGTTTCCATTGCCTTCAAGCTACAGCAGTGTATCAGAGCCCCCACATTAACAGAAGTTTCTTCCCATCAAAGCAGAAGGTGGTCCCTGCTTTCCTCAAGCGGTTTGCCATGCCCTTCTTTTTAGCTGCTTGACGTTTGAGAGTCCCACTCCATCTAGCTAAATAAACTTCCCCAATGTCTCAGTCCTAGGCTGAGTGAATACTTTATAGCCCTGTCTGGCATAGCAAGTAAAAGTGAATTTTGGCTTTTGTATCTCAGTGTAGCAAGGTGGTAGAAGTAGTACAGTAAATTCGTATTTTTGCCCTTTTGTTACAATGCTTTTTGAGAGCCTTGTATTTGTGAGCGCACGTTGATAAGGCAGGGTCAAATTTTCCAAATGTAACTCAACTATTTCCAGAAGTAATAAATGTCATTTCTTGAGAGGGAAGAACAGAGCACCCAAGTCTTTTACTTTTGCAAAACTTGTACCTCAACCCTGCTTTCCTAAATGATAAGTCTCATACCATTATTTTCCTTTAGAAAGTTACCTGAATCTCACTACTCAGATCACCTTACTCCTCATATTTTACTCCTGTAAAATTCCCAGTTGGACCTCCTTCCTTTTTTTTTTTTTTTTTTTTTTTAAATTCTGCCATGTAAAAAGAAATCCAGAGCTTTACCTCCCTGCATGGAAGATGCTTGAGGGGGATTTTATTGATAGGGAAGATACTTTCCCTCTCAATATGTTTAAAAGTTCAGGATGCTGTTCTTCACTGCTGTTCTTACAGGGTGTTTGGTCCTTAGTGTTTACATATTCATGATACCAAATAAAGAAAATCCCAGAGGGCACTTTTATAACACCTAAGTCCACAGATTTTATACTAAGGTTCCATTTTATAGTTAGATAAAAACAAGGGATACCTTTTTTTTTTTTATTTTTATTTCCTGTGGCAAACTTTACAATGAATAGACCACTGCTTGCAGGATGCTTCTAGTTAGGCATCTAGGAGAGAGGGATAACTTAAGCTTCCTTGTCTGCTACTGTCAGCACTTCCTGCCACACATGTGCTTGGTCATGTGTTACAGAAGTGCCAACATAAGTTATGTGGTCTTCCTATCTGAGTAGTGTCCAGACAATGACTTTCTAGTCATCTTTTATTTGGAAGGCTTTGTGTAATAATGTGATTCCATTATACTCTCTATTCCTAGGAAACTGGCTTAGCCTGCCAAGTGCTATTTTTGGAGAGACTTCTAGAGCTGGATACTGAGAAAGGCACTTGAGTGATTTCTGGAAAGAATGGAAGATTATCAGTAAAAGATGCCCAAAACATCTGCTTCTGTTCTTTAAAAAAAAAAAAAATAACACACACACATAACAAAAGTGCCCAGATACTAGGTCAGTGAGCACTTTGGGATATACCGTAGTGAGTGTTCTTCAGAAAAATGTGACGTTTTCTGGATGTCGTAGAGTTGTCTGTGAATAATAATTAATATCATGACTTTGTTCTCTTTCAGAAAGATGCTACTGTGTGGCGTAAACCATCAGAAGAATTCAGTGGATACCTGTAAGTTTGCCTTCAGACCAGATACACATTTTTATGGTTCTACAAATGTGCTTTAGAGAATTTAGGACATGAAGGGGCTAGGTGGATCATTTACCATGCCTCTTGGCTGTGCAAAGGCCTGTACCATTTCTTTTTAGTTTTATAATTCAAAGCTTTAGTCTTGCATGTTGTCTAAAATAACTAAAAGTGAACACTATGGAACATACCACAGAACTCGCATTGGCTTAAGTTGACAACGTTGTATTCCCAGACTTTTTAGAAAGATGATCTGTAAACCACAGAATCAAGTCCAGGTTCAGTAGCTCCCAGGTGTTACTGAGGGACAGCCCACCTCTTACAGTACTTGTACTGTCACAGCAACTGTGCAACAACAATAGAGTAAGACATCAAGGACATAACTGTGGGAAAGATGTGTGCCATAAACACACATCTGTGTGTTTCTGTGACCTTCTGTGACTGATTTCTATAGCTATCTGTAGGTTTAGCAGGAGAAATAGTAACTAGAAAACAGCAGTATCTGTATGTTTAGCAGGAGAAATAGTAACTAGAAAACAGCAGGCTGAAGAAAGGAAAAGTATAGTGTTTGAAAGTATCTCAGGGACTGATACGCTCTGGGAACTACGAGTCCTGTTGAATCTGTACGAACTGTTAAGCCCAGACACCAAGTCTACTGAATCTGTACAGGGCCACCAGCACACAGCCTGTTGCTGATCCAGTGTGCAACTTAAACCACAGCCGAGAGGGCCATGGCTTCGTTATGCAGATGAAGACTGCAAGGTTATATATACACCTGATGAAATAAAGGGTCTTTTGAGGGACTTTCCAAACACCTGCCTAGAAACTACTGGCATGTTAATGTAGCAGTCCTCCACTTCTGAGCATGTGAGTGGGGTTGGCCTCACTGCTTTTGCTCCAATCACATAACTGAGTGAATGTGAGTGAATAAATGAATGTGTTTTCTGAATAATTATCTGCTCTTAATAATAGCAGTGTAATGAATAAGAAATGTTTTGAAAATAATGATTCTGATCAGTTTTCTCCTCTTGAGCAACACGAGGGGCAACATGAGGCCAGGCATCTCAAATTAGCAAGGAGTCTAGTGTTTAATAGCTTAACACCAAATTATCTTCTATGGTAGTCTAATAGGCCACCAAGGCATAACTTAATTCCTTATTATTTTGGTTTTACTGCTGTTGTTTCTACTTCATGAAAATTCTTTTTCCCACATATCCGTGCACTCTTTTCTGCTTGCTTTTAGTTTCACTTTTCCCTGGAAGACTCCCTTGCTTCCCCTGAGACAGCAGCAAAATGACAAGTTGTTTTAGAAATAAATACGATGATTTTCATTGGAGAAAAGAATTTGCAGTTGTTTCAGAAACGCAGGTTGCAGCTTAAGCACAAAGCTTCTCAGAATACCATTTATTGCAGTGGAAAGGAATAGATACACCAATAGGTCTTTTTCCATACTGCCTTTCTGATAAAATTGTATACTGATTACAACCCCAAGTAGCAAGGTAAGCACACAGTAAGTGTGCTGTTGCAAACTAATGGAAGGCTTGGAAAGAACTTCTCACTTTTAAATATAAACTTATGTTTCTCTAGCTACAAAGCTCAAGGAGTGGTAGAAGACGTTACTAACAGAATAGTGGATCATATTCGCCCTGGACCTTACAGGCTAGACTGGGACAGCTTAATGACTACAATGGACATCATAGAAACATTTGAAGAGGTAAAGATTTGTTTAGATTCATAAAGAAAATGTGTATAGGTGCCTATGTGAATTCAACAGTGCAGCAAAGCAGTTATCACTATTTGCTGGAACATTATCCTAAGGAGTTGGGCACTTTTCTACATATGCGTGTGATTTTTTACATAAGCTCAGATGGGAGGGGGTTGTCTTCACAGTCCTATTCTGAAGCCTGAAGTTCAGCTTTCCATCAATGCTAGAAATGAGGATACTAAGGATAATAAGGAAATAAGGAGTAAAACTAGGAAGATCATGATTCTCTCAGATCTGGGAGCTCTAGTACCCTCTGAAAAAAATTTGCATACAGAGAGAACTGCAGCGTGGTATTTTATATCCCGAAGACTTTTTATGCAGCTTGCTTTCTTCTGTTCCACAAGGTATATAACTGTGGGTGTTAAAACTCCACGCATACTTTTACAGAAACTACAGCCTCTTCCTGCTCCCAAAAGGCTGACTTCACTATGTGGCAGGGCTTTGTGCTGGGAGCCAGAATAGTTCAAACTGAGGGATGGGACTTGCAGAAGAAAGGTAGGTTTGAAGCTGATTATATATGCCAGCTGGTAGCTTTATTTTGGTTACTGGGGACATTCAGTCCAGAATTTCAAAAGTCTGTGGGCTTCTGGCATAAACGCTAATTAATCATCTTTTGCTGTGGCGCTTAAGGAAGAGCTATATGGCAAAGGTTTTTTGCTAAGTATTTACAAAAACAAATTTTGTGATCAAGCAATATTTACAGAAACCCTAAATGTCTCTTACGAATGCCTTTCTGAAGACTTGTTTGCATTCTGCTTTATTATCCACTTTGTGGATTATAAGCGCTTTACAGAGGCTCCTAGTACTGAAAGTGGCCTTCTGGGATTTATTCCTGGTCCTTTCAGACTTGCTAAGTGGTGGGTAAGCCACATAAAAGCCACGTGGCTTTTAGTTCCCAGTCCTTGACTTACAGTTCTCTTGTTTTAGTCAGTATGGTTTAAAGGTGCCGGATATTCTCAGCTCCTGCAGGTCTCAGTTGCAGAATGCAAGTCCTTGCAAACTTCCAGCATTTAGATGACACCTTCCTTCAGACCTTACTGGAGTTGTCTGCCCAGTGTGGAGTTGAGGACAGAGGCTGCCAGTGAAGGACATGGCCTTTGTGGAAAAAACTAGGCATAAATTTTCCTTTCATTACACTAAGATCTTTTTGTTTTCCTGTGCTCTTCATTGTGTCACTCGACAAGAATTGCTGTGTGATGCGTTACACCACTGCGGGCCAGCTCTGGAACATCATAGCACCGAGAGAGTTTGTTGATTTCTCTTATACTACAAGCTATGAAAATGGCCTTCTAACATGTGGTAAGGCAACATTCAGTTCTGCTTATTTCTTATTTTGCAACAGCTGCTTGGCTTAAGACATAATTCCAGTTTAGTTTAGTTCTGTACTACTTTTATACTTAAGCATTCAAAAACTGCATAAGATGTTTTCCAAGAAGTATATCAAAGGTATTTGAACATTTTGCAGATTTAAAGCAGTGTGCAAATACCAACTTATCCATGAGCCATCCCTGTGTATTGAAGTACCATTTACACCAGCTGTGGGACAGGAGTGGTAGAGACAAGCTGAGCGATCTGCTCTAGCTCATACAGCAGACTAGGTGAAATAACAGCTGGCTAGTAAATGAGAGGAATATCTTTTTAATGTTAGAATTTCTGATTATCAAGTTCCGGTCATCTTCTAAATGAAGAATAGACAACTTTCATTCATGAAAGTACCCGAAAAACTTTATGCGTCTATCACTACTACTCAATTCCCCACGCAAGAACTTGTACTTTTTAGATTTACTGTGCCTTTATTTTTCATCTGTCTCAAATTCTTTTTTTTTTAAATTTGTTTTGTTTTTCTCAATAGGTATAAGCCTAGACTATGGAGAAGTGAGACCCAATTTTGTCCGTGGATTCAATCACCCTTGTGGTTGGTTCTGCGTCCCACTTAAGGACTACCCTAGCCACAGTCTTTTGACGGGTTATATTCAGACTGAACTGCGAGGGATGCTACCACAATCTGCAGTGGACACTGCCATGGCTAGTACCCTGACTAATTTCTACTCTGACCTCAAAAAGGCACTGAAAACATAGTTAAACTGACTTAGAAGACCATGCGTTTCTTGCAATCGAATTACATTGTACAGTTTAGCATAGGTTAGCTACTCAGTTCAGAGGCAAGTAGTATTGTTCCCGAATGATACCTGAAGCCTTATGTAGAGAGATCCAAACAACTTCACAAAGTACTTTTTGATCCGATACCTAGCTGGACTGCATACATTCCTAATTCACAGCACAGAATTTTGTTTCCTGCTCAACACTCTATAGCTGTGTAAAGTATAGTTTGAACATATAAACCCCCTACTTCGACAAGGATAACACAAGATGCGAGCCTGGGCTTTGTAAACGCAGCATGAAGTCAGCTCTCACCAACAGTATTGGGAGCAGAGGCTGCTCAGGATTTTCAGTGGGTACAGGTCACTGTGCAGGCAGCATCTCATTGAATATGTAATTTTATAATCTATTTTTTTATCTTTAAATATTTAAGCTATGTAGTTTGTGCAGGTGCATCTAATTTCTATACATTTTACTGATCCATAATAATTCTTGGTTTTTAACAATCTGCTTTGATTTACCATAGGAATGTTATAGCTGAATTTTTAAATGATACTATTCATTAGAAAGCTATTCGCTTATGTTTGTTAGCTAAAGTAAGTAGCCATTATTGGTATTTCTTCAGTGTTGTGCAACTGTAGCTTAACTGTTGTATGCAACAGTCTCAGTGCATAGATAAAGAAATGCCCTTACAGCTGATCCAAAGCTCATGCAAGTCCTCAGGTGTCTTCCCATAGTTTTCTGTGGGCTTTTAATCACATGCTTAATCATCAAAATAGCAAACCTCACACAGTTCTTAGGTAGTACTCTGCGCTTGGAAATAGCTTTTACTTGGATTGGCATGCAGTTGTGTTACGAGTTTAATTTTTGCATTCCTTAACCAAAAAAACCTGAAGTTACTGAAACTACAGACAGGTCCACTAGCTTGCTTCAACCCAGGCAGTGGTGTAGCCACAACAGCACAGACTTGCTGCATACCTGGGCAGGTAGCCAGGCCCAGCTACCTCAAGCGTGCCTGTGCTGGTGCAGCACACTAGGGTGTTCTGTGGTAATACCAAGACTGATACCTGCAATAAGTGAAGTAAGCATTTTAGAACAGGAGCAACCAAAGGCTGAAAACTCAAGCTGCAGAGTTGCTCAGAGCCATTGGAAGCTGAAGAGTCAAACTTTTAAGGATATTTAGCTACCTAATGATGCTGATAGGTACATAGTGGGGGGATTCAAAAGCTTACTGTCTACGCTGCTAGGAAGCTGAAGTCTCTTGAAAAAGCTTATCTTGAGAGTTCAATGTTTGTATGCATCATTTGCTCAAGAGAAGACTGTAATTATCCCTATGCTTTACCAGTGCTAATAGAGACAAGCTTAGCTGCATAGTAGTTTAGGGAAAGTACCTTGAAGCCCTGATGTTTCAGGGGCGAGTTGTATACATGCATTCCTAAGGGACAATAGCAAGCTGTGTTTACTTTGGTAGTTTAATCATATATCCAGAAAGCATAGAGAACTATTTGGATCTTAGTGCTCCTAACATTTATTTAGGAATGCCAACTTTCACAATGCAAGCACTGGTAGCAAGCTGTCTGAAAAACACATTCAGATGAAATTATTTTAAATTGCAACTTTGCCCTCTCCTTAAAACATTTTCAGAGCGCCCTGTATTCTCCCCCCCTCCCACCCCATTTTTTTGAACAGACATTGATTAGGCAAGGTCAAATAAAATTATTCCTCTGCAATATTGGCTCTTTGAACACTGGCCACAGTAGCTGAACTCTGAACAGTAGGGACTTTTCTGTCTCATTGTTCAAAACAGGATATGTAAATAAAAGAGCTTTTCCAATTTGTTTCACCTGCTAAAGCATTCAGCACTGCTTAAGACACTTCAGGACAGTGACATCAAACTCACTTCTGTGTCTTCCCAGGCAGAAATGTTTACCTCCCTGTTGGGTTTGCATATTCTGCTGTTGCCTTTAAATTCCATGGTTACTCTTCCAGTTTTTCCTATCTTCCCCCCAGTGTTTGGAATTCCCAGGCTGATCTGATGTTCATTCCTTGGTGTGAATGGCAGTGAAAGCAGACACACTTTTCCTAAATGCGAGGATCCACTCCTTTCTAGTGGGAAGTGGTACTGGTACCGAGGCAAGTATGAAAGCCCTGGCAGTATTGCTCCATAGGAGGAGCATTGACATGATTATAGAGGAAGCTGTGTGAAGTGTACCCTATTAATTCTTCCCAATTATAAGACTAAAAGTATAGTGAATATGAATATTCATGTCTCCTTTTTTTTAAAGCTGCTGTCTGACTAATTGAGGGGGTTGTGATATAGATGTGTATATATAGATAGAGAGAGAGAGAGAGAGAGAGAGATAAAAAGAAGTTCTATTGCTCCGTAAAGAGCACAGTTTAAATCTCACACAGAGACACGTCAGTGCTGGAGAAATGGGTCAAAAGGAGCACAATACACTTTTATTGGAGGATGTTTGCACGGTGCTAGGCACTGCAGAAAAGTCTTAAGAAGTCCCTGTTCTAAACGGCCAACAGAAGGGCCTGATCCAACTTCTCAAAGTATCTCACCTTATTTAGTGTTCAGAGAAATGGCTTTTGGCTTCCAGTGAAGATAGGTGATGAAGCACAGAGCAGTTGAAGAAAGAGACTTGTGTTTAAATGGAAGACAATTCGTAGCATATTTTATGTATGATGTTTATAAGCATTTCTCCATGCAAGTTTCCTTTTTAATCAGCAGAATTGTTTTCAGTAACAGGCCTAGGGATGGAAAGATTTTGTGAATGAGGGCAAAGTTTCCAAAAGCAAAGTAGGCCTCCTATGTTGCATTGCAGTAATTTGTTCCTTGCACACTGATCAGACTGGCTTTCTGTGTTTTAACAGACATACACTATTGCCTGTGCCAATGAGTCTGAGCATTCAAATGAACAACAGTAGAGACTACAGGAGGCAGAGAACAGAGCCAGATTTTTTAAGTCAAGAAAACATTGTGCAATTCTTCAATTCTCAGATTAGGAGAAATCAGAGAGAAGGTGCTAGCAAATGTTAAGGATTTTTTTTGGTACATCTCACACTTCCAAATATATCCATAACTTATGAGTGCAGCAATGACTGACAAAGCATGCTGATTATGCTGCTGAAGCAATGCATAGCTGGTACCCACACCGTCATTTGTCCATGCAGCTCAACTAAAGAGTAATACAGAATTCCTATGAAACTGGACATGTTCATTAGAAGTGTTACATTTGTTTGAAACTAGGACTTATTTTCTTTTTATATAGGTAGGGATTGAGAAGACTTAGATCTTCAAGCAGAGCTATGCCTTTCACCCAATTTCTACTGAAACCTCTCTTGCTAACCAGAGTACCCCGAGAACCAAGTAAGCCATGAAACCAAGTACTGATCCAACCCGAACCTCTTTCCCCACCTGGCAGTGTTTTCACTACAAAACACTAGCCTAGAAGGAGCCAAAACAGCACAAACAGGAAGGGGGTTGAGGGGAGAGAGCGCAGGAGCCCTTGTTTTGCTTGTTAGAAGGTAGTGGGGAGCAAAGTAAATTACTTGACCTAGATTCCTGTCATACTCACAGTAGCTGAATTGGCACAAATTTGAGCTTTACCAGTACTTTTCATTGTCAGGGTGGGGCACAAGCTGCCTGCCGTACTTGAGTTTAAGAGTGTTTCAGATAAACTAGAATATAGGAGTGTCATCTGAAAGCAGCTCCTGAATGAGGGGAAGCCAAACTTGGCACCTAAAAATAGCAGAGATGAGTTCTTGCTAGAGAGAGGGCGTGTATAGACACATCAGAATTATTTTTATATGATCAATTTTTTTTTTAAATTTATTTTTTATCATATTCTAATGTTTGGCACTTTTAACTAGGTCCTCTCTGTGGATGGGAAAGGTGCCTAAAAGAGGAGACAATTTCCATGTTTAGCTTCTTTTCCCCATCTAAAACCTCCAGCATCGAATCTTGCCTGTAGTTGTGCTGCTTATTTTACAAGCACAGCAGGTAGAGGTTGGTGCAATTGGGGGCAGTTCAACATACTCTACTGCAGCCTGCTGGAAGGTAGAGCAGTGCTTTAGATTATGCTCTGGGAACAGCACAAGCTTTGATCCAAAACTTGATACATTTGTAATGCTTTCAACTGCCTGAAGCGTTAAGAGAGTGCATAATTCTTCCAGTAACCAGAAATAACCAAGAATAGAGAAACGGAACTATTCTAATGGTGTGAGCTAGTGATTCAGTCTACGAGGTGCGTTGCCGGCCAAGTAGCCATAGTTCTATTGAAACCAATCAAGTTGTGCCTATGTTTAAAAAGGTCAACATTCATCTATCTTAACAGTGGTTTTAACTGATTGTGTTCAGTGCTGAAGAAAATTGTATTTATATTTTGAATGCGATTACAGAATAAATTAAAATATGAACTCCAGCAGACTCATGACTGTTTTCAGTGCTTGCACAGGCAGATGTAGTGTTCAGTTACATAAGCAGGCATAACTCCCTAAAACTTAATTCATCTTCAGCTGCATGGCAATCTCTAATGCTGTAAATTAGTCTCCATATAATTCAAGGAAAAAATAAGTCTTCAGGATCTTGATTTAGGCCTAGGGAAATGCACAACTCAGATTTTGGCTAAATTAAAATCTCTTGAAGAGTGTACAAATAGCATTTTCCTCAAAACTTAAGTTCTAAACATTTTTTATAACAATCCCATAATCACTGTGGAATAACTATTAGTTTTGCTGTATGGTTATTTATCTCCTGCCTGGTTTAAGAAATGGCTTATTAACCATCAACATTAAATTCAGCCTAAACACATGGGCATGTAGAACTTTGCTAAAGGCATATCGATGTGCATTAGGGTTACGAAGCGGGGTAGAAATAGGTACAGAGGTTGCATCAGATCTTTGGGAAGTGATTAGGACATTAATTAGGATTTAAGAAAAATTACAGCATTCAATCCTAGCTTAAACCCATTTCCTGATATCAGAAGAGGAATGACTTCTTCCAAGAGAGGGCTGACTAGGCCTGAGATTGATAATAAAACCTGTGCTGAAGATGAAACATCCTGTAGGAAAAAAATAAATTCTGAAGTCTGAGACAGTAAGAGAAGCTTTGCGATACATTCTGCCTTTTCCTCTCCTCTGTGAGCTGTGCTGGTAACTCAGCCTCACGGTACAGGGAGCAACTGATACTGCAGACTGAACCTACCTGCTAGTGGCACCATCCCAAGGAAGAAGACAGCCACAGCTGACAACAGCGCGTGATCCCAGGGGGTCTCTGCGTGTTTCACTGGTGATGCACACAATAAGAGACGTCACCTACCCTTGCTTGGGCATCTGGGTTAAGGTGCCCCAAATCACAGCGTGTTATCTAGAGCCTTTTTCAAAGTGATTTTCTTCAAAATTTCCTTTTCTGGCAAATAAAGGCAATATGACTACCTGATGAAACTTGTAAAGGTTTCTTTGACACAGACAGCGTACACTGAACTATTAGCAGATCAGTTACTGCCCAAAGTATATCCAGAAATGTAACATGCTCAGGCCCTCTGTGGCATTTACTGAGCCCTGTGCCTAAGCCTGCTCACCTGCCTTCCCGTACAGACACGGCTGCTAGGCAGATGATGACCCCAGAGTGCAAGACGAGAAGTTATATCCTAAGCAAGACTCCTTGCCTTGGTTAAGATGGCAGAACCCAAGTGCTGCCTTAAATTTGGGTTCCAGTCACATGACGTTAAGGCTGGTGTGTTGCTGTTATTAAAGGAAGCTGTCAGGCTCATTGGGGACACAGGGCAACAGTCAAGGAGTGCATCTGAGCAGATGCAAGCCTAAGTACTTTGCTATTTGGATACAGTCCTACTCCTCTGTTACATGCTCAAAGGGATTTTGAGTTCCTCCCAATTTGGAGGGAGGAGGAAAGAAATCAGAGCATGCCTGTCCACCCCAGCATGAAGAATCGTGAGGTATGCCCCTGCAAGCCAGCATCTCTTATGCATACAGGATTCTGCGTGGAGTCTCCGTGTCCAGAAACATCTGCATTTAATTTCATGGTCTCCCTGTCCCAGCTAATCAGGCTAATTTAAGAGACAATTAGAACATTAACTCCTGTACAGGAACACAGCCCATACAACTGAAGCACTGAAAGTTACCCAAGGCCAGCAGGCAAGATGAAGAATCAAGTTTTGTATATGCGCCACATGGGCGAAACACCTTTCTGGTCCGCCTCTGCACCTCCCAGCCCATATTGTGAAAATTGAGCATTTGTGAAAGATAAGTTGAGAAACTATGGAAGCTTCACTCCCACTACTTGCTCTACCCACTTACGTGCCTCCTACCTGAAGGAGTGAAAGTGTGACAGTGAGACAAGTAGTGAAGAGGAGCAAAGAAGCTTTTTGTACTTCTTTTTTTTTTTAAATGTCAAATAAAAACAATCCTTTAAGTGCAGAGAATTCACAATGCAGGTAAAAATACTGAATCATTCCCCAAGCCATCTGCATCCTTGAATATTTCAGACAAAATGGTATTTGCATATGTGAAGCATGCTGAAGGAAAAAGATATTTTAACTCCTCAGAAGGACAGAGAATTACAGGAGACCTAGGACTTATAAAGGAGCAAACTGCACCCGGTATGAGCAAAAGTGCACATTTTTTAAGTTATGAGGCAGGATGGGTTTGTTCAACCTCCCAGCTACTGTGGCTTGCGGATGGTCCTTCTGGAAAGGTCTCAGGTTACAAACTTGTCGGTTTTATCTTATGTACCAGTTTCTTTGTCTCAAGTTTGCTATAAAACCAGTGTGTTACAGTGTGAAGCTACAAGGTTCTGCGCTGTGCTTTGATGTACTCTTTGCAACTACAAGTTTAGTCCAAAGTACAAGAATCTTGAGCTCCAGCTAGAACCCTATCTCACAAGACCCAGCTCCTATAAATACTCTCTTCTTTCCTTATGATTTTCACACATTTCACTGCTCTTTTTCATTTTGTTATGGAGACGGGAGGAAGGGGCTTTCATAAAACTTAGCAACAAGAACTATCCTCTGTATCAGCTTGGAAACAAGCTGCGCAGCGTCCACAGAAATGCCAAATTAGACAGGATTTCTAGAGCATGGTTACTGTGCAGAAAGTCTTGCAGAGGAGACTATAGTAGTAGTTTCTAATCACTTTTATTCCAGCACTCAGATGTTGAAAATCATCTCCTGTAGCGGGATTGGGGCGGGGGGAAGGGAAGGGAGGAGGGGAAGGGAGGACTCTACATTCAAACATTTTGCAAGCCTAAAATGCTGCGGGTGGGCAGGAATAATGAATTGCACCAGTGCAAGCCAGTGGCCAAGCAGCCCACCTGCAGAGAAGGAGCTGGCAGTTATGGCACACAGCTGAGCTGGAGCAAACAGCACTGAAGGCACTAAACATCAGGCTAGGGCACAGGAACATTGCTGAGAGACAGAGAAGAATAATCCTTCCAGCACCTCAGCCCTGCCAAGACCTCCACTCCAGTATCACATGCAGCTTTGAGATACATGGTTTGAGAAAGATGGGAGTCAATTAAAGAAAGAAAAAATCCACAAGAGAGCACAGAGGGCTATCAAAGACCTAGGACACGTGACCTGGGGGCAAGGACTTGCCTTGTGCTGCTGAGAGGAGGATGCTGAAGGAAAGAGCATTTTAATAGCTCCTGAATTCATTAAAAGTGGTTCCAAGAAAGTACACAGATCCCTGTGATAGATAAGTCGTGAACTGCAGCAAAAAGACTCAGAATGTTACAAAATACTTCCCAGCTGCAAGAATAGCAAAACACGGCAGTAGATTGCCCAAGGAAATGGTAGCATCTTCACTGCTGGAAGTCTTTAAGAACAGCTTAGACAAGCACCTGTCTCACGTTACCCTCCCCAGGGCACAGACACAGGCTGGGCAACCTTACAAAGCTCCTTCCAGCCCCATGCCTCTGTAGTTCACTAGTGATTTAGCTTTTTGCCCAACTGCTAATTTTTTGAGGGAAGAGGAGACGTGAAAGTGTTACGTCAAGCTGAAATTCATTCAGGACTGTGCTATAAACAGATAGCAGCACAGCATGACATCTTCCTATAAGGCTGACTACTGTTCTTTACTCTCCACTGAGCACTAGCTGTCAGCAAATAATAGATATGAGCGTTTCTAGATTAACTAGTTTATTTAGCATCAGATTGGTCATGCAATCCACTTTTTTAAAAATAAACTTCCCACCACAAAAGCATGTTCTCATCACTCATCAGCATTTCCACACAAGCAATTACCTTGGCCCCAAATATAATACACTAAAACAACACAACTGGCAGTTCTTTCTCACTTCCATTTCTCTCTGGTTCATTTACACACCATTGGAAAAGTTACTACTCAAGCAGGCTTAGTCTTAAATAAGTTTGTACATTTAAACAAGCAGTCCATAAACCTCTAATTAGTCACTGACATCTTTGCTAGTACAAACAGTACTGACAGTACAGGATTTTTGGCACATCAAGTGGTAAAAGGAGTCTCATATACAGGACACAGCATTAATTTGAGAAAACCTATTAGATATATGACATTTTTCATTAATAAGAGTCCAGCCCCCATTGCTCTGAGATCAATGAGCTTCTGTAACAGGCTTATAAAATACTCTGTGTTACAAGGCAATAGCACCATTTGCCTGGAAGCATCACCACATGCCCCAACAGCACAGCACATACAGCTCTCAAATTAAGAAAAGTACAAAGCTTCCTACTTACTGCTCATCCAGCTTCAAAGCCAAGAGCCAGCAGACATCTCCAGACCAAGCCAGACACAAGCCCTTTAAATATCTCATTCCTTCAGGTTAAAAGCAGCCAAAACTGATGAATAATATGCCCATGAGCTCCTTAGCACAGGTCTGGAGCAGGCAGGCTGACCCTGCTCGGCACCTCCAGGCTAGCCAGCATGCAGCTGGTGCAGCCCCCTGAGGCTGGCAGCCTGCCTCTCCCAGGTGAGATGGAGTCACTAAACCAATCCCAGGTGCTGAACCACCCTCACTACTCTTAACGACCATCCTATTTATTCTGGTCTTAAGGACTATGTTTCACCCCCACCTCACCCAATCTTTCCTTCTCCCTGAGCTCCTAATCGGTCCAGAGTTAATGCTCTCACAAGCACAGGCCTCCTGACACTGCTTCTTCTCAAAAAAACCCCACAAAAGAATAACCTCTGTGGGACATTAAATGAAATTTTGGCTATTTAATTAGAAGTGTTAGCATGTCTTAGCAAGAGCACGTGGTGTGAATAAGGAACTGGTTACTGCTGTGCATAATAGCACCAAGCCATGGCTGGGGTTCATTCTTGGCACCTAGTAGTTAGCTGTTCTTTATTAGTGCGTAATCACTGTTTCCCTGTAGCCAAGATGCTGAAGATCCGAGTGGAGCAAATGAGGCACCCACCACTCCAGTAAGGGCAGGAGGTTGGTGCTGGCACCTGTCTGGGACCCTGTGTAACGTCCTATGGGAGGCTATGGTTTCCTAGGCAGGTACATTCTGGGGAGGACACCACTGCAGCAGGAGTCAGTACCTCCTTCAAAGAGAGGGGTTTATTTTATATCTTTACCATCCCATTTTGCTTGGTTTTGCTAATGTTTGCCAACAAACTCCTGCTCACCATTAAAGAGTGCTCCAAGCCTCCTGAGCAACAGGGCAGCACTGGAGAAGACCTGCCCCATAGCAAGCTCAGGAAAGGACCGGGAGCCATACTGATAGCATAAACAAAGCAACTTTGATTTCTTAGAAGTGAAAAGTGGGGTTGGTGGCAAGCTTCTGCCATTTTAGAAGGGGCTGGTGGTGGAAATAGGGAATTTAATAAACATGCCTTATTGTGGGGACGGGCAAAACTGCAGAAATCAAGGACTCTGAGACCACAGTAGAAGGCATACAGGGATTTTTCCCCTTTCTTCTCGTCTGGACATAGCCAAGAGCGAGCGCTTTGGTGTGCTCCCTAGCAAAATCCTCCAGTGTTTTTGTTAAGGGAGTTTATTGTTCAGCAGGTCCTTGGGGGTTTGTGGTGGCTGTTGTGCTAGTTCACGTCAAGTTAGCATTTGTGAGCACCACAATTATGTCTTGGGGATGTTTTCTCTCTGGATACCCTGGTTCCTGCAGGTACGGTAGCTGTAGTGCCTCACGGTGCAATGCAGCTATTTGGAGCTAACGTTTGGCAGATTTTGTGGTTAACTGCTGTAAAGAGGTACACCTTGATCTGCAAAGCCATTCTTGCACAGGTGCCTTTATTGCAGTGACTACGTCATGTGATTTGAATGGAGCTAGTCCTATTGGTTAACACGAAGCAGAAGCCTAAGGTAGATCTTAATAGTGATGCCTCAGATACGTGGCTCTTAAGCAACCATGGATTTTTTTGCACCTTGCTCTTTGGGCACCCACTTTTTTTTATTTGCAAATCTGGAGCTCCTCTGGCTTGGCCAGGGAGGGAGAGACGGTTCCTTGGCATCACTAAAATAACACTGTCTCAGCACAGCTAATGTGGGTACCAACACCGTTGCTTTGAAAGGGGCTAGAAGCAAGACTCTGCCTGCCTCAGAGCTGCAATGTCATGGAGACGCGGAGGAACAGCTGTTGACTTTGTGCACAGTGAATTTAAATCTCCTGGATTAAAGAAGAAAGCTTTGCTTTGGAAGAAGTAGCTCAAAAGGAGATGGCAGAGGATCCTGAGGGCTGATATGATGAAGCCGATCCCTGTGCACGGATCTATGGGTCAGTGAACATAACTCAGTGGCTACTGGAGCACATCATCTGTGGGCGAGACCGCAGGCCATTCCCAGTTTTAAATCATACTAAAAGGCTTGCCTCTGTTTTTGAGTTACCAGAATACTGTCTGAAGTCCTTATGACACGATAATTTCATTTAGGAGAGCTGCTCCAGATCCACCCAACACAGGAATAACAGTTACAGTCTTTGCTGTTCGATAGACTTCTCCCACGTGTCCATACGCAGCTGCAGTGATTGATGCCGAACAGTTTTGTATTACAAAGCACATATTGTTATTTTCAGTTTCAGATACAGGCCCCAAGTGCTACAGACTGACTTTGCTGTTTCTTCTGCCAGTGCTTTAAATGGCAATGCTGCACTAAAAATGACATTAAGTAGATGAACAGCTACTAAGATATTAGTAAGATCACTGGTTATAGCAGGCACGACATTTCTCAGAGTTCCTAAGCCTGATGCTCTTTTTAAGAATGACTAAAATCACATCTGCTCCTTAAAAAGAAAAAAATGTGACTGCCAAAGCAGCTTACTGGCACTCAGGAGCAGAACCAGGCACGATGCTGCTTTCGAGTGACTTTGGTCCAAACCTCTCGCTTCCTGAGCGTTACCAGTGAGCGGAGCTGAAGGATCGAAAGCAGCCCCAGGGCCTTCATTTTCTATTTAGAAACTAACTCAAGGTGCTTCTGGCATTTGTTAAACGGCACCCGGCCATTTCTGTCAACCGGGTATATGCTTTTGACAAAGGAAACGGAAGGCACCAGAAACAGCATGAGTCTCGGAAATGGGGAGGGAAAGGAGAAACACCACTCTCTGTGTACGACCTGGCAATGACAAATCACACCAAGGGTGGCTTCTACAGCAACGTATAACAGCATCGACCAATAAAACCCAGAGTCTTTCTGGAGCACAAAGCAACTCAAAGAACAGGAGGGAAACCCCTCTGACAGACCCAAGGGCAACAGCAGATTTGTCAGCGCACCGCAGCTGAAACCTGCCAAGTGTCAGATGGCTTGACGGTACCCCCCGTGTGCCCATGGGGGTCTACTGCCAGGAAAAAGGATGAAGCAGAAAGGGGAAGGAAAACGAGCCATTCGGCCCCGAATGTACATTAACGTTTGTTGAAACTGGAGTTTCGAACGGAAAAGCACGTTTCTCTTAGGCTTTGCTATTTATGTTATCGGCATTTAACACTCTGCAACGGTGAGCTGCAATATTGCACGCAGATAAAACAAAGTATCCGGTATTTTCCATTACGGGAGGATCTTTACACTAGTTAGCAGGAACAAACACACGCTGCTTAATACACCTCGGTCAATAAACACCTTCATATACAGGTAGGGCTAGAGTCCTGGTTTTGGTTACACATGCTGTGGATGGCGCGTAGCTGGGCGGGGGCCTCGGGCACAGTGTAGAGGGTTCCTTGAAGCACCATGTAAGTGCTGTGCTTTACCTGCGTCACCTCGCTTTGGCCTGTGCCTCAAGTGTACGAAGGGATGAGAGCACTGAAGCTCTCTTTTCCTGGCTATGCCTTGGTACAAAGGGGCCAGAGCTGGGGAAAACTCTAATCCACTGTATTTATTAATCTTATTTTGTGCTTTCAGACCTTGTTATCCATTACACTGAATTTCATCCAGAGATGAGCCACGTATACAAGAATGTGAAACACTATGGCATCACCTCCAGCAGAGTAATGCTGGCAGATGGCAGATGGCTTAAGAAGTTACTGCAATTCTTAATGCAGACATGGCTCTGACAGACCAGTCTCTGCTTCTCTTTCTCTTTTGATAAATTTATATATTCGTGTGAGTGTATATTTTTATATATATCTATAAAGTTAGTTTTATACATGTGTTCAGAATTGGGCTGCTTTGACTACTCAAGCCCTCTGTTCCCTTTCTAGGTCCATCCCCACGCTACCTGATTGCCTGCCAACAATGACCAAGTTCTGGCACGTGTTTTTGTTCTCTCTTCCACTCTGGAAGGGCAGAAGAGCAAGCAGTGCACTTTTTTTTTGGCCGTATTTTTAATCACATACACATACGTTATAATATACTCCTGCTCCAAGGAATGTGTTCCTTGTTGTCCTCATCTTCCACCAGCCTTTGTTGAATTACTCTGGCCAGAAGTTTTACTTCCCAGACATAAAGAAAAATTTCACTTATATGAAGATTTTAGTCTTGTCAGTACAAGTTCATACATTTTCTGGAATTAACATCTTTAAATTCCAGATATAACTAGATTAAGTAATTATATTATTCCTATTTTTCTCCTTTTAGTTCCTTATCTTTCTCTTGTCCTTGGTTTCCAATGCAGCTGATGATTTTTGTTCAAGACATCATCATATTGTGCAGGGGCTTATTTCTTTGCACAAAAGCAGAATTAACTTTCACCATCCTGGTTCTAACAACTGTTTGCTACCTGAAATGATTCTGAAAGGGAGGAAGGACATTCTTTGTGCCATTATTTTTTGTTACAGTGTAATTTTAAGAACAGTCTGAGCTGTTTCATCAGTTACCTTTGGTATCTTCAGGACTGGCTTGTTCACAGTGTCCCACTGTCATTGTGCTCTAGGTCCAGCTGTGCATCCTGCTAGGGCAATCTCATTGCTGCTTTCCCCTTTACAAGAAGATATTTTTGTTACTTGATTACCGCACCTATATAAGCTGTACACTGGTAATCTCCCTAGCAACAAGGCAGACACAGCTGCACAAAATCAAATTCTTCACCAAGAAAATACACAACCTGTGCGCAAGCCAGGAATCAGGACACTGCATGAAGACTCAGGAGCATCCACCGCTTTGGAAGTAGGCGACTGCACAAGGATCTGCTGGGAATCCCGCACTCTTTACTTTCGGAGGCTTCTCTTAGAAAAGGGAGCGGCACTGCACTCACTTAACCTTGCACGCTGCTCTGCAGGACTCCAGCTAAGAGCATGCCCTCGGACGTGTGCAGAAGCTGAGGGATGGCTTGCCCTCGTTACTCGGAAATGGGTGTTTATTCTTCAGAGTCCTCCTGTACTTGCTCCCTAGCACTGCCAAGTGTCCATCTGCCAAGTTGGACACTGGTGAGTCTTAGCACCTTCTTTCCTTTCCTTGCTGCTGCATTGTAGAAAACACGGTGGTGTCCTCCCTTTCCCCACGGCTGCGAGGTGGGTCTGCGCTTCATTCGCAGGAGGACTGGTGGGACGGAAAGGGTTATTCAGGACCTGCTGAAGCCTGGCCTTCAACGAGCCACAGCCTTCCCCAGCCTGGGATTCCCTGGTCCCTGCTGTTCTGAGTCCCTGCTCAAAACTTTTTGGTTGCCATATGCATCCTACGCTAGTACCACTGGCTTTTTGCAGCACGTTGCTTTATTCACATGGGCAAAGTCCTGGGAAAGCAGATGCTGGATGGGTTTTGTCACTTGCCTCTAGGTGCCAGGCAGCCTGCTTACTCTCCAAGACTGAGTTGTTAATACCATTCCTCTGAAGCATATTTGCTATCACAGTTTTTTGCTCCGATGGTCTTCTACATTCAAAGACACGATCATGGCCTCGGTGTGTCTGCATCCTTACCGTGCACTCACACAAAGCAAAAGACAAACTCCAGGTAACAAACTAGCACCAGTCTAGCCAGCGCATCCCTGACCTCGGGAGCAATTCACTGCATCAACAGCAAAATCACAAGCAGACTCTTCTAACTGACAGGAAATCTGTTACTGGTTTGGAGTGAATCTTTCTGAATTTGTTTTTTTAAAAAAGAAAAAAGCTATTGTGCAAAGGCAGGAAATCATTGGCCATTGGACAGCCATCAGATCCTCAGTCTAGCTCTCAAATATTAGCCTTTAACTGGCTAACACTGTGATTTGCCTCTAGAGGAAAAGTTTTACTAAGTTCAGATACTTTAAAAAGAGCAAGGTCCTCCCTTTTGCACTTGAAGAATTTTGCTGATATGGTTAACATTTAAAAATTTTAAAGCTTAGGATTTCAACGGGAAAGAACATTGGTAATTGTCTAACTACTTTATAACTACCAAAGTGGAACTGGCTCGCCTCCAATGGCTTTGGGATGGCGGTACTGCGTTCATATTTTTTAGCTGCAAAAACACACGAGGGGTGCACTCCCAAGTCTGAATTATAGCAGATACCACTGGGATGTGATCTTTTCAGACAAAAACAATGCATGTAACGCTCCTTTCTTTAGTAACCTACATACCTCCTAATGCTGCTGTTCCTTCTGTGCAATACCATCGTGCATAAGCCAGGCGTACTACTTTGCTGAGTCACATACTGCTAATTCATTTATCATAGCCATCCTGATTGTTTTATACTGAACACAATAAAAGAAAACTAAGCAAAGACATTTTAAGCCCCGGAGCCTTTTATGCACAAGACTGAGCTACCTCCAGGATCACGCTGTCACAAAGAGGTCCCTAGTTGCATGGCATCAGGTCATATTTATGATATGCTATGGTATAATTTAGCACAGAATAATTTTAAGAATCTGCTGGGAACATACTACTTCTGCCCTCAAAAAAAAAAAAAAAGACATTTCAGGTAAAGATATTTCTGCTCAAGGACTTGTAGATATGCAGTGACTGTGCAGCCCAATCCACTTCTGCCCATTAGAGGCCAGGACCCTGAAATGAGGAAGGAAACGTTACAGAAATCTGGCCTCTCCCGTGATACCTCCCCACTGACTGAACACCGACAGCATCACTGCTGGAGTGAAGCTCCACAGGGAGGAGACCTGTGGCTGAGAAATGCATTAGCCCTGCAGTCGCTTTGCAGGGACAGCTATAGTAAGATGGTAAAAAGCAAGATGGGTGGACATACCTATCACCTTCTCCCCAGAGATTACTCCAATAGCATCTTTTTTTCCAAGGGAAAAATCTGTAAAAGCTTCTTATCAGCCTGTTCTCAGTTGGAACTATAAAATCAGGTAGAATTCTTGGTACTGTTGTAGCCATCATACACCTGCCAGCCTTTATAGTTTACAGTCTTACTTTATCTCAAAGCGTGTCACCTGGGAAAAGGATGGATACAGATACTCTGAATTTCAACTGCACTTAATCAGCAAACTTTTTTTCACAAGTCCAAAGAGTTATAAGAAATGAGTAAAAATATCAAGTAAAATACATTCATAAGCATGCATTCTCACCTAGTGAAGACAGCATCTCAAATCTTCTTTTTTGTACTATTTAGCAAAACTGCCATATGAATACTATTCTATTACCTTTTACCTTAATTTCAACAGGAAGTATAGCTACTGAATGTTTTATTAATCACTGGCTTTTTTCAGTAGCTGATATATTTTGTCAAGGCAAGTTGCACAAGGCCCAACAGTTCCAAATGAAAACAATTAAAGCAATAGAGGAATGTTGAGTGTATTAGGGTTTTAGGTAACTATCAGTATTAAAAAGTTTAACAAACACAAATGACATTGTTGTACATTAGGTTCTTTTTTCATTTCTGTAATATACCAATACATTATGAAATTCACGTGCTATCAAAGTAATAACAAACAAATGTAAACGGTCAGATATACGGTCTGATCATTTTCCGACTCCTATCCATTATGTTCAACAAAGAATCAAGACAGCTCAAGAGCCTGACCCTAATTTTGTAAGCTGATCCGTGCACACAGCTTGTAACTGAAGTCAGAGCAGCTCTAGGCGGATGCAAGATCTGTGCTGGTGGATCATTTTACAGGATGGGTCCTTTGTAAGGAAAATCTGGACTAATTATACTGACAAGTGGAAACCAGTTACTCATGAGGTTAAATTACCTGGGAAGCAATCAGATTGTATTACTGGCTCCCAGACCTTGTATAAGAGTGTTTCCCCAGAGCAAAATTATTAAGCTGTGGAATAGCTTCCTTCAAGCATTTAAAACTTGTGTAATTGCAGATTATTCCCTTAGGCCCCATAAAAACATGTTCTAGCTGCACAGTTTAGAAAGTCATGAATAAATACAATGGAATTTCAAAAATCTGCATCTACTCTAATCCTCTTCTACTCTATAATTTTGATTTGCTAACATTTTACTAGAGAATGAAATGGCAAAAATCTGAGTAATTTTGGTTGTCATTAAAATACTGTATATAAACTGGTAAAGTCAGAGTAAGGCATTCTCAACACAAGCTTGAGGAATGTACATTTTCATGCCCAGTGGAACTAACATTTCAATTTCCTCCCAGAAGTAGTGGAATGTTTTTTGCATATAAATCTCCAAACAGTTTTTAAATATAACAGATAAAAAGCATTATTTCATACATCAGTTTTAAAAGCATTGGCTTGGTATTTCCTTCCATTTCATCTACTGCAGGACTATGATTCTGGAAGGAAGCAGTTCAAAAAAATGTTATGACATACAGAAGACACCTACTTCTGTAAAACCAAATTAAATAGGATTTGTTTCAAATGCCATCTAGACACACTGTATAGATGTATATGAAGTATATGCATTATGGTAGGTAGTTACTCATTCTCATGTTTTCACCTGTTGGTATTACTGCAAATAACACTGTTTCCATGACATGCCTTATGGAACAGTTTACTATTTTCATAAGCAGTCACATGCATTGAAGGTAGAGTCACCAGCCAGTGCATTTGGCACCCCAAAGCACAACCAGAGAGGCCAAGCTTACGAATCTCCTTGCTGAATGACAAGTTAGCTGGTGTATGAAATGACAGATCTCAGCTGAAACAAGGAAGCAAATGACCTAAGACGTTTCTTCGGGAGCTGCTTCTGCTTCCTGAGTGGGTTTCTCTTCAGGCTGGCCATCGTGGACAGGAGACGGATTGCGGCTGGGCTTGTTGCTGTCATGGACGCTGTGACCACTTGCACTGCCAAGGCGAGTGGATGCCACCACGGCTTTTACTGCAGCCTGAGAAAGAGAGGATCAAACAGATGTTCCTTAAAGGACACGGTCTGTCAGTACTACAACCTTAGCATCAGGCAGCTAGCGAACACTACTGTGTTTGGTCTTCGTGGTAATGTCACATTTGGACACTTGCATGGGCCCAGTCAGATTGGGAACACCATCTGAAATACTGTATGGAGATTTTAAAGAGCTGCTTTCCTAAGGTCTCAAACTTGGCCAACACAAGCAGACTCTCTTTTCAGCTGCACATAGGCCTGTTTTATTTTTAAAAACTACCACGATTGCCTCCGTTTAAGTTAGATGGCAATGACAAAGTGCTCTTCCATCTCAATAATGTGATTATCACTGATTATTTCAGGGAAAATTAACAAAGGGAACCAAGATTTATCAGTATCGCATATATCAACTACAATGGCACTGAGCATACTGGCAACTGCCTGGATATACGCAGATGCTGGGGACTGGCTCTTGTATCATATAAAACATCACAAAGTGAAGACACCCATTAGGGACAGTTAACTTAGCTCTTGCCTTGAAAAGTTTATTATCTGAAAGAAAACATGGAGGTGGGGAGAAGAAACACTAATCTCCGTGTATGAGACAACCCTACCTATTGTTGACTTGGCTAACTTTTTGCTTAGGCATCACAGAAAAAGCAGGTCTGCAGAAGGGATGAGAACGAGTATAAAAAGTTCTGTGGATGACCTGCAGAAGTAACTATGCAAAAGAAAAAAAAAAGTGTAAAGATGCTAAGGAAAAAGCAGACTGTATAATAGTTGGCATTAAAGAATCAGCTACTGTGGAATGTGAAGTCAAAAGTAAAAGGCATGCATCAATAAAAGTGGCAATGATTTTGAAGGTGAGTTCTGGACCTGTAAAAGGAAAATCACATGCATGCACAGCAATGGTAAGATGATTTGGGAAAGCACATTAAAACAGAATAGGCCATTCAGTTATTCTAGAATGCATAAAGATGTACCCTTCACTCAAAATAACCATGTGGATGTATATGAAACAACTTCAACACTGTACATGATAGACCAAATCATGACTGTTCTGATAGTTTGAGCTTTAGAGTTATTTTATACAAATATGTCTTTAAACGTAAAGGAATAGTATTATGCTAGTCTTGTATGCTGGGAAAGAGAGGGTATTATTCTAATAGAACAATAACTAAAGCATGGATTCACCAGCTGATTTTCTGTTCTTATTTTTAGGGGGAGGAATTAATTACCTGAAAACTTACAGTTTTTATTAACCATATATATGTGTGTGTATACATATATACGTATATGTAAGTAAAAAACTATTAAGTACCTATACAATAACTATTAACTCTAGTTAATTATTATTAACTATTAATTAGAGATTTGGTCACTTACTCTGATAGAAAAGCAGTAAAGAAACCAACATAAAAAAGCAACAGCATTTAAACTCCAAAGTACAAATTGTTTAACTATATAGGTCTAAATAAACTAAATAAACTTAAAAAAATTTAGTTGGCAATTCAAAGGTGTGAAAATAAAACAGAGAATCGAAATCAAAACATGCAAAAAGGGCACTTAGTCCTTTCTGACCTCCTGGGCAGGAAATCTAACAGCTCACTCAGAAATAATGAATTTTATGACTCTGCTCATGCTCTGAAATCATTTTGATATAATGATGCTGTATGGCATCTTCAGTAAATACAGGGCAATCTTGCTCTAAGGCTACAGAAGTCTTTCTGAAGAGAACAGTGTTAATAGACACACTTAGGCAGTTCTGCACAGGCAAAGTGTCACCGTGAATTATATGTGCAGTGCCCAAGACTATTGTAAATGACAAAACTGTTTTTTTTTTTTTTTGCCCTGTAGAGATTCTCTGTCACAGTTCCCTAACATTATTGAAAAAAATGAGCAAAAATAAACAGCTAAGGGTCATTTATTATTTGTGAATTTGGTTTTGCAGGGGGTTGTACAGCTCCCAGACAAGATGCTTTTTGTTGTTCTCCTCCTGGGCTACAAAAGGCAGCTTCAGTGCAGCTGTTGATAATAAGCTCTGTGCAGAAGTAACCCTGAAGTCTCTTCTAAGCAGACACAAATCTCAAACAACTGAAGAAGGGATTAGAGGAGAAGGAAGTTTCCTGCTGTCAAGTCAGTTAGGAGCCAAACTGCCTGCCATTCACACCTAAAATTATTTTCCTGCTACTTCCCATGGCAGCTACATAGTTTAGATGGTAAAGGAGCAAACTGGTGACTCAAAACCTAATTCAATTTTCATTGCGGGTCCCACCTGTACCTCTGCTATACAATGCTCAGTTTCCAGATAAGGAACGTAATTGCTCATTTGCTCTCAGAGGTACTTGGAAATGCATGTTTTGGGGCTGCTATTCTCAACTCATACATTTTATGAAGTATCTGAAATGCTGACTCTAGATCATACAGAAGAATGGCTTAAGTTCCTGCTTTGTAGTGATAGATAAAGAAACTGCGGGTGGCGTACAGACCAAAAGATGCAACAGCAGATTCTTAATTTATGGGCATTTAACCTCATGAGGAAACTACTCAGAATTTTGTTGCTTCTGTTCAGCACCCTATGTGTGCAGTAAGCAGTACTAAACAGGATGGATGGATGGACAGATAGAAGGAAAGAAAGGATTTAGGAAAGCTGTTCATTCTCAGCAGTTTTGTCTGTGCAGAGTTTTCAACCAACCTCACGTTTTTATTTGTCTGTCTGCAGACAATGACAACATCAGCTTCAACTGTTTCATCTTCATCACTCATCTTAAATAAAAAGGTTCTATATTGTTATAGAACATTGTCCTGGAAAATATGCAAGGCTTCTGTAGGCTACTAATCTTGCTGCATTTCTTTGTAGCCAGCACAGAGATTATGTCCAGAGACTTGCCTTAAGTTTACGCCGAGCATTGAATTCTTGGAGTTTCTTTTGTGCATTGTCCATATGTGCAAAGTTTGCTGCCTTCCCCGTGACCCATGGGTGCTGCAAAGCCTGGAGAGTGGTGAGGCGTTTCTTGGGGTCCAAAACAATCAACTTCTTAACCTGCATCACAAGAGCAGAAATACAGAAGACTGTTAAACACATTCTCCAGTGACATTTGCCAAGTTTTGCATGTTTTGGTCTTAGTTTGGGAAGCAATTCAGTGAAAGATGTTCTAAGAAACCAGTAAGAATTTACATTCAGGTCTTTGCGTGTCTTTTGGTTTTGGTATTTTTTGATCCTTTGTAAATAATATCTGAATAAAAAAGCCACTACCAGGGGAGAAGGGAGAAAAAGAATCAAACGGTTACCACTATTTCAAAGAATATTTACCAGTGCAGCTGGCCTATATCTATCTAGACTATTGTCTGTCTAAAGTGTCACATAAACACTAATAAATTATTAGAAAATCCCTAGTCAGGCAGTTCTTTTAGAGTCGATCTCGCTTTTGGATTCAGAGAAGGTTTAAACTGGATTAGAAAGTTTAAATTCTAGTCTATGCAATTGCTTTGTGGACTTGTACCATGCAATCACTGCTAGATAGAGAAAAAAATCAAATGTTTCTTTTGGTCTCTACATAACCTGGTGTACACGTGAACTATAAAGTACTGTACAAGTATTTCCGTCTTAGCCCACTCTTAAACTAGTGTCAACTACGCCACCGCTTCTACTGCTGCGACCGGGGAGCTGCACCTCTCCAAGCACAATAACAGGAAACTTTTGGAAACGTGGCATTACAGACGCACCTTCAGTGTGGAGCTACAGCAGACTGCTGGGTAGGTAGGGGTGTCTGGGCAAGCTGCATCTCATCAGGGTTGCTGTACATTTGGACAAGTGATGTTTAAAAAAAAAAAGGGTGAGGATGGAGTGAAGTACAAGGTCAGTACTCAGCAGAGTGCTGTTATGCTGCTCTCCTGACTACGCACCCTCTGGGAGCCGGGTGCAAGTGACGGCACAGGGCTCCACCACTGCTCCACGGCCCAAGTGCGAGGAGACGACGCGCTTTAGGACCGTCTAAAATTCCCTCACAAAGAATCCCTTCAACTATTCAAGAAAGACAGTGCCCTGAAGAGCATGCATGAGAACTGGTACTGCGATGCGCAGTCGCTCCGCTGCGAGTCCACCAAAGGCATCCAAACAAACCACTGCAGCAAAACACTCCCGTATTCCCCACAGCACAAATTCTGTCTTCAGAGCCACAGGCTTCATCATTATCTATGACTTACTATCAAGTGTTCAAAACGGAAACTTCGAGCTTTATTGTAGCAAAATGGTAGGGACCAGTCTGGATCAAAGCTCTGCGCGTACAGGAAATATGCAGCTTTGCTGCAAACTGCTGTTCATCTGACTTTTGATGACACAAGGCACTAAATGATATTTTACTGAGCTTAGAAAAGCTTAAAATCTAATACAGCAAAAAAATACTTCAAACTTCTACAGTGCCTTTCGTTTGAGGCATCCTGAAATACTTACGAACATTAATTAATGTAGTATTTTATGGGACAGTTTGTATAAGCAGTATGGAACTGCGTAATTGTTTCTTCATTGTTAATGAAATAACTGAAGCGCCCAAGTATTGCTGACTAAAAATCAAACTCAAGCATATTCATCTTTGTAGACCAGTATCTCCTGAATCCAATTTACTTCATCCAGTAGTAAAAGACTACAGTGCAGATAGCATGCCAGCCTTTGCGTTTTGCTTATAGACCATACTTAATGGTAATGAGTCTTCCCTTATCTATTAATAAAGAATTTAAATAGATAGAAAAATGCATTCAGCAAGAACAGGGGGCTTCGCTCTTTATTGTCTTTTTTTAGTCTTTCTCTGAAGTTCAGATTTGAAAACTGCACAAGAAGTAGGGCTTGTTTCTATGTCCCCTTGAAGGCGGGTGCCCCACAAAGAGGAATGATGAAACACCTCAGAGCCTGAAGAAAAGCAGGCGTATTTGAACACTGACAATTGCCAACAAGCTGTGGCTTAATTCGCAGGAGGGCCTGAACATCCACAGTTTTGAGTGTTCAGAACCTTGCAAAATTACAGCACTGGATTCACAGGGGATGTTTTATAGCTGCATAATATATCCAAGGACAAGAAAAAAAAAGCAGAGTCATATAAACAATTAACTAACCAATTCCCCGCCAAGCAACACCCTCCCTGCCAAAATGCATGCTGCCTTGGTCAGTGGAAGAGATGCTAATATAATATATATCAGCAAAGATATTATGCTCTCATTTTTGTTGCACTTACTAAATCCTTGGCATTCAGAGACACATCATCCCACCAGGGGGAAACAAAGTCATATTCACAGTTCAGGATCCTCTTAAACATGTACTGATCTCCCCTTTCATCATAGAACGGTTCAAAGCCACAAAGTCTGCAAGGATAACAAAGCAAGAGAGAAGTTTATTGAAGATTAATTGGTTTCAGGCTGCAAGAAACAGTATGATCTTTCTCCACTTCACATCCTGTCCACCACTTTAGGGAACCAGATCTGGATGTACACCTGAACTTCGCTCTCAACTTCTAGCTCTATGATAGAGCAAACCAAAATGTTGGCTATAAACATTCACAAGCACTGGGAAAGGCTGATCAAACTGTAAATTTTCTGTTGTCACAATTGGAACTGTATATATAGGGACTTTACATAAGAATAGCCATACAAAGTCAAACCAAAAGCTCCTTAAGCCCTTCAGCCTCCGACTAGCTAAAAGCAGACATCTCGGGAAGAGTAGAGGAACAGCGATCTGTGGCTCAGGGACTTCTTGAACCAAAAATTACATGTTTATATTGAACAGACTTCCATAGACCTTTTTTCTCCTGAAAATTTTCAGTCCCTTTTTGGACTGAATACAAACCTCTAGCACCCACACCAGCTTGTGGTGTGGCACTGCACAGTCCCACTGTGCATCATGCAAGCAGCCACCTTGCAAATTATCTGAATGAAGATTTAATTTATAGGTTAGATATAGTCAACAAAATTTTATGGGGAATGCACATTCACAGAAATGATTTCCATTACATAATACCATTCCTGTTGCTTCAATGCACCTTAATCATGCCTGCACATGTAATCAGATGTTTTAAAGTGATTTCCTATTCAAGCAGGTATCCTGCACTAAAAAATAGTCTATCTGCGTCCCGTTTCAGGAAAATTCAACAGGCAACGCCAGATGATGACAGGAAAACATGTTCTTATTTATTTAAAGCCAAGCATTGTGCTTACTGGGGGACAGATGTTCAAGAACAAATGCTTTTTTGAAAGTGGGGGGTAGCCTGTGGGTGGAACAGCTGCACCATGTTCTACTGCTACAGGGAAAAGAGAAGTCCAGTGTGAGCACATTCATTTCCAAGTCTGGCAGAAATGGATTAAAATACAGGGATCCGATCTCTGAATACGGTACTCCAATAGGTGGAAGCTGGCCATGGTCAACCTGCAATCTTTGCTTGCATTTGCCTGTCTCTCTCAGTCTTTTCTGAGCTTGTTTCAATTAGGCTCTGTTCCCCAAGGAACACCCTTGCTGAGTAGGGCTGTCAGGCCACTAACTGCTTCAGCCAAAACTATCTGCTGGTTACTAGGTAACTGATTATATATACGAGACCATGTTTAAGGCTTGCATTGACTGTGTTGGAAACCTTCACTTATGGAAGTGCTTTCAGCTGAGGTTTTTAGAGTAGCTCCTTTTTTCCATGTCGCACGTGCTGGCTGTGCCTTTCCATAGGCTTAAAAATGCAGTGCTTTGTGGGTGATTTCGAAGTCACTACATGCGATATCTTGTCATGGTTCTGTTTCCTCTGTATCCTTCTGTTCTTTGTCTCCTGTGCTAACGCTTCTTCCACATCTGAAATTAGTACAGAACCTAAAGCCAATCCTGAGCGTTATCTGGAATTTGAAATCCAGTGGCTCAAACACCAGCAACTTGCCCTCAGCCCTGACAGTTCCCTCCTGCGAGGTGCAGAACCTCCTCCATTCCCGTGCAGTGTACGTGCAGTCAGGGAATGACGTGGCTTCCCCCGGCGTCCTGTCTGTCGTCTCCCTTCCCATATTAAAGCATTTGAAGACACACTGCAGACAATAAACCCAGACATAGAACACAAGTTCAGCGCTAGAAACCCACCTCAGTTCAGGATCTTCCTCATCCTTGCACTGAATGCACAAGCAGTAAAATATAAGGTTTCCCTGTCTGCTAGAGATCTGACTACTTGCTGCTTGTAGCCACAAAGTGCTTAATTTGGGACGGAATCAAACCTTAACTTTCAGCACTGTATTTGTGCCTATGAGCTAGTTCCCTTTAGCTACCATTTGAGCCAAATGATGCAAAATTCAGCATATAGCGTCTCTTCCTGCATAGCAAATGAAATATTAACTGTAAACAGTGAGAAGAAATCCGGAAGTTGGTGCACTCAAGAATTAATTTCAGTAAAATCAACCAAGCTCTCATAGCAGTCAACATAATTAAAAAGGAAATACAGTAATGGCATCCAGTTAAACAGGCAAAATAGATTTTTTTCCCCAAATCTATGCCCATTTTGAATTTAACTCCATCCAGGACTTTGCAGAATCTATGCATTAGGCACGACAAGAGTTCTGGCTGAATATCACTGCAGCGATGGTTAGCTCTGCGATAAGACAGTACCTGTCACTGTAGACACTGTGGAAAAAATGCACTTTACACACAGCCTACACTGCATGCAGCCTCATCCATTTGAAATCTCCTTGGCTTCCTGTGGATGCTTAAAAATGTTGAGGAAATCTGTATTTACTTGGTCTGCTGTAGAGATAGGCTCAACTAGGTGATTTTCTATTTACTCCTAGAAATATTTTAATTACAACTCACCACTATCACCTATTGGAGTCTTATGAACAGTTTCTACGGATATGCTTCTACCTGAAAAAGTAAAATTTTCCATTTCAACAGGCAGATTTTTGTCTGTATGCAAATTTAGATCAATAAAACTATAGATGCGATTTTCAAATTAGGTAACTTAAACTAGGGTAAAACCCAGTGTGGCTGCTCTTGATTTCTTTTAAATCAGATTTATGCTGATTCATTTTAATTCAATTACATATTGAATAAAGAAAAATCAATGTAAACATGTTTAAAATTCAATTACAAATGACCAGACAGTGTTTTGTATCCTTTTAAGTAAGTTGGTAAAAAACACCACTTTTAATTAAATCCATGCTATTTTGACCAGAGGCAAGGCCTCCAGATTTGTTGACTACTAGCTCTATCTCAAATGTGCAATAGTATTTCTAACCTGGAATACAGGAGGACTGCTCCTCTCTGCTAGTACAACTGTAAATGTGATTTTCGTGGAATTACAACAATTTACATCAATATGTCTGAATATAATTTGCATCCAGAATAATAATTGTCCTGTCAAAGTGTGTGTCAAAGTTCTTCTTAAATTAATGGGAAGTAAACACCGTACTGGTGAGAAGATGCAGTTCTACACACATGTACTCTGTAGCATGGTAGTTAACTCTTACACCCACTCTACTTTTTGGGTACATACAGATACATATTTTGAGACTGTCCTTATGTACATTCCCTCTACTAAAATATGAGGCTGAGACATGCAATACTGCCCTTAAGGCTACAGGATTAATGAAGCAGTTACAGTACAGATGCCTTTCTGATCTTAGCTTCTAATCCATCAGAAATGTTGACCTATATAGCTTTACACTCAATAAAAAAGTTTTAAGTATAGAGCATTATTAAAGCTAAATGGAAGTGATGGCTAAGTGGAATAGTATAGGACCCTTTTTTTGCCTGGCTTATCCCTGTAGATCGAATGGATTTTGGTGGGGGAGGAGGAAGAGAACAGGTGGAGGAAGACTTAGAGGAGCATCTGTTTTGGCACCGTGTCCCACCCAGAATGTTAGCTTGCATGTTCATATTTATACCAGTGTGGTAGGTGAACACGGCTTGGGAGCATGTGCTAAACTGTTGGAAGGTTTGGAAAGGATACATTCTGCAAATACCAGGAAAAGATGCATGTAGCAAATACCACTCCATGTATTCAAATAGGAGTTTGCTGTATGTTTTTACTTGGAGCTTGCCTACACTTGAAAGCAAGTTCAGATTAAAGGCGGCTGTGAATTTCAAGTACTAGAGCTATCCCTAAATCATTCAATATCGAGACAAGCCCACGGCTCAATCTAGAAGTTCTCGTCAAGGGACCACAAAAGGCACCCCTCCAATCTCACCGCCAGCCCTGCTGGCAAATTTGAAATCTCTCTGCGAAGCCTGAGCCACTACAACTGTTCTAAGAAACCATCGGAAATGAATTAACTTTAGCAAATGACCCATCCTCTTCCTAACCTCAGCTTTGGAAACAGTGGCGAAACAACTTTAACCACTGCCACTTGGCCTGGAACAGCCTGACACAGCCACCCTGTATCAGTGCAAGGTGACAGCTGGGCCAGTGCTATGCACAGCCCCAGAAAAGTCACTTCAACCTGTTGATGAATATACTCTATAAACCGAAACAAAAACATAAATGGGATGATACTAAAGTTGGCACTACCAGAATACAGGGTGTAAGAGCAGGCAGTATTTGAGATATGATCCTCTACAGACTTGAGCCAGGCCCTGAGATGAGGATTCACATTTTAAAAGGAGAAGATAACAAAATGACAAGAAAGATGCAAAGCGTGACCTCCAAAACTGATCGCTATTACCTGCATGTGTTTTCTGACATATTATAGGAATACTGTAACCTATTATTTATAGGGAGATGAAAGGGGAGCTATTAATCCTATTGGAAGCTTAGGTACAGAACAAAGGATGTTTTCTAATATTTCCGACAAAATATTTTGTTTGTCAGAGTGCACATATATACGCTGAGAAGTGCTTTTAATAGAAACCCTAGAAAATAAAATTGTTTCTTACAAAAGACATAACGAAAATAATTCTTTTATTACACACTCCACTTGTTGGACACATTTAGTGAGTTGCAGAAGCGGAAAGAAAATGGGACTAAATACATAGTCTTCTGTATTTTTATGTATATGTGTAAAATCTTGTTTTCTTCTATAAAAGGCATTCTGAAAGTGTTGTATACAACCACGCAAGTCAGCTTAGCATCAGTGTTGCCAAGGGAATAACTGAAATTATTTGTTCTTCCATAAAGAGAAATGTCAACAGAACAGATATAGAGTAATTTTCCCTTCTCAAAAATCTGCCTTTGACAGATTTCATTGATACAATAAAATAATTGCGACCCTTACCAATCAAAGTAGGACTAGCCATACTAAAGTGTGGTGTAAGCCCTACCTTTAGACACAACCGTTTGACCATTTTGGTCTACAACTGCAATTTCAACTGTGTAAAATATTTATGATCAGCATTGCTTACAGCCCTTTGTCAAACGTATGTCTAGCTACTTTGTGAAATGTAGAACATTCCACCTTTAACATTAATCATTTAAGCCAGCAGACTGATTTGTTTTGAAGGGTGAAGAGTCCAGGGCAGTCCCCTGCCTCCTGGCTAGCACTGGGGCTGAATGTGAGACAGCAGCAGGGATGCCTGAGCAGCTCTAGCTGTGTGTAGGGCTGACAGAGGTGGGGCAGCTGTGCTTGCTAATACGCAAAGGCCAGCAGAATTACTGCACGCACCTTAATTTCTTTTTGCCCCTCCTATATTAAAACAGCTGTCTGTATGCCTACCTGGTCTGCAACAAAGCGCAGTTCTCTTCCACTTTCTTCTGCCACACTTCTGATTGTTCGCTATGTGAAGATGAGCGTGGTTGTCTCTTCAGCATAGTTACCAAGGGATCCCAAATTCTCACTGTGGCAGGCCAGATCCCCAGCTGGGTGTGCAAAGCTCTCCCTCGAGTGCTCTGCCGGCGACAGGCTGCCCCCTGGGCTGCTGCACCATTATACAGGCAGCGAAGTGTCCGCAGGGCACCCTCACAGCACCGGGGCCAGCTTTGGAAGGGGGCATTTGTTTTCTGGTGTGTATGAAGTTTGTGATGACTATCTTGACTTCAAAATCTTAGTACACTTACAGTGTATCTTACGGTTTGTGTGAATGAGAAAAAAAAAGTATGACGCTTTCTGATATCTGTGCCCATTCTTTTTCTTTGAGCAGCTTCGCTGTTATTTGTGCATATTAATAGCACGATTCTGCACAGACCTTGCTGCTACTGACTACGAAACGTTATATTTATCAAATATATAATCTGAATCTTTTCCCACGCTCCTCTAGCATTGTACTGATTTAAATAGCATTTGAATATCATAATCCAAGTTCAGGATCTTTTTGTTTTCCAACAGCACAGCCCAAAATGTCATAAAAACTTGAATGTGCTTACAAATGAAACACCCGTGTACCCCTCTGTGGCATCGCCTGCACTTACAGGATGTAGGTGATAATCCCCAACGACCACATGTCCACCTCAGGGCCATAGGCACATCCTCGCAGAATTTCTGGTGCTGCAGATGACAAAATCCTTGTTAGTAAGACAAAAGGTGGATGCAGAAATAACAGTCACAAAGGTCAAGAATTTCAGATTTGTATCATTTAAACGCAGAAGGCATCGGTAATCATCTTTTAAAAACAGCTAGGGCCTGTTCCCTTAAGCCCTTAATTGGGCAAATGATTCCCATTCACTGAGTACAAAGCAACAGGAGCCAGGCCCAAGCATAGCTAGAAGCAAGTGTAAAGTGAAAGGCGAACTTTCAAATCTCTTTTTAGGTTCAGATTAGTGAAAGGAACTGTGGGAGTGCTATGCTAGCACTGGTGCTGCAGTCTGACAGAGGAAGTGTTTTTTTTATTTTGGTATTTGCTATTTTGGCATTTTATTTATTTGGTTCCTTATTTAGCACTTTTTGTATTTCCATTACAGAAATATATTTAATTCTGATGTCAAGGTTAATTAAGATTGTAAACACGTTTTATTCCAAACCACTGTTCTGACCAGATCCAGATTTTCCCTTCTCTCCCCCCTAGCCTACCTCTTCATTCCCCAAATCTTTTACTCTAATTTTTCTCTAGTTCACACTGAGGGAATTTCAGTTTGGTTTGCCTACTCATATTACATGGAAACTGAGTATTGGGGCTATGATGGACTACAAGACAGATTGCTTCAGAAATGAAGCTTTTCTTTAACTCCTGATAAAGGAGTTCAGCCCTGAGGAAAGAAAAGACCATTTCAGGGAATTACTTTTGCTCTAGTGCAGAACAGGTATAAAGTGAAAGACCGTCTCCGGGGACTCTGGCTCGGTAACGGTAAAGGACTTAATCTTTGCCCTAGCAACTTGACAGACGCACCTCAAGGAAAGCTGAGCAAACTGGTATAATCTTCAGACAATATAGGTATTTGCTGATGTCATGGCCACTGAAAAGAAAGATACAACTAATTTTGAAAAAATAATTAAAAAGAAGACAGTGAGCCACGCTTTCAGGTATCAGCAGGCCTTCTCAAAAAACACTGCATCAGCGTTACCAAACCGATGAGACAGCATCACAGCTCCTGAACCTACCAGCTCTACGCTGCATGTGTGATGACTGCCATGTTTCTCAGGCACAGCAGACTGGCTGTCTCTGCATATATCAATGCTGCAGCACGTACGTGTCCTTCCCAGGACATCCCAAACCCGCTGCGCCTGCTACCAGCAGCCCACAGGCTCTGATTTCCACCTGGGAGACCAGGACAGCAATACACCACCTTTGTTGCCAGAACATATTCCTGCTGTATCTACCGTGCAAGCTCTGCTCCGCAGAAACATGTCCCTATCCCACAGTGTGCCTACAGAGTCCCCAGTCTGGCTGTGCAGCCAAGCAAACCCGAACCATCTCTCTTCACCTTCCTGCTTTACAGTTTCATAGCTGTGAATTACAGGGCCAAGAGACGGGGGCTTCCCTGAGCTGCACGGCACTTCACAGCTCCCTGTCCTGCTCCTTCGTTGTCAGCCTGAGGGTGACCTCTCACAGTGCTGCTCTCCGGCCCAAGGACTATGCAAGGATACTCTTGTGGAGCACTATTTCCTAACTGCCTCCAGTCTAACTGGCTTAGACTTCTTCAACTTACCAGAAAGATTTACTACATCAGGAACATACCAAGCATTAATGTAAAAGGCAAAGGACACTGATCACTAAGTTCACTATGTATCACTGCTATATGTGGAACCTGGACAAACGCTTGCTAGCCTAAGCACAGACTCTTCCTGCTGCCTTATTCTTCTATTAGGTAAACTAAGGAACAGAGAGAGGATGTTTCGAGGAGGGATTCCAGATCCCAGTTGAATTCAACTCAGATCAACCTGTAGCTAACCAGGACAGCTCAGAGGCAAAACAGCTGATGGCCTTAGAGAAGGAGATGCAGAGGGTCCAGGAAAGGAGCCTTTTGAGCTCTACCTGCCATGTGTGTTAACGCCATGTGGGGAGTTACGGAGTACATAAGGAGAAATCTTTTTTCATGGCTGATATGTTCCTCTTCTCGAGGATGCAGTGTTTCTTGGGATGTTTTCTTGCTTTGGATAAGGACAGAAGACACATACTTAACGCCTTTCTTTCACTTTTCTCCACCTTCTGCCTCAGTATTGTAAAATGTCCATAAAGCAGACCAAAAAATTTTCATGCACAGCTATATAAATTAGCATAAAACAGCAGCTACCTTTGCTATCTGGACTGTGTTGACACAGTTACATATCTAGCAAACCCATTTTTTTAATAGCCAGGAGTTTTCTCTTGGTGTATGGATTGCACTAAAATATTGCTGTTAGTTGAGATGTTGGCTATACCAGAGTCATCATGAATCATAGTCTGTATTAGCCTGTTCTTATGTGCTACTGTAAGCAATCACCTGTGCCCTCCTTAAGTTCATTCAAAGGAAGATGTTTCAGGCAAGCAAAACTCTTTGTGACAGTCTTCTTGCTTTCAGTCCTCTGCGTACCTCTGCATGTCCCACAAACTGCAGATTGAAAAGGCCTTGACGCCGAAGCATCCAGACTCCAGACTCTCCTTGCTCTGTCCTTAGGGGGAAGCTGTTGAAAGCTGGGTGGGCAGGATATTGGAGGTGGCAGTCTGTGACTATCATTTATTCATAGCTCAATTTGGCATTTCAGCAGTGTTCCTCCTGGGTTTCCTCCACTTCTGGAAAGTAATGTTGAATATTTTCCAAGCACCAGGAATGCTGGCTGGTCAGTTAACTCAGCTGGTAAAGCAAGGATTGCAGGTCCATGTCCGCAGGCACAAAGCCCCTACTTTGTTGCCTTCTCAGCACAGACATTCAACCTCAACCCTCCTAGCCAAATCAATCCTACTTTGAGAGCTCTGTTATAGGAGTAAGCTTTAACCTTTTTTTTTTTTTTACAGTATACAAACATAGGCATAAGAAGGGCTAAACGCTAACTACAATTTTATAGCATTTGTAATATAACAACCGTGAGAGAAGGCAGCAAGGACTTGAGTATTTAACACTTAAAGTACAATTTTATGAAACTGAAAAGATTAGGACTAAGTTTTGTTCCAAGGCATGTTTGACACCTGTGTGTTCTTAGTAAAGATGTCATACAAGCTAATGGCCATGTCACCTGGATCACACTATCAGCCGAGCTACGAGCTAAGATAGTAAAGTTACTTCTTTCACCACCATCTTCTTCCCTTTGCTTCTACAGTAACAAAACAAAGCGCAAAGTTCTGCATCTGGGATAGACTAACCCCACACAACAGGACAGGCTGTGGGCTGACTGGCTAGGGAGGTCTGGGGGGATGACAAGTTGAACACGAGGCAGCAGTCTGACCTTGCAGCAGAGAAGGCTAACCACATCCAGGGCTGTATTAGCAAGAATGTAGCTAGCAGGTTCAGGGCAGTGGTCTTGCCCTCTGTTCAGCACTCATGAGACCCTATGTAGAGTGCTATGTCCAGTCTGGGGCTCCCCAGGACGAGTGAGACACTGACACACTGGAGCAAGTCCAGCGGAAGGCCACCAAGCTGGTGAGGGCGTATGAGGACAGGCTGAGGGGAACGGGTTTGTTCAGCTTGGAGAAGACCTAACTGCTGTTTACAGCTACCTAACAGGAAGGTACAGAGAAGAGAGAGCCAGATTCCTCTTGGAGGTGCACAATGACAGGAGAAGAGACAATGGACAGCAGTTGGAATGTGGGAAATTCTAATTAAACAAAAGGAAAATATTTTTCACCATGAGGGTGGTCACATACTGGCACAGGGGCCCAGAGAGGCTGTGAAATAGCCATCTCTGGAGGAGCTCAAGACTCGAGCGGATGTGGGCCGGGGCAAACAGATCTGATGAGGCTTGCTCTGAGTAGGGCATTGGACTAGACGGTCTCCAAGGGTCCCTCCCAACCTAAATTATTTTTTGATTCTACAGACAAAGCATAGAAGGGATTATCAGCAATAATGTAAATATTTGCTCCTTCTCTCATCTTTTATCACACACCCCTTCCTACGTTTATTCCCTTCAATACACTTTTATAACAGTTCACTGATAATAAGAATGTAACATTAAAAACAACTGTTTCAAAGAACTGGGATATACACAGAAGTTTATAAGGCTCAGGTTCACTCCCTGCTTCTTTTCTTTGCAGGAGCTAGAAGTTTCAGTTAAATTAATTCATGCCGCAGGCTAAAATATAGTCCTACCTATACTAGGAGGAACTCAGCCAGTACTGAATGTGACCCTTCCTGTGGGACTCCCCATGCTGCCCTGGGAGAGAAAACGCTCTGTTAAATCCAAGGTATCCCTACACTGCTGGCTTCTGGCCTGTTTGTTACCCATCTCTCACCAGTCACTTTCAGAAGCCTATGTATAAGCCTCTGCCGTTCCTGAGCATGAGTAACAGTGACCTTTTGTCCTCTTTTAGGGTGAAGCACGTTTAACAGACTCACTCATATATCTGATCCACTGCACAACTGGTTACACAGGTATTTAGATAATTCTCACTAAAATTCAATTGATTTTTCAGTTTTTCTACTCACCTCTCAGGACCACTGTGCAGTCATTAAAAACCCCCCAAAGCTCAGCATTTAACCCTTCACTTCTATGTGATTGCCTTCAGCTTCTACATGGGTCAGTTCAGCTGCGTCCAAAACTACCTGAGATGCTTACCACTCAGCATGCTGCTAGCAGGTTGCAGAAGGATGCCCCAGCTCAAACTAGCCTCTCGTAAGAGCCCATTCAGGAGCAGGAGTTCAGCAAGAACAGCAGAAATAGGTTTCTCCATGAGATCACCTTGGTTGTTGGAGGTGAGCATCCACCATGGGAAGCACAACCACCCCAGTGGACTTGCCTTGGAGTAATTCACATCACTGACCTCCCCAGCTGTTAACTGGTTTGTTGACATGAAAGTGCCTTGCCATGGCCCTAGCAAGCAGTTTGTCGAGGTAGTTGCAATCCTCTTCAGCCCAGGGGCCTCCTTCTTGCGCATGTTTTGGCACTGGAGGATCCACCTCTGATGCATTTTCTGGCCCCAGAGGTCCAGGCAAGCTTCTCACGGCTGTGTCTGGGAGGTGGCTGTCCCTCTGCTGATAACGGAGCTGTGGTAACGATGCTGCACGAGGAGCACAGAAGCGCACAGCGATCCTCGCTTAGAGCTGCAGGCAGCCTGGGACGCGCATCTCAGCCCTGCCTGGCTCTGCTGGTGCTGAGGGCAGCGTGAGCCACAGATGTCTCCTCAGATACCTACCCTGCTCCTCAGGCCACCCATTCGCATGCACACACAGCTCGGTCAGAGTATTTGAGGCTTCTCCCCTGGGGGGATTGGCACAGCTCTGGTTTGCCCGGGAGAGCTGTGCTGAATGAAATGCAAAGCCATGCAGGGCATCTTCAGCCAGGCAAGGGCCTCCCCGCAGCAGGAGCCATGTCTGCCGTGGCTCCTGCGGGAGGCATGCAGGCTGATGGGCCTTCTTCTCCCCAAAGCAATGGAGAAAGAGACCACATCATTGCCAATTATTCACACTGTTACTAGTATTATGTTTTTTGTAACTTGCTTATCAAAACATCATTCTCCCATATGACAGTGTGGGAACATATTTTTGCCTAAATGTGATTCTCTGGAAATTTGTTTTAATTTCAAGTATCCACGATACTTCTTTTGTATTCAAATTAGATGCCTTACATAGTTAACAACCACAAGACTGAGATGTATGAATAAGTTACGATTTCTTTCGAGGAAATTATGTGTACTTTAATATGAAGTCACATTAAAATAATTCCAAGTAGATATAGAAATATAAAGCAGAAGTTGTGAGCAGTAATAATATATACTCTTATCAGTTTAGCTTGTATCACTGTAATCTTCTGATCTTTAGTAGTTATGCTACAATAATTATGGTATAAATATTCAGTCAGAATTATTAATTTACACCACCAAATCCAGAGGAATTTGTTGCTGATTTCAAGGGATGCTGGATTTAGCATTTCGGAAGTTTCTAAACCTGTTTTCTCTAATAAAAATAGCACTAGGGTGGACTTCTCAGACTGAAGGAACAGCTTCCCCAAAGAGAAAGATATGATTGCACCTGTGTGTTCACATGCAAATCAAAGGTGGACAACTGTTTCTTTTACGGTATAAACTTTTCCATGTGCCGTTTTGGAAAAAACAGAAACATACAAGAACAGGATAACTGAGACAAGACGCAATTTCTAAACTGTACGCACATTTCCCATGATTAAATAAGGTAAAACTGTCCTTAAAGGCCATCAATTGAAAAACATAAAACCAACATCAACAATTATTTAATTACCTAATTTCTCAATTAGTCAAGGAATTAAAATTACTGTCCTTACGTATTACATCCTTTTGGCTAAGCTCAAGAGTCATATGTTTCCTCTGATGTTATCCATAAAATCATGTTTGTTCAGGTACTGTGAATGCCCAGGCAAATTAGTCAATTTGGCAAAGAACGGTTTCGGCTGAATCTCACTATCATGGTAGAACTGAAGCCAACCTATGATTTCATTCTAATTTTGTTTAGGAGAGAAATAGATTAATTAAAAGTTCCAAAGCCTCTTTACTGCAAAAAGAGACAAACAGATCTACTCCAGCCCCCATCTAGCTGACAGGATCCGCCACAATGTGCCCCTTGATATTATACTCATAATTCTCCATTATGCAGGTCCAACTCCAGCACGGAACAGAACAGCCTGTTTAAGTCAAGATTTAAACCTACATTTAAAAACATGCACTTACTGAAATGATTTGGTTTATATGGCTGAAGTTACGACCCTACTCTAAGGAATAATTCAGTTTCCTCTGTGTTAAAAATGTATCACTTTAAGATAAATTCACTGTAATTAATATTCAAATGTTCATAATAAGCATGACCTCTATAAATTTTAGTGTTTTCCATGAAGCTTTACATAACCCACATTTCCGCTGATGCTTCTCCAACACTATTTCAGTAATTTCATCAATTTTATGACAGTTGGACTTAACTTCCATGCAAGTGATGAACTTATACCATAACATATGTTTCGATTATTAAGCTTCAGCGCTTGAGAATATGAGTTTAGAAAAACTTTAGCCAGTGCCAATTCGGATTTCTAGATTTTTATTTCTGCTTTTCAAAGGCTTTCTGAATTTTGAACTTAGTAAGAAGCATTTCACCAAGGAAAGAAAAAACGTAACCTCCACGTGTTAAGTTCAGCATACTGTAAACAATCAGGTAACGTACCACAGTACCCCGGCGTTCCACAAACCGTCTTCATGGTCACCTGATCTTCCACAATCTTGGAAAGTCCAAAATCAGCTGTTAAGAATTTTAGAAATATTAATATTTTCACTCCTTTGTAAAATCATTTTTCTTACATTGTATATGCAATTAAATAAACATTAGGTATTAAATCAACAGTACTGTCATTTCCAGAGATGAGCATGAATTTAAAAAATCCACCCATACCATTACCCAGAAACAAAATTTGTCTGCACAAATGAGTATCGCTGGCCCTTAATGGACTCGAATTTTTTTAAAATACAACTTGTATTCTATCCTGAAAAACACATACAGCCAGTACTATGGGATGCCTAAGGGGCCAAGAATATATTTAGCATGCTAGACAGAACACAGCATAAATTTTAAAAAGTGGCGAATATATATTTCACAAACAGAGCTCTTTGACTTGTGATATTATCTGAACCTACGAGCTAAACTGAAAACTGCCTGGAATGCGATTTACTTTTGATCACATAAGGAATGATCCAGAAATTCATTTTAGGTATATATGCAGCTTTTACTTTGTGAGTAATCCAATAAAATCAACAGAAAAACTTTTGTGTTAAAATATTGTGCATCAGTGAGTCCTTGGACAAGGGGCCGAGTGCCCAGTGCCTTGCAAGCTAAAACCCCAGCAGCGTTTTGATACAGGCCTTCCGGGAGTGCCAAGGGTGGGCCAGTAGAAGCCCTGATCATCCTGTTCGCAGCACTTCCCCCTGAATCACTACCCGGACAGCAAGAGCCTTCATGGTGTTGCACCCGGTACCTGTATGGCACATCTTTTGAAAGACAGAAAAGCTGAAGCCTTGACCACCTGTTCTATTTTCAGTGAGAATAAACCCAACTGCTTCAAATTTCAGCTTAGATAATGAGAATCTGGCCTTAAAAAATACATAATACAAATGCTTCTGTTTTGTCAGCACGAACGTAAAAATGACTGTTTTGACTTGGGATAGGATAAAAACAGGTTGCATTTTATTTAGAAATGTGCGGTTAGGGTTCACTTGTCCCTAACTGTTTATCATTGATATATTATTTATCTAAACAGAAATATACTGGTATAAAAACTGCCATTCATTGTAAATCAGAACACATTTTAAACAAGGCAATAACTTTAGCCAAGAGATAAAGCAGCACAGCATTTAAGAAAAAAACAACCCGCTGTCATTCTAACCCTCACTGCCTTAGGAAGTGCAAGACGTGCGGGACCTGCATCACAACGCATGCCCTTGGTACTGCTCCGTTTGTCACACGGACTCGGAAATAATCCCTCCTTATTCCAAACTAGCCTACTTTCTATTTCTAAAAACTTTGCAGCTTTTAAACTTCAGTGAGAGACAGACATCTTCACGTTTCCCCCTAGGGAGCCTGCGCTTCCGCAGACAAATACCTCAGGAGCCCTCACACCACTCTGCCCGCCAAACCAAGGCCGCTGGACAGTGCATTAACCTGTTAGCTGATACCACTGTTAGAACCTTTCCAGAAAAGGTGAGCACGAGGATAAAATGCAGATTAAGATACTATCATCCCTAGATGCAAGACTTTCCTAGAAATTTACTTTAATATGAAATTGCTGATATCTACTTCCTGGAAATCTGGTTCCTGAAAGCCATGATAAACACAAGGCCTGATGAACAAGGCAACGCTTTCACTCCTCACATGCTTCCCGGTAAGGGAGCATAAAGTGGTATTTCCAAGTCGATTACAGCTCCGGTATCTTTGCACATCTGGAATATTGTTTACTAGGAAACCCTATATGGAAGAGGTCTGTTTCTTTAAGAGGAAGAGAGCAGAAAGTTCAGGATTTGTTTTTTTCCTTTAATACGGACAAATCAACCCTTTCCCAGTTTAACATATCCAAAGCGTGGCAGCCCACGCAGCCCATCAGTTAGCAGGCTGCTGCTTTCTGTCTCCTCACGCTGCGGCTCCACAACGCCGCAAGCTAGCGGGCAACCTGCAACGGCTCAACGCAAGGCTCCGAGGGCTGCAGCCGGCTGCCGTCGGGCGAGGGGCATCGCCCCCAGTGTTGGCTCCTCCGGAAGCCAAGGGATTCACAGAGCGCCCGTTTGTGCCAGCAAGAAGGGGAAGTACCTGGCATTTTTGGAGGTCAGGCCCTGGGCAAGTGGCTGTCCTTCCTGACAGGAGTGGCAGGACATATCCCAGGCCAGGACAGCCTGATCACGCCCTGTCTCTCTCCTCACCCATCCTTGCGGCGCTGACTGTGCCTCAAGGATCTTCTCTATTCTCTTTAAGGAATACTCCTCCTTATTCTTCAAATCTCCTTTCAAAACTGAGGTCAGCCTTGCTTAGTTTGCTTTCTACTGCTTATCTGCACATTCGCACTTCCATGCCAATAGATCTCTCACAATTAACATATTAGTTTTAACAAAAAAGGGACAAAGAAGTGATGTTTGCAACGATAAGTCAATCTCATGATCTTCCTTGTTCCTCCTATATTCTTTATTCTTTGCCATATTCTATAATTTTGGCTGTAACTTCCTCTGGGCAGGAATTTAGTTTTGCATTTTTCTTTAAAACATCATGCACAACTCTGCAGCTGAACAACTAACATGCCTCTTCATCTGAGTATCAGCACTCGCATAGAATAGAATGATGGTGTGAAATACACACTGATGATACAAAAGAATATATTTAGCATATATTTAATGCTGCTCACCAATTTTTAATGGTGCATCTGGTGCTGGTGTTGCATAGAGCAGATTCTCTGGCTTCAAGTCACGATGCACAATCCCATTTGCATGCAGGTACTAGAAAGACAGAAAGTCAAAACATTTAAGTGAGTATAAGATATGTTATGAGCATGAGTTAAAATCTTCCTAATAATCTATAGCAGCAGTTCACTGACTGCTACCTTTGTGACACAGAGTTACCTAACTAATTTTCTGCAGCTTTTTTCTGCAAACCTGCTCAGCATGAGATCCTTGGGTGCATATTGTGATGATCTGAATAGGAAACCGAAAATTGGGAAGGCAAAGATAGCATCACGCCTATGTGAGAAGAAAAGCTCTGAGAAGATTATTCCTTTTTTTTAATACAACAGTAGCTTCTAGGAAGCAATCTACGAGAGGCTGAGATGCCAAAGTCGGGCTCGGAGGAAGGCAGCTTTTGCACATTAGAACATTCTGAGGGGTAAGAAAATGGTTATACAATTATTAAACTCTTAAACAGACAGCCTTGGTTAGAGGACAACTGCAACAGAGGATGTAGTATGTGTCCTGGACTGACTATAAAATCTTTGCCATCCCTTGAGCTGACTGCTAAAGGGTTATAATATCATACAGTCTCACAGTCTCAAAATTCAACTGTCTTGCTGAGGCGCATGCAGTACCTGTGAATTCACTCGTCACTGAATTCTTTTAAAAATGCTGTTCCTGACTTGCACAACAGGAAAATAGAATTTCTGGGATCTACAGTTGCCTTTTACATTGCCATGTTTTCACAATAGAAAAAAAAAACTGCACGAGCTACTATTCAGCAAATAACACATTAGAGAATACCAGTCAGGAAAGCAAAGCAACAGTGTTCACTTGAGTTAGCATCTCGGATGAACTTTTGACTGCGCATCTTTCACTGGGATTTTTGTTTGTGTAAGTGGCTAGCTATTAAGTAACATGCAATAAAAATACATACCTTTTCCCTTGCCAGCATCATTTTACTGGCATCCGCTGACACTTTTAAAGTGTCTCTTATAGCGCAATAAATGTATTTTTTGACTTTCTGTAAAATCCTAAAGCGGCAGTATTTATCATGACATGGCTTGAGGAGATCAGCCAAAGAGTGTCCTCTACTTTACACCACATTAAATTTAAGAGCTTGTGTGTCCTACAATGCGATAGCTAATTAGTTATCCAATGTAAAAACAGACAACAATTTACGGAGAGGCTAACGGATTGCTCTCTCCTATATCATGCAATGTGGTCATATCTGCGTGGCTGCGCTGAATGAGGCTGTGTCTTCCCTGGATAAAAATACATCTTTATCTGTCGATGAAGACAAAACTGCAGCAAAGCTGCTCCCACAGCATAGCACTGATGTGTTTAACATGCAGAGGTAATAGCAGCACGCAGTGAGCGTGCCAAAAGCAATCAAGCTGGAGTGGACAGAAAGAGGTTCCTGAACTGATCTGTGTTCATGTACTAAAAATCAGTTTAGCTGTCTCTGTAGGAGTGAGAAGGAACAGATATTTCATGATCTGCCAGTGGAAAGCAGACACTTTCAATTCATTCGTATGAAATATCATCGACCAAATTTATGCAGAGAAATGTTCCAGCTAAATCTGCAGGAAGTCTTTCAGCAGGCCTTTTTCCACGCGCCCATATTCTTACAACATTTTTTGGTGCGAGGCTGAAAACATCAAAATTTTCCTCTTTCCCCAGAAGTGCCTTTTTGTGGGAGGGAAATTTGAGAAAAACTGTTCAACTCTAAGCTGAGAAGCGAGCATGGTTCACAGGACTCCTTCTCACACATAAGCAAGAACCATAACTGACGGCGCCTGGTAACCATGCTTGTGTCTCATGACTGACTGACTTCTTAACAGAATTATATTAAGTTTGCAGCATGATCTCTGTTTTATTATAAACCAGAGAGTCCACGTAGGAAAAATCTCCCTCCTCTATCCAGCACACCATTTGCAGAAAACAGGCACAACTGAGGTGTCCCATAATGTCTAGGAGAGCCCACCAAAGACATAGATTTTTCAATGTTGCCTGACCTCTTTTCCCCCCAAACCGAAGCCGCATCTTTCAAAGCCTGGCACTGCATTACCCTCAGCTCATCGCCTGTCCCCGCATCCCGATACCCGCAGCTGCCCTTCCTTCCGCCATACGCAGCCTCTCTGCATCCCCTCTCTCCTACCCACCCACTGTGGATACCTCACCCCCTCTGACTTTTCCCTATGCCAAAACTAAAGTATATGTCTGGGGCTGCCAGAAGCTGCCAAGTCATATTTTTAACAGGCCTGCTGTTGGCATTTTATAGCTTCGAGACCTACCTTCGGTCAAATTCTGTTGAAGCTGGCCAACAGAGTCAATAGTTATGTTGCGGACTAACAGACATACAAAAGGACAGAGAGCCTGATCATACGTATCTGGCTAGATAAAAGTTAAAACAAGTATTATTCGCACCGACACAAAAATTTTGCTCTTCATCAACACAAAACTGCCAGCCAGCTTCCTGCAAGAGGGAAGACCTATGACTTCACTTCTATGAAATACACCTGCTTCCCAACAGCCTTGTTCCTGAAGATCCCCAGCACAAGCAGCTACTGCAGCTCCCTCCCCTCTCCGCCGCAGTTGGAGCCATTTGTCGTTTACACAACGCTTTTTCTGCTGTGCAACCCACTACCAATGGGACCTTCCAAGATTGTGTCCGCTTTCAGCATTCCTCCCTTACTTGGTAAATAGCCTGGGCCTTATTGTCTGCTAGTTTTTACCAGTCCAAACAGGCTACGTGAAAAGAGTCTAGCCTCCAGCTCTGTTCACCATGTAACATAATGGCTCCTGGTAGTGAAGATTACTTGATACTAACAATGTCTCATATACAGGTAAGCAATATTCTAAATTTAACGATCTTGATTTAGAAACAGATTTAGTTAAATTAATAAAATCCCCTTTGTATAACACTTATTTCAATTTATATATGCTTTATTTTGATTTCTCTTCATGTTATTTGTCATGTATTGATTGTAATCAGTGAAGTTATCCTTTACAGGCAGTGCCCTCCGCAGTATAAGTTCAATGATAATTGTTTCTGTCTTCCAATTTGGAGTACAGCTTTGGGCACTGTGTATTCAAATAGTGAATCACTAGTAGACTAGATATACTACGCTGTACTGCTTATACCCAGTGTCTCTCAATGGCGAAACAATTTGACGAAACAAGAAGATCAGGGCACAGATACTGAGTCAGAATAAGGTTCTGACTCCCTTTATGAAGCAGGCTTTGCTGAATTACAGCACTTTCCCCACCTATAAAATATGGATGAGACTTGAAAAGCATTTTAATTCTATGGATGGACGAGGAGTTTTAGATGCGCAGTGCTATCTAACAATTTAACATAGCATGCACATAAAATGTGATCATAATATGAAGAGATACTCTTATAGTAGCTAAAAAGTCCCGTTTTCACTTTTTTCTGACTTTCAGTAGACAATACTAACCACTAAAAAAAAAGACATGTTAGTTCTCTGATTGCAGCTTTGTTAATCTGTGTTAGGGATAAAAAGGTGCAAAAAGAAAATTTATATTGACATCACAGTGCTGCATTTCCATGGCAACATTACATGAACACATTTAGATCCAGTCTTGTCCTGTAACATCCATGTACTAAAAGGTATGACTCGTAGAATAACAACACCTGGTCTGGCTTGATGAGATGTATACGGAAGAGAGGCCACCATAAATTTTGTTCACCAAAAAACATTCTCCAAGCACGCCAGTTTCATCGGACAAGCTAGCCAACGGCACAGCGAAAAAAAATGTATTTTCCCATGTATTTGTTCCTCTGTTGTTTTTTTTTTGAACAGAATATCAAGGCAGGTGCTATAAATAGGAATGCTACTGATTTTCAGGAACATATGGCTATTCCACTCAGCAAAAGCGAACAAGAACAAGAAAAAATAAAATGGAAACTAACTAGCAACATTTAGAGACCCTGAGCAGTCTGTATTAGCTGAGTGAACCGCAATGCAAAAAAAATAAAATAAATAGTGAAAAAATTCTATTTGTTAAGCATAGGGCCTTGGATGTTCTATGCTCACACTTATTTTTCAATTGCTTCGCCCAATGAGATGCATGTAGGCCAGGCGGGTGAAATCAGCTATGCTTCAGGCACACAGTAGGCTACTGCATTATTAGCGTATATCATCTCTCAGATAATCTGCCACAAATGTATTCCAGCACAATTGAGTTTGATAGTTTTATTACTATTTGATAAACTCTGAGGCCAGGCTCAGCACGACACCAGATGAGAATAATACATAGGCCTTTTCTGAAACACTTACTGTTTAAAAAAAGGCAGCCTTCACCTGGGCCTTTATTCCCACAGCACACATCATCAACTCATGTTTGTACAATTGCTATGACCTTTTAAGTGTGACTGCAGAAGAAGGACTTTTTTTTCCTGCCTTTCTCTTCCTTTTCAGTTTCTTTCTAACTGCTGCATGAGAATTACTTTTTCTTTTTGCTTTATCCTTTAATAATTCAGGTTCTTGTCTAACTTGACAGATTTTATGATAAGAGGACTAACATGGACTGCTTAAAACTCAGGTCACAGAATCACAGAATCGTTTAGATTGGATGGGACCTCTGGAGATCATCTAGTCCAACCTCCCTGCTCAAGCAGGGTCCTCTAGAGCATATTGCCCAGGATCACATCCAGACGGGTTTTGAATATCTCCAGCGAAGGAGACTCCACCACCTCTCTGGGCAACCTGTTGCAATGCTCTGTCACCCTCACAGTGAAGAAGTTGTTTCTCAGGTTCAGATGGAACTTCCTGTGGTTCAGTTTCTGCCCACTGCCTCTTGTCCTGTTGCTGGGCACCACGGAGAAGAGGCTGGCCTCATCCTCTTGACACCCCCCCTTCAGATACTTATACACATTGATGAGATCGCCTCTCAATCTTCTCTTCTCCAGGCTGAACTGGCCCAGCTCTTGCAGTCTTCCTTCATAGGAGAGGTGCTCCAGCCCTCTAATCATCTTGGTAGCCCTCCGCTGGACTCTCTCGAGGAGTGCCATGTCTCTCTTGTCCTGGGGAGCCCAGAACTGGACACAGGACTCCAGGTGAGGCCTCACCAGGGCTGAGGAGAGGGGCAGGATCACCTCCCTCCACCTGCTGGCAACACTCTGCCTAATGCACCCCAGGAGACCATTGGCCTTCTTGGCCACAAGGGCACATTGCTGGCTCATGTTTAACTTGTTGTCCACCAGCACTCCCAGGTCCTTCTCTGCAGAGCTACTTTCCAGCAGGTCAACCCCCAGCCTGTACTGGTGCATGGGGTTATTCCTGCGTAGGTGCAGGGACCCTGCACTTGCCTTTGTGGAACTTCATGAGATTCCTCTCCGCCCACCTCTCCAGCCTGTCCAGGTCCCTCTGAAGGGCAGCACAGTCTTCTGGTGTGTCAGCCACTCCCCCCAGTTTAGTATCATCAGCAAACTTGCTGAGGGTGCACTCTGTCCCTTCCTCCAGGTCATTGATGAATATATTGAACAAGACTGGACCCAGGACTGACCCCTGGGGGACACCGCTAGCCACAGGCCTCCCACTTGACTCTGCGCCATTCACCACAACCCTCTGAGCTCGGCCATCCAGCCAGTTCTCAATCCACCTCACTGTCCACTCATCCAACCCACACTTCCTGAGCTTACCTATGAGGATGTGATGGGAGACAGTATCAAAGGCCTTGCTGAAGTCCAGGGAGACAACATCCACTGCTCTGCCCTCATCTACCCAGCTAGTCATTCCATCAGAGAAGGCTATCAGGTTGGTCAAGCATGATTTCCCTTTGGTGAATCCATGCTGACTACTCCTGATCACCTTCTTGTCCTCCACATGCTTAGTGAGGACCTCCAGGAGGAGCTGTTCCATCACCTTTCCAGGGATGGAGGTGAGGCTGATAGGCCTGTAGTTTCCTGGCTCCTCCTTCTTGCCCTTTTTGAAGACTGGCGGGACATTGGCTTTCTCCCAGTCCTCAGGCACCTCTCCTGATCTCCATGTCCTTTCCAAGATGATGGAGAGTGGCCTAGCGATAACATCCGCCAGCTCCCTCAGCACTCGTGGGTGCATCCCGTCAGGGCCTGTGGATTTACGGATGTCAAGTTTGGACAAAAGATCTCTAACCTGATCCTCCTCCACCAAGGGAGAGTCTTCCTTTCTCCAGCCTTCCTCTCTTGTCTCCAAGGTCTGGAATTCCTCAGGACTGGCCTTAGCAGGAAAGACTGAAGCAAAGAAGGCATTCAGCAACTCTGCCTTCTCTGTATCCTTTGTCACCAGGGCACCTGCCCCATTCAGCAGCGGGCCCACATTTTCCCTAGTCTTCCTTTTGCTATTGATATATTTGAAGAAGCCTTCTTATTGTCCTTGACATCCCTTGCCAGATTTAATTCCAACTGGGCCTTAGCCTTCCTTGTCGCATCCCTGCACGCTCTGACAACGTCCCTGTATTCCTCCCAAGAGGCCTGTCCCCTTTTCCACATTCTGTGTACGTCCTTCTTCTGCTGGAGTTTTGCCAGGAGTTCCTTGCTCATCCATGCAGGTCTCCTGCCCGCTTTGCTCGACTTCTTCCTCAGAGGGATGCACTGCTCTTGAGCCTGGAGGAGGTGACGCTTGAATATTAACCAGCTTTCTTGGACGGGGGGGGAAGAGGGCTTCCTTCTAGGGCCCTACCCCATGAGATTCCCCTAAGCAGGTCCCTGAAGAGGCCAAAGTTAGCTCTCCTAGGTCCTTCTTCTTATTTTTGTTTATGGCATCTACTACACAGAATTGTAGAAAAGCAGTGCTGAAATGAACCTGAATCATCTATGCCTCACTATGCTCACAGGCAATATCAGTTATATCTACAAGAGTTGTTTGCCTAAATTACACCTAAAACCCCCTGATACTAGATACTCTGATACTCTTCAGTCTTCCCAAGCAATTTATTTTGGGGCTGTGCTTTCTTGACAATGAAGAAATACTTCCCTATGTCTCACCTGGATCTTGACAGGTGCAGATGAAGGCCATTACTGTGTTTCTTATATACCTTAGATGAGGAAAGCAGATTATGCCCTTTCCTGCAACAGCCGTTTGTGTACTTGCTCCCATGTCCACCATCCGTCTTCTCTCTTAAGACTAGAAGACTCCAGTTCTTTCAGTCTTTTCTTACAGACTGTTTTCTAGACCCATGATCCTTCTTTGTTGCTCTCCTCTGGGCTGTATCGAATTGCATCAATGTGTTCAAAATGCAAAAATGTATCCCAGTCAAGGCCTGACAAATCTCATAGGATGTGTTGGTAAACATATTTGTTTATTTTGCAACACAGCACACTCCTGTTTGCCTTTTGATCCACTGTAACCTTCAGATCCTTCTGATTTGGTCCCACTCCTATGTTTTTACTGTTGACTATTCCAGCCCATATACAATCTTGTCCTTGACACTGCTGAAGGGTCTTCAATTTTTATCAAGCTTATTTTATTTCTAACCCTGTTTTCCAACATACTTGCAGTCTCTTCTAGTTTTATGTTGTCCATTTTTTTCATAAGACTCATCTCTAGTCCATCATCAAGGCTGTTAACAAAAACACTGAAAGCATCAGATCCAAAAAAATTGTTCTTAAACATCCTCTCTTGATATCTTTTGATACACTGATAACCACTCCCTGGATACAGATATCCAAGCCGCATTGTGTCCAGCTTAAAATCAAGTAATCGTGATCACATTTCCCTCATTTACTGTGAGACTGTCAGGCAAGGCAAGTATCAAAAGCTTTACACACATCAAGCGTGTATGATACCTCCTGCTCCTCCCCTTTAACAATGCCTCTTACCCTGCTAGAAGAAAAATTAGATTGATTTGGCATGACTTGATCTTAACAAAAACTTGCCTTCCCAGTAACCTCTCTGCTTTGTTATTTCCCAGGTGCCTAACATTGGTTTGCTTCATTATTTACTACAGTTCTTCTCTGGGAAGTGGAATCAAGCCAATTGGTCTATAATTCCTCCTTTCCTTCCTCCTGTAGCAGAATACTACATATATTTGGTACCCTGTCTAGCCTCTATCAGAAATGACTGTTGTTAACAGCTAAATCTGATTCAGACTTTAAAAGCTTGTTCTTTAAGATCATACTGAGAAGGTTTTAATTGGCTGGGTACAGCCAACTAAAAAAGATGGAAATGATCTGAACACTCTTCTACCCTATTCCTTTTTTTCTTCTAGACTTACATTTTACTGCTTTGTTAATTGGGCTAAGCATCTAGTTATAGCTGAACTTTTAGCGAAAACTAATGCAAAACCCCACAAAAACAGTGCAGTCTTCTCACAGAGATCTTTCAATAGATTAATTTTGCTTCCCCTTTTATCTCATGCACCTCATTTTGCGTCCTGGCCTTTTCGATTTTTTCCTTCTCACCCAAGCTCTTTTTATTACTCAAGCTTAAACAACCTGACCAATTTTCCACTTTCCTGCTTGTGTTTAACTCCAGGATTTAACTCAGTCTTCGGCTGAGCATCAGCCTTCATTCAAGTGGACTCATGAGAAACTATCTGCCCCAACCACTCAAGGATGTTCATTGATTGACAGTGTATATTCTTGATGGCAGTAGGTGGTTTTCAGGCAAAGGAAAAGCATCTGTCTCCAGCTTCTCCAAAAAGCTGCCAGCTCCTCCTCTGTTTCTGCTGTTTTGCAGCCTTCTCCAGCTATTTTGGTATCTTGTCTCTTGAGATCTCCACACTCATCCTGTTGTTGTCGCATATGATCATTGTGTGCTTCCTCCTACATCTCTTTTACTTGCTCCCTCAGCAAGCCCACCGCTAGACGACAGCTCCTTTCTGCCCTCAATGGCAGGCCTTAGTCCCACGATATCCAAACAAAACACAAAGTTGGGGGCCCAGCTCGGGGCATGATTTCCAGTGTCGCAGATCGAGAAAGATCTTAGAGCACATAAAGCTCTGGTAGCAGCATGTACCCTCATGGCTGCTGCTCTGTGTGTGCTGTAACCCCTTGCAAAACCCCTCTGCTCTCAGCCCTCCTGCTCACCAGCTCCTGGCACTTTCTGGGCTCACAGGCCCCCCCAGCTACATGTGAGCCCACTTCTTGTGTTAAGCTGCATTAGAAAATCAAAGACATGATTAAGGGAGCTCCATGTGCACCCCTTGTCCATACCAGGCAGCTGGCTACTGCCCTGCTGGCAATGTGATTCACCAGGTAGCACACCTGTATTACACCCCGCGCTACCTGCCACAGCCAAACAGTCTCTGCAGGGGAAATGCTTTGGTTACAGACTCAACACTCCTTTTTCTCCTCAGTAAAGATGACAGTTTTTCAATGTGCACTGATTTAGTTGTGAGGAGAAGCTTGTGGACTTCCATGGCTGGTGCAGTATTTTTATTATTATTAACTTTATACTATTAAACATTAATTTTTGTTAAGGTATGCGGCAAAGCTGCTGAGTATGACCACAGTCACTTACTATATGACTGCCACTTTCATGAGTACCAGATTCACTCATGTTTTTGAAAGGAGAACTTCTATCACTTTTATTATTACCTAGGGTATTTTTAGGACTTGCTTGTTGAATCAATTACAAAACCAAGCCTGCAGAGTGCTGAAGAACCAAAGCCAGAAGTTCCAATTCAGTATTAGGCATCTTCAGCTAAAAAAGTAGACACTAAATCTTTAAAAAATTGAAAAGAACATTTTTTTTTCCCTTCTCAGGGATGTCTAGACTTGTAATTAAGCTCTTTCTATAGCCCTAACAGAAGCGTGTCATTGTGTAATGAATGCTACCATGTAGCAATTTAGTTTAATTACACTTATATACTGTTTGATAGGGATGTGGTTAACTGATAATGTTTCTGAAGTAGCTAAGTTTAAATAACCATTTAATAATCCAGCAGGACAATGAGGGACTATTCATTAAAGAAAAAATACACATTCCTATTTTCTATTCCTTTCTTTAGGAGGAGGAAGGTGAATAAACTATTCTTATCGACTCTCTTGTAATTACTTCATATATGTAGAATGGTAAAGCCACTCTCCAGATAATTGGTGTCTAAAATAACCATTCAGCACAGATCCTCCTGCATATAGAGAGACAAATATGTACACTTTGGTCACACACTGCACATTCGTGTAGGCTTTGGAAAAGAAGATATGTACGGCTTTGATAATTAAATTTTGGGGGATCAAGACAAATCTAAAATTTCACGGTTACCAAGTGACTATATGCTATTACAATCTTCTGAGTGTGCCAAGTGAATTATAATTCACATGTCCAACAACTGTGCAACAACTACGGATTGATATGAGGACACGGTATATGACCTGGAGCTATTGTCTTTTATCCTAAAGCAAATTATATAGTTTCTCTATACCTTAGATTTCACATCTTTAAAGCTGTTGTGACACTTAAGTTGTGTTTCAGACGTTTGACAAGTTTAAAAGGGCAACAGGGCTGCATAACGATCCATCATCAAAACTGGGCTGTCCCCACTGAAGTCAATTTAAAACTCCACAGCTTCAATTGGTTCAGGCTGTATTTAAAAGCAAGGTAATACAGCTAATATTAATGGCCTTTTTCTCTGTTTCCATTTCTCTCCCAGACCCCAGGTAATTTGGACCTGAAATTCAGTGATGCTTGGGCTTTGGGAGTTGGATAGTGTGATTTTTGCTGATTGTGGAAAACTGCATTTATTTTATTTGATTGCTTACAGTGTAAACGCTGACTTATTTAAGGCTATAATTTTTTTAAATTTTGTTTCCAAAATAAAAAACAATAATGGAAATTATTTTGGAAATGTGACTATTTGGAGACATGATACAGTATTTAAGAATTCTTGCTTATAAAGCCTTTTTAAAAAGATAGTGTCAGTGATTTGAGATCATTGCTCTTGCCTACAAGGACAGACCCAGCTTTTGTTGTATATTACATAACCCAACTCCACAGGAGTCAATGAGGTTGCAGTAGTAAAAGTGTGAAATGACATCACATCAAATTATATATGCAGCATAATTTTCACTCCCCTACTCTTCCCTTATTGCAGTCACAATGGCTTTGGGACCAAAGGTAAGACCATTTTATCACTGCAGAAAACACAAGCAAGAGTGATTTCACTTCTGGGTGTATTACCCAGATACAGAATTCCACAACCTACTGAAACAATAAAATAGAGTCTTGGAAAGGCACCAAATAACGAAAGCTTCTCCAAACATACCCGAAATCCTATTTTTTGCACGTGTCTTGCATTTTCTAGTTGCTCTGGGAATCTGTAGTACAGCATGAAGTCTCTTACTTGATGTACTAACTTCCAAAAATTTTCATAAATCTTCAGTTAGTTTAAACTAATTTTAACAGAATATTATTTTTGCAATAACAAAGCATATTTGCCTTTGTACTTTTACAAATATGTATTTCAGCCAATTTGATTTATGAAATCACTGAGTCTGAGCATTATAAAAAAGTATGAAGAAATGCATCAGTATAGATGCATAAATCAAAACGTGTTTATTTTCTCTGCTAGTCTACCATACTCAAAGGTATGAAATAATTTAGAACTTCCTGTCTGGGTTAAGTAATTAGTTTATATAAAATTTTAATTGTAAGCTCCACAATTATTTTCTTTTGCAACTGCAAACAGTTTTATTTCTTAAGTGTTCCTACTTTTTGAAGCATGAAGCAGCCTTAAATATAACAATGCTATACCAGGTGCGATCACAGCAAATCATGTACAGTCATTTCGGTGCAGTCTAACATATGTAGGAGAGGATAATGCAGGCACCTTCCCACACAAATCCCAAATAACCGGGCTATGTGCAGGGAGCTGTCTGCAGCGGCATGAAATTCTCCTCTTAAACTGTAAGTAGGTCATAGGATTGGAGCAGGAAGAACAGCTTTGCTCTAGCAGTTTCTTCTTAAACCCATCCAGAAGAGTCACCCACTTGCAGACTATGAGAATTAAGCAAAGAATTAGCATAGCATGAAATGAAAAGTTCCTCCTACAGCTGCACTGCCTAAACTTGCTTTTTCTCCATGTCTGGGGTGCAGGAGATGAAGATGATGTTTCCTCTTCTGCAATGGGCTGCACCCGACACACCGGGCATGACCCAGCCCCCTTGCCCAGAGGAACTCTCCTGTTTAAGTTTCTGCACCTACCTCTGTACCGCCACCCTGCACCAAAAAACACACGCAAAAAACTAGCCGGCCTATTTCTAGTACTAACAACCATTTCCTCTGTAGCTCTGCACAACTCAGAAATTCTCTGCTTAGCTGACTTCATTTTCAGCATCACACATCACCCTCCAAAGTGTGCGGAGGTTTAATTGCTTGTACAGCACTCTGAAGACAAAATGCATTATATGCACTAAGCATTGCCATCACTTTGTTCTACTCGCTGTCTATTTTGAGCATTTTTAAACTCTACTTAACCACTGTCACATCATAAACAAGTTAAAAAATCCATAATGAGCAACAGTTTTTAATTAACTCTGAAATATGAAAAATATTTTAAAAATATTAGACACAGTTATTTTAAGAGCAAGCTAAGAGTTACCTGTAAGAGAAAACTCAATAACTTTGTGAATTCGCTATATGTGCCTTTGTAAATTAATGCAATTAGAGCACATTTGAAAGGAAGGGGGGAGGAATTCTGCAAAATCAGGTGAGTTCATTTAAGCTAATGGCATAAATCTGCAGAAGGTATGTATCAATCTTTCATACAGATATATAATACAAACTTCAGCAGCATTACTGCAAGTCTAGCAAATCTAAAAAGAAGTACAGCTGAAACAACAGAGCTGTCTCAAAATTCTGCATTCAGAGCAGATTACCACAGAGCAACTAATGTTTTTACAAGCCAGTAATGTCTTTGGTTTTACTGTTAGAAAACTAAAAAGATAAAAATAACCGCCCCAGTCTGGAATAGGCCTAAAGCTGCTATCAGTTTTTTTTGTTAAGACGTGTTTTCGTTAAGACATTTTATCACAGGCTCTGAGGTGGGACTATATTACCCTTAAATGGGTGGGTTAGAATCTATACTAGCTGGTTTCAAAGAATAAGGCAATTCTATTCTTCATCTACAGTAGACCTATACTCGCAAATTAACCTGTGCCAGGTAATGTTCCTGGGTCCTAAAACTCGATAGTCTATGCTGTTAAATTTTTTGAACAGTCCTGGATAAATCAGCACTGACAGAAACAACTCCCAGACACAGTTAGTCAAGCCAAAGATTATTCCCAATTGGCAACTTGAATCTGGCCACCTTGTTTTGAAGGCTAGCACAATTTAATAGTATGAATGTAGGCTGTTGCAAGTCAGTTGGCCTCAGTGACAGAGAATGACCCCAGCTAATTTACTAGTATCTGTAGAGATCTCATAATTAAAAAGATAAAAATAGTGCAGTGCTAATAAGATCAAACTGCTGGAACTGTGCATCAGGGATGCACTTGTCCACAGCAGTTTACAGAAAACAGCTCATACACATGTTTTAATGGGGTCGGATTTACACTGGTTTTCAAGGTGAAATTTCAGGGTAATAAACCTACGAAGGATGATTATATTTCTCTTGCCCATCTGTGAAACTCTCTTCCTGAACTATGTGTACAAAAAGTCAATCATTTTAACGCGTCATTGTAGCTAATGAATATTTATATTTCAGCATTTGAACTCCCATTTATGCATAAACAACATGCAGATGTTGTTTTTGTGTTAATTATACTGCTTGCCTTGCACTATGAAGTCTGGCCTACATACATAGCATCACTTTCTAAGACTAGTTTTGATCATACATTTAAAAAAGGAACGCCTAGACCTTATACCTTAAAGCTGTTATAAAAAAACCTAAGGAGGTCTTCTTTTACTTTTGTTAAAGGCTGTTCACAAAGCATGGTTTTAAAGGATACAACCCTCAAGGTCAACATGGACACAACGGTTTCAAAGTATTTCTTCTCTGGAGGTGAGGTCTTTCCCTAGGCAAACAAATGCCCGTTTCAGTCTTATGGGTTACCCTAACATCAGCCTGCAGCCCTCTCTGACGGATCCCATCCTCTCAGCACAGACCCATATGCACACCTATGCTGAAGGGAGGAAGGAAAACAAGATACTGTTCTGGCAGCTCTATCCTACCTCAGCAACTTCTTCACTTGAGGAGTACACCTAGGAGATCTGTAAACTATCTGCCTCTTTCATTCTTCTGCAAAGCATAATTTAGGCTCCAAAATAAAAAAGAAGTCTATTATAGCTCTACCACGGTTACTCAGCACCCTCTTCATTTGAAAAAAATATCTTCATGGACAGGAATTTAGATCCCCCCAGACAGCTAGAATGCGTTAAGATTCAATTCCATCCTAGTTTTTCAAGCCTGAATATATGATGCCATGAAGAAGAGACATTTTTGTTGTACACACCAAGACATCAGCAATTATTTGTGAAGAAATCATATATTACACAAAATCAAAAAACCATAAAAATGGTCTATGCCTGCAAAATCATATTTAGAAGGAAATAAAAAATTCTTATCTACTAGAAAGAGGAAGAAGTCAGGATGATGGGGCTGTGGATATCTATTATGCAGTTGACTAGCTCCTTTGGAAAGACACCTCCGACTGCATGTGAACACAATTACGGGTTTTTTTGAAACGAATATTATGCAATTTGTGCAGGCTCCTGAATGCAGAGAACAATTCAGATTGTGTTGAAAAATATGACAGCCTTATCAACTTTTTTTTCCCTGGATACCTGATGCTGCACAGCTAGAATTCTAAAAGGGTAAAAGATGAGACTGGAATATCAAGTACCACCCTGTGAAATACCCAGTTTTAAACCTGGATTTGCCATTAGTTCATCAGTTTTCGGAAAGATCCACAATAGATTAACATAGGCTGCTTAATTTCTGTTTAACGAAGAAATCTCCCTATGGGTTCAGTGCTCTAGTCCAGAACTCTAAACAACATGTCCGACTTTTAAAACTTCCCATCCGAAGTACAGAACCAACCAACATCTAATGTATAGAAGACAGAAAACAGCTATTTGGTGAGATCCTCTAACATTGGAAAAAACTGTAATAGATTTTTTTCAGTGAAAAATTTTCAGTCACCTTTCCACACTTTCTTTCCTAGCTTCTACAAGAATCTATCTTCAACTAATTCTAAGTTTTGCTATAATAACAGAGATCTCCCAAAGAGCCTACAAAAGTTAAATTTCTGCTTCTTAGTTACTATGCCATATTCTTCTCAAGCCTCAGAAAAACATTGTAAAAATATCTGAAGGGAACAAAATATTGTGCTAGAAAACATATTCTTCCAATATTCATAGCCACGGAACTGGAAAAAAAAAAGTTAGTATTTTGACTTCACTTTATGGACAGATGGTATTCCCAGTGCAAGCAAGTCAACCTTTTACAATCAGCAGCCCTCAGGACTATTTTTGCATGACAGCAACAATAATCTTGTCACCAACTTGTACAATATGAGCATTTCTGCAGTAAGCAGTGATAAAACACAGCCACAGACCACACTGCCATCTATGACCTCTTCCCAAAGCTCTAAAGTAAAGTCAGAAAAGCTTCTCATGGCAGAGGGTGCTGGGATGGAAAATACGCTTAGACGTATGTCTTCAGAGTCACTGGTAAATAATGGTTTTCAATTAGAATGTACAGCTACACGTGATAAACTGCAATGAATCGTATGAAATCAGTGGAAAAGTTTCTGTCATCTGCAGTGAAAGCAAAGCACACATGCTAGTTTTGGTCCTTTTATCACACTGCTATCACAATTCAAATGCCTCAGCAGCCTTTAACAGCCTGCAGTCAACACTTACTCTCACAGAGAACCAAGAAATTCCACATTTTTAAAAGGGAAGCAAGTGCAACACCCATCAGTCAGTCACATGCTATCACCGTGCTTTGAGAGATGAAAAAGAATTTAAGGTGGCCATATATTTTTTTCTTTTTCTATTTTAATTTAGGATTGTGCTTTTTATAATAAGTACAAGAGGTTTAAAGACTAGGGACAGTGTTAAGTTTATTCCTACGCTACAAAATAACCACAGGATAACTAGGAATACATAATCTGATCTTGTTTGACTAGTTTGACATTCACTATGAGAAATAAAATGCATTTATTGTTACAGAGTAACTTCTGCATTGAGGGGATGATGGTATTAAAACCTTCTTTATGAAGAAGTTTTTAACTCAAAATCTCAGTAAATAAAATTAAAATGTGCAATCAACGAAATGCGTAAGCCTATAATCAGGATGAAAAACTTTTTACTTCAAGTCTCAGTATCTAAAGTTAAATCAGTGTTTACAAAAACAAGCTATTTTGGCCTCCTTCAGGTCAATGACTAAAATCCTATTGATTAGAGTGAGAAAAGAACTATAGACAGCCCATCAGACAGTTATTCGCCTCTTAACATCTTAACGTTCACCATCTTGCTCTTTATAATACCATCATCATTAGTTTGCAATCACAGAGACTTCTGACTTACTAGGACCTCAGTTATGAATGTGAAATGCAGTGAAGAAACATGCAAATAAAAACTCTTTCTCAGCCCATTTCTCAAGCCCATTTCAGCCTTGCAAGCTCTGGTTAAACAGAATTGCGCTAACGGAAGACAAATCAATGTTGATTTCAACGCGTTTCTGAATGCGCTGTGCCATTCCCACCCTGGATACCCCTGTGATTGTGATACCGCAACTGCGCTGAGCATCACAGCCCGTGGGAATGTGAACACTGACACTGAAGGAGAAAACACGCTGCCTATGGATCACTACAGAACAGAAAAAGTCATCGTTTTCAGAGGTTCTGATCACCTAAATTTCATGCAACAATCATAGACATGAATACGTGTGGATTTCAGTAAACTATGTGATATAACTTAAGAAAAATTACTAGTTTGGTTAATGTTTACTGAAGAAAAGGGAGATTAGTAGGAGAAATGGAAAGCAGAGAGGAAAGTGGCTCACTTGGAGATGATAGCATTGAAAATGGAAATACGAAGCTGAAGAAGGCTGAAGGAACTATTCTTCTTTGGTATTACTACTTGTTTGGTCTTTTTTTAACTTTCACAAAAATTTAGAGCACCTTGGCGACACCAGACAGGAGGGCATTTTCAGTACACTCAGGAAATATTGCTCAGGGGAAAAAACCATAAACAAGCCGAAGTATTGAGAAATGCAAGGTACGTTTATGATGAGATTTTCCGTCATTACCTGGGAGCTTCCTGGCTGGAACAAACAAGAGGTAAAACTCAGCTGTCCTGGTTGCTCGCAGGCTACATGTCATCAACAAGCTACAGCTGTGAACAAGATGAACACAATCCAAGGGCAAAGCAGGTGAAGAATCTCCAGGGGGAAGAGGGAAGCATTTAGGCAATTGTAATTGGAGAAACATCTAGAGAACTGCTGTGACATACTGCTCTGGTCCCCTGCTTTTGGGAAAGCTCCCTGTCAAAGTGCTGAGAAGGACCACAGAGATGAACAGGGCTATGGGAGGCTGCTGCTGCTGAGGTGGGACTATACCAACCTCGCCTTACTCAGAAACACAAAGGAAAGGCTTGCAAGAGGATTTGACTGCTGTCTAGAATGACATTATGGCAGAAACCAGGGAAGGCGGAAGGGAGTGATTGAAGCTAGAGGATTCCTGGCACATAAAACCAGCTAGAAGCTAGCTATGGATACCTTTAGACTAGAAATGAGAAAAAGGCTCCTGACTGTGGAAGCAGTGAGTATTTATGGCAACCTTCCAAGAAGCGTGGGGAGGTCAAAGCCTGAACTGCTTATAAGATGATGCTCCATGCGTTTATAAAGGCGCTACACGGCATGGTTCTCCTAAGGGCAGAGACTGCAGCGGAGAGCCAAGGATACTTGTGCTGTCTGGTGCTGTGCCCCTGCAGAGAGAAACTTCTTTATCTTGAGGAGAGTTTGTGTGAATTCACCAACCGCTGCTAGATCATCTCTCTTAAAGTGGGCAGTGGGGAAAATCAGCTGGTTTCCCAGTCTTCAGGGAATGGTACTGGGTAGGGATCTCCACTCTGAAGCAGGGAGAGGCAGACACCCAGGTCCCGTTTCCAGGGGGAGGCAGGAGGCAACGATCTGCTTGAGCCCTGCTGCCCACGGGGAGGGCTCAGCCTACCTCCATCCTCATCCTCTCTGCAGTGCCTCTGCTCATCCCAGCCCTGCTGCCTGCCTGCCCCACACCAGCAGCCAGGGCATCCCCTGGCCGGTGATGGCTGCACAGTGCCATGAAAGGGGAAGAAAGGGATGGAGACACATGGGAGTGTGAAAGGGGATGTCAGAGCACGAGGCCAAGTGTTGCATTTGGGGTGTGGAGACCTCATGCCGCAGCTCTGTAGTCTAGCACTGCTCTGAATCAATACAGAGGAGTAAAAGAGACTATTATTACAGTGTTCCTTAAAAAAAACCCAAATTGCTATTTATGGTACTTGAAGTTTTCCTCTGTGCTTACACTGTCTGATCCCTCACCTTTAAGTACTTTTTTGATGGTTGAGGAGAGAAAATAAATTATGATTAAATTACACGTATTTTCTAATAAAAATGCAATATAATTATGAACTATGACAAATTAACACTAACACCTCATGTTCTTATCTACAAAGGGAAATAATTTGTGTTTTAGCTAAAGGTTAGATTGAGTAGTGTTTTTCCAAAAATCATCATTTTCCACATTAAAATCCTCTTTTACAGTGTGTTGGATATTTTTCTTTCTCTCCCTTCTTACAGCTTCTTGCATGCTTTTTAGTTGCCACTTCCAGCTGCTTCTGTGGATTGTGCTACTTAGTGGACAATGTTGGGACATCTCACACCATGCATTAAATCCTGCTTCTCAGGTAAGAGCAAGCTTCAGGCACTTGCATGGTAGGATTAGAGCAGGGCACTGAGACTGGAAGCAGGAAGGCCAGAAGAGAAGCAACGAGCTAGAAGGACTTTGGTTTTTGGTCCATCAGTGAACCAGAAACGCCTACTGCAGCATTATTTCAGTATCGATCTCAGTTCGATCTTTGCCACAGTCAACATCCTACTAAGGAACAGTCTCCACTCAGCCAAGGTAGCAGTATACAAGATGCTGTAAGCAAGTAAGGGGAAATGACTTTTCTGTCGTTTCAGTGCTGCAGTGGAAGAATTTCAGATGAGCAATGTCTTTTGCAAGGCTGTTAAGAACATGTCAAAGAGGAATGATTTAAGAAGCTGCTAGTGCTAGTTCAAGGTGGAAAGTGGAGCAGAGAGATCTCAGAGCTCTGAGGTGGCGACAAAAAGGGAAGTCACTGCTGAAAATTACTCCTTTGAGTCTGGGAGGCTCAGAGAGCGCTGGCAAGCACACGTTTCTCTCGAGACTTCTGGCAAACACCAAAGATAGCTCTGCAGAATACGAAGCTGAGATTCTGTACAGTCTAACTTATTAAAAGGTCTTCAGTCTATGTATGGTCTTTTGCTTATGTTTTTACATTTACCTAATCAATATTCTTCCACTTAGCCCTCACAATTCTGCTAATAAGATTGCCTATAATTCACCTGAGTTTCTATTGCTGCTATTTTTAAACTAGTTTCTAGGTCCCTTTCTTTTCTTCTCACTCTTGCTCTTCATCTCAGAGGCCTAAATATTCAGGTACTTTGTGTTTTCCTGGTCATTTAGGGGCCTGCCTCCTTTCTCTGCTATCACACTGCCTCGTTGTTATAGCTTGTCCCCCTCTCTCTGTCAAGGTCTCTTGCACTGCTCCTATTACTCAGATACTCTCTCCAAAATCTGTGTTAAATATCAGGTCACATCCACCTTTGTGCACCCTTCAGCAAGCTGACAGTGCATCCTGTAACATGCACGGCTCTGCCATTTTCCTTGCACAGCGAAGAGAGCGTTTCACATGACTGCTAGAGACGAACAGAGTTCAGTATTGGCAAGTCCACCGAGTTCTGTGAAATACCAACATTTCCCAAGGGTAGTAATCATTTCTGTTACTGGACATCTGTGTGATGCTGTCAAGCACACAGATGGGAATTCATCAGCTGGAAATACCAGAGCAGAAGAGAGACTTAGGTTTATTTGTATGCCTCAATGCAGTTATGAACTCCTAGTGCAATGCCATTTTTGCAACAGACAAATGCAATCCTTGGATGTAGCAAGGGAGGTGTTCCTGTGGAGAGAGACGCTGCTGTACGAGCCTCCGGTTAGACCAGATGCCAAAAAGGCTGATTGCTAAGCTACCATATGCCGTAACATCAAACCTACATGCTGAAACTCTTCTCGATTGAACAGCAAGCAGGTATTTTAGGAGAATATGAAAATTCTGATTTTCTCAAGGAGAAAATTCACGTCTTAAATTAATAATGGGATACACGTAGAGAAAACAGCTTGCAGAAAGATTGGGAGAATTTGTTCCATTTTCAGTTATTTTTTCTTGAACATGGGTGCCTACAATGGTACCTGGCAAGAGAGTCGCACAGAGTGCCTGAAATCAGGTTCAGGCTTCCTGATAAGAAATCTATTAACGCTGAAGCCCTGCGCTTAGAAGACTAACATAAGGCCTTATTTAGCCGAACAGAGGTTTGGAGGCGAAATGACTGCTGTTTCTCAAGACATTAGGTAAACATCTGCAATGGAAATGAAAAATCCTAAGCTGCTCCCCAATCACTGAAAGAACTTTCCAGCAGGAACTCGGGAACAAAAAGCTGACTGATCCGACTGCTTCCCTGACTGGGGTTCATCACTGTGTGAGAAGCTATACCTGTGTCAGCAGTGCATTGTGCTTGATGATCCTGGTGTCTCAACCCTGCATTTCTGACTACTACAGGAAGCAAAATAAAACCATTGAAAGTACAGCCCCAGAGAAGGTGGAAATAAAAGGCTGAATTTCAGATTCAAGCATCCTCCCTGGGCTCCGAAGGGGAGCAGCCCCGTGAAGGCAGGATGCTCTTTTCCGAGGTGGTGAGTCAACGAGCCAGACTTGCGACTGGTGCGTTCGCTCCGCTGACTGCAGCACGGCATCGGTGACTCACACGCACACAGGAGCCAGCTGGGGAAAAGCCCTGCTTTTATGTAACCTGTACCTAGGTTTCAGTACAGGCTTGTTTTTTTTTTTTCAGGCTAAATCAGTGAACAAAAAGGTCGAGGCTTCTCCTGATGGCTAGGAGCAGTCAGCGTTCAGCTTCTGTGAGCTTGCAAGGATGAGAATAAGTATGTTGAGATAAATATAGTTAAACAAAGACAGAACAATTTCAGATAAATCAATGCTGTTTCCAAACAAGGAAACAGACACTATCAGGCACGCTGTCAAAGGCAAGATTCAGCAGCAATAGCTTAGAAATATAACACTGATGAAATTGCTGACATTTTTTATCATTAAAATAACATTTACTGCAGTTATTTCTTAGTGGGAGTTAGTTTAAGCTGTCTTATTCCAGAATTTGGAAGCTTTTATCGTGGAATTTTAACAAAATGCATAAAATCATGGGTAAAAGCTGGTTATTTTCCATGCAAAAATATTACAGAGCCTACTAAGAGCAGTCAAGAATGTTAATTCACAGACTATCAAGTTATACGGATGACTGTGCGTATATAAGCACATACCAGCACAAAGCACACAAACTAAGTTAAGACAGACATGTTTTTTAGAGGAAAGCGCATACATTCAACCTGTTAAATATTAGGGCAAAATTCAGCGCCGCACAGGGCACTGACATTGCTTCCACGTGAAGCTGTGCGTTTGTACCTGATGCCACACATTAGTCCTTAACACAGCTGAGAGACAACATTCTCTACAAATATTCTAAGATCTCTGTTTGACAAGTTGTTGAAGCGCTCATTATGGAAGGCATTGCTACCTTGCTGCTTATCACATGGCTGATCTATGCAGAGTTTTAAAAGCCAAAAGAAAGCCCACGCAGCGGTGGCTACTGAGGCCCCCAGGAAAGTATTATGTGTTAGTTTTAGCTGCTCTTCACTGGCATTGACTGTATTTTTTTAGAAAACTTTGTAAAAGGGATATTCAAGGCTTTCAACGGAGGTTTTATTTTCATTCTCTGAAATGGGCTGGTGAGCTGGCAAACAGGTTTGTTTGTCCATATTTAGAGCATAATTTCTTCCTTCCCTTTGCATAACTGTTCATGAAAATCAAGGGAGGGAGAGATGATGGAGCTATCATTACTGTCATGAACTAAGCCAGCTACAATGACTTAATAAAATCCCTAGGAAAAAGTGCAGCTTTAGGAAAATACCCTTGCCAAAACCCAAAGTAGTCTAAAAATCAGAACAGCACCTGAAGACTGGTCTAAAGGACTTCAGTCTTGGAAGTTCCACTTGCCTCAGTTAGAGCCTGTTGGAATATGACATTTGGGGGTACACACAGTACATCTTAAGGACTGACTACACTTCTCTGTGTACTGCCGATTAGAATATATGAATCTGCAAAGTCTCAATGCTTTACTCCAGATAAGCTACTTCTTTTCATGAGAAACGCCAAAAGCAAAACACTAAAAAATCCAAATACTAAAAAGAGCCTTGAATTTTAGCAGCCAAGAATGACTGTTTTTCATAAATGGCCAAAGGCCGTTTGTATGTATTACTTCCAGTCATATCTGAAGGCACCATTGTCTCTGGTTTAAACACACTGCCTTTTCATGGCAAATGCTGTGTAAAAACTCCTGTTGTGGTGGCGGCTGCAGGCAGAAATCCATAAGAAGAAGAAAACACAACGTTCATTTTGACTGTGCTGTTCCCTTTCACTATTTTGTTAAGTCACACTATGAAAATTAGCCAGCTGTTCTAAATATAAGGTCCTGTAAGTCTGTGCCACTTCAGAAACAAACGTTAAACATAACTGCTGGCATTGCCAGGCTACCAGCATCACAGAAAGAGCAGTAGCTTGACAGTTCATCAACAGCACAACTTTTGCTTGGATATTTCACTCTCATGTACTTTTTGGTAACTTAAAATACCTTTGAAATATTTAAGTATAAAATTAAGAGGAAATGAAAATAGCTAGCGGTTGAAGAAAGCTACAGTATGTAAGATGCTACAGCTTATAGAAAAGAAAAGCTTGTATCTAGAGATGGGTCCAAAGCTGGGTCTTTGATCTCCCAACATTTTATACATATGTTTTATTGCAGTTCTCTGCTGGTGTGCTGGCCTGAGTGTGGGAGGGTCTAGTTTTGGTGGAACTGGAGAGCATTTATGGCCCACCATCCTGTGTTCGTTTGGATTCACTGATCAGCCCCTCGCCCAAAAGCACGAATGCAGCTGCCCGCATGGTATCTGATGCCCTGAGTATCCAGGCAAAGGACTACACCTCCCTATCTCTGGCAGATAACCTCCTTCCCACATGCATTTCAGGGCTCAGCATTTTCACAGAAGACAAATTATTGTTTTCTAACCTGAAAGAACTCTGCAGTCCCCTCAAGTGCTGCAGTGTTACGAGAACAGCAGTAAGCTAAAATAGGAGAGCCACAAACTCAATCAAGAAGGCCAATGACTAAACAAGTCTCCAGTCTCTACTGGCACGCTTTTGTATACGCAGTGCTTCTCACACTATTTTTCATGAGTAGGCTTTTGTAGGCACCCTGGCATTGGGGTGTCATGTATGAAGTGGCTGCTAGGCTCTTTTGATCACCTCTGGCTTCAGATGAGGCTTTTGGGATGGGCTGTGTCAGGGATGATTTTCCTTGATCTTTGGGGAAGAGCTATGAAGAAAGCTTTTGTTCCTACGATCCTTGGTGAGGGGGCCAGCTGGGAAGCATAAAGAGCTACCTTATTTGGCCTGTGTAGTTTCTTTTCGCATTTGCAAAGCTGCATGGAAGGAATTTAGCCAAAGACTCTTGCCAAGTACGCAACATATTGGACAGAGCTCTGAAATAAACCCCAACTCTCCAAGGAGGATTGTTTATGTTTGAAAATGACAGTCCAATGAATTACTTCTTTTCTTTTGCTCAGCTGTGCCCTACCACATTAAAAAACTGAATTTTCCTTGCCTAAATCAAACACATTGACCCTAAGACTGAAAAAAATATTAATCAAATCAAAAACCCACAGATTGCTGTGAAGTAGCCCATGTTTTTTCACTGTTCAGACACACTGGACTGCACTTCATTGTGAATAATTCTAGGAATCAATAAAAAGAAAAGGTCACGACAGAAATCCCTCCCCCCTCCCCCCAAGAAAAACAATAAGTAAAAAGTAACATTGTTAGAGACGAATTATCTACTTTTAAAAAGCTACATGCCCATTTTGTGCAGCAGTTTGACTACCTCATGTCGAGTACATCAAACTTGAAGGGTTGTAGCATTTCGTAAATCTTTGTTTTCATAGATTAAAGGCTTTCCAGGGAAGATAGCATCAGCAGAGTTACAGAGGCTGCTTATCTAAATTGAGCTGGCTCTGGCATCTGCTTAGTGAGGAGGCTGGCAGCAAGCAGGAGCGCAGGGAGCTGTGCAGCCCAGTAGGTTGGTCTCGCACATCTGCGCCCAGGGCCTGCGCCACAGCTGGGAACATCAGAAGTCAAACAGCTACATTGCTGTGGTTATCCTGCAAAGTTTGATGCATGCCGTTAATCACAAAGCACGCTTGGCACATAGCGCTCCTGAAAACAGTTCCAGCATCTGGTCCTTAACTTAGATTTGGTTACCCTCAGCGGATTAAACAAAGCCCAGAAAAAGGCCATGTTTTACCAGCCATTTCAGTAGCTATTTTTCAACAAATGCTCTGGAATCCATGTTAGTCCAACTACATTGTTACTCTTTCTGCTTACCCTACCTGATAGTTTGGAAAAATACCTTGACTATGATATTTTAAGTTTTTCTTCATATTACTAAAACACAGTTATAAACATCTCCCAGGCGTTCCTAAAACAGATACGGTAAATCACAACATAAACAGGGATGTGCCCAGATATACATCATCTTCAGTCTACCCTTTCCTCAAGAGTCTTTGGAGAGATGGAGAAAAGGCAGCCTTGGCAGCAGGTGTGAAAAGTTAGCAGCTCTGCATTCTGGCCATAGCAGGGCTCCTGCACAGACCCCTACTCTGATACTTGGCTAAAAGCAGCAGCAGCTACCTGAACTTCTCTGCTGATGGCGTTTGTGACAACCCAGCACAGGTCAGCAGCAGTCTCACATGTAAACAAGCTCAGAAACATTTAGAGCTTGAAATGGTTCATTTATATTCAAAAATGACATATTGGAGCCGATTCTTGCTGCAAGTTGCTGTGACCATACAGGTATTTAAAGGGAGAATACAAAATATTTTATCTTTGAGTTGGCTGCTTTGTATGTTATCAGGTGTACGTTCATAGTATCCAAAGAGATACTCTTGCAGGAAGAGAGAATTCACAGCTTACTAGAGATCGGAGCTGCTAAGCATTTAATTTTATTTGTGACTTTATTAATTTATTTTGACTGGTTTGTCCTTGTAAACAGCCATGCATACAAAGTTACTATAGGGAGTCATGTTTGCACAGAAAAGCAGGCAAATAGTCTCAAATAGTAGGATCACCTCTTACTTGTGAGCATACTTTGTCTAAAACTATATTGTTCCTACAGGCAAAGTGGGGCTTATGTTCACCTGGCTGATTTACCAGCTGCTAAGTAACTGAACAGCAGACACCATGCTTCATGAAATAAATCCTGCCAAGCATTCCATTTCTGAATGGACATCGAATAATTGCCCACCCTCTCATATATATTTCAGTCCATTTGGAGAAGACGAACGTCTGTCATATTTCTCCCTCATCAATTTTGCCATTGAATCCATGCAGGGAACAAGTGATGGAAAATTGATCCTTTGCACCTGACATGTGTCCTGTCTCAGATGGGTTACAAACAGCATGAAGAGTTACTTTATGTTTTTAATTAGACTTAGGGAGCCAGAGCCCTTCTTCTTTCCTTTATGTGAGTGCAACCATGCAGCTTTACTTCATTTGAACGGCATACACAGGCCATTCACCCCACATGCACTGAGAGCAACCTGCTGTGCTGCAACACACCACATGCTTCACCGTGATGGGGATTATTTTACCTAGTGGGACCTCAAACAACAGTCCTATAAGCTACAGCAGCCCATCCTGCCTCTCCTTCCACTCTCCAAAAAACCCAAAGGCAGAGAGAATATGTGGTATCACTGTGCTGCACCGCTTGGAGAGCAGGATTTGGGGAAAAAACATTCCAAGTGGAAGGCGGTCATCTCTCTAGCAATACTTACGGAGAAGGCAAAGATCCTCGTAGAGCCCAGCTGTGCACATCTGCCAGCATCTGCCCTTGCAGTGAAAGGACAAGGAACTTCCCTTTGCAGCTGGGCAGCTGCATGGAGACCGAGGCAGCAGTGGCAAAACACTGGTGAGGATGCTGGGCAGCCCTGGAAACACCTCCTCCAAGGGGATCTCCAGGGCACTTGGCCAAGCCACTGGCATTTAGTGTCAGTCAGGGAGCTGCCTGCAGCTGGGAATCAGTGTTACTCCGCTTGTTGATTCTCCCATGCTACAACTTTCAATGTGAAATGAAGTCACAGAGAGCACCTCAGGAAAAATAAAAAGGATCAAGATGAAGATAGTAGGGGAGGGAGACCTTATTTCCACAGATCTACTCTTCAGGACATTAACAGCATAATATTTATCTCTTTTAGCCTTTGTTACTCGAGAAAAGAGATGTAAGGAGTCTGTCTGTCTCCCTTCCACCGATAATTTTCAGCGTATTGAGTAATTTCAGCTACCTCTTACAGGAACGTTGGAGACTTTACCTCCCCCCCTCCCTCTCTAGATTGAGAAAAATAAGCAGCCAGGAAGAGAAAATAGATTTTTTTAGTGCTGTCACTAAGATGAAGACTCCAAAACAAAATGAGCCTTCAGGATACATCTGAATGTCCATGTGATGCTCAAATTAAGGATACTTTGATGAAGCACACTTGCAAGAAGAGAGAATTCTTACTTTAAAAAGATAGGGAGCTCTTAAGTTCTAATTTGTGAGTTTGTTCAATTATTTGTCCTTCTAGACAGCGACATGTACAAAGTTATTCTAGGGAGTTGTAGCTACACAGAAAACCAGGTTGACGTTTTTGTCAGAAAAAATTAAAATCTTCCATAATATATCTTTTCACTTTATAATGAAATTTTAGATTAAATTTAATTTTTACATGAAAGGCCTAATTTTAAGGCTTTAAAACTGAGACAGTTTTTTATTGTATGCCTGTTAAAGTTCTTTTAGCAACATAAAAACATGTATTGATATGTCATTTAGAGATATAAAAACATCAGTAAGACAATCAGATGCAAGAAAAAGGACCTACCTGCAGCCCTGATAGTTTACGATGTTTAGCTCTACAGTAGCTGAAACTTGCACAAAAGAATAACATCCAGAACATCAAACTTTATAGACAGGAAACCGCAATGGAACAACAAAATAATTTAAAAAATTCAAGCAATAAAACACTCCTATGTTTACTTTGTAACTGACAACATACCAATTTTCTGCTGTCGGTGCTTCTGAGATGGACTCAGCTGAACAGAGTATTTGAAAAAGTACACACCAATAATACATATTATCATTATACTGCTTGTTTACATTCCAGCCTCTGACCATCATTACTACTGTACAACAGCTTGCACCAGAAAATCCACCAAAACCCCCCCATCCAACCCTGTTTACTAAGCAGTCAAACGTCTCTGTGCTTGGAAGCCTAACGTCTGTCTGCTATGTATGCACTGTATTCAGGCATCATGTAATACGCCTGGAAGAGCAGCGCTCCTGAAAAAGCCCCCAGTCACCACTATCTGAATCAATGGGACACACTGGTTCTTACATACACACACACACACATATATATATACACATACATATGTACCCTCCCTTGCTATTTCTAGCATGTAAAGAGAAGCACTTCTACTGACTGGTGGGATGAGTGTGAAATGACATTGACTCCTGAAAACATATCCACTTCATTAGTCCCCACCGCTAGAGTCTGGGTCTTCCAGACGCAGGAGTCTAGGACAAAGTCTAGAAGGGGCTTCTGTAATTTAAAGGCAAGACACTAACTAGTTTTGTTGATAGCTATTGAGAAACATTACAAATTGAGATAGAAGAGTTGAGAAAGCACTTGCACGTGCAAGCAAAGTCATATGAGAATATCATGTCAAGCCAGTGGCACAGAGACTTAAAACTTATCAGGAAAGAAGCAATGGAAAAAGGGGAGAAACAACTTCAGTGCAAGTTCCTAACTGATCCACGGTTTTTCCCATTTTGGGAGATAAGTAAAGAATTTGGAAAGTGCTTGTTTCACTCAGGCTGCTGGGGTCACAGAAACTGAGTCATTTATCTGAAACTATGATGGAAAAATTAGAGCAGAGTCTATTTAAAAGTGATCGGTGTCAGTAAATCTTAGCTTGTGCTCTCTTCCTGCCACTTCAGGAACCTCCCATGAAAAGGACAGAAATTCTCTTAGCATTTCTTCAAATTGCAAGCACAATGGCTTGGGTAAGGTGCTATATTACCTAACGAAAAAGAGTAATTCTGTAAATGGCCATTTTGCTGTTAGCCTGTTAGCTATCAGTCCGGTACTATGAATTTGGAGACTAAAAAGTGCACAAGGCTATAGCAGATCTGTCAAGCAATTTTTTTGCAAATGACTGTCATTCCACAGGTTACTTGCATTTTATTTCTGAATAATCAATGTATTTTTCTCCTTACCCTGATTACTGTGGCAAGAACAAAAAGATACAGAGACTAATCTGTCCTCACATACTTCTGCAGGTAGAGAAGGCCTGGGAGACAGAATGACAGTGCAGCCCTGTGAACGGGGAGAAGCCTCCTTAGGCTTCAGGAAATCTCTTTGGGGATTAAACAGTGACTTCCACAAGGATCCCGGCGTCTACACAGAGGACAGGAGGGAGGCTCCTTGTGCACAAATGTATTCAGGCCATTGGTGCTACACTGACTTCTGTAAAAATCATTAAACTTCTAGATGTTTTCTCAAACCTTAGAGAAGTTTTAGAATATAACGTTTAACTAGACATCTTCCTGCCCCTTAGAGAAATAAGTAATATCTGTCCACACAGCTATCACTTTTATCACGGTTGCATGATATGTGTGAAGAGCAGTAATTGCTGCTGACACTTTTGCAAGGCCAGCTTGTGTCTTCTCCATAATATTGATGCATGCCGGGTGGTTTTCTATTTTGTTATTTCCCACAGGGCAACTTCTAAGGCAAAGGAAGTCTTCCACTGGGATTCACCATAAATCATTCTTGCCACCTTCTTGCCATCTCCAGTGGTAGCATTTATGACTCTCTCTGAACAGGCTGGGAGGCTCTCTGTAGGCTTTAGGGCTTTCTCTGGCTCTGAGGCCTTGAGAACCCTGCCAGAATCCTGCCGTGGCATGTACATTTTGTGGATGCAGCTTACGCAGTACTTATGTCTCATACGGACACGTATTTGGACCGCATGTCACCGCATGATCGTTTGTGCAATACACGCAGCATGAAAGAATAAAGGAATACTTCTTGGCAGGTAACACTGAGCTAAAGGCAGTCTCCCTCCTTTATTTGCGTTTTATTAGTTGCTGACGCTGTGCTTGGTACTGTACAGAAAAGCAATGAGTGGCCCTCTGCAGCTGAGGCTCATATGGATGTTGAGCATCAGCCGAAACAGCTTATTTCTGTCCTAAACACTTCTTCTTCTTTGAGCACCCAAATTCCAGGTGGGAACCCACTAATGGGGACAGCCAGGTTATCCCCAAATGATGCTCAAAGATCAAGTAAATAGGCCTGGCTGTTGGACTGCGTCGGTACCTTCCTCACACAACACACTCAACAACCTGTGTAATAAATAAAGGTACAGGGAATCACCTTGCACTGAGCTGAGTGAGGAACAGGTCAAATCCTCAAGTCCTTAATCAGTTCTTGGGCAATAATTAATCAAGCAAAAGGCAATTTCTTTGCATAAGAATCAACTGCAGGCACTGGCTCAAAAACAACAGCATTTGGCACTCAACTTGCAGTGTGTTTTACGTTGAAACAAGAACTAATCAGTCATTTTCAGCGCTATTTCCATATATTTTTTAAAAATACTATTGCAGTTACTTGTTTTCAAAGTGAGAGGAGGACAGCTTTGTCTGATAAAAGCATAATTTAAGATGCTCACAACCTAGCAAATATGACCCTGAATTTTTGCTGCACTGGACATTAACTGTAATACAGTAGATCTGCAGCATAATCATTAGTGCTTGTTCCATTTCCTCTATTAGGGATAATAGCAAATACAATACCCTCATTTCCTCCTTGCTGATGACAGCACTGCCAGACTCTTTCACTGTACATCTTTTTTTCCTCTGTGTGCTGCAAAGGGAGCTTTGCACAAAGCTCTAAACAGGTCCCCAAAAATGCTTTTGACAAAATAATTCTGAATCTATCAGGCGCTGATCTATCAGGCAGGTGTGATAACAAAACCCACTCTTCCAACCTTTCAGTATTTAGATTTGTTATTAAAAAAAGAATTACTTTTAAATCTGTTTAAAACAAATGAGAAACAAACAAACGTAAACCAGCAAAACAATGAATCTACTCATTCAAAATGTCCTCGCCCCTTAAATAGATTATCTTATTTATGAGACCATTAGTTATTTAATACTGCCTCAGAAATAGCATATTTAGGACACAAATGCATTCCTCTCCCAGGCAGCGGCAGCACTTCAATAGATTTCTTATGTAATTTGACAGTTTACCTACTTGCTTATTTGTTCTTGACAGCAATGTGCTAGAAAGGTCTCCTGGGAACACTCACGAAGCCCTTGTTAAAATGTTGTCACCAAATGGAAGGAAAGGCTGAGACGATTTCCCTGCTTCTATGGAGTCCTCTCTGTACGTGATGTGTTAAATCACCCCTTTCCGAGACAATTCACCTTCAAGCCTCACAAACAAATTTTGACAAAATAAACAGTTTGTGCCTGGAACACATACAATGGCAATTACTAAAAAAAAAAAAAAAAAAAAAGGAGCCACCAAAAAACCAAACCCAAATCAACAACAACAGCAAAAACAACCCAAAACCAACCAACCAAAAAAAACTTAGGGTGGATGCTGTTAGATCCATACGCATGCCATATCCATGGCAATATACTCAGTTCAGATTCACATGAACAACGCATACGTTTGTCCTGCGAAACACAGTTTGATACAAATCCAACGATGGGTCCTGGCTGCCTTCACTGACTTCAATTAATGTACACACAAGCAAAGAAAAAGATTTTCCTCTCATTTCAGTCCTCCTCTCTGTCTGACACACTGCCTTGAGATACAGGGTTTATTATGGACAAGAAGAAGGGGAAGTCCTTTTCAAAAATACTGTTAGAAACTCCTTATTAAAGAAGGTATTTATGTTATTTCAAGAGGCAACGAACAAGATCACATCAGACATTTGATAATATGCGTCTCACAAATGACCAGACTAATCTCTGTACTTCTCTTGTGCTGTAATTTGCATACAATGTTATAAATAGTAAAATTATATATACTAAGTTCTCTTCCCTTACTGTGACTTCAGGTGCGCTGTCAAATCATTCACAGTAAGTATGATAAGCTGCCCTTTAAGAGGATCCCATTTAGCTATTGCCTTTTATCTTATTTCAGAACAAGACATCACATAGAATTTAGAGTACCTGTCAATTATCCAAACTTCGTTAAATCAGTTAGTACAGCCAGTATACCTGCCTTGACATTGCCTGTGTTCATTTGCATAACAAAGGAACGATGTTTTGAAACTTTCTGAAAGTTGTATCACTTGTATACCCATCTTCAGGTCAGACCTTTCTTTATAATTCATGGGTTACGACTGCTGGATACAGTGCTACTGATCAGTTTGACTACAGGCACTATGAGCTTACATGTAAATATATATGATTTTGTCACATCAAAAAAATTAACTTAAAAAAAGTAGAAAAAACTGTCATTATGGAGGCTTACACATTAGAATATAATCTTCAGGACAGGTATTCAATCTACAGTCAATCACACACAAGTTAAAAGTGATTGGTGTGCTAAATATACCTCTCTGAGTGAGGCTAAAAAAGATGCAATACAAAAGCGAGTAAGGTTTTTTTTTTTTTTTTTTTAACTGAGTGAGATAGCTGGAAACAAGAGAGGTCACTTGATAATAGGTTGCTCCGTGCAGCTGCAGAGGGCAGAGGACAGTTTGGTGCGGGCACGCGAGACAGCAGGAGGCAAGCAGCCTGTCGCAAAAACCAGGATTGGGCTCCTTAATGGGGAGCAGGGACAGACACACGGGATGCAAAGCCAGCTGGCAGGACTGATGTCAAACCTGCCTGCCCTCCTTCCTTTTGCCTCCCACAACCTTTAGAAATAATCAGGACTGCACAAAATAACACGTGTGATTCCTATCTTCATGCATTTTACCTAGTGAAAATAATTATGCAGTTATGCATTACACCCCTAAATATGGGGTAACCACTTAGGGGAAACGGAAGTTACTACCATTGCCTAGGTCAGCCAGATTTGCAAAGTTTTACGCTTTGTACTCCTTTCTATATTCAGAAAACAACGTATTTTTCAGTTAAGCAAAAAAAGCACTCAAGGAATAGTAATAATTTCAGTTTTAACAGATGACAGAACCTAATTTGTAATTACGGGTTTACAGCCATTTTGGTAAATTTATTTAAACAAAATGCAGATGTTCTCAGTATAATTTTCAAATTGCTCTTAGATTTATGTATTGCATGCTTGCATATGATGTACATATGCATATCTGTTATCCACTTAGACATAACTCCAGTTAGGCATTTAACTGGCAACGTGCAAAAGCATATACCTGATTTCTGCACAACCACCTGAAAAGCTTCATGTGCACAATTTGTGCAAGCCGTACTGCCACAAGCCATGCAGATGTCCTTAACATGAAGTTTTTGAAATCAGCAATTTTGTAAACAAGGCATAATATTTCACACACACACACAAAATCTGTTCTTTGAGTTTAAGTTTGCTGCTAGGAACGATCACTACTGAAGATGTTTGTTCCAGAAGTAATGAAATACAATGGATGAATGCACAAATATTGCTTCAGTTACTGTTCAGGTGGTAGTTCTTCAGACAAACAGCATCATAATATCTGGCCTCTAACCTAATCTCACAAATAAAAAGTCAGTACTCTCCCGTGTTTCTGTGTCAATGAGTGAATATTAAGGTGTATTTTTTATGTCTGTAGACAAAGTACAAAGTATGAGGAAAAGACAACAAGAGAAGGAAGGGATTTGAAAAATGTCCAACACACCTCATTACTTCAGGCCAGATTTCTGAAATAAGCAGAATTCTTAACTGACACTAGACATCTTGCTAATTTTCTTTATAGGGGACATTTTGCAGTGATGGACCCACTATCCTCAAAGGCTGGCCAGTTCAGTAGCGTGAGATTACTGCAAAACCTGTTTAGTAACCCTTTCATCAATATCGCTTTCACAAAGGAGTAAAATTAATTGCATCTATTTAACACCGACGCACTTTGTACATGTCCAGCCATGTCAATGTCTTTGCATTCATTACTGTTTTCTGAAAATGGAAAAGGATTCCTTAATATTAACCAAAAGTTAGCTTTTCCGAAATGCATATAAAAACATTTTTCAAGAAATATGGCAGAACTCAAATATACAGTAATTTGAATTTTCTGTTAAGTTTGTTACAAATAGACTTCATATAAATCCATTTGCCCTTAAAACCCCTGAAACAGAACTGAGGCCCAATTACTCCCTGTGCCACCAAGAACGTTTACCTTTAGGGTTCCATTAAACCCACTGACCCACCGAATCCGATGGAGTTGCATTAGCCTTTAACAAGTTCACAAGAAGGACTGAATACTAATCCAAATATAACAGAAGTTACACAGAAAGCTCCTCATATGTCTCTGTGCAGACTCCCAAAACAACACTCCAGAAGGCCACTGGATCACTCCCCAGAAGACATTTCTAAATAAACATGACAGGACTTATTACAGATTGCTGGACACATCTGCTCCTCTTTCTTCTCAAGTTACATAAGCCCTAGAAAATGGAAAACACCTCAGGTCTGATCGCACAGAGGCGTTTACACTAGCACTCTTGAGTTCCCTGTATTAAAAGGCACTATGTTCTGCACTGCATCACCATTCAACACTAACGCAAACAGAAGCCCTAACCTTTGAAGGATATTTCAAAAAGCCCTCCCTCCTGAGGTTTTTCTTGAAGAGGATGGGACAGGAGCCAACACTGTGATGGAATTACAGCTGCTTTCTGGAGGAAGAGCTCTTTATTATAACTGGCAGGCTTATCCTAGCCACCGTGCTGGCAGTGCATGCTGCAAGGCTGACACTGCAACTACTGCAAGCCCAGCAAGCCAGCCTCAGCAGCCGGTCACACAGATGAGTATGTCTTCCTCTTTGTCCTTTTCTCGACTCACCAAGAGAAAATATCATCCAGTTGCGAAGGGCAAAAAGGGTGCTTCGTTTTGCTTTTGTCTTATTCTTTACATGGGCTGGATGCCTAAGGAGGAGCGCTCCACTTGGAACAGGTTTTCCTCTATTTCATGAGGTCCAGGCAAAATTCTTTTCTCATCTCCAGCAAGGAAGTTCATTCGAAGAAGATTTTTGTCTCCCAATCTTCCTCCCAAAAATAAGAAGGTATCTGGAATACTAATAGCTAATGAAGAAGCCCACAAATATGCAAAATTTTGCACATATCCTCTTATTTCCTCACAGGCCAGAGTTTCAGGAGACTAGAATGAGAGCTCCAGAACACACTGGGTAAGATTTGTTGACAGAAGGATATTGGAGAGCAACGACTGCCCCTGGGGAAAGTTATGTTAGCAGGAGTTTCCCAATCACAGTTACATGCTGAATCAGAAGCAAAGTAGCAGGCAAAGACCAAGGCCACATTACAGAGAACTGGTCAGGAGACAGGGTGCATATTCTGGCCCCGGGAAGATCTCACCTGACAATAAGGCATCCATAATCAGATATCTTGTGTATCCTCCTTCTGCCGCACATATAATGCGACAGAACCACCAAACAGGTTATACGACAAAGTTTAAAACAAACAAAAACTCAACAAAAGGTACATATGGAGGAATCTGGCAGGCAAAAAGTTATATTCACACAGTCAGCTCTCCAGGATATCACAAGTGATATTCTTCTAGGAAAAGCGTATCCTAAAGACTTCAGGTTTGTGTTTCATCCATAAAAAACAGCACCAAATATTCCAAGCTCTGTTTCATTACAAAATCAAAGTGAAAACAAGACTTCCTGAATGCCTGGTGCCCCTGCTGTAGTTGCACAGCAACCACTCCCAGCTCCCAGGCACAGGTATTGACATTTCACCTTGCTAGGGGTTCAAAGTCAAGCTCTGTGATCAGTCCTTACCTCCCAAGAAAGCTTAAGGCTAACAGTGCTCCGGGCTAGCTCAGTGATGTGAGACAGTTGAAGAATTAAGGCAAAGAAAGAAAACAGATTTATTGTCCAAACTTTCCATATTGTATTTTTCCTGGCACAAATTACCATAAAGGTAATACAGATTTTTTTCCCATATATTGATAACCTTTTTTCTAAAAAAGGGGATGAATACAAGTGTGCTCATCATTTTTTCCCCAAATTACTTCACAAACTGTGTTTTTAACTAAAAATAGCTGGTGTATTGCTTCTGAACTCAAAACTCATCTTCCTCTTTTTCCAAAATGCTGCCATAAAAATTTGCCAAAACGAAGTGCTCAAATAATTGAGCGCTAGTGTTAAATCTGAAAACTAATCATTAGTGTGCTTTTCTTCCAATTGGTGGGTTATAAAGAAAATGGCAAAAGCAGACCATGCTGAAAGAGAACATGATACAACCTCGGATTCCTTAGCATAAAAATCACTGTCATGGTATCAAGATTTGTTCTTTATACTCACAACTGTATACTTCTTCCAGGGCCAAAACCTGCAAGTTACTAAGATATCACTTTTGAGCAAACATGAGGAAAATTTGACAGAACTTTCTCTTTCCTCTTGTGATGTGGCTAAACATGCTTTGTCCTTCACCTGAAAAGCTCAGGGATGGCTGGTTTCTGATTGAATTCGATCAGAACAATTGCTGCCTTCTCACTGTAACTTGAACCACACTTATTTCAGGAAGAGACTCAGAAAACCACTCCCTAATACCAGAGAGCACAGAACACACTGCAGATCCATCAGGGAAAGATTTAAAAGTATAAATATGTCTCCCATTGAAGTGGAAACCTTTTGCAAAATCTTATAAACGCAGGAAGTAAAAATCCTTTCGCATCTATAATTATGCACAAAATCTCTCCTCTTACATGCAGTATTCTCAGATTTTGTTACTGCTTTATACCAGTCTTTATCCTGTGATGTGATATATAGCTGTCCCTCCCATTCACTTTGTGGAATTTGTCTTGAGGATGCTTCACTTCATACAGAATTAAGCCCCACGTTTCTTCCTGATTTGTCTCAATACACTAACCCTTCTTGAGAGTGCGCCTGTTTAAGCCTGCAAATATAACGTTTGCCTTGTCCAAAACTCCTGAGCTCCTCATTTTTACCTTTCCAAGTTAAACCTCATAGTCAGTGGCTAAAATTAAAGCCAATAATGACCTACATCTACAGCAAGCGCTAACTCAATGATTGCATGGAAAAAAAAGCCTTTTCTCTTTTTTTTTTTTTTTATCTACTCTGCACTTTTGCATTCTAAAACCCCCAAATATTTTAATCAGTTCTCCTGGGTCTCAAATGATCTTTAACGTCTAACTCATTATCTCATTTGGTTTAAGCTCTAATTCTTAGAGATACTAAGGCCTCAGGGTCTGTAAAATATACCTGCAAGTTGCGTATCTGTGGTTGGTTCTTACCTACTACCACGTAGCTCATTATAGGTTGGATCAAAGTTCATTGAAGTTAATACAAACCTTTAATCTAGACTTTCCCTCTCAAACCTGCAAGTGGCTAAGTGCCCTCAACCTTTGCCACGACAGTTAAGAATTCAGCATACTCCTTGTGAATTTAAGTGAATTCACTCCTTGTGAATACCATACAAGGAATGGTATAAAAGAGTAGGCGTACAATGGAGTTTGAAGTGGCAGAAAATTGAAATAAAAAAATCGAAACAAAAATGGAGGGAGTCCTGCATACAGCTTCAGGAAAATGTTCCTATCTAGATAAAATAATAGCCAATCAGAAGAAAACAGCCATTCATAAAATGTGATGGCAAATTAACTTAAAAGACTACTGGGTGAGTTCAAAAGCACATATGAAAGATATGCTAGTAACTGCCCTAATTACAAAAGGCAAATGCTTAAAAATAATTTCAAAATTAAATATAATGAAAAGAATAATTTAAGCCTTAAGCAGAAAGTTTTCACTTTGACACTAATGCAGACCAGGCAAGAAGGAATGTGGTTTATTATTAGTGACAAGTAGAAGGATTGTGAAAGTACACATTGAAGGAAAGCAGTGTCATTTTCTTATGCTTAATCAATTCAAAAGTAGAATCTCCTTTACAAACAAATGTTTCGGTGTCTTCTTTTGACTAACATTTCAATAATGATTTGATTTCCTGAACATCAGTAATTCTTTCTGCAAGTCAGCCAGTGAAGGTCTGGCCCCAGGATATCTGCTTGTGGAAACTCACTTACAACACAAAATAGAAAAATTGCTTCCAGAATAAGTGAGCAAAAAACCAATACTGTATATATCTGATCCTCTGAGAAGGCGAGAAAGGACAATGATATGCTGAGAAAAACTGTCCTCAAATGCATCCTCTTTCAAGAATTAAATTCATTCTGTTCTGAGATCTAGGATAGGAACAAAACCTCCCTGTCTGCTCTGAATCACGCATCCAAAGAGCTAAAAAGATGAACGCTGGTTTGCCCTAGTTTTGTGCAAAGCTTTTATCGTATGAATGAAGCAGTGTCTTTGGTTAAAGAACAAGGGAAGAATAAGGGAAAAGGTGAAGGTGTGCAAATATAGTCATGGATCCGGAACAACAGATAAGATGCAACCACCCGCAGAAAGAAAAATAATGGAAAAAGGCCAAATGGATTCTGCAGTCTTCAGGCAGCAGTGACAGTATAGTTTTTGTTGGTTCCTTTGCTCTTGGGAGGGAACATTTGTTATATTTTGATGCTGTTCTATGTATGACCTGGAAGACCAGGATTCATTTTTCTGCCCTGCTCTGCCTTCTTGACTAATCTCAGTAAGCCAGTTATAGCTAGGCTTTCAGGTATTCAGGTATTACAAGAAACAGGTCTTTATGGGATTTTTTAAAAAGAGTATAACTCCATTTGGTTTAATAATTTCAAAGGGAATTAAACAAAAATGCTTAGGTATTTTTAAAAATTGCACTACATTTTTTAATTACATCTGTCCCTCTGAAAATGTAGCCCTTCCATAAATGAAGGCATAATGCCTCCCCATGTCAACGATATGTTGTGAGGGCAGATCCATTACTACAAAATCGTAACAGCCATTAATGAGGGCTTTATAAAACAAGTAAATAGATTAGCTCAAGAGTTTAACAAAATTAAGGCTGAATGCTTCTCTTCCTAAGAGCAACTACCGAACAAGTGCAAAGGCCAAGAATGTCTACCTGGTGTCAACAGGGTTATTAGATGGCATGGTCTGCTGTACAATTATTTAAGAATCATCTATGGATATATTTTCTTTCATTCTGGAAAGACCGTTCTTCTGCAGCAGTATTTTCAGATAGCTTCTAGTGGTAACTCCAGTTCTGCCCACAAACCCCATTCTGCCACAGTATTTCTGCTGGAATTGAAATCATCACACAACTGCTGAGATCCCAATTCGAGAACTGCCATTTCCACAGTTTTCACACAGCATGGATGTCCAACGTCAGCGGTAAGAATACAAGTCAATAGAAGCTCTTCTAGCTTCTACAGATCTGGTACCATGTTCTATAACAGTCCAAACTTAAACCATTGCACGCTCATGTAAAAGTCAGCTTTTCCACTTTTGTTCACCTCTGTTCCCTTGATTTCAAGCCAGCTATTGCAATTCTTAAAAGTTGAAGATCTTACCAAGTTCCTGGCTTTAAAAATAAAGAGCTGAAATGTTTTTCAGCAAAACACAATTTTTGCAAAAGAATGATAAATAATGTAGGACCATCTTATTTGCTGCAATCCTATTGGAAGAACAATTTGGTCATAAAATAATGATCTAATCTAAATTTAAGAAGTTTGTACAAATGCCTTATGCTGTGCACTAAATTTAAATACGTAATTTAGATTACTTTGGATGAGAGTGACTCAGTATGCAGTCAGAGTAATTCAGAAAGCAGCATGAAGTGAACATGATGGTCTTGCAATGTGTCATGTTACTGCAGTAAACACCTGTTCTCATTTCTTAATTATTGTGAACAGGCTTACAAACAATACCAAACATGATTTATAGGAAGTTTTTCACAAGGAGATAGTTCGTTACCATCCTAGGAAAACATACGGAAATCAGTCTCTTCTTTCTGAATAATCTCATTGTCACTTGAACCATATTAACTTTTCCTCACCATCAGGTACCTCCAAAGGAGGTCAATCATCACCACCATTCCTATCCTGAAGACAGTTCCTTTTACATTCTGCGTTTCCTTGGACAATCTGTACAGATCTTGCTTTGGCCATCACTATACTGTGAAAAAGCCCTCCAGACTGACCTCTCTCTGCATGAGATTGACAGCTGAGACTTGTTTGAAGAGTATGGCATTCTTGGAATACACCCAAAGTCAGTCCCCTTCCCACCTGCACTATCTGCACTCCCTTGAGTGCTTCTGTCTGCTCCAAGGTCTTCACAATCTTTCTCCTACCTGACCACTTCAATCCAAACATCTGCTGTAGACAACCACACAGTGCCGCTGGATAAAACCAAAATAGATTTGCTGACTCTGAAGTTAGACTACCAGGCACTGCAAAAGGCAAAATCTTTAGTGTGCATCTCTCCGCAGACCGAGCTAACATTGTATTTTCACAAAGTGAAACAGACTTTGCATTAAGTCCTCCGAGTGTCCCAACTGGACCGTTTTCCTTGTCCAATACGTCCCCTCTTTTCCACACTGGAAGTGATCAACGCTAGTGTGTAGACCATATATTGATTCATTAATTTCTTATGTACTTTCCTAGCATCTGACTGCTGGCCTAGTGAACTCTGGTGTGAAATCAGAAGGGAGAGTTACAAGTGAATGAGAAATATTGATAATGTACAGTACTACTAAATGTAGCTATTAAGAGACTTCATCTTGTTGTCTCAAAGACATTCATACCTTCCTCAAAGCTATGCTGAGCCATGGAAGACTTGTTTCTCTCTTTCTGAATGTGAAACAATTGTACAAAACCTGAAAGTTTTAAAAACCACACAAAATGTAGAGGAAGAAGCTATATTAGGCACTGTACAACCTAGTGGTCCCAAACTTTATTCTGCTCTCTCATTCTGCGTATGTGTAATTGGAAGAGTGGTGGAAATTAATTTTTGATTAGATACATTGTAATCTATACTATCCACCTTCCCAGTAGTCCACGCTTTCTTGCTACGTGTCCTTGAACACTGTTTCTCTGAACACTTCTGCCCACGCACCAAAAAGCGTGAAGGGTCAATTTCAGGCAACAACTGCAACTGAAAGATAACTATTTTCATGGCAACGTTCTGCAGGAGTCTCTCCAACTTGAATTCTTGCAACTCTCTGCACCGTCTAACATGTTCAGTCAATCTATTATACTTTTAAGGTGAGAGTAAGAGTAACACACACTCTTTTGTTTTAGAGTCCAAATAAATTACTGCGACATACACTGCAGAAAATGAATGGTAGAATACATAAGTGCCAGTGATTTCAAATTACTTTTAGGGCTAAAGTATCAGTGTTGAACTCTACAGGTTTTTGATACTGGATAGAGGCAAAGAACATTCATTCAGCTACAACAGATGAGCGCTAAATGTGTTGCTGACAGCCATCCAAGGTCACTTCTTCCCCTTCAAAGTGTCGCTACCTTAACAAAAAAATCAATATAAAAATAATTATAGAAGGGAACTTGCGTGGACTATTCTCCAGTGAACTTCTCTGCTTCTTTCACACCTAAGTATTTATTGAGCCATTACAGGTGAAAGATTAGGTGCTGAGCACATGATGCTATATAATACTCACAGCAACCGCCTCCAGGATTTGTTTAACAGCATCAGCAGCATCTCGCTCACTGTAATAACCCTTTTCCACAATCCTACAGAAAAAGCAACAAGAGAAATTGTGTTATGGATTAAGGTAAATAAACCGTGCAAGTAAAAGCTTCTTTTGAAAAATGAACTAGAAAATAATCAAATTTAAGTACAGCTGGGAGTCTGCAATGCTCCCTAAAGAATAAAAAAAAAGCCCACTTGTAATCCAGGCTATCTGTGATTCCCAGTTAAATGAGAAGCTGGAGTTAAAATACCACTCAGTAAGGAACTCATAATGCAGACGCTTTCAGTTGAAAAGTTTTGGAATTCTGTAAGGTGTTAAACTTCAGGGAATCTGAGTTACCCTCAGATGAACCAGGTATCCGTTAGGAGCTGCTTTTTCCACATTTATAGTTAAATCAAGCCTTTTCTCCCTATTTTATTCCCCTCTTTAAAAAAAAAAAAAAAGCTATGCCCACAAAGATCTGAATTGTTCAAGGTGGGACTCAAGAGAAAGGGTTGATATCAAAATTTACTAGCTGCAAATTGTCCCTTGAGTACAATGAGCTGAACAATTTTCTTTTGTTTCCCATTGGTATTACATTTGGGGCTCTGTAATCAACAGAAATACTCATGGTTTAATTATAACTAATTTTTTTTCTTCTTAATGTAAATCTCCAGTGTACTATGTTTATTTTGTACAGATGACACTTAATACCTTGATTTTATAAATGTGTTGACCACGTGCAGCTTCTGGTGAGTTCATCAATGTTTAGCAGTGCCAAAAATCTCTGATAATCTGCTTTTTCCTTTTCTTTTACATCAATTCAATTATGTAAAAACAAAAAAAATCCCAACTTTCTTCTTTAATAATGTTATTTCCCTGAAACTTTATAACGATAAAACATTAACCCAGAAAACATTTTTCCTTGTTAAGGCAATGTTCCAAAGTGTTGTACTTTGGAAACATCCATAAAGGGCAGCAAGGTGGATGCAATTTTCCTCCTAAGGCCCAGGCATACTACTACAACTCCTTCAGAACTCCAGCAGTGACACAGATTTTGGGGGCTGATTCAGGATTTACATTACATCTCTTCAAGAATATAAACTGCCATTACAGAATGAACTCAAATATAAATGCACAGTTCAATTAAACAAGGTCAATAGAACATACAGATTTGCACAGCGACACATAAAAAGTTAGTGCATAAAGGAACTATCATTAAAACTTAATAACGCTCCATTTAAGAAAGCTATTATTTTTACCAGTACATCTAACTATACACAGTAATTGTGAACTACAATAATTCTCCCTCAGAGAGCTATATTTAAGGTACCTTCGACCTGAAATTTTGATTTTTTACCGTACTGATTTTTCAAAACCCAAGAAAACACATACATATGTTGTCCTAGAAGCAGTATTTGCGGTGCCCAGTTACACATTTTATAAAGTGATCTCCTGCAAGCACAGCAGATTTTTTAGGATAGCTAAGATTTAGATTAGATTTAGATTAGGATAGCTAATTTTACAAAACAAGGCAGGGAGAGCCCCATGAATCAGGAAAAGAACAAGCCTGTAATGCTTGAGGTCAACAGCGTTCGGTGCCACTAGAAACCTTCTGTCCCAGGGTCCAGAAGAAGATTTGGTCGGTGGCAACAAGGATATCCTCCTTTGTCGCCGCTCCCCTTTTGCGGGATTTGTTCACTGCTTCACTTCTGCTAACTACTACACTCATACTGAGCTACCTCTGAAGTAACTCTTTACAGTTTTACTATGATGACCAGAAAGGTTTTGACTAATGTGCATATAAAGAGCATTACTATTTACTCTCCAAGACCTTTGGTGCAATATGAATCAATGCAAAAATAATAATCCACCAGAGACATATCTAGCGAACATGGTACTGTGGACAATAGTCTATATAGGAGTATCCTAAGCAACTACAATTACTTTAACTTTAAACTCGTTGTGTTCACAGATAATTTTTTTTTTTAAGTCTACCTCTCTGTTATCAGGTAACAGCAAGCAAAACTCCTCAGACAAGACTTATTCCATTTTGCTGTGATTTCTTGGCAGCAAAATTTTGGGGGACTTACTTCTAACAAAGTTTTTCCTGGTAGCCTTTCAGCTACCATCCCACATGCATGGCTTCCCCCTCAGTGGGCCTGTATCTCTACTTTTGTATTTCTGTACCCCCAGCCCTTCCATGACCTTGGTCAACTGTTTAAACCATTGTGGAAAGATTACTTGCACTTGCCCTCACAAGGGTGAAACCAAAAAAGTTTACTGAGCAAGAAAATTATGTTAGGCTTTTAGTGTTCAGCTTAGCAGGGAGGTTAAAAAAAAGTAATAAAATACACAGTACAATGTTACATTATGCTTGAAAGCAGGATGCCTCAGTAGCAATATCAGGGTCTCTGAACTTGCCAACTCTAAAAACTGAGCCCCAGTGGCCCTCCCACTTGGGTCTTTGCTCCCCTAAATATACTTGTTTGGCTTCTTCCTCCTTTTAAATTCAGAAAGGTATTTAGGCTTAGCTGGCGGGTTCCTGTCTTTAGCATTCAAAGGCATTTCTGAGATTCTTGACTTCTTCCCTGTCCTACCTTCACGGCTGGTATTCTGATGCTAAGCAGCTCCTCCCTCCATGGCACAACAAGCATGTTAAACTTTGTTTTATGGGATTTTAAGTATTAAAAACATTCACAGTATAATAATTCTGTTAAGCTTACAACCTTCTTTAATAAGTTACAGGAGACATTGATGAGAGAAATTTCAAACTTGGTAACAAGGTACTAAAACTGAAAAGTCTCTGCTGCTCCCACTGTCAGTTTTGGGATCTCGTGTGACAAACACAATTTTGTTCATGCTAATGACTTCTGCGATCAGGAGGCTCCGCAGTGGGACCACCAACCTGCCTTCCTGCATTCAACAACGCCACCAGCAGTTCCTTTCCCCTAAAAGAGAGGGGCTGTGGTAGTTTGACCCTCTGCTTCCATATTACTTTATTTTTTAGAATATATTCCACAATGTACCGTGGGGGAAAAAACCCCACAAAGCACAGGGCTGCATGTGGGATTGTTGCATGAACATTGACCTGCTAAGAGTACTCTGGGTTTAATTCCAATATCCTAAAGCTCAGCGGCGTCACAAGCGAGGAGAATCCTTGACCCTGGGTATGGGAAACCCAGGTTGTCTCTCTCGACCTTGAGCGAGCACATCAAAACAGCGGTGAGGTCACCCTGTGCACGTGACCTCAGAAACATGCTAGGCACAAGGGTGGGTTTCTTTTAAGCAGCAGCATTTAAATTTCTCTGATTTTTCCCCTGTATGTGACTAAAATCAGAGAAATACATGGCAATGCAGTCATGATTCAACTTACATTTCTCTCCAGAGCTGATGAATTTCTAATTTTACCATACAGTCTAAAAAACAACATTCATTCTGTTCTTTCTTCTCCAAGTAGATACAACTTCAGAAGAAAAAAAATGACATCCCCTAACGGCAGCCACCTTTTTTGTATTCCCCTCCACTTGCCAAATCAAAGAAAAGCATCCTGGCTTCCTGCCAACGCTATGCCAGCGCTGGTTGGGGAACTACCAATTACTTCAAAACAATGCTCAAAACCGGCATCCTGCCCACAGCATTTAGAAGATCAGACCACCCTGATTCAGATAACTATATGTCAGTATAGATGAGATACTGTCCTTTAAACGCACAACAGAAGTACATAGACATTAAAGATGAAGCGCTTGTGAATTTACCCTTTACATCAAATAAACACAATGTAATGAAGTGTGGGGTCCTAATTCAGGAGAGCATTAAAAAAACAATTGTAGAAAATAATGTTTTGCACACAGCTCATCACAGTATGCTACCCGTGAATAACACGTGCACGGCTTATGTCACATGCAGTTACCATCTAGTTATTCCGAAGTCTAGAAACCAGACTTGCAGAGAATACAAACCTATTCTTAATTAATATTATTCTAGCAAATAGAAAGCTTCATCTTCTGTAACAGCAATAAAGTGAGAGAAGATATACCACTTGCTAAAGATGTACACTTATTCTTAAAGGGCACCCTGCTGTAAAACTCAAACTTGGCTCTATGCCAGGCAACAAGTAAGAGGACTGAAAGAAGACTCTCCTGCGGTTCAGGTCCTGTAATAATCCTGGGAGACTATTTGCATAAGTATTTTTGAATCTTCCATGTGACAGTTTACAGGAGGCAAATGGTAGGTGTGCCAATTTGCTTATTATAACAGCACTCCCACCTGAGACTAACAAAACCTCTCCTTCATGAGAACGTTTCAGTTTCAGCCTGCAGATGAACACTGCCTCATTGCCCTTTACTCCTAAGGGGAGGGGAAACCTACAGGCATATCTTATTTTGTCATTATGAAAAAGAAACATAATTATACCTTGCTTACAGAACAATCCTTAAGAAAAGCATGGATGAAGAAACACTAAATCTTCCTTGAGAGTTCAGAAGAAAGAAACAATGACAATAAGGAGCTAATTAAATACTGTCTTTGATACATAAATGAAAGCGCCAGACAGACCAAAAGGCCAAATGTGGGGTCACAATCAGTAAAGTCAAGACAGAGATTCAAATTGAAGATGACGCTCTAGAGTAAGCAAAGATATGACACCGGTGAAATACACTATTCACATTCCAATCACATTTGTGTAGGATCATATTTTTGTAGTTGCATATAGGCATTTATTGAAATATGCTGATTCAGTTGTTTACACTTGCACACAGCCAAACACCTAACAAAGTACATACTGATGAAAGCATTAATATTTCAGCTATTTATATGTATGAAGTTGCGCTTACATGACTGCAAATGCCCTTCTTTTTTCTGCAGCACTTTTACGATAAATTAATATTTCAAATTTCATTTTTGAAATGATATTGCATCAGAAATTTTTAGTTATGCAACTTTTCAACACAAAAATCCAAAGAAAGTGCCATATAACACTTCCAGAGTGATGTTTCTGTCAGTTACACTCAAGTCTCAGCACGTTTTAGGAGAATGTGTGTTGTACAGCTGCAGATTAAGAGAATATTGTTTTAGCCACATACTGAAAGTAAGTGATTTTGTGGCAGCTAGCACATGGTGCATTCTTTGAGGCTGTGACCTCAAGCACGAGGTCTCTTAAAATGCTGTCTGATTTAATCTTAGCTTTCCAAGCATGCGTGAACATATTGGAGACATATCTGTCTTACAGGAAAAAAAAAAAACAAAAAACATTTCCTAAGTGCCACTTTTCACTACCGCTGGGTAAAGAAGCACTCCCCTTGGGCAGCCCAGGACAAGGGAAGGAGTGGAGCCTCCGCCTGGGCTGCCCTGCCGAGCCTGTGGCTGCCTTGCCAAGGCAGCTCCTAAGGAGAGCCTGCCATGGGCCAGCTGCTCCCAAGGTCCAGAGACAGAAAAATCTCATGCTGTCAGGAAATGAAGCTAGAGAATTTTTAGTGCTGAGCAAAACAACCCATAATGTTGCACCACCAAATAAAAGGAAAGCTAGTCAGTGGAGCTGGTATAGCATATTTTCTGTAATCAGTACTCTCATGGATAGAGGGGTAGCTGAAATGAGCAACTTCCACATGATCTTCAAGCATATCCATGTATAATAATTTGCAGTAATGCTTGCCAGCTTCCATCCAGCCTTTCTATCATTTGTCTTCCCTCTGAATACTGGAAGGTTCTGACAAGATAAATCCTTTAGTTTTCCAGAGTGGGGGTTTCACTGTAGCCACTGGTCATCTGTAATGCTTCTCTACTACAAAAGTGTGAGGCTTCCTCCGTTGCTCGTAATGTTTTTATTTTGCATGACTTTATCAGGCTCTACATCAATAGCAACATAAATTCTTACAAACTGTAACTCTAGTTCTGCAACCTGTAATGTAATTGGGAAAGCTCATGCACTTCTACTCCTTCTGCGACATCCTTCTTAGAACTTGGAACTCTAACTTGAGTTGTTCAAGTACCCACTTGAACAAACAGACTTTCTCTCCCCCCCCCCCCATTTCACTACTACTCCTATTCTTAGCTTTACTTCACTGCTTCCTTCCTACGCAGGCCGCTCAATCCATCCTCCGACCTAGCCTGAAATCTGAGCGTAGAAAGTCTCTTCCTTCCTTCCTTCCTGCCTCTCAGGCTCCTAAGCGCGGTTGCTTTTTGTGCTAATCAATCTAAGCAGTTACTCTAAAACTTCTATTTTTTAGCAATTACTTAATATTACTACTACAAATACTATTTCTCCACCCTGTGGAGTTGGTTGCATTTCAACGTTAGGTAAATCTAGAGCCACATAATTTAGTTTGCAAAAGGCCTGCTAAATGTATTTAGCCTTGAAAAACCATAACGTTTTATTCCCAGTTTCTATTACTTTATCAATTCCCTACTTTCTTTCTCTTTCTTTCTTCATGCCCTTTCTATATTTTATTTTTAGATCATTCTTTATGAATTTCACAATATCAGAAAATGCCACAAGTCTTTTTAGGGTCATTTTCATTCTACTTCTAGCAGGCTTTTATGCAAAACACTTGTACCATGTGTCACCTGTGGGCTGCATCCTGTTATATCATGTACAGCCTCAGTGAGACATTGGAGCATATAAAGGCTATAAAATCTGTTCCAGTGTCAGTAGGGGGTTACCATTTTCTAAAATCTCCGACTGCATATAATAAGTTTTCATTTATCTAAAATTCTTTGTTTGGCACGCGCATTTTTTCTGTACCTATTCACTTAAATAATTCTTATGCAAACATCATTTTAAAATGAAATTATAACATTTTTACAAAGATAAGACTGAAAAATAGTCAGAAACTGGTTAAAGGAAATTACATTGCTCTGTTCAACAGCAAAAAGGTTTCCACAAGGAACACTTTCTCAATGAGTAGATGCATTGGCTCATACCTGTACTGAGGTAGGTTTCAATTCCTTGTTGCTCTGATGCATTTGTTTAGTTAAAAAAGTAATGCTTCTCTGTAAATACGTATTTTCTGTATTACAGCATTGAAGAGTAATGAATACAAACATCATAGATCTGATTCAGATTGCTGATTCTCCCCCATTTTAAGATCATTTTTATAATTTGTTTGGGAGTAGCAGTTACTGCCACACTAATGACTCAGACTGTCCACCCATAATTTGAAGAAGGAAAAGAGGAAATACAGAATCGGGCTTGAATCTGAATCCAAGTCAAGTAATTACTTAATATCCTCTTCAGAAACGAAATGCAGCATTTTTATCATTCAGGAAAACTGTCTTCCCTCCATCATTATTCCTCACGTCTAAAGTGAGAGATAATTTCTGATAACCAGGACACACAGGAGAATTTAAAGATTCCAGCTTTCTTACATCTGATACGAAGGGGTTCCTCTCCCCTTCTTCTTTCCTTCTACTTCCTACTCAGTGTTTCTATAGCACCCACAGAACAGGAGAAATCTTGTAGCTAAATAAGGAATTATACATTAAAAGGCTAGATGAAACGAAATAAATAGCCACATCTTCAAAAGTACTGATCACCCAGCTGTCTGCACCCATGCTGGTACACACAGTTCAGTTCTTATCATTTTCAAAAAGCCAGGCTCATCTTTCAGGCGCTTAATTTTAGCAGATATTGTTTAAAATGATAGTCTTTGTTTCCAGAGGTTATGCAACCACAGTGCTCATAAACTGGCAGTTCGAATTAATCTCTCAAACAAATGCGTTTGCGTTATTTCTTTTTTTACATCAACTAATATGTAAGGCAACATGACCACAAACTAAATTATTTCCATTTTTTATGACTCCCATCTACCGGGGGAAGTGATGAAGCAAAGAGTCACTGGCAGCTTGCAAAGGATGTGGTGGCCAGGGAAAGGGGGGAAGAGCAGCAATGAAAGAATCAATGAAGCCACCCGACTAAGTCCTGGCGAGGCTTCAGCTGGATCCCTTTGTCCAGCTTTGGGCTGCAAGCTTAAGAAAGAGGTAGAAATGTGGAGGAAGTTCAAAGGAGAGTAACAAAGTGTGACATAGACAAAATGCCCAAGGGTGAAAGGCATTGAGAAGGCAAGGACTTGAGAATATTTAGTCTAGAATATGGACGAGTAAGACAATAAGGGTCTTCCAGGTGTCAAAGTTTGCTATAAAAAAGGAAGAAACCACATTCTCTGCATCTGTTAGGGACAAGGCAATTGGCTTTTGGTCAAATTTACTGACAGTAAGTTTTCCCTAATCTTGAAGCTAAATCTAACTCCCTGGCTGGTGAGCCATAGTAAGAGCCCACAGAGGAAGATTACAGAAATATCTGGAAAACGCCACAAAACCTGGACTCCCTAAGATGTTTGAGGATGCTGCCAGAACACAGGTGAATAACTTGCCCGTTCCAGCCCTGCCTGCCAAAACAGCACAGCTTTAGCTGTCACGACATTTTAAACACATTACCCTAGAGCTCATTCTGGGACATCACTGACTTCCCAACAGGGCTGAAACATAGACAAATGACCAACAAATTCTGAAATGGAACACTACTTGGGTAATGAATAAAAACATATATGGTGCTTATACTCCTCTATGTCTCAATGCGTAAATGTTAGCCAATTCAGGATAATTTTAGGTTGACATGTAACAGTCCTTCTAAGCGGCTTTGGCACCTCTTATCCTCGCTCCAGCTGTTAGGTATGTCCAAGTTCAATGGTGAACTGAGAAGCACATTATCCAAAAAGGAGTTGTTTTTCAGACCTTTCTCATAATATGAACTTATTTACCATTTAGGGCAAATATTTTGGTGCTCTGAATATTTCGGTAACTATATTGCTTCCTAAAACATTTTGGTTTCCTTTTACGATCCTGCCATGAAGAAAAGAGAAAAAACAAATAGACAAACAAAATCTATGAAACTCTTGTATCTTAACTGTTTTTTATAATTACAGGAAAGGCACTGATTCACAACACAGGAGACAAATGGTTAGCTCTTGGCTCAGCCAGAGACTTCCCTAATGGCTGTAGGTATATACCTCAATTTGTCACTGGCATAAAACGACATGTCAACAGCTCTTTGCATTCCAAAAAAAATGTAAAGCTAAATTTATTAACAATTGTGGAAATCACAGCTAAGGTTTGGTCCAGTTCCCATTTACATTAACAGATGCATCTATCTTCTGGTTTCTCTGGCATGTAGGCTATGTCCATATTATTACGATAAAGCCTTGGCAGAAAAAAAGAGAATCATTTCTCAGCGATGCTGAAATCCCAAGGAGTCTTGGTACTAACACCACTAACCAAACTCAAGCGCTCCACAGGTGCTGATTTGGCCTACCTTTGAAAGGCTTGCCCACTTCGCAGAGTGGATTAGTGACATGCAGCTTGGTCCCAGCTAGGGTGGACCTACACTAACAATTCCTCCAACATTATCTGGCGCAATAACAACATAAGGCAAAAGGACATTTTAAATGAAAATATTACAAATGAAAAGCTGCCGTAGTGGAGTTAAGAACCAGGCAAGCTTTAGTATTATATGAGTTCATATTTAGAAAGTGGCAGGCAGCCAGCAAAACACTCAGAGGAGACTCTTCTCTCACTAGAAGGCACAGGTATAGACTCTTTTCAAAGGTCAAGCAGTATTGTAATTGCACCATCATCACTGCTTGAGTTGTTTCTTCATGTATAAAGCTGTAACTGTGTGTGTTCTGGTGCCTGGTGTTTCATCTAAACGCTAAGTGTATGTATTGGTCATACTCTAAACACTATATTTATATATAAACATTTACCAAAAATTATTTGAATTTGACTATTTCTCACCTTGAAAGAACATTGCAGTCAAGTAGATATTTGCTCAGAGTAATTCTGTCCAGTGTCAGAAAATAAAATGCTGACCATAAACATGCGTAAAGACATTACCACCACTCTGTACAGGAAGGAAATACCAAAGAACACTAGAAAGACTACAAATGAACAACATACATTTGTTATTCTGTAAATTCCTGGGTTTTGACATTACTGCAGAATAAAGAGTCAAGAGTACGTCAATCATGGATGACGTTCAGTGCGCTTAATCACCAGGTGAAGGAAGAAACAAAAGAGTCTGCGGTCAGGGCGCCAAAGTTCAGACGAGGGGAACACACAGATTGCCATAATAGTGTCAAACAGAAAAAAGAAAGAGGCTAACAAAAACTATTCTTATCAATCTGCAGGCACTCTGAGTAAAATCAAATTAAAGTAGTGCTGAGGGTTTTTTTGCTGAAATATATATATATGTATGTATGTATGTATATATATAATATCAGGGATTAAAAAAGCAATAAATATCAATAAAATCTGAAGAGAAAAGATCAATTTCAAAAAGAAGAACGCTCATAAAAGACAGAAATCAGACTACCTTGTGCTGCAAGACCTGTTACTGCTTGTCACAACACATAGGTTAAATGGTAGGAACAAAGCCAGAGCAACAAAGTGATCAAGAATCTGATGAAATACACCACACGATGGAAAAGAAAGGCAAGTTAACAGTATTAAGAAATTACACCTAAGTAAAGAACGGTGAAGGCAGAGAAAGGCAAAACGAACAGACAAGAGAAAAATGTAAATGAACCAAGCCTAAGAGGAATCATCACTATTCTAAAAGGGAAGAACTATAAAGAAAAATGAAGATGTTATAATAATCAAAGGGGTCAACACAATAAAATTAGAAGAGGCCACTGGGTACTTATCTAATCAAACTTTTGAACAGTCTAAGATTTACTGATTAGTTATCAAAATGCTTTAAAAAAGCAATTACTTAGACCATTTACCTACACAAACGAGATGCAACCTCAGGGTCTACCTTTCCCAGGAAATTTTTGTACTCCAGATTCATTCTACATTCCCTTAAAGTCATTGAATTTAACTTTTTTTCCACTATGATGTTTGATTCAGATTAAAATGTCTGATTCCATTTATTTGAGCTCAAATTCAGGTAATTCAGTGCCATCTATGGGAGAACACTTAATGAGTTAACGCAGTTGACTCTGCCTTTAGCTTTCTCCTGTTACATGGAGAAGAGGTGAGACGTTACACCTTTCTGATTATAAACCTGCCTTTTAAAAGTACCCACATAATGCTTATTACTTTATTGTTCATATTGTGCAATATGAATTGAATTGGAAGTCACCCAAAAACCGAAGAAAACAAATTTCTTTATTTATTTCCACCACTCAAAATTCTCATTTAAAAAATGAGAGTGCCCATGTTCTGAACTATGGCTCCGCAGCACGCTCCGTTAAGAAGACGAGGTAAGAAGGAAGATGGGAGAGAGGGGTGAAAATTGACCTTTGGCTGCCACCTTCCTCGGGTTCTGCTATTTTCTATCCACAAGGATACCTCAAACAAACTTCAGCATAGATTGCAGCAACTCTAGCTTTCATTTAAACTGCTTGTTCAAGGTCCTTAAAAGACTATGCTGGCAGACAGACAAAGCAAGGGTAAATGTTAGCATGATCATTCTGCCACGCTATGAACAGCTATGCTATTTTTGTTTTGTTTTGGCTTTTTTAGTAAGAACCTGCCCCAGTGAGGACCCGGTGTGACAGCAGCCTGCCCTCAGTATTTTGGCAGTGCGTGAAACACTGCCATATGCTGCTTGACACGTTGCAGCTGGGGCACTCAGCACCATACAGGAGAGTTGTCCTCCTGGACCCTGTCAAAACATTGCTGTTTTAAATGCACTTAAAGCATGCATGGCTGTTTTAAACATGCACGACTGAGACAGGAGGGCCAAACAAATGTCAAAGTCCTATGTGCCAGAACTGGGCCGGAGACAGGGTATTAGGAAATAGCTAAAGTATCAGTTCATTTATACCTACTACGCCTTTCTCTAAGTTTTGATCATTTTGTATACAGATTTGTCTTCAAAAGCCCTTTGCTACTGCTCACCTACTGGGATGACAAAAATCATCATGCAAACTGGCAATAAGCATTCTACTTTACAAAAACTTCTCAAATTGGCTGTAGAGTTAAATTTGTTATGTTTAAGGTGGTGGCACTTTACATGTTAGGTTATGACCCAGAATTAAAGTCTGCGGAACAGATTTCCTTTAGAAAAAAAACCTTTAGAAAACCAGCCTTATTTCAGCTATGTTAACTGAGATGTGCAACAGATACTTTTGTTTGAATTTATCTCCTTTTGGATAACACAATTGAAAAACTGCCATAATGAAAACTCATTTTAGCCATAACATGGCTGATGTGATGGAAATATTAAATAGAGTGAAGGAAGTGAATAATTGTATTAACCAGAACTTTTATGTCAGAGTAGCATGAAACTAGCAGTGCATAAATAAAGCTAATAAGATTCCAGAAAACTAATCAGATCTTGGGTATTTATAAAGTCATCTCCATGACAGGGGAAAGCGTATGTGAAACAAGTTGCTCATATGCAAATCAAATACCATGCAAAAGAAGAATGGAAATCTGTGGTGGCAGAAAGAGCAATAAAATAGTTGAAATAAAACATAGCTGCATATTACTAGGATCAGTAGTAATGGTACTAGCAATGAATATAGACAGATGTTTAGAGTAAGGAGACCACATGCATTTGTGCAACAGGTCTCATGTTGTCCTCTACTGACAGCTAATTTGGAAGAGGCACAAGAGTAACTCCTTCAAAGTACAGAAGTTACTTCGCTGTCTGTGTAAAACACTCAAGGCGGTCCCTGGCCACGGGAGGGTCCTGCCTGCTCATCCGCTAGCTCTCCAGTCTCTTGCGGGAGATTTCCCGGCTTGGCTTCCTCCGGGGACTGGAGTCGCACAAACACAGAGGAGACAACACATGAGGCCTCTTGGTAAATCAGAACATTTCCCTCAGGCACGAGATAGAGATGTAAGAAATAAAAAGACTAAATGTGAGGGGGGAAGCTTGCCCTACAGAAGAGAGCAGAATACTCCCTCACTAAAACTCAGAGGGCAGCCACTGTACAGCACAGTGAGAGCGTTAATCCTTCAGCTCAGCTGAAAGAAAGGAAAGGGACAGCAAACATAATTCATGTTATTAGTGCAAAACATCTCGGCTACATATTTCTATTGAATTATTTTCAGAATAAAGCTGAAGAGTGAAGTCATTTTCCTATTGCTAACTTTAACAGCTGAAAGTAACTTTTTTTCCCCTCCAAATCACAGACCAGATAAGAACATACTGCCAAAACTTTCAGTTCTATGGTACATGGAAAACAGGAGGAGGCTTAATTCAGAAGAGCTCCATGATATTAGTGCTCATTCCTCGCATCACAAGGGGGCACCGCGATTCTAGGAAGCGACTAAATGGCTTTGCTTCTGTTCCAGGCACGACCTGATAGCTTGTAATAACTGAACTCATGGATTAAGAGCACAATTTGGGGAAAGACCAATCCAGAGAACTCAAATCCTATAATCACAGCCCAAGCAGAAGATTACAGAATGTTGAAAATGTCATAACATTAAATCCTAGTTCCATAAAATAATGCAATTTCCCCATCCTGCATCACGCGCAATGCTCCATCTTCAGCTTTCCTACCAAACATATGGTCGCTGCTCAGAAACCAATCATCTCACTAGCATATTTTTATTTTCCGTTGGCAAAACACTACCCAGCAGAGACTGCTGCATAGTACCCAACTTTCCTGAAAAACACCCTATCCAAAACCAGGTGCACATAAAAAGGGCTATGTGAAAAGTAGGACACCTTGCACAGGGTCCTTCCTAGATGAGGACTGGGCACTGGTTGTTTTGCTTGCAGCACATCTCTCCTGATTGTTTCCACTGCATATTGAATTAGCAGGCATCTTTCTTCTGCTTGAACTAAAGATGTTACAAGAGGAGTTGCTTTTGTTGCTATGTTTCAGAAACAGCTCACCTCAAGGTTGTAGCTATGAGCACGCTACAAAAAAAGGTATGTTTTTGTTTTCTCAAGTCAAAGGGCCTTTCAGACCAAGTTTTCAATGCATGTTTATATAACAGTCCTCTGCAATACTAAAAATCTAATTATAGAAGAACAAAGATTAAATAACCTGTCCTTGCATGATTTGGAAAGCACTGTACCTTCCTTGGATTACTTCAGCGAATTATCTGACTTACCCAAGCCAGTATTAAATACTTTCTATATTTTCTCTTGCTCTAAAAGAACAAATGCCTAAGAGTAAAATATTGCCCCCAACAATATTACAAAATTTTTTCATTTTATACATATGCATCTATACTGCAAGAATATGCAGCACTATGAGTAAATTACCTTCAGAACTTAATAGCTATCTTGCAGAATACTTTTAACAAAAGCAGAAGTCTTTTAAACATAATTAATGACAAAGAGTATTTATTTTTGGCAGTCTGCTTACCATCTTTTTTATCTGATGTAATGCTGTTCTCCTGGCTGGTTGATTGCCACCTCCCACATTTTATGCTGACTTGCCAATGTCATTTTGCCTTTTTTTCCTGCCTTTTGTCTGGTCCAGCACACCCTGACACTGCTCACCTGCTGAACACCTTCCTTCAACAGTACGTGCTCTTCAGAATTTACTAACAGCTTCCTGCACTGTGAGCTCATTTTGCCTTTCAGAAAGATTTCCTGGTAATAACATTTTCAAACATGTATTTGAAGCCAAATCCTGCTGCTATTTATTCACGTGAATAAAACATATGTTGATGAAATAACTCCAGTAACTACTAACATTGGGATTACGTGCAGAGGAGAAGCCTTGCGCAACGTGCAGAATGAGGTGCATATGGATCACTCACCTGTCAAATAGCTCTCCGCCTGTGACCAATTCCAGAACAAGACTGATTTCTGTAGGGGTCTCAAATATCTCCTTCAGTTTTATCTGGTAAAAGATAACAAAAATGATTCATTTTCACATTTGCTGAGCATAAATATCACAGGGCCAACTAAAGGAAACAGACTACACCAAGTAAAAACGAAAGATGAGATCAACTGAAACCGGTGCGTCATTTACCTTCAGCTATGCAATTTATCACAAAAGTTCTTTTTTTTTTTTTTTTTGCTAATTTTATCTATTCTGCATTCTCTTTTTGTTGTTTTCATGCTCCTCATACCTCAGCAACCTCTCCGTAACACATGAGGTTTAGAAACTGCTTTCTTTAGTGCCTGTCAACATCTGTCTGACAATTTTTCAGAGCAAGCTGAATGTAAAACCTTCCCCACTCTCCACGGACTGACACCACCATATCCCCTTTCATTTACTGAATTTGTTTTGCACAGTTTTTCACTAAACTCTGTCAGAACATCAAAAATTTAAAGTATAAGTATGATTTCACAGGCTTGCATAACAAGCTGCTAATGTGCGTATGAGGAAAATCCTAAGCTTTAACCCAAGGCTCTCACAAGTCCGTATATGTGAACCACAACAGTCAATACGGAGCTCTCAGGAACAGATAGAATTTTTAAAAAGGGCACAGAGTGGAACATGGTTAAACTTACAATATTTGGATGTGAAAGGCGAAGCAGAACTCCTATTTCTGTGCGGACAATTTTCTTGTCTACCTGGTTGAAAGCGGGAGGGAAAAAAGGTGAAAAATTGATTTGTCTGTACATCATAGAAACTTCTAACTGCATCATAGAAATATATTTATGAACAGCAGCTTTAGATCTCTTAGGGAAAAGTCAGTGTAAGAGACATAAACCAAATACACCGTAAGGAGTAATCTTCCTTTATCACAAGACAGTTACTAGAATGGGAAAATATCTGCTTCTGGAAAAACATTCACAAATGTATACGTTAAGTCATACAAGAAGTAAAACAGAGGGAAGACATCCAAAAATAGGCCAAATTTCCTATTTTTTCATTTAAACTCTGCCCTTGCACATCTCCATTTAAGTTGGTATAATTTACACCAGGCTAGAATCTTTTCAACACACTGATCAACAGCTCTATTAGACAGTTCAAGAAACAAGGTCTCTGAACACCTCATGTAGGATTTAGATATCTAAGCAGTGTCACATACTGAGAAGAAAAAAGTGATGCAAACGTCAAACATCCCTTAGCCTCAGACAGGGTATAAGGTTTTAATTTTAACTTGCTTCAGAAAAAACTAAGAAAAAAGTTCTATTTCCACAAAAGACTATCCCTTCAGTTAAAGCTCTGCAAGGATTAGCCCTTCCCTTTCATTCCCTTCTCAACTGTGCAGTCTTTCAAGATCCCAGGCACAGCCTCTGGGGGAATTCAGTCACTTCTCACAACAGATGCAGACCTGAGGAATATTTCATTCAGTAAAGAAAACTGTATTTCCCCCTGAATTTGAGTGCTTAAGAATGAAAGAATCACTATGCAATCAATACATTTATGAAGAAACTATCTTGGTGACAAATATTTTCACAAATCCAAGAGAAATCCTACACTGATGACAATTATTAACATATTTCTTCCACAAGGACATTTCAGTATTTTATTTTTCCAGAGAAAACAAAATTCGAGCATCAGTCACAGTCAGAATTACAGAAAAAAAATTTGATTCATCCCTTGTGTACATGTGTGTAAATCAGAAACATTTCCAAGCTAGTAGTGCTACAGTGCTCTGAAAGTGGTGTAAACGAGTAATTAGACCCTTAGGGCTTTCTTGAAACTCATTGACATTTATCTGCTTTGAGTGACTTTGACAGGAAGCAAAAAGAAAGAAAAAACAACTTTGAACAGGTCTGACGAACCAGAGAAGTAGTAGAAGGCAAAAATTAAAGAGGACTGAAACAGCCCGTTATCTGAGTATCTTACTGGAGATAAAGACCATGGACAATAACTAAATATCTCTCAGCACCTGCAAAGCACACTGTACAGGAAAAAGCCCAAACAGCAGGTTTGAAGCATTGTTTCCCCACACAGTTTTCTTAAAATGCTGTGAGCACCAGCCTGCCCACTTCTACTTATGTGAAGAGGTCTCACTTGGGGTCAAAATCCCCTTGACATCAGCATGGTTACTCACCTCTGGATTACTTGTACGAGTGAAAATGCATAGCCAGGGGCTCTAAAAGCTCACCCCAGCTCCTTGAGGATCACAAGGCTCAGGCGACTCAAAGAATAATGTAACTCTGGATTGACAGGCTTTGTACAAGGTTTGCCTACCTCATATAGGATCAGAAAAATTAATGCACAGTACTGCACGGACAGTTATTCCCCCATGAAAACTGTTTAGATTTGAGCAATTTACCTCCTCCAAAAGGACCGGTACAAACTGAACAGCCTACAGTTTGTTTTCTCTCATTTTGAAAATGTTCACGCATAAAGAATATCTGGCAACAAGCATGTAATAGGCTGTCCAAATTCTGAAGATATTTCCTTTTGGCTCTAAGGAGGTATTACTGAGAAGTGATAAAGGCCTCCTCTTCTCTAGCTGGTGGCGACAAATTAAGTGAAAAACAGCGATCCGAGACTCAGTTTCAAATCCTTGCTTTCCTATAGATTTACTCTATGACCATAGGCAAGTCTCTGTGTTTTGAGTTCCTGACCTGACAGACAAAGAATACTTTCATAACATTTCCTCCGGGTGCTATGAGGAAATCACATCTAAAAATTTAGGATGCTAAGATGCAAGACAAACTGGCCATATATAAATCCTTAGAAGTACTAAATCTTTATAAGCATCCTGGAAAATAGCTATTGAGATAGATCTTACAACAGAAGCATTTATACGTAAGTGATCTGAATCATTTTACAGTAGAAGGAGCACCATACCTGGCTATGCTATTTTATTACAGAGAACCTGCTTTATCACTTCTATGTTTATGGGTAAGAACTTTTATTTTCTTACCTTCTCTTATACAAAGTATAGAGCTATAACAATACTTTCCTTGTTTCAGCTCCTTCCAACTAAACGTACCTACTTATATCAGGTCCAAACTTGTCCTGTTTGTTTACTTTGGGCATGAGTATCAACAATTTGCTATTAATAATCCTGAGAAAAAACATTTGTCAGGAAGACAATCATGCATTTCACTCCACAGCATAGGATACTGCAGTAACACATTTTAAAATCTGTGTAATTTTCCAAAATATCCTGTTACCACAAATGTTTGGGGAAATCAAGTCTGTTTGTACACATCAAATACAGTGGTTCGACTTATGCAAATTTAATATCTGGCTTGCAAATGATTTATTTTGGTCTCTGTTTGGATTTCAACAAGCAACGCGGTAAGTAACAACCTATCTGGGCTTTCCTTAAATTAACATTACTTACAAGACTGTCAGTGAGATCACTTGTGAATATATCGCAATCAAGAATAAAAGGGCAGCAGAGCCGGTCTGTTTGTAAAGTGAGAAACATCAAATGTTAACTTTCAGCAATGCCCTGGTTCTACCAGTTTAGCAATTATTCTTCTACAAGCTTTCTTTGTTCTTTGTTTTTAATCTATGCTAAATGGACCAGAGAATGCTTTTGGTCAGATGTTTCATTAGTATCATTTGATTCTGACTTACAAGATTACTTTTCTCCGTATGAAAAGCTTGTATTAGTTCTGCACCGTGGTGGGTGAATGCCACATTTGGGTGATTTTAACACTGGTGAGATTCGACTGAACTGTATTTTCCATTTGCAAGCTATCAAAAGGCATTTGTTGTGATAGGCCTAAGAAACAGCATTCTGCCTTTCTGCTGTGGTATGTCCACCGCAATTTTAGAAGTGCTTTTTCAGGTCACCTTGACACAGTTATTTGTCCATTCTTCACCACCACCAAATGTGCAAGCGCTGTTTCCACCTGAACTAAACCAAACCTGAAATAAAACGAACTGTCTTCATAACGAAATTAGTCTAGTTTCTTCCTCGCGGTATGGCGCGCTATCCTGAGAACGTAGGTGGCCGGCGCGCATACTGGCCCTTCAAAATGGTAGCAAGCAAGATGCAGAGCACATTTGTCATGCCGAGAGCCCGCTCTCTGCCTCCCTCGTCCTGCAGGACCCTGCAGCCATGGATGAGCACACCTGGTCACACATGCCCATGACGCAGGGTAGCGAGAGCCACGTACCCAGGCTGTTCACCACTGCTCCTTATTTAATACTCTGCTCATTGACGTGCATGAATACCTTTAATTTAAGCAAATGAATGTTTTATCGAACCAACAATGCAGGCTCTGAGCGTATATTTCACTAGACTTGCAGGGAACATGCTGCAAATGGTTACCGGCTTGGCACCACACTATATTAAAACTGTTTCTAAGAAATAAAAGTTATTTTTTTCCGAGCTAAAATAACTATGCTATAGCCTAACCCTCTTCCATATTTCATGGGGTCAATTGCTAATTACTCTTTTTACTTTGTCATTATTTTGTCTTCTTACAGTTAAACTGAAATATTAAAGATTACATGCACATAGACTACCCAGAGGCAGAGCTGCTGTTCTCTGGTGGTCTAAAGGGTCTATTCCCATGTTCTCATACCTATGCAATGGGCCACTGGGTTTCACAGCTTCTCTTGACACGTCAAGAAAGGAGAAACTAAGTTGTCAAGTTTGAATGTAAATAAAACTTAGAACTCCTTCAAAAGATGAAGATTCAAAATATGCATTTTCTGTTCAGTTTTAGCTTTTGTTTTTTATTTTCAAAATGTCCTGGGTAACAAGAACTCCAGTTTGAAGCCAGCTCCATAGAAAACTCATACACAGAATATCTTCCTAGAAAACCCTTCAGACTTCAGGATTAAAAACACTGTAAGACAACTTCTGAACATATGTGCCATGCCTCCAGGTAGGCACACAATGTGGGGTTTTTTTAATCTGTACCAAACTGGACAGCACCATTGAAATACGTGCATCTGAGCTGGTTTACGTATCAATGGAAGATCTGGATGACAGCTTTTACCATAAATAATAAAGAATATTAGAGGGATACAAAAGGTGGTGTAGCAAAAAAAAACCAGAACAAATAGATGCTTTATATGTGATCTTTCTGACCCATTCTGGTATAATTTAGTAATCAGTGCACCTGTGTAGCAGTGGACAGAGGGCAAAACCAGCATTAAAAAAGTTGACCCTTCTGAAATAAAGGATTACTTCTTTGTTCTAAATGGGCCATTTATTCAACATCAGCTTCAGGTGATTGCTTCTTTGGGTGAGCTTTTTTTGAACAAAAGTGAGTTTCTGAAATAAAGAATTCCTCCTATGTTTTAAGGGCCCTTCTCGCTTAACCTCCTCAGCAAGGTCAGCAGCTCTCTCTCTGTAAGGCAGCAACCTTTGTAATCATAATGGACTAACATTTTCTTTTAAAATATATATATATTTCAAAAAAATGTTTTTTCTGTCTTTTAAGCTTGGCAGACTATTCTGGCTCTATCTCTATTCAAGCTGAACACGAGGTCCCTGAAGAACAAATCAAACAATACAATAAAGCACGGCGGTAATTGCACAGTCCTGCAGTATCTTCTATAAACTCAGCAGGGAGTTTTCACTCTGTATGTTGCTGACAATTTTTATAAAGACTTTGTAAGTCAACTTGTATTATTAATGCAAAAATGTAGACTATTTTTTAGAGCAAATAATATTTTCTGTCTTTAGGCACATGTCCACACTTCTAATTTACAGCCACATCTTTTAGTTGATGCACAGTCTTCAGATCACACATGATTCTTTTAAGGAATTACTGCAAGTTACATTAACATGCCTGTATTTGCCAGGACAAATATCTGCCTAAATATCTGCTTGTACCTGCAAACCTGCTGGTTGCAAACACATACTAACTGGGCTTGTACAAGCATATGCTTTAAAAAAAAAAAGGGGGGGAAGAAAAAGAAAGAGAAGTGTAATATCTGCATATGATAGCATGTTAGCACTCTGTTAAATGTCAATTTATCAATCAAAGGGCAAGATTTCTTCATTTATCAAAATGCAGTTGTACAGTGAGGTCAGAGTCACACTGGCAGCCATGCCATCAGATGGCTAGAGATGTTCCGCAGGACTGAAGGATAGACTACAACATAGTAAATCGCATGCTGATGTATCCAATTAACAGGCCCTGCACTTTGTAACACAAGATTTTAATGGTAAAGCTGGCCAGATTCACATAGTATTCGCCAAAGGCACATGAAGTGAGTGGTATCACAGCAGAGTGAAGGGTAGATCCTGCGGCATTTTTAGCTGGGACAACGCTGGTGACTTGCAATAATGCATTTTACAACTGAGTTCAAAACAAGTTACATGTTCAATGAGCAGACCTTATTATATGTTGTGGTCTAACTATTTGACTAACTCGGTTGTTATTTCTAGTCCTAACTCATTTATATACAGATTTTTCCAAATATATTTGATAAATGTTGAGCAGTTTACGTAAGCAAATTTCAGGCTATTAGGTAGTCATGCACTGCTCATTTCAGCTATTCACTATTTACAGTGTGACACTGCTATTGTTGGTGTTTCCCGAGCTGGGTGGTGGTGGAGATTTTTAAAATGGAAGGAATAATGTGTAGATCAAAAGGTAAGTACAAATCTCCATCCTCAAATATCCTTGTTGACAGGATTATTTAGAAAACTGTCCTTGCCATTTTCTTGCCCATCCTTGCCTTTCATTTATACACTTACTAATTTAAAACTTAACTCACTTCCAAGTTAAAATTTACTAATCAAGCTTTTACTCTAACGGATGTAAGCAGTTTTAGACATCTGACATTCTGTGCAAAGGCTTCACCCCTCCACCCCCAGTAAGTAAGTCATATTGCCACTTCTCCTGAGTGTCTGGCTTAATAGCAGTCTCTCTAGAAACCAAGAGCTGTTAGGTGATAGGACATTTCCTGTCATCTGGTACAATATTTTATCTTAAAGCTACTCTAATGTGTTTGGACTTCTCAACTCAGTCATAAAGTAAGCACGCTTACTAACATTATTAGCCAAGTGTGATGCTTGCTGCAATTTAAGAAACTGCACAGAAATGCTAAGCTAATGTACACATCCTTATCTGTACTAACTCACATCATAGATTCATGCGAACCTTCAATTTTACCCAATGGAAGTCTGATATGCCGGAGCCATCATTAGTATTGTAAATTCCACCTCAATACCAAACTATTCCATGTTATCATATACATGCTCTACCACTCCATTTTGTAAGGAATAACATAGATAATGTTTGGGGAAGGCCTGGCTGCAAGTTTGGTGATCAACTAAGAGTGTTTAAAATACGTCAGGCAGGATGAAATGTTGACAGTTTCAGGTGCGGATTACGAGTCTTGTGCATATTCTCTGATGGGTCACTCCAGATCTCATGACTGGCTGCTTAAAGGGCACCTGGACAAGACTTGTAATCTCCCGGACCTAGGCCCCTTAGACTATTCTTCTGATACATCAGCCCCAACTCCTGGCAATGAAGGGTCCCCAAAGCTGAAGTCCTGAAGTCGCTTTAATGTTGTTTGATAATATATAACACCTGTAATTCTACACCTACAGTAAGTAAATAAATGAGCCCTTGTTTCCCAAACTGCTTGTAACATACAAGTTACGTACTTTATAACCAGTAGATCCTCAAAGGAAAGCAGGGAAGGAATCCCTTGCTAGAAACTTCTCAGAGACTGACAATGAAAAACGCTTGAAACAGTTGAAATAGGGCAGAGAAGCATGTAGAGATGGCGAGATGATTAAGAGAAGTAGACAGACAAGTGAAAGAAAGGCTTTATATCTGATTTAGAGAGCTTGTTTCACAGATTAGAAACCGAGCCAAGTTTCTCGTTAGTGCTATGCATCAATAAATAACATTAGAATTTACGGGACTATTTGTGTCCCTACATCTCTCCACTCCCTGTGGCGGATGTCTCAACTACATCCACGATAGCATACTAACTTGCCTCCTCTGCAGGATCCATGATCCACGCTGGAAAAAGGGGCAGACACTGAGTAGGCTGAGAAAAGCAGGAACGTGCAGTGACTTCTCTCTCCAGCAGATCAGGCAGAAGAACTTGGTATAGCCTGGACAAAAACCCAACCTGCAAATTCTGTGCACTAGTGCCACAAGGTGTCTTCCATATTTAAGGCTACGTTCCCTGATGCTTTGTACAGTTTTATGGTAGATGGAGGAGATTAAGGTGAAAGGAGGCAATCGTAAGTTACGTGAGCTGGACCAGAACAGAGGAATATTTGAATTGCAGGAGACCCAGCCACCTCTCCCTTTACTACCACCAAATTCACATGTTGATTTGGCAACTCGCATAGAGCCAGAGCTAAAATACACCTCTGTCACATGAAGTGTGATTTGGGATGGAATTTTGGTACCTAAACCAAAGAATGCAAGCCCTGAAGACTCCTTAGGTTCTTCTGCTGCTGTGGCTAATTCAGCTTTTCGAGAGATCCAGCTCGTCAAGACTGAGAACTGAGACCTTCAAACTAAGTTTCCTGAGGTCCCCATTAGAAATGGCTGTACTCATAAACTTTAGGACTAACAAACTCTGCACAAAGCTCAGTGCTAATAAAACTGTTCCTCTATGGACACATTTCACATATCCACCACACGGGAGGGAGAAGACCTGGCTTATATTACACAGTTTATATGTCAGAGATAGTGTCCACCAATGCTATGCCCTTTCCTCCGTTGATTACATAATGTCTACAGAAAAAAATGAAGAACTGAAAAGAATGAAGAACTACCAATCGCATATGAAGCCATGCCTTCTTTTGCGTCCTATTCTCAGGGCCAGTGAATCATGCCACTCAGAGCCACGCAGAGCCAGTGAATCGTGAACGTTGCTTCTGCCTGCTAGCACCATTTCCACAGGAAAGAAAGTGGATGGAAAGAGTTAATAGCCGATAATGGCATTCTTCTCATATGGCAGACCTTCTGGTATGGTTTAGAGCTCTCAGGAAGTGGAGGACACTAATCATGATCTCCTATTCCTGCATGAATGTTTTATCACAGAGCTGCCATACAGAAGAGCACTGGAATTACCATCATCTTAATCCTTGCCCATCTTTGAAAGGACTGACTTAGAGATCTAAGAAGATCTGAACTATGAACTCCTATCTCTCGAGTGCTCTTGCACTACAGCATTTGATATCTGTTTCCTGGAGAAAAGCTGAGATGTAACACGCACCTCTTCCTGCTCAGCCCTCTGTACTGGTCCTGTTCATTCTGCTGGCTACTGTAAGGCAACCAAAACAAGAGGAAAACTGCCTTCCCCAAAGCCTTGCACACGCCCAACTCATCCATATGCATTTCATCCATAAAGACAAGCATGTAGTGGATAGTACCACAACACACAAAACAGTAACAACTAATTGCCCGAATCCAAATCCCTTATAGATCTAGCCACTTGCCTTAGCACCTTATGTTCGCCTCACCCATAAAACACAGAAATGCTACTGTGTTCTCTCACAAACAAAGCATCTTATTTAGGCTATTTCTTATTATTTATGGAAAAGCTTCCAGTTGCTTTCAACTGTATTTACATTAGTGCACTCTGGTTCCTAAAAAAAAAAAAAAAGCCCAGCTGAAATTTCAAACATCTATTCATGCAATATATGTGAAGTATAATGGAATAGCTTGTTGGAAACTGAGTAGTATTAGGAGGCTGCTTAAAAAGAAGAGGAAGGAATAACATGGATATATTTTTTACATGTATGGGAAAACATACTATTATTAATTATTCAGTTTTTATTTTTTCATAGGGAAGTACTGCTTAATTCAAATGGAGAGCTAGCAGTTTGGCAAAGAATCTGGATGATCCTCACCCGTATACCCTAGCCCTGCAGCCATCACCATCGCAACATTCAGCTTGAAAATTTACCACCATGTAATGAACTTTTGTACTGCTCTTAAGAGAAGCTCTGACCAGATCACGAACCCCATGGAGATCAGATAGCTATGCTGGCTTCATGGTTTTTTGAAGGCACTTTTGTAACCTGAACCCGCAGGTCTTGCCGCCTATACAACTGTTGTGTTAATTTCCAACTCCACTTCTCCATTCCTGCCTACCTGTGTTCTTTCTCTTACAGGACACAAGATAAAAGGACCAGTTTGGCCAAAGAGGACACATTTTATCTTGAAATATACTAGTGCAACCAGTTTGCCAAATGAGTACATGCTAATTATGCAGTTCTTAGTTTAAATAAATGCTCTCTTTTACAAAACTGAATTGGATTTGCCTCTCTGGGGGGCTAGAGAGGAACTCGACTGCAGGCTGGAGGAACGAAGCCACGATGCCAAGTTGTAAGCCATATGCTGTCCTTGTTTTAGTCCAGAGACTAAAGGAACAAGGAAACTCAATTTCCCTCCCTTGAAATGAATTGCTGTTTCAACTGTGCCAACAGGATGACAGCACAGGCTTCCTGAAAACAATGACATCCTAAAATGCAAAAGCAGGAGACATTCAAAGCCCTCCAGTGCAAGCCTCACGGACCGTCCACCTATGCAGAAGCCCCATCTTCCCTGCAGGACAGCTCAACCAAAGGCATGTTACTAGACTGTCTTTAATAGGCTGTAAATAGTGAAGGGTTTCTGAAGAGATGGGCTATAATCTCAGGATAGACTAATATTTACCTCTGCTTCAGCTAGACTAATATTTACCTCTGCCCTTTTGCAAGGTTGTAGCTTTGCTTTTGGTGTTAAATATATCATCATGCAGTAACACATTTCATCCCGTTCCCAGTCTTGCCCCTCTACAGTTATGTACAAACGAGACATCGCAGCGCCTCTACGTATGCTTAAAGCCATGGAGAAGAAATCACTGTGGACACGAGCAAAATATCCATGGAGGGGTTGGTAAAGGAAGAAATGGAGCTCAGATTGTTTCGTGAAAGTTCCTCTTAAGTTATTCAAAACTAAATGAGTGTGTGTGTGTGTGTGCCAATTGCTTCTTTTTTACTGAATTAATAATCTAAAGGATATTATTTAGTTTCTCAGTATTTGCTCAACAATGCAAAGTGTGCAGTAGGCCAAGCTTCCTTGAACTGCACAATGAGTTGCCCTTTGTATTTTCCTCTTTTTAGTAATCTGTCTTTATACTTCTGAAAAATAAGCTGTGAACGCCAGAAATGAATGTTAGTTAATTATCTGTAAATTAAATGCAGTGGGGGAAAAAAGAGACACAATACATACTCTCTGTTCTTCACTTAATATCTTAACCCAAGGGACGACCTACTCATGAAGAACACAGCAATTCAATCTAAATGGTGACAGGTAAAAAATATTGTTCTACATTAAGTGATTTTTACACATCATCTGCATTACAACGCAATATAATGCAATACATTGTAATGCAGATTATATGCTAAATAACCTTATGTATACAGAACACACTTTCCAGGTGCAGAGTGAGGTTTTTTTCTTTTTCTGAAGGATGTCCTGGCAATACAGACAAAAATTGCCTTTTGCTTTTCAAGGACTACAATAACATATCACAAAGCTTCTTTTCTGCAAAATTTTCACTTTCAGTAAAGGGTGTCCAACTTCACAGCTCATAAAACACAAACCTATAGCTATCTTACTGCAGAACAAATATTCTTTTAGTTGTCTATTCTTTTGTTCTGTATTTATGAAAAATTAACTTTTCTATGCTTGTTTACACACTACGCATTTGATGGCCTTACTTTTTATTTAGAAGCAGTTTTCTTTAGGAATGTAGAGTCAGACCACGAAAGCCAGATTTCCCTTAAACATAGGGGAAAACTAGACATAAGCAGTGGAAAGCCAAAGCCTTGCTGCCTCATTTCTCATTATTTCTTTACTGATAATAATTTTTACTGAAGCCTTGAGTACTCATCTTTCAGAAGAAACATAACAGTATGAACTACACATTAATAACAGGCAGTGACATTACTGACTAAAAATGAGCACACCAGGAAAACGAAAGTAACCTAAATATGTATTATTTAGCTAGTATTATTGGTTAAGTGGTAGTTGAGAAACAGCACATAGGTATGATCAAGTCCTGCTCTCACTGAAATTATTGGCAAAACTCACTGCAGTCATTTTCTGCCCAACATGGATGAGGTGTGTGTGTCTGTGAATGAATAACACAAGAGAACGTATGTGCTGACTGACAAAAATAAACCTTTATAATGGTGAGTACTGATGTACAGCTGACTGTTTTCATATGCAGTTAGAAATTACACTATTCTTTTTTCTTTTTGAAAAAATTAGAACATTAGACATGAATAAAATGTTTAAAAAATATTACTGAAAATGCAAATAAGAGAACTCAGAAAAAAACATGAAAAACATTGAGTTTGCTTACTCAGACAGAGCTTTGCTATACTGCAATCATGCACTATAGTTAAGAACAATTGACAAATTTTTTTTAAAATCGAGAACTGAATTTTGTCTTCAGTGAATTTTTTTTTTAAGTGAGGAATACCAGCTTCATGAGGAAAAATTTCTCTTTAAATATACATATATACATATATGTATTTAGATAGATATTCCAAACATTAGAAATTGGGGGGGAAAAAAGAACTACTGCCATTGTACTTCAGGCACACAAGAGTAGTTATTTCAGGCTCTCATTTTCTTCTGTGGAACCGATTTCTCAGCTAAACTTCCTCTCTCTCATATGGCAGTTCAGCAAGAGTACTGACAATTATAGTATCACAGGGTATATACAGTCTAGTTATGGAGCCTATAGAGATACCGAGCTCAGAGGAACACGGAGGCAGGAGGTATTCAAACTGTAACTCCCATAAGGCCAGATAGCAGCAGATGGAAATTTTCATTTTATAACCACAAATATACAGATTTTTCTCAAAAAGTCAACAGAAGTCCTATGTTATTAATTCTATTAATGATTATCTCCAAGTGTGATACAAAATCCCTGGACCCCTTTTCAGAGTAAGCATCTGTGATGCTTGCCTTCTCAGTCAATTGGCAAGGTTCAGCCAAGAGCAGCACTCCTCCAAGAACATCGATTAACGTCTGAATGAGCCTCTTGACTACCACTTGGTACTACAATTCACTGCAATACAAAATGAAGAGCCCAGCCAACTATACACCCCGCTTGTCATATACTACCCACTAATGAAAATCATTAAAAAATGACTATCTGTATTAGAAGATAATCATGCCTTGAAAAAAAATCCTCTCAAGTGCCACTGTTTGGGCTTTAAAAACCCTTTCATCAGTAAGAAACTTCCCACGGACCAACAAACAGCAGATGGACAAGACCTTGCCAGAGCAACAGACTTAAACATTTGCCACCCCCATTTCTCAAACAGCACAGCCAATGTCCCTCACAACAAAAATCATCAGTCACCTCAGATTTCCCCACACCCATCGCATTGCACGCCTCTCATTTCTGGTAGGATTAGAAAGTCAGTTTTTCTACTGAACACTGAAAAACATGAACTCAGTTGAGATTTTTTTTATATATGATCTTATACCCTGCTGTAATTTCCTTCAGATCCTCACTCTAGATGTCTTTTGCACCTCCGGGAGGGAGGGAGGGCCAGAAGCCTATTACCTTTCCCTTCACTCATACTCCTCTCTGCTCCACAGGTGCAAATTATTTTTTTCTCAAATTGTCTAACTGACAATACTAATTGACTAGTATAATCAGATTAATCCTAGAACTACTATTTTCAATACATGCAGAGCTTGAAAACGGTTGTTCTGTTTCTGATCGGAGAAAAAGTTTGTGTGGCTGAATGCTTGTCTGATTTTGAATTACATCAACCAGTCTTCAAGAAGAATGCTACTTCATTAAGATTGATTTTAATTAAAGTGCCTTACAGATATTAGTTAAGCATCGCAAACCCTGTGAGGGGGGATGCTCACATATGAAAAAAACTGAAGTCAAAATGAGAATTTTCCAAAATAATATCTGTATTTGGATGCCTCATTGACTGAGGCACAGAGGGTCTCATACTTCATAATACTTAATAATTCTTATGGGACAGTATGTATCAATTAAAACCTAGGACTATTAAGCAGGCTATGCTTCAAAGCACCACTGTGAAGCAAAATGAATAAATACTCTCTCCATTTTATGGGTGAAAAAGTTGAAACAAAAAGAGTAAATAACTTGGCCAATGGCACAGTGAATCGGGAACACAGCAGGACCCAAACGCCAGACCATCTGACTCACAATCCCATGCTCCCTCCTTCAAAGCATGTTGCTTTATTGCAACTACAGCTCCCAAATTACTTCACATGCAGTTGTTAGCACTTGGTAGATCTAAGTTGTAGGCCCTCAACATCTCAATTTGGAAACCACAGAACGGGGGCCATCTGTTCTGTTTAACAGTGACACCCACTAATATTTTTTTAAGCAACTAGTCCAGACACAAGCAGGAAATTTAAGGCAGAGGTGGATCTAATTTTAATGAAAGGCATTCACCTGCCCAAACTACAAGATGATCTCCAGACTAGCCTTGGTTCATGTTATTTATCTTTCTGATCATATGACCAAAGGAGGCAAAGGGCTGCAGATCAGAGGCTTCATTCCATAAATAGCATCGTTCGCTTCATTCAAGAATCCTGTGCTCTTCTCACAGGATCAATGTGCTATATGCTGTTTGCAACAGCAACTGTTCTGCAATGATTGGTTATAAATTTCATATAACTTTTAAGTCCCTGCTTAGGGTAGCAATAATCATTCTGTAAACTGTATCCTAAAGAGACTTCATTCTTTTTAAATACTGAGTCATAAGGCAGAAGTAAATTGCCCAATGAAAAGCTAAGTAACTTCATATTTGCATCTGCAAAGGTATAATAAGCAGTTAACACTTCCTTATTGTATTTAGCTTGTTTGAAAAGTTTTTCTGAAGTGCCAAATGAAATCGCCTGCTTCTGCTTCTTTTTTGCTAAATGAAATGGATCGCCCCATAAGGACATAACTGACTCAGTCCCTTAAATATCTTATCTGTACAGAATTTAAGAGACGTGATAAACATGGGAAAGCTCAAATAATGAATATATAATACACAACCCTATGTTTTGATCTATGTTCAGGAGACTGAGCATGAGGGCTGGATGAGCAAATACGAGCAAATCAAAGACAAAGGAAAAGGATTTAGCCTGTTCATCTACCGGTCCCATAGATGTAGTTTTATAAAAATATTTCTTTTTGTGTCTGCTAAGACCAATTCCAAATCGAATTTCTTATGCATTATTTCATTTTTTTTTTTCACTACTACATATATCAACTTTTCTTTTGGCCTTTTTAGCCCTTCTAACAGAACAATGCCTTCTTGTCTTCTTTGAGCTGCTTTGGAAATTATGGCCCTAATTTGTCTGACAGTTTCCTGACTTTGACAGTCAGAGATTTCAGGGGTAAGAACCGTAAATGTTTCCTGAACTACATTTTATTCATCAGAAGTGTAACTTAAAGGATCCAAAACTACTCACAAGTTGGGCTGAATTGAGCAAAAACAAAACAGAAGAGGAAACTGAAGCATTCCATTTCAGCTGCTTCAAACCAACAAAAAAAAATGGGGGGGGTGGTTTCTCTTTTGGGAACAATATAAAATTTTAGTTAATGGTTAAGAACAATTAAACTTCTAACATGAAATAAAATATTCCCAAATTATTATTTCATTTCACTAAAAAAAAGAAATTTTGTATAAACATTTTTATATCAATTTCTCTTTGTTGGCTTAATTAGCAATTGGAAAAAACAAACAGAACTGTGCAAATGATCTAACAATACTATTTTTTAACCTAGATAATAGAGAGATATTACAGAAACTCCTAAGAAATCAGACTTCTCCACAAGTATATATTCTCAGAAATGGCTAATACGTCTTGCCCGAAATTTTGTTTCCTCTTAAATGACAATGTGTTAGTCAGCCAAAATGAAAAATTAGTCTTACTATCTAAGTAAAAAGAATACTGATAGGCATTTTGTGTTCTTCGCCGTCTGTTCCCAGTATACTACTTACTTCAATTCATAAAGGATCATTTGTTCCTTAGCTGAGCTGTTCCCAGGGGACAAAAACGATGATTCCTGAGGCTTTTCCTTAAGCTACAGTACCGTAACGATCAGCATGCACAAATCTGAAGCTGTCAGTTAGCTACCAGACTGCACCTCACAGATGGCTTGTTACTTCCTCCAGAATAAGCTGGACCGCTCTCTCCCCGACCCTCATCCATTTTTTTTAAGGACATTCTTCCTTCCTCAGTTAGTCCTGTCCTAAGCAGCATGAAAAGTTAGATAATTTGAATGGAAAATCAGAGGAATTTGCTCTTTCACCATCTTCCTTAGTCTTCTCTTTTTAATCTCTCCGTGCTCTCCAGAGCTCCCGGATGTGCATTTGGAAAATAGAACTGTAGAAGTGGGCCTGCCGGCATCAAAAGTAAACTTAGCTCAATAAGCTCCTTCTCTTTTTCCCCCCATCAGTTTTCTTCCACTGCTGAATTGCCATCCCGTTCTTTACAATTGCTGTTTAAAAAACTTAGCAAGAAACTTAAGCTAATCAAAATGTTAATACATGATTAGGACCACACTTTGTTATTTTTATACTGAGTTACTGTGCAAAGATCAGGCCACCTGCTGTGAGAGCGCTGTTTAACACACAGTTAGCACTGTCACTGATGATAATAATTGCGTGTCCAAACTGAACTGGTGCTACCATAGTTCATGGCACACAGCTACAGCGGCCTTACAGTATGGCCTTTCTTACGCACTCAAAACTCAGTACTATAATAGTATCCCTTGTTCTCATAATACAACAAAACATCCCAAAATGTATCAATTACACAGGAAACACCCTGTTACCTGAACTATACTCACTGCTAAACGTACTGCTAATACAATCAAGGCTTGATTGAGGTTAGCTCTTGCTGCTGTGCCAACAACTTATATAACAATATTCTTATGTTCTTGTTCATCATTTTTTCTACACTTTCATCATAAAAAAACAACTCGCATGCTCCAAAAGTATGCTAAAAGTCAGAACTGAACAGTTCCCAGACACAAATAGTTGGCTCTAGTATTAATATGCCCATCATGAACATGAATTAATCTCTATGAAGGCCAAAAAATGGCAATGCAACATTTTTAAATAATAGAGAGTATATTCCTAAAACTTTAGGGGAATCAGTGGCATAAGGAACAGACACAAACTTGAAACTGCAGTTCTCTGCATTTCCGCAGGGAAAGGAGAACGTAAGCAGCAGCAGTGCAAACTCTTCACGTATGCTCTGCTTCCTCCGATGCACCAGATGCAAATTCAAAAGCAGCGCACAGAACTACATTTCTATGCCAGTTTAAACTCTGGCTTATTTTCAAGTACGACAGATTAATGCCAACATTTTACTCATGTGGCACCTGCTCATTATGTCTTGCACAGAGACCATTCAACCTCTAGACATGTTTACACCTACCCACCCATCATTATGTTGCTACACGTGAACATTCCTGAACTTTATGGAACAGTGGATGCTTTACCACTAGAACAAACTGAATCAAAACCACTCATGAATAGATATCATGTCCATACTTCATAACTTGCCAGCTTCCTCTCAAATTTCTCTATTTAGAAACATGAACTGCTCTTCCCTATCTCCCATGTTCTCTTGCTGCTTGAAGTCTCTCAGGCCATTACTAGCCTTTCTTCTTGAGGCTCTCCTCATGCTTTCCACCATCCATTTTGTAGCACACAGAAATAACTGTGGTAGAAGCGTGATAAATACAGAGCTGCAAAAATAACTGACATCTCAACTAGTTCTCTTGGAGTTTTATAAGGGGGGGGAAAACACCTCTAAAAAATATTTAATTTTACTGGAGTCTAAAAAAGATCTTTTGGCAGCACTGAAACAAAAGTCTAAACGAATTTACTTTTTGAATTGGTGCTTTAAACAGTTCCTGAAAAAGCTAAATCATGTAATGGTATTTTCTGAGCAAAACAATGTACTAAAGCAAGAGGAATTTACAGAATGTTTAAATGAATCAGAATCCGCATCTTCTCTTTGGCTAAAGTAAAAAAAAAAAAAAAATTGTCCAAAAGAAAGTTTTGGGCAAATCTAGGTCTATGCAGAGGACGCCAAGTGAAGGCACAAGCAAGATTCGTGAGGATAAGACATTCCCGACAGAGCACTGCTACCTCTAAAAGCCGTTTTAACCATGAGGAACAGAAGCAGCTCAGCTACAGAAAATACAAATCTCAGTGGGGTCCTCAGTCTAATCCACTCCCCCCCCCCCCAAAGAAACCACACCCCCCAAAAAAAGAAAACCCCCCACACAACATCCCCAAACAAAAAAACCCAAAATAACTTACTGTCTTCTTCAACATTTTGACGGCGTAAGGTTTCTGGGTCCCTTTCTGCCTGCATCTGTAGACAATGGATGTAGCCCCACTAAATTAAAACAAAAAAAAAAAGGAAGAATAGTTGTACATATGCCTGTTTGAATATGTCAATAAACAGAGTTGCCCAACTCATTTCATCAGGTGGTCACAGCTGAAACTACATTTTCTACTTTTCTCTGTTTGGAAGCAAAGAGACTTCAATTTTTCCCCACAGATGCAACCAAAAACAATGTAAAAACTGCTCTCTGTTAGACCAGTGAACTTCAGTGGTTATTCAGCCAACAGAAATTGCAAGAACTCAAGACACTTTTCTAGTCAGACCCTTTTTGGCTCCCGACACATTCTGGAAGTCTCTCTAAGACAGTGAGGAAAGTAATCTGGCTCTAAATCTGTACCAACCTATCTTGCCTTTGCTGAGGCAATCTATTTGCAACAATCAGTTGAGTTTTTTTAAACAATGTTGGTGGCAGTAATGGCGAGGAAGACAAAGATGAGGAGAACAGACAACTACTGTGCTACATCATGCCGAGTTGCCCAGGCAGCCAAATTTAGCACCAGTACAAGCAAGCAGAACTTCTCCTTAATTCAGTGGGAACTGACAGCGCTCCTTCACAGCTTGTTCACTGGACTGGGCTCACATTTCCCAGCCGCCTTCAAGGTGTACTCATTTCAATGCACCAGGGTTGAGCACTCATAACATAAAATTACAGAACTGCTGGTTGGAAGGCACTTCTCTGAGTGGGAGGTTGGACTCGATGACCTCCAGACACCCACATCAGGTCAGTCACCACTGCTCAGGTTACTCACTGTGTTCTGTTTGGTACTTGCAAGGAAGGGGCCTGTACAATACAAACTGGCGGAATGGATGAAAAATCTCTGGCAAAACCATGAAGGTTACAAGCAGTTGAGGCAACTTTATATTCCACCACATTTACTGTTAGATATCTTTGAGCATACTAATGCCAGCCACCATCAAAACAGAAGCACCAAAGTGCTGCATGCAAGCACTGGGTTTACGGCACTTGTGGACTAACCGACAGCAGTAAGTATGTGGAATACAGCAAGCAAATCTGTCCTTATGAGATTTCTATTACTTGCTTTAGGACCTGATAATTCTGAGCAGCTGTAGATCTTTATGCTGCAGGGGACTGCTGTTAGCCTATACAACTTTGTGAACAACAGAGACAGTAGCTCTGCAGTGAAAGGATGCCATATGCACCACACAGTGCAATGCACTGCAGACGCATCTGAACCAGAAGAAACCCAAGTTGCTACGTCTATAAGAGACGCTCTTAGGCTGTGGCATGACACGCACGTTCCTTGTTTTTTAAAAAAGGAATGGCTTAGCCACGTTTGTCAATATAAATTAAACTGCGCTACAAGGGTTATAATGCAGGGTGCAGTGCTGTACAAAACTGGCTTATACGCTGCCTGCATGCACACTCTGCACTTGCCTCTTCACAGCGCAGGCAGACCCAGTGCAGGTGCCTGATGATGCCCTGAACAGGCATGTCCTCACTCTTCTGAGTATCTGGGTGAGCACAGGAACTGGCACTTGACTGAGAATATGCGTTACAGAAAGACCTCTTCATCAGGAAAGGTCACCTACAGCAAGGTTTACACGGCTCAATCATCTGAAGGCTTGTGTGCATCAAACACACATACAGTACTCCTCATCTCAAATGCTAAAACGATTTGTCTCTTATAATAGCATATTGATAAGGTGTGTGGGAGTACTGCAAGACTCAATGACTCCCAGAATCATTACATGAATTTAATTAGATTTCTTCTCCTTGGCCAACTCTCGCATGGTTCTATGCAGCAAGAAAAAAACATCACATGAAAAACCCCTCACTTCTTTTAAGTACAACTGAAAATGTTAAAAGATAAAAGTCTAAGGACCGGCTGTGATAAGGTTTACACCTCCAATATTTCACTACAGCACTGCAATGGGAAGTTCCTGTATAAACTATAAATCATTTCTCTATCCCGCTTCACTTATTCAGAGTGTAATATAAACAGTATAACTAATTAATCTATATATGCTCTTGTTAAATAGGCAATAAACTTTCTAAAAATGATTATGCAAACAATATTTTAGAGCTTTATTAGATTGAGGGCACAATCAGATGAGCTATAGTTGATGGAGGACGGTCACTGTCTCTCAGTAATTTTATTTTCAGTGTTTGCTTAACCAGTTCGCAACCTGGCTCTGAAAAGTTTTCCACGTGAACAAAAACCCAACCACTAGAACATTTTCTGTGATTTTACAGAACTGCCTTAATGATGAGATGGACAGCTCATCGAGCAGGGCTGGCTAGCATGGCACCACCTTTACCAGTTCATTTGGCTGCACCCAAAGCTGGGAAAGGGGCAGCACAGTCCTAGACAGAGGCATATGACAGCACCGAGAGAAAGGAATTTAAGAAGGAACGTCCAGATGAACAGTATGCAATTAGGCCTGTTAGTCACCGTTCAAAATGCACATAGAAAGGTTAGTTTAGAAATTATCCCCTATCATAAAGGACCTAAACAGCACATCCCCTGGAGTCCTAATCTGGGGGCAAAATGCTTTCTCTCCAAGCAACAAAATAACACAAGACTTGGGAATGCTTTCAGAGAGATCGCCTTTGTTATTGTGTCCGCACCTAGACCTGACGGATCTGTTCCTATCAGCAAGGAAAGAGAACACCAAGCTAACAGCCAGCCCGACCTTCTTCCTCTTCCACATCGGAAACCAGCAGTAGAAGTCAGAAACAGGGTGGCAGCTGCTTACACCAGTCCTGGTGCAAAGCTCAGCAGACAGCTGTTACAAGTGCAGACTCTTTTGCTCTTTGGTGATTAAAAAAACCAGTCTCTCTTTCTTTCTTTCTCTCTCACTCTTTTTTTTTTTTAAGCAGCCTTTGGAGATCCCTTCTTTTTAATATACCTATGCAAACAGAGCTGCCTTGTGCACAGAAATGCATTTTGCTTTGCTTATCTTGGCTTTCTGCAGGAGTGTGGGGAGCCTTCCGCCGAACCAGCACATAGGGCCTTCCCGGGTCTGTATGACCTGGAGGGTCACAAATATAATCCGAGCGATTAAATCCTCAGTCACCAAAAAGCAGTGGAAAACTTCAGCGGCAGGAAGCATGTGCATAACTGGAAAACTCAGAGAATTGGTAACTGGTCTCTGCCCTCATCTTGAGCTTTTCAGCATCAAACCTTGACTGCCAACAATGGGATTCGCAGAAGCTGGTTTGCGATTCGTACCACCTAAACATTTCCCTGACACTTTTGGTCAGACAATGGAAATATGCAGAAATCAAAAATTCCTGTGGCAACTCACATGCCACTTGTGGCAAGCCTGGAATTTACGGACAGGCAGAGAGACTAGGAGCCTCTTGGGGTCTCATGCTCTGCAGCTGGTGCTCCACATTGCATGAATAATAAACAGTAATGGTGTTATAGAAAGAAATCACCTACAGCCAATAGTTAAGGCACTTGCTTAATAAGCCTGAGAAACCAGGGAATATTTATTTCTACAGTATGGATTTTCAACAGAAGAAACTGAGAGCACCCTGGGCTCAAGCAGCTGATAATCACTTGTAGAAACACACTGCAGTGTGTGATTGACAGCCCAACCCATTCCCTGTTCAGACTAGGGACCAGAAATGAAGTCTCCCATGCTCCAGGTGAGTCTGCCAACCACAGAACTACCCACTGGATAGCACTGACGTATTTCAAATTACTCCTACCAGCTCCTACCACTTTCTGGCTAGTGAGAAATAAATAAATAAATCAAATATTGTATTACATTATTTATATTTGTGTATATGTGTCTATGCATTTATATTTATTTACTTTTTAAGATGGTTAGGTTTAAAACAGAACAGTTTTATTTTGTGGTTGCAAATCTCCTCCTTCTGCATAGAACAGACTGCCTGAATTCAAAGCATAAATTACTTAAAGTTGGCTGGAACAATATAAAAAATAGGCATATTGTTGGAAATGAAAATAGTTCACCAGCTCAGAGAACAGTAAGAATTACTTTGCTGAAGACATCATCATTCCCTTTTACTGACATATGTATCTCTGTCTGGAAAACAGCTTAATGATTCTTTTAAGATTTATTTTTAAAAGCCCACATGTAACTGTGAATATGCTAACAAAATAACAATTAAAAAAAAAAATCAAACAGTGCTTTACTGTATGCTGTACTACATCACGGGTTTCTATGTCCATTTTCGAACTTACAAAAAAAGCTTAAAATGCTGTATAAATCTAACTAACGCTACTGGGTCATAATGGACAACAAAATAAACAAAATACTTACTTCCATATGATGGGCTGACTGCACTAAGAGCAGTAACAAGTCAAAAGCCTCATGATGTCCTGTACACGAAATATATCACAGCTGCTACGCACACTGTTCAGTACTACAGCAGAACACAATTTTTCTGCAGTAGAAAACTTCAGGGACCTGACAGACTTACTCTGGTATTAGTCCAAAGACTGCATGAACAATTTAAAGTATTAAAGCACTTAAAGCATTAAAACCACTTAATACATGAAATCAGACCAAAACCCAATCACTGATCTCTGCATGTGTGTCACTTTGCACATAAGTTTGAAAGACCTTTTTAAACATTAAAATGTATGTGTAAATCTTTTGCTCTTTAATATACACTTGGCTGAGTATTTTGGATTATTTTTCTGCTTACAGTGCTTGGTGTTATTGAATTTTCAATTATTTTAGGGCACTAATTTGGACAATGAATAATTTTAAATATTCAAAACAAGCAGAACGGCAGAAACGATTACTTGTACACTACATTTGATATAAACATATCAAATAACAAGCAGATTACAGGCAGTATTTTAATTAATGCTCACAAAGAAGGTGAACTAAAGTAAAAGAACTAAAGAGACATTTGTGTTGACACCAAGAACTGAACCAGAGATCTCCAAAACAAGAACCAGGAGCGGTAAGCTGAAGAGGCTACCTCCGTGGCTGTCAGCTATGAAAGACGGCTAGGTTCTGTAGATGAGGCACAGAGAAAGACAAGGGTAAAAAGTAGTGGAAGAAGCATACCTAGGTTGTTAAAAATAAAGAGAATAATGTGAATAGATCCTAATGTTAATAAGGAGTCAGAAAAAAATGGAACTTAAGAGAGAATGACGATTGCATTTTAAAGTCCTCAGATCCTGCAGCTGATTGGTGCAGAAAAGATGCATTACCTGAGTATCCGAGATAAAGCAGGACTGACTAGGTCAGCGTTGGTCTGTGTAACCAACAGATGACAGAGATGAATTTCCTCACATGCAGAGGAAGATAACGTGGTAGGTTCTGCTTGTGCTAAGGAGTCCAGACTGCAAAGGCGAGAGAAAAGGGAGGCTCACATTTCAAGTACATGAAGTCAAAAATAAGGGTGGCAGCACAGATGGAATGAAGACAGGGATGTCCCTAAGGGATGGTAAGGAGGTGGAAGTGATACTGTGAATTTGCACATAAAGGCAATAAAGGATAAAATGGAATTTGCAGAATCAGGCATGAAGCCACCATGGAAACGGACAGGAGAGAAGAGCCAAGACAAGAAAGGACACAATTTGAGCCACGCTGGAAAAAGCTTCTTCTCCCTTACTCCCATGAAAAGCTGCCTCAGAAATAAGAAAGGGAACAAAATGAAAAACATCCACACATCTATTTGGTCACAGATAGACAAGAAAAGTGAACTCTTGGAGCTGCAGTTTCTGTAATAAAATATTTCAAACAGTCACTGACAGCATTTTCACTAGAAGTAGAAAAATTGGTCCTTTCACAAAGTAGGTCAGCATCTCCACACAATGCTCACTCATCCCAGGTTTTATAGTGCATTTCAAATCAACCCAGTACAAATACACTCAACATAATCTCATCTAAATTTCATTTAGATTAAATTCCTTAAGTTCTGAATTGATTTTTTTTTAAATAAATTAGTTTGTGCTTCATGTAGTCGCAGAATGATTACACAATCTAGTTTGTCCAATCAAATTAGGTGAAAGAATGAATGGTCCCAAGAAAACTGTGCACAATACAGAGGCAAAGAAATCTCTGCTGCCAGAATCCACAGTAACAGATTCAAGCCCAGTATTGGTTTCCATAAAGAATATTAAATATGTCTACAGTTTATAGAAGTACCATAATAAAAGACATTACTTCACTCTCTTATATTCACACCAGGAGGTCAAAATAGATTTATAGCAATGAAATTACTGTTGTTAGACTTCAAAATTAAATGTCCCATTTGAAGATAGTTAAAGTTTGGGGTAGAACAAAAAGAGTCATCGACAAAGCTACTGGCATCCACACAAATGAAAATTACATTTGAAAAAATTACACGTTCTATGGTATTACTATTATTTTTCATTTTAAAAGCATATACCTGTAAATTCAGAAATTCTCAATACTTCTATGTGAGAAGGCAGAAGTTCTGTCAGAACAAAGTTTCTTTTCTGCAGTGAACTCGTAAGCAATTTTTAATGTATTATTCAAATCTGCTTTCTGAAATACAAGCACAAAGAGTTCGAAAGCATGTACAGACTACGTAAATGCATATTATTCCTCCTCCTCCTCCTCTTCTGATTTAAGGCTGATTCTTTAAAAAAAGAAAACTTTCAAAAACTCTAAAAGCTTCTTATAAACCTCAGTCTCCCCATGTGTATGACTTGCATGCAATTCTGTCCAACTGCAGACCTCCTTTCCCCCTCATTAAATTGCAAGTAATAAAATAAAAATAAAAAATTTGCATAAAATTTTGCAAAACAAACGAGGTAGGGGAAAAAACAGCTTGAAATCCCATATAAAATTTTAGTAGAAAATTATTAGCATTAATAATAAAATTATTATTTGAAGAAGGCAAGATTCAAGAAAGTATAAAATTATATTTTCAAGACGACAAGGTTGATGGAAAAACATACTTAGCTCGTGAAAAGAAAGGTGATTCCATTACATTCCAGAGTTTTGTCTGGCTTGATTTTGACAAGAAAGAAAATCAATACCGTTTCAAAATTTCATTCTATGATTTCTATTTTCTGCGTCAAATTTTCTAGCATATGACGTGACATGACATTTGAGCAATCTACTGCTACCTGGTCTTTAGCCTGGCCTGCAAAGGCAATGCAATAGACCAAAATGGTATTTCAGATATTCAGACTTTTCACTGCATTGTATAGACAAATGTAAAGGATCCTTATAAAAGCACCTGGATAAAAAAAGGAAGTCCAAGAAGCTTCTCAAGAGAAGCATATCGTTTTTCTCATTTTTAAGAAGCTGCATCTTCCTAACATACCCTATAAAAGGCTTATGTTGCTTGTAAATGAACAGTAATCAAACTAGCATTTACCAATATTCTTAAACCTGTATCTTTCACAGATAATAATTTATGGAACAGTAATGCCTTAGGCGTGGGTTAGGTCGGCTGGTGAAACGCTAATTAAAACACAGCCGCCCAAGCCCCCACTCATGGAGCAGTAGCTGCTACTTGGCAGCCGCAGGGCAGGGGAAGCAGAGAAGGGAGCCCGGGGCCCCGGCCTGGAGGCAACTTGCTGGGGCTGTGGTGGCTTATTTCTCAGTAGCCTCCAGCGGGACTCCTCCTTTAGGTTAAGGCCAGTCTCTTCTCCGTGGTGCCCAGCAACAGGACAAGAGGCAACGGGCAGAAACTGAACCACAGGAAGTTCCATCTGAACCTGAGAAACAACTTCTTGACTGTGAGGGTGACAGAGCATTGCAACAGGTTGCCCAGAGAGGTAGTGGAGCCTCCTTCGCTGGAGATATTCAAAACCCGTCTGGATGTGATCCTGGGCAATATGCTCTAGGTGACCCTGCTTGAGCAGGGAAGTTGGACTAGATGATCTCCAGAGGTCCCTTCCAACCTCAACCGTTCTGTGATTCTGTGATTCTGTAAGGACTGCAGGAGATTTACAGAAACAAAGACCTGTATCACTCGAGGAGTGTAACCGCTTTGCCAAACCTGGGGTTACTGCCTTTACCAACTGCAGATATTTAGCTGGGGTTTAAACTATCTGTGTTCTGTAACATCCAGGTTATCACTACACTATTCCCCCCTCAGACACTACTTCTGAAGTCTGTTTTTGCAAAAATGTTCAGGATTGGAAACAGATCAAGAAAAATACGTACCTTAAAGAGTTTTGAGAAATCTCGCTTCCCTGCCTTTAAGTCTGTTATGTCAAAGTACATAACTTCAGCATCAGGAAGTTTTAGTGTATTAGCGAATGGAAGAATATAACCTGACCCAGACTTATTAGAATTGCCATTATCATTATCTCACATGTTCATTTTAAAGTATGCAAGCAAAATTTGAACTGCAGTGAATATCAGAGATCACCACTTCATTACAGGTTAAGTTGCTCTTCTTGGTCTCACAATAGCAAAAACAATTTCTTTCTATCCAGTCTGAAAAAAATTTGCAACTGAAAGTTACCGGTGGGGGGAGAGGAGAAGGTGCCTGAAAACCAACTTGCAATAGTGTCAAATTTATTTTCCCACATGAAGCTCTTGCAGTTCAATAGACCTAGGAAATGATTTTGAATATTTTATTTAGAACCAAGTTTTCCCTTGAGACTGCTCTTCCCTTTTCCGGGACAGACTTATCTACTCATGTCTAAGCAGTTGAATGAAATAGGCAGAATCAGAAAAAGGAGGTAAAAGCTGATCCACCGAACTCGCACCGCTTCCAACAGAACTCAGGTTTCACCTGGCATACTGAACTTGGAAGACATCGAAGCAAATTTTCAAAACCAGGTGCTTAACCCGCACATGTGAGATGTGCCAAATCCTTGGCTTGACAGCCATGTGCGTATTCTCACGGCTCACAATTCGCTGCACATACTTGCTACCTACGTGACACACTGTGTAGCTATGGTTCCTCTCTAAACAGCACACACAGCCCTCATCACTAGAAATATTTCAGTGAACACAGCTCCTATGGCATCACACATGCCTTGTTTTAAGCACTGTTAAATCCGTTATCTCAGAAGCAGCCCTCTCCTTCCTTTTTTCCCTCCTCTGAAGAGGTATTAATGAAGAATAAACATTCCATTCCCATCATTTATTTAATCCTCATGAAGCAGTGTGTGCACGAAGAAATAGTATGAAGCAGTAAAAACTTGTTAAAAATGCTTGCAAAATGCTTTGCAGGATCTTTCTTCTTGGACAGCCTGCCTGTTTTTCTCCCTTGAAGACATTCTTTCATTAGTCTGGACACCACTCCAGAAAGTGTTTTAAACAGTGTGTATTTTGAATGGGTGACAACATCATGGATTCGTGATAGTCTCCAGGTGCAGAAGACAGACCTATATTTGCACTAAATGACAACAAAATGGCAGTATAAACAGCTTCATACAGCACAACAGTTCTCGGAGGCAAACGAATTTTCCTGGATGAGGGAAGGGAACCAGAAGGGGAGTTACAGAAATCTGATCATTAGCAGCTTGCTCTGTGTAGAAAAAACTACCCTTTTAAAGTCAGATGGGAAACGGCGAGTCATCTCCGCACATCTAAACCAAGCTTTGAACAGAGTTCTTTACCAGCGAATTTAGGCTAAATCATTTCTGGGATACTGCAAGCTCTTGTGCCCACGCTTACGCTGAGCGGCACAAGCAGCCCTCGTTTTGTTAAGTTACGCCACACTCTGAACGCTGGGCTGTATCAACAACTTGTATGCTACAGTCTCTCTGAAAGAAGCCATTTTTTCCAAAAAGTTTATGTACGGTGCCAACCCATGATTCTCTTACCACAACAAGACAGACAAAATTTTAATATTTGACAGATTTTAAAGTCCTTTGAGTCTTCTCAGTATATTCTCCTCCTTGAAGCAGGTGGGGCAGCCCTTTTTAAACTACGAGATAAGAGCGAAAGCTGGAAACGGGAAAGAGTTAGGAGCAATATATTACATTTTGCTAATGCTATATACTCCTTTAGAGACGCTATATTCTTGAAGTAAAAGGATAAACTGAAATCACTGGTTTCCCACAATAGAATCATTTCTAATCAGTCATTTCTGGTATTTCTGTAACTGCCCAAAAGATCTAATTTGCCAGCTTAAATCGTAATCATAGTGATAACCTGCAGACTATACTGGACTGCAGTTTTATTGCAATAATAGAGCCACAATAAAAAGAGGAAACTGCAGCACTGAGCACACCGATGAGACATACACGGAACAGAAAAGCAGCTTTTCTAGAAAGCGGAAGGTTTCCTTAAGACAATATACTGCACGGCAACTTGTGTCAGCAGGGGCCTCATTTTAACCAGAGTGACAGGGTTTGCAGTTACGGTTAGCCTGATGAGTGCATCCAGGGGCCAGGAAAGGCAACAGTACTAAGTAAAGCTAGAGCTTCCCTACATACTGGATTTCCTCTGCGTGCTCACAGGAGCGGTCCCAGCGCGCTCCTGAGCTGTCCCTGCCGACAAGAGGCAGCTGCCAGCAGGGTGATTCGTGCCGCAGACCCCGGCACTGCCTTCCGCCCTCCCGAAGGGGTAAAGCAGGCACCAGGCCAGAGCCACTGCTGCATGGTTTGAGCTTCTGCTTGGCTTCACCCCTTCCTCTCAACTGTAATTATAAGAATGCCACACATGATGGGCTGAAATCTTAACAGAAGTCAAAACACACTATATTCACTGCTTCCACATTACCCCTTAGGCTGCTGAGCCTCTGCAAACCAAAACAAGCCAAAAGCACTGATTTATCATAAAGAAAACTTAAGTTATACCAATATTGTCTGCTTCTCCTTTATTGTTCTCTAAGCTCTTACAAAACTGATCATTTAATAATTTCTTTTAATACTTTCCTAGGTATTGATGTTAGCCTTACTGGATTACAATCCATGGATTCATAGACCCTCACCTCCATCCTTTTTTCACTCCTAGGTATTTGCTTTTTTCTAGTCTTTTGGGAGCTCTCCTGCCTGCTGTCTGTTCTCAGAGATACCAGCTAATGACTCAGATACTGCTCCAGAGAGTTTCTTCAACTTTTGGAGGTGAACATCACCAACTTCTCACCAACATGAGCACCTTTGAGTTACCTAAATATTCTTAAATCTGTTCTATTTGTGCCTGCACTTATTTCCCGGTTAAAATGGTGTTAATTACCTGGCTACCATTAATCTTTCATGAAGACTTCAGTTTTCTCTGCCTAATGTTACATTTGCTTGTCTTCCGTAATATTTTCTTTCTAACTTTTTTTCCCCCCCCTCTTCCTCCTAACGTGTTTCTCAAATCTATTCCTTGGTAAACAAAATTTACTTTGCACCATTAGCTTTTCTTATTCCCAGAGCTACTGCTGTGTCCTCTGTTCTGTGCTGCTTCTTTCCTGCTTTTTGTGAAATTCCTCTTTAATCTTGACGTTGTTTAACAGCTCTCAATACAGACACATCTACTTACAGAAACTTCAAAAGGACGTTCAGAACGTTACAGAATCCGTTCTTAAGTGATGGCGATCGCACACAATCCTGGGAACTAATGACATCTACGCAAGCAAGTGCATGTACAACGAATCACATTTTCAAGAATGTGTCGCTGCTACTCAGTGCTTGAGATCAGGGAACTTTCTGTAAGTACAAGACTGAAATTACTGTTTTCTAGGGGAAGATTCCAGATCTTCCCCACGAACAGTCCAGTCCACGAGTATCTTTATGCTGTCTTTTCTTGAAGCTCCCTAAACCAGCCACTGTGAGCAAGCCACTGTTTAACAGGCTGTGTTAGAGACTATATAGTTTCCAGTGATTGCAATTTCCATTTTCAAAGGATTGGGGATTCTTAGTCGTCAGAGTTGTGCCGTAATCGGTGATACAATTCTAATCCAATATAGGTAGGTCTCTACTGCTATATAGAAAGAACTCAGCACAACGGTGCATTGTAGATTTAAAACTAAATTAAATCTTCCATGCTCCCCCCAAAGTACCGAAACTTCCAGTATACCATACTCTAACGAAACATTTGAAGATTGGCATTTTCAGCCTTTATTAGAATGTAGAATGAAATCACATTTAAGCAGTGTTTGCAACATACCCTATACAGGATTTACACGTACACATTTTTTAAAGTTCACTATTAATGCTGACAGAGAAGTTTATCTGGTTTTTCATTCACAGGTTTTTTTCCTTCTTTCCCCTATAGCCTCTGAGAATGCAGTCTCTCCCCTCCCCCACTTATTCTAGAGTAAACCTGTTAGAAATGGCAAATTTGGGAATTCAGTCACGAAACTAGTGTTTTAATGAAGCAATATTAATGTTTTTTAAACACTGAATACGCTGACAAACTTGAAAAACCATTGCCAAGCACACAGGTCACAGAATTTTCTGGAGGAATGTGTCCTGTCTTGATAATAAAGGGAAGTGGTTATGGCTGACAAAATATTAATGATCATGGCTAAACACAGCCTTGCCCTTCGGCATAAGTAATTTATATCACATTTTCAAGGATCCGCAAAGTGTTGTACACAATGCATAATACATTCTCAAGGATATTCCAGGCTCTGCTCTGCTCTTTGTCCCTGTCTCCCTGCAGCCTCTTGCTTTCTCCATTTCCCTGCTGGAGCTTTGCATATCAGCAGTTTTGTATCTTACTACCCATGGTTTATATTTTTCTCCCCTACAGACCTCCATATTTTGGGAATGATTGTGCATCATTTATCTCAGCTACTACTCTAATTCTGTTTAGGGCCAATTAATAAATTAGATGGACAAAACTGAAACGATAAATGCTTCATGGAAAAAATGTTACAGCCTTAGGTTATACCTAAATAAATATCTACTCTTTCCCCAGTCAAAGACATGGCTTCCCTGTATCGAAGATGTGGTTCAGGCTAACGGAAGCTGGGAGATATCTATATACCAATTCCCACTCTTGAAGATGTTTAACCCTTGCAAGAAGCAGCAATGGACATACCTGCAATATGTTTTGAGCGACGCAGCAGGATTGCACAGCCATGTAGCCGTATCACAAGATACTGGAACACATACAATATATAAGTTGGCGCTAATGAGGGTTTAAATTCACTTCAGCCATCCTCCTTCCCCTGGTAAACCCATACTAGAAGAAGAGCTGATTCAGAGCTAGGTTAAGTAACATTACACCACGCTGAAGGCAGCAACTCCAACAACAATCTTAGAGTTTTCCGTTCTCCTAGGGAAAAAATACCACGGAAACAAAAGCAACAAACAGAGAACCATCAGAAGGACATTACAAAGATGTTTCCATCCATTTTTCCAGTAAAAAGTTTAAGTATTCAGAGTTGACAGACAACCTCAAACACATTCTACTGCTGCTCTAAAAGGTCAGAAACACTGTATATCTCTATTCAAAGACAGCAGAAAGTTGGGGGAGGATATGAAGACTGAAGAGTAGCTGAGTTACACAACAGCGTTTCAATAGTGGACATCTGATGTAGGTCTGAAATACAGTTTAGGTCAAAAGTGGGACATGTCATGCAATGGGTGATGTCATGCAGTTATACACGTAAAAAATGACTGCACAAATTGGAAAAAATATGTCAGTTAATTAGAGGACAAAACTCACTCAAAGCAACCTAATGCTAAAGAGCCAGAACTGACATGCCAGGGTGTAGAAAAACCATGTAACACCTGTCTAGCTGTGTCTACTAATCTTTCATACTTATAAGCAATAAATTCACCTCAAAACAGATGTTCGCAAAAAAATGTTGCTGGCTGTTATACATTCTTGTTCTTGCATAAAGCTAATAACATGCTACTGCAAGCCCTTAGGAGCTTCAGATCATGTATTTCAAATTAATTACTTCATTTCTGCATATTTTTATTTCTGGATAGGATCCTTCAAAACCATTGTGTCCATTCCCTTAGGAAAAAAGCCTGGTACCCAAAAAACATACTGCTACCCTATATTTACTCCAGTATCTCTGGATTTTACCCTACTGCTGCATTTAGCCAATTAAAGCACTTTCTGAAATCCTACATCCTTCATAAGCCTTTCTGCAGCAGAATAAATGCAAGATTTGCCTACAGGGCAAATTTGCCATCAACAACAATCAGAGTAGGATTAAGACCTAATTGTGCAGTGTTGTAGCACAAAATCTGTAGAAATGGCTAATTACAGCATTAAATTTGCTCCTTCATTGCTCCAAAAGCAAAAACCAAAAGCAAAAACCAAGAGCTGTCTTTCTTTAACAGCATCATTCTTCTAACGTGGAACTCTTGATGCATTAAAAAAATGATGGGAGGGGGAAATGGAAAAGAAATCAGTCATATAGTTCACATACCTCTTAGCTTTTATCAAAGAGCAAAACACTCCCCATCATAGACCTCACAAATAGCCCCAGTAAGACCTGAGCCTACCGTCCGGATTGTTTTGCAGTGTTGAGATGTAATAATAGAATGCAAGTTAACCAAATTAAGTTAATTAGCTGAGAAACTGCCCAAAGGCAAAAACTATCCTTCTTTTTAAAATACAAATTTTTTGCCAGTAACAGCTAGTCTTTGTCAGGGTCATGATAATCTGAGAGACTGACTTGCAAGTGCTATGTTATTCTTTAATTTGTATCCTTAGGGTAGTCAAGTTACACTAATTTTTTAAGAAGTGGCATACCTGCCTTTCTGACAGGTAAAACCGAGGAATTTAAATATCACTAAAAATACATGCATTGCATCACCAGTGAAAAATCACTAGCTTCTGACATAGCCCATCTGCTAATCTTTCAACAGGGTGGGCCTGGTTATAGGCAGAGAAATCAAATGTTGTTGCTGCAGAAATACTCAGATAACCTGGCCATGTGGGGAAACTCTATGGAGAGAAGGGGGGAAGGAAATACTGAAAAGCTCACCCTGACTCAGAAGATCAACATTTCTCTGTCTGATTGATTTAGGTCATGAAACAGCTCTTAGTTTTGGTCACTGGATTGCTCTCAAGGGGCAAGTGTGCAGGGCAAATATCATGAAGTTACTATAATAATAGTTTAATAATAATAATAATAATTAATATCAGCAACAGTTCAGCTTGTAGCAATTCCAAACAACATTCTTGTTGTTTATTACAAACTCTTCTCCTCTTATCAAAAGGAAAAAAAGAAAATAGTCAGAATTAGGATATTCTTAGTGTATTTGTTAGCATGTGTGTTATAGCAGGAAAACTGAAGTATGTTTTCAATGTCAGACATGTGAGAGAAGGGTGAACAGTACTCTATCAAGTCAGACATTACTCCTTTTTTTTATACTAGTCCCAGACCATATTTCCTCTGTTTGGGAATCTATTACTAATTCACTGAGTTTCATGAGGTTCCACGACATTGTTCACTGCTCACGAGTTCAAATGAATCCTTTCACTTCACTGATACATAGTCAAGAGTAGAAAACACAAAAGTTAATTCCAGTTTGGCTCTGCAAGGAGCCAAATTCTTTCTTCATTGTAGCAGGGATATTAAAACACCTCACCAACACAGAAGGATTAGAGGCAGCACTTTAAAATCCAGGTGCCAGAGAATCTCTTATCCTGCATTTAGCAGGAAGCAATGAATGTTACATTGCACCATCAGCTACAACTTGGAGCAAAAATACTAGTGTGGACCACAAGAGGGAGAGAGAACAGGCCAAAACTTTTTATGGAAATATACAAACTTGCAACATACCCAAAGTGCAATTTTTGTACTTGCTTCATTTATGCTTTCAAATACTGATTTATTCCCCCCTTCCCCCCCCCCCCCCCCCCCCAATAATCAAGAACAAGTTTTCCATCCTTCTATTTAGTGGCAGGGTAGTATCTTCTAATTGCCCCCATTTCTAGGTATCTACTTCGCTTCCTGGAGACTGGTAATTACCACAACCTACTGTCTCCTAGTGAATAGACTCAAATTTACGATTAAGAATGTCCCTTTTTACATCTGATAACAGTTTGTGGATAATTCCTCAACTTCTGGGAATTTAGCCGCAGTATCAAAGGACTGTAAAAGGATAAGTATTCTGCATACAAGAGCTTGTTCTGAATGCAGCTTATAATCAACTGAATTATTCCTACTGCAGGTAAAACATAATTATCAGCCATGCACTCTCATCTTCTTTTACTTTCATTTGCTTTCCCCCCCATATTTGAAATAGAAAAGGAGAAATCTACTGCCAAACCCAGGCTGTCCTCAAGACTAGACAGCAAGTCTGCAACTGCAGGGTAGGGCAGAGGCATGCCAGCACGTCCCCTGACGAGCACGGGCTCTCTGAGGCCAGATCATCCCAGCTGTGCTCCAGCAGGGTGTGCGTCTGGGGGCAAAGCACACCATGCCCACAGCGGCTCCTGAGAGTAGTCAGAGCTGATAGAGCTAGCCAACGCATTTTCAGCTATTAGGAAACTGGGCAAATAAGACGTCCTCTTTTAAGAAAACCCATTAGGCACTCAGCCAACATTCAGTATTAAGCTACCAAATGTTTTAATAAACAATGGATGGCAAGAGGAGAAAACGCACAGCACCTTGATTACTATTTGCAAGATACTAGACTGAAAAAGATATTGTACCTAGCCTTAGAAAAAATAAAAATCTAAACAGAGGACATTTCAACCATTCAAATCTGCAGAACAGACATATTTGCTGCTTGTTCAAAGACAGCATCATAAAGATAAATGAACAAAGTAATTGACATTTGTTAATACTATTCAGGACCTTAATAAGCTCTGAGCTTGTACTTCAGAGTATGATTTCACCACACATACGGCACTTTTTATCTGGACTTACTGGTAACAATAGCAACAGAAATTATTCTAAATTAGTAATGGCATGGCTTAATGCATCTGCTACGTGAACGTACACATTCACTGCAGTAACACACGCAGCAGAAGTTATTTCCAGTAATGGGCAACTTCTAGACTTGTTGTTTTAAGTAAACTGTGTTTGGAAAGAAAGATGTTAACAGCCTCTGCTTTCCAATGTCTCAACAAATGTGTTTAGCTGCCTGCTGAAGCTAACAAACTACTGCCCACCTTCTACTCAACATAACTTTTTTTTGGATAAGTATTAAAAAAAAACCCACACAAATCAAACTTCCCATTTTGCATGTCACAACTAATCCATCCCTATTCCATCTATATGCCCCTTCTCCCACCAAAAGCCTCTGCAACTTTGTAAGGACACTGCATTTTGTTCTTAAAGGTGTAGATTGGCGTTCAGCACGTTTTCTAAGGTAATCAGAAAGCTCCAATGACAGTTGCATTAACACGATCAAAAGTTAACCTCTGTTTTCTCCAAGTTTGCTCCATTACTCTTGCTCCATTGCTAAAATTTTTCCCTGAAGTTTCAATTCTACTCCTATCAACTGCAACGGTGGAAAGTCAGCGTTTCGTAGTTTGTCCAGAGTGAATTTAATTTGCAAAGAGTGAACAGTAATTATCCATAAACAAAGATTACAGGCTGCTTAGTTCATAACAATGCAGTTTGTTCAATAACCAAAAACGCCGGCTGTGATAAATGAAAGCCCCTTGTCTCTACTAAAGTAAAAGAGAGGAAGAGGTTACTAATAAGAGAGGTCTGGTTTTGTAATTTCATTACTCCATGATCAGAAAGATCCACCCATTAGTCTACGACACGAGCACCGCCTAGCAGATTGCATTCAAAAAGGAGGGCAAGCTCATCTGACAAGCAAACTTCATCAGTTCCCAGTACAGAGAAAACAAGAATAACAGGACTGCACGGTGCAGCGGTTATAAACCCTGGGGAGCTGGAAAGCACAGGAGTGTGACAGATAACCTCATGCTTATGCGATGCTTGGACCTCAAGGACTTCATTTCTTTATGAGAAGGGCTGTAGCTGCCATCAGTGACGACAAGTGGTAGCTTTTCACTTCTGTAACTAGTGACAGACATACAGGAATCATTAGTACTAGAAATGTGTCCCATCTAATTGTGACGGACAAACGAGAATTAGAAAACCTGCAATATATGATATACCTTAAAGATGTAGTACAGTGCCTTGAATGAATGACCTTTTTAAAAGTCGAAAACATCAAAATACAAAAAATAGCATTAAAATAAAATAAGGAAGCCTTATATTAATAATCCTCAAAAGGTAACTTCTTGATATTACTGAATGTTTACTGTTACACTCATCTTTTTGTAAGCACGATCACTCCGTTAGAGAAACCATAGTAAATACAGATGTTTACAATACAGTTAGGAATAACAGGCTTTTGGTTGTAGTCTTTCTTTTTTCCCCTTTCAGCATTTGTAAGGTTTTGCTTTTGGTTTGGTTTGTTTTTTTATAATTTATCTCACTTCATTTCCTAAGGACTGTTAGGAATGAACACACAAAGTTATTTGCATACTCCACAGTACCAGAAATGGACAATACACTACAATAATGTGAAATAATTTCTATTTACTCAAATACTACTGCAGTGCTAAACAGCACAATAATCCAAATTGCTGTTCTGGTTCCATTTCAAAAATTTATACATGAGTTTAAAAAAAAAAAAAAAAAAGCTGCATCGCTATTTCAAGTAATGTTCCTACAATAAAATGAACATGTCATACCCCTTATAGTGATTGTTAGAGCAATGATGTTATTGTAGCCATGACAGTCTAAGAATATAAGGCAAACTTTGCAGGAAGAGCTATTATCTTACTAGGTATACTGATATTTTTGGAAAAACTGGACAAGCTTTCAGTGCTTTCTTCATATTAGTAAAACATGATCCAAGCATATGATGGAAATGCCTGCAGTTTCCCAGCAAAGACTGATAAACTGTTTTGCTGAGTACTAGAAGGAATTCAGCATATGGCATCATTTTCAAATTGGTTGTCCTACTGATTTTTAAAGGCTTTATTTTTCCAGCCTATTTTAGTCATGGAACTAACCAATTTTTAACCTTTTAATTGAGTTAAAGGGAGAGGTTATACAATAGGGAAGAATATGGCCCAAAGCATGTAAGATGACAGCTATCAGCACAATATATTATAACAGATCAGTTAAAACCTCCACGAGCATCAATGGAATTTCCTCGAAGTTAGCCGGGCTCTTTTGAGGTAAATTTTCTCCCCAAGCTAATCTAAAGGAAGCTGCATTGAGGGAATTAGTTCTCGACAAAGACAAAGAGAAGAGTGGAAAGTGAACAATGCCGGCTCAAGGGAAATTATATTGGGCAAAAAATAAACACACAGCAAGAAGGGGAGCAAAACTCCACAGTGGAGCTTGAAGAGGTGAACGGACGTTTTAGTGCATGAATACAGACTTGAGGGTCAAGATGGTCATGGTAAACTCTAAACCCCATCTTGCAACCTAAGGATCATCTTAATCACTTATTAGGTCTACCGGATGTTGCAGAAAAACAAAAACAAAACCAACCCACTACAGTCCTTTTAAAGCTAAAGACTCCTAAAACTGTGAATTAACATGCTTCCCTTTCTGTATTGCTCCAGCAAGGTAGTCAGAAAGATGTGCTATTGCAGAGTAAGACTGTGAGCTGAGATATGAAGTGTTAGAACTCCTCTAGCTGTTTTTACCCCCACAATATTTACATTACCTCTTGTTAAAACACAAGACTTTGTGTGATTCACCCCTATCAGCAGACTCATCAGATGTCTCATTAGCACAAACGGCTTTGCTCTACCTTGGCTTTATCTCCCCATTTGTTGAACAGCCTGTGATGCTAACCCAAGCGCTGAAAACTTTTCCTCAATCATCAAACTATTTGTCTGCCTCAAGATACAATTTCCTTCTTTCTGTCTGAGTCTGTACAAAAACAGTGAGTGCAACTCTTTTGCTCAAATGCTGGCATTTACTTCTGAGATAATCTTCTCTTTGTAGATAACAGAGAGAAACAGGCAATTCTAGAGCGTGATTCACCTCATTCTAAAAACATCTGACAGGTGTTAGGTGAAACATGCTCTGAGAGTACTTTTCAGTACTCCTGACTACCTTTCGGTCTCCTCTGACCACCAAGGAAGCTTTATATAGACAGCTATAATAGCAACAGGCTGTGGTTAGGAGAAATTACTCCTACCCTGTCTAAGTATTGCAGCCCATATAGTAGTGAGTGGGTGAAAGCAGATCACAGCAATTTCTTCTAGAGAGTCTCTAGCAGCAGCAGAAACCGCTCACCACGATTCTGCCCTGTCTCTGTCAGGGAACAGTATTTGGTACTCTCCTGATACAGCCAGCACCAACAACTTCCTGCGTGTCTCTGAATCCCATCCTGACCAGCGCAGACCAATGCGAGTCACAAAACCAGTCTAAGAAAGCAGCTAGCTTGCGCAGCAGGACATGCAGCAGGGAATCGCCTCAGAGCAAAACAGTGTTCAAAGTAGAACGAACGCAGGGAGAGCAGCCCTTTAAAGGAAAAAGAAGACATCCTGGATGGGGAAACAGAGAGGGATATGTATCTGGAGATGAGACAGGCAAAGAGAGTGAGACCCTGAGAGAAGCATGTAGCAGTGAGAAGACAGGAGAATGGGGATACAGTGGTGAGAGGAGCGGGTGGTGGGGGCAAACAGAGAACATGTACATAGGCTGGTGGTTTCACAGTACGAGGAAACAGAACGTGTGATGATCAAGAATGGCAGAGAACAAGAGAGGGAAAGAAAACTGCAAGCAAAGTGTCATAGAAACAATTGTATTGGTTTTCAAGTTCAGAAAAGGAAAACGAGTAAAGGAAAGAATAAAATGAGGCGAAAAACAGGTAATAGCTTAAGCCAAAAAGGGAAGCATGGGAGCAAGGAAGAAACAACTTTCCGCTGTGCTTGCTTCCTTTTTTCCAATTTAACTCGATCATTAACATCCTACAGAAGATGCAAAACTGGCAATACAGAATTCATTGTTGTGCCAATTTTTAAAAGCTCTCTGCAGCCCCCAAATGGTAAGTGTTAAAACAGTGCTATAGACTTGTTACACTATAACGCCCTTTCAACCTTTCCACACACAGCAACTGGAAAACAGATTTCCATATAAACTGTTCCCTGTGGCACCTGCATCAAGTTCAAATACCATACCCCAGGCCTATCTGTGAGCATAACATGGTCTAAATGGGATTGTGTCAACTGTACAAGCCATTTCTATGCCTCTGTTGTGCAACCTAGCAATCTGAGGTCTGGCAGATGCTGCTGTGGCTAATTTAAAGCAGGTAAGTTGCCATAAACCGGATACGCCTGAACAAGCCTGAAAAATCATCCCCCTTAAAAAAAGCCACCTGCTCTTCACTAAACACATCCTGTAAGCTGCAAAACTCAACTGCTAGAGAGGAGTGTAAGAACTAACGTTATCAATCTATCTTTGATAGATTCCCTCTCCTCTTCCCTCTCAAACCCATCCTCTCTTGTACAAGTAAAGCAAGACTCTTGTGCTCCCAAATACAAACGTAAAGCAAAAAGAAACTATTTTAATTTGATCTTCTACTACCAACAATAGATTTTGCAAGCAAACTTTGCCCTCATGCACTGTCTTTACCCACTGATAGGCACTTAGTAAATGTAAGTTTTTTATGCCAACCTCAGTATTTAGTTTCAAGGGCATCTAGAGCTTATCACTTAACGTTTAAATAAAAAGGTAACTGCTTTTACTAGTGCTATTGTCACTCTTGCTCAGCTACAGCTTTCCTGCCACAGTAATGAAAGAATAAATTTTACACTACCATTCCTTCATTCCTGACGTGACTGGAAGACTGGAGAATCAAGTGACTCTGGATGAATCTTGGTTGCACAAGACAGAGAATCTACAGGCAAAGACTGGAATAAAACTATGTACTATTCAGACCTTGTTACTTAAAAAAAATAGTTCATTTTTATAGTAGAAGACTAAATACAAACTGTCATGGATTTTGAAAAATTACACTGAAATAACACAACAACTGGATAAACTAAGACAGCTCTCAGTTTTTATGGAGTGAATATACAAAGAACAGGGTGGTTTTACTCTTAATTAAATCCACTGGTTTATTAAAAAGATGCCCATTCATCACTGAGTCAATGAATCAGGCAGGCATTCTAGAAGCACTTTCAGTCTTTCCTAGCAGGCCCAGCTGTGGATGTCACTGCTGAAACTTAGTAACTGGTAAACCTCGTAAGGATTCTGCCCTTCGTAACAGTAAATTGTATATTGCACATACACAGTTCATCGAACTCTGCTAAAGAATGAGTTATCTAGAACTCAACGACAGCTAAAGGACACCACTCTTTCTACCACTGGATTTGAAAAGCGATGTCTGTATTACCTCACTCACTCCTTACACTCTGCGGGATATACACATTTGGAACGTTCTCATAAATGTGCATAATTGTTTAAAGGCTCAAGAAGCTTATTACACAAGGAGACGGTGGCTACAGAGCATCATAACTGAGTTCTAAATGGCCGGTATTTGTGCTGAACGGTTAGAGTGACCTACCAGTAAAGTAAAATCAATTTTTGAAAAGAAAAGAAAGAACAGAACAGCAAGGAAATTACAGAACAGCAAAGTGACAAATATTTTTCCCCAAAAGGAGGGGGGAAGTGATTTTGAAATCACTAGATTTGAAAAACTTTCACAGTCAAACGCTACCAGACCACCACTAGCTGAATACGCAACTGCAAAGCAACACGACTCTGACATTTTCTCTTTCTAGTTGTTTTACTAATGCAGCATGATGACAGATACCATGTTTAAAGTAAGATCATCTCTATTTGTATTGTTTCACTCTGTCTTGTGTTTCCTGAAATAAAGATACAGTAACCTTGCTCAAAAGCACTACATACCTACTACCTTCTAGCTGCATTGTTAATGGATGACCCCAGAGGAATATGCTGAGTACACAGCCCTTGTACTTCAAAAAAAAGACAGATTGTTTATCACGGGTGGATAAACATGGATTTAGCTTTAAGCACACAATTATAAAAACATACTTTAGTCCGGCATACTTGTTTGCCATGACTGCTTACTGGTAGTATATCTTTTAAGCTATCTGTGATTACAGCTAATTGAGAACGCTCTAATTGCACTCTGGGATACCCAAAATATTCCAGACAAATCAAGCCTTATCAGTAAGCCATTTGAATAGATTCCTGATGTTGTTTGTTCACTGTGAGTTAACCCAACATACTAATAGGCCGAGAGAAAGTACAAATAACTAATCGGGAAAGCAGGATGGAAAACTGTTGCTTGTTAAACACCATGCAATAGACCTAAATAAACATAATATTGGTTATAAGAATAGCAAATTTCCATGTATAACATTACAGGCTGCAAAGATACTAACAGAGATTGGAACCTGCTGCACAGAAACCTTCAAAATTGCTCCACCTCTTCCTCAGCCACACGTTACAATTCACAATATATCGAAAAAAGGAATTTTAAAAGATTATAGTGTAATTCATGATGTGTTTTCTTGTTATACATATTAATTCTAACTACTTCCTGGGAAAAGGGGAGGACCTGATTTTTTCCTGATAAACCATCTATTCTTTTTTCTCAGCTCCAGCTATTGAAATAAGTGCTAGAAGATGAGGCTTGCTACTTGAGCAAGGTACTATATTCCCAAGCTAGGTAAGGAGAAAAACATCCGAATCCTCTAATTTTTTTCAATGAATACAACATTCCATTAGGGAAGTAACTGAATCAGCTGGTAAATACTCTACTATCACTATTATACGCTTTTTATACTCTACTACCAGTTAAGTCTTTGCTTACTAAGTAAACAAGGATTATTTTGCCTGCCATACTAATTCTCCTCTGTCACTGAATTTACAAACTTGAGTCAGCTCATCAGTTCTCTCCACTTGAAAGGGGAAAGCACTGTATTTCTACTGACCTCCTCTTTTCCAGATCATTTTCTCTTAGGATAGAAGCTTCTTTTAACAACTTTTCATTATTAAACTGAAGTATGTAAAAGGCTATAGAAAAAAATTTGGTGGGATACACACTTTTGCTGCTCATTTAATTCCTCATGGCAAGCTTGACAGATAAAAAGTAAGAGCATGACAAGACATCAGCCTCTTAAATAATTAATGAGCTAAGGACATTTTTATATGCCGACCTGCATTTACTTTCCATGTAAGAAAAGAGCCTTGATGTATATCTTTCTTACATCTGTAATAGGTACCCTCTCAACAACATTTCCCATCTTTTCAAATTTGACACCTAGCTATTTAAATGTACGTTTCTGTCCTCAGTAAATCATCAGGATTCAAGAGGTTAACTATCAGATTGTTCTCCCTGTTATTTCTGGATCCATTTTAAAAGGAAAACAGTATTCTACAGGGCAATCAATTGTATCCATTTGTCTTATTTGTGTTTTTCTCGTTACAAAAAGACCCAAACAAACTGAAAAAGATATTTAACTTGAGTAGCAGTAGCCATCGTTTCTGAGGGTTTCTTTTATAACCATTCTCTGATATTTGAGAGCAGAAGTGAACCAGATCATCAGAACATGTTTTTTAAATGAACGCTGTTCATTGCTAATTAGATGACTGATTAGATTCTGCAACCTTTTATCCACTGGGTTTTAAATTCTATGCATGTCTCAGGCAGATTGACAAGGTTTTTAGGGGAAAATTCCAGCAGGGACACAGACTCATGCAGTTCGGCAGAACACCATGACAATGCTGCAAGATGGAATCCCCAGTCCCAAAGTAAATCTCTTTGCTTCAGACGGGAAATGGCAGAACAACTGGAAAAGTGCTCTGAAACGGTAGCCAATAAATGCACAAATTTAGGAGCTCTGGCATACATTTTCCTTTTTTTCTCTGCACTGTAGAGCTCGATAGAGGAGAAAACTGAGAATTTAGACTTGGCTCTGCATTTCTAAATTAAAGCCAAGCATATGTTTCTGATCATTCTTCAGTCACAAGGATCCTGAGACTCAAAAAGAAGTACTTGGGTTTTAATCTTCCTAAGCGGGTAACAAAAATGACCAACCCTCCTATGCATTATTTAGAGTCCAGTACAAAACGATTTTCCTTCAAAATCTATGAGAGATTCTTTCATTGAACTTTATTTAACTTATTATTAAAATTTCTTGTTGATGCCATCAGGTGTCTGAGAAATAAGAGTTCATCTTTTAATTCAATGACTTATATTAATCATAACTCTGTTTTAAACATAATCAATTAATAAATAACATGTTGAAACCTTAGTTAGGTTCCTTGCATTTCTTACAAATGACACGAGATTCTAACTGTGCAACAACTCAGATGAGACCTGAGTTTTCCTGTGTTTTCAGGCAAAGGTCAAATGTTTCTCTTGTTTCTATATACTCTGCAAGACTGGAAGCTTTGTGCATGTCAATAGTAAAGAAAAATAATTCTTTTGGCCTTGGTAAAAAGCAGTCATTTATTTTCGGGATCTTCTCCTACTCCTTCAACTAGTACTACCTAATGCAGAAGAAATGCAGACCTTTATTGTCTGCTAGGGTCCATGCCTTGCAGTAATTATCATTCACCAAGAACACAAGCACCCTTGCAATTATATAAGGCTCAGTCATTTCAATAACAGATTTTTTGCATTAATTTTTGCAGCATTTCAGTAGTTATTATTTACCCTCAGAATCTAAAAGACTGATTCAAAATATTTAGGTGCAAATACCACGTTAACTGTAGGCTTGCCATCAAAAGGAAATTATCATCCAAATTCTTTTAAATAATGTTTCAGCATACTTTATAATTAGTTAAATGCATCTTAGCCTGCATATGTTCGAAGTCCTAAACATTTCTGCATGCACCTTCTCTTTTTCCAGTAACCGAGCAGGAGTGGCTGAGATAGGGCATATTCTGGGCAAGCTTATTTGTTTTTTTTTTTTTTTTAAAGGCATGTTTTAGAAACTGTGTCTTACAGGAAAAAGCTCTTGCACAGCAACTATTCTGAGCAGGTATGTTTGAGGAGGACTCAAATTTTCCATATCGCTGAATTAACTTTGGAAATGTAATGGATCCCTATCTCACCCTGTTCCACACAAAAATCATAGGACGCACACAGCTGTATGTAAATTTGCCCATATACTTTGGGGAAATCATACAAAGGGACTTTATATCATAGCACCAGAAGCTGAAATGTTTGGACTAATTTGATTCCAATGAAAAAGAATTATTTGGTATATGACTTGTCTCTTCATCATATGGAAGGAAAGAAGAACAGAGACTATTATTTCATGAATTCTCAGGATGCAGAAAACACTATTATATAATACTAGAAATAGCAATCTGTTAAAATATCAATATTATTCAAAAAACAGAGAGCTAAATGTAAAGATGGAAATATAGTTCTGCCCAACAATGTGGTAAATCATGAAGAAACAAGAAAGGACAGTTTGGATAAAATGGGGTTATATCAGTTTGAGGGACAGCGATGGTAAAGATTTTGCTGCAGCAGATCTAGACCACAAAGCATGAAGTTTGAGGGGTTAGGTACTGCATCATTGTAAAGACACTAACTAACTTAACAGAAGTAAAGCGAACAAATGCTGCTTGCAGACAGGCCAAGATATTACCGTATATGACTCAACAAGACACTTCAGGTCTGGTTTTGTTAAGCAATACAGACTGTACAGAAGAGCTAGTCAGAAGATATAAGCTTTACTAGGCGGTCATATAGATGGAGAACAGCAATAGAAGAAGTGTGTTGTATAGACTCACCAGTATGTAAGGCTTTAGCATAAATTCTGCAGTAATCTGAAGAAAAGAATAATTAAAGCCATAGTGCTAAGCGGAACATGGAATAAAATGCAATTTAAATTTAGTAAGGGCTAATGCTTTTCTATTTTGAGATGCATAATTTTCCAGATGTAAGAAATACAGCAGATGTAATCTCTGTGGACTTCAATGAAGTATCAGAATTTATGGGAAATTCTTAGTTAAATGTGAGGGGATAAGGATTAGTAGGGGAATTACAGGGTCGGTGTTACCAGCGAAACAAGATTCAGAAATAGAGAGCACTGAGAAGAGAAGCAGCCAGCTAGTGGGTAGTCATGGGGTACAATTATTCAAAGACTGGTTTTCCATTTCCTCACCATGGATGAGAAAGAACCACTTGAGATAAATCACAGGACTGGTTCAAATTCCAAGGGGTATAAACTGACTGTGATCACATTTAGGTCAAAAATTAGGCAGATTAACCACCAGAGGTTTTGATCAAGCTTCTAATAGAAACAAATGGCATGAACAGCTGAACCCCTTTTAAGATGGAACATGATGGGCATACTGCAGGATTACACAACGTGACTGCAAAAAATGGCAGAGCATTGGATGGAGACACAGGAAGTCTTTTCCATAACAAATGTTTTAGCACTTCATTTAAGAAATGGTTTAGCGCTTCAGATGACAACTGCTCTACAAAAGATATGAAGCAAACCTAAATTAGGCCAAAGTCTCAGGTTTGTAACTTGGTCTTGTGCTCAACTTGTGCTTGAGCTATGGAAGTCAAAAACTTTTATCTCAAGGTTACAAAAAGATCCAGAGAAGATGAGACAATCCTAAATCTACAATTACATATGCTTTCCAGGAGGGAATGTGCATAAGCAAGCCAAAATTGCTAACTCTAAGCACGCACTTATTAATCTTATTAGCTCTAACAATAGACTCCCCGGTGCCATTTACTGTCTTAAAGATGGAACATATGAATGGCTTGCAAGTGACTTACTTTTAACTTAGAAAAGTAGCTGCTGAATAATATGTTAGAGGTCACTTGTAATAGAAGTGACTGAAGAATATAAATATACAGTTTCTGTTTTTAATACACTGCACTGCCTTGCGATCTTAAAATTAAAGCTTGTATAGTGATTTTCAAAGAAACTTTTAAAATTACATTGCACTGATGGCAACAAGGTTTACTTAGTGAAAGCACCCATAAGGTCAAGAGACATCATTTAAAGCTAGGAAATTAACTATAGATAGGATCTGGAGAAATTTAGAGCCATTCTGTACAAAAGCAGCAAACACATGGAATAAACTGCTGGGAGCCATGACTGGGAAAAAAAAAACCAAGAAAATAAAAACCCTCAAGCGAGTCCAAGGTACCCTAAAATTTATTTCCACAGAATACGACTGTAAGAACAAAACTGAGGTTAACAATAGCACAAGTAGGACACTCATGCTGGGCTATACTCTTTCCACAATCCTAACACTCACCAAGACAGGTATCCTGACAGCTCCGCTCTGGCAGCTACCAAGCCGACATACCTGTTTCCCCTTGTTGGTGAGAGAATCCTTAAATTTAAGCGGTTCTGCAGTACACCTTCACGGTAGGTGATGCACTTTTTGAAGTAACCATAGACTCTCATTAACACCCACCTACTGGGAGCATTCTTGTAATATTTTTTAAACTAGCCTAATTTAACATATGCCATTGGCCAAATAAGCTCCCATACCAGATGGGGACAAAAATGGCTTGGAGTCTACCACCTTTGCTTCCCCCTTCTCCATCTTCTCTTGCTGCAGTTCTAAGGCCAAGAGCAGCTCAGGAAAGTCAAAAGCTCACCATACAGTATTTCAACGGAGGGAAAACAAAACTCAGAGTGAAAACAGAGCACATTCAATAGCATTATGCTAAAATATAGCATTTATAGTATTCTTCCTGTTCTTTCTTCTCTCATATATTTATTTGTTCACAAAATACTTCCTACTACCTGCTGCCTTAGTACATTTGGTATTTACCCTGCACGTGTCCTTCCACCTCCCAGGAGCAACAAAACATATCGTTTCCAAATCCTCTGGTCTGTGCTGATCAGCTTATAAAATCCTAAAACAAAGCAGCAATGCAACAGAAAGATGTATGAGCACGACTATCCCTGACCAACAGAAACTCAGAGCTTCTGAAAATGGTTAGACAAGTCACAGTTGTATTTTTTCTTTCCTGAAATGTATTTGGGAGATCCCAGCTGCCTTGTTTTATTCAGAGCGCGCAGCCCCAGAGCACCGCTACTCTGCTTGCTTGACGCACGTGCCTGTGGGCGCTGCCTTTCCAGCAGCCCGGGAGTTCCCTGGGGCAGAGCCTGCCGTCTTTCTCACACTGCTTTGTACATGCTTCAAAATAGCAGTCACGTTCATCCTATTATGCTATACACAACAGCATGAAGTAAAATCCATGAAAATATTTACACCCTTGAAGGATACAATAAGAAATTCCCATCCAAGTGTGAAGCTAATTTGATTAAAAGCCTATATTGACACCAGATTTTTAATTCCAGTTCAAAGAAACAAGCTTTGGAATATTTTAAGTTCCCTCTTTCCTTCCTTTCATTCCATTTTCATCTGAGAGTATTTAAATTCCAGCTTTCTAGGAGATATTCTGTAGTTCCACCCCATGTTATTGAATCAAATAAAGGAAAGCCTTGGTGAAAACTCCATGACCTATCTAATGCAGGTAGCCAGATTTAAATAGTACACCAGTCCTTTCTGATCTTAAAAGCACAATGAATGTCTCTCATTACTAAAAAGAATTGTAGCATATATATCTGCATGTACCTGTGCTCTATATAATCACCTTGGATACTAAAAGAGCTTGCAAACAAAATACAATAAACAGGCTTGCACTGATATAAATTCTGATTTCATATTTATGCAAGATATAAATCTGCTCAGAAATACTGAGTCCCACAGGAGCATATCATCTCAACTCTCTGGCTACATTTCATAGGTAATCTAACAATTGAAAACCATCAACAACACCGCAGAAGCCCGTTCAGCTCCTCCAGATTTACGTTAGCGTAACTAAGGAAAAAAAACTCACACGGGCCAAGAACAGCATTACATTTACTGTTAAACTGTATTATGAAATGGCAGTTGCATGTCGAGTCCCTTCCTCAACCTTGTTAAATCACATCTAAAGTGAGACAACATTCATGACTGGATTAAAGACAAAGAAATGACACTTAGGGAGCAATGTTCCTATGTTCCTGTTGATAAAATCAAGCACCGAATGACAGGACCAAGTTTAATACCTTTTTATTAATGTTTTGCTATTTGCTAGGGTAGTTTCTCCCTTCCTCCATGTGTTCACTCACTGTAATTTCAATAATCCATATCATTCCTAATTAATTTCAGAATAGTTCTTCAGTCTGTAACACATCATGTGCAGTTACACTACTAGGGAAAAGCTGTGGCTACGCTAGGCAACTTCTGTTCAGGCAAAAAGCCTTCTGGAATTTACAGATACTTTATGTAGCACAATCAGTTGAAAGGAACAATAACAATCACGGATACTTGGCATAAGGTCTCCCTCAGAAGAGTTATGACATATTCCACATATCAGTAATGGCTATCATGATTCTTTGACCTCATTCTTCTGTAACAGAGATACAGACTGCTAGCTAGAGAGCTCTGGCTTAGAGACCTGCTCAGAAAGACCGTTTGTTGGGAAGTTACTTTTTAAAAGTAACTCCCTGGATAGCTGCTGGAAACCATCATCACGTGAGATGGCACTGCAGCCCCCAATTTGTAGAAAGTAGCTTTTATGAGGCTCCTTTTTGACTTAAGGAACCTCTTTTTAAATAGATCTTCTTTCATATTCATAGTCTGTCCCCTATTTACACTTTGTTTCTAGTAAAGTCAAGTCCAGCTCACTGCTCAATCATTATCAATTTCAATCAGGGTTCTAAACAAAACAATCACACAGACTTAACGAGCAGCACATTAAGTAGCATCTGAGACTGATGACAGAACGCATCTTTCTCCAATTCCTTTCCTAAAATTTAGGGGTTCTAGCAATAACTGACACTTAAATGCTTGGCTTACAAGCCTGGACATGAGGAACACAAGTGAAAAAAAAAAAGGAATGGTTAGATTGTATAAGCCTTTGATATTAATTTTTAACAGAGTTTATTTTTAGTAGAGATCCAAAAATGAGAATATGGCATCTTGAAGTCAAAGGCTCGGCTATCACTCCGTTGAAGTCCATGAAGTTAAGTAACTTTACCTAAGCTGGAGCTTTGATTCATCAAATCTCATTTTTAATGTTTTCCATGTAAGTTTAGCTCTCACGGAGGACAACAAACTGAAAAAGCAGAATAGGCAACCGAAAGTACCAATGACTAGCACTCTCACATACTTCCAGAACTCAGCAGGATTTAATTAAGAAGTTAAAGGTAACAGGATTGTTATCATATTGCCAGTTCTCTGAGCCAACTATTTTCCCAGCCCTCTTGTAAAGCTTTAAAGCACTTTTAAATTTGTTCTACAGAAAACATAGATAGTGTATGATTGTAAATCCATCAGTGATCAATGATAATATAGAGACATTAGATTAATACCTGTTTTTTCCAAGATGTTGAATGTTTATGTCTTTTTTACGCATCGTTCTTCCACAAATTCACCTCATCAATGAATTTTTGCAGATTTGAAATGTCCTTGTATTCCCCCCCCCCCCAAAAAAAAAAAAAAATCTATGCATACTTAATCATAAGTAGGTTTGACAATACAACACTTTCCTGGTAACATCTTCCAGCATGATGCCATGAAACAAATGCATAGCATAAAGCTAATATCTATTTTGGTAATCTGGCAGATTCTGCTCAACAATCACTTATGGCATAGAAAACAGTTCTGGCCAGGATCAAGATCAAATGACCTAGTTGCACGTTTAAGTCTACCGATTGTTCACCTACACGGCATTCAGATTATGGAAGCTCAACACAGTAGTCACTAAAAGAGAGATGAGTCCACAGGAAAAGTGGTGATTTTATACAGCAGAAATCCAGAGAATACAGGCAGCCATAAGGCTATTCTGTAGTTACATGGGATCCTGTTCTGTAATTACAAAAGCTATGGACTGTGATTGATTACTACAGGTATTTTGTAAGGATCCAAACTGCCATGGCGGCCTGCGTGGGGAAGAAAAACAAAAACAAAACAAAACAAAATCCAAACAACAAAGCCAAGAGGGTGCAAAATCCTCCAGAGGAAAAAACCTCAAAAATCAACCTAATTTTCTGAACTTTCACGAAAATCCTGTCATCAGCTAGTCACAAAAATGAGAATGGCAGGGTATGGTACTTGACACCAACAGGATGTGGTTTAACTTAACTTTCTCTCAAGGTTATTTTTATCCAGTGAGGCAGTTTGAGAACAGAGATAGATGACATTTTATTGTATTTCTGATTCATCTATTATAGATGCACACACACATAGAGATGGTAATAAACAGAGACAAGTAAAAAAATCAGGGAAATAAATAAATCAGATATACTTTGGATGATAACACAAAACAGTAACGTTCCTTAGATTTTCTTTCAGAGTTATGCAAATACAAATGAGCTGGCATCAGAAATGGCTGTGTCAGCTTAGCAGCTGATTAGTCTCAGAAAAGAGATTAAAAGAAACAATATATCCTAAAGTGAAAAGGATGAAAATTCACTGAATACATAGGTAGGTATTAATAACCAAGAGCAGAGCAACTGACACACCAAATGGTTAGTGTACTAGAATAAAACAAACATTCAGGAGAGAAGCAAATATGAGACCTCGCAGATGCAAAATACAGTTGAAAAAGAATGGAACTCTCCTAAATTGAGTCTCAAATTCAAATAAAGTCACAATGGGGCATGGATATATTTCCCCCATAGCGTTAATGAAGTAAGTCCAAATTACAAGGGTAATAACCAAATCTGTTTCCCTTATTGACAAATGCCCTAGCTTGCTAAGAAAAGTTTGTGCTCAGATCCCAATACACAGACATGCAGATCACAAAGATTCTACCACATAAGTGCTCTAAATAATTGTTTTGAGAAAGACATAACAACTTGGAAGATTAAATTTCTCTGTCAACACTTCAAGATTTCTTCTCTGCATTATCTGTATATGCATATGCAAAAGCAAGAAGCATTTAGTGCTTGTTTTAAGGGTATTAGAAGGATTTCACACCTTTAAGATGATTTTCCCATTTTTACTGTTGGGCAAAAACAAGATGGGAAAAGGTTTAGATTGATGTGTAAAAACATATTTCTGAAGACAACATGCTTTTAATCTTGCAGTGCCCAGTATATTGGATCTGGAAACAGTAATTGACTTTGCTGCTGCCAGATGAAACTGAACATTTGGACATTAGCAGTGTTTGCAATCAGATAAGCATTAGAGAAAGAAAGCAGACTTTATTCCAGTACGTGCTCTGGAAATGTTCTCTCTGAGTAAAAATGGAAAGAGGCAAGCAACTCTAGAGGAGAAAGAGGAGTTCCAAAGTAATCTTACATTGCTTTAATTTGTATAAGAAAGCCTTGCTACATTCTGTCTGTCGACGAAGAACAACATGTGAAAAATTTCTCTCTAACCTCAAGCCCACTCAAGTCAACCTCAAATTTAAGATGCAAGATGGTGTGTGAAGCTAGAAGAAAGAACTGCACAGCTGAGAAATCAATCTGGAAGGCTCCTTCTCAGTTGGCACCCCCTCTTTCAAATTCCTTTCCCACATATCCTGAAAGTTGTAATTTTGCAATGCACTTCGGGTGGGGGTGGGGGGGAGGGTTGTCCTCCCTTCACCACCACTTACTGTCCTGAGATCTTCTCAAAGATTGTGAGCTTTGTTTTCAGATATTCTCCCAGTAAAAGGGACAATAGCCTTGTTATTTGTATTTCCATACAGCACCTTAAACAGCCATGGCTCAAAAACTTTTGAAAGCATGCTGCACATACGCAGAAGGACAGTCCCTACCTCATAACTGAATCCACCTTCCAGCCATGAGATACAAGAAAGTGAATAAAACCAGGTATCAGTGAGAAGTTCATGAAGAAGGAAAAAAAAAAAATGACTGGAGGTCAGTCAGCAAAAGGAGACAAAAGAGAGGGGCAATGTGATCTTCTTGGTCTGTCACTTTAACCATTGCAAAAGCGTTCTGTGTAGAAATGAAAAATGCAAGACTGCATTGTTAAGATAGAAAAAAGAAAACTAAAATAACAGAGTTGCAAGTGATAGCTGTACGGCTGGACAGAAAACATCGTATTGGTTTCTATGACCATGGGACCCTGTTTGAAGATCAACAGCTGATGGGGAGCGATGGGATCCACCTTACCAAGCGGGGCACACGTGTCTTTGCCAACAGATTGGCCAGCCTGGTAAGGAGGGCTTTAAACTAGGCAAGATGGGGGAAGGGGAGTGGTATAGTGGCAGGAGAGTCAGTAAAACACCGCTCAAGTCAGGATGCCTCCAGCAGGTGCATACAGCCAGGGGAGACAGCATGGGACATGGCTATGGAGGATCCTCTTGCACCTCTTCTGGGGAGCCTGCATGCTTGACCGGCTCTCTGAAATGCCTGTATACCAATGCACGCAGCATGGGGAATAAACAGGAAGAGTTAGAGGTCTGTGTGCGGTCGCAGGGCCATGATCTCCTTGCAGTGACAGAGACATGGTGGGATAGTTCACATGACTGGGATGCTGTCAGGGATGGCTATGTGCTTTTCAGGAAAGACAGGCCAGGAAGGCGAGGTGGTGGAGTTGCTCTTTATGTGAGGGAGCAGCTAGAACGTATGGAGCTCTGCCTCGGGGTGGATGAAGAGCAAGTGGAGAGCCTATGGGTAAGGATTAAAGGGCAGGGTAACATGGGTGACACTGTTGTGGGGGTCTACTACAGGCCACCTGACCAGGAGGAAGTCATCGATGAGGTCTTCTACAGACAGCTGGAAGTAGCCTCACGATCACAGGCCCTGGTTCTCATGGGAGACTTCAAGCACCCTGACATCTGTTGGGAAGACAGCACAGCTAGGCACAAACAGTCAAACAGGTTCCTGCAAAGCATTGATGATAATTTCTTGACTCAGGTGGTGGAGACGCCAACGAGGAGAGGTGCAATGCTAGACCTTGTACTAACAAACAAAGAAGGTCTAGTTGGAGAGGTGAAGGTTGGGGGCAGCCTTGGCTGCAGTGACCATGAGATGGTGGAGTTGAGGATCCTACGAGGAGGGAGCAGGGCAATGAGTAGGATTGCAACGCTGGACTTCAGGAGAGCTAACTTTGGCCTCTTCAGGGACCTGCTTAGGGGAATCTCATGGGGTAGGGCCCTAGAAGGAAGAGGGGTCCAAGAAAGCTGGTTAATATTCAAGCGTCACCTCCTCCAGGCTCAAGAGCAGTGCATCCCTCTGAGGAAGAAGTCGAGCAAAGCGGATTCAGCAGGAGACCTGCATGGATGAGCAAGGAACTCCTGGCAAAGCTCCAGCAGAAGAAGGAAGTGTACAGAATGTGGAAAAGGGGACAGGCCTCTTGGGAGGAATACAGGGACATTGTCAGAGTATGCAGGGATGCGACAAGGAAGGCCAGAGTATGCAGGGATGCGACAAGGAAGGCTAAGGCCCAGTTGGAATTAAATCTGGCAAGGGATGTCAAGGACAACAAGAAGGCCTTCTTCAAATACATCAATAGCAAAAGGAAGACTAGGGAAAATGTGGGCCCGCTGCTGAATGGGGCAGGTGCCCTGGTGACAAAGGATACAGAGAAGGCAGAGTTGCTGAATGCCTTCTTTGCTTCAGTCTTTCCTGCTAAGGCCAGTCCTGAGGAATTCCAGACCTTGGAGACAAGAGAGGAAGGCTGGAGAAAGGAAGACTCTCCCTTGGTGGAGGAGGATCAGGTTAGAGATCTTTTGTCCAAACTTGACATCCGTAAATCCACAGGCCCTGACGGGATGCACCCACGAGTGCTGAGGGAGCTGGCAGATGTTATCGCTAGGCCACTCTCCATCATCTTGGAAAGGACATGGAGATCAGGAGAGGTGCCTGAGGACTGGGAGAAAGCCAATGTCACGCCAGTCTTCAAAAAGGGCAAGAAGGAGGAGCCAGAAAACTACAGGCCTGTCAGCCTCACCTCCATCCCTGGAAAGGTGATAGAACAGCTCATCCTGGAGGTCATCACTAAGCATGTGGAGGACAAGAAGGTGATCAGGAGTAGTCAGCATGGATTCACCAAAGGGAAATCATGCTTGACCAATCTGATAGCCTTCTATGACGGAATGACTGGCTGGACAGATGAGGGCAGAGCAGTGGATGTTGTCTCCCTTGACTTCAGCAAGGCCTTTGATACTGTCTCCCATCACATCCTCATAGGTAAGCTCAGGAAGTGTGGGCTAGATGAGTGCACGGTGAGGTGGCTTGAGAACTGGCTGGATGGCCGAGCTCAGAGGGTTGTGGTGAATGGCGCAGAGTCAAGTGGAGGCCTGTGGCTAGCGGTGTCCCCCAGGGGTCAGTCCTGGGTCCAGTCTTGTTCAATATATTCATCAATGACCTGGAGGAAGGGACAGAGTGCACCCTCAGCAAGTTTGCTGATGATACTAAACTGGGGGGAGTGGCTGACACACCAGAAGACTGTGCTGCCATTCAGAGGGACCTGGACAGGCTGGAGAGGTGGGCGGAGAGGAACCTCATGAAGTTCCACAAAGGCAAGTGCAGGGTCCTGCACCTACGCAGGAATAACCCCATGCACCAGTACAGGCTGGGGGTTGACCTGCTGGAAGGTAGCTCTGCAGAGAAGGACCTGGGAGTGCTGGTGGACAACAAGTTAAACATGAGCCAGCAATGTGCCCTTGTGGCCAAGAAGGCCAATGGTCTCCTGGGGTGCATTAGGCAGAGTGTTGCCAGCAGGTGGAGGGAGGTGATCCTGCCCCTCTCCTCAGCCCTGGTGAGGCCTCACCTGGAGTCCTGTGTCCAGTTCTGGGCTCCCCAGGACAAGAGAGACATGGCACTCCTGGAGAGAGTCCAGCGGAGGGCTACCAAGATGATTAGAGGGCTGGAGCACCTCTCCTATGAAGGAAGACTGCAAGAGCTGGGCCTGTTCAGCCTGGAGAAGAGAAGATTGAGAGGCGATCTCATCAATGTGTATAAGTATCTGAAGGGGGGGTGTCAAGAGGATGAGGCCAGCCTCTTCTCCGTGGTGCCCAGCAACAGGACAAGAGGCAGTGGGCAGAAACTGAACCACAGGAAGTTCCATCTGAACCTGAGAAACAACTTCTTCACTGTGAGGGTGACTGAGCATTGCAACAGGTTGCCCAGAGAGGTAGTGGAGTCTCCTTCGCTGGAGATATTCAAAACCCGTCTGGATGTGATCCTGGGCAATATGCTCTAGGTGACCCTGCTTGAGCAGGGAGGTTGGACTAGATGATCTCCAGAGGTCCCTTCCAACCTAAACGATTCTGTGATTCTGTATTCTAAAGATGTAATGGAGAAAATCTCTCACTCACTCTCACTCTTTTTCTGCTTGTTTCTCTCTCCTTCCTTGCCTTTGTTTCTCTGAAAGAAAGTTATTTAGTTATTTTAAAAGTTAGGCAGAACATAGGTTTGAGTGATGGGGTGGATGCGACGTGCTCAGGTAAAGGATTAATGCATAAAAACTGGAAAAAAGACCAACAGCTTCAATGTCCTGCCATCAGAAGGAAGCATCAGATACAGAGGTAGGAGACGACACTTGGAGTAAAGAGCCGTATCTATGATTTGTTAACAATGAAGTGATGACTGACCTTATCAGTAGATAAGATTATTCAAAACTAAGGTTTGAAGAAAGGTAAAAGATAAATGATAGTTCTTGTGGAACCTCTGTAGAAAATTGGGGAGCGGAGTAGGAAGATCCTATGGTGGACAGAGTGATTAGAGAGGTAATATCTAGTCTATTCCTTTTCATAAAATAATGGATTTCATTTATCATGTCTGGGTGAATTTTAACTCCTGTTAAATTAATGGATGAATATATCACTGCTAGAATAGGAAGCATCTGTTTGTTTTGTTAAAAAAAAAAGCAATGTTAATACTATTTTGCCTCTTTGCTCCAAGATAGTATCTAACAAAACATTATCTCTAAATGAAAAAAATGAAAACTAAAAGTTACATGTGACAATTATTCACAGCCAAGAATATTATTTGGCTTTCCTGCTAATAAAACATCTGTTGGATCCAAAGAAGAGAGGAGTCCGGAGCTCCAGAGATCTGCTTTTGTCAACTTCCTCAAAAACCTCAAAGCACTCACCTACCACAACAGTGGGATCTAATGATGATGCTCATCAGTTCTGTTCTTCGGCAATGTATTTCAGTGTAACAGAATATATTACTGCAGATCAAGCTATTAAATAAACTAACTACTAGGATTGATCTTTTCCCAATATTCTTTTTCCCAATATTCATACTTTCTGAAAACCTCATCTTTGTTTCGAAGAGTCCCTTCAAATAGCATTTTCCTGTCTGCTCTTCCAAATGCTTCTTCCTTTTCAGGTTCTGATTCTTCATCTTTCTGCCTTTACATGAACACCCCTGCTGTTCCTGGAACTTGGAGCTGTTTCCCAGCTAAATTTCTCTCTCCAGCTTCAGTGCAAATCTCTGCTACAGGCAGAGAAACAAAATACCACAGAAATTTTTCTCTCTGCCTTCCTTGGCCATTCTGTGACTTTTCCAGATAGGCAAAAAGTAAATTATTTCTGGCTCACTGATATCCTCCTCAGCTGTTCCTCCAAAGGAGGCTCACAGCTTTACAAGCACTGCTTCTTCTCTGAAAGCTCATCCAGATTTCCCTGGTTCACCAGAACAAAATAGAGCTCCAGCCTCCAAGATCTGACTCTATCTTTTGTTTTTCCAAATGCAGAGCCAAATGTTAGATTAAATTATATTTTGGAAATTGAAATTTTATTTCAAGGTATCAAAACCAGAAGAGATCATGTGGCCATTTTTCTACATCCTATGTATGAATGCTTTAAGTTCTCCATTATAGTCCATCAGCTTCTATATACAAAACTAATCCTTTCACCTGCAAGCTGATCAGCCCAGATACTCTATGTGCACACTTATATATTTGCATGCTCAAGAAAGAAAAAAAAGCCCACAGTAAATACTGGCCTACCTTTCTTTTTTAATATGAAGACTGTTCCACTTGGGATTCATATACAGACCAGCAGTTACATTTTTGCATCTACAGAAGGAAGACTGTAAGATTGGCATGAACTATATCATAAGCGTCTTTTCCAGCTATTTATGAACTGTTAAGTATTTCCATGAAAAATAAAACCTGTCAATTTGTACATTTGCATGTTCTGTGGCAAGAGAAAATATGAAACTATTTTTCTAAGAGGGACAGGGGATTTTGCAAATCTTTCCCACTGAATGTTACAGCGTTTTCATAAAAATAGTATTTTGAAATAGTAAGCAGGTACCTAAAAGAGTAATGCACTTTTTAATTAAACAATACTTACTGTTCTCAATTTGTGCTACTTTGCTCATGCTCAGCAGTACCTTGCTCTGCATGTATTTCATCTCAGCAAGGGACTCGGCAACTTTGCTTCCTGAAAGCAAGGATGACAGAATCTGACACTAGTTGCAATTCCTGCATTTGAAATGAAGGTAGCATGTATTTTCTAGGTATTGCTAGTCCATTTAAAGGCATATAGACAACTCCACTGACAAAAAGTAAGGTCTTTCTTCAATATAGAGCTCAGTAACTCCTTGACATTTAATGGTCTGGATTAGACAGGAGGTCAGATTAGATGATGTAATGATACCTTCTTGCCTTAGACTATATTAAATCTATCAATAATGTAATCAAAAGTAGCCAGTACAGAAGGTTTAACAAAACAAACAATTTTCTGCAATTGTTTTTGAATTTGGTCATATCATGAAAATTGTTCTGCTTCTCAAAACTTAACCAAAAAGTGAGTAATTCATTGTGGCTTATCCGAATCAATTGTTTTCTAATTTCACAAAGAGGAGATTTGTTAATAGCTACAACAGACAGAGAAAATAAACCCACAGTAGAACAAAACGAGCAAAATGCCTTGATCATCCAGATCTTCTAATATAAACAGAAAATCAACTTGCAGCAGCTTCGAAGGGGGGAGGATTTCTACCACAGATGGCTGGCTGCAGAGATGGATATCAAAAAATAACGTTGACTACTAATTCACTCATGCAGGAGAAATTAAGTGCAGGCTTGGCAAGTGCAGACATGTTGCTAGGGGAAGTTCCTACAAAATGTTTGAACCTGTCTGTTCCATCTAGCCTGTTCAGATGCAATGAAATGGGACTTCTCCAAATGCTGCACAGCACATAAAAATTTAACTTTTAAAATTGGCCTTCTCAGGCCAGAAGGGGGAAAAACACTGAGGAAAAAAATGATTTTTGTCCCGTTGAAGGGAAAACATAATTCCTTATCACCAACAAAATTGTCGGTTACCAATGCTTCACAGTGATAAAGAAAACTGCCTGTGATTCACAAACAAAACAGATCAGCATTGAGGACTGTTCAAATGTTTCTAGGATGGCAGGAAAAAATAGTGTTAATGGATGTCATTTTGCTATTTAACTTGAACAAACCACAGTAAAATTGTTCTCCAATCTATGAAGAAGTACAAAACTGGAAGCGTTCCAAGAAGTTCAGTACTTTATCTTGACTAACTAGCTGAAATTCCTTGGTGCTCTCTTTCTCCTACTACTTATAACCCCCAGCTTCCACTGACTCATTCTGCAATAAGTAACCATGCAGCTCATGGCTGAAATTATTACACTAATAATTCTGTAGGAAGTCTGATCAAAAGAGAGCATAAATTCAAATGAAGTTTTTTGCCTATGAGGTTTAACACAGCCTTTCTAGTTTTCCGATTCTGAATTCTTCTGCATGACACTTCTATCTTTACCTGTGCTACAAAGGAAAAGAAAATATAGCCATCTGGTGATATCTGTTTTTTCCTCAATTTCTTCATTAGAATCACCTGCCCCTTTCCTGGTTTTCACCTAACAACAACTGCGATTTTCCTTTCGCTCCGGTGAAAGGGACCCCTGCCCCGCCTCAGGCACTCCACGTCCGCAGCGCGGCACAGGGCTCCCGGCGGCCCAGCACCCTGGACAGCGCCCGCCCGCCAGGCCCCGGCCGGAACCGCTAAAGCTTTGAACACACCAGCTACCAAGAACAGGCCGCTGTTTCGTTTTCTAGTTATTAAAAGTTAAGAGCTCTTGCATTGAATACTTCCCCCAATAGTCCCCAAGCAGGATCTGCATTGCCCTGCTCCTCTGTAACAGCGTTACATCAGTGGTTGCCCGTTTAGCACATACTTTACGGATGGCAGGATGAGGTCTACCCCAATGAAACTGTGATGTCACAAGGAAATCATTTGTCTTTGTCTTCCCATTTCTTTGCTGGCAGAGCAAACCCTTGTCGGTAATAAGATACTGGTGCTCTGACGCTGTGTTGCCTCAAAGCAGTTGTTGTCGCTCCTGAATGATACCGCAGTACGTGGTAAGAAAAAATTTCTAGGGGAAACATCGTTTGGAAGCAGGAACTGCTCTATAAAATGATGCTGCAGACAAGCAGCTACTGATCTGGGTTTTGCGCAGCTGTAATTATTTAGAGTCTCTGTTTTTCCAAGATATGTTCAAATTTCATTATGCTCTGAAAACAATCCCCTTGGGAAAAGCATCTGGAGAGTCTAGAACACATCTGTTCCAGATCTGTTACATAAATGTATAAACCATTATATAAATACACAATGTTGTAGAAATATCTAATAATCATCCCGCTCTTTAGTTCAAATACAACTTGCTGATATTGCCTTTTATGGAGGGGAGCCTTACTTCTAACACTGCCAAAACTGATTTTGCAGAAATTCAGTTAATAACACTGGAAAGCAAGCCACTCAAGCATTCAATAGTCAGGAAAGACTTAATACATCCGCCTCCCTCTTGTTTTATTAAAAGAAAAACGTAGGCAACCTCAACAGTTAGCTTTGGTCACATATTCAAATTTAGTAAAGTTTTAAAGTTTCTGAATGACAGGTATATAAAGGCTGCTGTGTTTCAGATCACACATTTTCTGGACCTCTGTTGCTACTCAGCCTCCAGCCCTCCTCCATGCAGCTTTCTAAAATAACTGCTGTTCTGTCAGCAAGACGCATCTGCAGTTACTCTGGCTTTTTAATTTTCCTGCCTATTTAAAGATCTTGGATTTGAGTTCATAAATTAGTGAAATTATCTTCCTTCTTAGGAAAAAAATAATAATGCATAGAAGCAAACAGTTAAATTTCCAGTCAGCAAAATCACAAGTTGTGGTGAAAAGCTCCAGCTGACATGTATTTAAAAGATTTCCATTTAAAGCTGTTTAGAAATTAAAAATAACTTACTTCTAAAATAAAGTATGCCTTTGGTCATATGAATATACCTTTTCACATAGTAGAGGCCTCAAATCTGCTAACTTCACTGTCTGATCAAATGACTGTATTAGCAACTTCCCGAGTGGCACCCTACTCTGTATGGGCTGTACATGAGTCACATGAGGTGCATCTGCCCTTCGTTAAAATCAGGTACCTATGCAGTATTATGCTGTGTTGAAAACCAGGCTTACTTCACTACATTTTACTAACCATTACAGTATCTTATAGACTTAAACAAAACGCAAAACAGATAACCTGTGGCCACTCTTCCTGCATAGAATTATTCTATTCAACACACAAAGCTGCTGACACTCAAAATTGCTTTTTTTTTTTAATGGATTCAAGGAAAGCATGGCACGTTTTTACATGCTGGCTTTGCAGTGCAAGACAGAACAGAAGGGAGAGTGAGCTCATACTTCTCCATCTGAACATCAGCAGCAGAACTGGGATATGTGGCCCCAACCTATTAAAGCTTTTAAATCTACTTTTTATTTTAAACATAGGAGTAATATCACATGGACTTCAGTTTTCAAGTGCTTTCAAAAGTTGAGGTTCCAGTTCAGGCTGAAGAATCTTCATTCATGGTCAAGCCTTACCAGAAAGAGTAGGAAAAATCTCTTTTATAAAATCAGGAGATCTAAGCTGGGAGTCTACAAATTACAAAAAGAATTTTTTCTCTCTGTATATAAACTCTGCAATGCTATTCACAGTATTGCTTTTCAGAGCAGAATCGCATCTTTTTGTTCTCTCTCTTTTCTTGTAGGTTTCTATTTTTATACTATCCTCCTATCTGCAAAGCCTTTCACTCTTAAAAAGAAGATTATTTTGTCATTTAAATTCCCAAATCTCCATAATTTCCTCAACTAAATAGTATTGGTTTACAGCAACCCGGTAATTTTCACAACTATGATCAATCTGAAACCTTTTTCCTTTTGTTGCAAATTTAGAGCAGATAAGAACACTTACATAAACTTCTAATAAACGCAATAGGATTTAAAGGAAGGGGAAAAAGATACATTTTGAAGAGAAATATTTCTGAGTCTGCTCCAAAGCTTATTTTAGGAAAAGTTCCCCACTCACCATACCACTAGTCAGAAAGAAAGAAAAGAAAGAAAGAAAAGAAAAGATAGATAGAAAGATAGATAGAAAGATAGATAGAAAGATAGATAGAAAGATAGATAGAAAGATAGATAGAAAGATAGATAGAAAGATAGATAGAAAGATAGATAGAAAGATAGAAAGATAGAAAGATAGAAAGATAGAAAGATAGAAAGATAGAAAGATAGAAAGATAGAAAGATAGAAAGATAGAAAGATAGAAAGATAGAAAGATAGAAAGATAGAAAGATAGAAAGATAGAAAGATAGAAAGATAGAAAGATAGAAAGATAGAAAGATAGAAAGATAGAAAGATAGAAAGATAGAAAGATAGAAAGATAGAAAGATAGAAAGATAGAAAGATAGAAAGATAGAAAGATAGAAAGATAGAAAGATAGAAAGATAGAAAGATAGAAAGATAGAAAGATAGAAAGAGAGAGAGAGAGAGAGAGAAGAATTTTCTATGATGTTTTCTAAGCAACATCGGAAGATTCAGAGTCTCAATAACTCCTATATCTTTCCAAAAATCCATCTCTTTTCAGGTTAAGTTTAAAATCTGTTTTAAAACAAATCTGGACAACCTTGTTGATGTGAACATGAAGTGGCTTATGCTCTAAACATACTCCTAAATACTTTGGCATCTGGGGGTTACCCTGCTCCAAGCATCTTCAGGTCCTCAGTAAGCACTTCAAGATGTTTTAAGCAAAGTACAAACTGAGGACACTGACGATCTTTCTAAAGCATAGGCCAAAGAAAGAAATTTATTTTGAGAGCAGGTGTCTGACATTTACTAACTTGCTTACTTATTTGCTGTGTGTACTTTCTGAATCTGCACTGCTCCCTTTCTCTGCTTAAATACTAAGGGATTATATATCTTCTTTTCACAGTTAAAATCAGACTCATTAAGCGGACAACTGTAATCCTGGAGTATTTTGTAGTTTTTGCTTTAATAGATTTATGTCAAAAAACTCTTCAATAGAAATTCAAGATTTTTAGAGCTTTTTGTTTCAAAAGAATGTGCTTCTGATACACTATCAAAATTACCACCTAAAAGAGCAACTGACTGCTCTTTGTATCAACAAAACTGGACAGTCACCAGTGATCACTTTAATGTTTCATTTATAATTTGGATGAATGAGCTCTTTCACTTCATCATCGCCTATTTCATTGAAATGTTTAAAGTGCATATCTCATCTCCTTGGTGCCACACATTTTATAAAAGTATATGAAAAACCTACATCTTATAATTTCACCATCCAGATTTCTAAACGTGTTTTATTGCATATCACACTCTTCAACTCAGGTGACTCGGCTATTGGATAAACAGCATCTAATTTGTCTATAGGCCATCAGTAGACTCTGTAACAGATGCTGGCTTTACATTTAATTTATTCCAGGCATGCTTGATAGCTGCATCATAGCAAATGCCACTGACTGACTACAGATCAGGAAAAGGGGAAGAGGAGAGAACAACCTTTACAGCTTGTCATAGCTGCTATTATTTATTTACTTGCACCCTTAACGAGACTAAAGAAATTAATTTCCTGAGCAAAAGGTTGAATTTGCAAACACATGGAGGTTGGCTGAAGTTACTTCAGGATGCAGCACACTAGTTTGTTAATTTGTAACTGAATCTAACCAGTACAGTTCCTAATGTGAGAAAAAGCAAAACAAAGCAGAAGGTCGCTGCCTGGAAGCAGATTTACACAGTTACTCAGGTCTCAGCAATTTAACTAAAAATGAACTCTACTATCATAAACCACTAAAGGTTTATTGCTTTGTCACACATAACCAGATATTTCTGAAGTTTAAAGTTGATATAATTAAAGCCTCTGTGGTGCTCTGCAGAATGAAATACTAGTTTTGAGTAATAAAAGTTCTATGGATAGTGCAGTCACCTGCCATTATCCGCAGGCCGGAGAGTCAGCTCTTAAAAGTTAAGTATAAATAGAAGCCATTTCACTACGCTGGATCCATTCTTGACGGAATTTGAACCCTTGAAGCACACCAAGCAATAAACTTATACTGAACTAGGCAATATGTTCTCTAGACTTCCTTTGCATAGCATCTTCTGTGGAAACACTATTACAAGCATCAATACGAATTGTGTAAAAAAATAAAAAATAAAAAAAAATAAAAGTTTCATTAGCAATTTCAGTATGTGTGTGTGTGTTTGTGAACTTCATAAATATCATAGCACTTCCACTGCTCTGGCATTAGGATCACCTGTTTACATATTTCCAGCTCTACTTTTTGATTTCTTTGTTAAGAACTGTTTTATTTAGATTGCCTACAGAAATATTACTGAATAATAACTGGGATTTTTTCCTTCCTAACATTCAAAGCAGAAAAAGCTCAAGAAAGGCTAGTTTACTCTGAATTGCAAACAGTAGGGTTTGTTTCTATATCCAGGGGAGTGGATTGACTCAGGAAAAATTGTATTAAAAGTTCAAGAAACTGAAATCCGAATTTTACAGTGTAGGGCAGAAACACCACCTTAAATCAAAGTAAAAGCTTCTAACATGACCATCTTAAAAGTATCAAATCATATTTTGAAGGATACAACTTTTTAGGAGAGCAAATATTTTTCAGTATTGAGGATTTTCCCCACCTCTAGAAATGCAAACAAGACAATGAACTATTGCCAAGCAGAGTAATATTTTTATCACCTTCAAAAATTGTTTTTAAATTTTTTTCATTGTTTGCTCCCCTAATCTCTAGAAAAAAAGCTAGCAATTCATTGTGGCAAGTTTTAATCAACTTCACAAACGAGTATTCTGAAAGATATGGTAAATTTGTGCGTGAACTCATAAGAACAGACACCATTGTGAAACAAAAATTGGATAGTTCGTGTCTCATCTAAAAAGTGTGAATCTTCAGAGGCCCATCTTGGCATTTATAAGATGGCAACTTTGAAGAGCGGGGATAGAGTGCCTGGTTAAAACAAAGACCCCCCAAAGCCTTGAAATGGACAGATCTTGAAGTAGTTAAATGAACAGAAATTAAAACATTTTTAGTAAGATCAAAAGTATACACACAGGTACTGTCAGTTGCACAGGGATCAAAAAAATCTAGTATTCAGAAGCAGCAGACACATTGAAAAAATTTAGGTTAGTAATTCTATGACTCCTCTGAGACCTCAGAAGTTGTTGTTTGCTTTTTTTTTTTCCGTAAAGTATGTGACTATGATCCTAAAGTATGTGATCACCATTATATTTCCATGTTTCATCCTGTCACAGAAGAAACAGCAAACACAAATGATTATGCGAATTATTAAGAGTCTGTAACAGCTCACAGGCCCTGGAAATCTTCCCCATGAAGTAACAATCTTTTTCACATATTGACTCTCTGCAATGGCTGACCTGCAGCATGGCTCATTAAATCCTGGATGAGCAATATTGCCTGCACTGCATGTGGAAAACATGCTGCATAGCATGTAACAAAATGCTTAAAAATCAGCTATGAACTTAGATATATGACAGGGTATTGTACCACTAGACTAAATCTACTTCATGACATAACAGTCAAAGTGGAAAAAGGTATGAGATTGTAAAACAAAAACGCTGTCTAGTTGTTGGTACATTTACTTTGGACAAACACGACTCAGTGGATCATAGTTCTGGGTTTTAAGTAGCACAAAGCTGGATACCTTTGTGTCAAGTTGAAGACAGCAGTTTGCAATTAAGGGATGCGCTACATTAAACACCGGTCTTTATAAGCACGCCTTAAGGAGGCTCTGAATGAACTAGACAAAACACAGTCATAGCTGGTGAGCCCTAGATGAACCCAGTTTCATGTTTGGCCTTCACTCATGATTTTTCCTCTTCCCCCAAGTCATTTTGAGCTAGGGAAGTATCTGCCACTATTCTAAATACTGCCGCCTACTCCTAAAAACATCCCCAAAAAACAAAGAAAACCACTCTATATTGCCTAAGGAATTATTTTTTTAAATGGACCCAAAGAAATATACTACATCTGTGCATCTTTCCATTTGGGCAAGGAATATATTTGCACACAATATCCTGTAGAAAAGAAACATAAGGCTGTTAAGTCTGAATAGAACTAACAGCACATTGAAAAGACACAACACACGGAAAAGAGAGTCAATGTGTTTTGCGCAGCTGCTATATAACCTAGCTTTCTTTTTATGGAAGCTAGTTACTGAATCTATCTAGAAATCTCACTTGAATGAGTGTAGACATACGTGATATCTAGCATAATTACTAACAGATTGCTCAGGAATGGAGATGAATCTCTACAGTTGTCAGAGGTGCATTCTGCCGTTTCTGAACAAAAAATCCTCATAAACTCTTCGTTTGTTCAGTCCTGAGAAACAGTTGTAAAGTCTTCACTCTTGTTCATCTAGACATTACAATCAAAAGCTGTTCTCACTAAGTTAATCCAATTAGCTAATATTTACTCTATTTGCAATGTATAGTTGTACGATAGGAAGGACCATATTTATAAAGCAATCAGTGTCTTTTCCACTTCAGAGAGAAGCTACTGAACGTACATAACTAGATAAGCACTTTCTCAACATTACATTTTCAGCGATAATCATAGATTTGCAACATAGCTCAGCTGCGTAACTTTCGAGGATACTCTGTGACCCTCTGCTTTATCACTAAACTACAATGAAGAATAAAAACGATATTTTTAACAAAAGCAGTCAAAACCCCATAGCCTGACTGTGAGTTTGAATAGTTCTGAGTCTATAGGGCTGGTGTAGGAGGAGCAGATCAGGAATAAACACTTCAAATTGAAGTTAGAAAACCCAAGGGCTGTTCATGCCTCTACCTCCGACCCTACCCGTGACAAGATAAAGACTTCGCTTCTGTTCTTCATTGTCCCTTGTTGAGAAATAGGAACTGTACCTCATACTTTTCATAATAAAAACCTTTGAGAGCTATGAATTAAACATGCTATGTAACTTAATTACTACTGCATCCAATATTTCTGACATGAACACTACACAAAAATGTCAAGCATGCGAATTCAAGGGAGAGGAGTATAGAAGAAAAATTAGTAGTACAGCAGTTTGCCTGTAACCTGTGTTTACTCACTGCTGAATATTATGTGCTTTAAAAAAAAAAACCACAAAACCAGATTAAAAATATATTTTATATAATCTTATGGGATACATTATAGATTACAAGCTGAACATTGGATTTGCTCTTTTGAAGTCAACCTCCGAACTGTAAGTTAGACCTAAGGCGGGCAAATCTAAGGCAGAAGAGCATTTAGGAGAGCTGACAGAAAACACAGCTGTGGACAGCAGCACAAACCACTGCAATGAAGAACAGGAATGGGAAGTAAAATAACAGATGAACTTGCTTAAATCGGACACTCTTCATTGACCACAATGAAGAAACAAATAAAGCAGAAAAATATCAAAACAAGAACAATCAACACCCCCATGTCCCCCCAAGTAAAATAGGTCATGTTACTAAAGATGAGCGTAAAAGAAAAGCAAGAGCTTAAATGGACAATTTCAGAAAAGTCAAGGCAACTAGCGAAGTCTTATCAAAGGCAAGAGACAGTTTGGAGGCAGATCAAGGGCAGTGCTGGTCTGCTACTTAGTATGGAGGGAAAGGAACCATCATAAAACCCTTACAAGGTACCAGTGTAATGGCTTGCTTCTACTAAAAGGTCAGCTGTGAATAGGTATACGGAAGAGCCACTACTTGTCACAGATTAAGATCTTAGCTGAGACTGGGGAGACAATATATGAAAAAGGACCTACATAAATTATGTGTTTTCAAACTAGCTGCCCATCATGAATTTTATCTTAGATTATCAAAAGAATGATCTGAAGCAATTTCAAAGCCATAACTGTAATATTTGAGAACCCAGGGGAAATAAGTGAGGCAGCAGAAGACTAGAAGAAAGTCAAACTGTTACTCTCTTAAACAGGAAAAAAATACAAGAGGAAAACGGAGTCCAGACAGCTTCACAGCCTGGAAAAATATCAGAACAAAAAGATCAGTCAAACTATTTGTAAGCACTAGAGAATGAGGAGGAGATGACTGGCAGCCAGCTTGAATTTGTCAAGAACAAACCCTATCAAACAGAAAATTTTCTTCTACATGGTATGAGGCCTCCCTATCGGGCAGAAGCAGCAGATTTCACACACTTTCACTTCAGTAAAGCTTATGACTTGATCTCAAACGACATTCTCTGAAATAATGTAGGGAAACAATCCAGGAGAAACGCTATAGGGTCAGTGTAACACTGAATAAATGTATTGAAAGAATAGTTATCAATGGCTTGATAGTTATCATTTGTCCATATGCACAGAGGTAATACCAGAAGTTTTTAATGGAATTGTTCCTAGGTCTGGTACTGCTGAGTTACCTAAAGGCTGGAAAAAATA